>NC_136913.1:108002845-109390405 GCF_949752795.1 Hyperoodon ampullatus | reverse complement strand
CTTTGATTTTCTTTAGTTTGAAAATGATAAGTCTAGGTGTAGTTTGTGGGGGGGGCATTTATCTTGCATGGTGCCCTCTGAACTTCCTGGATCTGTAGTTTGTTCTCTGACATTAATTCGGGGAAATTCTCAGTCGTTATTGTTTCAAATATCTCTTTTGTTCCTTTCTATCTTTTCCTTCTGGTATTCCCAATACACATATTTTACAATTTTTGTAATTGTTCAAAACTGTTCTGTTTTTTCCAGCTTTGCTTTCTTTGCTTTTCAGTTTTTGAAATTTCTATTGACATTTCATCAAACTCAGAGATTCTTTCCTCAGCTATATCCAGTCTACTAATAAACCCATCAAAGGCATTCTTCATCCTGTTACAGTGTTTTTGATCTCTAGCATTTCATTTTGGTTCTTTCTTAAGATTTCCATCTCTGCCTACTTTGCTCACCTGTTCTTGTAGTCTACTTTATCTGTTAGAGCCCCCCTTATCATATTAATCATAACTGTTTTAAATTCTAGGTCTGGGGGAGTGAAGTCACAGCATGGTAGCATAAGACATCCCTTGTTTTTTGTCCCCTCCCTCAACAACAAAAATTCATTATCCATCTACAAATAAGAGTGCCTCTGTGATTGTTGTGGGACTCAATACCATGTGCCTAGGTACAATAGCAAGATCAACAAACTAAGAGCTGGTTTATTGAAAACATAAATTTATAAGCCTTTAGCTAGAGTAACTGGGAAAAAAGAGAGAAGACTCAAATAAGTGTTGGAAGAGGAGACATTACAACTAATACCACAGAAATACAAAGGATCATAAGACACTACTATGATCAACTACAAGCCAACAAACTAGATAACCAAGAAGCAGTAGAAAATTTCTAGAAACATACAACCTACCAAAACTGTATCATGAAGAAATAGAAAAATCTGAACAGACCACTAACGTGCAAGTATACTGAATCACTAATCAAAATCCTCCCAACACAGAAAAGCCCAGGACCAGATAGTTTCCCTGGCAAATTTTACCACACATTTTTTTTTCCTTTTTTGCAATTAGGTCATTTTTTTTCTTTTTAAATCTCAAAATAATTTTTTTTTAATTTTTAAAATTTTTATTGGAGTAGAGTTGCTTTACAATGTTGTGTTAGTTTCTACTGTACAGCAAAGTGAATCAGCTATATGTATACATATATCACCTTTTTTTGGATTTCCTTCCCATTTAGGTCACCACAGAGCACTGAGTAGAGTTAGAGTTCCCTGTGCTATACAGTAGGTTCTCATTAGTTATCTATTTTATATATAGTATCAATACTGTATATATGTCAATCTCAATCTCCCAAGTCATCCTACCCCTCCCTTCCCCCTTGGTATCCATACATTTATTCTCTACATCTATGTCTCTATTTCTGCTTTGTAAATAATATTGTCTATACCCTGGTGGTCTAGTGGTTAGGATTTGGTGCTCTACACTACACATTTAAAGAAGAATTGATGCCAATTCTTATCAAATTTTTCCAAAAAATTGAAGAGGAGAGAATACACCCAACTCATCTTAGGAGGCCAGCATAACCTTGAGAGCAAAGTCACATAAGGACACTACAGGAACAGAAAACTATAGACCAATATCTCTGACAAATATAGAGGCAAAATTTTTCAGTAAAATATTAGGTCAACCAAATTCAATAACACCTTCAAAGGATCATACTCTATGACCAAATGGGATTTATCCCTGGGATGCAAGGATGGTTCAGCATATGCAAATCAATGCATGTGATACAACATATTAGTAGGATGAAATATAAAAATCATATCATCTCAAAAGATGCAAAAAATGAATTTGACAAAATACAATATCCTTTCATGGAAAACAAAAAAAAGCTCAACAAATTGAGTACAAAAGGAACATACTTCAACATATTAAAGGTCATATATGACAAACCCACACCTAGCAACATTCTCAACAGTGAACAATTGAAAGCATTTCCTCTAAGACTAGAAATAAGACAAGGGTGCCCACTCTCACCACTCTCATTCAATATAGTACTGAAGTCTGAGCTAAAGCAATCAGGCAAGATGAATAAGTAAACGGCATCCAAACTCAAAAGAAAGAAGTAAAAATGTCATCATTTGCAGATGATATAACTTTATGTTAGAAAATCCTAAAGATTCCACCAAAAAAACCCCAAAACTATTAGAACTAATCAATCAATTCAATAAAGTTGCTTAACACAAAATCAGTATACAGAAATCAATTGTGTTGCTATACACCAAGAACAAAATATCTGAAAATTAAATGAACAAACTCATTTACAATAGCATCAAAAAAAATAAATAAATGCTTAGGAATAAATTTAACCAAGGAGGTGAAAGATCTGTACACTGAAAGCTATAAGACTTTGATGAAAAAAAATCAAAGAAGGGCTTCCCTGGTGGCGCAGTGGTTGAGAGTCCGCCTGCCGATGCAGGGGAAACGGGTTCGTGCCCCGGTCTGGGAAGATCCCACATGCCGCAGAGCGGCTGGGCCCGTGAGCCATGGCCGCTGGGTCTGTGCGTCCGGAGCCTGTGCTCCGCAACGGGAGAGGCCACAACAGTGGGAGGCCCACATACCGCAAAAAAAAAAAAAAAAAAAAAAAAATCAAAGAAGACACAAACAGATGGAAAGATATCCCACATTCATGGACAGGAAGAATTAATATTATTAAAATGTCCATATTACACAAAGCCAACTACAGATCAATGCAGAAAAACTCCAATGGCATTTTTCTCAGAAATAGAAAAATAATTCTAAAATTTGTGTGAACTAAAAAAGACCCTGAATAGCCAAAGCAATCCTGAGAAAGAAGAACAAAGTTGGAACATCATACTTCATGATGTCAAACTAAATAACAAAGCTACATTAATCAAAACAGTATGGTCCTGGCATAAAAATAGTCATACAGACCAATGGAAAAGAATAAAGAGCCCAGAAATAAACCACTGCAATTATGGTCAACTAATGTTTGACAAGAGATCCAAGAACGCTCAATGGCAAAGGGATAATCTCTTCAACAAATGGTGTTGAGAAAACTGGATAACCACATGCAGAAAAATAAAATTGGACCCCTAACTTACATCAGTCACAAAAATTAACTTGAAATGGATTAAAGATTTAAACGTAACAACTGATACCACAGAAATCTTACAAGAAAATATGGGGAAAAACTCCTTGATATTGGTCTTAGCAATGGTTTTTTGGAGTTCACATCATAAGCATAAACAACAGAAGCCAAAATCAACAAATGAGACTACATAAAGTGAAAAAGCTTCTGCACAGCAAAAGGAACACTTTACCAAATAAAAAGGCAACCTATGGAATGGGGAAAATATTTGCAAACCATATCTGATAAGCTGTTAATGTGTGAAGTATATAAAGAACATACACAACTTAATAACAACAACAACAACAATAAAAAACCAATCTGATTTTTAAAAATGGGCAGAGGAATTGAATAGATAGTTTTTCCAAAGAAGACATACAAATAGCCAACAGGTCCATAAAAAGATCTCAACATCACTAAACATCAGGGAAATGAAAATCAAAACCAAAATGAGATATCACCTCACATCTATTAGAATAGCTATCATTAAAAAGACAAGAGATAACAAATGCTAGGAGGATGTAGAGAAACGGGAACCCTCAGGCACTGCTGGTGAGATTTTATATTGGTACAGCCACTATGGAACACAGAGGTTTTACAAAAATTTTAAAATATAACTACCATATGATCCAGCAATCCCACTTCAGTATGTATACCCAAAGAAAATGCAAATAGGATATTGAATAGATATCTGCACTCTCATGTTTACTGCAGCATTATTAATAATAGCCAAGATATGATATGAAAACAACCTAAGTGTCTGTCAACAGATGAATGGATAAAGATGTTTTGATTACACACACACACACACACACGGTGGAATATTATTCAGTCACAAGAAAAGAAGGAAATCCTGCCATTTGTGACAAAATCGATGGATCTTGAGGACACTGTGCTAAATGAAACAATTCAGACAGACAAAGATAAACACTGTATGATATCAGTTATATGTAGAATCTAAAAACTGAACTTGTAGAAACAAATAGTAGAATGGTGGTTATCAGGGGCTGGGGGGTGCGGGCAATGGGGTGATATTGGTCAAAGGGTACAAACTTCCAGTCATAAGATGACTATGTTCCAGGGATCTAATGCACAGCATTGTGGTGATAGTTAAGAATACTGTGTTATGTACTTCAAAGTTGCTAAGAGAGTATATCTTAAATGTTTTCACCACACAAAAAAAGAAATGCTAATTATGTGATGTGATGGAGGCATTAATGCTACAGTGACAATCAAGTTGCAATATATATGTATCAAATCAACATCCCTGACATATCTATTTTTGAAACCTCCTCTGTCTTTTCAAATTGTGTTTATTGCCTTTTAGTATTTCTTGTCATTTTTTTCTTGATCACTAGACATAATGTACTTGGTAAAAGAAACTGCTGTAAATAGGCCTTTAGTGATATGGTGGTAAGGTGTAGAGGAGGGGAAATATTCAATAGTCCTATGATTAGGTCTCAGTCTTTTAGTGAGCCTATGCCTCTAAAATGTGAGCTTCACAATTGTTGCTCAGTTTTTTCTCCCCCTAGTTGGGACAGGATGGCTAGCATGGGGTGCAGTTGGTTATTTCTGTTCTCCCAAGTAGAAGGCTAGAGTTGACCAGAGGTGGCTATTTCCCTTGCCTCAATTCAGTTAGGCACTGATTGTACCCCAAAAGGTTAGGCTCTGATCAACTAATTTCTCTTGAGTGCAGGCCTATTTCATGCATATTTCAAATGGTTTATTTACCACTCCCTTGCTGGAAGCTCAAGGGAATTTTTTTCTCTGATATTAACTGTGGGAACCTGGTCCAGCTCCTGGAAGTAAATCTCACAATACGGCGGGCCCCCCCATGACTAAGTCCTCCTGGAGTTTTTAACTTTCAGAATTGTCCATACTGAGCCTCCAGAAATTCTCAATTACAGTTCAGGTTTTTCTTCCCAGCACTAGATCATGTGGCAGTTTCTGATGGTGAGTCTACTCTAATATGACTTTCTGTCTCTCTGTTCATGGGGGGCAGTGGTTTTCCCTGTGTCCTCCCCCTTCTTCTGGATCTAAGAAGAGTTAATTTTTCAGTCTTCTCAGCTTTTTGCTTGTTGTTAGGATTGAGTGCCAACCCCAAGCTCACTATATGTGGAATGAAAAAACAGAAGTTAGGTCTATATGTTTTATGTTTTTGAAATCTTCTATTTCCTCCTTGATCATTGACTTAGTTGTTGTGTACATTATTGAAATTGGGTTATTGACATCTCCAACTATTATTGTTGAATTGTTTATTTCTCCTTTTAATTCTGCCAGTTTTTGCTTTGTGTATTTTAAAGCTCTGGTAGTAAATGGATATATGTTTATCATTGTTATATCTTCTTGATGGATTGACCATCTATACCAATTTTTGTCTTAAAGATTTTTTGTTTGATACTACGTTAGACACTATAGCTCTCTTACTGTGAGTTTCTGCATGGTAAATTCATCCACCATTTTACTTTCAACCTATTTGTGTCTTTCAATTTAAAGTGTTTTTTAATATTAATTCTATTTGTTTATTCTCCTTATTTTTTTGGGTGCATTGGGTCTTAGTTGCGGCACACGGGATCTTCACTGAGGCATGCATGTGCGACCTTCCATTAAGGCATGCGGTCTCTTCGTTGCAGCACTCAGCCTTCTCTCTAGTTGCAGTGTGTGGGCTCCAGGTCGTGTGGGATCTGTAGTTTGCGGCACGTAGCCTCTCTCATTGAGGAGCGTGAGCTCAATAGTTGTGGTACGTGGGCTTAGTTGCCCCACGGCATGTGGGACCTTAGTTCCCAGACCAGGGATCGAACCCGCATCTCCTGCATTGGAAGGCAGATTCTTTACCACTAGACCACCAGGGAAGTCCCTAAAGTGTGTTTCTTGATCAGCATATATTTGGATCACAGTTAATTTTTCTTCTATCCATTCTGCCCATCTGCACTTTTTACTTGGAGAGTTTAATCTATTTATATTAAATGTTATTATATACAGTAATATCTGTCTGCCATTTTTCTATATGTTTCTGTATGTCTCATGTCTTTTTTGTACCTGTAATCCTCCATCACTGCCTTTGTGTTAAATTTATATTTCTATTGTACCTTTTAACTTATTTTGTCATTTATTTTACTGCATGTTATTTTTCTAGTGGTTTACCTTGAGATTTCAATTCATATCTTTTAACAATCTAATTTAGATAAATACTGTTGTCATTTCAATAGTATATAAATCTTTGCTCCAACATAGTTCTGTTTCCTCCACCCTCCTTTGTACTATTATTGACATAGGAGTTACACTTTTATACTTTATATTCTCATTAGCACAGATTTATAATTTTTCCTGTATGTATAAGTCCTTTATATCAAATAAGAGAAAAAAGTATTAAAAATGCATTAATACTGTCATTTATATTTACCTATGTAGTTTGTTACCTGTACTGGTACTCTATTTCTTTTATATGGATTCCTTTTACAATCTAGCATCCTTTCATTTCAGCCTGAAATACTCCCTTTAGTTTCATGTATAGGGTAGATATCCTAACAACAAATTTTCTCAGTTTTAGTTTATTTGGGAATGTCTTAATTTTTCCTTCTTTTTTTAAAGATAACTTCTTTAGATACAGAATTCTTGATTTATATTATCTTCCTAGCATTTTGAATATGTTATTATAATTTTCAAATTCAAAATTTCTGTGTGGCTTTTTATTTCATAATGTCTATTTGTTTATATTCTCTGTTTAAAGAGGCATGGTTTGCACACTTTTAGTTATTTAGACAGTTTCCTTTTGTTCCTAGAACACATTTAAAATAGCTGATTTAAGGTTTTCATGTAATAAGTCCAATATCTCTACTTCCTTTGGGAAAGATTTATTGACTGGTGTATTTACTATGTATAGGTCACACATTTTTTTACATGTCTTGTAATTTTTGTTAATAACTGTACGTTTTACGTAATACAATGCAGCAACACTGAAAATCAGATTTTTGCCTTCTCAGGTTTTGCTGTTGCTACTGTTTGTCAATTTTACTATTCAACTCTTTAGTAACCTTGCTGAACTTATTCTAGATTTCTTTATTTTTATCTTGTATTACCACTGAAATCATTACTCAGATACCTTAATAGTCAACTAGTGACTGGATAGATACTTCATTAATTGCCTGGAACCAATAAATCTCCCATTCCTTGCTGATGATCTCTGTGTGCATTTTGGAACGCAACTTTACCACTCCCAAGGCTAAGTGTTATTGTTCTCCTGGAGATTTAGCTATATTCCTTGAATAAATTTTCTCCAGACTACTGCAACATTTGGTTAATTTCTAGTGCCAGTTGAAAACTCCACCACAGCCATCACTTCCTGCTTGCAGAGACGCCACAGCCATCACTTCCTGCTTGCAGAGAACTTCAAAGTTAGCCAGGGTTGAGATTTTAGGACAGTCTGAAGTCTATCCTAGGTATGTCCACAGCCCTAAGTATGTGCATAGTTCCATGCATTTATCAGCTTCTATTTTCCCAGGGATATGTTGGAGCTTTTCAGAGCCTCTATGGATATCTCATTCCCAGCTTTTCCTTTTAAGTTTTTTGGTTAGCTTCTTGTTTTCTCCAATTGTTATTTCCATCTTGGGCAGATATGATATTAAACAATTGCCACTGAATGTTTTTGACAAACATATTTAGTGAAATAACTGTTCACATTGTGCAGCTTTGAGCCAGGTCAAATTGGAGTCTTGTGACTTAGGAGTTTTCCAGGGAACTGCCAGACAGGTCAAATGACAACAACTCCTTGAAAACAGGCTCTTAAAAGAGCTTCAATCTCACTCTGATTCCTCCAGTGCCTTCTAGGCTGTTGGTTTTCAAAATGATAGAAGGCTGTTGGTATGCAAAGTACCATGGAACTGGGAAGATGGGATAGGAATAGGGGAAGGTAAAATGCAATAAAGAACATTTTTCTTACTGATATTCTGCTGTTAACCTTGAATAAACATTCCTCAGATTGTTGCAAGTCTTTTGTTAATTGCCTGAGTTCTGAAAAAGTTGATTTTGAGAATTTTTACTAGTGTTCGTCTTGCTTTGATGGAGTAGGGGATTTTCAAATCAAAGTTTTGGCTGGAATAAGTGCTTATTTGGAGGCTCTTGAGGAAAATCCACTTCTGAGTTCATCAAGAATTGTCTGAATTCAGTTTATTGTGGTTGTAGGACTGATATTCCTATTTTCTTGCTGGCTATCAGACAGAAGCCTCACTCAGCAACTAAAAGCTCTCAACATTTTCGGCACATAGGTTCTCCATCTTCAAATTCACAACAACAAATCAAATGTTTCTTGTATTTTTAATCTCTGCCCTCCTGTTTTGCTACCAGCCACATAAATCCATCTGCTTTTAAAAGGGCTCATGTCATTAGATTATGCCCATCCTGATAATTTCCCTATCCTGATATAGATAGATAGATAGATAGATAGAGGTTATATAGAGAGAATATATATAGAGAGAGAGACAGAGAGACACAGAGAGAGACAGAGACAGAAACCTAATCATGGGAGTGATACCATGTGAGCATGGAATCTGGAGGGTCATTTTTTAAGTTCTGCCTAACACACCATCCAATTCAGAAGGTACTACAAAGGTGCTTACCATAAAAATCAGATACATTAGTCTGAAGCCCTTGAAAGCAGGGACTGTGTCTTGTTCATAATTTTAGCCTTAGTAGCTAACATGTCAGTCCTAGAATAGGGTCTTCATAAGTGTTTGTTAGATGAATTGAACCCTTGACAGGATAATAAAGAAAGCAAGAGCTATGAAATGAAGGGGTAGTTAAATTAATTAATGACTATAAATAAGCTAGGAACGTGGTTACATACTCAAGTTGTTTTTTACTATAACTAGAAATCAACCAAATGAAGTATACTATTTCATACAATATAAAAATAGGTGCTAGTAGATGTATAAACCAAGCACATAGCTTAGGTGGCTAGAATTTCATGCAACAAACTAAGAATAAATTCAGAGTACTATTGTTCATTATTCAGTAAGGAAATGTTACAAATTTCAATATTTTTCCAGGTTGTATATTATTATATGAAAAATTTAACAGTAATAGTCTTTCATTCTATTTTTGTTGACTCTGCTTAGGAGTTTCTTCGTAACTGCCAAACTTATAGATATTATA
The DNA here is from genome assembly GCF_949752795.1 of Hyperoodon ampullatus. Lineage (NCBI taxonomy): Eukaryota > Metazoa > Chordata > Mammalia > Artiodactyla > Ziphiidae > Hyperoodon > Hyperoodon ampullatus. The sequence continues at coordinate 109,381,126 of NC_136913.1, read as the reverse complement.
ATAAAACTTGACCTTTGTTTTGTAAGAATTTAATTATTAGATTTGAAAGCAGTTTGGTCTGTAAAATTCATAATACTTTTACTCATATTTGCAGCCTTTCTGGACATGCCTATTTTCTATAGTAACTGCCCCCACAAGAGCAGCACATCCTACATCAAGCAGAATATTCTGGTATTTTTCTGAAAAAAATAAAAGCACCCCCTAAAAAACTACCCAAAGCACATGAAAAACATATATAAGGACATATATCTTGCAGTGGATGCTGTGGTTTGCTGCCCTTAACCTCCTCTCTTTCTCTAGAACTGAAACATTCATTCTTCTAGCTGCTCTGAGCATTGATGTCCAACAGCTCTCAATTATGTTCCTTTCCAGAACTTACCTCAGGCTGAAAAGAGTTTCCATGTCAATGGTCACTCCCCTGCCAGGGAACCTCTCACATTCAATAACTGGTTGACGAAAGAGTATTAAAAGCCTGGTTTGACTCCCCTCAATTCAGGACAACTCTGAAAGGCCAAACCAATTCCAAAGTTCCTGAGGGGATCATCTGAGCCCTTTATTGAAACTGCTTCAGTGTTCTCTCTCTGCCCAATCCTGTTTCTTTTACTCTCCAACATGTTGTCCCAGAGAGCATACTGTAACCCTCTGAATCCAAAGCCCCATCTTAGAATGTGCTTCCCAGGTAACCTAACCTTGAAGACCACTATAGGTATTACTAAAGGATCAAATACCTCAGTCATCACCAAATTACGCTTAGAGTTTTAAAAATATCTCCATATAATTTTGTTGTATAGGCTGTCATATGTTGAGTTGGATTGTTACCTCTATAACAACATAATTCAAATTGAGCAGATTTAGTCCATATACACAGTGAAGAAATAGGTGGAGAAACCAATAATCCATTACACCAAATATACTAACAAACTGCACAAGAAGCTAAATCTAATATTACCACTGGCACACAGATATCTGGAAACAGTGTCAGAATTTCACCATACATGTGAGTTCCCAAGAAACACACAAATGTAGAGAAATAGGAAAGTAAAGGTGGAACATGTTACATTTCTTTCCTATGTATCACCCAATATTTATTAGACCCATCCCAGTTCCTCACCTAGTTGATGAACTCAACTGGCAAAGAGCCCATCAGTACCTTTCAGTCAGTAATAACCTTGGCATTGCACATACTATCTTTCATTTAAGTTCTCCAAACACAGGTGTTGACTGCATCCACCTGCCATATCCTATTATCTGAGAGTAGATTGATTTAGAAATGACCTAGCACAGTGTGTGCTGACCATACACTGTTCTTTTTCCATACAATTTCCCTAACAGTGGTTACTTTATAGTCATTCACTCCCAGTATTTTCCCACACTTTTCTTTTCATCTTAAAGTCTAAATAATTTTCTATTATCAAAAATCCTTACTGATTTCCTTGTCTCTTCCAGTCATGAAAAGGCAATGAAAGAGGCACTGGAGAAGGGAAAGACAGCAACTATTCCTACATTTCCTCTTCCTACACACGTGGAGTTTGGTAATTCAATCACAATTCAACAAGTGAGAGATGGATCATGTTCATAATTCTGTAAATGCTGTGTCCTAGATCTCACAAAAACTATACCTTATACTCTGGGCTTTTAAATTTAGAAATGAGAAGACTGAAGAGAAGTTAATTGGAAGAGTGCAGGTCCCACATATATACTCTTTTGCCCAGAAAAACCAGTGACAGCAATAACTATTGCAGAACACAGACAAAAATCATAGGTAATATAAACAGAGAATTCTGACTTTTCTGTAAGGCCAAATAATAGCTAGTAATGAGATGCACGGAAAAACAGAAGCTTATATACTATTGACTTACGTTAGTGGCAGCATCTTGTTGATTTTATGGCCTAGAATTTAATTTTTCTTCTTTTATTTTGTTTTTTATTATAAGAATAATGTACTCATTGTAGAAAATGTGTAATCTATACAAAAGTATAAAGGAGAAAAAAATCACCCATGATACCACTATTCATAGATAACTATGGCTATTACTTTCACATATTTGCTTTAAGTCTCTTTTCATGCATTTCTCTTTACATAGGTAAAATTGTACTGTTTTCACAGCTGTACTCTGATTTCTTGTACCTTATATATTACTACTACTACTACTATTACTTACCTTTCAAATATGTATGGGTCAGGCACCATGATAAGTGCTTTATTTTATCCCAATTACTTATCTCAATAACATCAGGAGGTAAATATTATTATCTATCCCAATTATGCCAGTGGAAAAATTGGATGTCCAAGGAAGGAAACTTGCTCAAGCTACATAGGTAGTAGGTGGCAGACTCTGGATTAAGACCCAAACTTGTATGGTTCCAAAGCCTCTAGTAATTGCTAGTCCATAATACTGTTTAATGCCATTTAAAAGTTTTCATAAGATTAGTTTTCATGGCTGCATAATTTCTGTTCTATGAATGTGCCATAATAGTTAACTGTTTCTGTAGTGAAAAGCATTTAAGTTGTTTCTATATTAAGGAAAGCCTTGAAAAGTATAATACTTACATAAGAGGGGCTGAGGCAAATTTTCAGAAACCCTTTGAGGGTGGTTAGTAGTAGCTCAGATTAGCCTAATTTCATGTATTCATTTATTTTCAAAGTTCTTGACTCCCTTTTATTTAATCTTATTATTATCTTAAAAGTTATAATATACATAAGGTAAAGGAAAATAAACTACTCAATACTGTAAAATGAAAACTAAATGTCTTATGCCCTGGCTCCAGTCCTATTCTTCATAGGTAAACACTTTTAAACAGTTTGGTTTTTAGTTATTATGTTGATAATATCTTTCACTCCAAATAAAGAAGAACTTCCTGATATCTCTACTTTTCAACTTACCTATTTTTCACAAATAAAGGCTACCTATACCTGTACTTTTTATACCTCTACATATTAATTTCCTACTTAGCACAATATCTAATACCTATTTCCTCCCTGGCATGAAATGAGAGGAATTTGGAAAACTTGGCTATTTAACTCTTTTTCTCCCTTCATCCTTCTTTAATTTTTCCTTGTTAAAAGGGAGTATATATGTGTATTTATTATGTATGTATGTGCGTGTGTATGCACACACACAAACATACAGATATATATGCGCACACACAATACATGTATATACACACACATATACATATATAATCACTTAGAAAAAGGGTGGAAAAATAAGAAATAATTACACACAAACACACACACAAGAAAATTATGCTGCTTGACACTTCATAGGTCCTTTCAAGTATTGACAGAATGCCTAAATCCTTCTTAAAGCTTTGCATCTTTTCTTTCTTATTTTCTCTTTAAAAAAAAAAATATCCCCCCTACTCTCTTTCATTCCTTTTTTGGACTCCATGGTTCAATCCTCAAGGTTTCTTATTTTTCCTTATATTTTCTACATTTATGTTCTATGTATTAGTATGTTTTCTTCTGCCTTTAATTTTCAATCACCTCATTTAACTTTTTAAAAAATAATGAAACTGTCTATTTTACTATATAGATGACCAAGTATCACTCTTCCACATTATATAGTGAAGTAATCAGATGCTTGCACCTACATTTAAAAACAGTATGTGACATCTACAGATCCACATTGACAGAAATATTTTGTTTTGCCACATCAAATGCCACAAATTCTATTGCTGTTGTGGCATGATTGCTGAGCAATTCTTGGAAAAGTGCTGAACATAATAAAGTACAATCTTCCTTCGATTTACACAGTAGTCCCAGGCCTGGAAAATGGTATAAATTTAAACCCACATAAAATATGGTGTTAATTCAAATATATATATATACATATATATGAGTAAACTTATATGGAGATAATTATGAAGAGTTAAACGTTTTAAATTATAGTATTTTATATAAATACATTAATATAAATATCAATATTCCTGTTATAAATTTATATAACATTAATATATACATATATTTTAAAGGTACAAAAAAGATACAGCTCTATTAATTATCACTATGAACATATTTATATAAGCACCAACCCAACCAAAATCCCTTTTCTTTACCCTTCTACTTGCTACTTCTACTTTATATCTCAATTTTGCCTGCTTTTGAGCATTATATGAATGGAATCATACAGCATGCATACCACTGTCTGTATTCTTTCATTCAATTTTATATTTTTGAGGATTGTTGTAACAGTCTATACATTCCTAATGTTGTAAAGAATTTCATTTTATGAATTTAAAATGGATTTCTACAATTTGTCTATTATTCCTGTTGAAGGACATTTATATTATTTCCATTTTTCACCTATTCCAAATAGTGGTGCTGTGATCATTCTTGCACATGCTTTTTCATGTGTATTTCTTTCATGTATATTATGTAGAAGTAGAATAGTTGGTTATAGGGTATGTGTATGTTAAGCTTTACTTGATATATGCCAAAGAGTTTTCCAAAAGATTTTTCTAATTTATTTCTGTCGAGTGGAGTATTTCACATCTTGGCTAATAATACTTGATCTTCTTGATTTTTAAAATCACCTTCACCATACACAAACATACTGTCTATGGAAACTGATATTGTTATTGTTCTCCTTCACAGTCTGAATACTTTTATTCTTGCCCTATTACACTGGCTAATACTTTTAGAAAAAATTTTAATAGAAATGGTGATAGTTAATGTAACTCTATCATTCTCGATTTCAGTGTGAAAGCTTTTAATATTTTATCATTAAGTATGGTATTTGTTGTAGGGTTTTAAGGATTAAGGAAATTTGTTTCTATTCATAGCTCAGTAAAAGCTTTTTAAATTAACAGACTATTTTTAAAGCAGTTTTTTTAAATTGAGCAGAAAGTACAGGGAGTACCCATAAACCTCCTCACTACCACCTTGCCAAATTTTCCATATTATTAACATCTTGTGTTACTGTGATTCATATGTTACAACTGATGAACCAATATTGATATTGATTATTAACTAAGTTCAATGTTTGCACTAGGATTCACTTTGAGTTGCACACTTCTATGTTTTGACAAATGTGTACTATGATATATCCACTGTTACATGATAAAGAATAGTCTCACTACCCTAAAAATCCCAGTGCTCCACCTATTCATCCTTCCTCCCCCCACACCAAACCTCTGTAACCACTGATCTTTTCACTGTCTCAATAGTTTTGCATTTTGCAGAATTTCATATAGTTGGAATCATACAGCTTTTTACACTTTTCAGGCTCACTGCTTTCATTTAGCATTGCGCATTTAACATTCCTCCATGTTTTTCAAGGCTTGATAGCTCATCTATTTTTTATCACTGAATAGTATTCCACTGCATGGAAATACCACAATTTGTTTATTCATTCACTGACTGCAAGATATCTTGGTTGCTTCACTTTTTGACAATTATAAATATAGCTACTATAAACATTTGTGTGCAGGTTTTTGTGCGGACATACATTTTCAACTTATTTGGGAAAATACCTGGTAAAATTATGTTTATCTTTCTAAGAAAATGCCAAACTATCTTCCAAAAGCAGCTACATCATTTTGCATTTCTTTTCCTGCTGCTCCACATTCTTGCCAGCATTTCATGCTTCAGTGTTTTGAACTTTGATTATTCCAATAGGTATATAGTAGTCCCATTGTTGTCTGAACTTGAAATTACATAATGGCATATGATGTTGAATATATTTTCATATACTTATTGGCATCTGTATATCCTCTTTGGAAGATGTTTTTCATATCTTTTGCCCATTTTTTAAAGTGGGTTGCTTATTTCCTTATTATTAAGTTTTAAGATTTCTTTATATATTTTGGATTCAAGTTCTTTTAGCAAATATTTTCTTCCACTATGTGGCTTGCCTTTCCATTCTCTTAACAGTAACTTCAACACAGTAGACATTTTTAATGAAGTCCACATTATCAGTTTTATTTTATAAGGATCCTGATTCAGGTGTTGTATCTATAAATGCTTATTGCCAAACCCAAGATAATCTAGATTTTCTCATATGTTATCTCTATAAGTTTTATGTCTTCGTGTTTTACATTTAGATCTATGATCCATTTTGGTTGTTTCTGTGAATTTTATAGGTCAGTTTCTAAATTCTCTTTTTTTTTTTTTTTTTTGCATGTGGACAATCAGCACCATTTCTTATTGAAAAGGCCATCCTTTCTCCATTGAATTGTCTTTGCTCTTTATCAAAGATCAATTGACTACATATTAGAGAAGACTTCCATGATCACCCTATAGAAAACAGAACTCGCCTTCACTACAAACACAGTTTTTCAATTCCCCTATCCTATTTTAGTCTCCTTCATAAGCTTATCTCCACTTTACATAGAATATACATATGTATATGTGTGTGTATATGTTTATTATGTTTCCCCTACTAGATGTCAATAACAACAGTGTCTTAAACTGACTCTAGCCCATCTAACACCATCTGATACATAGTAAGTACCAAAATATATTTGTTGACTGAGTCAATAAATAAATTAAAAATGTAATTTCAAGTTTACCAGATCAATTGAAGCACTTTTAAAATTGTAGATTAGGAGCTTCAAGATGGCGGAAGAGTAAGACACAGAGATCACCTTCCTCTCCACAAATACATCAGAAATACGTCTACTTGGGGAACAACTCCTACAGAACACCTACTGAACGCTGGCAGAAGACCTCAGACCTCCCAAAAGGTAAGAAACTCCCCATGTACCTGGGTGGGGCAAAAGAAAAAACAAAAAACAGAGACAAAGGAATAGGGACGGGACCTGCACCAGTGGGAGGGAGCTGTGAAGGAGGAAAGGTTTCCACACACTAGGAAGCCCCTTCACGGGTGGAGACTATGGGTGATGGAGGGGGGAAGCTTCGGAGCTGCGGAGGAGAGCGCAGCAACAGGGGTGCGGAGGGCAAAGTGGAGAGATTCCCACACAGAAGATCGGTGCCGACCTGCACTCACCAGCCTGAGAGGCTTGTCTGCTCACCCGCCGGGGCAGGTGGGGGCTACAGCTGAGGCTCGGGCTTCATAGGTCGGATACCAGGGAGAGGACTAGGGTTGGCTGCATGAACACAGCCTGAAGGGACCAGTGAGCCACAGCTACCTGGGAGGCAGTCCGGGAAAAAGTCTGGAGCTGCCAAAGAGGCAAGAGACATTTTCTTGACTCTTTGTTTCCTGGGGCGCTAGGAGAGGGGATTCAGAGCGCCACATAAAGGAGCTCCAGAGACTGGCGCGAGCCGCGGCTATCAGCACAGACCCCAGAGACGGGCATGGGATGCTAAGGCTGCTGCTACAGCCACCAAGAAGCCTGTGTGAAAGCCCAGGTCACCATCCACACCTACCCTCCCGGGAGACTGTGCAGCCTGCCACTCCCAGGGTCCCGTGATCCAGGGACAACTTCCCCCGGAGAACACACAGTGTGCCTCAGGCTGGTGCAATGTCACACAGGCCTCTGCCGCCACAGGCTCGCCCTGCATCTGTACCCCTCCCTACCCCCGGCCTGAGTGAGCCAGAGCCCCCGAATCAGCTGCTTCCTTAACCCCGTCCTGTCTAAGTGAAGAACAGACGCCCTCAGGAGACCTACATTCAGCGGGGGGTCCAAATCCAAAGCTGAATCCCGGGAGCTGTGCGAACAAAGAAGAGAAAGGGAAATTTCTCCCAGAAGCCTCAGGACCAGCTGATTAAATCTCCACAAACAACTTGATGTACCCTGCATCTGTGGAATACCTCAGTAGACAACGAATCATCCCAAATTGAGGAGGTAGACTTTGGGAGCAAAGATATATTATTTTTTCCCCTTTTTCTCTTTTTGTGAGTGTGTATATATATGCTTCTGTGTGTGATATTGTCTGTATAGCTTTGCTTTTACCATCTGTCCTAGGGTTCTGTCTGCCCGTTTTTTTTCTTTTTGCTTTTTTTACTTTTTAAAAATTTTATCTTAATAATTATTTTTTATTTTTTATTTTAATAACTTTTTGAAAGTTTACTTTACTTATTTTATTTTATTTCTATTTTTTCTCCCTTTTATTCTGAGCTCTGTGGATGAAAGGCTGTTGGTGCTCCAGCCAGGCATCAGGGCTGGGCCTCTGAGGTGGGAGAGCCAAATTCAGGACACTGGTCCACAAGAGACCTCCCAGCTCCACGTAATATCAAATGGCGAAAATCTCCCAGAGATCTTGATCTCAATGGCAAGACCCAGCTTCACTCAACGACCAGCAAGCTACAGTGCTGGACACCCTATGCCAAACAACTAGCAAGACAGGAACACAACCCCACCCATTAACAGAGAGGCTGCCTAATATCATAAGGCCACAGACACCTCAAAACTCACCACCAGACGTGGACCTGCCCACCAGAAAGATAAGATCCAGCCACATACACCACAACACAGGCACTAGTCCCCTCCACCAGGAAGCCTACACACCACACTGAACCAACCTTAGCCACTGGGGACAGACACCAAAAACAACGGGAACTACGAACCTGCAGTCTGCGAAAAGGAGACCCCAAACACAGTAAGTTAAGCAAAAGGAGAAGACACAAACACACAGCAGATGAAGAAGCAAGGTAAAAACCCACCAGACCTAACAAATGAAGAGGAAATAGGCAGTCTACCTGAAAAAGAATTCAGAATAATGATAGTAAAGATGATCCAAAATCATGGAAATAAAGTTGGGAAAATATAAGAAACTTTTAACAAGGACCTATAAGAACTAAAGAGCAAACAGAAAATGATGAACAACACAATAAATGAAATTAAAAATTCTCTAGAAGGGACCAATAGCAGAATAACTGTGGCAGAACGGTAAGTGACCTGGAAGATAAAATAGTGGAAATAACTACTGCAGAGCAGAGCAAAGAAAAAAGAATGAAAAGAACTGAGGACAGTCTCAGAGACTTCTGGGACAACATTAAATGCACCAACACTCGAATTATAGGGGTCCCAGAAGAAGAAGAGAAAAAGAAAGGGACTGAGAAAATATTTGAAGAGATTATAGTTGAAAACTTCTCTAATATGGGAAAGGAAACAGTTAATCAAGTCCAGGAAGCACAGAGAGTCCCATACAGGATAAATCCAAGGAGAAACACGCCAAGACACATATTAATCAAACTATCAAAAATTAAATACAAAGAACAAATATTAAAAGCAGCAAGGGAAAAGCAACAATTAACATAAAAGGGAATCCGCAAAAGGTTAATAGCCGATCTATCAGCAGAAACTCTGCAAGCCAGAAGGGACTGGAAGGACATATTTAAAGTGATGAAGGAGAAAAACCTGCAACCAAGATTACCCAGCAAGGATCTCATTCAGATTTGATGGAGAAATTAAAACCTTTACAGACAAACAAAAGCTAAGAGAATTCAGCACCACCAAAACAGCTTTACAACAAATGCTAAAGGAACTTCTCTAGGAAGAAAACACAAGAGAAGGAAAAGACCTACAATAACAAACCCAAAATAATTAAGAAAATGGGAATATAAACATATATATTGATAATTACCTTAAATGTAAATGAATTAAATGCTCCACCCAAAAGACACAGACTGGCTGAATGGATACAAAAATAAGACCCATATATATGCTGACTACAAGAGACCTACTTCAGACCTAGGGACAGACTGAACAGTGAGGGAGTGGAAAAAGATATTCCATGTAAACGGAAATCAAAAGAAAGCTGAGGATCAATCTCACATCAACAAAATAGACTTCAGATCAAGACTCACATCAGACAAAAAGAACTACAATAATGACAAGCAGACAAAGAAGTACACTACATAATGATCAAGGGATCATTCAACAGAAGAATAAACTACAATTATGCACCCAACATAGGAAGCACCTCAATACATAAGGCAAATGCTAACAGCCATGAAAAGGGAAATCGACAGTAACACATAGTAGGGGACTTTAACACCCCACTTTCACCAATGGACAGATCATCCAAAATGAAAATAAATAAGGAAAAACAAGCTTTAGATGATCCATTAAACAACATGGACTTAATTGATATTTATAGCACATTCCATCCAAAAACAACAGAATACACATTCATCTCAAGTGCTCATGGAACATTCTCCAGGATAGATCATATCTTGGGTCACAAATCAAGCCTTGGTAAATTTAAGAAAATTGAAATCATATCAAGTATCTTTTGCGACCACAATGCTATGTGACTAGATATCAATTACAGGAAAAAATCTGTAAAAAATACAAACACATGGCGGCTAAACAATACACTACTTAATAACCAAGAGATCACTGAAGAAATCAAAGAGGAAATTTAAAAATACCTAGAAACAAATGACAGTGAAAACAGGATGACCCAAAACCTATGGGATGTAACAAAAGCAGTTCAAAGAGGGAAGTTTATAGGAATACAATCTTACCTTAAGAAACAAGAAACATCTCAAATACACAACCTAACCTTACACCTGAAGCTATTACAGAAAGAAGAATAAAAAACACCCAAAGTTAGCAGAAGGAAAGAAATCATAAAGATCAGATCAGAAATAAATGAAAAAGAAATGAAGGAAATGATAGCAAAGATCAATAAAACGAAAAGGTGGCTCTTTAAGAAGATAAACAAAATTGATAAAGCATTAGCCAGACTCATCAAGAAAAAAAGGGAGAAGACTCAAATCAATAGAATTAGAAATGAAAATGGAGAAGTAACAACTGACGCTGCAGAAATACAAAGTATTATGAGAGATTACTACAAGCAACTCTATGCCAATAAAATGGATGACCTGGAAGAAATGGACAAATTCTTAGAAATGCACAATCTTCTGAGACTGAACCAGGAAGAAATAGAAAATATGAACAGACCAATCAAAAGCACTGAAATTTAAACTTTGATTAAAAATCTTCCAACAAGCAAAAGCCCAGGACCAGATGGCTTCACAGGCGAATTCTATCAAACATTTACAGAAGAACTAACACTTATCCTTCTCAAACTCTTCCAAAATATAGCAGAGGGAGGAACACTCCAAAACTCATTCTATGAGGCCACCATCACCCTGATACCAAAACCAGAAAAAGATGCCACAGAAAAGAAAACTACAGGCCAATATCACTGATGAACATAGATGCAAAAATCCTCAACAAAATACTAGCAAACAGAATCCAACAGCACAATAAAAGGACCATACACCATGATCTATTGGGGTGTATCCCAGGAATGCAAGGATTCCTCAATATATGCAAATCAATCAATGTGATACACCATATTAACAAATTGAAGGAGTAAAACCATATGATCATCTCAATAGATGCAGAGAAAGCTTTTGACAAAATTCAACACCCATTTATGATAAAGACCCTGCTGAAAGTAGGCACAGAGGGAACTTTCCTCAACATAATAAAGGTCATATATGACCCACAGCCAACATCATCCTCAATCGTGAAAAACTGAAACCATTTCCAATACGATCAAGAACAAGAACAAGCTGCCCACTCTCACCACTATTATTCAACATGTTTTTGGAAATTTTAGCCAAAACAATCACAGAAAAAAAAGAAATAAAGGGAATCCGAATTGGAAAAGAAGGAGTAGCGCTGTCACTGTTTGCAGATGACATGATACTATACATAGAGAATCCTAAAGATGCTACCAGAAAACTACTACAGCTAAACAATGAATTTTTTAAAGTAGCAGGATACAAAATTAATGCACAGAAATCTGTAGCATTCCTACACACTAATGATGAAAAATCTGAAAGCGAAATTAAGAAAACACTCCAATTTTCCATTGCAAAAAAAAGAATAAAATATCTAGAAATAAACCTACTTAAGGACACAAAAGACCTGTATGCAGAAAATTATAAGACACTGAGGAAAGAAATTAAAGATGATACAAATAGATGGAGAGATATACCATGTTCTTTGATTGGAAGAATCAACATTGTGAAAATGACTCTACTACTGAAAGCAATCTACAGATTCAATGCAATCCTTATCAAACTACCACTGGCATTTTTCACAGAACTAGAACAGAAGATTTTACAATCTGTATGGAAACACAAAGACCCCGAATAGCCAAAGCAATCTTGAGAAAGAAAAATGGAGCTGGAGGAATCAGACTCCCTGACTTCAGACTACACTACAAAGCTACAGTAATCAAGATAGTATGGTACTGGCACAAAAACAGAAACATAGATCAGTGGAACAGGATAGAAAGCCCAGAGATAATTCCACGCACATATGGTCACCTTATCTTTGATAAAGGAGGCAAGAATATACAGTGGAGAAAAGACAGCCTCTTCAATAAGTGGTGCTGGGAGAACTGGACAGCTACATGTAAAAGTATGAAATTACAACACTCCCTAACACCATACACAAAAACAAACTCAAAATGGATTAAAGACCTAAATGTAAGGCCAGACACTATCAAACTCTTAGAGGAAAACATAGGCAGAACACTCTACGACATAAATCACAGCAAGATCCTTTTTGACCCACCTCCTAGAGAAATGGAAATCAAAACAAAAATAAAATGGGACCTTATGAAACTTAAAAGTTTTTGCACAGCAAAGGAAAACATAAGACAAAAAGACAACCCTCAGAATGGGAGAAAATATTTGCAAATGAAGCAACTGACAAAGGATTAATCTTCAAAATTTACAAACAGCTCATGCAGCTCAGTATCAAAAAAACAAACAACCCAATCCAAAAATGGGCAGAAGACCTAAATACACATTTCTCCAAAGAAGATACACAGATTGCCAACAAACACACGAAAGAATGCTCAACATCATTCATCATCAGAAAAATGCAAATCAAAACTACAATGAGATCATCTCACACCGGTCAGAATGGCCATCTTAAAAAAATCTAGAAACAATAATTGTTGGACAGGGTGTGGAGAAAAAGGAACCCTCTTGCACTGTTGGTGGGAATGTAAATTGATACAACCAGTATGGAGAACAGTATGGTGGTTCCTTTAAAAACTAAAAATAGAACTACCATATGACCCAGCAATCCCACTACTGGGCATATACCCTGAGAAAACCATAACTCAAAAAGAGTCATGTACCAAAATGTTCATTGCAGCTCTATTTACAATAGCCAGGACATCAAAGCACCCTAAGTGTCCGTCAACAGATGAATGGATAAAGAAGATGTGGCACATATATACAATGGAATACTACTCAGCCATAAAAAGAAACAAAATTGAGTTACTTTTAGTGATGTGAATGGACCTCGAGTCTGTCATACAGAGTGAAGCAAGTCAGAAAGAGAAAAACAAATACTGTATGCTAACACATATATATGGAATCTAAGAAAAAAAAGGTCATTAATAACCTATGGGCAAGACGGGAATAAATACACAGACCTACTAGGGAATGGAGTTGAGGATATGGGGAGGGGGAAGGATAAGCTGGGACAAAGTGAGAGAGCGGCATGGACATATATATACTACCAAATGTAAAATAGATAGCTAGTGGGAAGCAGCTGCATAGCACAGTGAGATCAGCTCAGTGCTCTGTGACCACCTAGAGGGGTGGGATAGGGAGGGTGGGAGGGAGGGAGACGCAAGAGGGAAGAGATATGGGGACATATGTATATGTATAACTGATTCACTTTGTTATAAAGCAGAAACTAACTCACCATTGTACAGCAATTATACTCCAATAAAGATGTTTAAAAAATAATAAAATAAAATAAAATTGTGTGTTTGTGTGTTTGTGTGTGTACTTTTTGTGTGTCCAAAATTACCTGAGTGACTTGCACTGTCATTTTTGACAAATAAAATGCAAATATGATGCAAATCTCAATAGGGTAACACTTGGCCTGTGAAAACAGATTTGATAGCTTTGTAAATATAGCTGTAGTAAAAACCATTTAAATACATAAACAAAATTAGCCAGCTCTCCCAACTTTACTCATTTTCCACAAAGGATCAGAGAGGCAACTATTTATTGCACATAGGTACCTCCACTCACAAATAATAGTTACCTAATCACCCCAATTTATGCTGATGTAACATAAACTGGCACCACACAAATTTTTCGATAATATGTTTAGATCACTACCTCTCCATTCACATAGTTATAAAAAATGGCTAATTCTGAAGGAACATAATATACTTAGACATCTTTTGACTTATACATAGAATCATTTATAAAATACTGCTTTGTTTCTACATCTTCACCTTTTAATTTTGGATCAGAATTTCTCAACTTGATTGTGTTATAATTTTCTAGGTTTAAGTGTGCTGTTTCTAGGTCCTAAACAGGGAAACCAAAACACATTCAGGAGTCTCACAGTTCTAGATTTTACATGTTTATTACATACAATTCATTAAATTTGGTCATAACACTTGGTCAAATGGCAAGTTTTGAAAATGCAAAACAGGACAACTATGTTTGTAACAGTTTACATCCCCGAAATTGATCATAAAGCAAAATATATTGGTATTACCTGGCATCGTAAGAAATGCCATATGTTCACAGTTTCATTTCCACTGTGTTGCTTTAGTAGAAAATCCTAAGTTAATGTATTTGCTATTGTTTGTCAGATTATCTGTTCTTATAGAAGCACAGGGTAGGGATATATAGAGGAAAATGTGGCAGTATTTGATTTAAAATATGCAGAACATTACGAGCTCTTTACAAAATCTATATAGAAGAGAACTACTGTGAAGTTTACATTTTTAGTCTCCTTAATTAGGGACTTTTCCTAGGATGGAACTTTATCATAAGCCTTTGGTTTATACTTGTCATTTTCAATATGCAGTAATTATAACTTAACAGTCAATTGGACCATATATAATAGTATCCACAGATTTCCATGAAGAATGAGGAAAAATAATGAAATAGACATTTAAAATTTTTATTCTGGAATTCTGCTGTGGTGTAGAACATGACTTGGAATACAGAGATAGAGAAGGCACAGTAAGAATGAAATGGCTTTTATAATACTTCAATGGCTTCAGTGGCTTTTATAATACTCTTACCCTTTGATATATTATTATACATAATAGAATTTATCCTGAGAAAAAACAATTTGGACAAATATTTATGAATAAGGCCTTTACAGTGGTATTATTTAGCATACATAAAACTGGAAATGTTGAATACATCACAGTTTTGGATTTGAAAAAAGAAATTTTGGGACATCTAAGTGATATAACAAAAAATAAGGTTGAAGAATATTTACTGATATGGGAAAATGTTTACCATGTCTTGTTAAGTGAAAATTGGCAGAATCAGCTCTTAACAGTAAGACACCAATTGCATGAATGCATACTTATGTAAGTACACAATTAAAAAAAACCGGAAATATATAGCTTGTTTAGACATTGTAAGTGACTGCTAATATTTTCATACTTTTCTCCTTCTAGGCACAAGGGAAGAGTACATCTCTCTGTCCCCTTGAAGTGATACTTGACCATATTAACTTTATTTGATCAATGGAATAAGCAAGAATAACATTTGTGGTCTCTAGGCAGGAATATTTAGCAGCCAGTGCATGATTTTCCATGATTACCTTCCCAGTCATCAAACTTTGAAGTCTCATGTGGAGAATTTAGTGTCCTAAAAAGTGGTGGAGGCTCTACCAGTCTAAATCCCTGAGTGAATACTCTAGGCATAGGCTTGCTGCCCATCTTTGTTTTATATTTAGCATGAGCAAGAAAAAAAGAACATTGCTGTTTTAAACCACTTGTGTGCGCAGCTTGTTTGTTATTGCAAGATAATCTAGCATATCTTTACTGTTACATAGTACAAAATATTTTTGGTAGATCCCTTTGCTTGAGACATTATGAATATTCTTTTCTTCTGTATTCTTTTTTCTGTTTTTCCCCATTATTCAGGATGAGCATAACTATTTATGAAATAATAATAATGAAGGTTAAACATTAGTAAAGAAAATGAAAAAATTAATGAGTTCTGCTTTTGACATTTACATAAAATTTATTTTAATAGACCACCAACAATCTCTTCATTAAAGTCAGTATTTCTAAAAAATACGTTTCATATGTCATTCAAGAAAATATGATCATAGAAACTTGATTAGGATTCCTATGGATTACTGATATGGTTAGTAAAAAGTTTTTATACAAAAATTAGTCCTGATGATGTACCAACCTTCAGACCTTAATTAGGAAAATTAGAAATGATCAGAGCCTCAAGAAGCTTTATCTAAAATTATAAGGAACCATCTATTTCTAACATCTCTTAACATAAAAGAAGATTTTAAACATCTGAGGTTATTTTCCTCAAATGTTCTTTAAAAAATAACAAGAAAAATATTCTAGATGCAGACCTACTAGAGAATGGACTTGAGGATACGGGGAGGGGGAAGGGTAAGCTGGGACAAAGTGAGAAAGTGGCATGGACATATATACATTACCAAATGTAAAACAAATAGCTAGTGGGAAGCAGCAGCAGAGCACAGGGAGATCAGCTCAGTGCTTTGTGACCACCTTGAGGGGTGGGATAGGGAGGGTGGGAGGGAGTGAGATGCAAGAGAGAAGAGATATGGGGATATATGTATATGTATAACTGATTCACTGTGTTATAAAGCAGAAACTAACACACCATTGTAAAGCCATTATACTCCAATAAAGATGTTAAAAAAAAATTCTATGAGAAAACAACAAAATGCTCCCAGATCATAGTACAATAGCAGTTATAATTTATTGACAACTGCATAGTGCCAGTCATTTTAGGTTCCCCATTGCTGATCCCCACAACAGCCCTGCAAGATTAGCATTATAATTTCCATTTCATAAAGAAAAAACTGAAACAAAAAGAAGAGACTTGTTCAAAGCCACACACAAATGTAGAAATCAGTAACAGCAAGAAAAGGATAATAAAGGAATACTGTAAACAACTCTATGCACACAAATATGATAATCTACATGAAATGGAAAAATTCCTTGAAAAACACAATTCTCAAAAATTCACACAAGAAGAAATAGACAATCTGGATAGGCTTATACCTATTGTAGAAATTGAATCAATAATTAACTTCAAAACAGAAAGGACCAGGACCAGATGGGTTCACTGGTTAAGTCTACCAAACATTTAAGAAAGAAATTACACTAATTCTCTAAAATCTCTTTCAAAGGATAGAAGCAAAATGAATATTTCCTAACTTATTATATAAGGCCAGCATTACCCTAATATCCAAACCAAAGACATTACAAGAAAACAGCTCAATATTTCTCATCAACACAGATGTATAAATCCTCAACAAAATATTAGCAAACAGAATTCAACAACATATAAAAAGAATTATACACCATGACCAAGTAGGATTTATCCCAGGTATAGAAGGCTGCTTCAACATTCAAAAATCAATTAATGTAATCCATCACATCAATAGACTAAAAAAGAAAAATCACATGATCATATCAATGGATGCAGAAAAAGCATTTGACAAAATCTAACACTCATTTATAATTTTTTAAAAACTCTCAGTAAACTAGGAATAGAGGGGAACTTCCTACACTTGACAATGAAAATCTACAAAAAAAAAAAAGCTATAAATGAGAAACTAAAAGCTTTTCAACAAAAATGTCCCCGCTTACTACTCCTTTTCAACATCATACTACAAAAAGACAGGAAAAGAAAATCAAAAGTATACAAATTGGGAAGAAAGAAATAAAAGTGTCTTTGTACCCAGATGATGTGCTCATCTATTTAGAAAATCTAAAAGAACTGATAAAAATCTCTTGGAGGTAATAAGTGATAATAGAAAGGTTAGAGGATACATGGTTAATATACAAAAGTCAGGGCTTCCCTGGTGGCGTGGTGGTTGAGAGTCCGCCTGCTGATGCAGGGGACACGGGTTCGTGCCCCGGTCCGGGAGGATCCCACATGCCGCGGAGCGGCTGGGCCCGTGAGCCATGGCCGCTGAGCCTGCGTGTCCGGAGCCTGTGCTCCGCAACGGGAGAGGCCACAACAGTGAGAGGCCCGTGTACTGCACACACACACACACACACACACACACAAAAAAAAAAAAATATATATATATATATATACACAAAAGTCAATCATTGTCATATACAATACCAGCAATGCACAGGTAGAAACTGAAATTAAAAACACAATGCCATTTACATCAACACCCCCAAAAATGAAACACTGAGGTATATATCTAACAAAATATGTATAATATCTATAGGAAGAAAACTACAAAACTCTGGTGAATGAAATCAAAAAATAACTAAATAAATGGAGAGATATTCCATATTCATGATTAGGAAGACTCAATATTTTCAAGACCTCAGTTCTTTCCAACTTTTTCTACAGATTTGATGCAATCCCCATCAAAATCCTATGAAATGAGTTTATGGATATTGATAACTTTCTTCTAAAATTAACGTGAAGAGACAAAAGACCCAAAATAGCCAACACAATATTGAAGAAGAACAAAGTTGGCAGATTAACACCACCTGACTTCAAGATTTACTCTAAAGCTACAGTAATCAAGACAGTGTGGTACTGATTTAAGAATAGGCGAGTAGGGAATTTCCTGGAGGACCAGTGGTTAGAACTCCATGCTTTCACTTCTGAGGGCACAGGTTCAATCCCTGGTTGGGGAACTAAGATCCCACAAGCCATGCAGTGTGGCCAAAAAAAAACAAAAATCAAAGAATAGACAAGTAGATCAATGGAAAAGAAGAAAAGCCAGAAATAGAACCACATATATATAGTCAACTGATCTCCGAAAAAGAAGCAAAGGCAACACAATGGAGTAAAGATGGTCTTTTCAACAAATGGTGCTGAAACTGGACATCCCACATGGCAAAAGAAAAAAATATTTAGACACAGACCTTACACACTTCACAAAAATTAACTGAAAATGAATCACAGGCCAAAATGTTAAATCCATAACTATACATTTTTAGAAAATAACACAGAAGAAAACTTAGATGACCTTGGGTATGGTGATGACTTTTTAGATACAACACCAAAGGCACAATCCATGAAAGAAATTGCTAAGCTGGACTTCATTAATTTAAAAATTTCTACTTTGAGGAATTCAATGTCAAGAGACTACGAAGACAAGTCACAGACTTAGAGAAAATATTTGCAAAAGACACATCTGATGAAGGACTGTTATCTAAAATATACAAAGAAAGCTTAAAGCTGAATAATAAGAAAACAATCCAATTAAAAAATAAACCAAAAACCTTAACAGACACCTCACCAAAGAAGATATACAGATGGAAAATAAGCATGTGAAAAGATGCTCCATATCATCTGTCATCAGGAAAATGCAAATTAAAATAATGAGATATTAAAATGGCCAAAATCCAGAACACTGACAACACCAAATGCAGGTGAGGATGTGGAGCAACAGGAATTCTTATTCATTGCTAGCAGAAATGCAAAACAGTACAGCCACTTTGGGAGAAAATTTGGCAGTACCTTACAAAACTAAATGTACTCTTATCATATGATCCAACAATCATGTTTCTTGGTATTTGCACAAAAGAGCTGAAAACTTATGCCCACACAAAAACCTGCACAATATTGATAAGTTTCATTCATAACTGCCAAAACTTGGAAACAACCGAGATGTCTTTCAGTAGGTGAGTGGATTAATAATCTGTGGTGCATCTAGACAATGGAATATTATTCAGCACTAAAAATAAATGTGCTATTAAACCATGAAAAGGCATAGAAGAAACCTAAATAAACATTACTTAGTGAAAGAAGCCAATTTGAAAAGACTAGTAGGGAAGGAGAGATAATTTTCCCTCTACCCTTCTGGATTCCTTCCTGAGACTCCTGTAATAAAAGATTAACAAGAGAAAAACAGGTTTAACATATGCAGCACACAGCATGAGGGAGAAACCTAACACAAAGTAACTCAAAATGGTAGCTTAGAATTCCAGTTCATATAGCATCTTCAACAAAAAAACAATACATTTGTTGACAAATGACAGGATAAAGGAAAGCAGTTTTAGGTTTCTAAGGGTGGCAAACTATGGGAAGTAAATATATGGAAGGAGCAAGGTTTTCTTGAAGATTCCTCTGTTGCCATCTCTGGGCTCAAAAGATTCTGTCTCCAGTAAAGGAGAATTTATATCCTGCCTTTAGGAACAAACTGGGGAGCTTTTTCCGTGTTTCCTGCTTCCTAATTACCTTCAGCACAAAATAATTTTTACATCAAAGAGGCATATTTTGGGATAACATATTCTGGTTTCCTTCAGCTCCATATCATAGGATTCCAACTATATGACATTCTGGAAAAGTCAAAACTGTGGAGACCTTTAAAAACTCAGTGGTTGCTGGGGGTTAGAGGGATGACTAGTTGGAATACAAAGGATTTTTAAAGCAGTGATACTATTCTCTATGATACTATAATGGTGGATGCATGTCATTATACATTTGTCCAAACCCATAGGTTGCATGTGTTTCTTCTCTTTTGGTGAAGAACACCAGGAGGGCATCCTAATGTAAACTATGGATTTTGGGTGATAATGATATGTCAATGTAAGTTCATTGACGTTAATATATCTTCCATTCTGGGACAAGATGTTGATAGAGAGGAAGGCTATGCTTGTGTGGTGACAGGAGGTTTATGGGAACTCTCCATACTTCCCCTTAATTTTTTGTGAAGCTAAAAACTATTCTTAAAGGTCTATTTAGGGGCTTCCCAGGTGGCGCAGTGGTTGAGAGTCCACCTGCCAATGCAGGGGACACAGGTTCGTGCCCTGGTCCGGGAGGATCCCACATGCCGTGGAGCAGCTGGGCCCGTGAGCCATGGCCGCTGAGCCTGCATGTCCGGAGCCTGTGCTCCGTGACGGGAGAGGCCACAGCAGTGAGAGGCCCGCATACCACAAAAAAAAAAAAAAAAAAAAAAAAAATCTATTTAAAAGGTGACATTTCAAGTAAATAAATAATGATTCAATTTTTTATAAATGGATAAAAGATTTGAATAGGAATTTCTCCAAAGATACACAAATGGCTAACAAGCCCATGAAAAGGTGCTCAACATCATTAGCCATCAGGGAAATACAAATCAAAGCCATAAAGAGATAGCACTTCACATCCACTGGCATGGCTATAATAAAAAGACAGGCAATAACAAGCATTGAAGAGAATGTAGAGAAATTTGAATTCTCATACATTATTGGTGAGACTATCCTCAAGGTTCACCACATTTTATACCACTTTGTTCCCCAAAACTTAGTACAGAGAAGATACTTACTGAATATTTGAACAATGATGCTTGTAACAATTTTAGAGCTTAATTCTTGAGAAACGGAAAGGAGGAAACAAACTCAAAACTTGTCTACTAATTTAGGTTATTAAGGCTGTCACATTGACCATAGTTTAATTAATGTAATGCTCAATATATAGGTACTATTTTCAAAACATCCAAATTAATATGAAAACCACTGCATTAGCCAAAATTGGATTATCTAACATAAAGTGCCTTCAAAAATTCAGGATACTCCATTTCTTCAACCTTTCCTACTGCAGTATATTTTAGGTATTCATGGACAATGTCCACTGGGGGATTTCCCTGGTTGGTAGGCCACCAACATTTTGACTACTCTGACCTACAGAGTAGAAAAATCCTATATAGGGCAACAGGTAGAAAGTGTGTGGAACAGTGATTCAACTGCCCTGTTACATTTTTTTAATAGATTTATTTATTTATTTATTTTTGGCTGCGTTGTCTTCGTTGCTGCACATGGGCTTTCTCTAGCTGCAGCGAGCGAGAGCTACTCTTTGTTGCAGTGTGCGGGCTTCTCATTGCGGTGGCTTCTCTTGTTGCAGAGCATGGGCTCTAGGCGCATGGGCTTCAGTAGTTGTGGCACGTGGACTCAGTAGTTGTGGCGCACGGGCTTAGTTGCTCCATGGCATGTGGGATTTTCCCGGACCAGGGCTTGAACCCGAGTCCCCTGCATTGGCAGGTGGATTCTTAACCACTGCGCCACCAGGGAAGCCCCTGTTACACTTCTGTGTTATTTTATCTGCCTTATATTCATTTGAGTATGAGTTTTTTAAGCCACCTTTTAAGTGTATGTCTATTAATTCGACCTCTAATAAAAGTTTTGACTACATACTGATTGACTTTTTGGTCAAAGAAGTACTTGCTCTTAGTCAAAATGTTATTTTGACTGAATTTCTTGGAAATACTTTAGTTTTCTATTCATAAAATTTTCTAAATTAGTTTGAGGACATCATTTATCTGGTGCTTTTTATGTCTCTCCAGCTTTCCATCAATTCTTTTAGCAACATAGACTGATAAGATGTGTTTAACCTATTATGAGACAACTGACTAAAATTTACTATGGTTACAAAAGGAGCAGAGGCTCTCCCTTTGTTTTTATTTTTGCTGGGAAGGGACTGTGTGTTGGAGGAGGTCACTGAGAGAAGGTGACCACTGGTTGACCTACAAAGTGGACTGCAAGCTGGACCCGACAATCAGTGGCTCCTCACACCCTCCTCTGCACTTGGAATGTACATTCTGCCCACTGTTCCCACAGTAGGAGTGGCTTCAAAGCCACTGTCTTCAGAGAGTAATGTGTTGTTGAGACCATCTGGGTAGTAATATATGATTGAACTTAATTAAGGTCTCTATATAAACTTTTATGATTCAGGCAGGTGGGTGCAGCAGTCAACTTGTCTTGTGGCCACCCAAAGCAAGCCTTGTATGTAAGTTCCCATGCTTATTAAAACTGCCACCTACCACTCTGGGGCAGTCTGCCTCTTTCTTGCCCTCTGGGTACAGGACCAGTTTCAGATTTTACCCAGGGAACTCCCAAGGTTGTGAATCAACATTGTGGCAGTGGCAAAGAACACTCTTCTGGGAGCACTGCTGAAGATACTCTGATTTTCAGAACATGAAATATGAGTATGAAGAAACTTTCTTTTTTGCCAGCTAAAAGAAATGAAACAAAACAACCTCTCTCCTCTACAATCTTATGCTCAAAACAGTATTGGGGCACTTCCTCTGCTTATCTAACAAGTGTTAACTGAGTCCTAATCATGCTCCAAATACTGGAGGTTGTGTCACTATTATGATTTAGAAAGTTGTTATCACTACAAACCATCCTGGGATCACTGGTCTTCACAAAGCTAACTACATTTCTTGTTGTTATTGTTGTTGATGATGCTGCTGCTGCTGCTACTGATGTTATTGATGTCATCATATAATTGATCCGAGTAAAACTATTACGAAGAGTAAATATTTTTCCACCAGTGTTTAACAAAGTTTCTTATGATACAAATGGGAATGAAAGCATAGAATAGTACAAAGCATTCAGGAACTGGAAGGTAAAACTTTAAATAGTGGAAATAGAACTTACTAGCTGTGTGATTTGGGGGTGTTAATTAACTCCTCTTCAATTTCCTTATCTGTACATTGGTGACAATAATGCCTGTCTTAATGGTTGCTATGCTGATTAAATTAAATAACATAGTATGGTAACATTTTTTTTCTGGCACATAAAAGATGCTCAGTAAAAAAAAAATGCTGGAAAAATTAATTTTGCAAAAATCAACTAAGAGGGTAGCCTCAAATAGTGCAAATTAAATTACACTTGAATTAAAACTTTAAGTATTTAAAATAAAACTATAAACATATTAAAAGAAATAAAGGTCAATCTTTATATGAGTTCTGTATGAGGAAGAATTTCCTAAACTTTAATGAATTAAATATATGCAAAAATGGTACATTTTGTTACATAGATAAATCAGTTGATGGGTGTTTATTTGAAGTATATATTGGAAAGTAAAAAAAAAATCACAGGCACTATCTTAGCACTTTTGCAACTATACCTTATGCATAGCTGGAAAAATATCGCATCATTCAGATTACACAACTACCTCTTGTGAACCAATAGTAAGTCCGGTGACTCTGTATATCATTCTGCCAACTCTGGAAAAGTGGGTATCTCTCGCTGCCTACACTAGTGACTTTACCCAACCTCAAGATTCAACATCTCTCTTCTCTATCTACCCTCTTTGTTTCCTACTATTTATCTTCGTTCTTCACTCCAGCTATACTTCCCTCCATATCACACACTGTGCTAGTTAGAGTTCTTAAGCAAGGCCAAGTTAGAGTCTGCTGGTCCCCCTTGTAAAGAAGGGCCCACCATGTTGACAATTAATTCATTTCTTAGCAGTATGAGAGGTAAGCAAACTATATATGGGTCACAAGTTACTGAGTTGAGAATGCTGTTACAGATGATTACCATTGGCTATAGAGCTTGTCCCTGGTTCAGTAGGTTACAAAAGATAATACTCATGGCATATGTTTACAAACTATAGAGGCAAGTATTAGTCTCATTGGCTTCCCTCCAGAAAACAGAGAACCAGGAGGGTGGTCTCTCTGGTGATATCTCATGTTGCTCTGTCCCTGTCTATGTCAGTCAAGATTCTATAGGGGACTTCACTGATGACATAAATAGAAGCCTATTAAATTTGCCAAAAATATAAACTGAAATGCACAGTTATTATATTACATAATGGAATTATGATTCAAAATAGACTTCATAGGCTGAGGTAATTAATGAAAAGATTAATGTAAAGTTCTTCATTTCTGTTTATATACACACATACATATACATACACACACACACATTTGAAAAGGTAATGGTGCACAAAATAACCTGAAGGATTTTAAGTAAGGACAGTTTTCCAACAATCAGAACATTTTTACAACTGGATTGGTATGACTTTTAGATAACAATTTCTTTTCCTTTCCTCAATTGTTGAAGCAAATAACTAATGACCATATATCAGGAATGTTGTAGAAAAGATTTCTATACAGAAATAGACATTCTACAGATGGCCAATCAGAGCCTTTGGGACTCAATTTCCTTCAGACTATATGTTTCTAAAAAATTAATTTCCTTCTTCCTTCTAGTCATCTCTTCTAAAAGTAACTAAATTCTTTGCCTAAGGTTTTGCCCAGAGTTACCAGTTCACCAGTTCAGAACTAGACTGAGAATACAGAGGAGTTCACCTGAGTGCCAGATCAGTGCTCCTTCTACTACCACTGCTGCTTTCCTTAGCAGTTACATTGGGAGTTGTCACTGAGATAGTTATTCCCCTACCCTCTTGTTGTTCCACCTATTTGTCTCTACTTAGGCTATCTTTTTATTTAATTTTTTTAAATTTTTTGGCCGCACCATGTGGCATGTGGGATCTTAGTTCCCCAACCATGGAGCGAACCCACGTCCACAGCATTGGAAGCACAGAGTCTTAAACACTGGACCACCAGGGAAGTCCCACTTAGGCTATCTTTTAATGCATTCTTGCAAGTGACCCATATATTCCTGGGCACACACAAGCAACTGATAAAAATATGCAAAAAGCATCCACGCACTTACCTGTTTTTATGTGAATTTTCCCATTTCTGCTTCTCAATAAAAATGAAAGGCTATTAAAAATGGAACTCATGTTACCCTTTGTTCTCTATGCATTTCCATTTAAAAATATTTCAGTCTTTCTTTTTACTTATACCAAAAAGTATAAGTAATAGGAAATTGCTTCCATAAGCCTTACATTCATATATAAATTTTCACATTAAGAGCTGGAACAACCTAGTATTTGCTGAATTACTGATATTCATACAATTGTTTGTAGACATTTGAATACCTCCTATTGAGAAAAGGCTGAATTGTTCAGAATCTTCTGAATTGCATATGCAAATACCAAAGAACAGGCATTTCTTGCTATTCCAGACTAAATGGCATTAAAGTGGCTTCTCCTATGTTTACTTTGTGCATTTTACAGTTCAGCCATGTTATTTCAGAGCTATGTGCTCTTAAAGCAATGGCAGATTCAGAAGCCTTGGCATGATGGCCACTATAAAACAGCAATAGGGAGATTTAAATGCCTTGCGCTTTTACATGTAACTATTAAAAGGGGTACTTGGCAGTTCACTTTCAGTAGAAGTGAATTATTATAGTAATCACTAATGTTTTATTTTAAGGGACTCATTCACTCTTATGACACTTGTGTACAAATGTTTTTGGAGCTTAAGTGGCCATCATTCCATCTTTCCATCCTACACCACTTATTAAAAAACAACAACAAAAACCTTGCATTAACTTTGAAGTTACCCTTCTAACCCTATCTTCTGAACATCAAGTTCTGCATTAGGAAGAACAACAGGGGAGGAAGTATGGTGAGGAAGCTGTTTCTCAGGGCAGCTCTTTTTCATGCTTCTCCTTGTGACCCTCTCTCTGAATCTCTCCACTGGGTCTACATCTCACTGAGCTTTCTTTTGATGGCTCTGAAGAGTTTGTTTCCAAAAAAAGACAGATTTGCCCTGTCAGATTCTCATCAGAAACACATAAACAAGAAGTGTGGTATTAATAACTATCATCACCTCAACAAGAAAAATCTGAAATGATGTTAACTTTCCTCTTCCTCTTGCTAATATTTATATCTAGATGAGGACAAAAACAACTCCTTTGCAAATGCATTTCAACTGATTGACTTTACAGCATTGTGATGAGAGCCAAACCTGCTCTCTAAGGACCCTTTGGTTCCAAACCTTTAAGTGCAGTCCATCATATTCATCACAATCAATCAATATTCCAGGCAAAGTTGCTACCCCCACATTGTCCTGGATCACAGCCCAAATCGGAAGAGGCTGAAATGTGTTCAGCTCTCTCTTTCCGACTGTTTCCAGTCTATGGTGCTCAATCCCTCTGAGAGTTTGCCTTCCAATGCAAGGGGTGTGGGTCCAATCCCTGGTTGGGGAGCTGAGATCCCACATGCCTCACAGCCAGAAAACCAAAACATAAAACAGAAGCAATATTGTAACAAATTCAATAACGACTTAAAAAAAAAAGAATGAGGATGGCTTCAAGCGTCATGCCTTCTAGAAGGGAATGCTATCTTTCAGGCACTTTGGCAAATAGATGACAGAGCTATATTTTTGAGCAGAATCCCTTCAAAGCAAGCACACCAAGATATAGCTCCTACTCTTTTGCTCAGGCATAGGAATAGCACTTTTTCTGTGCAAAAAAAAGGGGGGGGGAGGTGTAGATCTAGTTTTGTGTTTGCCAAAATGTTTAATTTTAATAGCACTTAATAGCAATTATATTTGACAGTAATATGGCTGTCATCAACTAATTTTTTTTTTTGGCCACACCAAGTGGCTTGTGGGATCTTAGTTCCCCAACCAGGGATCAAACCCAGTCCCCAGCAGTGAAAGCACTGAGTCCTAACCACTAGATCACCAGGGAATTCCCTGTCATTAACTAATCTTAATTTTTTTTAAATTTAATAGTGCTTTTCCCACCTTTCCAGGGAAACTTTGGTCCTCCCTCTCATTCTACCTTAATTAGGATACAACAGAGCACTCCCCCCAAAAAGTTTCAATAACTTTGAATCTTCAGAAGATGTTTGGGTCTTAATTTTTAAGCTCAGCATATCAATATTTCTCCAGGAAAAATAAAGTTGTTTTTCCAGATACACTGCTTTATATTAATATATAAAACAGGCACATTAAGAGTAACTGTTCACACTGCAAAATGATAGATTCAAGGGAAGTTATCTTTAAATTCAAAGTTCAACTAGTCTATTTCATGTTTGCTATAATTGAGCTATGCTCAACTTTACCACAGTGAGGCAGTGTTGTGCAGTGGTTAAAAAGTACAGGTTTTTGAGTCAAGTGTAATGAAATGCAAACTCTGGCTTTTCCTCTTATTAGCTGTAACGTAAGTATGTCACCTCCTCCAATCCTCAGTTTACTCGTCTGTAAAATGGGAAGAATAGTAACTAACTCAAAGGGCTGATGTTAAGATTAAAGTATTTAGTACAGGGCCTCACACTCAATTTAGAGTGTGAGGCCCTGTACTAAACACAGGGCCCATCCACTATGACTTGGGAAAATTGTTTAGGTTATATTTGAAAAAGTAGCTCTTTAAAATCATACTGCTCAGCAGAAACCTTAGGTTGAAATTTACAGGTGTAATAATCCTTGTAATTTTCCCAGAATTGTGGGGGCCATATGAGATAATGACCATATTCTTGTGCACTGTAACAGCAGCATTATTATTTGGAACTTTAACCATTTTAGAGTTAGATACTAAGGAAACTAAAATTAATTGGTTGTCATATTTTGTTTTTTGCCCTCATATACCACTAAACAACTAGTTTCTCTCCCTTTTGTCAATTCCCATTGTGTATTTTGCCAAAAAGTACTGTATTCAGATGCCAGCCAATAAATTGTCACACAATGGAAAATGATATGCCACAACATTCATTGTAAGGTTTAATAAAATTAAATTTGCCCCCCAAAAAAGTGTTCAATAAATGGCAGCTTAATAACAAAAACAAAGGACCAAGATGCTTATATGTAAATAAAGCAAACTCTACATACATACTTTTCTAATTAATACACACCTGTACACAAAACCAATAATAATGGCCACCTTTTTACTAGCACATATACTCTACAAATAATTATATCAATGGATCAAAATATGAACTTTGTCCTCTCTCCCTTTGAGTGTTTTTAAGAGAGTTTTATGATTTGAATTGCCACTTGATAAACTGCTATTGCTTTTTAGAAATACTTAAAAGAAATGTCAGGCTGTGGCTGTGTGATCCCACAAAGGGGACAGAAAAGGAAATGTGTCATAGGCCTGGGCTCTATCAAGTCCCAGAGAAAGGAGTTGTTCTAACTGCTTCATACTCTTACCACTACATTGGGAAGGGGCTGGAGGTGAAGATAACCTAGGGTGAAAAAAGCTGATGCTATAAGGATTTCTCACTAGTCTCTTGGGATCCAGGATGCTAAACAAGTGCCATAAAGTGACAAAAAGCCTTGGAAGCTCAGGTGAAAAAGTTCATCTCAGCTTTCTTGAAAATCTAGGCCATGACCTTCATGGCACTTTAGTTTTTTGTTAAGGTCACAAAGGTGTTAAGTACACACATGTTCCTGTGCTTGCTACACTTATCAAGGGACATAAGGACTCAATAGAAACAAGGGACTGTATATGATTATGTATACATTTATTAGACTGCCTAGAAATCAGAGAAGGGAAGTTGGAGAAAGGCTGATTTCGTCTGCTTCTGGAAAGGGTATGTGCTCTAGAATGGAAGAGTAAAGGAAATAGTAAAAAAAGAATAGTAAAAATGAAATTTTGTTAATGCTAGAGTAAAAAGAAGCTATACTTCTTTATAGTGAGGAAAAGAGAAGGCTAAAAATAAATCAATAGAACATCACTAAAAATAAATAACTAGATCAGCATTGACTGTGCTCAAACTGTGATATAGCTGGAGTATATCACAACTGGTAAAGAGTAGGTGGGTAATAACTATGTGATGAATGGACAGAAACTTCAAAAGTTTGTAAGGTTGTATTTAGAGACTGGTTACGGAAAATCAGTTCAATAAACGATTATTGAGAATCAATATGGGCAGTCATATGAGGGATAAAATGGCAAGTCACAGGACCCAATCATCAGGACTCACAATCTACGATAATTAATCAAAATCTCATTTTACTGGTATATGACATTTTTCCTTATAAACCTGCAAGATTTCTTAAAATAGAGCAAAACTTTAATGTATGCTGATAAGTGCTTACAAGAATATCTGAACAAGAAACATCTGACTAGACTGTCACTGTGCTAGACATTTCCGAAACCACCAATCCTAAAGGAGTCATGTTTTTTCATTAAACAAGGGGAATGTGCTATTTGGGAAGGGTAAACATTATCAGGAATGAATTTGCCAGAGGCATCTATTACCTTCCAGTTATAAATAGTCTGATAAAGGGAAAATAGTACAGATACATTTTGATTTTGAACAAGTTGAGAATCCTAGGATTTTAGAGTTGAAAACGCCTTTGAAAGTATTTAATCGAATGGTCTCATTTTACAGAAGTGGATACTAAGACCCTAAAAGACCTAGAGTCAAAAATGAGTTAGAAGGAGAAATAAGATTTATTTTTTTTTCTTTTTTTTTTTGGCTTTTTTTTTTTTATTAGTTTCTGCTTTATAACAAAGTGAATCAGTCATACATATACATCTGTTCCCACATCCCTTCCCTCATGCATCTCCCTCCCTCCCACCCTCCCCATCCCACCCCTCCAGGCGGTCACAAAGCACCGAGCTGATCTCCCTGTGCTAAACTCAGGCCATCTGAAACTCTCTTCCATTCTCATTCTTCTATTCCTGCCATCCTGTAGGAGACCCTGAGTTTTTTTATTGTGTTTCAATGCAAGGAAGGGACAAGAGTTGCCAAAGATCAACTGGTGTACTGAACTATTTTGTCTAGAGATCACTTTGAAAAGGATGACCTCATGGGCCAAATCTTGTCACAAATGTGTGTGTTAGACCTACACATTATTAAACGGTTTTTGTATTATTTGCCAGCATTTTAAACTTAAGAAGTTAACATTAAAATCCCAACGGGAGGTTTCTCTTGAAAAATAAAAAGATCTGGAAACACTGGGTCCTCATCCCCACACAACAAAAATTGGCAGAAGCTGGGTAGGAGATTCCACCATTAAACAGGAGGTGTGTTTCAGTTTACCATTCTCCACCACTCTCTATTTGATCTTACAAAGAGCCTATTTCACTCATTCACATTTACATACATATTCCTGTAGACCTAGGGTTTTGAGTTTGTGACTTCTGAAATCAACTATGAATAGAAAATTTCAAGTTTGAATGTCATGTGGCCTCAAAGCTCTTAAATAATTAAGAAAATCAGAAACCTGAAATGTCTAACACTACAGAAAGATGGTTAAAAACTAATTCTGATATTACTATAAATATTTCTTCAGTGAGGTTCTTTTATCCCTTCATTAGTTAGCAAGGGTGATTTGAAGTTTAAAAAAGAAGTATGTTAAACAAGATGCCCAGTAATAAAATAATATTCTGTGACACATTGACATCTTTAGTAAAGAAGAATTAGGGAAATTTCACACATTCAAAAAATAATGTGTGCTTTGGCTGCAAAATATACAATGTATAAAATATTTCAGCTAAACTACAGTACAACAGACAAAGGATGAAGAAATGTTAATCATTGTTTCAGAATTACAAGTTGTAGCTTATATACTTATGGCACCACATTTTAATACAGTACTGATAAAGCCTAATACATCACAGGTAACTAACCAACTATAGGAAGTATATGAGTACAGGCAGAGATAGCTACCTCATAATCTAATGCCAAGGCCATCAGCTAAAATAAATAAATAAATGCACTAACCATTTTTTTTTGTCTACATAATGTTATACAACTGGCTTGACTACTTGGAAAAAACATTATTTGTCCGAAATGACTTGAAAATTTGGAATCATATTTGTAGACCACTATAGAATAATTTGATCTGAAATAGAAATGTTTCTATTTCATACTTTTTAAAAATTTTTTCAGCCAAATAATTTAAGAAGGAAAAATTATCTCATGTAGTCTTGGCTTTAGTGTATTGTCATCATTCCCCCACCTGATGAAAATCTGCTTCTGCATCCCTGTTTTCCTCATAATTTGACTCTCCTTCCACTGACTTCTTCACTCAACATATATAGACTATTCAAAACAGAAAAAGAATGGAAAAATCAACTATGTATGGTGAAATCAAATATCCTAGTACAAAATACGTTCTTCCATCCATAAATAATACATAATTATGACCATAATGAAATGTACATGTTCAGCTTTTAGTTTCCCTTCCACAGATCCTCCTATGGATCTGAAGTAAGTACAGCTTGAGAACCATTATCCTGAAAAGAATATATTGGGTTGGCCAAAGGTTTGTTCGTTTTTTTCTGTAAGATGGCTCTAGTAGCAGTTAGTTGCCTTTAACTTCATTGGAAACAATTTTTGTTAGACTGTATGTGAAAGCTGTCATATCAGCGTGCATTTAAAAAAAGACTTATCAAAATTGGTGAATTTTCGTGTAGCCATTTTAATATTGAAGACGGAAGAAAAAAAGCAACATTTTCGGCACATTATGCTTTATTATTTCAAGAAAGGTAAAAACGCAACTGAAACACAAAAAAAAAGGTTTGTGCAGTGTATAGAGAAAGTGCTGTGACTGATCAAACATGTCAAAAGTGGTTTGTGAAGATTCGTGCTGGAGATTTCTCACTGGACAATGCTCCACGGTCAGGTAGACCAGTTGAAGTTGATATCGATCAAATTGAGACATTATTTGAGAACAATCAACATTATACCACGTGGGAGATAGCTGACATACTCAAAATATCCAAATCAAGTGGTGAAAATCATTTGCACCAGCTTGGTTATGTGAATCGCTTTGACGTTTGGGTTCCACACAAGTTAAGTGAAAAAAACCTTCTTGACCATACTTCTGCATGCAATTCTCTACGTAAACGTAACGAAAATGTTCCATTTCTAAAACAAATCGTGGTGGGCGATTAAAAGTGGATACTGTACAATAATGTAGAATGAAAGAGATCGTGGGGCAAGCAAAATGAACCACCACCAACCACACCAAAGGCTGGTCTTCATCCAAAGAAGGTAATGTTGTGTATATGGAGGCATTGGAAGGGAGTCCTCTATTATGAGCTCCTTCCAGAAAACCAAACGATTAATTCCAACAAGTACAACTCCCAATTATACCAACTGAAAGCAGCACTCGATGAAAAGCGGCCGGAATTAGTCAACAGAGAACGCATAATCTTCCATCAGGATAACGCAAGACCGCATATTTATTTGATGACCAGGCAAAAACAGTTACAGCTTGTCTGGGAAGTTCTGATTCATCCGCCGTATTCACCAGATATTGCACCTTCGGATTTCCATTTATTTCGGTCTTTACAAAATTCTCTTAATGGAAAAAATTTTAATTCCTTGGAAGTCTGTAAAAGGCACCTAGAATAGTTCTTTGCATAAAAAGATAAAAAGTTTTGGGAAGATGGAATTATGAAGTTGCCTGAAAAATGGCAGAAGGTAGTGGAACAAAAGGGTGAATACGTTGTTCAATAAAGTTCTTGGTGAAAATGAAAAATTTGTCTTTTATTTTTACTTAAAAACCAAAGGCACTTTTTGGTCAAACCAACATTTAGAGCTACAGCAAACTTCCAAAGAAATATTTGCCCTCGAAATTAAAAGGTCTTGTCTAAGGTTGCACTCGAAGAGTAGAATTACATTCTGTTCAAGGTAATTCCACTTTGACTTTCACAATTTTTTGGTTT
The DNA here is from genome assembly GCF_949752795.1 of Hyperoodon ampullatus. Lineage (NCBI taxonomy): Eukaryota > Metazoa > Chordata > Mammalia > Artiodactyla > Ziphiidae > Hyperoodon > Hyperoodon ampullatus. The sequence goes on along the minus strand of NC_136913.1, from coordinate 109,348,023 downwards.
TGTTTTAGTTGGTTCTCCCCCTTCCCCCCCATAGATTCCTTGAAAATTACTTTCAAAGCTGGTTTGGAAATTCTTAAAATTGCCCACTGGAGGGCCCTCAAGTTAACTGGAATATCGCAACTGTGATGGATCATTGTTCAAGTTCTAGAAAATCATGAAAGTTAAATTGTAGAGAATCTACAAGAGTCTCAAACTAGGTTTTTTAAATATGTTGTTTTATTTTCCATATTCCTCTCTAAAATCACATTTTGTTTCCCAACATTTTTTTTGGTAAACCTCATTATGACCTTGCTCCAGCAAAAATCCTTATTATAGAAAAATGTTATAAATGACTATTGTTTAATAATTTTAATATCTCTCTAGCCATTTTCTATGCAGTCACTGAGTAATAAATTTAGCTGTGTTAGAAACTGGGACATTAAGTGTACATGATTGAATCTTCAAATAAAACTTATTTTGTAACTGGTTAACAGAGTATTTGGTGGGGAATTATCGTGCTATGATTCCTTCCATATTAAAGACATATCAATACAAAAATAAAAGATTATCCTAATATATTTGTAATATTTCTAAAAATCAAGCCGATATAAGGATGATGGTTATTTCATAATGATGCTTATGGTTTGATACTTTTCTTTATGACCATATGACAGTCAACAAGCATCATTTGCCTATCACTCTGTGGAGAGACTTGGATTGAAGAAAGTATCTCTGCCTTCATAAAATTTCAATTCTGATTGGAATGTTTAGATGCACAGGGAAGTACGCACATATACATAAAATTAGGTAGGATCATAGTATGAAGAATAATTCTCAGAGGTTCAGATTTTTTACTATAGCATCACTGAGGGATGATAATTCAGCCTGATGGATAACTCCAAATCTGAAGAGTTTACCATTTCATAAGATGGCTGATATCTTTAAAAAAAATTTTGGAGGATGTCTGTCTCTCACGCTAAACTCGACATGTAATACTGGATTCCCAGCACTTAACAGTGACTGGAAAATTGTACATACTCAATAAAATTTTGTTGAATGAATGTACTTTTTACATGAAGTAAATAATTTATTTCTGCAATTTCCTTTCCTAGTACTACCTAGATTTTCTCTTTGGACAAATAAAGAACAAGTCTGGTCTCATTTATATGATAGAACTTTAAATATTTGGAGCGAATTCCTAAAATCATAGAGTTCCAAAACTGAGAGTTCCCTGATTTTCAAATTAGAGTACTCAGCCACCAAGACATGTGCCAGGGCACAGAGAAAGCCATGAGAGAAATTGAATCATATTGTTCTGCAGCATCTATTCAAAAATCACTGCATGAAAATGTTTTTATATTAAAATATAGGTACACAGGGAACTGGTGTGAAAAATTCACATGAATTTGCCAAATAAAACAAGAAATTTCAATGAAATGTCATATTTGAAAAGGGCTTCTGCCATACACCCCAGTCTACAGAGAAATCATAGCTATTTTCCTTATCTGTTATGGGTTTGTTGGTAGAAATTTTTGAGAAGGTAGTTTTAGCTGACATCTGGAGAAAGGAAGAGACTTCACAGAAGTTACAACATATATTAACGGCAAATCCCTGACTAGAATCTATGTAACATCACTCATATCCGATAACCTTCTTCAATGTGTGTGTGATGTATTTCGTGATTCTTCATTGTCCAGATTATCCTCCTGCCCATGTATCTCTTAATATATAATGTCCCTCCAAGTTATCCTTTAAATTGCCAATAATTTCTTTCTAAAATACAAGTCAATACATGAAACTCTCCTCTTCAAAAACATTTAAAACATTCAAAAATATTCAGTACCAGAAAGTATGAAAGTGTTCAAAACACAAGAAGATGGGAGCATGTCAAAGGAATGAGGGAGCCAACCTGTAAAAGTTCCCAATGGCCAAAGCTGAAACAATTTGAGCAGCAAATAAAATAGCAAACTACTGGTTATAACTCAAAATACGAAATAAGGAACTCCTCTGGTGGTCCAGTGGGTAAGACTCTGCGTTCCCAAAGCAGGGGGCCCGGGTTCGATCCCTGGTCAGGGAACTAGATCCCACATGCTGCAACTAAGAAGCCCACATGCTGCAAGGAAGATCCTGCATGCTGCAAAGACCCAGTGCAGCCAAAATTAAAAAAAAAATACGAACTAAGTATGCATAGATCCATAAATAAATGATTGAATAAATAAATAGAGACAAAATCTTCCTTACAGAATTCCAAATAATATGTGTAGATACATCTCCCTCCAAGAAGGAGAAGTTAACTGCCTCCTTGAGAGTGGGCTGGATTTCCTGACTTACTTTTATAGAATAGAGAAGCCTGGCAAACGTCACTTTAAATAAGAAATGAAGGTTAATACCACCACCACAGGGATATCATATGCCCTCTTCTATGGTATAAGAAGGCCAATTCACTTCTGTGGTATTCTTCCCAAAATCTGTAACCTCAGTCTTATAAGACAAATATCAAACTGAGGACGTTATGCAAAATACCTGACCAGAACTCCTCAAAGCTGTCAAGTTTATCAAAAAGAAGAAAAAATCTGAGAAACTGTCACAACCATTAGGAGCCTAAGGAGACATGATGACTAAATCTAATCTGGTCTCCTGGCTAGAATCCTGGATTGTTAAAAAAGGACAGTAGTTCTGGTGAGTGATGCTGGTAATGGGGGAGGCTTTAGATGTGTAGGGGCAGGGGACATATGGGAAATCTCTGTACCTTCCTCTCAATTTTGTTATAAACACAAAACTGCTCAAAAAATGTCTTTCAAAGGAAAGGAGTACAGGAAAAGAGTGGTGAAACCCCAAAATGTATATCATTTAATTAATGGTAATATACCAATGCCCGTTTCTTAGTTTTGATAAATGTATCATGGTAATGTAAGATGTTACATTAAGAGAAACGGGGTGGAGAGTATATGGGAAGTCTTTGTACTAGCTCTGCAGCTTTTCTAGAAATCTAAACTAATTTTTGAATGTTTATTTAAAAAGAAGAAAAATTTCATGAGCTTAACATCAGGAAAAATGGCAAGTGAGCAAAAAACTGATTCTGTTACAGAATCAACTTGTCGGAATTCTGAGAAATAGTCAAAGTTTATAACAACCAAGTGAATGCTCAATCAAGAAAAAAGTGACTTAAATATAGTAGGAGAACTTTGTAGCATTTGAACTTAGCCTTGTCCTACCTCCCCCGCTAGCATGAGGGTGATTTTGAAGATGAGTTCCCATGTTCCCAGTGTGGTTACCTGACTCTGGGGATAGCAGAGCAGACCTTGCTCCCAAAAAATTTTGTTTCTCTGTTTTGACCTGCCTGGAGTTTCCCTAAAGGATTGGAATAGGATACTTGTATCTGTTTCACCTAACTTAGAACTCTCTCAGGGCAGAAAAGTGGCTAAACATATAGCTTTCCTCAAAAATACTGAAAAGCAGGGACTTCCCTGGTGGTCCAGGGGTTAAGACCACACTCCCAATGCAGGGGGCACGGGTTCAATCCTTGGTCAGGGAAATAAGATCCCACATGCTGCCCAGTGTGGCCAGAAGAAAAAAAAATAATACTGTTAGACAAACAAGCTGCTGCTTCCAGTGGCAAAAGATCACAGTTGGGTCAGGTGCTTCTCAAAGCACCAGCATATAATGGGGACTCTAGAAAGCCAAGCGCAAGTCCAGGGACTCATGATCAGGAAAGACCTGAGAAAACCCTAAGCTTTCACCTCCAGCGGATTTTCAGGTTCAGTGCCAGCAGGAAGTCAAGGTTAAGGCAATGTTGCAAAGGACCTATTGAATAAGCTTTAAAACACCTCCCCAAAACAGAGTCAATCTCTGCAAAGTCTGGCAGTATATTTTCTTTTCTTCTTTCTTTTCTTTTTACTATTTTATTTATTTTTTGGCTCCATACATATAGGAATATCTCTGTCACACCTCTAGCTGACCACAAGCTACAGAAACAGGGACAACAGAAACCACACACAAAAGAATAATAGCCTGAAAAAACAGGTTTGAAAAATCACTGAACAAACAACTACAACCCACAGCAAGCAAGAAAAATAACCCTGAGGAAGGTAAGGATCTGATTTTCAGAGTGACCACATTATAATATTCAAAATGTCCAGTTTTCAACAAAAATTTACAAGGCACACGAAGAAACAAAAAATATGATCCATTCACAGGGAAAAAAGAAATAAATGCTCCAACCAAAAGACACAGACTGGCTGAATGGATACAAAATTAAGACCTGTATATATGCTGTCTACAAGAGACCAACTTCAGACCTAGGGACACAGACTGAAAGTGAGGGGATGGAAAAAGATATTCCATGCAAACGGAAATCAGAAGAAAGCTGGAGGAGCAATTCTCACATCAGAAAAAATAGACTTAAAACAAAGACTGCTACACGAGACAAAGAAGGACACTACATAATGATCAAGGGATCAATCCAAGAAGAAGATATAACAATTGTAAATATTTATGCACCCAACATAGGAGCACCTCAATATATGAGGCAAAGGCTAACAGTCATAAAAGGGGAAATCGACAGTAACACACTCATAGTAGGGGACTTTAACACCCCACTTTCACCAATGGACAGATCATCGAAAATGAAAATAAATCAGGAAACACAAGCTTTAAATGATACATTAAACAAGATGGAGTTAATTGATATTTATAGGACATTCCACCCAAAAACATCAGAATACACATTCTTCTCAAGTGCTCATGGAACATCCTCCAGGATAGATCATATCTTGGGTCACAAATCAAGCTTTTCTAATTAAGAAAATTGAAATCCTATCAACTATCTTTTCTGACCACAATGCTATGAGACTAGATATCAATTACAGGAAAAAATCTGTAAAAAATACAAACACATGGAGGCTAAACAACACACTACTTAATAACCAAGAGATCACTGAAGTAATCAAAGAGGAAATCAAAAAATACCTAGAAAAAAATGACAATGAAAACACAATGACCAAAACCTACAGGATGCAGCAAAAGCAGTTCTAAGAGGGAATTTTTTTTGTGTGTGTGGTTCCCAGGCCTCCCACTGTTGTGGCCTCTCACATTGCGGAGCACAGACTCCAGATGTGCAGGCTCAGCGGCCACGGCTCACAGACCCAGCCGCTCCACGGTATGTGGGATCTTCCCGGACTGGGGCATGAACCCGTGTCCCCTGCATCGGCAGGCGGACTCTCAACCACTGCACCACCAGAGAAGCCCTAAGAGGGAAGTTTATAGCTATACAAGCCTACCTTAAGAAACAAGAAACATCTCAAATAAACAACCTAAGCTTACACCTAAAGCAATTAGGGAAGGAAGAACAAAAAACACCTGAAGTTAGCAGAAGGAAAGAAATCATAAAGATCAGATCAGAAATAAATGAAAAAGAAATGAAGGAAATGATAGCAAAGATCAATAAAACTAAAAGCTGGTTCTTTGAGAAGATAAACAAAACTGATAAAACATTAGCCAGGCTTCTCAAGAAAGAAGGGAGGAGACTCAAATCAATAAAATTAGAAATGAAAAAGGAGAAGTAACAACTGACACTGCAGAAATACAAAGGATCATCAGAGATTACTACAAGCAACTATATGCCAATAAAATGAACCTGGAAGAAATGAACAAATTCTTAGAAATACACAACCTTCTGAGACTGAACCAGGAAGAAATAGAACATATGAACAGACCAATCACAAGCACTGAAATTGAAACTGTGATTAAAAATCTTCCAACAGGGCTTCCCTGGTGGCACAGTGGTTGAGAGTCCGTGTGCCGATACAGGGGACACTGGTTCGTGCCCCTGTCTGGGAAGATCCCACATGCCATGGAGCAGCTAGGCCCGTAGCCCTGGCCACTGAACCTGCCCGTCCGGAGCCTGTGCTCCGCAACGGGAGAGGCCACAACAGTGAGAGGCCCACGTACAGCAAAAAAAAAAAAAAAAAGAAATCTTCCAACAAACAACAGCCTAGGACCAGATGGCTTCACAGGTGAATTCTGTCAAACATTTAGAGAAGAGCTAACACCTATCCTTCTCAAATTCTTCCAAAATATAGCAGAGGGAGTAACACTGCCAAACTCATTCTATGAGGCCACCATCATTCTTATACCAAAACCAGACAAAGATGTCACAAAGAAAGAAAACTACAGGCCAATATCACTGATGAACATAGATGCAAAAATCCTCAACAAAACACTAGCAAACAGAAGCCAACAGCACATTCAAAGGATCATACACTATGATCAAGTGGGGTTTATCCCAGGAATGCAAGGATTCTTCAATATACGCAAATCAATCAACGTGATAAACCATATAAACAAATTGAAGGAGAAAAACCATATGATCATCTCAATCGATGCAGAGAAAGCTTTTGACAAAATTCAACACCCATCTGTGATAAAAACCCTCCAGAGAATAGGCATAGAGGGAACTTTCCTCAACATAATAAAGGCCATATATGACAAACCCACAGCCAACATCATCCTCAATGGTGAAAAACTGAAACCATTTCCACTAAGGTCAGGAACAAGACAAGGTTGCCCACTCTCACCACTATTATTCAACATAGTTTTGGAAGTTTTAGCCACAGCAAGCAGAGAAGAAAAAGAAATAAAAGGAATCCAAATCGGAATAGAAGAAGTAAAGCTGACACTGTTTGCACATCACATGATACTATACATAGAGAATCCTAAAGATGCTACCAGAAAACTACTAGAGCTAATCAATGAAGTTGGTCAAGTCGCAGGATACAAAATTAATGCACAGAAATCTCTAGCATTCCTACACACTAATGATGAAAAATCTGAAAGTGAAATTAAGAAAACACTCCCATTTACCACTGCAACCAAAAGAATAAAACATCTAGGAATAAACCTACCTAAGGAGACAAAAGACCTGGATGCAGAAAATTATAAGACACTGATGAAAGAAATTAAAGATGATACAAATAGATGGAGATATATACCATGTTCTTGGATTGGAAGAATCAACATTGTGAAAATGACCATACTACCCAAAGCAATCTACAGATTCAATGCAACCCCTATCAAACTACCACTGGCATTTTTCACAGAAAAAGAACAAAAAATTTCACAATTTGTATGGAAACACAAAAGACCCCGAATAGCCAAGGCAATCTTGAGAAAGAAAAATGGAGCTGGAGGAATCAGACTCCCTGACTTCAGACACATAAACAGAAATATAGATCAATGGAACAGGATAGAAAGCACAGAGATAAACCCACGCACATATGGTCACCTTATCTTTGATAAAGGAGGCAAGAATATACAGTGGAGAAAAGACAGCCTCTTCAAAAAGTGGTGCTGGGAAAACTGGACAGCTACGTGTAAAAGAATGAAATTAGAACACTCCCTGATACCATACACAAAAATAAACTCAAAATGGATTAAAGACCTAAATGTAAGGCCAGACACCATCTAACTCTTAGAGGAAAACATAGCCAGAACACTCTATGACATAAATCACAGCAAGATCCTTTTTGACCCACCTCCTAGAGAAATGGAAATAAATCAAAAATAAACAAATGGAACCTAATGAAACTTAAAAGCTTTTGCACAGCAAAGGAAACCATAAAGAACATGAAAAGACAACCTCAGAATGGGAGAAAATCTTTGCAAATGAAGCAACTGGCAAAGGATTAATCTCCAAAACATACAAGCAACTCATGCAGCTCAATATCAAAAAAACAAACAACCCAATCCAAAAATGGGCAGAAGACCTAAATAGACATTTCTCCAAAGAAGATATACAGATTGCCAACACACACATGAAAGAATGCTCAACATCATTAATCGTTAGAGAAATGAAAATCAAAACTACAATGAGATATCATCTCACACCAGTAAGAATGGACATCATCAAAAAATCTACAAACAATAGACGCTGGAGAGGGTGTGGAGAAAAGGCAACCCTCTTGCACTGTTGCTGGGAATGTAAATTGATACAGCCACTATGGAGAGCAGTATGGAGGTTTCTTAAACTAAAAAAGAACTACCATACGACCCAGCAATCCCACTACTGGGCATATACCCTGAGAAAACCATAATTCAATAAGAGTCATGTACCACAATGTTCATTGCAGCTCTATTTACTATAGCCGGGACATGGAAGCAACCTAAGTGTCCATCAACAGATGAATGGATAAAGAAGATGTGGCACATATATACAATTGAATATTACTCAGCCATTAAAAGGAAGAAAACTGAGTTATTTTTAGTGAGGTGGATGGACCTAGAGACTGTCGTAGAGAGTGAAGTAAGTCAGAAAGAGAAAAGCAAATACCGTATGCTAACACATATATATGGAATCTAAAAAAAGAAAAATAAATGATCACAAGAACCTAGGGGCAAGATGAGAATAAAGGTGCAGACCTGCTAGAACACTGACTTGAGGATACGGGGAGGGGCAAGGGTAAGCTGTGACAAAGTTGAGAGAGTGGCATGGACATACATGCACTACCAAACGTAAAACAGATAGCTAGTGGGAAGCAGCCACATAGCACAGGGAGATCAGCTCGGTGCTTTGTGACCACCTAGAGGGGTGGGATGGGGAGGGTGGGAGGGAGGGAGATGCAAGAGGGAAGAGATATGGGGACATATGTATATTTATAGCTGATTCACTTTGTTGTGGAGCAGAAACTAACACACCATTGTGAAGCACTTATACTCCAATAAAGATGTTAAAAAAAAAAAAAAGAATCTGCCTGCCAATGCAAGGGACATGGGTTCGAGCCCTGGCCTGGGAAGATCCCACATGCCACGGAGCAACTAAACCCATGCAGCACAACTACTGAGCCTGTGCTCTAGAGCCCGTGTGCCACAACTACTGAAGCCCACGTGCCTAGAGCCCGTGCTCTGCAACAAGAGAAGCCACCACAGTGAGAAGCCCACATACCACAACAAAGAGTAGCCCCCGCTCGCCACAACTAGAGAAAGCCGCACGCAGCAACAAAGAACCAATGCAGCCCGAAATAAATAAATATATTTTTTTAAATCTAAAAAAAAATCATATGACAAATTCCAACACTCTTTCATGATAAAAACCCTCAAAACTTAGGAATATAAGGGACCTTTCTCAACATGATAAAGGCATTCATGACAAACCAACAGCTAACATTATACTCAATGGTGAAAAACTGAAAGCTTTTCCCCTAAGTTCAGGAAGAAAACTAGGAACTCACTTTCACCCTGTTATTCAACATAGTATCAGGAAGTTCTAGCTAGATAAGTTGGAAAGAGGAAGAAATAAAACTATCTAAATCGGAAAGGAAGAAGTAAAACTAAATCTATTCATAGATAAAATGACCTTATATATAGAAACTGCTAAAGAATTCACACACACCAAAAAATATATATATTAGAACTAAAAAACCAAATCAGTAGAATTGCAGGATACAAGATGAATATATACAAGTCACTTGTTTTTCTATACTATGTCAATGCACAATCAGAAAAGGAAATTAAGAAAACAATTCAATTTACTATACGATCAAAAACAATAAAATACTTACGAATCAATGTACCAGTATTTTACAGTGAAAATTACAAAATATTGTTCAAGCACATTCAAAAGACCTAAATAAGTGGAATGATATCCTATGTTCATAAATAGGAAGACTTAATATTGTAAAATGGCAGTACTACTCAAAGTAATCTACAAATTCAGTGCATTTCCTATCAAAATCCCAATGGCTTTTTGTGCAGATATGGAAATGCCAATCTAAATTCATGTGGAATTGCAAGGAAACCCAAATAGCAGAGACAATATTGAAGAAAAAGAAAGAAGTTGGAGGATTCACATTTCCTGATTTCAATATTGACCATAAAGCTACAGTAATTAAAAGAATGTGGTGGTGGCATAAGGACAGGCATATCAATCCATGGAACAGAACTGAGAGTCCAGAAATAAACCAAGACATGTATGTTCAATTGATTTTCAACAAGGATGCCAAGATCATTCAATGGGGAAAGAATAGTTCTTTTCAACAAGTGGTGCTGGAACAACTGGATATCCACATGAAAAGAATCAAGTTGTTCCCTATATCACGCCATATACAAAAATTTGCTCAAAATGAATTAAAGACATTCATTTAAGAATTGAAACTGTACAACTCTTAGAAGAAAACAAGGGCAAATTTTCAAGTTTGGGGTTTTGGCAATGGGTTCCTAAATATGACACCAAAAGCATAAGCAACAAAATTAAAAACAGACAAAATGGACTTCATCAAAATTAAATACTTCTGTGCATCAAAGGATACTATCAAGAAAGTGAAAACAAGCTACAATAGTGAATTGAATAAACTTGTTTCCTCCTATCTGCTCATAGCATTTTGCAGTGTCTCTTAATGATTTAATTCTGCCTTGCACAGTGCTGGCATCTCTTATTCTTTTTTTATTCTTTACAACTCTCGAGTGGCTTGCATATGAAGGCGATCAATAAAGTTTTAAGTATCAAATGAATGCTAGTTTATCCTCAGTTTCCCTGATACCATCATTTAAGAATACATGAAAACAATGGCTTGGTAATGAAGAAATAATTCTAAGGAAATGTGCCATAAAGGAGTAATCAAACTCACTTTAGTACAGTAAGGAATACATCCTAGAGAAGTAAATTTTAAACCAAATTTTGAAGGAAGTAAGGAAGTGCTTCACTGGTGCTTAGTGGAAATGAATCTATAGAGGGGTAGATGTAAAAATAATGGAATCAATAAAGACAAAAGCAGAAAGTAATACTAGTGTGAAATGAGGTGACTAAGAAACGAGACGCAGGGGCTGACTGGGAGGAATAGAAAATCCATGGTTATAAGCAACAAATAAAGGCATTTTGTTAATTGTTTAGGCAAGCTGGAGGAGACAGATTTTTTTTCGATCTAACATCTTGTCTATCAAATCAAAGGGATTAGGCATGATGTCATACATCTCATAGTACCACATGAAACCTACTGTGTGAAATATGTATGAACATATACTATTGATATGTTACACTGAGCCTATAAAATGAGACAATCCATGCCACATGGCAGTATCTCACAATATAACTGAACAAGTGAGGTTATAGATTATCCTAAAGCCTTAGTTCTACTTTTTAGGAAGACAGGATTCATGTTGCAATAGAAATAAATCATTCATACATTTTACTAATGTCATTGTCATATATGGCCATCAAAATACCCTGCAGCAGGCAAAATCAGTCATTATAATTTGATGGGACTATTTTATGTGTATGTGTGTGTGTGTGTGTGTGTGATCAATAAACATTGCTACAAGCATGTTTATTTAAGTGTATCGAAACCTGCTTTAGCAGTCTATCAATTGATGTTTTTCATGATGCAGTCTGGTGATTGTCGACTGTTCACTTTTGTTGTTTCGTTTTGTCTTTGTGTACAGGCAAAGTCTTACTGGATTTCAATTTCTCTATCAGCTAAGTAGAGACAGCAGTACTAGCCATGACAACCTCCCTTCCCAACCCAAAATGATAACAAAGACACGCTAGAGCTAGACTGCTGATGGCTTCTTCCAAACTGCCTGGGTGACAAGGAAAAATTCACAACAGACGCTTATTAATGAAGAACAACCGACAAGTATATTAAATGTTTCACTTATCCACTTAAGTACTTTTAAAGCCCTTTTAACTTTGACAAGCATAAAGGAAAAAAATCTTGACAATGATCAAGAGTGGAAAAACATGGATGCAATTTGTTTTTTTGTTTTTGTTTTTATTGGCTGCATTGCTGTGCGCAGGCTTTTCTTTAGTTGCTGCGAGTGGGGGCTACTCTTTGTTGCGGTTCATGGGCTTCTCATTGTGGTGGCTTCTCTTGTTGTGGAGCACGGGCTCTAGGCATGCGGGCTTCAGTTGTTGTGGCACACGGGCTCAGTTGTTGTGGCTCGCAGGCTCTAAAGCTCAGGCTCAGTATTTGTGGCACACAGGCTCAGTAGTTGTGGCTCGTGGGCTCTAAAGCACAGGTTCAGTAGTTGTGGCACACGGGCTTAGCTGCTCTGTGGCATGTGGGATCTTCCAGGTCCAGGGCTCGAACCCATGTCCCCTGCATTGGTAGGCAGATTCTTAACCACTGCACCACCAGGAAAGTCATGGATGCAATTTGGTGGCCTACCAAATAAATGAAGGACAAACTAAATAACCCTTCCATGTCATTAGAGATGATGATACAGCTTGAAAAGGAATCTGACAGTATCTGAGTTTAAGTGTATTTACTTCATAGAAAGCAGATTGATTCTTCAGGCTTTAAGAAGAATAGAGAGACTTCCCTGGTGGTCCAGTGGTTCAGACTCCACCTTCCAATGCCAGGGTTGTGGGTTTGATCCCTGGTCGTGGAACTAAGATCCCACATGCCATGCGGTGCATCCAAAAACAAAAAAAAGAAACAAAGATGTTTTGCTTGGAGTAAGGAAGGCTGTGGGATCCTCCCATTATTTTTGTACCTTGAACCCACCTTTCTCACATGGCAGGGGTCATTCTTCCTTTAATCCTCCTATACACCCCCCAAAAACCTGCAACTCGGAAAACAACAAAAATCTTCCATCTAGGTTAAGATAAGTATCCCAAATGCCACCACAGGAAAAACTTAAAGACAAAAGTTTAAAAAACACACAAAAAAATCTACATCTAAAATCAACACAACTTGTTTTAATGTATTTGAATACAGCATTTACCCTGATTCATTTGCATCTGGATAGAAGAGTGTGGTTTGCAATGCACTTTTTTCTTTCTTTTTTTTTTTTTTTTTTTTTTTTTTGTGGTACGAAGGCCTCTCACTGTTGTGGCCTCTCCAGTTGCGAAGCACAGGCTCCGGACACGCAGGCTCAGCAGCCATGGCTCACGGGCCCAGCCGCTCCTCGGCACAGGCTCCGGACACGCAGGCTCAGCAGCCATGGCTCACGGGCCCAGCCGCTCCTCGGCACGTGGGATCTTCCCGGACCGGGGCACGAACCCGTGTCCCCTGCATCGGCAGGCGGACTCCCAACCACTGTGCCACCAGGGAAGCCCTGCAATGCACTTTTAAATAAACTCACTCATTTTGTGCTCACCTAGAAACTCTGAAATTGGGCAGAGGGTGGGAAATGTTAGTATTCTAATTTCACAAAAAAGAAGACTTAGTGAAGTAATTCGCTCAAAGTAACACAAGGAAGTGGCAAAGCTAAAACCATAAGGAAGATCTCCGGATTCTAAATCCTGTCCTTTTTTCCCCACTGTGAATTGTCACTGGCCTCATAGTAACATTTATATAAACGTTTTCGACTTTCTAAAGTGCTTTCACATATATTAGGTAGAACCACAGGAAACATTTTTTAACCAACTAAAATGGCAATTTCATGATTCAAACATTGACTTTTATTTTCACAAGGTTCCTTCCTTGCTGTCCTCCTACTTTCCTGTAGGCGCCGCCTCTCACATCACCCTCATGTTAACACTTTAACATAACCAGAGACTACTGTTGCCAGATGCTCTCAATTTAGGAAGAGCCACATGTTGTGAATTTTTAATTACTCCCTCCTTTCTAATTGATTCACTCTTTGCCCTCTTCTATCTACATTCTCTAAATGACTGATAAATGACTTTACACAAGAGTTCTAATAACTGAGATGAACAACATGTTACCTCTCAGAAAGGCACTTGCCCTAATCTTTTGTAGGCCATTAATTCAAAGGAATAAATTTCTAATGAATCTCTAAACCAGTATTTGAGTATAATGGTGGTGTCCCTTACAATGGTGTCACTCAGTTCCCACCAAGAAGCTAACGTTTATTTGGCCTGGATGGAAGCTTTCCTCTTGATTACTCTTGCTTTTCTCTCTCCATCCCTTCCCTCCTTCCCCCTTCCCTCTCTCTCCCTTGTCTCCCATTTTCTCTCCTATCTTTGTTTCTACTGTCCTTCTCCTCAAAAGCTTTCCCTTCCTTCTTTCCTTTCCCTCCTTCTCCAGGGTAGCCCTTTCCTATTTCAGGCCTTCTTTCTCAGTATCTATCAAATAATTTAGCCTGACAGTATCCACAGGGCAATACTTAGAACTTCTAATTTTCGTCTGTCCTAAAGAAGTGACTGGCTTTAAATTTAAAACTATTCATAGTGTGCCCACTGGTCCGTGGATCTCTTGGTTCAACATTATTTGTACCGAACAGACCCGGGGACGCCCCTTCCTCCAGCCTCTGACCACCCTCCAGCCTCTTTTCCAGTTGCAAACTCTGCGACCATCTTCTGTGCCCTCCTTGGCCTCCCAGACAAGCAAACGCCATTTTTTTTTTTTTTTTTTTGCTTAACTCCTTATTGCTGACCAACCATGGGCCCCCAGATTTGTCAGAATCATTCCACTGAGGTGGAGGCCGCCGTCAACCGCGGAGTCAACCTGCATGTGGGTCCTCTTACACTTACCTCTCTCTGGGCTTCTATTTCCACCGCGAGGATGAGGCTGTGGAGGGCGCCGAGCCTCTTTTGAAGACGCAAAACCGGGACAGTGGCTGTGCCCTCTTCCAGGACGTGCAAAAGCCGTCCCAAGATGAATGGGGTAAAACCCTGGACACTAAGGAAGCTGCCACGGCCCTGGAGAAGCACCTGAGTCAGGCCCTTGAGGACCCGGATGCCCTGTATTCTGGCCGTGCAGACGCCCCACCCCCTGACTTCCGGGAGAGCCGCTTCCTGGAGGAGCAGCTGAAACTCATCAAGAAGATAGCGACCACCTGACTGACCCCACGTGAGGGGGGTGGGGGTGCTGAGCCAGTAGCTCTCCGAAAGTCTCACTCTCAATCCTCTGGAGCCCAGCAGCCTTTGAGGGGGCCCCTCTGCATCCCCCTGCTGTCAGGGGCTTCTGCCTGAGCCTCTCCCTCCAACCCCCAGGCAGCTTTTTTTTTTTTTTTTTTTGGTACGCGGGCCTCTCACTGCTGTGGCCTCTCCCATTGCGGAGCACAGGCTCAAGACGCGCAGGCTCAGCGGCCATGGCTCAGGGCCCCAGCCGCTCCGCAGCATATGGGATCCTCCCAGACCGGGGCACGAACCCGTGTCCCCTGCATTGGCAGGCGGACTCTGAACCACTGCGCCAGCAGGGAAGCCCCCCAGGCAGCTTTTTAACCACGCTGGAGCCCTCGCCCAAGCCGTAAACCAAAAGGAAACAAAGCTTTTTGCTGAAAACATCAACAACAAAGCAAAAACAACTGCAACAATTTAAAAAACCAATTCAAGTCAATAGTAAATACTGACTATTTTCTATATGCAGGCACTGAGTTGGTTACTGTGCCAAGCCTTTTATTTAGTACTTACATATTGTTCCTAATTGCACGCGTCATTTTATATGCATTCATGTTTAAATTAACTTTTATTTGGAGATGATTGTAGATTCACATGCAGTTGTAACGAATAATAAAGAGAGTTCCTGTGTGTACCCTTTACACATTTCCCCCAATGGGGATACCTACCCAAACTATGGTACAAAATCACAACCAAGATATTGACATTAATATGGTCAAGATACAGAACATTTCCATCACCACAGGGATCTGTCATTTTGCCCTATTATAGCCACACCCAACACATCCTCCCAAACCCTCTGCCCTGTCCCTGGTCATTATTGATCAGTTTGCTGCGTCTATAGTTTTGCAAGTTCAAGAACGTTGCATAAACTGAATTGTATAATATGTAAGGTTTTAGTATCAGCTATTTTTCACTAAGTATAATTCTCTGGAGATTCATGTAGGTTGTTACTTGTATCAATGTTCCATTCCTTTTTATTTCCAAGTAGTATTCCAAAGTATGTATGTACCACAGTTTGCTTAACCATTCATCCACTGAACAACATTTGGGTTATTTTCAGTTTGGAGCTATTACAAATAAATCTGCTATAAATACTCATGTACAAGTTTTTGTTTGAACATAATTTTTCATTTTTCTGAGATAAATGTCTAGAGAATAAATGTCTAGGAGTTGTTTTTTGTTTGTTTGTTTTTAACTGACAAACTTTTGCAGAGTTGCTCTACTATTTCACATTTCACTGTCAGTTGTTGAACAATCTGGATTCTTTGCATCCTTGCAAGCATTTGGTGGTGTTACTATTTCTATAGTGTATATATTTTATATAGTGTCTATTTAACCATTCTGATAGGTGTGTGGTAAAATCTCATTCTAGTTTTCATTTGCACTCACTAACAGCTAATGTTTTGAATATTTTTTCATGTGCTTATTTACCATTTGTATGTCTTCTTTTGTGACTTGTCTCAATGTCTTTTGCCCATTTTGGGTTTCTTTTAACTGTTGAGTTTTGAGAGTTCTTTACATATACTAGATATGAATCCTTTGTCAAATATATGATTTGCAAATAATTTCTCTCAGTCTATAATTTACACCTTCGTCCTTTTGAGGGATTTTTCACAGAGCTAAACTTTTTAATTCTATGAATTTCAGTTTATCAAGTTTTACCAAAAGTTTTTAGAGGATATTATTTTAATTTCTATAAAGCTAAAAACATGTATGTATGGAGAATAGCATACATGTACAAAACATATTGACACTTGTGTTGAACCACTCTTGCAATTACTGTGATAAATCCCACTTGGGTATGATGTGTAATCATTTTAATATGCTGCTGGATTTAATTTGCTAATACTTCATTGACGATTTTTACATCTATATTCATAAGAGATACTGGTATATAGTTTTCATTTTTACATTATCTTTGTCTAGTTTTAGTATCAGAGTTAACAGTAGCTTCATAAAATGAGTTAGCAAGTGTTGGCTACTTAAATTTTTTGGAAGAAATTTTATGGAATTGGTGTCAATCCTTCTTTAAATACATGGTAGAATTCTACAGAATTCTTGTCCTGAAGACTTCTTTGGGGGCATTTTTAACTTATGAATTCAATTTCCTTAATATTTGTGTGGCTATTCAAAGTAAATATTTCCTATTGAATAAATTGTGATAATTTGTGTTTTTCAAGGAAGTGATCCATTTCATGTAAGTTGTCAAATTTATTTTTGAATAGTTGTTTATATTTTTCCCTTATTATCTTTCTCATGTCTGCAGGGTCTTTAGTGATATCCTGTTTAATTCCTGATATTGATAATTTGTATCTTATCTCTTCTTTCTGTCAGTCTTGCTAGAAATTTGTAGAAGTTATTGGTCTTTTAAAAGAATCAGCTCTTTCTTTCATTTATTTTCTCTATTGTTTTTCTGTTTTTAATTTCATTGATTTCAGCTCTTATCTTTATTATTTTCTTCCTTCAGCTTGCTTTGGATTTATCTTGCTCTTCTTTTTTCCTAGGTTCTTCAGATAAGAGACTAGTTTATTGCTTTGAAATGTTTCCTCTTTTTTAATGTATGCCTAAGTGCTATAAATTTCCCTCTCAGCACTGCTTTAGTGGTGTGCCACAAATTTTAATATGTTGTATTTTCATTTTCATTCAGTTTAATATATTTTTATTTCCTTTAATACTTCCTCTTTGACCCATGGATTATCTAGAAGTATGTCAGTTTCCCAAGTGTTCTGGGATTTTCCTATTATCTTCTTGTTATTGATTCCTACTGTGATTCCATTGTGGTCAGAGAACATACTCTGTATGATTTCAATTACTTTAAAAATTTTGAGGTTTGTTTTATGGCCCAAGATATGGTCTATCTCGGTATATCTTCCATGGGAAACTGAAAAGAATGTGTTTTCTGCTTTGGGGTGATGATAAAGTGCTCTATAAAGATCAATTAGATCAGCTTGTCTGATGTTATTGTTGAGTTCGATACTCTTGTGGATTTTCTTTCTAGTTGTTCTGTAAGTTGTTGAGAGGGGGTATTGAAGTCTCTAATTATAATTGTGGATTTGCATATTTCTTCTTTCAATTCTATTAGTTTCTGCTTAACATATTTTGCTGTTTTGTTGTTTGATGTGTACACATCTAGATTGCTATATCTTTTTGAATTGACAATTTTACAATATATAATGACCCTTTCTGTATCTGGTAATTTTCTTTGCTCTTTAGTTTACTTTATCTAATATTAATACACCTACTCTTGCTTTCTTTTGATTGTTTGCATTATAAATCTTTTTCCATCCTCTTGCTTTCAACCTGCCTATACTGTTATATTTGTAGTGAGTCTCACATACATAGTATATAGTTGGATTTTAATTGGTATATTTAGATCACATATTTTTAAGGTAATTTTTGATATCTTATAGCTTAAGTCTGCCATTTATTTTCTGTTTCTTCTGTTTTTCATTTCTCTGATTGCTTTTTCCTGCCTTTCTGTGGTTTACTTAAACATTTTTTAAATTTTAATTTTCATTTGTCAATAGTGTTTTTGAGTATGTCTGTTTCTGTAACTTTTTAATGGTTGCTCTTGGTGTTACATAATATACATAACCTATCCTTGTCCCTGCTGAGCAGAGTGAGTGTTCTATTTACCCATTATGCCTTCTCTGATGCCTCACAAGCTTAGAAGCATAGAAGTACCTCCTTAGTGTTCCTCATAAGGCCTCCACTGTCACTAAGGGTGGTGGCCTTATTACCACTGCAAGGTGGTGAAAGTCCTGACTCTCCACTAGGCCTCCACTGATGCCTCCTCAGTTGAGGAGGTGGGGGAAGGACACCTCAGTACTCCACACAGTCTCCACCGACACCACTGGACAGGACATTTACTTGTTACCACCAGTTGGGGATAAAAGTCTCAGCACCTTACTCAGCCTTTTTTGACACTACCGCAAAGGGGGCAGGGAGGAGTGGGGCACCTTTTGACAGCCTAGAAAGAGTGCAAGTCTAGGCTCCTCCTTTTGCCTTTGCTGGTGGGAGTGGGTGCACAGTTTTTTCTGTGGTGTTTCTGGTTATAGTCCAAAAGTTTTCTGTCTTACTAGGCTACCCCTTTCCTGGTCTTTCGACTAGAGAAAGCAGGGTATTTTTTAAATGTCTGTGCTTGTTGATGTTTCTAGGTTGCTGGTTTCTTCAGGACCCAGTCTAGAAGAGGTGAAATAAAAATAAAGCCAAGGGAACTCACTGCTATGTCACTCTTTGAGTTCACAGTTTACCAGCTGATCTGCCTTCTAGTCATCTCTCAGTCTTCTTGCCTTTGTTTCATATATCATATCATCCCCACAGTTTTTAGTTATACTTAGCAGGAAAAATAGGGGAAAGTATGTCTACTCTATCTTCTTAGAAGTGGAACTTGTCCAATAGTGTTATTTTAACTTCACAGCAATGCTCAAAGTTTGATCCTATCATTATTCCTATTTTATATTCCCTTAAAAAAATTGAGGCCCATAGAAGTTACCCAAACTGCCTAAAGCTACCAACTAACAAATGGTAGAATCATAATTCAAATTCAGCTGTGTATGATCCCAAAGCTCAAATAATTAACTGATATGTTGACTCACATGAAAAAATCATTTTCCTTGCCCACCAGGAGTTGGTGGTCCAATGTGCTGTTGAATATAGTAGCCACTAGCCATCTATGGATAACTAAATTTCTGTTAATTTAAATTAAATAGAGACTTCCCTGGTGGCGTGGTGGTTGGAAATCTGCCTGCCAAAGCAGGGGATGGGGGTTCAATTCCTGGTCAGGAAGGATCCCACATGCATGGAGCAACTGGGCTCGAGTGCCACAGCTGCTGAGGCCCACACACCTGGAGCCCGTGCTCCGCAACAGGAGAGGCCACCGCAGTGGGAGGCCTGCGGACCGCGGCAAAGAGTAGCCCCCACTCGCTGCAACTGGAGAGGGCCCACATGCAGCAACGAAAGCCCAATGTAACCAAAAATAAGTAAATAAATAAAAGTAAAGTAAAATTAAAAATTAAAAAAAAAAGAATGGATCAGATTCTACATATATTTTTTAAAAATTAAATAAAATTTAAAATTAAGCTGCTCAGTCATACTAGATTCATTTCAAGTATTCAATAGCCACATATGCTTAATGGCTACTCTATTGGACAGTGCATTATAGAATATTTCCATCATCATAGAACATTATACTGGACAGTATTGGTCTAGAGAGTATGCACACAATAAACTATGATGGATGCTGATGATAGAGGGATCCATTATATTATGGATGGGCAAAATGCTATATAGAGGAATACTAATGAGTGACTCTAACTGATATAATCTAATAAATGTTTATGGAAGATACTTTGAGAGCTATAGGTACGTTTAGAGCAGTTGGACAACAGGGTTTTGATGGTTTTGTTCCCTGATATATCTCCAACATCTCAAACAGGACCTTGCACATAGTAGATGCTCAAAAAGTATTTCTAATAAATGCCTGAATTAATAAATAAATTAGAGGACACTGTTCATAAGCCAAACTACTATTTCTGAGCAAATGCATAGAGAAGGGAGTGAACATGTTTTTTTCAGGGAACAATTAATATGGCCAGCACAGCATTTGGGAAAAGATGTGATAGGAGATGAGACTAGAAAGGAGAGTAGGAGCCAGATCATGGAAGGGCTTATATATTTCAATAAAAGACCATCTCCAGGGCTTCCCTGGTGGCGCAGTGGTTGAGAGTCTGCCTGCCGATGCAGGGAACGCGGGTTCGTGCCCCAGTCCGGGAAGATCCCACATGCCGCGGAGTGGCTGGGCCTGTGAGCCATGGCCACTGAGCCTGCGCGTCCGGAGCCTGTGCTCCACAACGGGAGAGGCCACAACAGTGAGAGGCCCATGTAACACACACACACACACACACACAAAAAAAGACCATCTCCAAACTCCATATGTCCAAACTCTAATTAGTCCTCTTTCCCTCCAATGCATTCCTTCTCCTGCATTCTCTGTCTTTACCCAGTTAGAGTTATCAACATCAGATATATGAAGATGATCTTAGACACTTTTTTGGTCATTACATCCTGCCATCAATCAGTCCCCCAGGTCATTTCATTTCTACTTCTCAAATCTCTAATGAATCTACCTCTTCCTCTCCATTCATACCACTGCTACCAAACTTCAGGACTTTATTGCTTCTTGACTGAACCACTACAATAGCTTCCTAGTTGGTTTTCCTGCCTTCATTCTCTTCTAGTCCATCCTTTACATTCTAAGATTTATCAGTTTAAAAAACATCTGTGCAGATAAGTACCCTGCTTAAACCCTTGGCATCATACTTAAATCCTTTAGAGCTTACATACTTTCCCAGATTTATCACATCACCTATGAATTGCATTCCATTTCCTTTGAGACAACAGAACCAACTGCATTCTTCAAGTGTCTCAAGCCTTTTCTATAAGTAAGCCTTGTTGTTGCACAGGGTGGTAACATTGTCTGTAATAAATGAACTCTCCAATTTGTCTTAAGAATACTTATTGAGTTAATATGACTCAGCTTTACCATTATCAAGTCTGTAAATATCTATCTTATCCTTGACTCCTATTCCTCCCATCCCTAGCCCTGGATTCTATTAAATACTCTCTCCTCTGTGGTCACGTAGTATCTCAAGTATATTTCCATTGTGGCACATAGCACATTTCTTTTTCATCAATGTCTTCTTTCCCCACGCATTGTGAGTTCCTTGAAGGCAGTAACTTTGACTGTTTTGTTTGTATTCCCATGGTGTCCCACTCAGAGGAAGCTCTCAATAATTGACTCTAAGATGAATCAACTTTACTTCGCATGCCATTGTGATTCATGAAAGTGTTTTAACAGGGGTGTGGCATTATAACTCTGCTTCAAGTCTATTATCCTGGTAGCAGTGTGAAGAATGGGCTAGATGCCTAAGACAGAGAGTGAGTACACTAACAACCCCTTAAATGAGCAGTAAAACAAAGTAAGCTTTAAAGTGAGCTTTTCCATTATCAATTAGGTTTTTTTTTTCCTTTAAGCTTTTAATGATCATATATAATCATACTATTAAAGACCAGGAGAGGTTAAAGTCATGCTCTTTTGAATATTTTGCAGATGTAGCACTTGGCAAGTACAAAATTATGATGAACAATGAACAATGTTTCCTTCTATGAAGGAGTAACTGGTTGTTTCAAGGGCAGGAGATTATCCTAGGGGCCAGAGAGGAAGATCAGAGGGAATACTACCACCTTTAAGCTTCTGAAGCAATAGCTTACTAATTAGCATCCTCCAAACAAATAGCCTACATGTAGACACACTCACATGGAAATAAAGGAGATAATATTCTACCAAGAAGATAAACTATGGTCCCCAAGGGAATAACCAGCCTGTAGGATTTGTGACACTCCTGTACCTTTGAAGAAGTACTGACACTGGTCTGGGTAAGAAAGGTGTGGGAATTACAAAGATCTCAGCAGCTCAGTGTGAACTACTGTGCTTGGAAAAGTGGGATTCATGTCAATCTTTATTCAGGGGAGAGGAGGAGAAGAGGGATACTGTACATGAATGAACTTTGCTCCCTGGGTCTTTTGATGAGTTAGCCTTTTGTGAACAAATCTATTAGGCATGCAAAGGAAGACATATAAACTGGAATTAAGGGCTTAGTAACTGTCATATGCTAACTCTGTATTCAGGGTGAATATTTTTTTAAATCGTATATACAGGGAAGTACTTTGTATATGTGTGCTATACCCCATACTAATATGTGTGTGTGTGTGTGTATACAGTTTTAAAGAACTTAAAATTATTTCCTCCAAGAACTTTTCTTATATTATTTTTAATGCACAAGATAAATACAGGGTATTAAATGGTAACAGACATGGATTGTGATTCCTTTGCTCCATATCTTAGCTTTGAAGACACTACTTCTGGAATCTCCTTTATTCAAACACTGGTGTTCCTATACTCCATAGTACTAGTTTAACCTGAAAAGCTAGGCTCTCAAAGAAGAATTTTGGAAAATGTCTCAATATTTAGTTAACCATAACTAAAGTCACTTACAAGTACTATTTTAATGTTTGACCTCTAGGGCTCATAATTCTGATGGGAGAAAAACGTGAAACAGCTGACAGGGCTCGTTCTCTACTTCCTAGACTTTTGATTACACTACATTCCGTTTCACACTGGCCTCCTACAGCATTGCAAAGAATGAACCCTCAACAAAGTAAACCCTTTTCCTCAGCTAATGAGTACTCTTGAAATTTTAACTGAAGTGAGTACAGGCACACCTTGTCTTATTGTGCTTCGCAGATATTGCGTTTTTTATAAATTGAAGTTTTGTTGCAACCCAGCCTCAAACAAGTCTATTGACGCTATTTTTCCAACAGTATTTGCTCACTTTGTTCCTCTGGGTGTCACATTTTAGTAATTCTCGCAATATTTCCAACTTTTTCATTATTATTATATTTGTTAGGGTGATCTGTGATTGATGATTCTGATGTTACTATTGCAGAAACATTATGATTTGCAGAAGGCTCAGATGATGGTTAGCATTTTTTATCAATAAAGTATTTTTTAATTAAGGTATGTACATTGTTTTTAGACATAATGCTATGGCACACTTAAGAGACTATAGTAGAGTGTAAATATAACTTTTATACACACTAGGAAACAAAAAAAATGTGTGACCTGCTTTATTACGATATCTGCTTTATATTCGTGGTCTGGAACCACACCTGCAATATCACTGACATATGCCTGTTGTTGACTGAAGAAAAACACACAACCAAAAATTTTGAGTTAAACTTTATTCAGAGACCTTACTGAGAACTATAGCTGGGTAGACAGACTTTCAGCTCTGAGGGACTGCTCCAAAGAGATAAGGGAGGAGGAGCCAGAATATATAGAAGTTTTTGCTTAAAAAAATGTAGTTGAACATCAAAAGATTACTGTTAATCCAAAAAACAGACATCTGAAATTAATGATTTTAGTGCTTTTCTATGTATGAGAAGAAGCAAGAGTCAGGGCTCATTGAAATTATTCCTTAGAATAATAAGGGGGTGGGGCGCAGCGCTGCAGTAGCTAATGGCTTCATGGCTGGCAACATTCTTTGTTTACTGGAATGGCAGGCAACATTCCCTTTCCACACTGTACTTTGTGTTTAGGCTGAATTTTATGAACCTTTCCCTAATTCCCTGATCAAAATTTAATCCTGTTTTTTTTTTTTTTTTGCCTCAATCTGACAAATGCTGTTTCAGAGCAAAAGTTGTGGTAACGTGTCTAGGGAAAAAAACCTCTTTATTTGGGCTTCCCTGGTGGCACAGCGGTTGAGAGTCCGCCTGATGATGCAGGAGACACGGGTTCGTGCCCCGGTCCGGGAAGATCCCACATGCTGCAGAGCGGCTGGGCCCGTGAGCCATGGCCGCTGAGCCTGCGCATCCGGAGCCTGTGCTCCGCAACGGGAGAGGCAAAAAACCTCTTTATTTGCCCTTGCTTCAGTTTTCTCAACTGAAAAATGGGACCGATAATTACTATTTGGCTCTGCAGAAGGGTTTTTTTTTAATAGATAAGCCAAGACACGTTTAAAAATCATATATGTTCGCTTGTAACTCTGTTATAATAATTCTTATTAATAATTACTGGCTAGTGCATATGGACAAATATGAGGTAGAGATGATTTTGAATTATGTTTAAAATTTAGAATTTCAGCAGAGAATAACTCCAACTCTAGAACCATCTGTCTATTCTGCACAACCCACTGACCTAGTCTCTGAAATCAAGCAGAGCACGAACCTGTATTCACAACAAATGGGAGCTATGTGTTTGTAGCTTGCCATGCTCTGTTTTGAATCTTCCTCCCCAAATCCAATTACTCCAAAGATATTGTCAAGGAGCCAAATTGCGTTATTTTTCTTCCCTCCTGCCTACTTTGTGAGGTGCTGAGAAGTAGCTCTGAGCCCTAAGGGTAAGCAGCCAGAGACCTGAGACAAGCTACAGCCACTTATAGCTGAAAACTTGTTAATTGGCCTTCAGATAATCAAGAGTTTATAGAAAATTTAGATCTACTGATACTCGCTGAGTTTTACTATAACTACACGATCTTTGTTTTGCAGTCATCAATCCGTAAAGAAAAGAAATTAGCTTTCAGAGTGGAGAACTAAATGATAGGGCAGCTTTGCTAAGGGGAATATTTTTCCTTATTGTCTTCTAATACAATGCTTATCAAAAGTGTCTTTGAATTAAATGGAATCCCTTAGAACATTATGAAAATTAATGATGAATTAAATGAGAGTTCAGATAAAAATCATAATGCTCTATAAGAAAATACAGTATAAATAAGAAGCTTTATATCCATCCATTAAAAAAAGCAACACAATATTTTTAATAATATTATGAAATATATTTATTGTATATTTATAGTTAACATTGAAATAATATTATGATAATAAACGTTCTGGAACCAATTCCAATGTGCATGTGTGGAGATTTCCCCACACCATAAAACAAGTCTCTAACATCAGCAGGGGTTCTACAATTCAACTCAATTCTGACACTATCTACCAAGAGATAGCATCAGGTTCCACAGGTTAAGGGCCCAGTCCCACAAGACTGCCCCCCCCACTTCAGTGCCAATCACAAGCCCAGGTTGTTACTGACTCACCTGTTACAGATTGGAGTTTCCCATGACCCCATCTTTGGGTTCAATTAATTTGCTAGAGCAACGCACAGAACTCAGAGAAACATTTTACTTATGTATTACTGGCTTATTATAAAAGAATGTAACTCAGGAACAGCTAGATGGAAAAGATGCATAGGACAAGATATAGGAAAAAGGCATGGAGCTTCTGTGCTCTCACCAGGTGTACCACATTCCCTGTACCTCCACATGTTCAACAATTGGGAAGCTCTCTGAACTCAGTCCTTTTGAGGTTTTATGGAGGCCTCATTACATAGGTGTGAATGATTAAATCATAGGCCATTGGTGATTGATCCAACCTCCGACCCCTCTTTTCTCCAGGAATGTCGAGGGTGGGACTGAAAGTTCCAATGCTCTATTCTTGGTTGGTTCCCCTGGCAACTAGCCTCCATTCTTAGGTGACTTCTAAAAGTCACCTCAGGAACTGTAAACCTAGTTGTGGAAAGCGGCTCGTTATGAATAACAAAACACCCATGTCACCTTTATTGCTCTAAAGCTATTTCAGGAATTGAGGACAATAGACCAAATATGACAAAAGATGCTCCCATTGCTCTTATTGCTCAGGAAATTCCAAGGGTTTTAAGAGCTGTGAGCCAGGTACTGTGAGGAAGACCAAATATATATAAGAAATATATTTTAGTCACTTGAATGACCAAATATATATTTCTTATAAATCACAATAGCATAGATTGAAATGGAGCAGGACCCTATGGGATTCCCAGGTACAGATCCATGTCCCTGTTTCTTGTTTGTAAGAAAAAGGCTTCATTCAGCTTCCATGAACTTCCCTGGGTTCCAAAGGGCAGATTCAAACAGTTGCTAATCAGGGAAGGGAGGGAATGCAGAAACAAAGAAGGAGCAGTCAAGAAACAATAGTGCAGCCTTGGGGCAGCTTCCTGGTTCCTCCACAGGAATATACATAACATCTTTGAATTCTTCTGCAGGAACTAAGGTCCCTATCCAGGTGGAGGATGGTATCTTCAGGCTGAGCACAAAATTCCTGGAGCTCTACCCTGTTATCTGACCACCAGCCAATCAAAAGGAAGTCAAACGCCCTCACCCCAAATTTTGCCTATAGAAACTCCCTGAAAACCATTGGGGAGCTTGGGGTTTTTGAGCATGAGCCATCCATTCTCCTTGCTTGGCCCTGCCATAAACTTTTCTTTGCTCCAAACTCCTACGTTTCAGTTCGTTTGGCCTCACTGTGTGTCAGGCACAAGAACTTGCATTCAGTAACAATTTAATGATAAGTTTTTATAGGTTATTTAGATTTAAAGAGCTTAAAATATCTTATAAAATTTTCCTTCATGCCATTTGCCACTGTTGGGGCTCAAGGCAGGCCACCCCAAAATTTACCACAATGGCATATTGATTATTTCAAATTAAAGTTACTTAAGAAATGGCCAACACAAGAGTAACACTCTGACCCTCCTCTCTTGTCTCCCTGAAAACAGGAAACATATTGCTCATGTAAAAAGTGCACTCCCTGCATCAAGAGATAGACGAGCACACTTATGGCCAGTGATAGGGAATTTGGACTGAGAATCCTGTTTAAACAAACCTTGTTACTTTAATTTGCTACCTCAAGCCCAAACTCTGCTTAGACTCTTCTCTAACCAAGCACCTGTTACCAAAGAGAACTTGGATTTCCTCTCCCACCATGCTGCAAAGCCAATTTAGTGACACTGGGTTGTAGTAAGGAAAGTACAGAGTTTATTGCAGGCACGAAGCAAGAGGAAAGGATGGCTCACAGTCAAAAGACTGAAACTCCCAGATAGTTTTCAGGGAAGGGTTTTTAAGGCAACATCAGGGCTGGGGTTTGCAGGGTATGTGATCAGCTCATAGACTGTCTTCTGATTGGTTGTTTTTGGTGAGGTAACAGGGTGATGTTTCAGGAATCCTAATCATCAACCTTCTGGTTCCAACCAGTCTGGGGTCTCTCTGCTTGTGCTCAGCAAGTAGTCACTATCCTCCACCTGGGTGGGGGAGTGGGTGTCTTAGTTCCTGCAGAACAACTCAAAGGTATGCATCAGATTATTATTATGTATATCCCTTGGGGAGGAATTAGGACTATGTTTTATCTCTGAACTATTGTGTCTTAACTACTTTTCTTCTGCTTCTGCATTTCCTCACTTCCCTAATTAGTAAGGCTTGAGTCTGCTCTTTGGAACTCAGGGAAGGCCGAGGAGACTAAAGGTTTTATCTACAAACAAAAAATGGGGAACACAGAGGGGCTTGGTTTCATAACCCAAACCTAAGTTTCTTTGTCCTGTCAATTCCTCACAAATTTATTGTTTCTTTGTCTAAAAAGTATAAAAGCTACCTGCTTTGGCCACTTCTTAGGTGCCATTTCTATGAGACCTCTATGCCCAAGACTTAAAATTTCTTTTTCTCCTATTAATTCGTCTTGTGTCAATTTTATTATTAGTTCAGCCACAAGAACTCAAGAAGGATTGGGAAGTTGGGAGAAATTTCCCCCTCCTTGACACCACTTATATCACAATGATAAATTTTAAAAGGTTTATATCTATTTATAGATACTTCATGGGCTAAATACCCATAGAAGTTGTATGTGCATATAGGTAAAGTAATAAATGATGAGCACATATTGAAAATTCATGATAATTAAATGTTTTCTTAAAATACATCATTGAACAAAGAGGAAATAGTTTAGGGTTGTGGAAACCAGAGAATTGAGTAATCCCCGATTTCCTAAATTTCATATTAAATTGACACCATACTCAACTTACATTCAAAGCCCTGTAAAATTTGGCACCAAACTAACTTTCAAGCTTATTTTCCTTAATAAATCTACTTCAAATTCAATTAAGTTTATTCTCCAAGCAGTTATTTATTCACTTATTCAACAAATATGCATTAAAATCTTTCAATATATCAAGTACCATGGTAGGTATTTGGAATAGAATATATAAGACAGTTATCTGGCGCTCAAGGACTCTAAGTTCTAGAGGGACAAAGAGACATAGAATCACATAATTACAAAACAATGTGGAAGTGCAACCAGTGAGAGGTATGCAGGATATTAGGAAAGTACAGAAGATAATGAAATAAAACATGGTCTGTGGATAGGGAAGTGCTTCAAGAAAGGGCTTTTGGAGGAAGTAACCTTTGGGTGAAGTCTTTAAAGATAAGTAGGACTTAGTTCAGTAAATAGACATATGGGCTGAAGGCGTAGGGCAAACTAGGCAAAGAAACATGAACAGAAGCATAGAAATGAGTAGTAGTATGGTATGGACAAAGGACTATAAGTAGTTTGGTATTGTTGAAGCATGAAGTAGGGAGTGGTAGGAAATGAGGCTGGAAAACTAAACAGGCTAAATCATGAAAGGCACATAATATAATCTTTTACGTCGTTGTTAGGTTTGGAAAGTTTAAGCAAAGGTTTTAGGCAAAGCAATTTTCATTTTATATTCACCTTAGTGGGCATATAATAATTACAAACAAGATCACGAAGGCTGAAACTATTCCAATATTATCATGGGTATAGAGGAGGAGATGGCTTCAAGAAAGGTTTGATAAAATGTTGTCAAGACACATGGATAATTGAGTTTATCAACTGGGCACGGCCATCCACTTCTGACAACAAAGCTGACTAGATAATGGGAAAAACCTACTACTATAAATATCAAGAAAGGCTAAACAAAATATAAAGTATAATAAGAAAATACATTATAAGAGAATACTATGAATGATTTTATGCCAATAAATTATATGAATTAGATTATTTCTTAAAAAATAACTTTTCAAAACTGATACAATATAAAATGGAAAAGCGAGTAGAATTATAATCAGTAAAGAACCTGGGGACTTCCGTGGCTGTCCAGTGGTTAAGACTCCACACTTCCACTGTAGGGGACACGGGTTTGATCCCTGGTTAGGGAACTAAGATCTCACATGCCACATGGCATGGCCAAAAAATAAAAATAAAAAAATAAAAAATAAATTTAAAAAAAGAAGAACCTGAATCAGTAGTTTGCAATCTAAGGAACCCATGGGCACACAGAAACATACACACACACTAGTCCCAGATAGTTTCATCGTCAAGATCTGAAACCCATATTACACACTTTTCCCTTTTTGTGATATAATTCACATACCACAAAATCTACCTTTTTAAAATATGGAGTTCTGTTTATTGGTACACTCACAGAGTTGTGCAACCATCACCTATATTTAATTCCAGAATATTTTATTACCCTAAAAGAAACCCAACAGCTATTAGCAGTCAATATCCTTACTCTCCTACCCTCAGCTCTCATCAGCCACTAATATGTTTTCAGTCTCTATGGATTTGCCTGCTCTGGACATTTCCTGTGAATGGAATGAAAGAATATGTGGCTTTTTGTGACTGACTTCTTTCACTTAAGAAAATGTTTTCAAGGTTTATCCATGTTGTAGCATGCATTAGTACTCCATTTCTTTTAATGGCTGAAAAATGTTCCATTGTTTGAATATATAATTTTTCTTCCCCTACAATAACAACTTGAGGAATACAAAGATCAATACCAAAAACTCATCTGCATTCCTGTGCACCGTAGGGGAAGAAAAATCATTTTCCTTCTACCTGTCTAGTTTCGTGGCTGAGAACCCCCTGTAATAAGAAGACAGGTTAACAGGAGAAAAACAAACAGAAGGTTAATAATATGCATACTTCATGGGAGAGACCCAGGAAACTGAATAATTCTCCAAAATGGCCCAAGCCACCACCTTAAATATCATCTCCAGCTAAAGACAAAAGATGTTGGTGGGGGGAGGGAGGCCAGTTATGGGAGCTTATCAAGAAAAGCACAGTAAACAAGAGTAAGGCAGTTATGCAGATTTAAGCCATTGCCTTCTCCATTAATAAGAGATTCTAGAGTTTTAGTCATCCTCCTCTTCCTGGTACAGAAAGGGAGAGACACATTTACAGATGGAGATTTCTATCACAAATGTAAATAAATATCTCTTACAAAAAGGTAACATCTACTCCATTTTCAGAGCTTCTCCTGTGGCTGCTATTTCTTAAAAATACCAGGTGTTCCCTGGTGGTGCAGTGGTTAAGAATCTGCCTGCCAATGCAGGGGACAGGGGTTCAAGCCCTGGTCCAAGAATATCCCACATGCCACGGAGCAACTAAGCCCGTGCGCCACAACTATTGAGTCTGTGCTCTAGAGCCTGCAAGCCACAACTACGGAACCCACGTGCCACAACTACTGAAGCCTGTGCACCTAGAGCCCGTGCTCTGCAGCAAAGAGAAGCCACCACAACGAGAAGCCCGCGCACCACAAC
Organism: Hyperoodon ampullatus; assembly: GCF_949752795.1. Taxonomy (NCBI): domain Eukaryota; kingdom Metazoa; phylum Chordata; class Mammalia; order Artiodactyla; family Ziphiidae; genus Hyperoodon; species Hyperoodon ampullatus. Next base: position 109,317,264 of record NC_136913.1, on the reverse strand, counting down.
AAAGAGTAGCTCCTGCTCGCCACAACTAGAGAAAGCCCATGCGCAGCAACGAAGACCCAACGCTGCCCAAATTAATTAATTAATTAAAAAAATAATCAGCTGAAAATAATCCTTATGCCAAAGAGGCATGTTTTGGGGTGGCATATTCTGATCCCCTTCTGCACCAATAATAAGCAATAAAAATTTTAACTTTTAAGGTCCTATTTATAAGGACAACTAAAAAATACAGTGCCTAGGAATAAAACTAATAAAATTAGGCAAAATATTTTTGCATAAATCATAAATATGTGTGAAAATTATAAAATAAAATTAATTATATGGAGTGTATATTGTAGTCTCAGAAAGGAAGACAAAACAGCATAAATGACAGTAATCCCTTAATTAATTTATAAATTCAATGCAATTCCCCTGAAAATTCTAAAAAAGATTTTTGCCATGAAAATTGACATATAGATCTGAAAACGTATATAGATAAACAAGATATCAAGAATAGACAATATAATTTTGAAAATCAAGGGGGTACGTGCACTACAATATATCAAGATATTATAAATACTTGGTAAGGAATACATTATTACAAGGATAGACCTTCCCCAGTGGACACATGAGCCCATTCAAATATAAGGATCTGATATGTAAAAGAAAGGGGTACTACAAATAAGTACAGAAAAATATGGATTTTTAAATAAATGGTACTGGGACAATTAGTTATACTTAAGAAAATATTTATATTTATTTCATATTTTAAACTACAAACAAACATAAATTTCAGATTGAATGCAGATTTAAACATGAAAAAAAAGAACACCAAAATTTTACAAAGAAAAGATGAGAAAATATATGTGATTTTGGAGTAAGAATAGATTTTGTATATAAAACACAGAAAAATACCCTCAAATCTTAAAAAAAAAAAAGAGTAACACATTTAGCTATATTAAAATTAGGCACTTCTGTACAAAAAAGAGAAGTACAAACAAAATTAGAAAAGCACCTCTCAAATTGGAAGAATTCTTTGCAATGCATCAGACAAAAGATTATGTTTAGAATGATAAACAATATATATATCACAAAAGACTAAGAAAAATATAAAAATTCAAAATGAAAGACAAAGAATGAACACAGGTAATTTATAAAAGAAGTAACCTTGATGGCTAATGCATATATGAAAATCAGGAAAATGCACATTAAAATAAATGAGACAGCTTTTCATACATATTAGATTAAAAAAAAGTAAAATCCAACAATATCAGGTGTTTGTGGAGTTGTGAAACAATGAGACTCTTACATGCCACTGGTAAGTGCACAAATGGGTACAATTACTTTGGAGAAGAAGGAGAAATAGATACTAATGATAAAGGTGAGCATACCAAGCAATTGCACTCCAAGTTATTCCTTAGAAAAGTTCCTATACATGTACACATGGAGACATTTTTTAAAGAATAAAAATTGTAGCGCTAGTAGTAAAAGAAAAAAAAGAAAACAAATTCAATCAAGAAGGTGGATCATGGTATGCTTCTACAATGGATTATTATAAAGCAATAAAAAATGATTCAAAGCACATGGACCTATATTACAATTATAAGGCTGAACAAAAACATCAAATTTTAGATGTATATGTGCAGGATCATTCTATTTATTAAAGTTTAAATCATGTATATATTCAGAATATGTGTATGGATACATATGTTTGTGGATACTTTGTTATGAAAGTACAAAAACATTCTTGGATGTTTTTGAATACTAAGTTCAAAAACTCATGAATACTAAGTTCAAAATATTGGTCACTTCTTGGGCTTCCTTGGTGGCACAGTGGTTGGGAGTCCGCCTGCCGATGCAGGGGACGTGGGTTCGTGCCCTGGTCCGGGAGGATCCCGCATGCCGTGGAGCGGCTGGGCCCGTGGGCCATGGCTGCTGAGCCTGCGTGTCCGGAGCCTGTGCTCTGCAGCAGGAGAGGCCACAGCGGTGAGAGGCCCGCGTACCAAAAATAAATAAATAAATAAAAAATATTGGTCACTTCTAGAGAGGGAGGGAGAAAAATGGTACTTTGGAGGTATTTACCTACATATATATCTCCAAGGATTTGTTTATTTAAAACAAGGACCTAAAACAAATACTGCAAAAACTTAAGTCTTGACAAGCTGGTTGATAGACACATGAGTGGTTTTTATGTTATACTATAAGTTTTATGTGTATCTAAATTATTTCACAGCATTATTTTTTGAGGGGAAGGCAATTCAACAACATTGCCAGGTTCTATCTAGGATGAACGGATGGTGTGTTTGTGACATTAGGCAAGATAGAGAATAAATAGAATAGAGCATGTTCTGGAGGTAAGATGATGAATTTTGTTTTGCTGGTGTTTGATCTGACAAGCCTTGGAAAATCTAGGAAGAGAATTCCAACAAACATTTAATAAATATGCCCAAATATAGTATCAGTGCAGCAATGGGGTTAGAAATAGAGACTTGATGTTCAGAACTTATATGGCTTTGATGAAACCATGTACTTTTATGAGAGTCCTGGGGAGAATGCATAGACTGAGGCAGTCAGTGTTTTGAGGGCAAAGCCATAGACAAATTAATTTCTATGGAATAGGTAAAGGAAATAGATCCACAAAGAAGCAGGAGAAATAACTGTCAGAGTTATTGGGAGAACCCAGGTATAGTTGTTTCCCAGAAGTTAGTGAAGCATGGTGTGTTAAGAACAAGGAAGTGGTCTACTCTCAATTAACAGAGATGACCAGGCTGATAGCAACTGAGTACTTGTTGTATGTGCAGCAACATGGAAGTCCTATAAATTAGCTAATACTGTTGTTTCTATTTTAAAGATGAAGAAACTGATGACAAGAATACAGGTAATTTACCTAACATAATGCCGATATTAAACACACCCCCAAAATTCAAACTCAGGTCTGAAGGCCTCCAGAGACTAAGCTTTGATAAGACCCAAGTCTTTTTATCTCTGTATGTTTAATGTCTGAATATAGTTACTGTTCAATACGTTGAACAGATGCATGAGTGAAAGAGGACATACAGATGATTTTGAGAGAGTTTCATTTTTCTCTAGTGGTGTTTATTGAGTACTTGTTAGGAAGAAGAGATTTACATGTAACAATTATTTTCTTTGCTTGTATGACAGATGAATTGGCATCCATTAGAGTTTTGTGCAAATATCATGTGTTGCAAATCAAAGTAATTTCTGAAAGGTATGTATTATTCCAAACTGGTTGTTTACAACATTTTCAGAATTACAATGACCTAATGATTTGCAGTACTCCTGAAATATATGAGATATTTTTATTAAATAAATCAAAATAACTTATTTTCATCCATCTTTAATACTTTTCTGTCACTTTATTTCACATACTGGAAAGCTCTTGAGTCCATTTAACTGTCCTCACGATTGATATCACCTAAGAACAAACTACAGTTATTTCTTGCCTACACTACTATAACGGCCATCCATTTTCCCTCATCAGCCACTCTAATTTATCCTGCACAGTTCAACAGAATAATATTACTGCTTGGAATATTCCTCCCTCCCCCGCAACCAGTTATCTCCTATTCATATTCCTATTTGAGGCCAAATGTCTCCCCCTCAAGAAAGCCCTCTTGATTCACCAGATCTACTCTATGCTTTCATAGCATCGAGCACTTTTATTTTTCATTTTGAGATAACTGTAGATCCATACACAATTGTAAGAAATAATAAGAGTGCCTGAGTACTTTTTACTCAGTACCTTTTACTCTCCCAATCATAACATTTCGCAAATATATAGAACACAGTAGTGTTATGATGTGATTTCTTTTGTGTTCTGATTCCTACTCATCTTCTGTGAAACATGTAGGATTTAAGTTATGTTCAGCTATGTTAAGTAGTTTAAATGGAGTCACAGTGGCCCATGTGAACTTCGATAGTAGTGGTTTTGAAACGTCTGGTATAGGACTGCGAGTGTGATAAATCAAAGACTATTATTTTAGATAAGGACTTTGTTTGGCCACATCCACAAAAATTCTTTGATTCAATAATTTGTCATTATTTACTATGTATCTGGTACTTTTCTAAGCACTGAAGATGCAACAGTAATAAACCAAACAAACCAAAACAAACCCCTGCCCTCTGGAACTTACATTCTAGTCTATGGAGCTAAACAATCTTCAAAAAGTAAATGATATTCAATATTAATTTATTGATAAGTTCCATGCATATGAATAAAGCCTGGAAAAAGGCTAGACAGCCCAGGGGCACTGCAATTTTCCATAGCATGGTCGAGGAAGGCTTCATTGAGAAGATAACATTTGACTAAAAACCTATAGGAGGCGAGGGAGTAAATCAGTTGGGTAACTGGGAAAAGAACATTCTAGGCAGAAGGAACAGCACATGTAGTGTCTTCCCAGAGTGTCTGAGTAAGCAAGTGCTAGAGGTAAGTGAGCAGGATGGGAAGTATTAGGAGATGAGGTCAAAGAAATAATGAAGAGCTAGATCTGCACTGTCCAAAACAATAGCTACTGACCACATGTGGTTATTGAGCCCTCGAAATGTGAATAGTTCAAACTGAAATGTGATGTCACCAGTTTTTGGACACTTAGTATAAAAAAGAGAATGTAAAACATTTCATTAATAATATTTTATATTGGCTACATGGTAAACTCATAATATTTTATATATATTGGGTAGAATTTATTAAAATTAATTTTGCCTCTTTTTAATGTGTCTATTAGAAAATCTAAAATTGTATAAGTTGCTCACATATATTTCTATTGGAGAGTACCAGAACTTATCATATAGGCCATGGTATGTGATTTTAAAGCTTTTGTCTTTTACTTTGAGGTAGGGAACTATGGGAAAGTGTTGATCAAAGTTTAAATTGTCTAATTTCCACTTAAAAGATTATCCAGTCTGCTCTGTTTTGAATGGAACGTAAAGACAATAATGGAAGCAGAGAGACCAGATTTAAGGCTATTACACTAACTCATATGAGAAATATATTGGGTCAGTTTGGTAGTGGTGGGTATGATGGGAAGTGGTCAGACTCTGGATTTATTTTGAAGATAGAACCAGTAGGATTTCATGACAAATTGAATGAAGTGGAGCATGAGAAAAAGAAAACATCGAAAATCACTCCAAAGTTTTTGGCTTGAGTTACCATTAATGGACACAGAAAAACTGCAGTTGGAATAGATTTGGAGAAGGAGATCAAGAGTTTGGATTTGAATATATTAAGTTTGAGATGCTTACTAGACATCGACATGGAGATATTGAGTAGGCAAATGGATATAAAAGTCTAGCTTTGAGGAAAAATACCTAGACTGGAGATAACATTTGATATTTAAAGACTTTTAAAACTGGATGTGATCACCAAAAATTAGTTTAGATAGAACAAAAAAAAAGATGTAATAAATGAACCTTGGAGCCCTCCAACTTTACGAAGTTAGGGAGAAAAGAAAGCCTGCAAAGAAAATTCTCCTTCCATGCATTTTACTGCTAAAAAATTGTTTTTGTTATTGAACTTCATTATATGAAGTTATTAGACATTCCCTTTGCAGTTATTAAAGCATGATTCCTTCTTTCCTTTAATCCCTCTGGTTTTCAAAGGTCCCCAGCCCTTGGTCATATACTTCATGCCCTAAAATGACCAGTGACTAATCTAAAAATCTGACAAATTAATGTTAAGTGAATGATAATGATTTATTGGTTATCACATCCAGATAGCACATTGACCTTTTAAAGGGGGACTTCAAATGTTCTAATTCAAGGATTTGGTTATGGAAAACTATTCTTAGGCTTATGAAGTAGACCTTTTTGTGTCCTGGGTCAACCATAAGAAGTAGATGACTAATAACTAATGATGTACTGAAAAGAGCACTGCACCAGGGAGTCAGGAACCCCAAGTTCTATTCCCAGCTCTACCATTCATCAGCTGTCTCCCCACAGCTGGTCTGAATAGAGTGATTAGCAGCTTCTGGTAAAGTTGTTACTGGTTAAAAGTAAGGACAATGTAGAGGGCTTTCCAATATTTAAATATATGTAATTTTAATAACTATCCTTATTACTGAGAGTATTTTCTAATTGTTGCATTAAAATGGGTGATAGTAGATGGGAATTGGTGTAGTAGGTATGATAGTAGATGGCATTTTAAAGATTTTTACTTGGCACATACACACACACACTGGTGGCAACCCCTATTTATGGTTTATCTACAAATCCATTTATTTATAAATGTTTCTCCTCCATGAAGTCCAGAAGTCTGAGAACCACTAATATTAGATAGGTCACTTCAGCTTTCTGGGCTTTGTTTGTTCTGTATACATAACTACATAGTAAGAGTATATATAAATGCAAGGAAATAAAACACACTGACCTCAATATAAAGCAATCTTTAGAATGAAGGAAGGAGAAATTAACAGGGATTGGGCTTCAGCTGTAGCTGTAATATTTTAAAAGAAAAAGATATGAAGCAAATATGGCAGTATGTTAATGTCTGTAAAAATGGGTGGTGAGTACATGGGTATTATTGTCCCTTCTACTGATATTTTGAACAACATCATCATAAAAATAAAAAAAAAATTAAAAGTAAGTCAGACTATGCAAATATGTTTTGGAATCAGAATCAGAACAATGTTCAAATCCAATCTCTGTCATTTGCAACTTCCATTCCCTCCAATAGCTTTCCAACAAGCTATTTGACCTTGGAAAAGTCAATTAACCATTTTACTTACTCCTCAGTTACTTTTTAGTGATAATAACCCCTACCTTGCAGAGTTGTTTTTTTTTCTTGGTTGTGTCGGGCCTTAGTTGTAGCACACGGGATCTTCCTTGCGGCATGCAGTCTTCTCTCTAGGTGTGGCGTGAGGGTTTTCTCTCTCTGGTTGTGGCACTCGTGCTCCAGGACATGTGGGCTCTGCAGTTTGTGGCACACAGGCTCAGTAGTTGTGGCGTGTGGGCTTACCTGCCCCGCAGCATGTGGGATCTTAATTCCCCAACCAGGGATCAAACCTGCGGCCCCTGTATTGGAAGGCGGATTCTTTGCCACTGGACCACCAGGGAAGTCCCCAGAGTCATTATAAATTAGACTCTTGAAGGCAAGGAACAAGATTTCACTCACTTTAACTAGTAAGGGTTTTATCGTGGTGTTAGGTGGGTGGTCAGGCCTCATCAGAATATCCATGCAATGAAAATGTCATAAGAACTTAAAGAGAGTTGAAGAATTAGAAGTGTCCCAACCAACTCCAATGACTCACTTATTTCTTACCTTTGTAAAAAATTAATAAACAAAAACCTCAGTTAAGTAGAATTAGGAAACCAGAAGGGGGAGCTCTCGTGCCCTGTGAAGATCGCAGAGCCCAACAGGAGGAAGAATGACTCTTCTTTCCTGGCAAGGACTCAGTCACTGAAAAGCCATGGACTCCTGGTTTACTCTAGCCCTGCCAACTTCCCTTTCCTCTCTGGAGAAGCCTTCTCCTTCCCTTGCCACGTGGGGGACTTGCACATGGCTTGCCATCGTTTCAGACCCCAAATTGCAATTCTCTGCTGATTCCAAATAAGCCTGTCTTTGCTGGATAAATAACTGACAGTGTTTTTGTTTTAGGTTAACATTTTGGTGGTCTGTGTGAGGACCAGAGAAGATCCAGGATGGCTCCAGGGCTGGTGAGCAAACAGGTGCAGTACCTACAATTGAGACCACTGAGCTCAATGCTTTTCTCACCAACCCCAGAAATTGAAGATATGTCTTGCTCTTGGATCCGAGCCTCTGCCCTCTTTGTGTTTGAAGCTGTCCAGGCTTTATTTGGATCTACTTTATGGTGTCTTTCTTTCTGGTTAGAGCCTAGTTCTGTATTCAAGTACTTGTTTGGCACTTCAGTCTGATTTTGAAATCAGACTGTTGCAACAGAAACCAGTTGAGAATCCTTCAGCCCACTCCTTTGGGTACAAGGGCTGTTTCACTGAAACTGTGCCAGTTCAGCTATCCACCCATTCCTTTGGAATAGGAGCTGTTCTATGTGAACTGACTGAGAAGCCTTCAGCCTGGATACTTCAGGACCAAGTTGTTCGCTTAGAACTGGCTGGTATTAAACCTGTGGGTTGTTTGAACTTTTGGGTTGCAAGCTGTTTGAATTGAGCTGTTTGAAAAATTGTTCTTTTACTCTAGAGAAAAAACCTCTGAGAAATGGGATCCCAGTTGTCTAAGCATTTTGAAGGTGCCCCCTCACAAGGGGCTCTGCCCAATTTTAGGTTTAAAATTTATGTTTATGAGGTCCCTCCTCATGCACGTTTCTAACTAAGTGGAGAGACCTAACCAAAGGAAATTTAGAACATCAATGGCCATTATGGGGAACTTTTGAAATCCCTAAACTTAACTTTCTTAACACAGAATTGGAATACAGTGGCTCAAAATTTTCCAGAACTGAATGGTATGCCAATTTCAATTGGTAATTTGAGGCTTCCAAATGTAATCAGAAGCTTAAAATTGCCTCTGGAAAAAAAGATTTTAAGATTAACTGAAGCATTAAAAGATTGCAGAAAGATAAAATGGCTCCTGAAGCCTCATGCTCCACTTCTCTGGCTTCTTTGTCTCAGACTCCAACTCCAGTGCCATCTTGTCTCTCCCCCTCAGTTCCTAGTGGTCAGACTCCACCACTGGTCCCATTTTCCTTCCCTTCCATGCTGCTTACACCTCCTCTATACCCTCAGTTCCCCCATGCTAATTATTTTCCCAAACTTCTTTTTTTCTCTGACATTTCTCCCCAATCCCTTTCCTATCCTTTCAACTTGTCAGAACCTGTTCATTTAAAATTAAGTCTTCTGAGGACCTAGAAGTTAAACCCTTAATTTCTTATATTCCCTAGACTAAACCTTAACTGCCAGCCATAGTCAAAGATTTTCCCCAAAGTAACTGAAGATCCTCACAGCTTTGCTGAAGAATTTAATACAGTCATTCAAACTTATCAACCTGGGGTCTCTGACTTACATAAGTCAGTGCATTTGCTTGTCTGTGAAGGCCAGGCCCAGCATTGGATGAAAACCACTAATTGGGAAAATCCTGACGGGTCTCCAGAATTACAAGCGGGAGACCAGCCTGCTAACTTATTACATGATCAGGCTCATGCAATTGCTAGGCAACTTCAAGCAATTCCTAAGACTTTTCCAAACCCTGTTGATTGGAACAAAATTCAGGCTTGCACACAAAAGTATGATGAATATGTTTATGACTGTTACAGTCAACTTTAGACTGTTTATAAAGAAAATTCTGGTCTTCCTTCTGCTGTTGATAACACTGCAGTAGCTTTTAACTGTATGTTTACTAATGGGCTGAACTGGATCCTTCTAGTAAAAAGGATAAGAATGAAGTGGGAAACTATGTCCACTCCAGATTTAGTTAATCTGGCAAAGCAGCTTTCTCCCACTGTAGATGAGTCACCTAAAAGAAGGATCACCAAAATTCTTAATCTTCAACTCCAGTAGTTGAAGGCCCCTAAATGAAACCAAAACTCTCCTAGTTTCTGCTATTATTGAAAAGAGCCAGGACATTGGCAAAGAGATTGGTACAAATTTAAGCACTTCAGGTGCCTTCAGCCTTCTAATCAGCCTTTCCAACATTCTCCCAATTCTCAATGATGGGCTTCCAAGGAAATACATGGGCTCTTCCCAATCCTCTTTCTTAATTGGCTTGGAAAAATATGTCTCCATATTAGGGATGAATCTCTTCCGGTCCAACTGACACATGAGCCACACTCTCAGTGTTCAAACCCACTACTATAAAGCAGCCCCTGCCTTGGAGTAGTAAAACAGTTCAAATGGTGGGGATCTCTAATGAACCTCAAGAGGTTCCTGTCTCTGAACCTATTCTGTTTTGTTTAAGCCCACTAAGGATACCTACCCTTTTCTCCTTAGTTCTTCCATCCCTACACATTTATTAGGCCAAGACTTCTCAGAGGAGTATCATGTTGAAATTTCTTTCTTCCAAAAAGGGGAAATAATTCTGGATTGACAGTAGTCATCAAAGTAACCAACCAGGTGAATTAAATGACCCTTTGACATCTTTCGTTTGTTCTGTTTCTGATGGTACTAGGGCCAATTATGGAACCACTAATCATTTGTCCCTATTAAATCAGGTACCACTTTCCTTAGCAAAATCTCCAACAGATATTGGCAAAATTCCCAGTGCACCTCCCATCAAGTTTCAAATAGACACCTCAAAATCACTTCCCAGAAGTAATACCCTATAAGTAAAGAAGTCCTTCAAGGCATAAAGCCCACAGCAGAAGATTACAGGCTCAAGACTTCATTATCCTTTGTGCTAGCCCCTGTAACACCCCCATTTAACTGGTGAGAAAACCTAAAGGCCAAGGGTGGAGGTTTGTCCAGGACCTACAAACAAATAAACAACATTGTTATTCCCTCAACAGTGCTGTTTTTAACCCTCATAGGTTTCTAACTTCCATTCCCACCAGAAGTAAATTCTTTACTGTAATTGATTTATGCAGGTATTCATTCTTTAGTATTCCAGTTGGTGAAACTAGCCAATACCTTTTGACCTCCACTTGGGAAGAAAAACAATTTACCTGGACAGTAATGCCTCAGGGTTTTACTGAGAGTCCTTATTTCTCACAAATCCTGAAGGCTCATAGGGATGATATAAAGTTCCCTAGAGGTTCTACCTTGTTGCAATATGTAGATGATTTTCTTTTTTGCTCTCCTTCTCAAGGCTCCTCACAGGAAGAGAGGATCACTTGCTAAAGCTTTCAGCCTTCAAGGGACATAAGGTTATGAAAGAAAAACTGCAGTGTGTCTAAACCCAGATTTGATGTTTAGGGTATCTGATACCAGAACAAGGAGTACAACTAGACCCAGATAGGCTTCATTGTTTCGTAAGTTTCCCAAAACACAAAACTAAGAGCCAACTGTGAGGTTTTCTCGGACTAGTTGGTTGTCAAAATTGGATTCCAAATTTCTCTCTATTGCCAAACCTCTGTAAGTTTTACTAAAGAATAACAACCCCAACCCAATTTTATGGGAAAAACTGGAGATATATGTATATATATATATATATATATATATATATATATATATATGGGGGTACTCACTCCAAAATACAGGCACAACCATTGACCCATGATATAATACAGTTAGCAACTGGACCCTGTGGCATGGGCATACTCTTCTCTTAGAGCCATTATGGCCACTGCCTTTTTAGTAAAGGCCATTGAGAGAATAATTGTGGAGTTCTCTTTAACCATTTTTGCACTTCACCCAGTAGAAGCTCTCCTGAATTCTTGTCACACTTGTTGCCAAATCTGGCTCCCTGTGCACCGATGCCAAATAGAAATACGGAGACAGAGAACTGGAAGATAAGAAATAGAGAGGCTTTTTATTTTCTTTGCCAGGCAAAGGGAAAACGCAGCAGGCTAGTGCCTCAAGAACTGTGCCCCCCTTCTTGGGGAATCAGAGAAGATTTTATACGTGGGGCTCGCAGTCTGGGGTATATGATAAGGATCAAAAGTAGTGACGGTCTTGCATTTCTTTTTTCTGCAAATTCGTAGCCAAAGCTGGCATCAGGCACCTCAACAACAGGTTCTGGTGTCCCTGAAGTTATCGGCCCGTCACCTTCTTTCTGAAATAAAGAGTGCTACAAGGGAGTGTAGGGGGAGAAGAAATGCCAGGTGCAAAGGATAATTTGTATGGAATCAGAGAGTAATCAGCTTTGTGAAGGACAAGTCTAGCTACAAGTGTTTGTTAGTAGTCACAGCTAAAGAATAACCAAGATTGCCTAACTCCTTCAGGTCCATTTATGTTGTTTCCCCAGCCTGTTCGTTTTTTCCTTATTTTCCTTGTTTATCAGAAAAGTTCTCATTTCTATTTTTGCTGCAACACACTCAACATTTCTCAGCCGCCTCATCTCCTATGAAATCCTTTTGTTAACTGCTCCGCACATAACTCTTTTACATTGTTATAACCTTAACACTGATACTCTTCTCCCCTCCATCACCAATGAAATCCATTATGACTGCATAATGATGATGGAGCACCTCCTGACTACACTACTGCAACTCCTCTAGATGTTACTGAGGCAGTATTTTTGCCTATGGCTACTTAAGTGCAACAGGCTGAATTATAAGCTCTTACATAGGCTTGCATTTTAGTCAAGGACAAAACTGCCAGTATTTACACTGATAGCAGATATGCTTTCAGAGTAGCTCATGATTTTGGAATGTTATGAAAACAACGTGGCTTCCTTGCTTCCAGCAGAAATAATATTTAAAATGACCTCTATGTTTAGGAATTATTGGATGTAATACTTTTACCTACAACTTTAGCTATTATTAAGATTAGGGGACATTCTAAACTTGACTCTCTGTAAGCTAAGAGAAATCACCTGGCTGACATTTCTGCAAGGAATGTTGCCCTTAAAGGAACCAGCAACAGCCAAACCTCAGTCATGGTCCAAAGGGATATTTCCTGAAATGATACTTTAGAAAAAATGGCTAGAGAAGTCCAACAGTTATCTTCAGAAAAGGTAAAACAAGATTAGAAATTCAACAGTTATTTGTTTGATAAAAAAAACAAAGCTCTGGTTCAGACCAAATAACAACCCAGTCCTCCTGGAGACTCTAAAAGTTCCACTCCTTACCACTGTACTTGCATTAAACCGTTGATCTACCAGAAAGACAATAGCCTCTGTGAATCATTATTGGTGGGGAACCATTAACAAGGACACAAAAAGCGTCTACCTCACTTGTCCCACTTGTCTGAAGTACAACCCAGGGAAGCCTGTTCATATTGCTCCTGGACATTTTAAACTGCCTAATGGACCGTTCAAGGTCTGACAAATGCATTTCATACAACTTCCTTCATCTCGTGGATATAAATATGTTTTAGTCATGGTCTATGTTTTCACACTGGTAGCCTTCCCTTGCAGACAGGCTACTACCTGTTCTGTGGATAAAGCCCTTTTGGAAAAGATTATCACTACTTTGGGAACTCATTTCAAACTTCATAATAACTGAGGAACCCATTTTACTGGTCAGGTACTTTGACGAGTCTGTGCTGTTTGGTCACTTTTACCACTCTTTCACTGGTTTGACCCTCAATCCTCTTAATCAAACACACTAATGGCATCGTTAAGACTCAACTGGCAAAATTTGTAGGGGTTCTCCAAATACCTTGGCCAAAAGCATTTCCATTTGTTCTTCTAAATCTCAGATCCATCCCTTTCAGGACTCATAAACTGTCACCTTTTAAGATAGTCACAGATTGCCCAATGCACGTGGCTCCTGTTTCTTTTAACCCACAACTGATAAAAAGGAGAGATACTCCAATATTGCAAACTCCTAATTTCTTCCCTTAAAAATAACCATGTTTTGGTACAGCAATCTTTTCACAGTGTGCCCTTGGAAGATGAAGACTTTGAGCATCAAACCTTAAAAATTGGAGATTTCTTCTATTGAAAAAGACACCTCCAGAAGAACTCTATTCACCTGCACTGGAAAGGCCCATATCAGATACTGCTGAGTGACCCTTGTGCCACTGAATTCCAAGGAATAGAGTCTTGGATTCAAGTGACACATGTAAAGAAAACACCGAACTGTGACTGGACCTGCACGTTGCCTGGTGACCTGAAAGTAAAGATTTTCTGGAATTGAAGCAGATGACATTTAATGAGACAACTTTTCCAAATATCTGGACCAGGCCTGTTGGAAGTTTGTCACCAGACCTTCGATGATGACATAACACTTCAGATGATCTCCAATGTCTATGATCTTGATAACTAACATATGAACTTTAGATAAAAGTACCTGAGAGTTTTCCCTTCTACCTGTCTTTGTTACTAGAATGTGACCTCAATAGGTTTCCAGTCTGTGTACTTTTCCTCTGACGTGAGACACTACACTCAGGAAAGGTCCTTCCTGGTGCTGAGGGGAAAAAAAACAGCTGAAACCAGAAAACCTGACCTTTGATCTGTGATGCTTTCAGAGAAAGACCTTGATCAATAGGAGGAAATGTAAAAAAACAGATAATAAACAGAAACGTCAATTAAATAGAGTTGGGAGACCAGAAGGGGGAGCTCTTACACCCTGTGATGATAGCAGAGCCCAACCGGGAGAAGGGTCTCCTTCAGGCCAAGAACTCAGCCAATGAAAAGCTATGGACTCTTTGTTTACTATAGCCCTCCCAACTTCCTTTTCCCTTCTATAAAAGCACTTCTCTTCCCTTACCATGTGGGGGAATTACATGTGGCTTGCCATGGTTTCAAACCTCAAATTGTAATTCTCTGCTAACCCTCCATAAACCCATCTTTGCTGGAGAAATAACTGGCAGTCTATTTGTTTTAGGTCAACACCTTCTAAGCAAGAATTGATGACTCTTCTACAATAATAGTTGATTGGCTTTTCTTTCCCCGCCACATTTACCTCTCCTACCGTTACCTGCTCAGTCTCCAAGCCTTTTTTCACTCATAGCTTCTGCCACTTCATGCTATTTGCATAGTACCTTCACCTTGGAGTTGTTTTTGCTTTGGCACCTGCCACTAGCCAATAAAATCTCCTTCTATATCACAATCAACTTGATTTTTATTAATTTCCATACTGTTTGGAAAGAGCGTGTCACTAAGCTATCTTGAGACCTCCTTGACAACTATAGCTTTGCCATGCTTCATGAGGTGTCCTTCCAGTAAGCTTTAGTCAAAAAGGCCATGTTATATGGTGCAGAACATGGCCATCTTATTGACAAATAATAAAGGCCTGTTCAAATGAGTAATAAAAGTAATGAAAGCTACACCCACAACACCTGAATTGGTCCATCTATCTCTTGTATGTAAAAAAGCCTAGCACAGCATCTGGTAAAAACATAGAGGAGGGTTTCCCTATGCAGACCTGGAGGACCAGAAAGTCATTCAAGAGATGATCATGACTAAACTGAGCCCTAAAGGAGGAATAGGAGTCAGATAGGCAAAGTTACAGGGGAATAGGAAGAGAAAGATAGAGTATTCCAGGCAGGGAGAGGAGCATGTCCAAAGATCTGAAAGCCAGAGAGAGTGTGGGAGGCTTTGGGTCCCAGAGTTTGGTGGAGCATAGAATTTGAGGTGGGAGAAGCAGTCATTGTGAAAGTTGACCAATTAAAAAATGCAAAATTTCCGTATGCATTTATATTTGTAATGGAGAAAAGTAATTTTTCCTCTATCCTTCTAGGTTTTTGACTGAGACCCCTCTATATTAAAAGAGAGATTAACAGAAGAAAATCAAACAGAAGTTTAATAACACGCATACCTCCTGTATACATGGGAGATACCCAGGAAAACTGAGTAACTCCCTGAAATGGCCCAAGCCATCACCTTAAATACCATCTCCAGCTAAAGAAAAAAGAAAGATTGGGGGCAGAGGGGGCAGAGGCCTGTTATGGGAGGTTACCAGGAAAAGCAAAGTACACAGGGGTAATGTTGTTATACAGATTTAAGTCTTTGCCTTCTCCATTGATAACAGTTTCTAGAGATTTAGAGTCATGTTTCTCTTCCTGCTACAGAGAGGGAGACAACCTTACAAATGGAGAGTTTAGTTATAAATGTAAATGTTCCTTACAAAAGGGTAACTTCTACTTGGTTTTCAGAGATTCTCCTGTTATTACTGTTTTTCTTTTCTTTTCTATTTTTAAAATAATCAGTTCATGATAATCCTATGACAAAGAGTAATATTCTGGGGTAGCATATTCTGTTTCCTTCATGTTCAACAAGTCATAATACTTGAAGTTTATCGAGAACCAAGATCATACTCTACAGAACGTGCAAAGTTTTTACCTGATGTGCTTAACTTTTAAGTACAGTAATAGCAGGCAAATAATTACTTTCATGTATAGTAAATTTTCATTCTTTTGTAGTTGGAAGAAGACCCATCTGAATTGCCAAAATTATGAATTATGAGATATTTTAAGAGGAATAGTTTTTAAACTTTCAAGGTTATAAGACTTTAATATATACAATTAGTAGTCAAATTTGAAAAATGCTTTCATATAAATATTATTTAATTGTTCTTACTCTTCTATAAATTAGGTCTTATAATATGCATCTCTATCTTTTTTCCTATAAACTCACTGTCTCAGAGAGGCTAATAACTTCCTGGAGTTCTCAAAGCCAAATCATGGAAGAACCAGGTCTAGAGTCATTTGTTTCATTCCAAATTCCTTGTCTTCTTCATTGCATGAGCTGTCTCTGAAAATAACGCCCTAGCTGTTCTTTAACAGTAGAGCATTTACAGTTAAGGATTATTTTCTTTCTCTTTTCTTTTTTTTTTCTTTCCTTTTTTCTTTAAATTAATGATGAATAGGGCCTCCCTGGTGGCGCAGTGGTTGAGAGTCCGCCTGCCGATGCAGGGGATACGGGTTCGTGCCCCGGTCCAGGAGGATCCCATATGACACGGAGCGGCTGGGCCCGTGAGCCATGGCCGCTGAGCCTGCGCATCCGGAGCCTGTGCTCCGCAATGGGAGAGGCCACAACAGTGAGAGGCCCGCGTACCGCAAAAAAAACAAAACAAACAAACAAAAAAATTAATGATGAATAAACTGCAAGCTGCTCTGCTGATTGTACATGCTGAAATGGAGCAGGACCTTGTGGGGCCCTCCTGGGTACAAATCATTTCTGTGTCCCCTGTTTCTTGTTTGTAGGGTTCATTCAACCTCCTTGACCTTCCCTGAGTTCCAAAGGGCAGATTCAAATAGTTGCTAATCAGGGAAGGGAGGGAATGCAAAACAAAGGAGGAGCAGTCAAGAAACAATAGTGCAGCCTTGGGGCACAACTACTACTCATATAGAATATAACGTGAATGATGCCTCCCCTACTTAGAGTTGTAGAACAAGGGCACAGATCAACCAACATTCCTGTAATTAACAGTTGACACTTACAAGGCAACTAAAATCATACTAGGGCTAAAAGTGAGTTTAGAGACCATCTAAATCCAACTACTTCACTCTATAGATGAAGAAACTGAGGCCCACAGATTTTAGTTCATATTTATAAGACCAGAAATCAATCTTTTTGATTCCCAATGCACTGTTTTTTGCACAATACACAAGTTTTAAGTATAGTTTTTGGAGATGGAGGAAACTAATCTCCCAAGAAATGAAATTCTTTGTTTTGTTTTTTAAATAAATTTATTTATTTATTTTATTTTTGACTGCATTGGGTCTTCATTGCTGAGCACGGGCTTTCTCTGGTTGCGGCGAGTGGGGGCTACAGTTCGTTGCGGTGCACGGGCTGCTTACTGCAGTGGCTTCTCTTGTTGCAGAGCACAGGCTCTAGGCTCACAGGCTTCAGTAGTTGCAACACTCAGGCTCAGTAGATGTGGCTCGCAGGCTCTAGAGTGCAGGCTCAGTAGTTGTGGCACACGGGCTTAGTTGCTCCGCGGCATGTGGGATCTTCCTGGACCAGGGCTCGAACATGTGTCCCCTGCATTGGCAGGTGGATTCTTAACCACTGCACCACTAGGGAAGTCCCAAGAAATGAAATTCTTAACCTAGTAAGCTAGTAACCTCGGTATTAGTTTGTAGATGAAAAATTAATCAGTCAGTCTAAGAAAGAAATGAAAAATTTTATTCGAGCCAAATTTGAGAATTATAACCCAGGAGCAGCATCTCAGAAAGCTGTTCCTCCTCTTAGAAGTTACGGCACAGATATATAAGATTTTTGGGACAGAGGACAGTTCACACAATCCAGATCTAAGCGTCACTGTGGCTCCTTAAAAGATGAAGAAGGGGGCTTCCCTGGTGGCGCAGTGGTTGAGAGTCCGCCTGCTGATGCAGGGGATGCGGGTTCATGCCCTGGTCCAGGAAGATCCCACATGCCACGGAGCGGCTGGGCCCGTGAGCCATGGCCACTGAGCCTGCGCGTCTGGAGCCTGTGCTCCGCAACGGGAGAGGCCACAACAGTGAGAGGCCCGCGTACAGCAAAAAAAAAAAAAAAAAAAAAGATGAAGAAGGAATGTTATTGACACAGGAGCTAGATGTGCCACAGGCTGAGCAGCTGGAGACAGATACTCTTAAGATGAAGAGGAAGAGGAGCTGAGCCCTGCCCAGATAAGAGACCAAATATTTCTCATTCTTGAGGTCAAGGAGACCTTCCTGACTACACAGGTGCAAAAAGGCTCCTTGGAGGTCAAAAAGGGAATGATGTCAACCTGCCCATTGGACCTCTTCTCTAGAACCCATCTTGGCTAAGGGATGCGCATGCACACACATGGGAGGACTCTGAGATAAACCGAATACGGACTCAGAGCCAGGCAAAGCAAGATGGTCTGCCAGAGGAAACCTGGGAGAAACACCCCACATAAGTGATTCAAACTACCATGAGGGCTCGACTCCCTTTCTGAGTCCGCCCATGTGTCTATCCACATGTACTCCTCCTAAGAAACACATTACTTGTTTCACTACTTTCCGTCTTTTTATGGAAATTTATTTCTACAAAGCCGATGGGCAAGGGCCTTGTCCCTGGCCACTGGTCATTGTGGTCTTGTGGCTAGGATTCAGCGCTCTCGCTGCTGAGGCCTGACTTCAGTTTCTGTCCAGGAACCGAAATCGTGCTTCAAGCCACTGCAGGCTGAGGTCCCCGAGATCATTATCTTTTAAGGCGTTGTCTTATTGATGCGAGGAGAATGTTGCTCCTTATGGTTGAGTAGGTATTTTTGCTGATGGAGGAGATTTGGTAGATGCATCATGCAGATACACAATGCACAGTACGGGAGACAGAGGAGGCCAAAGGGTAGAGAAAATTTTTTTGTGTGTCAACTTTTCTTGTCTTGCCCTAAAATATGAATTTTATTCCACAAGTCAAATGGTTAATATAGTACAGTAATATTATATAGTGATATATATAGATATTATTTATTATCTATGATATTTACTATTTCGATCAGTTGTTCTCAAACTTTGGCATGTGTCAGAATCACCTGGAGGACTTTTTAAAAACAGATGGTTGGGCTCTACCCCCAGAGTTTCTGATTCAGCTGGTCTAGAGTGGGACCTAAGCATTTGGATCAGCAGCTACTGGATCAGGGACCACACTTTGAACCCTATTGTTTTAGATCTAAGCCTTTAAAGCCAAGTTATCTGCCACTGAAAACTGTGTGAACTGTGTGGCTCATTAATCTTTGAGCCTTAGTTTTTTATCTGTAAAATAATAATATGTACCTTATATGGACTTAGTGTAACACAAAGCAATATATGTAAAGAGCTTGAAGAAGTTCAGTACAAACTTCCCCAAGATGTGTCACTATGGCGTGTGGATTATTTTGAGCTAAAGGCAATTGAGATCCTTCAGGCTCATGAGAAACTTTTGCTCCTCCCTTTACATTAACATAGAATAATTTAAATGGGGGGGGGGTCTTTTCCAGAATGAGCGTTATTATCAGAGATAAATTTTATCTGAGTGACTCATCTGTATGGCAGGGCAAAGATCTAATTACCAAACATATGCTCTTCTTATTGCCCTGTGAATTGCCCTCCTCCCCTTTGAAGCCCCAGGGTCCCTCTCCCACTCCTTAGCTCAGGGTGACATATAAACCTCTCCTTACTTTTCTGTCTTTGAACCCCTCAGGTATGTGGGGTTCCCATATGTAAGAAATTAAATTTGTTTTTTTCCTGTTAATGTCTCATGTTGATTTGATTATTAGACCCAGCTGAAAGAACCTTCAGAGGGCAGAAGAAAATTCTTTTTTCCCAACAAGCTATATGCCTGGTGTCTAAGGATACATGGTTACCATCATTATATTTTTTTATTGTTATAATATTGATTCCCTAAGCATTCAGATTCACCAGACACAGGTAACTAAGTTAATCAAGTATAGCCTAGTAGGGTTCCTTTGGGACTCTATTTAATACATGGAAAGAATGATTCTGTTGGCATAAAAATACTTGTAATTCTGTACCACTGAAAGTACTTGAAATGGTTTCCTAGTTAAAGTAAAAAGTTTAGCCAGCCCTCTTTCCCCCATTAAGTTTAATAAACTATCAATTTGTTTGGTAGAACCCTTCTTTATCTTCAGAAGGTAACTGGTTTAAATTTGAGTTACTGAGGTCTGCATTAATGAGGTGTTACTGTGTGTAATATGTTTAAGTGTGGGTGTCTTTGTTTAGGAAATAGAGTTTTTATGGAGGTCAAATACCCTTATTGATTGTTTGACAAAAGTCTTTTCAAATGCAAATGCTTCCTGTCTGGAGGTAAATAATCTCAGACAGTTGAGCAACACATAAAAAGAAAGCCAACTCTTTTAAACCCCAAATGTCAGCTGGGTGGTAAAAAGAATTTTGTTGAATGTATTCAAGGGGGAAAGTAATTTTTTTCCTGAGCTCTCCTTGCTACTGTGCCACTCTATATTCTGGGGCTTGCCTCCTGGCAGATTGTTTCATTATCCAGCAGTATCATTAATCTTTTTTATTAGCACCTTAAAAAATAAACAAACAATGATTTTGTTATGTTTGACACAAGTAGTGCATTTTAATTTTGTAGGCTTGTATTATTGACTTGAAAAAAAACTGCAACAATTCACATTGAAATACCACACTCAATTCTTAACAATATGAAAACACTACTTGATGTGTAGGAATATAATGGCATCTGTTATGCATATTAAATGAAGCAAGCTATTTTTGCATCTTCCACGTGGAGCTTTAGATTAACTAGGAAAGTTAGTATTAATTACCACTGAAAAATTAAAACTTGTCATTCAATTTTGTACTCTCCATGAAAACTCTCCATGAAACTGAATCAATGCTCCATGAAATATACTCAGAATTATTTGATGAAGACCACACAAAAGAATGCATATGGATCGGTTAAATGATAAATTTCAAAGTTGGTAAATAAAAATTAAAGATATCTGTTGCCCTCACACAGTATTTTTTCCAGCTTCTTAAGCCTAGATTTTCTTAATATGTGTATTAGGCATGAATAAAATTCATTAATTACAACAAAAAAAGGGTAACTAAACATAGCAAAAACTAATATTGTTACCGAGCCCAAGCTCGCTCTGCTCGCCCCACTACAGGCCAAAAAATCGGAGACGAGGTGTGGAGGCAAGGACTTTATTTGGAAAGCCGGCAGACCGAGAAGATGGCAGACTAGCGTCTCTAAATAACCATCTTATGGGGTTTAGATGCCAGTTTCTTTTATAGCACAGAGAGGCGGGAGGAGATGAGGAAGTAAAATAAAAAGGCCATAAGTTTTGCAAACATCCCCTGGAACGGCCAGCCTTAGGGGAGGGGATGTGTTAATTTCTTCTTTCTTGCAGCCATCCGCAGGTGGACAGGGTCCGAACGTTTCCCTGAACAAAGGCACTTTGGTTTTAACATTCAGGCAGAGGGGCAGGGTTCCCTGAAGCAGGCCGTTATGTATAGACAGTGTCCTTTTAGTGAGCAAAAGCAACGGGAAGCAAAGGTTAAAGTAAAAGAAACAGATCCAACATGTAGTCAGATTTGGCTCTTCCCTGTTACAGCATTAGTTAGATGGTAATATTTGCTTTTATTCAAGATTTTCATATCTTTCATGTTACAGATTTGTTTACTGTAATGCAGGTTTTCCTAAATCTGTGCACATATGAAAATTTTCTCAGAGATTTTTTTAAAGGAGTGATTTTAGAGGCTACATACTAAATCATTAAATCTCAGTCTTCAGGGCTGAGGCTCAAGAACCTATATATATATATATATATATATATATATATATATATATATATATATATATTTTTTCTTCACTAGTGGTTCTACTGCAATTAGCAGGTCACCAGGCATTTGAAGAATATTATTATAATGAACAATTCATGAGTGTTTTTATTCTAAAGGCTTTATATATGATCTTAAATGTGAATTTCAGCTTCTGAGAAAAATAAAAAAAGCAAAAATATCAGAGATGTCATCTTATTGTTTCCCAGAAATTGTCTGTAAAAAAAATCAACAACAGAGCTAAAATAAATGTCCAAAATCAAATATACTGTACATTCTTATACATATATCTTTCATAGTCCACCATTAGCTGACATGTTATCAAAACTTGACTCCAAAAGAACACTTACTTTGAAGCCAAGTTCCTGGAATGGAGGTAGAAATAGATCCTGGCCTCTTCTTCTCCAGCTTTTGATCAAGCCGTGCCTTAATAAAAGCACAACATGTAACCCAAACATTGAATGAGAGTAAGAATACATTCACCAAGTAGCCTGATTATCAGCCCTTATTATATGTCAGCATTTCAATGACAACAAAATTACCTCCTTCATTGAGCTCTAAGGCTCCTCGAAAAATGGGAGCAAGTCACCCTAGATTTTTGAAACTATCTTAGGATTCAGATACAAATCTAAGAGGCAAAACGTTTTCCCATGGTGCTGGTCTCTGAGGATTAGAAATTAATTACAACCATACAGAAAAAACTACTGTAAAATAAAATACAATGAAAAAAGAAAGGTCAGAAAAATGCATTTGATGTGGTACTACAAATTTGTAGTAAATACATTGTTTCATAAATGGTTTTAGAAAAATTAGCTTGCTATATGAAGAAAAATAAAGCTATTTATACATATCCAAACATAAGCATAAGTAGATTAAAGACCTAAACTAAAAGATGAAAAGAGGGAGACTAACTTTTTAATCTCATAGTAGGGAAACAGCTCTCAAGCAATGGCAAAAAAGAATATACCATTAAACAAACAAACAAAAGATATGATTATATATTAAAAAATGTGAATAGAAATTATGTATAGACTCCAACTTCCTTAGTTTAGCAAAGCAGCCTGATTTGGTCATTTTCACTTTTTAGCTAAACTGCTCTCAGTTGCACCCCTAATTAGGCTCGGCTTGAGTGGAAGATAGCTCAGCTGTTCTGCATAAAAATGGAAGTTGAGTGCTAGAGTCAGAGGTGAAGGAGCTAGTGATTAGATGGAAGGAGGAAATGAGAACAAAGAGAGGGAAAGAGGAAGAAAGAGGGAGGGGGGAGAGAGAGAATTTTAAGGAAAGACATATATTATTCATTTTCAGATTTCCTTCTGTTTGTTGCTGATATGTAAAAGCCTCCTACACTCCCCTCTGCTGTTCCGTTATCCTTAAATCTTCCATTCTATAATACTATTACATACAATGGCTATGGGTAAATACACAAAATCAAGGAAGGGAGACCATGTTTCACATGTGGGTTTATGCAAAGTGGCAAAATGGAAACAGCCGCAAGAACCCATTTTGGTAGAATTTAAATATTCAACAAAAACAGAAAAATAAGAGAAAAATGACCAAGAGTACATCATGACAAAGATATCTGGAAGGATGAAAATTTCTTCACTATATGTGTGATAGGGTTTCAAGCAAATATAGGTGCATCACAAATGGACAGGGTCATCCTAAACTGACAAACTCGTATAGGACACAGATTAGGCCAATCAGATCCTTTCTTCCTGGATTTGAATATTGAGAGTGGAGTAGCACAAAGGTCAAACGTGGTTGGTGTTCGTTCATCTCAACAATGATTTCTTGATGAGGCTGCTCATTATATCCTACTCCCTAAATTTCCAAAGTTGCCTCAGTCCTTTTACTTTCCAAGTTTATGCTGCAATCAAGAATTTTTAAAAATGCACCTGTAAAACCTGTTTGGTATACGTACCCCAAGTTTGTGAGGTGGGAACTGCATACTTTTTACTACCAATATTCCATTCAAACTATAACTTCTCTGTTCCCATGTTAAAGCATTATTCCGATGTCTCTGCCATCCAGTTGTGTATCTATCTTATTCCTCCTTGTCTGTGACTTTTAAAAAAACTTTTGGTGATTATTTAATATTCATTAAAGGTATTGGTACCTACTCACAATTTTCTTCTGTACCCCAATCCCTGCCATCAATGCACAGTGAATTCTATGTTTATATGTACAGTAAGTAACTACAATTTTTTTTTCATGCCACTTCAGCCACTCACTCCCACATCATGAATCTTGCTATCTCTCATAATTCTTCTATTTGTGAAATAATTAATTCAAATAACCTACTTTATAATGACTTCTTTTAATTCCCCTTCTCTCTCTCTCCTCCCAACTACATATGCTCTGATCTCATTGAATACACCAGTCCCTTAGTACTTCATTTTCTCACTTTATTAGACCCTCATGAATTTATTTCCTTTTCCAGCCAATGTGTTCCTCCATGACTTACCATTTCATTTTCTTACTATCACCCTTAATTCTCTTGGCCGCTTGTCCTGCTTTTGCATCTGTCCTTCACAATCTCCAACCCTGGATTAATTGAAACTTCTGCCATAGTCATTGTTACACCTGAATAGTTGAAAATTGAAAGGAATCTCTGTGGATTAGTACCATAATGAGTTGATGGCATTCAATCTCTCCTTTATCCTTATTTTTGATCACTGTACTTTTCCTTGAACTATTCCTAACCTTTTCTTCAACCTTTCACTCTATCCCCTTATCTTTAGCCTATAAGCATGCTTGTCTCTTCCATTACAAAGAGACCCTCTGTATATCTATTTTTCATTTACTTCTAGCTAAAAATCATCTCTCTTCTCCACTCCCATAAGCTCACCTGATTGTCTTATGCTCTTCTTTCTCCAAATAAAAATGGTTATCACATACTCTTGCTCAAAAAGCCTAACATTTTGATGTAACACCCTTCAGTTATAGGAGATCATACTTATTCTGTTCACTTATTGGTTTACCTTCAGGTGTCAGTTAAAACCATTTCACCATCCCTGATTTTGTGACTTAATTTGCTTAGTGTATATGGTAATGATTTCTTATAGGACACTGGTTCTCAGCCAAGAATACTAAATCAGAACTTCTGGTGGTTATTTCCAAATATGAGTGTTTTTATTTATTTATTTTTTGAAGTTATTAACTTTATTTACTTGGCCATGCCATGCCGCATGCAGGATCTTAGTTCCCCGACCAAAGATCAAACCCGTGCCCCCTGCATTGGGAGCATGGAGTCTTAACCTCTGGACTGCCAGGGAAGTCCCAAGTGTTTTTAAAATGTAACCCAGGCAATACTGATATGCACCCCTGGTTAAGAAAGAGCAACTGTTTAGATACTCTAAACATAAATAGTAAAAAGCTTCAAAACTTACTAACCATTTTATAAGAAAACAGAATTAAATAACTTTTTATTTTGATAGTTCACACAAGGGAAAGAGGAAAGAATTTCAGTTATGGTTGTCTGTAGTTTCCTTAGCACCACTGGAAGTATCTGAGGAATAGGGACTGTGCCTTATTGTTACCCAACTCAGGTCCAGATGCTTGCTGCTTGAAAATCAATACCCGAGAGGCATTTGTTGGTAGAAAGAAAAGTTGCTTTTAATCAGAACACCGGCAATCTGGGGAGAAGACAGACTCATGTCCCCCCGCAAAACCAGCTCTGAAGATTCTGTTCTGCCATGAAAGTCTTTAAAGGGAAGTAATCTCAGTTAATCATTGAGATAGGGGGTCAGAGTCATCACCATCCCCCACTGGATGTAGGCTTGTTGACTTCTTGACATCTTGTGATCTTTCTTTAGATGCTACCTTGTTCACACAGTTTGTTCTTAAGATTACTGAAGGGGAAGCTAGGGAAGAGATCTGGTCATCTGTTAATTACTTATTCTTCATTTCTTTGATCTACGGAAAGAACCAACAGGTAAGGCAAGGTATTGTGTGATCAAAAGTCTTGAAATGTATTCTAGGGCCAGAGATGAATAGAGCACAAGGGTGCCTGGTTTAAGGTTAGTTACAGTATAGCTTTGCTACAGTGACAAGAGAAAAAGGTTTTCCTCCTGAGAGCAGTTTCTGCAAAGAGCTCCTTACATTCTATCTTGGTATCAACCATGCACTTGGAGACAAGGGTGGGTGGCATGGGCTTTGGATTCATACAGGTCTTGAACTCATCCTACTCTAGCTATTTACCTTTGAAAAAGTTACTTAACCATTCTGAGCCTCAGTTTTCTCATTTGTAAAATGAGATAGTAAGAATACCTACCTCATTGAACTGTTGTAAAAATTAAATGAGATAATGTATGCAAAGAATTTAAGCCCCTGGCACATTTTAATTGCTCAAAAAAAAGAGTAACTGCTTCTGGTCTTGCTCATAGTACACATACTAGCTTATAGTACACATACTAGGCACTTGAAGTCCTGATGTTTCTCATGTTTGCACTTAGAAAAAAAATTACTACCATTTGTGTAGTACTTTACAGCTTACTAAGTGTTTTAGCTTATGCTATTACAATCTATCCTTGCAAAGCTCCTTAAGTTAGGCATATTATACATATTTTACAAATTAGAAAATTTAGCCAAAAATTGGCAATCCAGCTTACATAGGAAACCTGAATATGAGAGAACATAATGTGTTCAGGGAACTTCCATAGATTGAGAAGGAAGAGTACAAAAAGACGAGGCTTGAAAAGTAGTATACTTGAACCTATAAATCATATTGTGATTTATAACCATGCTCAGGTTAATATATACATACACAATCATTTTATTTCAGAGTTGCCTCCAGAACTAAAACCAGACTGGACAAAATAACATAAATGGTTATTAAACTAATCTAAATCTCTAGGTTTTCTTCTGAGATGTGTAAATATTTATAAGACTTTCCCATAACATCATCTGGTTAGTGACACAGTAGAATCAACGTAATGATATATGGAGAAGATTGATAAAAAAGCATCTCACCTACATCTTTCTATTTATTTAGACTATTGATTTCAGACTCTAGCTGATCATCTTTCAAAAAGCCACACTTTTAGTTCATTTGATCAGCATGGGTTTTGTTGATTTTTTTTTTAACCAACAGGTGTTTGTTTCTTTCTACCCAGCTGAGGTGCGGATTACTATGGAAGAGCTGCTGGACACTGTGCTCCTACAGGCTTCATATATTCTTCCTCTCCCTTGGATTTCATCCAAAGCCAATTTTGTTTAATCTGCCTGCTGCTGCTCTAGAAGTGACATCTGTTCAAATTTACACTCTTTATCATGGCTGACATGTTGTTTGTGTGTCTGTTTACCTCAAGCCTAGTTCCAACTGCCTCTTGCCGATAATTTGTGATTTCTTCCTTCAGTCTATCATAGGTTGGTAGGCATTGTGTTTGCTTATGCAACCTGACTCATATACCTAACTTTCTGTCCCTTGTACTACTTGCAATTATGCCTTGAAGGGAGCTAGCACTTATATGACAGGAAAAATATAGATTAGTGAATTGAGTGGGAACAAAAATAATCTTCCTGCTTGCTCACCTTCAGATACCACCAAAATATGCTCCAGTAATTAGGCAACCTGACCTCCATGAAACCCAGAAAACATATATCAAAGGACTTAACCACATACTGTCTTTGCAATGTGTGTGAAGAGAAATACATAGCAAAGAATGCTCACTTCCAGTTCTCTTTTTTAGAAGAGGTCCTGGCAAAGGTTGAGAGTGAGCAGAATAAAAATGTATTCCCACAGTAAAAATGTGAAATTGTAATTTTGCCTCCAAATTTACTACAACTGGATCTAAGCCAATTAATTTTAAGAGAATCCTTTAAAATTGAATATAAAAATAAAGGTGAGAAAAGAGTAGACATCATTATTCCCTGCATATCACAGTAGTGAAAAGAGATTAAGATAATATAAGAAGCAGTAGCAGGAAGGCAAATTATTTAAATTCTGCAAGGTGAATTAATTTTGAATACTGATGTTAGTAATATCAAAGAATACATTATGTATTAGTAAGATCATATATAAGAACAATTAATAGCAATTAGAGCAGAAACCCATGAGAAAAAGTTCAATAGAAATAAAGAGTAAATGCATATAGTAGAAGGGGCACATCTGAGTGATAGAGAGTAGCAGAGCCAGGCATACCGATGAAAAATACTGTGGATGAAAAGCCAGAATGGTAAAAAAAAAACAAACTGATGTTATTACTCAAAAAAATCTGAATGATTATTGAGTATCTCATACTGAATTTTTTATATGTCTAGAAAATATTCTGAGATTTCAATGACTTTCATGACATCTCCCAGGGAAGAGAATCAGCCAAAGAAAGATGTGTGAGCAATATTTATGTACAGTAAAATAGTTCCAATTGTCTACACAGGAAACATTTACATTCTCTATCAATTCTCTACCCAGGTTCCAGATATTGGTATCTATTTCATTGGCTGTCTATGTACAATGTAAGAAGAGATGCTTTTCTGAACTATGACATTATTATAAATGTCTCAGAACCATTTACAAGAATAGGGAGGGACTACAAGATTAAGAGGGGAAAAAGGAAAGTGCCTTTCAGTTCTCAATGTTAGATTATTTCCTTTTCCTTAATGCTCTTCCATGCTATATAGTCCATCTAATTTATTTTTCCACTAAGGCTGTCTGGGCTAGGTACTGATAATATGACAATACTTTCAGCAATGGCAGTGAACAATCATGACACTTGGAATAATTTCAGTGGTGCTGGGAACACCTTTGCTGCATTTTTTTAGGTACCATATTAGTCAAATTTTCCTTTATTGAGGAACCTTGGCAGATAAGGGATTTCAAAACCTGGTTTTCTCTAATTACCTGAGATATATGAAGATTAGTAGCAGAGAGGTATAAATTATATCACCTTGAAGACAGATAGGTTAATGAAAAAAGAAACCAGATTTCAGCACTGTAATTTTTAACTCAAGTACAGGTTAAAAGGAAATTAATCCCTAAGGTGGGCACTTGTTTTGGAACAGAAACATAATAATGGATCTGATTGATTTCCATAAATTCTCAGCAAATGTCTTCATGTTTATATGTTGAAATCATGAATTCCACAACTCCTGCTGCAGTAAGTCAGCCACTACTTGGTGGGGGAAAGCTATGACAGTTGAAATCGTTGGTGAAGACATTTTTAATGCTATTTTGACCTAGAAAATTGCTTCATTATTAGGGAATTTAGCAAGTGAAACCCTTGCTAAAGATCTGAGAGTCTTCTTCTTATAGATGATTAATCAACATGTAGAAAACTGTATTGTCCACCTCTCATATGTAAAAGCCCTACGGCATATACCCAGATTTTTGCATAGTCAAAGACCTTCCTAATTTTTAAATTCTTATTTAATAAGTATATATTGTTAAAATAAGTGTACGATCCAGGACAATGATCTCCCTTGTTCAGTGTTCTATCTCTGGACAATGGGTTCCAGGAGGGGCTTTTTGTTTTTGTTTTGCTTTATTTCCTTTTTCTTTTAAAGAACATAATTACTGCAGACAATGTTAACCTCAAAAAGTTAAAGGTACGTTTTTTTTTTTTTTAACATCTTTATTGGAGTATAATTGTTTTACAATGGTGTGTTAGTCTCTGCTTTCTAACAAAGTGAATCAGTTATACATATACATATATCCCCATATTTCTTCCCTCTTGTGTCTCTCTCCCTCCCAACCTCCCTATCCCACCCCTCTAGGTGGTCACAAAGCACCGAGATGATCTCCCTGTGCTATGCAGTTGCTTCCCACTAGCTATCTATTTTACGTTTGGTAGTGTATATATGTCCATGCCACTCTCTCACTTTGTCCCAGCTTACCCTTCCCCCTCCCCGTATCCTCAAGTCCATTCTCTAGTAGGTCTGCATCTTTATTCCCATCTTGCCCCTAGGTTCTTCATTACAATTTTTTTTTTTTTTAGATTCCATATATATGTGTTAGCATACGGTATTTGTTTTTGTTTTTCTGACTTACTTCACTCTGTATGACAGGCTCTAGGTCCATCCACCTCACTACAAATAACTCAATTTCGTTTCTTTTTATGGCTGAGTAATATTCCATGATATATATGTGCCACATCTTCTTTATCCATTCATCTATTGATGGACAATTAGGTTGCTTCTATATCCTGGCTATTGTAAATAGAGCTGCAATGAACATTGTGATACATGACCCTTTTTGAATTATGGTTTTCTCAGGGTATATGCCCAGTAGTGGTATTGCTGGGTCATATGGTAGTTCTACTTTTAGTTTTTTGAGGAACCTCCATACTGTTCTCCATAGTGACTGTATCAATTTACATTCCCACCAACAGCGCAAGAGGGTTCCCTTTGCTCCACACCCTCTCCAGCATTTATTGTTTGTAGAATTTTTGATGATGGCCATTCTGACAGGTGTGAGATAATATCTCACTGTAGTTTTGGTTTGCATTTCTCTAATGATTAATGATGTTGAGCAATCTTTCATGTGTTTGTTGGCAATCTGTATATCTTCTTTGGAGAAATGTCTATTTAGGTCTTCTGCCCATTTTTGGATTGGGTTGTTTGTTTTTTTGATATTGAGCTGCATGAGCTACTTCTAAATTTTGGAGATTAATCCTTTGTCAGTTGCTTCATTTGCAGATATTTTCTCCCATTCTGAGGGTTGTCTTTTGGTCTTGTTTATGGTTTCCTTTGTTGTGCAAAAACTTTTAAGTGTCATTAGGTCCCATTTGTTTATTTTTGTTTTTATTTCCATTTCTCTAGGAGGTGGGTCAAAAAGGATCTTGCTGTTATTTATGTCATAGAGTGTTCTGCCTATGTTTTCCTCTAAGAGTTTGATAGTGTCTGGCCTTACGTTTAGGTTGTCAATCCATTTTGAGCTTATTTTTGTCTATGGTGTTAGAGAGTGTTCTAATTTCATTCTTTTACATGTAACTGTCCAGTTTTCCCAGCTTCACTTATTGAAGAGGCTCTCTTTTCTCTATTGTATATTCTCACTTCCTTTATCAGAGATAAGGTGACAATATGTGTGTGGGTTTATCTCTGGGATTTCTATCCTGTTCCATTGATCTCTATTTCTGTTTTTGTGCCAGTACCATACTGTCTTGATTACTGTAGCTTTGTAGTATAGTCTGAAGTCAGGGAACCTGATTCCTCCAGCTCCGTTTTTCTTTCTCATGATTGCTTTGGCTATTGGGGATCTTTTGTGTTTCCATACAAAAAATTGTGAAATTTTTTGTTCTAGTTCTGTGAAAAATGCCATTGGTAATTTGATACAGATTGCAATGAAAATGTAGGTTGCTTTGGGTAGTATAGTAATTTTCACAATGTTGATTCTTCCAATCCAAGAACATGGTATATCTCTCCATCTAGTTGTATCATCTTTAATTTCTTTCATCAGTGTCCTATAATTTTCTGCATACAGGTCAGTTGTCTCCTTAGGTAGGTTTATTCCTAAATATTTTATTCTTTTTGTTGCAATGGTAAATGAGAGTGTTTTCTTAATTTCACTTTCAGATATTTCTTCATTAGTGTATAGGAATGCAAGAGATTTCTGTGTTTTTGAAACACAGGTGTTTTTGAAACGTCCTGTTCTTCTCATTAATAAACTATTATGGACTTCCATTCAAATATTTAAAACATGCTTGAAACTACTATATTTTTTAACATTTAGGTGGTTTTTTAGAGCAGCGATTTAATAGAAAACCAGCCCTAATAGTTAACAAACTGTTATAGTACCAGTTATACCAAACTTTGTGAATCACATTGATGATGGGGATAATAAATCAGGAAATAGTTCTGACAGTATGTTCCACATTGAATTTTCTATGTAAATATCACTTTAAACATTAAAATTGGTCTGAGTTGTTTGGTTTACATCAATTACTTGCAATTACTACTTCACAGATAAATAGGAATATTAGATTAATTTAGATTTATCTCGATTCTAGAGCACTTCATTTTTCCACGGTATTAGATTAGGTTTTGGTTTTCTCTTGAGCTGATGTGGTGATGAATGGTCTGTGTATATGTGGCTTCAGTTATTTCTTGTGAAGATAAGATTTGCATAGGGTACTTATAACTTGATTTCTTTGGCACAGATTATCATACAGCTTAAACTACCTTTTGATGTAAAAATGCAATCTCTTTAATTTCCTTCAAGAGTAATAATTGTAGATATACTTATGTCATTTTGCTTGTTGAAACATTACTTCTTTCCTCACTTGAAATAATGAGACACTTTTTGCACACTGCCAACCATGACATTCAAAGGCAAAATAATGCCATTATGTCTTCTCTCAAAAGAGTGGCAAAAGAGATTGAACAAACTGGAAGTGCTATCTTTTTGAGGATTTTCCTGCTGCTGTAGAATAATATATGCTTCTGGAGTCACTATATAAATTCAACCTCTTTCCAAATATATCGATAGTATAGCAAATATGGCTCATTAAGACATAATAGAGTATACAATATATATTCCATGTAAATTACAATGTTTGAAAAAATAAAGTACATGGACTATGGAAATATTTACATGAAGTAAAAATATTTGAATTTATTAGCATTTATTTTTTATAGAATTTGCCAAAACAATACTTTCCTTGGAACTTTTTTTAAAGTCCAAAATCCTTGTCAATGAAAAATAAGTCTAATTATACTCCTCATATTATTTTAAAATATTTAATGTATATTGCTCTTTTAATATATAAATGTTAGGAGAATTGGGAATTTAATGTTACTTGTTAAGAACTATATTTGAATTTAGAAACTATTAATTTCTCATTTTTTTCCAGCATTGCTCCTTGCTACCATTCTGCACATAAGGAAAAGTTCACATTTTACTCTATGGTTTTGTAAGAAGTACTACACTACAGTTGAGCATTATCTCCGATTCAAAGGGTATCTGAGAAATCTGCCCAAATGAGAAATTGCTTTCTAATATGCTCATTGTTTATTTCTTAAAATATTAAAATGAATCTATCTTCTACATGTGTTGATAAAACAATGATCAGAAGTGTAGTACTTGAACTCTCAATAGTTGCAAAACAGTAGTGTTTCCACAATGTGTTGGAAATACAAATTCACTCATAAATGCAAGTTCACTTCTTAATGGTCCAAGACAGCTGTTGCTGGGTGGACTCTGGGGCTTCTGTTTTTGTGTCTCCTTACATCACACAGACATGACATATTGTGAACTCATAATACCTTGTTTTTTCTTTTTAGTGAATGATTTATAGTAAAGTATAGAAATGCTATCCACAAAATTAATTGTGTTAACACAGCATATGTTGTTATTTAACTTGTCAGACATCTGGGGCTACATTTTTTAAAAAGTTTAACAGAATGTTAAAAATGTTGTGATATGTATATGTATAATATATTTTTGTAAACTTAAATCTTGTTTTACATATGTTAAATTATCATTTAATAATCATCTAGACTTTTCCCCTCTTCTTTTTTTTAAATAAATTTATTTCTTTTATTTATTTATTTTTGGCTGCATTGAGTCTTCCTTGCTGCGTGGGTTTTTCTCCAGTTGCAGAGAGCAGGGGCTACTCTTTGTTGTGGTGGGCAGGCTTCTCTTGTTGCAGAACATGGGCTCTAGGTGTGCGGGCTTCAGTAGTTGTGGCTTGTGGGCTCTCGAGCACAGGCTTAGTAGTTGTGGTGCACAGGCTTAGTTGCTCTGCAGTATGTGAGATCTTCCCGGACCAGGGCTCAAACCCGTAACCTCTGCATTGGCAGGTGGATTCTTAACCACTGCGCCACCAGGGAAGCCCCTTCCCTTCTTATTTCATAAGATGTTTTCTACTTTGAGATTGGTGGTGGTAATGGCAATAATACATAAACCTCTAAAACACTGCAGATTGGTTTCAGATCTTTTAATTTTCTGAAAAAAAAGAGACAGACATATGTATGGGGATCTGAGGAGCACAGTGGAGGAAAAAAGGGAGAAAGGGGGGAAAGTAGGACATCACTAAAGAAAAGATATCTTTTAGTAATTAGGCCAGAGATAGTCCTGAACAGATGTATTTGGAAAGTCACTTAACCTCTCTGTGTCTCAGGGTTTTTTAAAGTTTTTATTTTAAATTATATTTTAAAAAATATTTAGAACCATTTTAGCTTTACAGAATTATTATGAAGTAGTATAGAGAATGCCATATATCCCACATCAAGTTTCCTTTATTAGTAGTATTAAGCTTACATTACTAAGGTACATTTTTCACAATTAATGAAACAATATTGATACATTATTGTTAAATAAAGCTCATATTACAGATTGCCTTAATTTTTCTCTGTGGTCCTTTTTCTGTTCCTGGGTTCCATCCAGGATACCACATTAATACATTTAGTAGAGAATAGGCTCCTATTCTCTGTACAGTTTCTTAGACATTCTGTGTTTTTATGACCTTAATGATTTTGAGGATTACTGGTCAGGTACTTTATAGAATGTCCCACAATTTCAATTTGTCTGATGTTTTTCTCATGATTAGACTGAAGTTATGGGTTTTGGGAGAAAGACTGCTGAGGTACAGTGTCACTCTCATCACATTTTATCAAAAGACATACTATCAATACGACTTATCACTGTTGACACTGATCTTGATTGCCTGACTGAAGTAGTGTTTCAGGTTTTTCACTGTACATTAACTCTTTTTTTCACCTTTTCCATTTTTTAATCTTTAGAAGGAAATCATTATGCACAGCCAACAATTAAGGAGGGGAAAGATGTATTTAACCTCCCTAAGTGGAGACTATCTATGTAAAGTATTTGAAATTCTTCTATGTGGGAGATTTGACAATTTTCCTTCATTTGTTTATTTATTCAATTATTTATTCATATCATTGTGGACTCATGGCCTTTTTAAAAATACATTGGGTTAAAATCCAGTACCATTTATTTATTTTGTTGCTCAAATTATTCCACCTTTGGACATTGGGAGCTTTCAATTGGCCGTTGTGACCCCTTTGATATACTCCCATTTTTTTTTGTTTAGAACTTTTTTACTTTCTGGCACTAAAAGATGCTCCATGTGTATTTTCTACCCCAGTCCTAAAAACGGCCATTTTTCCAAGAAACTCTGGAGAATAGCAACAGAAACCTATGCATATACTCACACATGTACTGACAGTCTCCCATTTAACATGCTTTGACTTTTCAATTTATGATTTTTTAACTTTACGATGGCGTGGAAGAGTTACACATTCAGTAGAAACTGTACTTTGAATTTTGATCTTTTTCTGGGCTAATGATATGTGGTACAATACTCTCTCCTAATACTGGGCAGCTTAGGGAGCTGCAGCTCCCTGTCAGCCATGTGATCACAAGAGTAAACAACCGATACACTTACAACCCTCTGTACCCACACAACCATTCTGTTTTGCACTTTCAGTACAGTATTCAATCAATTACATGAGATATTCAACATTTTATTATAAAATGAAATTTTGTTAGATGATTTTACTCAACTGTAGGCTAATGTAAGTGTTCTGAGCACGTTTAAGGTAGGCTAGGCTAAGCTATCATTTTTGGTAGGTTAGGTGCATTAAATGCATTTTTGATTTATTTTCAATTAATGGTGGGTTCGTCAGGACATAATCCCATCACAAGTCAAGGAAGATCTCTCTATATAAATATTTCTATATGTAATCATCTGTATCTCTAGTAAGTTGAGTTGAGTATCTATTCATACTAATGTCTCCCACTCAAAATCACTACCACATGGATCATACTAGCCTCCCTCCCCTTGCTTATCTGTAATCCCACACTCCAACAGTGAGAAACATGGCTCTTTCCATCCATTACCCATTTACTTAATTGTTAAACTCCAGTATATATTGGTTTTAGAATTATTGACTTGTACCATGTGGGGGAAAATCTTATCAAATAGAATACATTGCTTTTATATACAGTTTATTTTGCATTTATTTTTATAGACTCTACTCATTTCAACAGTTATTTAGGTTAGGACCTTATTTGCCCACACCTTTCAGTGAGATTGTTTCATACATTTGTCATACAGTTAGATTGTTTTGTCATATGCTGCACTCCATCCTGGGATTTGCTCCAACTTCCTAAATGGATATTTTAAAATTTACCATATATTCAGTTTAACTCCTTGGGCTGTAAAAAGTTCAATGAGTTTTGACAAAGGAATTGTGAATGCAAGGATAATGTAATGTGGATATCCACAATATCCACAGTTACAGCAACAGAAAGAATAGTTTCATCACATTAAAAAAAAAACCCTATGCTTTACCTATTCAATAACATCCCCCCCAAAAAAAATTTAGAAATCACTTATATTTTTACCATCTCTGTAGTTTTGCCTTTCCAGAATGTCGTATCATTGGAATCATATAGTACGTCGCTTTTTAAGAATGTTTTTTTTACTCAGCAATATGCATTTGATTTTTCCATGGCTTGGTAGCTCATTTCTTTTTATCACTGAATAATATTCCAATGTATGGATAAATACAGTTTGTTTATCCACTCAGCTATTGAAGGATATCTGGGTTGTTAACAGGTTTTTGTTTGTTTGTTTGTTTTTGCGGTACACGGGCCTCTCACTGTTGTGGCCTCTCCCGTTGCAGAGCACAGGCTCCGGACGCGCAGGCTCAGCAGCCATGGCTCACGGGCCTAGCCACTCCATGGCATGTGGGATCCTCCCGGACCGGGGCACGAACCCGTGTCCCCTGTGTCGGCAGGCGGACTCTCAACCACTGCACCACCAGGAAAGCCCTGTTAACAGTTTTTGTCAATTATGAATAAGGCTGCTGTAAACATCTGCATGCAAGGTGTTTTGTGGTTTTTAAGTTTTTAAATCAGTTGGGTAAATACCCAGGAGTGTGATTGTTGGAATGTATGGTAAGACTATGCTTAATGATCTAAGAAATGCCAGTCTTCCAAAGTGGCTGTACCATTTTACATTACCATCAGCAATGAATGAGATTTCTTGCTCCACATCCTTGCCAGCAGATTGCATTATCAGTGGCTTGGGTTTTAGCGGATTTAATACTTTTTTAGTGGTATCTCATTATTGTTTTAATTTGTAATTTCCTAATAATGAATAATACTGAGCATATTTCCCAATGTTTATTTGCCATCTGTATATCTTCTTTGGTAATGTGTCTGTTCAGATCTATTGTCCATTTTTTTAATGGAGTGTTTGTT
This sequence comes from Hyperoodon ampullatus, assembly GCF_949752795.1. Taxonomy (NCBI): domain Eukaryota; kingdom Metazoa; phylum Chordata; class Mammalia; order Artiodactyla; family Ziphiidae; genus Hyperoodon; species Hyperoodon ampullatus. The sequence goes on along the minus strand of NC_136913.1, from coordinate 109,280,402 downwards.
TTCTTATTGTTGAGTCCTAAGGGTTCTGTGTGTATTTTCGATACAAGTCCTTTATCAGACATGTGTTTTCAAATATTTTTTCCCAGTCTGTGCCTTATCTTTTCATTTTTAAGACACTATTTTCTGCAAAGCAGAAGTTTTTAGTTTTAATAAAATTCAACATCATTTTTTTCATGTATAGTGTTTTTGCATTTTATGTAAAGACTCATCACTGAACCCAAGACCGTATCAATTTTCCTCTATGCTTTGGTTAAGAGGTTTTACAGTTTTACAGTCTACATTATGTCTAAGATCCATTTTAGTTTAATATTTGTGAAAGCTGTAAGCTCTATTTATAGATTCTTATTTTTGTATATGGACCTCCAATTTTTCCAGCACCTTTTGCTGAAAAGACTAATTTCTCCATTGAATCTTCTTTGCTACTTTATCAGAGATCAGTTGACTATATCTGTTTGGATCTATTTCTGAGATATATATTCTGTTCCATTGATCTATGCTTCTACCCTTTGGCCAATACTACAGTGTCTGGAAGACTGTAGCTTTATAAGCAGGCTTGAAATCAAGTAGTAAATCTTCCCATTTTGTTTTGCTTCAGTATTGCATTGGCTATTCTAGATCTTTTGCCTTTTCATACAAGCAGAATTAGTTTGTCAATATCTACAAAACAGTTTGGTGGTATCTTGATTGAAATATTGTTAAATGTGTAGATTGAGTTGGGAAAAATTGGGACAATATTGAGTCTTTCAATCCATGAACGTGAACTAGATAGATGATAGAGCTGTTGTGAGAATTAAATAAGAAAATATGTACAATATGCATTAAGCAGCTCCTGGCACAGTGAAATCACTTGATGATGATGATGACACCATAATCATTACTATTTGTGAAATATGGTGGGAACATTCAGTGTGATGAGGATGGCAAGAACTTCTTTTCCATATTAAGCTTATTAATTTGCAGTTTACAATATTTAGTGACAAGAAACAATTTTAGATGTCTTCTGATTATGTGTATGATTTGTGATTACATTGAATATTGTACTATATTTGGTCAGATTTACTCTTCTTTTTAATTTTCATTCTGGATTCATTATTCATTCCTTCCTTCCTTTCTTCTTTCCTTTCTTCGATTTTTGTCTACAAATATTTATTGGCATTCTCTTTTTAAAATTTATTTATTTTATTTTTGGCTGTGTTGAGTCTTCATTGCTGTGTGTGGGCTTTCTCTAGTTGTGGTGAGTGGGGGCTACTCTTCCTTGCAGTGCCTGGGCTTCTCATTGCGGTGGCCTCTCTTGTTGCAGAGCATGGGCTCTAGGCACGCGGGATCAGTAGTTGTGGCTCGTGGTCTGTAGAGCACAGGCTCAGTAGTTGTGGCACACGGGCTTAGTTGCTCTGTGGCATGTGGGATCTTCCTGGACAAGTGATTGAACTCGTGTCCCTTGCATTGGCAGGCAGATTCTTAACCACTGTACCACCAGGGAAGTCCCCTTATTGGCATTCTAGTATGTGCCAGCATTATGCCAGAACCTATGATAAATCCTGAGACTAAAGAATGAATAAAGTATAATTCCCATCTTTGTGAATTTCACAGTTGGGAGAAAAGTTAGGACAGAAGACAAAAAATAATCATCTCAATCTAAGTAATAATAATATAATGCCATAAATACTACTAAAAGCACCTGTAAAGTGCCATAGGGATACACTTAAAGAAAAGGTTGGAAAGCATAGGTTAATCAAGAAATATCTTCTCAGAGGAGATGACTTTTTAACCAAATCTCATACAATATAGAGAATTTTTCCAGGCCAATGGGAGCAGCAAGGGAGTATGAAAGAACATTTGGGGTGTGTGTGTATGTGTGTGTGTATGTGTGTGTACCATAAATAGAAGTTTAATATGGTTGAAGCATATGGTTTGTATGTTGAGATACAAGGATGTTCAGAGCACTAGATGGTCATAATCTGTTAATGTATGTAAGAGTTTGATCACAAAGTATTCTGTATTTTATGCTAAGAAATTTATATGTTATCCCATAGGTTATAGGCAGCCCTTAAAAGAGTTTATGTCGGATTTGTCTTGCAAGCTCTGATTTGGTTACCCTGGCCGTAGAATAAGATTATCGAATCCATATTTTTGAAAAAGGACTCTGATAATTGCAGTAATAACTGGAAAAGGGAGATGGAGAGCCAGGAATACCAGTGAGAAGGATTTGCAATAATCCAGGTGGAATGTAATGAAAGCCAACACCTGCACAGTGGCAAAGGAGACAAATAGAGCAATTATTTTTGACAGGACTTCATAACTGATTAGATGCAGGAAAAAGGAATTTTAGAGTCAAAGCTGATTCTACTTTTCCAGTTTGGGTGAATGGGCAGAGTATGAGTTAGAGAGGAATGGGAAGAGATTAATAGAATATTCAACTTGAGAGAAAGCAGAATTACATAATGAAAACCTCAATGCAGGGTGAGAACTTGTGATCTCAGATCCAAGTGACTTCAAATGTTTTTAGCTATAGAAATCTCAGAAGAGATTTTAATAAAATCTAATAAATAGATATAAACCCTGAGAATTATAAATGCAACAAAACATAAATCAATAAAAATCTATGCCCCTTATCAGAATATCAAGGAACCTAGAAAGGTGGTCACTCCATTAGATCCCTGAGCCCATTTCTATTTTAATCTTTATAATGGAAAAAAAGTAATACCACAACATTCTCTTTTGGTTTTGAGAAAGAATTGAGGGTACTTTTTGAAAATGTATTGCTAAATCTAGTTGCCACTCATGCCTTAATATGTGTTTTTTTCCTTAATGCAATTTACAGAACAAATATCTTCACTCCCCACCCCAAGTAAAGCAAATCATTACATGGCAAGTGGCATCTCAATTACATAGCATAATAAAAAACAATATCAACAATCTAGAGAGGAAATTGAGCCTCAGGACTATTATGTTGTCACATACTTCCAGTTTAGTGCTTTTTTACTGACCACTCAATGAACGTAAACTACCTTTGGAAAAGTACTCTTATTGTCTTTATGTATTCTACTGTTTCATTGCCGTGTTGAGTTTAGACTTTTGAGATTAAAGGTAGTCTCTTTCATCTTTCTGTCATATCTTCCTAAGTAGAGAAGAAATTGGAGCAGACAGCTTTAATAACTTTACACGCAGTAAGGAAACTAGGCACAGGCAGAATATAAAAATGTAATCTAAAATTCAGCACTTTAAGTTGCCGAGAGCTTGAAAATGACTAAGGTGTTATAGCTTAATAACATCTTTTCGGAATCACATTTTGCACTCAAAAAAAAAAAAAAAGAGGAGGAAATACAACTTGTGATTTGTAGTACAGTATATTGCCCTTCTGAGGATAATCTCCTGCTTGTTCATTATTACATGCAGCTTGCTCAGAAGCAAGTCCAGGTTTAAATTAGCATTTGCAGATTATTGCGATTCTAATTTACAGTAAGTGAGGTTAGTAATTAAAACCAGTTGTATCTGGTACTAAAGTGTTGTGGGAACCTACTTGGGATGTTCAAACCTAAATATTAAGAAAGGTTTCTTTTAAAAGATAGGAAATGATTTTTATTTCACTATAAAAGAAATTGTCATAAGCAACTTGAGAACAAGTGTAATGTTTTGAATTTTGTATATGTTTTTCTTGTGTTTCCCTGATAGGAGTCATTTGAAGACAGGTAATAGAATCCAGATTAATATGTTTTGAGCCAAATATTCATTTAGAAAATTTTTCAAAACACACTTGTGAAACTTGAAAAGAAATTACAACAGTCTCAGTTCCTCCACTCTGATCCCATCATAGTTTAACTTGGTGCTTCCAATGTTATCATGACCTTAGACTCCAGTGGAGGCAGGGGGGAAAGAAGTAAGGAAAAATAAGTATAAACTATTCGAATCTCTATGAAAAACAGGATTAAAGCTGTCCCAAACTGCGTAGCCATTGCATTAAAATGACTCCTACATCATTTGCTGGATAAATCCATGCTTTTGATAAGGAGTCTAATTGGGTTGTGTTTATATATTTAGGGGTTACAATGTGATGCCATTCAAAAACTTGGAGATAAGGTAAATAGAGTTTCCTTGGAAGGCAAACTGCAAAATCAGCACCTAATGGATCAGACAGAGATAAGCAAAGTCACCTAAAGGAAAAAGAAATTGGCTGTCAGGCCTTTAAGATCAGATTTTGTAATGTTCTAAAAATAAATGAACAAATTAGTGATTTGTTTTTTTCCCTATTCTTATATTCAGTTTAATTAGTATAAAATAGTCATTCATTGGGCATTGACAATACCTGGTCTGGTCTAATCAGAAGGACACATTCAGTACAGCCTTTCCTCAAATAAAACAGAAATAAACAGGTACATACTTCTGTATCAATAGAATTATTGCACTGAAAGTCAATCTCTTTTTTTTTGCCACAGTTGGACTGAATAATGGTAAAGAGCCTTAAGTTTGATGGGCCTGTTGGGAATTCCCTGGTGGTCCAGTGCTTAGGACTCTGAGGTTTCACTGCCAAGGGCCTGGGTTCAATCCCTGGTCGGGAAACTAAGATCCCACAAGCTGTACAGCATGGCCAAAAAAAAAAGAAAGAAATTGATGGGCTTGTTGTCTTCAGCTAAGAATTCAGTTTTAAGAGTAAGGAGTACAAAACATCAGGCAGTAATAACAATTATTACTGTACATACTGACTTATTTGATCCGCATAATGATCCTATGAAATAAGCAGTTACCAGGCCCATTTTACAAGGTGAAGAAGAGAGAGGTTAAGTAACTTGCTCAATGTAACCCAACCATTGAGTAATAGAAGCAGGATTTGAACTGAGGCACTCTAGCTATAGAGACTGTATGTCTAATTATCATGCTACTTTATCTCCTGGCCTAATAACTTTTACACAGTAGTCACAACATATATGTTGACAAATGAATCTAATATGGTGTTTTATTTATGTGAAATACATTATAGTTTTCAAGGTGACTTCCTATCACTTACATCGTTTGGGGTTTTTTGTTTTTGGGCATCTGTAGGTATGCAGGGGAGGTGCATTTAATTTGCATTTAATAGATGAGAAAGCTGAGAACCTGGTTGTTGGATTACAGAAAGAAATAAGGTTCAGTTGCTGCCTTGAAGAACTGAGGGTAAGATGTGGGGGAAGATATCTAAATAAATAAGTGCAGAAACTTTGATAAAAGCTCTGATCACAGGCATAATAAGCGTAACATAATATGTATTATTATTATTTTTAATAACAGGGGATATGTTTGTTTTCCTTCATGCTTTTCTTATTGCTCATCCTTGAGGTACTTTCAGAGAGGTTTGTTGCATTCTTAATATTGAACCAGTTATTGGGAGGATGGAGAAGCTGTCAACTGAGAAATGCATATCAGGAGTAAGATTCAAAACAGGGTTTAAATAACTTAGCTTAGGTTGAAGTGGGTTTAATTTGAGGTTCTCTGGAATATCCAGATGAAAGGTTTAGCAGGCAGTTTGAAATATAGATCTAGAGTACATTTATGATTCATTTGTGTGATAGCGCTGGGAGTGAGTCAACTCATTAAGAAAGAAAGGGAGCGCAGAATCTTGGAAATCAAGATATTTTCAGGGAGAAGGAGTGTGGACAAATCCATGACTGAGACAAAGAAGAATCAAAGGAGGGCAAAGCATACATATGGGTGCACTCTCATGGAAACCAAGGAATAAAAATAATCCAAGGGGAGAGAAGTTAATGGCACCAAGTACTGGGAAGAGATCAATAAGATATGGACAAGGATGCGTCCATTAAATATCATCATCTCCCTCATTTCATGGAGAACTTTCAGGAGAATAGGGCAGGAATCATATTTTAAGAGCTTGAAGTGTCCAGGGGTATGGTGTAGAAGTATCAATGGAAATAAGGAGAACACCACTTCTTTCTGTTTGTCCTAGGACAAGCAGTAGTCTTCTTTGGAATATGTAGCCCCAAAAATGGCATTGTCAGTAGAGCCAGATTTTAATTAAGTCAAGGGAGTTTTAAAAGGTTGAAGAAAGACACTAAATATTTAATAAGGTTGTCAGCAACAAAATGGAGACTTTGAGGACCACAGAATAAGGTGCTAAGTAAAAGAGTAAGCGGGGGCAAGTGAAACTAAAATGTAGTATTGAGGTGAATTAAAATGGCTACTAGCTACCTTGGGTTACACCATTCAATAAGTAGATTTTTTAGTGTTTCAATAATTTAATTTGTTGCATAGGATTCAAGATAGTTCCATATCACACTGAATTTTCTCTCTATGTAATATGCTAAGGATTAAGTTGAATTACGTTTAGAAACATGAGGTAGTACCTTTCTGAATTAGTCCCTGATGGTCCAGGAAGATTTATAGTATTTCTGAAGTTGTCATTTGTATAATTAAGGAGAGGTCATGAGAATGTGACTTTAAGAAATTCTTTAAGTTTAGATCAAACTAAAATAAATTATAAAAGAAGAAGCATAGAGTTAGATGTATGATTGATGCCCTTCAAAATTTGCTTGAAAATTTCCTTCACGTATGTTAAAAGTTTTGGACTTCAGGGATATGGATTTGCTTTATACTTTTTGAAGGTAGCACCAGCCAACCCATAGCACAATTTTGATCCCTTGCACTGTTAACATAGAATAAAATAAATATAATTTATATGTTTATGTTTGTTAGTCTCTTACATCATTTAAACTTGAGAATTCAATTAAGAACACTCAGAATGATTTAATTGGAACTAGGTTTTACAGTTTGCATTTTCTTGAAAAATCAGATCATTTCATATCAAATAACATCATTTTATATGATATTTTTCAAGTACATATTTCAAGTAAACACCCCTCTGTGGCAATATAAACTATCATAAATCATATTTTTGAAAGTTACATGCACAATATATCATTAAATATGGGCACACAAATAAGTAAAGTGCATGGTTTATTTATGTAATTATTCAGGAAATTCAACATTGGTTTCTAGTGCAATAAAAAGGATGTTGCCAGAGGATGTAAAGCACACTGCTCCATCAGGAGTGTTGCTTTAATCTGGAAGCAGCTATTTTAAGAACTGAAGGTTGAGACTCTTCATACATCTGCTAGTTAAGATCATTTCCCTACTGGTATTTGTTTACAGACTTTGTTTTGATTTGGAGAATTATAGTACCCATAACAGAGCTTCTTATTCCTTCTTTTTAATTTTTATTTTTGTCTAAACTGTACCAACAATGAGTTGTGCCATTCTATTTTATAATTATACCTGCCATTAGAAAGTGAAAAACGAGCCAGGTAATTGGAAGTTGGATGTTTTTTCCTTCCTGATTGATTCAAATACAGGCTACATCAAATAAAATTAGAAAAAAAGTCAACATTTAAGGTTTTGTTATGATAAGTTACAGATTGAAAACTCCTTACTCATGGATATATTTTTTTTTTCATGAACAAATACCATTGTCCCTTTTGTGTCCTAGAAAACGTAAAGCATTCACTGGAAATAGTTACTCTTTGGATAACTATGTAACCAAAACTTAGAAACTGCATCAGAAACTATCACTACTACTATATTTGATTGCTGTACTCTGCATCTGTTGATGATGCAGGGTTTAGCTGTTTACAGGTCTCAATTTTTATGTAATTTTTTATAAGGACTCTGTACAAGGCATACACCTGCTCACAGCTTGAACAAAGACATTATTTTGGTTTTTCTCCAAGAAATAAATATTTCATTCCATCTTATTTAAATGTGTATCTGCTCTTTCTACCTTTGACTGGAAAATAATCTGGCATAGATTTAGGTTTGATCATGTTTCAAAGATATTCCAGACAAAGATCATTGCACATATCTCTGAAGAGTTTGGCTTATTATAGGCCAGTGTGTTTCCATGTACATTCAAAATGAAATAGCAACACAGGGTCAATCAATGACGGCCAAGTAAGTTGGCCATCGTAAGCTTCATTTAGTATAATATTAAATTAGTGAACGTTCAATAAGCAGCAATTGCACTTTATCACCGCTAGTCCATACTTTCAGATCATGCTGCTACCCATGTTCGAATTCTGTGAATGTATAATGATGGATATTGATATCCACATATCCTTTTGTCTTCTCAAAAATATGAAATTGAAACATATTTGGTGTATTAAAAGGAATTTTAACATGGATCTTGGGAGAATAAAAGAGTAAAGACCTGCATTTCAAATGAAACTGAACAATTTGGCATCTCTATTTAAAAACAGAGTAGAAGCTCCTAAAAGATAAGGGTTATGTCTTAAAATTCTTTGTAGCTACGGAATTTCCTAGGACCCAATAAATACATTTTGATTGAGAATGTCTAATAAGTGAGATTAAAAAGTTTACTGCACATGAATTCAGATATTTCACCCAGTTCATACCAAGGCATATGTATCGTGCTGTGTCAAAGTGAGGACAGATGCTTTGGAGATTATCAGTATCCTCTTACCACTCAACAGAGGAGGAAATTTGCCAGGCATGGTTCAAGATGAAATGAAGTCAGCTCTTTATTCTTGGTAATGGTTCCTCCCTCACACTAAGAAATCACATTCAGTTAAGGCAAGGAGTCCCATGTATTATATGTGCACTGTGTGAAAGGCATTATTCTAGGCATTCTTCTCATTTTATTTAATTCATGAAAATTTATTTAATGGTACAACTTAGGGGTGGATAATGATGTTTGGAGGAAACTCTGTGTGTGTGTGTGTGTGTGTGTGTGTGTGTAGACAGAGAGACAGAAAATGTATATCAGGTAAACAATTTATTACAATGTTGGCCTGTATCAATAAAATATATCTCTCTAACACATTTCAGTATATTCTGTTTTATTTTAAAACTTTTGAGTACTAAGAAAAATGAAATGAATTGAAAAGAAATATTATGATACAATTTTTAAAGACTTAACACATACCAAAATGGATGTCACAAACCTCTGTATGTAAACAAATTCTACTAAAAAGCATACAGTTTATTGAAACTACAGTTGAAAAAATTTGGGAGCCTCAGGAAACATATTTTGCCTTGTGTTCCTGAATTTTTATTTTTTGTAATGAACATTATATATGTAAGTATACAGAATCACCATAAAGTCTGGATACATAAGTGAAATACAGAGTTTATTGATAATACATTACAACATATGATAAATTAAATGACATTAAATAGTATATTCAATGTGATGTCTCTCATTAGCAATGCCTAGGTCAATGTGTTGTGCAAAATTGCAATGGATGCTGTATATTAATGCATTTCCACCAGTCTCAGCACATATATTCATGATGTGTTGCTTTGCATGATCTGTCTCTCTGATTCCCCTGAAACACCTGTGCCATTAGTATACCCCAGAAGAAGTAATCAAGTGGATGCAATTGGTTTAAAAAAATAAAATACAGACTTAGGGCCACTCCAAACCCTGTAGATCATTTAGCAAAGACCATAGGTCTATTTCATGTGTATACTCCCTTTCTTCTTCTATTTTACTGCATACTTTAAAATTCTTTACATAAAATACATGTTCTTTATTATTCCTTTCTATTGAATCTGTCTTTTGAGACTTGAGATTTTATATAATCGAACTTCATGTGTATCGCAAGATGTAAGACCTGATGGCAACCATTGTGTAAGTCTTTCATAATGTTCATAGATTACTAAATCAATCAGGAGAAAAGTGTTGATAATTTAATGTGCTTGATCCCACTGCAAAAAGGCTGGTAAATTGAGACACTGAAGATAGCTGACTCAATATCCATCAAAAAGTTACAAGAGACAGGTAACAGCCACATCAGCGCACTCTTCCATTAATTCCCTAGGCGACTAGATTCATGCGATATTATTTTCTATTGACTTTTCCTCATACCTGCCCATGAGAACAGGTAATGGGTTACCTGAAACAAGCAAGGCTGTGACACTTTTCATTTCCCCAATATCAGTGGTAAAATATAAAGTTACAAAAATATTTTTAGTTAATAGAAAATGTATATAGATACATATATCAATTATCAAATTAATAGACTTTTATGGAGGCTGACAATTTCTGGGCTGTTCAGTCTCTAAATGACTAGTTGCTTCTCCCATGGCCATTAACAAGTAAGTAGGCCGTTTCATTTTCCTGGGACCTCACCAGAGGTCTTCACTCTGTGATTTACTTCTAGGTCTAAGATCGTGCCTTATAGCTTCCAAATGTGACTAGAATTTTACTACATGTGTTGCTTTCAGGCTGTTCCATGGTACCTATCCTTGTCTGGGTGTCTTGTTGCATTTATTTACCTGAGGCTGGCAGTCTTGGCAGAAGGTTGGGGACAAAAGAAACACTCAGATCTGGTCTGGTAGAACTTTTATGCTTTGACACTATTGCTTCTAACTCCTAGTTTTCCCTCTTCAATATTATCTGAGGAGGGAAAATAAGATCTTAATGACCAACTGAACATTCTCACTTCTTGAGAAGTGCTACGAAAAGCACCAGAACCTGGCTAACAATTTCCCTAGACCTCTGAATTTCTCCACACTTTAAAAAAAAAGACATGAACGTATTGCATTTAACTCAATTTTTAGATAGATGCCTATGGAGGCAAATCATTTGCAAAGAACCTGCAGAAAAGACCTTTGCTTTTAATTAGACATTTCAGTGGATTTCTACTTATCATTGCAAAACTCAATGTTGAACACACTTTGGAGTTAAAGCCTTTAGTAGATGTTACATGGTATGATTGTGGAAAATAAAACCAGAATTTCAAAGAGGACTCATGTACACCACTTAGGAATACAAGAGGAAGGAAAGTAGAAAGTGGGTTTCTACTTCAGATGTAAAAGAATTCAGATATAGGAGGTATTTGTGGGTTCATCAAACATTTGTTGAGTATTTAATGTATGTCAGGCACTCTGATAGGTATTAGGGAGGCAGAGATGAATAAAACATGGTCCTCACTTGTTTGTTATAGCTCATGATTAAGTGAAGGGGAGACAGATATGTAAACAGATCACTGCAGTACAGTGTGGCAATTTTCACAACGAAGTGCCATTAGAAACAGTTACTGAAGCAGCTACTTGGGAGCATTGGAATTGAAAAATTCTGGAATTCAAAGGAATTAATATGCAAACAATTAACTAATCCTTGAATTTTCTTTTAAGTTATATAAGATTTTTCTAGGCAACGAAGCAGAAAATGGTCATTTCACACAAAGGAAGTCACATGTATAAACTGTATATGAGTTCAAGTAACAAGGAGAAGTCCAGTGTGGTATAATATACATGTAGTCTGGGGACCTCTGGTAGATGATATGGCTCCAAGGATATATTCAAACTTGATTTTGAGTGGCCTTAGATGTCAAGCTATGGAATTTAGAAGTAATCTTACAGGAAATAAGGTTTCTTTTTCAGTAAGGCATTGCTATAATCCAATTTACATTTTAGGAAGATAATCATGGGGCTTATAGGTGAGGGAAGACTGGAGAGAATACTGGCTAGAGACAGAGTCTTTTGCACTTAGTCAAGGGTTGCCAGCTTAAGCAAATGAAAATATAGGGTACCCTGTTAAATTGAATTTCAGGTAAACAATGGATTTTTCTTTATTATAAATATGTCCCATGCAATATTTGGGGACATACTGATACTTAAAAAGATTTATTGCTTATCTGAAATTCAAATTTAACTTAGTATCCTGTATTTTATCTGCCAACTCTAACAGTGCAAGACAGAGAGAAATGATGAGAGCCTTAGAAAAGGTACTAGAGTGCACAGATTCAAGAGATACAAGGAGAGAGAACTGGTTGGATTTAGTGATCAGTTAAATATTGGAGACTGAGGAGGAAGAAGGGTCCTGGGTGACTTCCAGATTTCTAGCTCAAGAGACCTATTTGTGGATAGAATAAGTTCGTTGGTGTAGAAGCAGAGTTCAGATTTGAATGTGTTGGGTTTAAACTGTAGAAAATATGTCCAAAGACTCTATACTTCCTACATTATTAGTAATAAAATATTATTTATTTTCTTAAGAGATATGATAGGATATGGTTAGTGATATTTCTAGAAATTCTATCTAAGAAAAGCTTTGGGCCATGAATGACTGGAAAGGAGCCACTTACACAGTAAGAACAATTTTTCCTTAGATGTACTTGTTTTGGATGGTTTTGAGGGAGGCAATGGAGATCATTGGCTGAGCCACTGCAAAAGTATTATTAGTTTACTTGTTGTGTGTATGTGTGTGTGTGTGTTTTGTTTTTGTTTTGTTTTGTTTTTGCTGTGCCATACCACTTGTGGGGTGTTAATTCCCTGACCAGAGACTGAACCTGGGCCATGGCGCAGTGAAAGCACAGAGGCCCAACCACTGGACCGCCAGGGAACTCCCCTGTTGTGTTGTTTTAATGGCCTTACTTGGAAAATACCAACAAAATACTTTAGGAATACTGTCATTCTCAATTATTTTTTTAAGTTTGTGTTGGTTCATTAAATACAAAACTTAGGAAGCATAGCCTTAAGACTTCTGCATCTAATGGTTTTACCTAATTTGGACTGTTTACCCTTCCCTATGGACCCTTCCCAGAAGAGGTAGAGGTTGAGAGGATGGAATAGAATAGTGGTATCTGAAAGGCAAAACTTTGTAGATACCAAGACAAAAATTAAAAAAGCATTTCAACCAACTTCATAATAGAAATAACTTCTAAGCAGAAAATTCATCCTAAAATTATGAACTCCCTGGACACCTTACTCTGCAAGAAATACCCCCTTGCATTTTTTTTTTTTTTTTTTTTTTTTTTTTGCGGTATGCAGGCCTCTCACTGTTGCGGCCTCTCCCGTTGAGGAGCACAGGCTCCAGACGCGCAGGCTCAGCGGCCATGGCTCACGGGCCCAGTCGCTCCGCGGCATGTGGGATCTTCCCAGACCGGGGCACGAACCCGTATCCCCTGCATCGGCAGGCGGACTCTCAACCACTGCGCCACCAGGGAAGCGCCCCCCCCTGCATTTTTATCAATATTTTTAAGTTAGATGTCAATTAAGACAAAGCATTAGCTCCGAGCAAGTGATTGGAAGCACTCAGAGATGGGGTTTCTTTTTACTTATATATGTAAACATAAGGCTAGCCATTGGACATCAGTTACCACATGCTGCAGATAAGCATGTCTAGTCACTTGTTATGTAGATGATGTCAATCACATTATATCATTAGCATTTCAACAGGGATATGTTGGTTCATAAATTCCAGGATTAACCAAAATGCTTGCATCATATAAATGGAGAGAGGGTTCCATTAAGAACATATACTTGTTACACTGGTGCTTCTTATAATGACCTTGGGTCTTCATAAATGTTTGTGCCCTCGTTTAAACAATTAGTACAGACAAAGTTCATCACTTGAACTTGAACATTCCAACAAAAACAAATTTATACACCACATTACCCAGATTTATTTCTGAATGTATAATACTGGGAAGGCAATTGCTGCTTATTTTCATTTAATTAACAGTGAAGGATAAATGACATCAGCAAAGAAATATCAGCCAAAGGGGACCAAGTGTGTTTGCTGCAGATAGCTTCATTAACTTGTTTCCAAAATATGTTCACTAGAGTGAAAAGCAATCACGTGACTAGCTGGGTGACAAAACATCTGTTGTATTAGCTCCAATAAGGCTACTGGGAGTGGGTAAGGACAAACTGTGTTCTTATTTAATCATATTAAGTGGAAACAGAGAGAGTCTGTCGTTTGTGGTCTTGTCCCAGGCTGCTGTTTCTCCTAAAGCAATAATAATAATAATAATAATAATAATAACTTAGAAGGTAAGGGTTGCCATTTAAAGTTTTATGCATTTTTTGTAAGTAAATGATTTCCATCTGCTTTGTAATGAATATAAATGCCGTAGCTGCAAAGAATCAAAAAAACACAACAGTCCCAGCTCTTGGAAAAACACACCAGGGGCTGAATGTACTTGTTATCTCTAAATGAAAGATTCCAATAAGTTTATAAGATGGATTCTTTGTATAAAATATCAGCCTAATTGTTCAAGCTATTATTAGTAAATGATGAAGATGAAAATAATTGAGCACACAGTTTTCATGTTGTTATCCAAATTCACATCTAAGGGAGACTATACTTAGTTACTGAGAAGCATTTCAAATGGCTATCTATGGCAAGGATAAGTTATTTATGTCATTATGTGATACCAAGATAGATAGAGTATATTTTTACCATGGAAAACTTGACTCTTCATTAAGGTACCTTGATAAATTAACAAACAGTGTGGGAGATTACACACACACAAACACACACACACACACATTTTGTAAGTGTATGTCAGAATGAATAAATGAATTTAGTTTTAGATAGACAAAAATTACTGTTCTTAAAAAGAAGAAACATTTCTATTTGCTGTGATCCATTGGTAAATCACCTACTTAATCATTGCTCTAAGGAGTCTATTGTACATGGCAAGGTACCATTCCTTTGAGAGAATAGGCTCCGTGTTTCCAAATGTCCAGAAAGCATCACTGGTAGATGCCTTCTTCTGTTTGTCCTTTCTGGGTATTAGTGTCACTCTACTAGGATGTGGAAAACTTGGTAAATGATTAATCAAATGAAAGGACCCTGTTAACTCCAATGCACTATTAAACTAGTTTTTTATTTTCATATTTTTGGTTATACAACTAACTCTAACAGAGTGTCTTGAAATATCTTGTCCCTAAGGGTAAACAAAATGTACTGTGATTTTATAATTGTGAAAGTGATCCAGGTAAAATTATTTTTCACTTCAGAATGTAACAATTGGTCATATATCTAATACCTATAGTATAAGTAAGTTTTTTTTTCAAATTTCTAAAGTTATGTAGTAGTGTATCCTCCCTCTAACTTCTCTTTCTGAATGAATAGAGACCGAGGGCCTAGTAACCCACATGTTCTACCATTTCCTTGTCTTCTTTTCTACTTTCTCAAGCAGATTTTGAGACACTTTCATAAAACACAACCTAAAATATGTCCTACACTGTGCGTGTGTTTGTGTGTGTGAATCACATTTATATGCATATGAAACTGACTTCCTGATGTGTTGTTTTTACCTTCATTTTCCTAGCTCGAATTGTTAAATATTTCATGAATTTTACATGGATTTGCTATATTCACGACATAATCCAACCAGTATTTTTTCAATATCTTTGATTTGTCCAGCATTAGGTTTAGCACTGCAAGGGATAAATAAAGCATTTTTACCATAAATATATAACACAAAAAAACAATGATTGGAAGTGTGGGGTAGGCTGACTATTTTTTTTTTAAACATCTTTATTGGAGTATAATTGCTTTACAATGGTGTGTTAGTTTCTGCTTTATAACAAAGTGAATCAACTATACATATACATATATCCCCATATCTCCTCCCTCTTGCGTCTCCCTCCCACCCTCCCTATCACACCCCTTTAGGTGGTCACAAAGCACAGAGCTGACCTCCCTGTGCTATGTGGCTGCTTCCCACTAGCTATCTATTTTACATTTGGTAGTGTATATATGTCCATGCCACTCTCTCACTTTGTCACAGCTTACCCTTCCCCCTGCCCATATCCTCGAGTCCATTCTCTAGTAGGTGTGTGTCTTTATTCCTCTCTTGCCCCTAGGTTCTTAATGACCTTATTCTTTTTTTTCTTAGATTCCCTGTATATGTGTTAGCATACGGTACTTGTTTTTCTCTTTCTGACTTACTTCGCTCTGTATGACAGACTCTAGGTCCGTCCACATCACTAAAAATAACTCAATTTTGTTTCTTATTATGGTGAATAATATTCCATTGTATATATGTGCCACATCTTCTTTATCCGTTCATCTGTTGATGGACACTTAGGTTGCTTCCATGTCCCGGCTATAGTAAATAGAGCTGCAATGAACATTGTGGTACGTGACTCTTTTTGAATTATGGTTTTCTCAGGGTATATGCCCAGTAGTGGGATTGCTGGGTCGTATGGTAGTTCTACTTTTAGTTTTTTAAGGAACCTCCATACTGTTCTCCATAGTAGCTGTATTAATTTACATTCCCAGCAACAGTGCAAGAGGGTTCCCTTTTCTCCACACCCTCTCCAGCATTGATTCTTTGTAGATTTTTTGTTGATGGCCATTCTGACCAGTGTGAGATGATATCTCATTGTAGTTTTGATTTTCATTTCTCTAATGATTAATGATATAGAGCATTCGTTCATGTGTTTGTTGGCAATCTGTATATCTTCTTTGGAGAAATGTGTATTTAGGTCTTCTGCCCATTTTTGGATTGGGTTGCTTGTGTTTTGATATTGAGCTGCATGAGCTGCTTGTAAATTTTGCAGGTTAATCCTTTGTCAGTTTCTTCATTTGCAAATATTTTCTCCCATTCTGAGGGATGTCTTTTCGTCTTGTTTATGGTTTCCATTGCTGTGGAAAAGCTTTTAAGTTTCATTAGGTCCCATTTATTTTTTTATTTGTTTGTTTGTATTTCCATTTCTCTAGGAGGTGGGTCAAAAAGGATCTTGCTGTAATTTATGTCATAGAGCGCTCTGCCTATGTTTTCCTCTAAGAGTTTGATAGCGTCTGGCCTTACATTTAGGTTGCTAGTCCATTTTGAGCTTATTTTTGTCTATGGTGTTAGATAGTGTTCTAATTTCATTCTTTTACATGTAACTGTCCAGTTTTCCCAGCTTCACTTATTGAAGAGGCTCTCTTTTCTCTATTGTATATTCTCACTTCCTTTATCAGAGATAAGGTGACAATATGTGTGTGGGTTTATCTCTGAGATTTCTATCCTGTTCCATTGATCTCTATTTCTGTTTTTGTGCCAGTACCGTACTGTCTTGATTACTGTAGCTTTGTAGTATAGTCTGAAGTCAGGGAGCCTGATTCCTCCAGCCCCGTTTTTCTTTCTCATGATTGCTTTGGCTATTGGGGATCTTTTGTGTTTCCATACAAAAAATTGTGAAAATTTTTATTCTAGTTCTGTGAAAAATGCCATTGCTAATTTGATATGGATTGCAAAGAAAATGTAGATGGCTTTGGGTAGTATAGTAATTTTAACAATGTTGATTCTTCCAATCCAAGAACATAGTATATCTCTCCATCTATTTGTATCATCTTTAATTTCTTTCATCAGTGTCTTATAATTTTCTGCATACAGGTCTTTTGTCTCCTTAGGCAGGTTTATTCCTAGATATTTTATACTTTTTGTTGCAATGGTAAATGGGAGTGTTTTCTTGATTTCACTTTCAGCTTTTTCATCATTAGTGTATAGGAATGCTAGAGATTTCTGTGCATTAATTTTGTATGCTGCTATATTACCAAATTCATTGATTAGCTCTAGTAGTTTTCTGGTAGCATCTTTAGGATTCTCTATGTATAGTATCATGTCATCTGCAAACAGTGACAGCTTTACTTCTTCATTTCTGACTTGGATTCCTTTTATTTCTTTTTCTTCTCTGATTGCTGCGGCTAAAACTTCCAAAACTATGTTGAATAAGAGTGGTGAGAGTGGGCAACCTTGTCTTGTTCCTGATCGTAGTGGAAATGGTTTCAGTTTTTCACCATTGAGGATGATGTTGGCTGTGGGTTTGTCATATATGGCCTTTATTATGCTGAGGAAAGTTCCCTCTATGCCTACTTCCTGGAGGGTTTCTATCATAAATGGGTGTTGAATATTGTCGAAAGCTTTCTCTGTACCTATTGAGATGATCATATGGTTTTACTCCTTCAATTTGTTAATATGGTGTATCACGTTGATTGATTTGTGTATATTAAAGAATCCTTGCGTTCCTGGGATAAACCCCACTTGATCATGGTGTATGATCCTTTTAATGTGCTTTTGGATTCTGTTTGCTAGTATTTTGTTGAGGATTTTTGCATCTATATTCATCAGTGATATTGGCCTGTAGTTTTCTTTCTTTTTGACATCTTTGTCTAGTTTTGGTATCAGTGTGATGGTGGCCTCATAGAATGAGTTTGGCAGTGTTCCTCCCTCTGCTATATTTTGGAAGAGTTTGAGAAGGATAGGTGTTAGCTCTTCTCTAAATGTTTGATAGTATTCGCCTGTGAAGCCATCTGGTCCTGGCCTTTTGTTTGTTGGAAGATTTTTAATCACAGTTTCAAATTCAGTGCTTGTGATTGGTCTGTTCATATGTTCTATTTATTCCTGGTTTAGTCTTGGAAGGTTGTGCATTTCTAAGAGTTTGTCCATTTCTTCCAGGTTGTCCATTTTATTGGCATAGATTTGCTTGTAGTAATCTCTCATGATCCTTTGTATTTCTGCAGTGTCAGTTCTTACTTCTCCTTTTTCCTTTCTAATTCTATTGATTTAATTCTTCTCCCTTTTTTTCTTGATGAGTCTGGCTAATGGTTTATCAATTTTGTTTATCTTCTCAAAGAACCAGCTTTTAGTTTTATGGATCTTTGCTATCGTTTCCTTCATTTCTTTTTCATTTATTTCTGATCTGATCGATATGATTTCTTTCCTTCTGCTAACTTTGGGGCGTTTTTGTTCTTCTTTCTCTAATTGCTTTAGGTGAAGACTTCGGTTGTTTATTTGAGATGTTTCTTGTTTCTTAAGGTAGGTTTGTATTGCTGTAAACTTCCCTCTTAGAACTGCTTTTGCTGCATCCCATAGGTTTTGGGTTGTCGTGTTTTCACTGTCATTTGTTTCCAGGTATATTTTGATTTCCTCTTTGATTTCTTCAGTGATCTCTTGGTTATTTAGTAACGTATTGTTTAGCCTCCATGTGTTTGTGTTTTTTACGTTTTTTCCCTGTAATTGGTTTGTAATCTCACAGCGTTTGGGTCGGAAAAGATGCTTGATATGATTTCAGTTTTCTTAAATTTACTGAAGCTTGATTTGTGACCCGAGATGTGATCTATCCTGGAGAATGTTCCATGGGCACTTGTTAAGATAGTGTAATCTGCTGTTTTTGGATGGAATGTCCTGTTAATATCAGTTAAACCTCCCTTGTCTATTTTGTCATTTAAAGTTTCTGTTACTTTATTGATTTTCTGTCTGGATGATCTTTCCATTGGAGTAAGTGAGGTGTTAAAGTCCCCCATTATTATTGTGTTACTGTCATTTTCCTCTTTTATACCTGCTAGCAGTTGCCTTATGTATTGAGGCGTTCCTATGTTGGGTGCACATATATTAATAATTGTTATTTCTTCTTCTTGGATTGATCCCTTGAGCATTATGTAGTGTCCTTCCTTGTCTCTTGTAACATTCTTTATTTTGAAGTCTATTTTATCTGATATGAGTATTGCTACTCCAACTTTCTTTTGATTTCCATTTGCATGGAATATCTTTTTCCATGCCCTCACTTTCGGTCTGTATGTGTCCCTAGGTCTGATGTGGGTCTCCTGTATACAGCATATATACGTGTCTTGTTTTTGTATCCATTCAGTGAGCCTCTGTCTTCCGGTTGGAGCATTTAATCCGTTCACGTTTAAGGTAATTATCGATTTGTATGCTCCTATTACCATTTTCTTAATTGTTATGGGTTTGTTTTTGTAGGTCCTTTTCTGCTCTTGTGTTTCCCACTTAGAGAAGTTCCTTTAGCATTTGTTGTGGAGCTGGTTTGGTGGTGCTGAATTCTCTCAGCTTTTGCATGTCTGTAAAGCTTTTGATTTCTCCATCAAATCTGAATGAGATCCTTGCTGGGTAGGGTAATCTTTGTTGTAGGTTCTTCCCTATCATCTCTTTAAATATGTCATGCCACTCCCTTCTGGCTTGTAGAGTTTCTGCTGAGAAATCAGCTGCTAACCTTATGGGAGTTCCCTTGTATGTTATTTGTCATTTTCCCGTTGCTGCTTTCAATAATTTTTCTTTGTTTTTAATTTTTTGCCAGTTTGATTACTATGTGTCTTGGCGTGTTTCTGCTTGGGTTTATCCTGTATGGGACTCTCTGCACTTCTTGGACTTGGGTGGTGATTTCCTTTCCAATGTTAGGGAAGTTTTTGACTATAATCTCTTCTTGGGTCCTTTCTCTCTCTCTTCTCCTTCTGGGACCCCTATAATGAGAATGTTGTTGTGTTTAATGCTGTCCCAGAAGTCTCTTAGGCTGTCTTCATTTCTTTTCATTTTTTTTTCTTTATTCTGTTCCATAGCCATGAATTCCACCAATCTGTCTTCCAGGTCACTTATCCTTTCTTCTGCCTCAGTTATTCTGCTATTGATTCCTTCTAGTGTATTTTTCATGTCGGTTATTGTATTGTTTATCTCTGTTTTTTTGTTTATTAATTCTTCTAGGTGTTTGTTCTTTAATTCTTCTTGGTCTCTCTTAAACATTTCTTGCATCTTTTCCATCTTTGCCTCCATTCTTTTTCTGAGGTCCTGAATCATCTTCACTATCATTATTCTGAATTCTTTTACTGGAAGGTTGTCTATGTCCAGTACATTTATTTGTTTTTCAAGGGTTTTATCTTGTTCCTTCATCTGGTACATAGTCCTCTGCCTTTTCATTTTGTCTATCTTTCTGTGAATATGGTTTTAGTTACATAGGCTGAAGAATTGTAGTTCTTCTTGCTTCTGCTGTCTGCCCTCTGTTGGATGAGGCTCTCTAAGAGGCTTGTGCAAGTTTCCTGATGGGAGGGACTGGTGGTGGGTAGAGCTGGCTGTTGCTGTGGTGGGCAGAGCTCAGTAAAACTTTAATCTGCTTGTCTGCTGATGGGTGGCCTAGGTTTCTTCCCTGTTAGTTGTTTGGCCTGAGGCCACCCAGCACTGGAGCCTACCAGCTCCTTGGTGGGCCTAATTGTGGACCCTGGGAGCGCCCATGCCAAGGAGCACCTCCCAGAACTTCTGCTGCCAGTGTCCTCGTACCCATGGTGAGCCACAGCCCCCACCCCTGCCTCTGCAGGAGACCCTCTAACACTAGCAAGTAGGTCTGGTTCAGTCTGCTGTGGGGTCACTGCTCCTTTCCCTGGGTCCCAGTGCACACACTACTTTGTGTTTGCCTTCTAAGAGTGGAGTGTCTGTTTTCCCCAGTCCTGTCAAAGTCTGGCAATCAAATCCTGCTAGCGCTCAAAGTCTGATTCTCTAGGAATTCCTCCTCCCATTGCCAGACACCCAGGTTGGGAAACCTGACACTGGACTCAGAACCTTCACTCCAGTGGGTGGACTTCTGTGGTATAAGTGTCCTCCAGTTTGTGAGTCATCCACCCAGCAGTTATGGGATTTGATTTTATTGTGATTTTGCCCCATCTACCATCTCATTGTGGCTTCTCCTTTGTTTTTGGATGTGGGGTATCTTTTTTGGTGAGTTCCAGTGTCTTCCTGTCAATGATTTTTCAGCAGTTAGTTGTGATTCTGGTGCTCTGGCAAGAGGGAGTGAGCGCACGTCCTTCTATTCTGCCATCTTGAACCTAGACTTTTCTTTAGTGAAGACATAAATATATGTCACTGCCAAAATTAACTCTTCATTGTATGCCCTGCTTTATTATGATTTATACACTTTTAGAAGAAAAATAAATGAGAGTTTGTGGTCTCAGAAATCTAAAAAAGGCCAGCCAGCTCTGAATGTTTGTTCATTTGTCTTTTCCTGCATGTTTATAAATGAGCTGAAAGGTCACTGAACAGTTAAGATGGTTAAGTGGTTGAGTAATGGACAAAAAATGAAAAACAGCAAATGATCACTGAGCTTCTCAAGTACACTTCAATAATTGTATAATAACTGTCAATCCAATATCTAGCTTTATTGCAGGATTATCTTTGGGAAAATTTTCCAATGTTAATGCCTAGTTTATGATTATTCACACAAAATGTGGGTCAAGACACAAATGAAAAACTAGGACTTTATTATGTGCTGCATATTTTACCTTCTTATTTCCCCTACCACATTATAGTTTGGGGTTCATTCTGATTGTAAGGTCATGGCTACTTCTGGCTAATCTCTGTCCTCTTTTTAGGTTTTATCCTTCATGAAAATACACACCCACACCATTCACTTGAGCAGTTATTTGCATGGCATTTTATTCTCTAAATGACATGTACAAATATTTTGACCATTTTTGCTGAATTTAATTGCATATTCAATTACAAAAAGATCAGTTCAGGAGAAACATAGAAAGTTTAGTAAACTAGTTTTTCTGACAGCTACATTGAGCTGGAAAAGGTGCTTGGCTAATTAGGTCAAAATTATTGAACCAATTGTTCAAAGAGACATAGTTTCACCAATTTTTATGTTAAAAACAAATAAGGATAAATACAACAAAATGGTGTTTCTGTTCTTTTTTGTTAATATACATTTATTTATTTATTTGTTTGTTTGTTTGTTTGTTTCTTTTTGGCTGCACTGGGTCTTCATTGCTGCACACGGGCTTTCTCTAGTTGAGGTGAGTGAGGGCTACTGTTTCTTGTGGTGCACAGGCTTCTCATTGCAGTGGCTTCTCTTGTTGTGGAGCATGGGCTCTAGGCGCACGGGCTTCAGTAGTTGTTGCATGCAGGCTCAGTAGTTGTGGCTCGTGGTCTCTAGAGCGCAGGCTCAGTAGTTGTGGTGCTCGGGTTTAGTTGCTCCGCGGCATGTGGAATTTTCTGGACCAGGGCTCGAACCCATGTCCCCTGCATTGGCAGGCGGATTCTTAACCACTGCACCACCAGGGAAGCCCAGTGTTTCTGTTCTTAACAACAATATCAAAAAAGTTTTTTCTCACTTTTTTTTACTACTTTAAAATGCAATAACTATGCAAATTGCATTCATATTTAAAACCGGGAAAGAATATTACTGATAGAAGTCTGGGTAAAATGTTGAGTGCAATGTATTATTATCTTATTTTTAATTCTCCTGTACTGGTTAATTTATCTTCCTTAATAACAGGAGCAAGTATTCATTATAAATTGTATAGGAGAATGCATTTTTAATAGTTGCCTCTCTGGAGGTCTGGGCCCCATTGTTTTAAATGATTAATGTAATTCATATAAAGAGGGGCTGTCAAAGCACATGGATTTAAGTATATCTTATCTGACTGTAGCTTTTTGGAAACTGCATTTAAATAAGAATCTTGTTAATTTTATGCATGTGAAAAAAGACTATATTCTGTGGACTTGTTAAATGGATCATGTTTATTCAGTGTATATCCATTGCTTATTTTAAAACATCTGGGTTCTGATTGGAATGAAATAGATTCTATTTGCAAATTGTTCCATTTGGAAATCTCAGAGTTACTGTGTTTTAGTGGATATTATTTCTTTTAAGAAGGCTTTTCCTAGAAAAATGGAAGGAGTGGAAAGAAGTAAAGATATGCTTTGTAACAACCTGATTTTACTCAAACCAAACAAATGTAATTTAAAAATCTCCTCTGGGGAGGAGCTTCAAGATGACAGAAGAGAAAGATGTGGGGATCACCTTACTCCCCACAAATACATCAGAAATACATCTACATGTGGAACAACTCCTACAGAACACCTACTGAATGCTAGCAGAAGACCTCAGAACTCCCCAAAGGCAAGAAATTCCCCACGTACCCGGGTAGGGCAAAAGAAAAAAGAAAAAACAGAGACAAAAGAATAGGGACCGGGCCTGCACCAGTGGGAGGGAGCTGTGAAGGAGGAAAGGTTTCCACACACTAGGAAGCCCCTTCGCAGGTGGAGACTGCAGGTGGTGGAGGGGGGAAGCTTCAGAGCCACGGAGGAATGCACAGCAACAGGGGTGCAGAGGGCAAAGCGGAGAGATTCCCGCACAGAGGATCTGTGCCAACTAGCACTCACCAGCCCGAGAGGCTTGTCTGCTCACCACTGGGACGCATGGGGCCTGGGAGCTGAAGCTCAGGCTTCGGAGGTCAGATACCAGGGAGAGGACTGGCGGCGTGAACACAGCCTTAAAGGGCTAGTGCACCACAGCTAGCCGAGAGGGAGTCCGGGACAAGGTCTGGAACTGTCAAAGAGGCAAGAGACTTTTTCTTACCTCTTTGTTTCCTGGTGCGTGAGGAGAGGGGATTAAGAGCGCTGCTTAAAGGAGCTCCAGAAACGGGCACGAGCCGTGGCTAAGAGCGCGGACCCCAGAGATGGGTATGAGACACTAAGGCTGCTGCTGTCGCCACCAAGAAGCCTGT
This sequence comes from Hyperoodon ampullatus, assembly GCF_949752795.1. Classification (NCBI taxonomy): domain Eukaryota; kingdom Metazoa; phylum Chordata; class Mammalia; order Artiodactyla; family Ziphiidae; genus Hyperoodon; species Hyperoodon ampullatus. The sequence continues at coordinate 109,256,383 of NC_136913.1, read as the reverse complement.
GTGCGAGCACAGATCACTCTCCACACCTCCCCTCCAGGAGCCTGTGCAGCCCGCAACTGCCAGGGTCCCATGATCCAGGGACAACTTACCCGGGAGAATGCACGGCACGCCTCAGGCTGGTGCAACGTCACACTGGCCTCTGCCGCCGCAGGCACGCCCCACACTACATACCCTTCCCTCCCCCCAGCCTGAGGGAGCCAGAGCCCCCGAAGCAGCTGCTCCTTTAACCCCGTCCTGTCTGAGTGAAGAACAAACGTCCTCAGGCGACCTACACGCAGAGGCAGGGCCAATCCCAAAGCTGAGCCCCGGGAGCTGTGCGAACAAAGAAGAGAAAGGGAAATCTCTCCCAGCAGCCTCAGGAGCAGCAGATTAAATCTCCACAGTAAACTTGATGCACCCTGCATCTGTGGAATACCTGAATAGACAACGAATCATCCCAAATTGAGGAGGCGGACTTTGGGAGCAACGATATATATATATTTTTTCCCTTTTTCTCTTTTTGTGAGTGTGTATGCCTATGCTTCTGTGTGTGATTTGGTCTGTATAGCTTTGCATTTACCACTTCTCCTAGGGTCCTGTCTGTCTGATTTTTTTTTTTAGTATAGTTTTCAGCGCTTGTTATTATTGGTTGGTTTGTTTTTTGGTTTAGTTGTTCTCTTCTTTCTTTTTTTTAATTATTTTAAAAATTTATTTTAATAATTAGTTTTTGTTTTTTATTTTAATAACTTTTTATTTTATTTTATTTTATTTTATTTTATCTTTTTCTTTTTTCCTTCTTTCTTTCTCCCTTTTATTCTGAGCCATGTGGATGACAAGCTCTTGGTGCTCCAGCCAGGGGTCACTGCTGTGCCTCTGAGGTGGGAGAGCCAAGTTCAGGATATTGGTCCAGCAGAGACCTCCCAGCTCCATGTAATATCAAATGGCAAAAATCTCCCAGAGATCTCCATCTCAACGACATGACCCAGCTCTACTCAACAACTAGCATGCTACAGTAATGGACACCCTATGCCAAGCAACTAGTAAGAGAGGAACACAACCACACCTGTTAGCAGACAGGCTGCCCAAAATCATAATAAGGTCACAGACACCCCAAAACACAAGCAGACATGGACTTGCCTACCATAAAGACAAGATCCAGCTTCATCCACCAGAACACAGGCACTAGTCCCCTCCACCAATAAGCCTACATTCCCCACTGAACCAACCTTAGCCACTGGGGACAGACACCAAAAACAATGGGAGCTATGAACCTGCAACCTACGAAAAGGAAACCCCAAACACAGTAAGTTAAGCAAAATAAGAAGAACCAGAAATGCACAACAGATGAAGGAGCAAGGTAAAAACCCACTAGACCTAACAAATGAAGAGGAAATAGGCAGTCTACCTGAAAAAGGATTCAGAGTAATAATAGTAAAGAGTATAAAAAATCTTGGAAATACATTGGAGAAAATACAAGAAATGTTTAACAAGGACCTAGAGGAACTAAAGAGCAAACAAACAATGATGAACAACACAACAAATGAAATTAAAAATTCTCTAGAAGGGATCAAAAGCAGAATAACTGAGGCAGAAGAACAGATAAATGACCTGGAAGATAAAATAGTGGAAATAACGACTGCAGAGCAGAATAAAGGAAAAAGGATGAAAAGAATTGAGGACAGTCACAGAGACCTCTGGGAAAATATTAAACGGGACAACATTCAAATTATAGGGGTCCCAGAAGAAGAAGAGAAAAAGAAAAGGACTGAGAAAATATTTGAAGAGATTATAGTTGAAAACTTCCCTAATATGGGAAAGGAAATAGTTAATCAAGACCAGGAAACACAGAGAGTCCTATAAAGGATAAATCCAAGGAGAAACACACCAAGACACATATTAATCAAACTATCAAAAAGTAAATAAAAAGAAAAAATATTAAAAGCAGCAAGGGAAAAACAACAAATAACACACAAGGGAATCCCCATTAGGTTAACAGCTGATCTTTCAGCAGAAAATCTGCAAGCCAGAAGGGAGTAGCAGGACATATTTAAAGTGATGAAAGGGAAAATCCTACAACCAAGAATACTCTATTCAGCAAGGACCTCATTCAGATTTGATGGAGAAATTAAAACGTTTACAGACAAGCAAAAGCTAAGAGAATACAGCACAACCAAACCAGCTCTAAAACAAATGCTAAAGGAACTTCTCTAGGCAGGAAACATAAGAAAAGGAAAAGACCAACAATAACAAACCCAAAACAATTAAGAAAATGGTAATAGGAACATACATACCAATAATTACCTTAAATGTAAATGGATTAACTGCTCCAACCAAAAGACATAGACTGGCTGAATGGATACAAAATCAAGACCCATGTATATGCTGTATACAGGAGACCCACTTCAGATCCTGGGACACATACAGACTGAAAGTGAGGGGATAGAAAAAGATATTCCATGCAAATAGAATTCAAGGGAAAGCTAGAGTAGCAATTCTCATATCAGACAAAATAGACTTTAAAATTAAGACTACTATAAGAGACAAAAAGGACACTACATAATGATCAAGGGATCAATCCAAGAAGAAGATATAACAATTGTAAATATTTATGCACCTAACATAGGAGCACCTCAATATATAAGGCAAATACTAACAACGATAAAAGGGGAAATCGAGAGTAACACAATCAGAGTAGAGGACTTTAATGCCCCACTTTCACCGATGGACAGATCATTCAAAATGAAAATAAATAAGGAAACACAAGCTTTAAATGATACATCAAACAATATGGACTTAATTGATATTTATAACACATTCGATCCAGAAACAACAGGGTACAATTTCTTTTCAAGTGCTCATGGGACATTCTCCAGAATAGATCATATCTTGGGTCACAAGTCAAGCCTTGGTAAATTAAAAAAAATTGGAATCCTATCAAGTATCTTTTCTGACCACAACACTATGAGACTAGGTATCAATTACAGGAAAAAATGTGTAAAAATACAAACACATGGCGGCTAAACAATACACTAATTAATAACCAAGATATCACTGAAGAAATCAAAGAGGAGATCAAAAAATACCTAGAAACAATTGACAATGAAAACACGATGACTGAAAACCTATGGGATGCAGCAAAAGCAGTTCTAAGAGGGAAGTTTATTGCTATACAACCTTACTTTAAGAAACAAGAAACATCTCAAATACACAACATATGCTTACAACTAAAGCAATTAGAGAAATAAGAACAAAAAACCCCCCAAAGTTAGCAGAAGGAAAGAAATCATAAAGATCAGATCAGAAATAAATGAAAAAGAAGTGAAGGAAACAATAGCAATGATCAATAAAACTAAAAGCTGGTTCTTTGAGAAGATGAACAAAATGGATAAACCTTACACAGACTCATCAAGAGAAAAGGGGGAGAAGACTCAAATCAATAGAATTAGAAATGAAAAAGGGAAAGTAACAACTGACACTGCAGAAATACAAAGGATCAAGACAGATTACTACAAGCAACAATATGCCAATAAAATGGACACCCTGGAAGAAATGGACAAACTCTTAGAAATGCACAACCTTCCAAGACTAAACCAGGAATAAATAGAACATATGAACAGACCAATTACAAGCACTGAATTTGAAACTGTGATTAAAAATCTTCCAACAAACAAAAGGCCAGGACCAGATGGCTTCACAGGCGAATTCTATCAAACATTTAGAGAAGAGCTAACACCTATCCTTCTCAAACTCTTCCAAAATATAGCAGAGGGAAGAACACTCCCAAACTCATTCTATGAGGCCACCATCACACTGATACCAAAACCAGACAAGGTTGTCACAAAGAAAGAAAACTACAGGCCAATATCACTGATGAACATAGATGCAAAAATCCTCAACAAAATACTAGCAAACAGAATCCAACAGCAAATTAAAAGGATCATACACCATGATCAAGTGGGGTTTATCCCAGGAATGCAAGGATTCTTCAATATACACAAATCAATCAACGTGATACACCATATTAACAAATTGAAGGAGAAAAACCATATGATCATCTCAATAGATGCAGAAAAAGCTTTCGACAAAATTCAACACCCATTTATGATAAAAACCCTCCAGAGGGCTTCCCTGGTGGCGCCGTGGTTGAGAGTCCGCCTGCCGGTGCAGGGGACACGGGTTCGTGCCTTGGTCAGGGAAGATCCCACATGCCGCGGAGCGGCTGGGCCCATGAGCAATGGCCGCTGAGCTCCAGCCGCGTCCGGAGCCTGTGCTCCATAACGGGAGAGGCCACAACAGTGAGAGGCCCGCATACCACACACACACAAAAATAAAATAAAACAAAATAAAATAAAATAAAATAAAATAAAATAAAATATATCCTGATTGAATGAAATATATATATATATAAAAATAACCCTCCAGAAACTAGGCATAGAGGGAATTTTCCTCAACATAATAAAGGCCATATATGACAAACCCACAGCCAACATCATCCTCAATGGTGAAAAACTGAAACCATTTCCACTAAGGTCAGGAACAAGACAAGTTTGCCCACTCTCACCACTATTATTCCACAAAGTTTTGGAAGTTTTAGCCATAGCAATCAGAGAAGAAAAAGAAACAAATGGAATCCAAATATGAAAAGAAGAAGTAAAGCTGTCAGAGTTTGCAGATGACATGATAGTATACATAGAGTATCCTAAAGATGCTACCAGTGAACTACTAGAGCTAATCAATGAATTTGGTAAAGTAGCAGGATACAAAATTAATACACAGAAATCTCTTGCATTCCTATACACTAATGATGAAAAATCTGAAAGTGAAATTAAGAAAACACTCCCATTTACCATTGCAACCAAAAGAATAAAATATCTACGAATAAACCTACCAAAGGAGACAAAAGACCTGTATGCAGAAAATTATAAGACACTGACGAAAGAAATTAAAGATGATACAAATAGATGGAGAGATATACCATGTTCTTGGATTGGATGAATCAACATTTTGAAAATGACTATACTACTCAAAGCAGTGTACAGAGTCAATGCAATCCCTATCAAACTTTCACTTGCATTTTTCACAGAACTAGAACAAAAAATTTCACAATTTGTATGGAAACACAAAAGACACAGAATAGCCAAAGCAATATTGAGAAAGAAAAATGGAGCTGGAGGAATCAGGCTCTCTGACTTCAGACCATACTACAAGCTACAGTAATCAAGACAGTATGGTACTGGCACAAAAACAGAAACATAGATCAATGGAACAGGATAGAAAGCCCAGAGATAATCCCATGTACATATGGTCACCTTATCTTGTTATAGGAGGTAAGAATATACAATGGAGAAAAGAGCCTCTTCAATAAGTGGTGCTGGGAAAACTGGACAGCTACATGTTAACAAATGAAATTAGAACACTCCTTAACACCATACACAAAAATAAACTCAAAATTGATTAAAGACCTAAATGTAAGGCCAGATCAGACACTATCAAACTCTTAGAGGAAAACATAGGCAGAACACTCTGTGACATAAATCACAGCAAGATCCTTTTTGACCCACTTCCTAAAGAAATGGAAATAAAAACAAAAATAAACAAATGGGACCAAATGAAGCTTAAAAGTTTTTGCACAGCAAAGGAAACCATAAACAAGACGAAAAGATAACCCTCACAATGGGAGAAAATATCTGCAAATGAAGCAACTGACAAAGGATTAATCTCCAAAATTTACAAGTAGCTCATGCAGCTCAATATCAAAAAAACAAACAACCCAGTCCAAAAATGGGCAGAAGACCTAAATAGACATTTCTTCAAAGAAGATATACAGATTGCCAACAAACACATGAAAGAATGCTCAACATCATTAATCATTAGAGAAATGAAAATCAAAACTACAATGAGATATCATCTCACACCTGTCAGAATGGCCATTATCAAAAAATCTACAAACCATAAATGCTGGAAGGGGTGTGGAGAAAAGGAAATCCTCTTGCACTGTTGGTGGCAATGTAAATGATACAGCCACTATGGAGAACAGTATGGAGGTTCCTTAAAAAACTAAAAATAGAACTACCATATGACCCAGCAATCCCACTACTGTGAATATACCCTGAGAAAACCATAATTCAAAAAGAATCATGTACCACAATGTTCATTTCATCTCTATTTACAATAGCCAGGACATGGAAGCAACCTAAGTGTCCATCAACAGATGAATGGATAAAGAAGATGTGGCACATATATACAGTGGAATATTACTCAGCCATTAAAAGAAACGAAATTGAGTTATTTGTTGTGAGGTGGTGGACTTAGAGTCTGTCATACAGAGTGAAGTAAGTGAGAAAGAGAAAAACAAATACCGTATGCTAACACATATATATGGAATCTAAAAAAAAAAAAAATTCTCATGCAGAACCTAGGGGCAAGATGGGAATAAAGATACAGACCTACTAGAGAATGGACTTGAAGATATGGGGAGGGGGAAGGGTAAGCTGGGACAAAGTGAGAGAGTGGTAGTGTATATATGTACATATATACACTACCAAATGTAAAATAGATAGCTAATGAGAAGCAGTCACATAGCACAGGGAGATCAGCTCGGTGCTTTGTGAGCAGCTAGAAGGGTGGGATAGGTAGGTTTGGAGGGAGGGAGACACAAGAGGGAAGAGATATGGGGATATATGTATATGTATAACTGATTCACTTTGTTATAAAGCAGAAACTAACACATGATTGTAAAGCAATTATACTCCAATAAAAACATTAAAAAAAAAAACCTCCTCTGGTATCTCCTATTTATAATGGAAATTCCAATAACTTGTCTGTAAATTTAAAATGAAATCTTTGAGACTGAAGCAGTAAACAAAAACTTCCCAAAAGCTAAATTCTAGGACCAGATAGTTTCACTGTTGCATTCTATCAAGCAGTTAAATTAATGCTAATTCATATCAAACTCTTCCCAAAAATTGAAGAGGAGGAACGCTTCCAAACTCATTTTAGGAGGCCCAAATTACCTTGATACAAAAGTCAGAATAGGACACTGCAAGAAAGTAAACAACACAGACCAATATCCCTGATGAATATAGACGCAATAATTTTCAGCAAAATATTAGCAGACCAAATTCAACAGCACACCAAAATGATCATACACCATTATCAAGTGGAATTTTTCCCTGTAATGTTTCACAGTATATGAATCAATAAACATAATATGCCACATTAGTAGAATCAAAGACAAAAGTCATATGATCGTCTCAATAGATGCAGAAAAATCATTTGACAGAATACAACATCTTCTCATGAAAAAAGCACTCAATACATTGGGCACAGAAGAAACATTCCTCAGTATAATAAAGCCCATATATGACAAGCCCACAATGGTGAAAGTTTGGAAGAGATAAAACATCATACTCAATGGTGAACATTTGGAAGAGATAAAAGTGCCCACTCTCACCTCTCCTATTCAACATTGTACTGGAAGTTTTAGCCAGAGCAATCAGGCAAGACAAAGAAACAAAAAGCATCCATATCTGAATGGAAGAATTAAAATTGTTTTTGTTTGCTGATGACATGATATTATATATAGAAAACCCTAAAGACTCCACCAAAAAACTGTTAAAACAAATCAGTGGATTCAGTGAAGTTGCAAGATACCAATTCAGTATGCAAAAATCACTTAAGTTTCTATACACTAACAATGAAATATCTGAAAAAGAAATAAAAAAAACAATCCCATTCACAATAGCATCAAAAACAATAAAATATTTAAGAATAAATTTAACCAAAGAGGTGAAAGATCTATATACTGAAACCCACAAAACTTTGATGAAAGAAATTAAAGAGGAAACAACAAATGGAAAGATGTTCCAGGTTCATGTATTGGAAGAATTAATCTTGTTAAAATGTCCATACTACCTAAAGACACCTATATATTCAATGCAATCCCTGTCAAATTTCCAATGGCATTTTTCACAGAAATAGAAAAAATAGTCCTACAACTTGTATGGAACCACATATGATCCTGAATGGCTAAAGCAATCCCGAGAAAGAAGAACAAAGCTGGGGGCAACACACTTCCTGATTTCAAGCTACTAAAAAGCTATAGTAATCAAAAGAGCATGCTACTGGCATAAAGATAAGCACGTAGACCAATTAATAGAATAGAGAGCCCCCAAATAAATCCTCACATATATTGTCAGCTAACATTTGAGAAGGGAGCCAAGAATAATCAATGGGGAAAGGATAGACTCTTCAATAAATGGAATTGGGGAAACTGGATAACCACATGCAGAAGAATAAAATCGGACCCCTATCTTATACCACTCACAAAATATTAATTCACAATGGATTAAAGACTTAAACATAACACCTGAAACTGTAAAACTCCCAGAAAAAAACAGGGAAAAGTTCATTAATGCTGATTTTGGCAACAATTCTTTGGATATGACAACAAGAGCACAAGCAACAAAAACTGAAATAGGTGATGTCAGTCGATGTTTTGTATATGTGGACAATAGAAAGTAGCTGCAACTTTAAAGTGAGATGATGTACATATTTTTTAAGCAGAAAGAATTAAAACAGGCTTCTAACTTAATGACTTTTAAAAATACACTTCTTTTAGAAATACAAAACATCTGCTGTAACTGATCAAATAATAATAAATAGTATTTCCCTCTCCACCAACCCCATTTCCTTGGCAGTCTAATTTCCTCTTCTTTCCTTCTTGCCCCTATTTTCTCTAGACACATTCAAACACATAAACATAAGTAAAGGGGTTTTTCTGATGTGTCTCATTTTTTACCTAGATTCCCATTATTGTCTCATAAATGGTCTCATTGCTTCCAATATGGCTTTGCTCCAATCACTTTAAATATAAAGAATGAACTCCTTATTTTGACACCAAGACTCTTAATGATCTGACCCCTACCTATCTCTCTAAAGTCCTGCCATATATAATTTTGCCCCATCCACCCATATTTACTTGCATTTCCTTAAAAATGTGATTATGCTTGTTTATTTCTATAGACTTCTACATATCATATTCCTCTTACCTAGAATGTGTTTTCCTCCTTCTTTGTCTAGCTCAAAGCTACTCTCTATTAAAAACTTATTTCAAAATCCAGGAATTATTTCCTGACTCACTCATCCTTTTTCCTATACCACACTGTAGAAAACATCTAGGAAACTGAAGACTTATTGCTCCCCCCAAAATCACAACTCTGGTCAAAACAGTGTATTTTAAAGTCTGATCGTTATACATTCCCATTGCCTCACTGACATAGCTCCAGGAATGAAACCAAGGACTGATAAATGGGAGATGCTCACTCTCCTATATCCTTGGTAATGTGTTATTTAGACAGCCTGTTGCTTGGATTACTTTCTTACTCTTTTCATCATTCCAAAGAGTTTGGCCTGCCCAGAAGAAAGCAAGAAATCAACAGTAAATCCAATGATTACTAGCATTTTACAGTTGGGGAAATTGAACACAAAAGCTAAACTCCTCTCTGAATTACAGAGCTAGTAAATGAAAAAAACAAAATTTTACCTCTGGCAGGCTGATTCCAGAGCACATGCTCTAAACCATTATAAAATATTGATTTTTACCCCCAAATGGACAATATACACACATTACACTGGAGGTGCTCAGTAAATTTTGTAGTTTCTAAACTAGGTATGACTACTACATGCATACATCTATAGAACTAGTTACATATTTTAATAAATTCCTTTCCTTTTAGCAAGTATTTATTTTTGACCATCTATTAATTATAAACAACTGTGCTAGTTTAATACTAATTTGGACCAAATAATTTTGAAGTTTGGAATAGTCTAGGTGTTAAAAAAATAAACTCTGAAAACAAATGAAAAAGAAAACCTCCAAGGGTTTGTGAAAACAACACTGACTCTGACATCAAATTGGGTCTAAAACCAAGCTTCTCTACTTACTAGCTATGTGACATTGGGTGTACACCTTAGTCTTTCCAAGCCACTCTAAAATGGTAATTGTAATAGTGCCTACCCTTTTCAGTATTCTGTGTGTGAGAAAGTACCTAGCACCACAATTATCAATCATTGTTAATTCCCTCCTTTAAGCAGTTAATAGTACTATTTATTCTTTAGTAAGCATCCTTTACCTACTTTGGAGAATAAAGTGACTTCAGCATTTTTGCTGAATCACTGAACGCAATAATTCAGCATTACTACTTATCTTCATGTAAAAAGTACGTCATTTACAAATGATCATTATCTGGTGTTTGACAAATGCTAAGGGACCTCTTAGTATTATTTAGCTCATGTAAATTTTATATACTTGGAAAGAAATTCCATGATATGAAAACAAAGTGTTGAAAAATGATATAGTCACAGAAATGAATTTTTACGATACCAAAAAAAGAAAATAAATCATACTCACTCTTTTTATTTTTATTCAGTGCTCTACCTTAGTATCCAGTGGTTGCAGTTCCAGTAACTAGCTTAAAGAATATAAATGCTGCTGATCAGATAGTTACTTGTTCTGAGGACTGAACAAAAAGAAGGAGATTGAATGAAATTAGAGCACAAGTAATTTAAGAAAAGAAAGACGTCACTGCCCATGGCTATCATGAGTTATTAAGAAAAATTGTACTGTTTCTTTCTTTTTATTCCTTAGTTTAGATTTTTTTTTTCTTGCAGTACGCAGGCCTCTCACTGCCGTGGCCCCTCCTGTTGTGGAGCACAGGCTCCGGACGCGCAGGCTCAGCGGCCATGGCTCATGGGCCCAGCCGCTCCGCGGCATGTGGGATCTTCCCGGACCAGGGCACGAACCCGTGTCCCCTGCATTGGAGGCGGACTCTCAACCACTGCGCCACCAGGGAAGCCCCCTTAGTTTAGATTTTTAATGGAAGTGTATGAGAACTGTTTTCTCATCACTCTCTGACCAATGCCAAAGAATCAATAAGCTAAGCATTTGCAGCAAAAATGAATGATTATATCACTTACCTTGGTGTATCAGGGCTGATGATTAAAAACAAACACACGGGGCTTCCCTGGTGGCGCAGTGGTTGAGAGTCCGCCTGCCGATGCAGGGGACACGGGTTCGTGCCCCGGTCTGGGAAGATCCCACATGCCGCGGAGCGGCTAGGCCCGTGAGCCATGGCTACTGGGCCTGCGCGTCCAGAGCCTGTGCTCCGCAACGGGAGAGACCACAGCAGTGAGAAGCCCACGTAATGCAAAAAAAAAAAAAAAAAAAAAAAAAAAAAAAAAAAAAAAAAAAAAAAAAAAACACACGCACACATTGGGTAACTTTGGAATCACCTTTAGATGCTTGAACATCCCAAGCAAAACATGCATTATGAATAAAGATGGCTTTTATGTGTAATGATGGGAATCTCATTACACAGATAAACTAATACAAAGACCTCTACAATGAACTGTATATATTAACATCATTCTAAGTATTATGAAAACATTGTGTCTTAAACTTAACGGTTAACAATCATTGGTGGAAAATATGCCATAGAGATCAGCACTTTAAATATTGAAAGATTGTAGTATTGACTATGTATTTCACTTTTTTAGAAATAGAACATGTAGAAGCTTATTTCTTTTTAAATGGTCAAGATGACTTTGACTTTATCATGACTGAATGGGCTAAATTAGGGATGTTGGACATTATATTAGGTAGAAACAATTTTGGTTGCAAGAGAAGATCCAAATAACACTGTGTCATATGGGAGTCTACTTTTCTCAAATAATATTTCATATTTTTTTGCTACAGGAGCTGATTCACTGACTAAATACAGTCAGGCTGGAATTTCTGTGATTCTATTTTTCTTTCCCACAAGGTTGCAAAACAGTTGCCAAAGTTCCAGGCATCCCATTTATATCCCAACCCATCTACATGTTTATTTAGCCAGAACTCTTTACCTGACCCTTAGATACAAATGAAACTTGGATTAAAAAGTATTTACCTTTTACCTCATATAGACTGGAGGTAAGTAGGGTATAAAGGTTTGGGAAATGTGTTTTGGGGTTAGCTGGCCTACAGTTTCTGCCACAGAAGTAAAACTTTTTAAATGAGGTCTATATTACTAAGAGGAATTATGGTCTTTCTATTGGACCTGCTCTTCCAATGTGGTTGATACTGTGGATAACAGCAGCTATGTTCTCCCATTAAATGACTCTTAGATATACTATAAGAGAGAGATTATATTAGATAGAACATTTGATTCATCCAATGTGGTATTCAGTTTTGTTCTTGTGTTTACACTGAATTTCAACAGACAGTATGAGATGTTTTAATATGTATTTGCTTTATAAATAGATGAAGCATCACATTGTCAATTTAGTAACTTCCTTAGAATCATCGCGATGTCAGTGTTATTTCAATTATAATTGATAAATCAGATGGACCCTCTGAATAAGATAGATTATTGAAGTTTCAGTAAAAAACTTTCAGTAAATTCGAAATAAAAGTACAAACAGAAACACATGAAAATATATTTTAAATTGGAATATGCCATTGCTCAAAGAAACCTAACCCATCACTAAGCTTCCTTACATTTACAAATCTAGCTATGCGGCTCTACTTCAGTCTGGCTGAATCAAAATCTCTGGGGGGTGGTGTCAACATATCTCTATTGTAAGTCACCAGATGCTTCCTATGCATTGGTTTTCAGACTTGTTTAATAACAAGGACACAAAGCGATGTTGCACACTTTTTTATTTTAAAAAAATATTTATTTATTTATTTGGCTGTGCCGTTTTAGTTGCGGCACATGGGATCTTTGTTGCCACATGCATGATCTTTAGTTGCAGCATGCAGGATCTTTTATTTGAGGCATGAGGGATCTTTTTTTAGTTGTGGCATGCGGGATCTTGTTCCCTGACCAGGGATGGAACCCGGGCCCCCTGCATTGGGAGCGCTGAGTCTTAACCACTGGATCACCAGGGAAGTCCCTGTTGCACACCTTTTAAAAAATATTGTCGCTATTATTTTTAATACAGTAAACTGAAAATAAGAGGAATACTAGTAGAGTATATGTGAGCCTCATCAGTAAAGTTGTTTTGAAATAAAGCAAATAATTTTATTCTGGGAAATTTGGAGCTCCCAAAATTTCAAGATATATTATCTGATTACACACTTGTAACACTTAAGAGGAAAAATATTAAAAGAAAGAGAATTATACTTATGGAAATTAAAAAGTCTAGAAAGCTTTGATTTCCAGTTTACTGAAATTCAATTAGGCCACTTGTCTGAAAAGAAATTTCAGTTCAAGATCCTTGACAATTTCAAGTTCTCCTTGAGATTCACTGCTACACAGCTACTGTTCATCAGACAGCTGAGCTTGCTGATGGGTTAATTAATCACATCAGCCCAACTGGAAGGCAACAGTTTCAAATTACTCAATGGAGTGTTGTCACTGCCAATGATTTCTTATTCCATACCTTGAAGGAAGAGAGTTTATCATTAGTGAAAAAGTGGCCTCCAAAACTTGGTTAAGAGCTCTCTTAGAGACAAAAAGAATTAAATTTCCTCCCCAAATTTCTAAATAAGATGGCATGAAACTCAGAAATATGTGAGCAATGAAGAAATATATAGTAACAGTTGAAAAAATAGAATGCATTTTAAATTCTCCAGATTAAAATATTATAATGGTAATAATTTCAAAATGATAAAGTATATTCTAAATATAGATTATTTTTCAGTGTCCTCTTCCCCTACATATACCACTTTTCTTATACAGATAATTTTCTATCTTATCTTGACATTTTTTTATAACTTTGCCTATCATTCTACCTACAGCAATCTAGAGTTCTCCCAACATTTTAGTAGACTTCAGTTTACCATGTACTTTGTGTTATATTTCAATGTGTCTTTGTTTTTATTAACAATAAATGTGAAAATAAGCCTTCAGTATTTAATAAACTGGCATTCTGATTAGGCCAGCCTTTATCTTTTCACCTTGTCAAGTGTAAATGATAGCGACAAAGTATCAAAATACATTATTATTTCAAATGATATAATAATATTGACTATACAGATAATGTTCAAAACTTGCCAAGCTCGGTAGTGGACTGACATATTTGTTCCATTTCAACCAAGTTTTTAGTGCCTATGCAGGCTACCAGATATTTCAAGTTTTATTTTAGTTTTTTATCCAATACATCTCCTTAATAATTTATAGGTAAATAGGAAAAAGTCAGAGGACAACATTCTACCAAGGCATCTTTTGCAGAAATCTGTATGTGCATTATTTATTCTTATAAAGGTTTAAAAAAATCTCATACTCAAATAATAAAACAATAATAGTAATAATAAGCATGGTAAAAATTGTTAATGCTTAGAACATGTTTTCTATATGCCAGGCACTGTACTATGTCAAATTGCAACATGAATTCAGACAGACTTAGTTTTAGTCTGTTTTTTACCTTGAGAGTTTCACTGAGTTCTCTAAGCCTCAACATCCTCATCTGTAATACAGGCATAATAAATATAACTGCCTCACAAGGTTGTGACGAATAGATGTGAAAATGAATGAAAAATGCACATTGTAAAAGCAATATGGTAGATTGTATGATGATTATGAAGATGCTGGTGGTAATGTATTAACTCTGCTTCCTCCTCTTAATTTTTAACCTGTTAATTAATCTTCGTGTCTCTGTTATCTAGCACAGAAGCTGCAACTTTATAATTACTAAAAAAACATTACAGTGAACAGAGATTATATCAATGTATGGTCAGAGAAGATCTAAATGGATTTTTCCTTTTACTAAGAAGCCAATAAGTCTGCAGCCACAGGGCTATATATAGACACCCAAGTATAAACTTGCCATACTTCTGTTCTCTAAACCTTATTCCAATTCCAAATTTATTTATTTTCAACTTAAGCGCTACTTGTTTGATTTTTGCTTTATTGTACCAGCCCTCTATACCATATTTTTTGTTTTAATGTTTATTTTGTTTAATCCGAGATATAAATCTCTCTTTACATTTGCAACCAATTTTCACCCTTATAATTGCTTTTATTAACAAAAGGATTGAAAACATAATCAAATGAAGCATATACTCTATTAATGAATAGAGGAAACACAGTAACACAAAACACAAAAAAAATTGTTTTGTGTGTATGTGTCTGTGCTTTGATGCTTGTTGGAGGAGATCATAGAGAGGATGTGACCATTGCCTCTGGGCAATCAGAGGCTCCTCATCCCCTTTGTCCTTGGAATGTACAGTCCATCAACCATTCTGACACAGTAGGAGCTGTTTCAAGGATGCAGCCTTGAGAGAGTAAGGTGTTGTTGAGACCATTTGGATTGAATATGTGACTGTATTCAGTTAAGGCATCTATGTAAACTGTTAAGATTCTGACTGGCAGGTACAGAGGTCTACTTGTCTTGCGGACCACCAAAAACAAGCATCTTATGTAAGTTCCCTTGCTTATTAAACCTGCCACCTACAAATCTGGGGTGGTCTGCCTATTTCTTTGGTCCCTTCTTGCTCTCTGAGTACAGGGGCCAGTTTCAGATTTCACCTGGGCAACTCCAGAGGTTGTAAACCCACAATGCTATAGTTTGAGTTATTATTTTTAGAAGATATTGGGAAATAATCAATATCTTTGAATAGAGGGACATACAACATTAGGTTGTAACTGGTCTAAAAGAGCAAAAATTTTGCCTAGAAATATAAAGTCAGGTAAGATTCCAGCAGTGGTTTTATAATAGAAATTTCATATGTGTCATTCTTTTGCTAAAAACAAATGAAATAGGAACTGATTAATCTGGGTGGAAAGATAGCATGAGGGACAGACCAATACCAAAGCAGGAAAAGAAATCAGAGTCGGATGCAATGTACACTTATTGTTTGGGTTTAGATTATTGAAATATGTTCTCTTTCTGTCTTGAGATAATTAATACAAATGAAGAGTAATAGAAATACTAATGGTAAACAAACAAAAATACATTTTTTTTGGCAATTCTAGATGTCTAGTAGGAATTGTAATTTATAATAAGTTCTTTTGGATATAACAGTATGTCATGATATTGTACA
Organism: Hyperoodon ampullatus; assembly: GCF_949752795.1. Taxonomy (NCBI): domain Eukaryota; kingdom Metazoa; phylum Chordata; class Mammalia; order Artiodactyla; family Ziphiidae; genus Hyperoodon; species Hyperoodon ampullatus. The sequence goes on along the minus strand of NC_136913.1, from coordinate 109,240,377 downwards.
AAGATTAAAACCATATGATGAAAGATTAAAAATAAAATCAATGTGATTCTTAGTAGATACCCATCTAAAGTGAATATTATTTCTGCCACAGGCTAAGAAGCATGATATGAGATTCATATCAAATGCTGTTTGTTTCTTAAAGAGTTGATACTAATAACCACTTGGAACCTTATGAGGGAGGTCCGATTTCTATTTTAGAATGTAAGTTTTCTTTTTCTTATTCAATTTGTTTTCTGTCTCCTGGCTTAAATAATCAAATAATTCTTTTAAAAAAGAGGTGTTTGGGGAACTCTGGAATACGCAGGCAACTTGCAAAAATTAATCTAAACCTAATTGAACTTCTCAGTCATCTTAGTATCCCTTTAAAAAAGTTTCAGGGGAAAGGAGCTCAATATCATGGGCTTGCTATATAAACAAACTCAATAAAAGGAATAAAAAAGTGTCTGGAGTGAAAAATTAAATGAAAGGAGAGTAAACCTATCAAAACAAATTTCTTTTCTCTAAATTGACATGGCAATGTTGTTTCTCCCACTGCTCTAACCCACAAGGATCAAGCATTCAGATCAATGTCTATTTTATTGGAAGATTATGGATTTGGAGCTGTAGGATGTCTTGAGAGCTTGTCTGGTCTATCCCCTTGCCTTCAGGTGAGACTGTCTCTAAACTAGTTTAGACAAACGAGTACTGTAACTTTAATGATTTCTAGCGAAAGTGATCCCATGCCTTTCCTTTATTTATTTCTTTGTTGAGGAACTCTATTATTTATTTATTTACAGCAAAGCATTAATGTGAGTTCTTCAGTGCAGATATTGCCGACTACCTAGAATGCCTGATATATTGTAGTTACTCAGGAAGAGTTATGTAATTAAAATGGCTGAAAGGTCTTGTGTCTTTTTTCCTAGTTTCCCAGTCTTTTAATCCTCTATTTTCAAAGTATGAAAGAATAATAGAACTTCAAATTTGAAGGAATCTTAAAAATATCCCCACAATTCTCAACTTGGAGTTCTCAAGCTGAACTCCAGGGTTTAATACTATGCTAAATGATAACAACAGCAGCAACAGCAAAAAATGCAAATGTACTGTGGAAAGTGTGATACGGCAGGGAAAATATCTGGAAAGGAAAAGGTCCCCAGATGAAGGTGAAATGGATAGTGCTCTGGCAGCCATCGGGATTGAGCTAGAGACACCCAGAAAGAAGTCAGCGAAGATGACTTCTTTCCTCACCCAGGTGAAATCACTGAGGCTTCCATGGAGTGAGAAACATAATTTAAGGAGTCATTAAGCATCCAGTGGCTATTGTTTGAGCTGTTGATTCCCAGGTGGTAATAGAGAAAAATCACAGATTGACCATCTTGGAAATGATGGTTTCAATACTGATGAAATTAAGAAATTACACTAAGGGCTTCCCTGGTGGCACAGTGGTTGAGAGTCCTCCTGCTGATGCAGGGGACACGGGTTCGTGCCCTGGTCCAGGAAGATCCCCCATGCCACGGAGCAGCTGGGCCCGTGAGCCATGACCACTGAGCCTGCACATCCAGAGCCTGTGCTCTGCAACGGGAGAGACCACAGCAGTGAGAGGCCCACGTACCACAAAAAAAAAAAAAAAAAAGAAATTACACTAAGATTGAAAAAAATGTTTTCTTCTCTTGCCCACCTCCAAAAATGGATGCTATGTTAGAGTTAGTTCAAAGAAGGGATGAGCAACATACTCTCATAAATATTCATCCAATGTAGTTTTTTTTAGGGCAATCAAATCATGGCTTCCAGTGAGTGGAGTTCTCAACTATTACAATGGACAAACATGAATTGAATGGGCATGAACACCAGGATTATCAAACAATTTTCATTATTCAAGAAGTTCACATACAAGAGTTATTATAAGTATTTTATAATCTTTTCTCTCAGTGGATTTAAAATAATTTTGAAGTGAGAATTTCATATATTGCCCAGATTATAGAGAAAAGGGAATATAGATCAACTCAGTTATAGTCCAGGGTCTAAGTATATGAGCATATTTGTATAAAAATGTGCCATTAGAAGTGTTACATAATTTGTAGTTTATACATACCAAGAGAAGCTATCATTTCAATTTTTCTGACTTTTTGTCACCTCTCACATTGGAGCTGGTGGATGGGGGAGAGTAAAGAGTTTGAGATGGATAAGACCTACTTGGAAGTACCTTTGTTTGATATTCTGCTGTTAACCTGTCTCATGTCAATTTAATTCTTAGACCAGCCAGAAGAACCTAGAAGGGTAGAGGAAAATTTGTTCCTCCTCAACAAACTGGAAGGATTTAATTGCCGTTAATTGAAATGGGGATGTTGCAATAGGAGTAGGTCTTAAAGGGTGAAGGGATATGAAAACCTTAGTTTTGATTGTGTAAGTTTGATATGCTCATTAGACATCCAAATGGAGCTACTAGTATCCATTTGAATATGAGAATGTAGTTTAGAAGAGGGTGAATACCTTAGAGAAATGAAAGATGTTTGCTGGGGATCATGCAAGTCCCACTTAAAGTTAGCAATTATGAATCTAAAACAAGACCAGTTGTGAGTTTTCCTCCAGCTGTATTCAGTTGCATGAGTGGTGTCACAGAGTAAGTAGAAAACTGTAATTATTGAAGTTTATTTTTCACCAGGTGAGTATGATGAAATAAGAAAAGGGAAAGAGAACTATACTCCAATATAAAATTTTTAAAAAAGGGGGGGTAGCAATTCCTGGTAATGATAGAGTCTAGGGTATGACCATGAGAGTGAGTGGCTGAGGTAGCATCAACATCAAGATCATTGAAGGAGATGATTTTAAGGAGCGTAAAGATCCTGGTATTGGAATGATCCTTTACACATATATTGAAATTGCCCAGGATAATTACAGGAGTAGTGTTAGACAGCAAGTCAGGGATCCAGGAACTAAACTCTTTAAGACAATATATGAGAAGGTGGCGGGAGAGGGGGGTGAGTAGAGTGGCAGGTGATCTAGCTATCTGTAGCTGACTATAACAAGAGATTCAAAACTGGGATATTTTAGGGATATAAAAGGGAGAAGAATGATCTGAAAGTAGCACTGAAGAGTAAGTATAACATTTACCTCACTCTCCAGGCTCAATAATATAAGTAGTGTTGGAAAAAAAAAAAAGCCACCACTTGAGAAACAGAGTTTCTCAATCTCAGCACTATTGACATTTTGGGCTGCATACTTCTTTCCCTTGTGGTGAGGACTGCCTTGTGCATTGTGGGATGTTTATCAACATCACTGGCCTCTATCCAGTAGGTACTTGTAGCAACATCCGTTTGACCCCCATCTTGTGACAACCAAAAATGAGGTAGATAACGGAAAAGTTAAGGACAGTGGAGATTTTTCCCCGGGAATTCACCTACTTTTTTTTTTTTTTTTTTTTGTCCACACAGTGCGGCATGTGAGATCTTAGTTCCCCAACAAAGGATCAAACCCATGCCCCCTGCATTGGGAGCGTGGAGTCTTGGCCACTGGACCGCCAGGGAAGTCCCCACCTATTTATTCCTCACAGTAAAATTATTTCCATCTTAGCCTACTTCTCCTACTGAAAATAATGAACGAAAATGAGGTAAAAACGTGATTTTCCTCAGATGTCACAAACTATCATTTCCACTGTAAAATCATAAAATTTACTTATGAAAGGAAAACATGGTTAATCTCAGTTGAGTAGATACAGCACAGTTTCTATCTTATGGCATAAGGTAGACTCTAGTGTCCTTCACTGAAATTAATGTAGTTTAAGACCTTGTCATCTTTCACCTGAATTCCTACAGTTCCCTCGTAACACCTACCTCCATTTGGTCTGGCCTCCCTTTCCTACTCACATGGTCACATGAAACTCAGGGGAAATGTAATCAGGTCGTGTGACGCCCTTGACTAACCCCAAATGCACATAGAATAAAATGGAACTGCTTACGATCTGTAGGCACTATATGATTTAGCCTTGCTTACCTCTCCAGTACATCTGAGACCACTCTCTCCTCCTCAGGCCAGAAATTCCAACCATAATTGCTATATTCTTCAAACAACTAATCTCACAATCATCCCACCTCTGTACCAATGCATTGTCTGTTTTCTCTGTCAGGAATGTTCTTCCGTCACACAGGCTCCTCATTATTAAGATCATAACTAAATGTATCACCACCTCAGAAAGTCCTTCGCTCGCCACTCAATGTCAATTAGGCACCACCCCAACCTGAGAAAGTGATTGCCAGTCACTCTCACGTCACCCCGTTTTAGTTCCTTCATTATACTTGCCACTACCTGACGTTATATTATTGGTTTATTTATATATTTACTTGTATAAAATATGCGAGCTCTGTGAGATCAGCAGTATATTCCCAGCATGTGGCTCATAGTAGGTACTTTGTAAATACTTGATGAATGAATGAATGAATTTGTAAAGTGGGGCTTGTAATATTTCCTGTCTCCTCTCTGTTCAATTCACTGTAACTTAAGTTTGGTTGAATTTTTCAGTTTTAATCCCACTATTAATTGACACACAGAAATCCATCTTTGGGGGTAATTCCAAATGTAATTTTGTGAAATATTGTGCTAAGTCAAGAGAGAAAAGGATTCTAATTTTATTTCACTTTGAAATCATTCTGTTTACCTGTTGCCTAAGGAGGATCAAGGAGATTAAATGGGCTCTGAATAACCACGAAACTAATTAGAGGTGATAGAAAAAAATGTAATCTATCCTTTTATAATGACACTTTTAAGACTTCTATTATACACAAATTTGGCTAACATGGCGATTCTGGTTTGGCACTGTGAGGATAACATGAAATTTGAGCATTACTTTCCTTAAGTACTTTTTAATTTATTACTTAGTCTGAAGGGATTGGAGTGGCTTTTATATGATGCTGAATTTTATTTCCTTAGTTACACAGAACAGTTGTGACATACATTGCAATTAAATTTAGTCTATTCTTTGATTTCATCTCAGTGATGTTCTCCAGCCCTAAGTCAAATAAATTATTGTTGCAGGATATCAGGTAGGTTGAGTTGCAGTAACAGCAGATCAGGCAAGTTTTCCCTCTCCCTTCCCCACCTCCTCTACTTCTAGAAACAGAGCCAATAAGTTTTCTTGATTTCACAAATTATTTTCACAAGGAACAATTGTCTCAGGATCACTGGAGCGCAAATGTTATGCTAATATATGTTAGTAGGCCTAGTTTATAACTATTATTGGTGTAGTTTACAACCTTGCTGAAAAAGTAAGCTTTCTATAGATCTTTTCTGCCAGGTATCCAAACATTAGGATTATCCAAGGCTATTACAACTCTGTGTTTTCCAGCAGCAAATGTCATATTCATAATCATTATTGAGAAAAAGAGGCTTTTTTGTTTTATTTTTCTTTTATGCCTTATTCCTTATTCCTTTTAATCCAGTTCTGTGGACCAGTGACATAAATAGGATTTGTCCATGAAAACTAACCTAGATTTGGCAAATCCTAGTCTATAGCTAGTTCCCAGTTAACTTTCATCAAAGCACTTTATAAAAAGAAATGAAACCATTACCCAGAATCCAATTGTACAGTATAAGTGCCTATTATATTTAATTTTCCCTAGATCCCACTACTGGTATTACAGTCTGGCTTAGTATCTTTTTACTGCAAGCAAGTGTCAAAATTGATACCAACTTTTTAGTATTTGACACAGAATCCAATGAGAAGTATCAGATAGACCCAATAAGTCATCTTTTCATTCAATGAACAGATATTTATCTCCTACTGTGTGCAAGGAACCATGCTCAGTACTGGAGATACAGTGATGGAAAGACAGATGTGGCCCATGCATAGGTGATTTCCTCTTTCACCGCCACATACGTAAAAGATTATCTATTTGAGGTAAAGTAAAATTACTAGTTGTGCTAACTTCTACTTAGCAACAAAGATGGAAAAAGACTTGCTTACCATAAATTTTCAGTTGTGTATTTAATGGTGTATGTTCTATTCTTTCTATAAAGGCTAGCACTTGGAGAAGTAATGATTATGTCTGCTAATTTATTTAAAAGACTCTCTAATGATGCCTACCAATTCTTCCCCTTCCATAGGATCTCAAAATATATTTGCACTTATAACTACTCTCTGCTTGTGCATTATTCTGTCTAATGTGTAGAATTTATCCACTCTCAACATTTTCCTCAGCATGGAGCATCTTTCACCATGCTGTGTGACTCCATGTGGAACTCTTTTCTTATATTTTGTTTACCTTTTTGAACTATTCCATATGATATAGCATAATGATAGCAAGCCTGAAAAGAATATATATTTTTAACTATCTCAGGTTGTTATAGAAGGATAATTTGTTGAGTAAAGTACAAAATGTGTAGAAAATAAATGGGTAGAAACCACAGCTGTTGCAATGAAAACTGGAGGAAAAAAAATACCCTCGGCATTTAGATTCATTGCAAAATATTCCTGTTCCAACTGAAATACACATTCTTAACTAAATAAACAGTAATTTGGGTTTGGGATCATAAATCTGGAAAATAAATATCCTAATGCAGGAACAACTAAAATAATTAGAACCTAAATAACAGAGCCCTCATTTAAATATCCCTCCCAACTAATTCTTCATGTTTTGTAGAAATGGACAAATTTTCAAATATACTGGTTATAGAGATTTATCCACAAAACACTTCCAGAGGAATGATATGGAACCAATAAGGATTCAACTAATTCTTTTGTATCTTCTGTAGCCCCATCAATAATTTTAGGCAAAGAAAATTTACATTTGCATGATGGCCCAGGATATTCACTCATATCACGCAATTTCCCACCACACCAAAGCAAATTAAATTTGATAATTTTGAAGGCCAGCTTTATGTAGAGGTAAATTGCATGAGGGGTTCTATTTATCATACCAAACAATTAGATTATTACTGAAATTTTTGTCATAACTTTCCACTTTTAGCCTCTTCTCTACTTTGATGTAATTAAGAGGGTAGTTAAAGATTAAAAAAATATATTGCTTGGTAAAATGAGTTTCCTAAAGACAGCTTTTAATAATCAAGGATAAGGTTGAGGGGGTATGAGCAGTTGAAGACTATGGAAAAGCATCTCCAACAAGGAAAGATAATTGGGATTTGAGACCTGGGTTTCAACTAACTATTCTAACATATAATATAATACCACTTCTCAATAATGCACATATAGCATCTAAACAACATTAAGAACCAATGGTGTTAATAAAACTCTACTATTAAGACTTTTCTAGATGTCTATGTAGTTTAATAGTGTTTTATATCATAAAATAAGGACATGCTCATTATTAAAATATTTGCAGTAACAGAAAGAATAAAGCAATTGCCTACTGTTCCATCATCCAAATTACAATTACTATCCATATATTTTTTATTTATTTCCTTTCAATATTTTCCAAGTATATGCGCATTTTTCTCCCTAGTTATCCATTGAACATAGGTAACTTCATATTTAGCTTATCACATCTGGAATTAATCAAGATTCATGTTTACAAGCAACAAAAACTTACTCTGGACAACATAAGCAGAAAAAATTAATTTATGAAAGGTGTTGAGTAGCTAACCAAATTCATTGGAAAGCCAGAAACTCTGACTTAGAATATAGGCAGGAACCAGTCTCCATTTTCCAGTAATGATAATCTACATAAGTTATACCAACCTACTCACTGAGGCTGAAATATATATCTTCTTAAAAACATCTTAGAGCTAACAAGTAGTGAGAAGTTACTGAGAAAACAGCCAGAATAGGAGATTCCAGGGGCATAAGCATAAGTAAAGCACTAAGTGTTGCTTTTCCATAGGAATACTTGCAGATCTGGAAGAAACAGTTTTAGGTGAGTTGAACTACATTGTAAATGGCCTAAAAGGACTTGAGAGAAAGCTAAGACCTCAGAAAGGTCAGACCCCATGTATTAATTTTGTATTGTCACATAACAAATTACCATAAACATTGTGGCTTAAAATAAAACCTATTTATTATCACATAGTTTCTGTAGGTCAGAATTCTGTACATGGCTTAGATGGGTGTCCCTTTTCAGGGTTTCACAAGGCTGGCATCAAAATGTTAGCTGAGCTGCATTCTCATTTGTAGGCTCAATTAGGGAAGGACCCACTTCCAAAATCCCTTGGTTTATTGGCAAAATTTGTTTCCTTCCAGATGTAGAATTCATGTAAATTTGCTTCTTTAGAGCCAGCAATGGGGAGTCTCTCTGGTACTTTGAGTCTCTAATTTCCAGGAAAGATGGGATCCTTTGTTAAAGGTTTCATCTGATTAGGTCAGGCCCACCATCATCAGTCTTTGATGACTCAAGGTCAACTGATTAGGGAACTTAATTAAATCTGTGCAATACCTTCACTTTGGTCATTTTCTATTGGTTAGATCTAAGTCTCAATTTCTGTCCACATTCAAGGGGAAGGGATGATACAATGGCATAAATAGCAGGAAAGTAACAAAAGAAGAGTAAAAGACACATAAAATGGCTGAGAAAAATAGGAAGTATATACTATAATATATAATAAACTTGTAGATATAAACCCAAATAGATCAGTAATTACATAAAACATAAAAGGACAACTGATTTAGATAAAACATGATGATTGTCAGATGAATTTTTAAAATTAAATGCTACTGTAAAAAACATAAGGTGAGCAAAAATTTGAAAATAAAATGATAGAAAAAGATAAACAAAAACAAAAATCAAAAGAAAGCTAGTGCTATTATAATAATGTCAGACAGATTCGACTTTAAAGCAAACTTAATTAATATGGATATTTCAAAATGATATTTTAAAGATTCAGGTCACCAAAAAGATGAAATAATTTTATATTTCTATGAATTGAATCATCTAGCTTCAAAATATGAAAAACAAAAGTTGACAGAAACACAAGGAATGAAATTTATCACTATATGGTATAATTTTAACTATTGTTTCTCATTAACTGATTGAATAAGTGAGAATTAAGTAGACAAAAATTAGTACTATTTGAACAATATGTTTAACACGCTCTTAAGTTGTTTACATATATAGGTCACAACACTCCAAAAGTGCAGAATACACATTATTTTCAAGAACAGAAAGAAATATTTATAAAACTTGGCCACCTGCTGGGCAATGAAGCAAGTTTCAATACATTTCAAGTTTCAACACATTTTAAACGACTAACATAATGCAAATTAAGTTTTCTAACCACAACACAGATACACTAGAAATCATTAACAAAAAAGGAACATAGACTATTCTCCACATATTTGGAAATTAAAAAATACAACTGTAAACAATCTGTGTGCCAGAACATCATAATGAAATTAAAGAATAATTTAACCTAAATAATATTTAAAACATTAAATATCAAATTCTGGGATATAGTTAAAGCTATACATAGAAGAAAATGTGTTGTCTTAAATGTATATGTCAGAAGAAAATAAATGATGAGCATACCCAACAAAAAAATTCCAATTGATTTTCAACCTAAATGTGAAAAGCAAAATTATAAAGCATTCAGAAGGCATTATTGGAGGATATATTAAGTACTTCAGGGTAAGGAAATTTTTCTCATACATTATACAAAAGCACTCAGCATAACAAAAAAAATCACCAAATTTATCTACATTAACTGTGATGTATAATTTAATTCAAAACTTACCTTAAAGAGAATGAAAAAAATAATGAAGAATGAAAAGATATTTATAAAACATGTAACTGACAAAGGGCTTATATCCAGAATATATAAAAACTCCTACAAATCAATTTAAAAAAAAAAAAAAAAAAGAAGGCAAGCAATCCAATAGAAAAATGAGCAGGGAATTCCCTGGCGGTCCAATGGTTAGGACTCCACACTCTCACTGCCCAGGTTCGATCCCTGGTCTGGGAACTAAGATCCCACAAACCCCGTGGTGTGGCCAAAGAAAAATGAGCAAAATACCTAATAAACACTTCACAAAAGACAAAATCCAAATGGGCAATATAGATATGAAAAAGTTTCTCAAAATTATTAGTAAATCATGGGAATGCAGGTCAAACCACACTCACTAAATTGGCAAAATACTTTTAAAGTCCTGGAAACATCAAAAGTTAGTACAGATGTGGAGCAAAAGGAATTTCTTATACATTGTTGGTGAGAGTGTAAATTAGTGCCACCATTTTGGAAAATAATCCAGCATTATCTAATAAGGTTGAATGAACAGATGTTGTTGGGCAGCAGGGATATTGAATAATATTCTTCTGAGAAGGAACTTTGAGACTAAAAAATGAAGCAGGCAACTCCATAAGTGCAATTATGAAGTTTATTGTGGGTACATATAGGCAGGATCAGGCTGACCACGATCCAGAGGAAAAAGTAGCTGCACTCCGCACCACCAGAAGGGGCAGAGGGGAATTTAAAGGGGCCAAGGCTAAAGATAGAATCTGACTAGTAAGGGAGAAGCACATCTGCGCCAATGGGAAACAAGCATTTTTCTTCCCTCTGGGGGTCTCATGACCATTATTACTCGAGGACCAGTAATCATCTACATCAACAAAATCATTCAGAAGGCATTATTGGAGGATATATTAAGGATATTGGAGGATATATTAAACATGCTTCCAGTTTTCATATCAGATGAAGGCAAGGGTAAAAGTTGATAGGGAACTTATCTGGATTGAACGTATTCCTTGTGACTAGGCTAACGCTCACTCTCACAGAAAGGGGAGTGGCTAGGACTACGGGCCTAAGATGGAGCTGACAAAATGAGGCCAGTGTGGTGCCTTTGACCAGCATTTCACTCTTGGGTATACTCCTTAGAGAAATGCTTACAAATGTACACCAAGAGACATAGATTATAATGTTCATAGGAGCAGCATTGTTTGAAATGGTCCTGGAGTGAAAACAACCAAATGTTCATCAACAGTTGAATGAATACATACATTGTAATATTTTATGCAATGGAGTTTTATAAATCAACAACCATGAGTGAAGTATAGCTATATGTTCTACATGTGGATAATTCTTACAAATAAATGTTGAACAAAAGAAAAAGAATGTAAACTGATATGTAGCTTCTTGTATAATTTTTTTAAAGTTCAAGAACAGAAAATTAGACTATATTGTTAAGGACTCAGGTATAATGATAACACTATAGACTAAAGCAAGTCACTGCTTATCATAAAAGCCAGAATAATCTTATTTCTGTAGGGTATGGGGTAGTTAAAGGAATCTGAGAAAGGATACATTGGCAGCTTCTGGGGTGCTGTCAATTTTTAAAATTTTTATTTTGTTTTATTTTTGTTTTTTTTTGCTACAGTCAATGTTTTATTCATTGATTTGGGTTGCTTTTATACGGGTGCTTGCTTTACAATCAATCACTATACTGTACAGTTATGTTTTATGTACTCTTCTCATGTTAAATCTCACTATAAAAGTTAAAAAAAATTAAAAACACTGAAAATAAATCGAGAGGAACCAAGGGAAGCTAGGCAATAAGTAACGTAACCAAGCTCTCTGCCTCAGTACTTTCCAAAAGCTATGTAGATGGTTCTATCATACATCCATAGTTGAGAATCAGTGTTGAGAAAAAAAAAAAAAAGAATATCTTAAGCACAGTGCTTGACATATATGTTCGTGTCAATCAACATCTGTCCTCCCCTGAAGATGACTGACAATTCTTTTTGTCCATCTCTGAGCAAGTAGGTCCTGGAGCAAACTATCAAAAATAATTGTTATAATGAGTTTATATCTGTTCTTAAATTTACTAAAGAATTAGAAAAATGTATTTAAATATTTTATAGATTGGATAGGGTCATGGGAAATGAAAAATTATTTCTGATGGTGTGTAACAAAAAAAATAGAAATAAATGAAAACATTAAAACCTTTCAAATGGGGACTTTATGGTATAAAATGGGAATTTTAGAATTCTTAAAATCATGATTACTTAGGCAAATACCAGTTTTGTAAGTCAATCTTTGCAATAGTGACTGAAATGGCACTAAAGTTTTTAAAAGTGTGGCAGTTTTTTTGATATATGGTGAAGGGTGTGATGGTATAATTTATAATGGTATTCTGTAATTAAAGAGGATTATTTTTCCTAGGCAACTTTATTTTTTTTTAACTGCTTTGGCTTAAGGAAATAGAAAAAAGAATGAAATAAAAGTCACAGAGAGCTCTTTAGGGCTATGAGGGTGTTTTTCCCTTCAGTTCGATTTCAAGAATTGATTAAATATGGAAAGGTTTGTCTAGCTGTGACAAAGTTGATTTTTTTGTGAACAGAGAGACACAAGGAAGAAATTTCTGGATAGCTTCATGAAGGGAAGCAAGTTGAGGAAACAAGAGAGATGTTACAGATTCAGCACCACACAATTTCTCTCAATAGAGACTTTTATTCAATGAGTCCAGTATTTTCCAACAGATGGGGCTGATGAGGCAGGTGTCGAAGATTTGGGCTGAGAGAGAAAAGGGGGAAAGGGCCAGCTATGACTGGAGGATCAGCGGCATTATTTCTGCAACCAGAACAGGAGTGGGAGCACTGCAGTGAATATTATAGCGTAAATTGCACCCCAGAGAGAAAAATGCCTATAGGAAATTACATCCCCATTGCAGCTGTCATAGACACTGACACCTTGGTAACACATGTTTTACTCAAAAGCTGTTTGTATGAAGACAAAACAAAACAACCAGAAAGCCACGTTTTGGGGGTGGGGGGAATTCAACAATTTGTATACACGCAGAGGGAGACTCATAATAGGGGGTTTTAGGACATTTATATGGCAAATAATTGTTTTGTGGGAGTAATTATCTCAATTTTTTAAAAAAATCAAGATTTCCATCAAATACTTTTTTATTATTTAATAGATTTTCTCCTTATGATTATGATAAATTGCTTTTGTATCTCCTTTTATAGATGAAAATTATTTACTAATTTATCACTTTATCTGAACAAAGCTGTCTGTGTTTTGAAACCAACTATCTACAAATATTAGCTCATCAGATCTACAGTATGTCTGGGCAATGTCTGTTGGATTTGCTATACTACAAATTTTAAACAATTAAAATAATACTTAATGCTTAAAGACTCATTAAGAAGTAATTTGCTGCCCAAGCACCCATGCACAAGAATTTACATTGCAGTATTTCTTACTGATAACAAAATACTATGAAAACTACAAATGAATAAATTAATGCATAGTTATGCTATAGAATCCTATCCTATTTAAAATTATGAAAAGGAATGAACTAGAGCTTCCTTGTGAACATGATTAGCTGACAAAAATAGAATGCTGTGTGAGAAAAGAAAGTTCCAGAAGAATTCAGAGTATAATTTTCTAGTTCTTACTGAGCACCTACTGTATACCTGTAACTATGCTAAGGACTTTAAGTACATTATCTCACTTGATTATCATCTTTATTATCCCCATTTATAGATGATGAAATTGAAGTTCAGTGACTTGCCCAAGGTCACACAGCTACTGAGTTGTGGAGCCAGTATTTGAACCCAGATCAGCCTGATTCCAAAACCTGAACTCTCAAACACTGTGGAGTCAAAGCAGAACTAAAACCCATTGCTCCCAGCATTCATGACACCTTTCTTGTCTGGATCACCCGAGGAATCTTCTTGGGGAGAACAGAACACCACAAGCTACATTAACTATATTCATAATCCAGTGAGATACATGCAAATTAAACTTATAAGAGATAGCAACCAACAACTTCTGAACTAGCTATTCTAGGTTCAGGACAGAATATTTGTGGCACATGTAGTCACACATACCTACAAAAATGATCAAACACATTGCACACCTCCAAGAGGAGCTATTCTCACAAAATGCAGTATGAGTGGTGACCCTGAGGTGGGACAGTCTCTATTCACTACTGAATCAAGCACACCAGCACCAGGATACACAGTCTACATTATACCATAGATAACATATTCCTTTCATAAAAGATGCATTTGTTGTGGAGTGTACTTTGACATAAAGTTACTGGCTTAAATCAAGGTAGTTTATCAGAAATATTTCTATGAAATAAATATGACCATTTTATTAAGTAATCACGACTTCACTACATCTTAGGTATTAACTCACATGACTCTGGAACTAGACTGACTGTGTAAGAATCTGGCTTTAATACTCATTAGTTATGTGTCATTAATTAATTTATTTGACATCACCCTGATTCAGTTTTCTCATCTTTAAAATAGAATTTTTCCCATAAAGGTTTTGTAAGAATTAAGTGAGTTGTTACAGGTAAAGTGCCTAGACCAGTGCCGTGCAGATGGTAAGTACTACCTAATTGTTAGCCATTGTTTTTGTTGCTGTTTATATTGTTGTTGGCATTTTATACTACTGAGCATCATCTTTATGTGGAAGACATCGTTAACTGTCCTTAGGACAAAGAATAGTATTTGAATGCCCTGAGCAATTGGTCGATACCAGAAGTGAGAGTCAAAATATTGAACAATTCTGATATGGGCCCTCAACCAATCAGAGGGGAGACCAGCTATAAACAACATCTATGGCTGTACTGGTGCATACTAGTTCAATATCAGCCCTGGTCATAGTCTGTGAACAATACAAAGTGGAAAACCATCTCAGTTGGAAAGCTCATAAATGTTTGTGCTCAGCCATAGCAAGTGTCTAGCACTCCAGGGTAGTCATTTACCTCATTTGCTCCTATTTTTAATCCCCCTTTCAAATTCTGTCTTTGCAATCTGTTGTAACCACTCTGGAAAAAGGTGTCAGAATGATTTAGTTCTCCCATAGTATTTCAGATATATACAAAACTAGTGTGAAAAAGACCTCTGGCAGCCCAAATCTTTATGAACTTAGAGAGGAAATTAAGCTGCATATTAAAAACTCACACCAAATTCTTCAGCTCAGAGTGCATATAAAAAAATTGTGTGTGTGTGTGTGTAGTTTAAAAACAAAGAGAAAGTGAGACAGAACAAAATGCATGGAAAGAGAAAAATAGAAACAAAAACAGAGGAACACACTAATGTTAAGATTCATAGCAAAGAAACAGGAAATACAGTGAAATTATTTTCCTTACATTTTATTTATTTTTTTAAAGATTTTTTTGATGTGAACCATTTTTAAACTCTTTATTGAATTTGTTACAATTTTGCTTCTGTTTTTTATGTTTTGGTTTTTGACTGCGAGGCATGTGGGATCCTAGCTCCCCGATCAGGGATTGAACCCCCAGCCCCTGCACTGGAAGGCAAAGTCTTAACCACTGGACCACCAGGGAAATCCCTTCCCTTACATTATTTTTTTTAAATAAATTTATTTATTTTTGGCTGTGTTGGGTCTTCATTGCTGCATGCGGGCTTTCTCTAGTTGCGGCGAGCAGGGGCTACTCTCCATTGTGGTGTGCGGGCTTCTCATTGCGGTGGCTTCTCTTGTTGCAGAGCACAGGCTCTAGGCGCATGGGCTTCAGTAGTCGTGGCTCACGGGCTCTAGAGCGCAGGCTCAGTAGTTGTGGCACACGGGCTTAGTTGCTCTGCGGCCTCTGGGATATTCCTGGAACAGGGCTAGAACCCATACCCCTGCATTGGCAGGCGGATTCTTAACCACTGCGCCACCAGGGAAGTCCCTCCTTACATTTTAATGTGATAATATTTTGTACAGTGTAAAATAGAGAAATAAATGGTGCATCTGTCCCTTTAAAATAAACTAGCTTTTAGTCTAGGATTCAAGCACATTTCTGTGGGTGTCCCTTTCATGGAACTAGTTGTACTCAAGAGCTAGGAACTATGGTTGTGAAAGCAGTACAGTCTTCCAGCTTCTAGAGAAAAGAAGTGCAGAAAACAGAAAGGAGTCCATTCAAG
The DNA here is from genome assembly GCF_949752795.1 of Hyperoodon ampullatus. NCBI lineage: Eukaryota > Metazoa > Chordata > Mammalia > Artiodactyla > Ziphiidae > Hyperoodon > Hyperoodon ampullatus. The sequence goes on along the minus strand of NC_136913.1, from coordinate 109,224,577 downwards.
AGTAACCAAATGGGGCTTCCCTGGTGGCTCAGTGGTTGGGAGTCCGCCTGCCGATGCAGGGGACACGGGTTCGTACCCCAGTCCGGGAGGATCCCGCGTGCCACGGAGTGGTTGGGCCCGTGAGCCATGGCCGCTGAGCCTGCGTGTCCAGAACCTGTGCTCCACGGCGGGAGAGGCCACAGCAGTGAGAGGCCCATGTACAGCAAAAAAAAAAAAAAAAAAAAAAGAGTAACCAAATGAATGGCTCAATACAGATTTAGAATACTCTGTATCCTAAATGTAGCCCAATATCAAAATAGATCAATAAAGAGTTCCATCATGCTAAGTATACAAACATGAATTCAAATACACTAAAGCAAAATCCAAGAATATAGAGCAGATTTTTAAAAAGAGAAGAGAATAAAGAACAAATATTTTAATGCATTATTATTTTAATTGAATACGCTGAACTTACAGCTTTCTGTTTACATATTTTAAAGGTTGATTTGAAACATAAGTTGTCAAGTTATGATGTATGGAAAAGAGCTATGAACAAATAACCAGTCTGAGTTTTAATATCAGCTCTGCCACTAACTTGGCTGTGAGACCTTGGACTACTCATCTCCTCTCTCCAAACATTAATCTTCTTATTTGATTTAGATCAGCGATGCTTCAAATTGCTTTGATTGAGACCCACGGTAAGAAATATACTTTACAGTATGTATTGTATGAGACCCAGCATAGTTTGAAAACACTACACTGGATGATCCTAGGATCCATCCAGAGCTGATACTCTATGACTAAGTTTAATTATGCTGGTTTTGACACTGCAGGAGTCTCTCATTATCTTAATCAGATGTCTTCTGAAAATGCAGTGAAAAGTAAATTTTTAAAAAGTGGAATGCTCTATTTCATTGTTTTTAATGAGAAAAGTAATAGTGTATTCCCAGCTCATCTAGTAACACTAATCATCTTCCCAAAATACTCCTAAAGTGCTCTTAAATACCTGTGTAATAATTCATCAAGGATTTTGGTATAATATAAAATAATTAAAAGACAAGTTTTCCAATTAATTGGCAATGAAGCTATTAGTGTTTTTTTGTTTTGTTTTGTTTTGTTTTGGTACGCGGGCCTCTCACTGTTGTGGCCCCTCCCGTTGTGGAGCACAGGCTCCGGACGCGCAGGCCCAACGTCCATGGCTCATGGGCCCAGCCACTTCACGGCACGCGGGATCCTCCCGGACCGGGGCATGAACCCACGTCCCCCACATCGGCAGGCGGACTCCCAACCACTGCACCACCAGGGAAGCCTGCTATTAGTGTTTTTGTGCACTATAAGCAGTGGTGTGCTGGAGCTGTTCACAGTGGCTTGGCTCACAAGAGCCCATTTTTTAAATTACAAGAAATATCTGAACCAGCTGTTAAACAGTAGCTTGAAACAGGCTATAGTAGAAGTATTTACACCACAGGAATCACCAAGTGCTTCATATCAAGGTTTTCTTCCTCTCCCCAAATCCAGACCCAATTGTTAAACATTTACCAGACTGTAAAGTACAGAGCTAGAGAAAAGAAGCCATGACTCAGAGGGTTAGATGGTGGTGCTTTCACCCTATTTTGATATATAGTAGTTTTGGCTGTTTTTCTTCCAATAATGTCAATATTAACAATTGTTAATTACCATTGTAGATACAGGTGTATGTGCCAAGAATTACACTAAACTTTTCATGTAATCTTTACAACCCTTCAATGTAGTTATATTCCTATATTTAGACCCTGAGAAAATACATTGTGCAAATTGCCACAAGTAGTAAATGTTGGAATTTGAACTCGAAACTGTTGGATAGTATATCCCATGTACTTTTTCTTTAACACTTCCTTATCGCCATCTGCAGAAATTCTACCAATATTTCAATGTCCTATTCAAACATGTCATTTCCATGAATTCTTCTCTACTACATATATTAGAATTGGCTTGTCATCCTTTTAACTCTTATCATTATGTCTGATTTTCTTATAGCATTTAGCATATGCTTCCATGTGTCCAAATTATATCTGCTTCTTACTCCCTCTCCTATTTTGTGCTCAAGAACTTTTCATACATGGATGTAAGAACAAATGAAAGTAGAGGGTGACTGCTAATGGGTATGAGGTTTCTTTTGGGAACAATGTAAATGCTATGGAATTAGATAGTGGTAATGATTACACAATCGTGAATTAAAAATGGAGAAAAGACAGTCTCTTTAATAAGTGGTGCTGGGAAAACTGGACAGCTACATGTAAAAGAGTGAAATTAGAACATTCTCTAACACCATATGCAAAAATTAACTCAAAATGGATTAAAGAAGTAAATGTAAGACTGGATACTATAAAATTCCGAGAAGAAAACATAGGCAGAACGCTCTTTCACATAAACTGCAGCAATATTTTTTTGCATCTGTCTCCTAAAGCAAATAAAAGCAAAAATAAACAAATGAGACCTAATTAAACTTAAAAGTTTTTGCACAACAAAGGAAACCATTGACAAAATGAAAAGACACCCTACTGAATGGGAGAAAATATTTGCAAATGATATGACAGATAAGGCATTAATAACCAATATATATAAACAGCTCATACAGCTCAACATCAAAAAAAAACAGATGAATAAAAAACAGGCAGAAGAACTGAATAGATATTTTTCCAAAGAGGAAATGCAGGTGGCAACAGGCACATGAAGAGATGCTCAACATTGCTAATCATTAGGGAAATGCAAATCAAAACCACAGTGAGATATCTCCTCACACCTGTCAGAATGGCTGTCATCAAAAAGAACACAAATAACAAATGTTGGTGAGGATGTGGAGAAAAGGGAACCATTGTACACCGTTGGTTGGAATATAAATTGGTGCCACCACTGTGGAAAACAGTATGGAGGTTTTTCAAAAAAACTAAAAATAGAACTAGAACATGACCCAGCAATTCTACTCTTGGATATATAGCTGAAAAAAACAAAAACACTAATTTGAAAATATACATGCTCCCCAGTGTTCATAGCACTATTATTTATGACTGCCAAGATATAGAAGCAACCTAAGTGTCCATCAACAGATGAATGGATAAAGAAGATGTGGTATATATATATATATATATATATATATATATATATATATGTATATATATATATTTATATATATATATATACACACATACACAATGCAATACTACTCAGCCATAAAAAAGAATGAAATTTGGCCATTTGCAGCAACATGGATGGACTTGGAGGGCATGATCTCAAAGACAGAAAAGACAGACAAAGACAAATACTGTACAATATCACTTATATGTGGAATCTAATAAATACAACAAACTAGTGAATATAACAAAAAAGAAGCAGACTCACAGATATAGAGAACAAACTCGTGGTTACCCGGGGGGGGAGAGACAAGGAAGGGCAACATAGGAGTGGGGGTTGGATTGGGAGGTACAAATTATTGGGCATAAAATAGGCTCAAGGATGGGGAATATAGCCAATACTTTGTAATAACTGTAAATGGAAAGTAACCTTTAAAAATTGTAAGGAAAACTTTAAAAAATTTTTCAAGTTCAATTTAAACAATCACCAACTCATATAGGTTAAAAGGGTACATTTTCTGGTATATGAATTATATCTCAACTTAGAAAGTAAGATATAAAACTTTTCCAAAAACCTACTTGGTTCAGCCATATGAAATTGCCATTTTTGTCTATCAAAATTACTGACTCAGCAATTTAATAGTTTATTTTAATAAAAGTAAGGAGTCCTTCCCACTAATACGATAAAAACAGGAAGCTTTCTAAATAGCACTAATAATTCTAATTGCAATGAATTCTCAATTCTAAAATACCATTGAAGAGAAAAAAGCAAATAATCTCATTTGCATTGTCCACCTATCTCTCATAAATCCTCTTTTCCTTAAGCTAGTGCAGTGATCCCCAACCTTTTTGGCACCAGGGACTGGTTTCGTGGAAGACAACTTTTCCTCGGACCAGGGTGGGGTATGGTTTCGGGATGATTCAAGAGCATTACATTTATTGTGCACTTTATTTCTATTATTATTACATTGTAATATATAATGAAATAATTATACAACTCACCATAGTGCTGGCAGGAGTCGGAGCTCAGGCGGTAACATGAGTGATGGGGAGCGGCTGTGAATACAGATGAAGCTTCACTCGCTCGCCCACCACCGCTCACCTCCTGCTGTGCGGCCCAGTTCCTGACAGGACACGGACCAGTAGAGGTCCTTGGCCTGAGGGTTGGGGACCTCTGAGCTAGTAGATCTTTGCTTGGTAGTTCATTATTGACACTAGGAAAACTGAATTCCAATAATATCAAAACTCACGTGGATGATACAGTCTCCAAACTATAAAGCATAAAAGATCTCAGAAATTCTGGGGTGAGTTGATCAGCTACTGATAAAAAATAGGAAGCTCACAATCTCTGGGTAGCAATGGTCACGAGCTCTGGTGCAGCCCTGCACACAATGTGGAAGCTGGTAGCCCTTCTAGAAAATTACAACAAAACTTCTGTACATTCAGGAAAGCCGTTATTCTGGGTAAGCATAAATAATGAATATGTTGCTCAAAGAAAAACTAGAAAAGTTTAAATTGCAAGAAATGAGGAAACAAAGTCAGAGGAAAGAAAATGCCCATAAGCTGAGTGGGGGCAGTGGACAGAGTCATTTACTGCAGGCACATTTAACTCGTGAATCTTTCTGTTTCCATAGAGGAAATTACTCTGGGAAATATTTGTTTCATTTGTTACCAAAGATGTTTTTAAGTTAAAGTGGGAAGACATCATTTCAACTTTTCAGTTTGTCTCTTGAGCAGGGTGTACATTATCAGTCTCCTTCATTCATTGACAGAGTGCGAGGTATGAATATCTAAGGAAGCATTAACAGAGGCGAAGCACTGACAGGGCAGAAGGCATTGTATTTTTAATTATGTATTTAATAAAAACTACAGAAGAAAATAAAGGCTAGTAAAAGAACATGAGGTGAAGGAAGGTCAAAGAAGGTGCACTTCTTCTTTGCCCTGGTGCTCTCTTACCCTCTCTGAAATCTGTATAAGATTTTCTTCAGAATGTTCTACTCTACAGTCATAGGGTAGACTAGAACAAGAGGCATTAGCCTCCTGAATCTAGCTTGTTTACATACCATGTAGTTACCTAAACTCAAGCATAACTTGACTTACTGCTATGCAGATTCAATTGTGCTACTTTTTAAAACCTGCATCTTCCTGCAACATAAAAATTTATCCTAAAACCTCCAAATTGGGACTTCCCTGGTGGTGCATTGGTTAAGAATCCCCCTGCCAATGCAGGGGACACGAGTTCGAGCCCTGGTCCAGGAAGATCCCACGTGCCGCGGAGCAACTAACCCCGTGCACCACAACTACTGAGCCTGCGCGCTAGAGCCTGTGAGCCACAACTACTGAAGCCCACGTGCCTAGAGCCCGTGCTCAACAATAAGAGAAGCCACCGCAATGAGAAGCCCATGCACACCACAACAAGTAGTAGCCCCCCTCGCCGCAAGTAGAGAAAGCCCGCACGCAGCAACGAAGACCCAACGCAGCCAAAAATAAATAAATTAATTAATTAATTTTAAAAAACAAACCCAAATTAACAATATAAGTGCTGGCCCTACTTCTAGACTCAGCATTATCATTGCTTTCCATTATGTAATAATACCACTGGATTGTAAACCTTTTGAAGGCAATCATTTTCTCTTGTAATGTTCTATCTTCTTTAACTTCTAGGTTGGTAGTGGTTAGGTGATTGTGTCTGCATTTTTGCCCATAGAATCCCTTATTGTTTCTCTTTTTGAAAGCATCCTGAGATGACAAAGTCCGTAACTGAGTTAGGAAGCCTGAGGTCTTGATCTGTGTGAGCATTACATTCCTTGAACACAAAATAAGATATTTGAACTAGTTTATTTCTAAGTGTGTAATATACATATGCCCATTTTCTGCTCAGATAACACCTTATCTATTAATATTTCACTTTCAATGGATGTGCTTTCCTCTCCCCTAAAATATTCAGGAATGTACATAGTTTAAGGAGATAATTATATAAAAATGAAGGTTCTTGTTTCCCTTCTAGATGATATTAATCATTATCCTGAGTGAAAATTTAAATGTGATCTATTTAAAGGGGAAATGCCATATTCATGGTATGTCTTGATGACTAAAAGTCTTTGAACAAAACCTTTCATTGCATGCTCTGGGAAAAATAGGAAAATACCTTACTGTGCAGTTGAATGCATTCGTGGCTGGTTAAATGACCAGATACTCATAATACTGATTAATTGAGGAAGGTCTCCAGTGGAATGCCTCTCAGGACTTTGCATTGAACCAATTCGACATTTCCTGTTATCAATGGTTTTCATATTTTAAAACTACATGTCATAACTTGATGTAAGGATAAAAGAATGTTACTACTTTGAAGTAAATATTTTTCAAATAACAGAGATTGTAATAATGGGCTTAAATCAACAAAAGAGAATTTAATGAGAGACATGTTAGGTAATTCTTGTGTCTAAGTTTGAAGAATCAAATACATAAAGTAGAGCAAGTGAAAATTTAGCTTTCTAGCACCTTGACATTAAATGACACAGGTGTTTCTGTTTACAACCTATTCAACAGAAGTCAAGACTGTATTGGTAGCCAAACAATCTCGTGAAGGATGGGTGAATGTCTGTCTAGATGCTAGACGTGTTTGATCCTGGATCCAGAGAGTCTCACTGGGTTTCTGTATATAGTCACAATTCAAAGGAATAAGGTCTCATGTTTTTAGTGTCCTTTTTCAGAGGGAAAATAATTTAAGTTGTCAGATAAAAGTTTACTCTTAATGTTTTTAGGAGTACAAAGAACAATAATGGTGTGTCTAATTTTAGGAATATACATATTTGATGTTACATTTCAAATAAAAATAATTGAATACTTTCCACTTAGTGATGGTGTAATATCTAGGTACAGAGAACAGCCTTTAGTGAAGTACTGTACAGTGAATTTACTGAAGGTTGTATATGGGGACCTGGAAGGGAGTTGATACCATCACGTGACTTCACTCTGCACACCAGTTCTAAATAGTCAAGTATGTTAGGGCTGTTCCTCCATCTCTGCCTTTGCAATTGCACTTAGAATAAAATCCAAGCTCTTCATGGCCATAATTCTCTGCATAGTCTGGACTTGCTTACCTTTCCTACCTCACTTTGTGCTATTCTTCCTCTTTTCACAACCCTTTAGCCCTGGTGGTCTTGGAATGAACCCATGAGTACGGTCAGATTCATTTAATGTACCTAAAACAGATTGAAAATGCCTGTAATATGTAGCACATGTGTGCAGAAAATGCAACTCAAGTAATATTGGTATAGCTTTGTCTAGGAAAGATTAAGAAATTTTATAAATACAATATCTAAGTATAACTTATGCAGCTATTTCCCATAGTTGTAATCAACATCTCTTACCAGGGCTTCCTCAAAGCCAGGACTTCTAAGTTAACCAATTCTAACTTTAAAAGGTTTTACCCATAACATCCATCCATTGAAAATATTACAAATCACAGATAATAGTTGTCATGTGGGTCAGTGACAAAACAAAATATTTATTAATTTTTGTTCTATTTTATTAATGAGCATGATAGACTGAACTAAAATGCGTATTTCATTCATTTAAAATAAAATCTTTCTAAATCCCTGGGGTTGAAGGTCTGAATAGACTGAAAAGAAATGTGGGGAGAAAAGAAATTGAAGATACAGTATTGTGGTATGGTTTTGATTAAAGTGAACATTTTCTGAGCTTTGTAGTTAACGACTTGCATATGGAAATTATAGTTGCTCTTAATCTGCTTTCAGAAGACTGATGCAAATATTAAAAAGTAATGAACTAACAAGATTGTTTGTTAATGCCACATAAAAGTGCTAATTATACACCATTTCCTGACTACAGCTAAACCCAAGAGACATCTTCTAAGAAATTGTTAAATAAGCTTCTTCACTAGAAACATGAATACAGCTGAGTGGCATGATGAATTTCCATTAAAGGACCTCAGTGCTATCTCACCCTTAAAAAAATAAAAAGAAAACAAATACAGAAAGAAATATAACATGTTAAATGTATTCAGGGAGCAAAATTATTTTGCTCGTGTAAAGTGACTCATTAATATATTCGCACCTTATACTCAACATATGCTTTAAAGGGTAGATTTTATACTGAACTATATTTAGTCTATATTTGCAGGCTTATATTGTAAGGTTGTTGTGAATTTCAGCGTTATTACTTTTAATATTTTAATAGTGTCAGTCATAGCAGTAATTTTCCAAAGTACGTTTGAAATGTTAGCCTGGTGTTTGGGTTTTAGGATTCTAGCTATATTTCTACATTATTCCCATTAAGAATATTTTTTATGCAGGTGCAACAGAGATACTTCATGGGACTTTTTCTTTGTAGAGATATCATTAAAGCAACTGCCTTTTGTCAATTATATTTTTCATTTATTTTTTCATATGAATCCATTTTCCATGTCTAATGGTAGCTTTTTAGCACGTAATTTATAGTTGATAGCCTGCTGGTCTTTGATCATTTGCTGGGCATGTTGAATGACAATTATTTTTTAATTCTATCAACATTGACATTGTGGTTTCTCTAAACTGGGCTCATACTTTTTAATGATTTTCCAATCTTATTGAATATGAATGTATTTGGACCCATTGGTTATTAACCTGAACCACAGCTAGTAGTTGCTGCTTCTATGAGTAAATTAGAAAAAGGTATCCACTCTGGGTGGACAAATTAGAAAAAGGTGCCTCTCCTCAGGTGTACTGCTTAGCAAGCAGAGTACAAACTGAACTTAATTCCTACTTTTACCACTTTGGCTAGACACCCTTGCGCAGGATACAAACTGTACAACCATATTCTTGGTAGGCCTGCTCTGAACAGTCATTTTAAAGTGTGATTATCATAAGTCATAGAAAACAATTTATGCTCAGTACTCCGCAGTCATGGTTAGGTTATATGCAGTTTTAAAATGCTTAACTCATCCATGCTTGTCTTAACTTCCTATTTTTAAACTGCTCACGTTCAACAGGAAACAGTGTAGAAGGGCAAGACACTGAGCCAAATATTGTGATAATCCGAGGATCTTTGTTCCTGCCTAGATCAGAAGCGTGACTCACCTACATGCTTCTGACATTTTCCTGGCCACAGTTAACACGTGCTGGTCCAGGCTGCTGGAATTAAAACGAGGATCATTTTACTTCAATGGGGAATCAAGAACTTTGAAATTAGAAAGGATGGCAAAATGAAAGGGTTGTTAAACTGAACTTATACCTACGTGCACCATGCTGCTTCAGCAGACCTGTCTGGATTTGACCCCCTGCCTGCCTAAACCTGCTATATACTCCAGATCCCATTTTTTGCTCGGCCTCCTGATTCCTAGCCCCTCTTTGCATAGACCCCCCCCCCGCAACTCACTGACGCTCAGTGTCTCGTGAAAACAAGCGTACAGCCAAGTATCAGATCTTGGCTAACACCACTAAAGTAGGGCCTCATTTCACAAAGGATCAAGAAACCATATGTTGCAAAGATACAGTGCTCCAGAGTTTGTCTTAAACTCTTTGACATAAACCTCTATAACTACTCCCATCACACTTGATGTTTTTCTCACTTTATCTGAGTACTCATTTATTTAAAATTCTGATTACAGAATATATCATTCTGTTTTCTATTCTATTATATAATTGTTTCGTTGAAGTGTAGAGCTGAAAGAGACCTTAGAAATCATATATGATCTCCTTTTTATCACAACTCCTAAATTTCACAAGAGTAAAAATGTTTCTTATAAAAATTCAAAAATATAGATAAGCAAAGAGAAGAAAACTGATCGTACTGGCACATACTTTTGACATTTTTTTCACTTTAAATGCATATAAGTTTTCATTTTAAAAATTATAGTTCTCTGTTATTGTTCTGATGGTGGCATTATATTCTGTCCTCTGAAGGGACCACAATTTAATTGGGCAGTTGTCTATTTTGAAAAGTTTAGTTTATTTCTAAGTTTTTGCTGTTATAATGATGAGATAAGCCTGGTTGTAGCTAAAAATTTATCCAATATCCATGATTATTTCCTTAGGCTAAAGTCCAATACCTGGGATTCTTGGATCAAAGAACACTACAATTTTAAGGAATTTGTTGAATATTGTAACATGTTCTCACTAAATGTTCTCCTACTTATACTCCCATAACTAGTGTGTGAGAGCACCCATATGCCCAAACCCTCCCCAACAATGGATATAATTATGTGAAAAAAACTTTGCCAATTATGACAGATAAAAATGTATTTATTTTAATTTATACTTATAAGCTATTTTACATGTTTATTAACCATTTTTCTTTTTTGCTTTTGTCAACTATCTGTTAATGTCACTTATTCATTTTATATGAGGATATACACTTTTTCTATTGGCTCACGAATTTTATATTTGTTAACAACTTTTAAACCTTTTTCTAGATATCCTGCAAAATTTCCCCAAGCTTTTCATTTGCTTTTAAATTCTGTTTATGATAATTTTGACACAGAGATCATTTCAATATTGTAGTGTGTTCTGTTATGATTTCTGACTTTATTGTCATGGGAAGAAAGATCATGATTACATAAATATTCATTTATTTCACTTATATTTTCTTCTAGAATTTATGGCAATTTTTATTTTCTTATTTTCATTTATATCTTTAATACATTTGAAACACATTTTTTTTTTTTTTTGCCGTACGCGGGCCTCTAACTGTTGTGGCCTCTCCCGTTGTGAAGCACAGGCTCCGGATGCACAGACTCAGCGGCCATGGCTCACGGGCCCAGCTGCTCCACAGCATGTGGGATCCTCCCGGACCGGGGCACGAACCCACGTCCCCTGCATCGGCAGGTGGACTCTCAACCACTGCGCCACCAGGGAAGCCTGAAACACATTTTGAAGTATGGAATAACAAGAGGATCCTGACTCTGCCACAAAGTCACATTTTGTTCTTGGTCAAATCACTAAATCTCTTGAATCTCAGTTTCTCCATCTGTAAATTGAGAACCTATCAGACCAACAGAAGACATGGAAATTCTAAATACACGTGAGCACATGAAAACTCATTCTACTATAAGTGTATGTTTTCTATCACTGAAGGAAAACAAGTGTTTTCTTAGTAATCAGTCACTTCCATAGGTGTCTGCTTGGTTTTTATTTTCTATAGCACCCAATTAGAGCTACTCATATACTATGCATTCAATAAATGCACGTTGAATAACTTTAATCTTCAAGCCCATGGATTCTGTGTTTTGCACTCTGTTATGTTTGATTTTTTGTTTGTTTGTTTTGACTAAATGAGCCTAAGACCCAAGACCTAAGGCCTCTTACTAGTTTCCCAATTAAGGGTTGACTGACCTTTGTAGGCTCCACTGCTGGCTATGCTAAAAGGATAACAGCATCAAGTTAAATAGAGAGGGTAACATTTAGACATTGGAATTGGCAATTTTCTTATATAACTTCACTTCATATCAAATGCCTAAAGGAGAAATGAGCTTTTACACTGTTTTGAAGTGATATGTACATGGATTCATTTGACTGGTGATGTTAGCAGTGTTAATTAATCATAAAGTTGGACAATTTGAGATGTACATACATTGCAATTGGTTTGTGAAAATGCCTAGCACTGAAGCAATAATGTTTATATAAATTCTGAAGAGATCGTTTTTAAAGCCATATCATTCTGTTAAATTTGGGATCATCTGTGATTTTACTGATACTCTTTGTAAGACTATCTCATAGATATTTTTAAACTATGAAACATTATTTATATTTGATTATTTTCCTCCAGCTGTGACTTACTAATTAAGTGAATTACTTACTTAATTACTAATTAAGTAATTACTAATGTGAATTACTAATACAAGATGTTTTTAAATTATTCTATTTATGGATAATGAACTTTTTAGTTAGGGCATTAAATAGTATCTTCAGTACATTTACTGTATATTGCTAATGGCTATTGAGCACCAGTGAGCATTAACATAATGTGTAAGGATTTTATACCTAAAGGAGGTATAAATATGCCCCCTGGGAAAAATAATAGATTGCTTGGGTTCTGGATGAAGTGTGATTAATAAAGCCAGCGACTCCACCTCAGAAAATTATGGTTTAATAGGAGGGGTGAAAAGGCAAAATTAGAAAATAATCAGTGTACCTCGCTAGGGGAAAAAAAGATTGGAGTTTAAATTTAAAAAGAAAAACAAGTTTAGGGTATGATATATTTGAGAACTTGAAGAGAGAATGCTTTTTTGTGAGCCTAACTCATTGCACACCAGCTTCACTAATAAAGTAACCTTGATGATGGTAAGTCTGCTTGCCAAGGCCAGTTTGAGGGATTGATGAAACCTAAACCAGAATGGGCTTCCAGTTTCACACAGGCAATATGAGATTGGCTGCTATCTGAAGAGAGATGATATTTATAGGAAGGAATGAAGCAGTGGAGATAGATTCATTTTTAGGAAGGCTGGATAGTGTTTCTCTAATCACCTCATCCCCACCCTCTCAAATGTGTGGCTCCTACACAGAGCCCTTTCTTTCATGAAACACTTAATCCCTGTAACTTCCTTCTTTTCAAACTGCCCCTTTCTGTCTTCTCTGGATTATATTCTCCCATAGCCAAATGTATTACTTTTCCAACAGTACTTCCACTATGAAGCTGCTTCCTCTTCTACAGGACTTCATCTCATCTCTTCTCAACTGACAGTGGCCCTGCCCATCTCTATTTTTAATCCTCTGTCTTTCTCCATCTGTTTTCCTCTTTCTCACATGCACAAGCACCATCCATCAACCTCCATATTCCCTGTGTTGCTTTGCCTCTGAGTCAAAGCAAAGTCAATCAGGGTGTTAGATGAAGTCAGTTATAAATGTATATTTCTCAATAAATTATATAATTAAACACTATTAGATAGACAAAGCCCTTTATGATAGGAATGATGGAGTTGTGTGCTTTACAATCTTATTTTACTTGGGGAAAGAGATTTTCAGAGTCAGGAAAAATGTGGTCAGTTTACCTCCATAAAGTATTGCAGGATACTAGTCCATTCTCAAAAAAGCAATGGTAGAGTCACTTCATGAAAACAAGTTCCACAGATAGTTTCTTTGAGAAACTGGGATGCTGAGAAAGATTTTCTGAATGGCAGTAAGTTCGCAATGGTGGGTGAGAAAGCATATATATTTAATTAGTCTTTGGCAAGAGTAGCACCTTCTCAAGCACTTAAGAAAATGACTGCATGATGAATCACAATTTTTCTGACTTCTCAAATCTAGACTTGATTTGATAAATGCTATATATTTCCATCATTATAAGAAAAAATGAGCATCATCACAGAGAAACAGATGGGTTCTTTCACTTAATTTAGTCTCAACACTTGCTCTTTCTGTGGGAATATCACTCAATCCAGCTCATTATAAAGAAGACATGCAATGTTTTGTCATAGCTATGGAATTAACCTATGACATGACATAGAGTCCTTGATCTGTGTAAAATTTCTTTTATCTCCGGTTTTGGCCCACTGATCTTGAAATAGAGTCATTTCATGTAATTCTGTATTAGGTCCTTTAAAAATCAACATCTCTCAATAGCACTTGATAATTCAATGCCATTGTTACAGTACAATGTAATAGTTATGGAAGGATATCATCTTTCTCCATACATATATGTATGTGTGTATATATATTTTTTATTACTTAGTTATTTAGTAACAGCCATGCAATAAACCACTTGTTCCATAGTAGATGAAGATAGCACCAAGATCTCAACCTTAAGACTCCAGTGAAAATAAAGTTTTGGTCCTATTTTATGTTTGTTATAATAATTCTCAGAAGAATAATGTGTAATTTTGATGTCATTCTGGTTTATGAAAGACTTTAAAAATTTTATAATTTGAACTTTAACATTTTCAATATTCTACAGTTTGATTGGCTACATGTGTACCTCTTCCAATCAGGCTACAGAAGTTGTAAACAGTGGAAAATAGAAATGGCTAATGAATCTTACTTAGGGACATAGAAAAGGTCAAAGTTGTACAGTTTATTATTATCTTCTAGAGAATATATAGGACATTAAAATTCTAATGCTACAGTCTTGTGACAAAGAATATAATGAGAACTATAAATAATAAACAGTACAACATGAATCATCTTGTGACAATGATTATAACTTAGAACAGGAAATACTTAACCCTTTCCCATTACTATGAGGAGAAAGGGCTATTTTGTTGATGTTTTTCTTTCCCTCTTGCGGTTAGGAACTATTTAAGCCACAGAAAAGAAAGGGAAAACATATATATTCAAGAGTGTTGAATATATTGAATTATGTGCACTTTCCAAAATGAATAAGATATTTTGGTGTAGGATTAATATTAGCTCATATTGCACCAGAATAATTTAAAATTAGCTATTTTAAGGCAAATCATGTGTTTTTTAAACATTTTTTCCTACTTCTTTACTTCTTTTATTTCTTTCTTTATTTTGGCTGTGTTAGGTCTTCATTGGTCCACGTGGGCTTTCTCTAGTTGCGGCGAGCGGGGGCTACTCTTCCTTGCGGTGCACGGGCTTCTCATTGTGGTAGCTTCTCTTGTTGTGGAGCATGGGCTCTAGGCACGTGGGCTTCAGTAGTTGCAGCATGCAGGCTCAGTTGTTGTGCTCGTGGGCTCTAAAGCTCAGGCTCAGTAGTTGTGGCACACTGGCTTAGTTGCTCTGTGGCATGTGGCATCTTCCCGGACCAGGGCACGAACCTGTGTCCCCTGCATTGGCAAGCGTATTCTTAACCACTGTGCCACCAGAGAAGCCCCAAATCATGTGTTTAAAATGGGTGTTTTGCTGTCATTGAGGATGCTGGCACCTATGATAAAAAGGTAATACAGAATTTCTATACGGAAGCTGTGAATAAACAAAAATATTTGCATTTCACTTGCATTTAACAACAGGATACCAGGCTTATTTGATACTTGTGTTTACTGAAACCTGTTATATAGGCACAGAGCTCTGCATAAACTAAAGGAAATGTATTTATCCTACACCACAGAGGTATAAAGGAAACTTCAATGCCTCAATTTGCTAATAGTTATTTTTTGTTGCGTACCGTAGGTGCTCAGTGTTTAGAAATGGCATAGAAAATAACATGCAGAGGGTATTAGGAAAGAGAACAGAGGGTTTGAAAAGAGCAGCTTGTGTTGGTGGCACTTTCTTGTTACAGTAAATTTGTCATGGATTGCTGTAATTGTGAGTAAAGTCTTTCTGAGTGTTTATTGGAGCTACTTCCTTTGAGAAGGAAAACGTATCCTGTTCTGCTGTCACTTACCACACCTTTTGGCAGCTCTCCAGAGATGCAGCACTGCCGTTGACACAACAACTTGATTTCTTGTCAAAATATCTTTTAACATCTGGCTCAAAAGATATTTTTGATGACTATAAGCATGCCCAACTCCTCTGTTCATTAAGGCTGAAAATTCAATAAGTGTTTGGTACGCTGGGACTAAGCTACCTCACAGTGAGCAGCTGTCAAATGATTTGCTGCATGCTTCTGCTCAACCCACCACGGTGAATTGATGGAATTGCGCCAGCTTCAGGACAGAGTGAGGGGAATCTTAGCAAGCTCTACCCAGATGCTCCTTTTATCCAGTGCTCCTTGCACTACCACCTGTAAATTTAGAACAATCTATTCTGAATCAAATGGAGAAAAAGAAACTTCATGGATCCATGTGTCTTTTTTTCCCAGAGTAGTGAAGAACCTACGATTGGTGCTAAAAACACATGAATGGTTTTGCTCATAGGCTAGGTGCCTTTTGGATCTGTAGGTTTTGTCAACCATTAACTGACTGCTTACGTCACCTACATCATCAGCTCTGAGCATGAAAAATGCTCATTGGAAGAATCCTCCTCTAAAGATATTTCTAATTTAGTGGTTCTTCATAGACAGTGTCAGTGTGTTTTAGGACCACTGTGTGAATGAAGTTGTATAGTGGTCAGAATGGCCATCCTTCCACCCTGCATGCTGTGCCCATATCTTTGTCACTAGAATTTGAAAAAGCTCCCATCTGGGCTTTTGATAATCTCTCAGAGCCATCATGATAATGGGGTTCTGTAGCACTTATGAAGAATACAAACATAGCAGTGTCGGAGAAAATAATTCCACACGAGTGAAATGTTTTCATTTGCCTTTAAAAGTTCTGAGTATATAGTACCTTTTGTTTCGAGAATGGGTGAAGGATTCAGCCCGGTTCCATCTTGTCCCCGGACTTCTATTAAGCCAGCCTTATCTATACCATGTATTTAGCAACAGTGAAATGCTGAGAGACAAACACGAGTTCATGTTTGAAGCAATGGTGTAGAACTCTCCCATCTCCCCTGCCCCTTTTCTTTCCTAACTTTTCAGCCTGGTTCTGCCTCTAACTGGCTGTGAAATGTTGGCTCTGTTACTCTCACCTCAGTCTCATCTGACTACTTTTAGTGTTTGGGCATTTTTCTCTATTATCTGGACTTGGGTCTACCTCCTGGACCTTATCTTCATTCACCCATCCTGCACTGAGCAACCCCCATAGCCTTAGGTAGGTAGCAATTCCCCACCCCGGACTCGCCAAGTCTAACAAGAACCCAATGCCCCCTCCCCACAATCACAGCTGCAAGCCATTGGTAGGGTTTCAACGAAGCTACTTACAAAACCCTGGCACATTACTGCTTTCATTTTCTTCAAAGTAGAAAACAAAATCCAAGGCTTCAGCTCCAAAAGTGGCATTTTTAAAAATAATTCACACTATTTCAAAGTTTAGAGCTTTTATTGAATTTCCAAGTATGTAAGACACATTAGTGCTAAACAGGCTGCAAGAGGGTAGGGGGTTTCAAATATAAAAACATAAATGAGTAATTTTCACCTCTTTTCCCAAGCGTTTTTTTCCCCCTCCTTCCTTTTTTTGCCATCAGTTGTTCTCTCTGTTTGAGGATGCAGGAGCCAGCATTCCCCAGGAAGGGAAATTGGCAAAATAGGAAGGCAGTGGAGGACCAAATACTGGGGGAGGAGCAAAAGCCATAGGCACAGCGAGAAATGGATTGAAACTTGGAGGTCGAGGAGGGATGAAGCAATGAGCAGGAGCGCAAGAAGGTAAACCTGGAGGGCTGGACGACAAGGGCACAGGCCTTGGCCAGTTCTCCACGGGGTGCCGCGGGCCTCCCAGTGGGAAAGAAACCTGAGCCAACCTTTCCTTGCAGGTCACTCTCGTACTTCCTGGAGGCACCTCCATCATTATCCCTGATCTAAGGGTGGGGATGGGTGGCGGGCCTCTTACTTGAGAGCCCCTGGATGGAAAGAATCCTTGACCCCTTGGCAAAGCCACATATAACCTTGCGTTACTGCCACCTCTCTCAGTGCCCCCATGGCTGACCCTCGTGCCCCCCACCATCAGTGCGGGAGGGCCACCAGAGAATTCCCGGGACACATGAATAGAATCCTGTCCCCTCTGCCTCTGGCCTGCCAGCCCCTCAGAGATATTTACTTCTGCTGTTGCTAGGGACTCTTCCGCAACAGCAGGTGGTGGCTCATAGGGGGGTTTGAGAGCTCTCGAACCGTCCACAGGAATGCAGGATCCTGTTCTCTCTGAGGGACACTCCAGTTGCTCTCTTGCCAGATCGGTCAGTACACTGAAGGGAGGTCTCAGGGGGATGCGAGGGAGGCCCCAGGACTCCGCATCGTCCTTCTGCATGGAGCTCGGACACTGGAGGGTCACGCCGGGGCGCAGTTCCGGGGTCCCGTGTTCATCGGCAGCTACTGCTGTGGGTGAAGGGGCGTGCCCTCCAAGGCTTGCCAAAACAGAAATAAATAGGTTAATAAAAATGAAAATGCTGGGCTTCCCTGGTGGCGCAGTGGTTGAGAGTCCGCCTGCCGATGCAGGGGATGCGGGTTCGTGCCCCGGTCCGGGAAGATCCCACATGCCACGGAGCAGCTGGGCCCGTGAGCCATGGCCGCTGAGCCTGTGCGTCCGGAGCCTGTGCTCCGCAACGGGAGAGGCCACAACAGGGAGCGGCCCGTGTACCACAAAAAAAAAAAAAAAAAAAAATGCGGTGACCAGAAAATATCTGAAATATGTGATTGATCGAATTCTCTGGAATACACGGTGGGAAAAGGGAGAGCCCGATCTCCTCCCAGGTGTAGTCAGCAAACACTTCTACGATTCACTTGCCCTTCACCAGGCGGCCTCTTTGGCATTAGGCTTTGTGGTTTCCCTTTATGGCTGACCTGTGGCTCCACCTGGTTCCCCATATTCCCACCTCCTCAAGGCAACAAGGCAGTCTAGAAGACTCAGATAGCTTCCTTAAAAGCTGCAGTGCGCAGGCACGCTAGATAAACAGAGGAAACACCAGCTCTTTCAGTCCCAGTAGGATCTATGATCCACTGAACCCGTCATTTAGATTCTGGGAGGAGTGCCCTGGAAAGTCTTATGAGGGAAAACCTTTTTTTTTTTTTTTTTTCTCCACAGAAGCCGACGAAAGGTTAGTTATGCTAACAAACACTTCAGTTTATTTCTCTTTCATGAAGCATCATTCAACATTTATACCAACTTTTGTTAAAATTTTTTCATTCGGGAGAGGCCACAGCAGTGAGAAGCCCGTGTAATGCAAAAAAAAAAAAAAAAAAAAAAAAAAAAAAAATTTTTTCATTCAACCCATACCACACCCTAGAGTAAGAATTTCCTCATATTTAAATCCCACAATTTAGACTAAGGATTTGCAACTTCAAAACTACATTTAAAACTCCAGTATTCTTAGTACCTGAATTTATGTCCTTCACGCCTTTGTCTCTGATCCCCTTCCGCATCCTTCGCTACCCCCTCCTCCCTGTTGTCCGTGTCACACTCACACAGGAAAACAATTCAAATTGCCTTTTGCCTTCAACTTAAACAGTTGTACACAGTTTTGTACTTACACATTTTCAGTACAAGCCATGGAGAAATTTGATCAGCAAAGCCTTCTTGAGGTGATGGAGAAAACCAGCTGAACGCCCACACCAAGACAACTCAGTCTGGAGAAAAGACTGGTGCTTCTGCTTTAGAGCAGCTTGGCAGGTCGAATGAAGCCAGGGACCAACTGCTTCTTTCTAGATTTGGAGTCCTCTTTATGAGGTTACCAGTTGCTAGGGAAGGGAGGGAGAAAAGGAGCCGGGAGGAGGGGGGGGGATAAATCTGTGACACTCCTCTGAAGCTAAATGTATGATTCCTTTTTGCACAGTAGTAGATGAACTTAAAGGCATTCGCTACATTAACCCTGTTGCAGTCCAGTTAGAAAGACAAATCATCAAGACAATTTTAGAAGAATCATGGTGGCATGGTCTTTTGTTAAGAGTTATTTCTGAAGTTTTATTTAGAAAAGGTAGTTGTCAAACCTCCTCTTCCAGGGTGGAATTACAAACATTGAGCAGAGTACCATGCCTAATCTTGTAATTTAAACTTCCAGTTTAGGGGATGCATACTATTAACTTGGTGGAGAACAGACTTTGGGGGGTTAAATTGCTTTGCAATCTGAGTCTCACTTGTGAAGATGAAACAAGAATAGCACTATAAAAAATATCCCTCTAAGAATCATATTGGCTTTTACTTTTTAGCCCCTCAATTTGCAATTCTTCCCTTCATCCTACCTTCTAGTTTATTGGCTCAGTATGTTCTATGTGTGTGTGTGTGCGTGTGTATGTGTGTGTGTGTGTGTGTGTATACACATATTTCCCAGAATAGAGCTCTGGAAACTTCCCTGCAAGTGAGAGGGGAAATAAAAGGCATAGTAGATAACATCAATTTACAAATATTAGCTCAGATTTTGCCTTGTAACTTTTTGCATAAGGCACTTTCTGTTCTTCCAGTTTAAATTTCTTCCCCCTCCCTACCTTAAGCAAGTATACTTCCTCAGCTTTTATTTTCTGCCAACGATCTACAGATTAATGGCTCTGAAATTATGACAGCCATCCCCTGATCTAAGATTACTAATCTTGCTCTAGGATAAAGCCAAAAACTTGGCCCACTTCCTTAAATTCATCTAAGATTTGTGCTGTTCAGACTAGGCTTCAAATACCTTAAAATAACTTTCTTTATTCCCAATATCAGAATATGCTGTATATGCTATTACATTTCAACATTTCAACAGATATATATATATATATATATTTCAATTTATATGTGGAATGTGTGTGCGCGAGCATGTGTGTGTGCAGTGGGTAGGTACAAGATACTAACGCAAAGAAATGGTCACTGCTGTGAAGCAACAGACTCATAATAGAAATGACCTTTTGGGTCTCTAACTCCACATCTTCCTGCCAGGGTGCCTTGTCCCTGTCTATACACTGTCGAGTTTTCTTTATCTCATTGAAAGATGAAAGCGGCATGTTTCCAAAACTTCTCCCAGAGGAATCTGTTCCCTTGCCTAGCATGGCTCACTGTTAAGAAATATCTTGATTCTCCAGCTTCAGTTTCTATTTTTCTTTAGTTTATTATTTACTTGTCCTTATGTAAAAGAAAAGTTATTATTAGCAATATAATTGTGGTAGAGCCTTAAAGCCCTTTTAACACTTGCCATATCAGAGGGAATAATGAAACTTGGGTTAATGCCTGCTAATAGTTGGTAAGTCGTATTTATATAGTTTATATTTGAGAGCTTGCATTTTTTTCTGAATAATGGCAAG
Source organism: Hyperoodon ampullatus (assembly GCF_949752795.1). Lineage (NCBI taxonomy): Eukaryota > Metazoa > Chordata > Mammalia > Artiodactyla > Ziphiidae > Hyperoodon > Hyperoodon ampullatus. The sequence continues at coordinate 109,203,851 of NC_136913.1, read as the reverse complement.
GATTCCCCAGGAAACCGTTTTATGACTATCAAACTATTGCAATAATTGGCTGTTTTTAGTTAGAAATGCCTATTTAGTAAAGTATCACCTTAATTGGATTACGTGAGAGTGAAATGTAATATAGACAGCAAATAGCTGGGCATAGTGACAAAGCCAATGACACCTTAGAATTTTCCAAAACCATAATAGGTATTATAAATTTATGGATTCTAGCTCAGATTTTGCCTTGCAACTTGTTTGCTTTTGTGCAATGAATGTTTGTTGAATACCTACTGCATGCATTCACTATTTGGTTTAGTGTGGATTATACCACAAAAGTGAAATATGCAACTGGTAGTGACTTCAAGAAATATTCAAACTTTCTGGGGGGAGAGAAAAACATCTATAAAAGAAGAATGCAGTAAGAAAGAATAGACACAGACTATTAGCTTTCATTTTCCACAATGGAAATTCAGAAGAAGAAGCTATAATTTTAGGCAAAAGTAGTTGTGAAATATTTCATGTGGGGTTGGGGCTTGAGTTGTGTTTTGAAGGGTGGGTGCAATATTCCATGTCAAGAACAGGTACGGAGGGGACTTCCCTGGTGGTCTAGCGGTTGAGAATCTGCCTTCCAATGCAGGGGATGTGGTTCAATCCCTGGTTGGGGAACTAAGATCCCAGATGTTGTGGGGCAACTAAGCCCACGTGCCACAACTACAGAGCCCATGCGCTCTGGAGCTCACGCTCCACAACTAGAGAGAAGCCCGTGTGCCGAAACCAAAGATCCCGCGTGCTGCAATTAAGACCCAATGCAGCCAAAAATAAATTTAAAAAAAGAAGAAGAAAAAGAACAGGTATGGAGGTAGGAATGAAGGGGAAATTTTGGAATTTTTAATCCAAACTGGGCTCATATTTGGCAGAAATAGAAGTTTAAAGAGCCAATTGGACCCTCTAGAGATAGTAAGATCAGCCAGATAACTAGTAAAGTTGTACCCAGCAGGGAATATTTGAAGGCATTCAGATTTTATAGTTAAAAATAAACCTAGAATCATCTCAAAACCTACTTTTTGACACAAAGCTATTAGCTGCTTCAATTATCCACTGAGCTCTGAAAATGAAGTAATAAAGTGTATACTTTTTGTTGTTGTTTCTTTGAATAACTGTTTTGGGGAGGAAAAAATGGGTAATGGAAGTTGAGGATTTGCCAAAAAGTAGCTTAGCTGTGAAAGTAGTTATGCTATAAATGCCTTTCATTACCTATGGCCTCTAATTTCATGACACAGCTCCAGATATCACTCTCATATCTCTCAAAAGGTTTTGAGGACTTTATTGAAATGCTAAGTAAGAACCATATAAAGAGATATATTTACATTTGCTCAGCAATTACTAGGTCATTAAAAATGTGGTTGTACTGCCAAAATGATGTTGTTGGTTGTTTTTCAAAGAAATTTTGCAGATGCTTAAGTACAGGCAAAGTATCATTTAAAATACATCCTTTCTTTTTTGCTAGAAAAAGAATCCAGGAGGTAGAGACATAAGGATGATTTTCTCTCTTTCCATCAGGCTAATAAGAAGGTGATGAAGAGATTGTCATGCTGATCCCTGGGGAGACAGTTGTCAAAAGATCTCATCCATTAACTCTCTTTCAAAATGTAATGTAGCTATGCCTGTGGAAAGCTCTCAGTTTAGGATGTCTAAAAGTACCTCTAGAAGATAGACCAGATATTTTTAAGGGTGTGTTGCTATTTAATTCAGTGTATTAAGAAGCATGAGATTAATGAAGGCATGGTACTACCCCAGAATGAGCTAGACAGAAATATTCAGTTGCACAACTATAGGCAGTACTCCTGTCCTCTCTGCCAACAGCTGTCCTGCAAACTCTATGTGGTAAGTGACAAGGGTGAACAGGTGAGAGTGTGGTTATTTCACTACCCGTACTGGCAAAAGCAACTAACGACACATGCCTCACTGTTGGACCTATGTGTATGAAGATCAATAGACCATTATTGCTTTTCTCAAGTTCTTTGCTCCAGACTTTTAAAAAATTGTTTTAAACAGGTAATTTATGGCAATGACTCCAAAACAGATTATTTTCTTATAGAAATCAGAAGCTATCAGAAATTCCTTCAACAGATCACTCTAATTTTTCTTGATCTCCTGAGAGTCAGAACTAGAAATTAAGTAACAGCTGGGCAAGGCAGATGAGAAAAATGAAGAAGGAAAAGGAAACTGAGATTTTTTTTTACTACTTACTCTATGCCAGATATTTAATACATTTCGTCTCATTTAATATTCACAGCCAACATTTAAGGCCGTTACTATTATTATATCTATTTTATGGATGAAGATAAAGACAGGGAGAAGTTTAAGTAGTTTTTTCCAAGGTCCCACAGCTAGTAAACAGCAGACAATATTGAGATACAGACAATCTGACACCAGAGCCCGTATTTCTTTCATTCAACCATGTGGCCCCCTGACTGTAGTTCTAGGTGAATCACATAGGTGGCTCAGATCAAAACATCTGATCCAGATGTGATCCAGATGTGTACCAGATCCGAGTTTAGATTATTTAATGCATGTACTCACTGACACTCATCCTAATATAGTTCTGCAATGAAGAAATCATACAAACTGCAATGCATCTCAGAAAGCCTGCCCATGCAGGAATGTAGCAAGTGACTGAAGATTAGGCACTTGGTGGCAGTCCAGCAAGAGGATGAGGACTAAAAGTCCTCTCATGGATCGAATAGGGTTGGTGACAGAGAAAAGAACTTAGCCATAGGACAGCACTGAGTGATCATTACTAATGAATTAATTTTAATATGTGCTCAGTATGACCAGTATTAAAATTAAATTGATTTTGAGTTTTTGAACTGCAGGTATAGGGTTGCTCAGACTATTTCTATGTCACTAAGGTGGGACTGAGCTTATAATCATGATTAGCTCATCCATCTTCCAGTATTGGAGCAAGTGGGAGAATATAGAGTTAATTGTGTGTGTGTCTTGGGTGAAGTGGGGGTGGGGATAGTTGAGTTGTCCAAGTGAGCTATTAATGATAACTCTGGAGAATACCTTTCTGAATTAGGAAAACATATTAATTAAAAAATAAAATTAATGTATTTTATGTTCACATTGATATATATTATAAATTAAGATATAAACATGGACTAATAAGTAAAATGAGGAAAGTTAATGAAAAAAGTTGTTTTACAGTAACCCATTAGACCATAAGTTTATAACAATTAGACACACACACACACACACACATGCAAGGGAATTGAAGGCATACTTAATTTCTTGAGCACTAAGTTTAAAAAACAAAAACTATTTTAGATTAGTTTCTTCTTGCTTATAATTAAGACTGTAAATTCATGCTGAAAGCATTTTATCAAACTTTATTAAAAATGAATCATATGTGCCAACTTTTGAAGGGCTTTGGTTCTGGAATCAGAGGAACACAGACCTGGGTTCAAATCTCAGCTTTACTACTTACTGGCTTTGTGACCTTGGGCAGGTTGCTTAACTTCTCTGAACCTCATTCTCCTCATTTGTGAAGTAGGATTATAGAGAGAATTATATTAAAGCGTGTGTGAAAAGTGACTGTTACAAACTAGGTGATTAAAATATAATCCCTTTCCTTGTGCATATTTGACTCAGCTTTCTTATATGTAAAATGGGGATGATGATGCCTCTTACCTATTTCAGGGCTGTTGAGGAAATTAAATATGATAATTATATGAAATCACTTTGCAATCTGTAAATCACTGTACATATGTTAGGTTAATAAAACCATGGGTTATATTTCAGGGGCAAGAAGATTTGGGGACACATTTTAAATATCACTGTGTAGGTAGCCACCTATTTCGCCTACCCATAAGGCTGTTCTTCATTTCCTGAATCATTAATGGGGAGGATTAACCACAGTATTAAAAAAAAACCCATGGTGTAAAATGCTTTAAATGTTTCAATTGGTGCTACATAAATCTCACCCATTGTTGTTTTTAATGTGGTAGCTGTGTTAGAATAAAGAGTCTGTATTTTTGTATTTGACTATATACTTAATTAGATTTCAGAATCTTGTGTTGCACAGCAGGAATCACTGAAAACCCCTGTGATGATTAGAATGAAAGCCTTTAAAAAAAAGAAAAGAAGAAGGTTGCTTGGTTTCCTGATAGTGCAGATTTGATTTATTGATTCTCTGAATGATTTGCTACTTTAGAGAAAAAATAGGAACCACAGATATAAATAAGTTCATAGGTCACCTGAAATATGCAATAGCCCATATCTCCACTTGCTCTGGTTTGGCCATATGCAGAATGACCCAGTGCCTCTGGAAGGGTTCATCACTTTGTTTCAGATAGGACTATAGAGCTGTTGAAACTTTAATGCCTGAGTGAGATTCCTCCATTATCTTCTAGTAATCTTAGAAGAGACACTTTCCCATTGCCTGGCCCTCCAGAGTCTGATCTTTTCTTCTGATGAACTCTTCCCCTGAATAAACGCACTTATCAATTCATTTCTCTAAAAGCTGAAAGTGGAGGATCTGGGGATCTTATTGAAATAGCAGGTTCACAGGCTCCGCCTCTAAGATTCTGATTTAGCTGATCTGTAGTGAAGTACAGTTATCTGCAGTTTAAATCCTTAATGATTCTGATGTGGGGTTCTTTGGATCACAATAGAGAAATACCGACTAGATGGTCTTTTAGCCTTGAAGCCTAGCTTTTTGAGGAAGAACCCAGCCTTCAAGTGGATACTCTTTTTCTATAGGTCTAACCAACTGACTACAGGAGCACTAGAACATAAAACCCTTTTGACCATACCCCATGCCTTCAGTTCCCTTTTGTTTCATAAACCTCCAAATACCATGATTAGTTTTGAACAGATGTGTTGAGTTTAGTTCATCTAGAGCAGCAATTCTCAGTGTGGTCTGGGGAAAACTCGGGTCCCCAAGATCCTTTCCAAAAGTCCACAAGGTCAAAATATTTTCATCATTGTATGAAGGCATTATTTGCTTTTTTCACTCTCATTCTCTCACTAGTGTACAGTGGCGTTTTCCAGAGGCTGCTTGATATGTGATGTCATTGCTTTGAGATTAATGAAACCTGTGGTTCTATATCCTGTGTTTTAAAACTTTTTCAGTTTTAATTTCTAATATGGTAATTATTGATAGATGTAACCCACCCAAACAAAAACTCTTTGGAGTCCTGAATAATTTTTAAGAGTGTGAAGTGGTCCTAGACCAAAAAATTTTAGGACTTCTGTCCTATGTAACCAAACATAGTTTTAAAATGTGCATCAGTTAATGTAAACTGATGAAGTTGTTACCAAATCTCAAGGAAATCTCAAACCTGATTAAAATATTCAGATTCCTATTTTTTTTGCCTCCTCTTATAAATTCTTAAGGTAGAAATGTTAGGTAGTTAGTCAGACATTAGCAGCAAGGAGGTGACAGTGGTGAGAAAGACAAGAAAGAGCAGTCAAGTTATACCCAACCATCTGGGGACTCTCCCCTGACCCCACCCAGAACAGGTGAAACTATGGTCGTGTGGTGGTCAGCATCTCCTGATAAAGAGGGGCACAGTAACACGAGGGAACCTCCCCAGGATGCACATGCCCAGAACAGAAAGGCATATAACCTATAGTAAACACAAATTCATTATATAATCATTATAATAAAATCTACATAGAGAAGGATGTGCTCTCACTGCCTCTTGTGAGAGCACTGGAATCACAACTAACTGCTGAACAATCATTGACAGGAAGACACTGGAACTCACCAAAAAAGATACCCTATATCCAAAGACAAAGGAGAAGTGACAAATAGATGGTAGGAGGGGCACAATCACAATAAAATCAAATCCCATAACTGCTGGGTGGGTGACTCACAAACTGGAGAACACTTATACCACAGAAGTCCACCCACTGGAGTGAAGGTTCTGAGCCTCATGTCAGGCTTCCCAACCTGGGAGTCCAGCAATGGGAGGAGGAATTCCTAGAGAATCAGACTTTGAAGGCTAGCGGGATTTGATTGCTGGACTCTGACAGGACTAGGGAAAACAGATACTCCACTCTAGGAAGGCAAACACAAAGTAGTGTGTGCACTACGACCCAGGGGAAGGAGCAGTGACCCCACAGGAGACTGAACCAGAACTACAGCCTAGTGTTGGAGGGTCTCCTGCAGAGGATGGGGGGGGCTGTGACTCACCATGGGAATGAGGACACTGACAGCAGAAGTTCTGGGAGGTGCTCCTTGGAATGGGCACTCCCAGGGTCCACAATTAAGCCCACCAAAGAGCTGGTAGGCTCCAGTGCTGGGTGGCCTCAGGCCAAAAAACTAACAAGGAAGGAACCTAGCCCCACCCATCAGCAGACAAGCAGATTAAAGTTTTACTGAGCTGTGCCCACCACAGCAACAGCCAGCTCTACCCATCACCAGTCCCTCCCATCAGGAAACTTGCACAAGTCTCTTAGATAGCCTCATCCACCAGATGGCAGACAGCAGGAGCAAGAAGAATAACAATTCTTCAGCCTGTAGAACAGAAACCACATTCACAGAAAGATAGACAAAATGAAAAGGCAGAGGACTATATACCAGATGAAGGAACAAGATAAAACCCTAGAAAAACAACTAAATGAAGTGGACATAGGCAATCTTCCAGGAAAAGAATTCAGAATAATGATAGTGAAGATGACCCAGGACCTCAGAAAAAGTATGGAGGCAAAGAATAGAAGATGCAAGAAATGTTTAACAAAGACCTAGAAGAATTAAAGAACAAACACCTAGAAGAATTAAAGAACAAACAAACAGAGATGAACAATACAGTAACTGACATGAAAAATACACTAGAAGGAATCAATAGCAGAATAACTGAGGCAGAAGAAAGGATAAGTGACTTGGAAGACAGAATGGTGGAATTCACAGGTGTGGAACAGAATAAAGAAAAAAGAATGAAAAGAAATGAAGACAGCCTAAGAGACCTCTGGGACAACATTAAACACAATAACATTCTCATTATAGGGGTTCCAGAAGGAGAAGGGAGAGAGAAAAGACCTGAGAAAATATTTGAACAGATTATAGTCGAAAACTTCCCTAACATGGGAAAGGAAATAGCCACCCAAGTCCAGGAAGTGCAGAGAGTCCCATATAGGATAAACCCAAGGAGAAACATGCCAAGACACATAGTAATCAAACTGGCAAAAAATTTTAAAGAAGAAAAATTATTGAAAGCAGCAAGGGAAAAATAACAAATAACATACAAGGGCACTCCCATAAGGTTTACTGATGATTTCTTAGCAGAAACTCTACAAACCAGAAGGGAGTGGCATGACATATTTAAAGTGATGATAGGGAAGAACCTACAACAAAGATTACTCTACTTGGCAAGGATCTCATTCAGATTTGATGGAGAAATCAAAAGCTTTACAGACAAGCAAAAGCTAAGAGAATTCCAGACCACAAAACCAGCTCTACAACAAATGCTAAAGGAACTTCACTAAGTGGGAAACACAAGAGAAGAAAAGGACCTATAAAAACAAACCCCTAACAATTAAGAAAATGGTAATAGGAACTTACATATTGATAATTACCTTAAAAGTGAATAGATTAAATGCTTCAACAAAAAGACACAGGCTTGCTGAATGGACACAAAAACAAGACCCATATATATGCTGTCTACAAGAGACCTACTTCAGACCTAGGGACACATACAGACTGGAAGTGAGGGGATGGTAAAAGATATTCCATGCAAATAGAAATCAAAAGAAATCTGGAGTAGCAATAATCATATCAGATAAAATAAACTTTAAAATAAAGCATGTTACAAAAGACAAGGAAGGATGCTACATAATGATCAAGGGATCAATCCAAGAAGAAGATATAACAATTATAAATATATATGCACCCAACATAGGAGCACCTCAATACCTAAGGCACTGCTAACAGCTATAAAAGAGGAAATCAAGGGTAAAACAATAATAGTGGGAGACTTTAACACCTCACTTACACCAATCGACAGATGATCCAAACAGAAAATTAATAAGGAAACACAAGCGTTAAATGACACAATAGACCAGATAGATTTAATTGATATTTATAGGGCATTCCCTCCAAAAACAGCTGATTACACTTTGTTCTCAACTGTGCATGGAACATTCTCCAGGGTAGATCACATTTTCGGTCACAAATCAAGCCTCAGTAAATTTAAGAAAACTGAAATCATATCAAGCGTCTTTACTGACCACAACGTTATGAGATTAGAAATCAATTACAGGGAAAAAAATGTAAAAAACACAAACACATGGAGGCTAAACAATATGCTACTAAATAACCAAGAGATCACTGAAGAAATCAAAGAGGAAATCAAAAAATACTTAGACACAACTTACAATGAAAACACGATGATCCAAAACCCAGGGGATGCAACAAAAGCAGTTCTAAGAGGGAAGTTTATAGCAATACAAGCCTACCTCAAGAAACAAGAAGAATCTCAGAGAAACAGTCTAACCTTACACGTAAAGGAACTAGAGAAAGAAGAACAACCAAAACCCAAAGTTAGCAGAAGGAAAGAAATCATAAAGATCAGAGCAGAAATAAATGAAATAGAAACAAAGAAAACAATAACAAAGATCAATAAAACTAAAAGCTGGTTCTTTGAGAAGATATACGAAATTGATAAACTATTAGTCAGACTCATCAAGAAACAGAGGGAGAGGACTCAAATTAATAAAATTAGAAATGAAAAAGGAGAAGTTACAACAGACACGCAGAAATACAAAGCATCCTAAGAGACTACTACAAGCAGCTCTATGCCAATAAAATGGACAACCTGGAAGAAATGGACAAATTCTTAGAAAAGTATAACCTTCCAAGGTAGAACCAGGAAGAATTAGAAAATATGAACAGGCCAATCACAAGTAATGAAACTGTGATTAAAAATCTTCCAACAAACAAAAGTCTAGGACCAGAGGGCTTCACAGGTGAAGTCTATCAAACATTTAGAGAAGAGCTACCACCCATCTTTCTCAAACTCTTCCAAAAAATTGCAGAGGAAGGAACACTCCCAGACTCATTCTATGAGGCCACCATCACCCTGATACCAAAACCAAAGATACTACCAAAAAAAAAATTACAGACCAATATCACTGATGAATATAGATACAAAAATCCTCAACAAAATACTAGCAAACAGAATCCAACAACACTTTAAAAGGATCATATACCATAATCAAGTGAGATTTATCCCAGGGATGCCAGGATTCTTCAATATACGCAAATCAATCAATGTGATATGCCATATTAATAAACAGAAGCAGAAAAACCGTATGATTATATCAATAGATGCAGAAAAGGATTTTGACAAAATTCAACACCCATTTATGATAAAAATTCTCCAGAAAGTCGGCACAGAGGGAACTTACCTCAACATAATAAAGGCCATATATGACAAACCCACAGCAAACATCATTCTCAATGGTGAAAAAATGAAAGCATTTCCTCTAAGACCAGGAACAAGACAAGGATGTCCACTCTCACCAATATTATTCAACATAGTTTTGGAAGTCCTAGCCATTGCCATCAGAGAAGAAAAAGAAATAAAAGGAATACAAATTGGAAAAGAAGAAGTAAACCTGTCACTGTTTGCATATGACAGGATACTATACATAGAGAATCCTAAAGGTGTCACCAGAAAACTACTAGAGCTTATCAATGAACTTGGTAAACTTGCAGGATACAAAATTAATGCACAGAAATCTCTTGCATTCCTATACACTAATGATGAAAAATCTGAAAGAGAATGTAAGGAAACACTCCCATTTACCATTGCAACAAAAAGAATAAAATACCTAGGAATAAACCTACCTAGAGAGACAAAAGACCTGTATGCAGAAAACTATAAGACACAGCTGAAAGAAATGAAAGATTATACAAACAGATGGAGAGATATACCATGTTCTTGGACTGGAAGAATCATTATTGTGAAAATGACTATACTACCAAAGCAATCTACAGATTCAATGCAATCCCTATCAAATTACCAATGGCATTTTTTACAGAACTACAACAAAAAACATTAAAATTTGTATGGAGACACAAAAGACCCCAAATAGCCAAAGCAGTCTTGAGGGGAAAAAACGGAGCTGGAGGAATCAGACTCCCTGACTTCAGACTATATTACAAAGCTACAGTATTCAAGATGATATGGTACTGGCACAAAAACAGAAATATAGATCAATGGAACAGGATAGAAAGCCCAGAGGTAAACCCACGCACCTATGGTCAAGTAATACATGTTGTATTACATAGTGTAATACAGCACTATTTACAATAGCCAGGTCATGGAAGCAACCTACATGCCCATCGACAGAAGAATGGATAAAGAAGTTGTGGCACATATATACAATGTAATATTACTCAGCCATAAAAAGGAATGAAATTGGGCCATTTGTTGAGACGTGGATGGATCTAGAGACTGTCATACAGAGTGAAGTAAGTCAGAAAGAGAAAAACAAATATCGTATATTAACGCATATATGTGGAATCTAGAAAAATGGTACAGATGAACTGGTTTGCAGGGCAGAAATAGAGACACAGATGTAGAGAACAAACGTATGGACACCAAGGGGGGAAAGTGATGGGGGTGGTGGTGGTGTGGTGAATTGGGAGATTGGGATTGACACATATACACTTACATGCATAAAATAGACAACTAATAAGAACCTGCTGTATAAATAAATAAATAAAATATAAAAAGATAAAATCTACATGTGGTTTTTCCCCCCAGCCCCCCCCCCGGTGGACATTTCTTAGCGAGTCAAGGGTGAGAGCATGTGCAGCAGTAAACTTGTTCCAAAACTCAGGAGTGTCAATCAAATAATGATCCCCTGTCACTCCAAAAAGAGTGTTGGTGAATGTGGAGAAATTGGAACCCTTAGAAATTGTTGCTGGGAATGTAAAATGGTGTGGCCACTGTGAAAAACAGTTTGACAGTTCCTAAATAAGCTTAAAATAAAATTACCAAATGACCCAGCATTTTCAACTCTTATGTGTATACCCAAATACTGTATGTAGGTGTTCAAATAAAAACTTGTACACACACACACACAAAGTGCCCTTAAGCCTGTATAAGGATGCGGCTTTCAATTCACAGAAACAGCCTGCTCTCTCTCTCTCTCTCTCTCTCTCTCTCTCTCTCTCTCTGAGAGTGTATCTTTGTTTCAATAAATTTTTGCTTTGTGCTTACACTTAAAGGGGATGGTTTGCAATTCTTTGCTTACTATCGAGGGACTGAGGTTGCTGGTCTAGGTCTTCTGCTGACCTCCTCGGTTGAAGCTATTTTGTTACGAGGCACGTCAACCCAGTGACACAAAAGAGTAGTACAAAACAAGTAAACAATTATTGACTTATTGAATGTCTCCTGCATTATCACTACTACATAAGATATTGTAAATGAGGTAAAAATATGTTCTGACTTGAGCAGCTTACATTCTTTTAGGGAAAATAGAAATAAATTATATCTAATGAATGTCTAACTGAAGAATGTTTCCATTATTTTTTAGAACTTAATCAAAAGCAAAGACAGGTGAGAGGTAAGCAATCTAATCACAGAGGGTTTCTCAGAAGAGGTAGAACCACAGCTCTACTTTGAAGGATGAAGGAGATTTGAATAGGAAAAGAAACATGCTGTCACGTGAAATCCATTCCTAAAAGCTACGACAGTTAGAATTTCAAGGGATTTTTATTGTCATCCCTTATCTTCCTATATTGCTTGATTTCATTTTACAAATAACATGATTTTACTAAGCAATAACATTTTAAAACAATATAAAACATCTCAGAGATCTAAAGCAATATCCAGACTATTAGAGGCTAAAACAAGCTGAAACCCCTGCCTCAGGGGCTTGGAAATTAAGAAGGAATTGTTTTTCCAGTGGAATTAACTCAGATTAACAGTCATAGACCTTTTATTCACCTTTGGCGATTGGCTAAAGCCATATAGAAAATTGTTACCAAAGCCTGGCTTCAAAATCTTATTTTCCCTGTTTCTACTCTGTATAGCCACCTCATTTTTATATGACTCTGGGTATTTTTTTGTTTGGTTGTTTTCTTTTCTTTCTTCTCTCTCTCTTTTTTTTCTTTTTTTTGGGGGGGGCTCTGTTTTATGTATTTTTAACTGGTCAGATTATTTTGGACTGAAGCCTCTGTATTGAGACTCAAACGCTCTCTAGGGAGCTTCAGCTGACATTACATATGGAATGTCCAGTTGCTGCATGGCTTGTGCTCAGAGCTATGTAGGACCACTGGGAGCTTTTCAACTGCTGCGAAAGTAGCCAATGTCTTTTCTCTATTCAGTGCTAACAATGGCTTGCAATTCACTTTATTTATTTATTTTTTAACATCTTTATTGGAGTATAATTGCTTTACAATGGTGTGTTAGTTTCTGCTTTATAACATAGTGAGTCAGCTATACATTTATATATATCCCCATATGTCTTCCCCCTTGTGTCTCCATCCCTCCCACCCTCCCTATCCCACCCCTCTAGGTGGTCACAAAGCACCAAGCTGATCTCCCTGTGCTATGCGGCTGCTTCCCAATAGCTATCTATTTTACATTTGGTAGTATATATAAGTCCATATCACTCTCTCACTTTGTCCCAGGTTACCCTTCCCCATCTCCATGTCCTCAAGTCCATTATCTACATCTGCAGCTTTATTCCTGTCCTGCTAGGTTCTTCATAACCATATTTTTTTTAGATTCCATATATGTGTGTTAGCACACGGTATTTGTTTTTCTCTTTCTGACTTACTTCACTCTGTATGACAGACTCTAGGTCCATCCACCTCACTACAAATAACTCAATTTCATTTCTTTTTATGGCTGAGTAATATTCCACTGTATATATATATATGCCACATCTTCTTCATCCATTCATCTGTCAATGGACACTTAGGTTGCTTCTATATCCTGGCTATTGTAAATAGAGCTGCAATGAACATTGTGATACATGACCCTTTTTGAATTATGGTTTTCTCAGGATATATGCCCAGGAGTGGGATTGCTGGGTCGTATGGTAGTTCTATTTTTACTTTTTAAAGGAACTTCCATACTGTTCTCCATAGTGACTGTATCAATTTACCTTCCCACCAACAGTGCAAGAGGATTCCCTTTTCTCCACACACTCTCCTGCATTTATTGTTTGTAGATGTTTTGATGATAGCCATTCTGAAAGGTGTGAGGTGATATCTGATTGTAGTTTTGATTTGCATTTCTCTTATGATTACTGATGTTGAGCATTCGTTCATGTGTTTGTTGGCAACCTGTATATCTTCTTTGGAGAAATGTCTGTGTAGGCCTTCTGCCCATTTTTGGATTGGGTTGTTTGTTTTTTGGATATTGAGCTGCATGAGGTACTTGTAAATTTTGGAGATTAATCCTTTGTCAGTTGCTTCACTTGCAAATATTTTCTCCCATTCTGAGGGTTGTCTTTTGGTCTTGTTTATGGTTTCCTTTGCTGTGCAAAAGCTTTGAAGTTTCATTAGGTCCCATTTGTTTATGTTTCTTTTTATTTCCATTTCTCTAGGAGGTGGGTCAAAAAGGATCTTGCTGTGATTTTTGTCATAGAGTGTTCTGCCTAGGTTTTCCTCTAAGAGTTTAATAGTGTCTGGGCTATATTCATGTCTTTAATCCATTTTGTGTTTATTTTTGTGTATGGTGTTAGGGAGTGTTCTAATTTCATTCTTTTACAAGGAGCTGTCCAGTTTTCCCAGCACCACTCATTGAAGAGGCTGCCTTTTCTCCATTGTATATTCTTGCCTCCTTTATCAAAAATAGAGTGACCATATGTGCATGGGTTTAACTCTGGGCTTTCTATCCTGTTCCATTGATCTATATTTTGGTTTTTGTGCCAGTACCATACTGTCTTGATAACTGCAGCTTTGTAGTATAGTGTGAAGTCCAGGAGCCTGATTGCTTCAGCTCTGTTTTTCTTTCTCAATATTGATTTGCCTACTCAGGGTCTCTTGTATTTACGTACAAATTGTGAAATTTTTTGTTCTAGTTCTGTGAAAAATGCCATTGGTACTTTGATAGGGATTGCATTCAATCTGTAGGTTGCTTTGGGTAGTAGAGTCATTTTCACAATGTTGATTCTTCCAATCCAAGAACATGGTATATCTCTCCATCTGTTTGTATCATCTTTAATTTCTTTCATCAGTGTCTTTTTTTGTTTTTTTTGCGGTACGTGGGCCTCTCACCGCTGCGGCCCCTCCCGTTGCGAAGCACAGGCCCCGGACACGCAGGCCCAGCGGCCACGGCCCACGGGCGCAGCTGCTCCACGGCACGTGGGATCCCCCCAGACCGGGGCACGAACCCGCGTGCTCCGCGTCGGCAGGCGGACTCCCAACCACTGCGCCACCAGGGAAGCCCCATCAGTGTCTTATAGGTTTCTCCATACAGGGCTTTTGTCTCCTTAGGTAGGTTTATTCCTAGGTATCTTATTCTTTTTGTTGCAGTGGTAAATGTGAGTGTTTTCTTAATTTCTCTTTCAGCCTTTTCATCATTAGTGTATAGGAATGCAAGAGATTTCTGTGAATTAATGTTGTATCCTGCTACTTTACCAAATTCATTGATTAGCTCTAGTACTTTTCTGGTAGCATCTTTAGGATTTTCTTTTTTTTTTTTTTTTTTTTTGCGGTACGCGGGCCTCTCACCACTGTGGTCTCTCCCATTGCGGAGCACAGGCTCCGGACGTGCAGGCTCAGCAACCATGGCTCATGGGCCCAGCCGCTCCGCGGCATGTGGGATCCTCCCAGACCGGGGCACGAACCCATGTCCCCTGCATTGGCAGGCAGACTTTCAACCACTGCACCACCAGGGAAGCCCTTAGGATTTTCTATGTATAGGATCATGTCATTTGCAAACAGTGACAGCTTTAGTTCTTCTTTTCATATTTGGATTCCTTTTATTTCTTTTTCTTCTCTGATTGCTGTGGCTAAAACTTCCAAAACTGTGTTGAATAATAGTGGTGAGAGTGGGCAACCTTGTCTTGTTCCTGATCGTAGTGGAAATGGTTTCAGTTTTTCACCATTGAGGATGATGCTGGCTGTGGGTTTGTCATTTATGGTCTTTATTATGTTGTGGTAAGTTCCCTCTATGCCTGCTTTCTGGAGGGTTTTTTTTTTTATCATAAATGGGTGTTAAATTTTTTTTTAAGCTTTATCTGCATCTATTGAGATGGTGATATGCTTTTTATCCTTCAATTTGTTAATATAGCTTATCACATTGATTGATTTACATATATTGAAAAATCCTTGCATTCCTGGGATAAACCCCACTTGATCATGGTGCATGATTCTTTTAATGCGCTGTTAGATTCTGTTTGCTAGTATTTTGTTGAGGATTTTTGTGTCTATAGTCATCAGTGATATTGGCCTGTAGTTTTCTTTTTTGGTGACATACTTGTCTGGTTTTAGTATCACGGAGATGGTGGACTTGTACAATGAGTTTGGGAGTGTTCCTCCCTTGCTATATTTTGGAAGAGTTTGAGAAGGATAGGTGTTAGCTCTTCTCTAAATGTTTGATAGAATTCGCCTGTGAAGCCATCTGGTCCTGGGCTTTCGTTTGTTGGAAGATTTTTAATCACAGTTTCAATTTCAGTGCTTGTGATTGGTCTGTTTATATTTTCTATTTCTTCCTGGTTCAGTCTCAGAAGGCTGTACTTTTCTAAGAATTTGTCCATTTCTTCCAGGTTGTCCATTTTATTGGCATGTAGTTGCTTATAGTAATCTCTCATGACCCTTTGTATTTCTGCAGTGTCAGTTGTTACTTCTCCTTTTTCATTTCTAATTCTATTGATTTGAGTCTTTTCCCTTTCTTTCTTGATGAGTCTGGCTAACGGTTTATCAATTTTGTTTATCTTCTCAAAGAACCCGGTTTTAGGGACTTCCCTGGTGGCACAGTGGTTGAGGGTCCGCCTGCCGATGCGGGGGACGTGGGTTCGTGCCCCGGTCGGGGTGGGTCCAGCATGCCACGGAGCAGCTGGGCCCATGAGGCATGGCCGCTGGGCCTGCACGTCCAGAGCCTGTGCTCCACATTGGGAGAGGCCGCAGCTGTGAGAGGCCCACGTACCGCAAAAAAAAAAAAAAAGAAAAAGAAAAGAACCAGCTTTTAGTTTCATTGATCTTTACTATCGTTTCCTTCATTTCTTTTTCATTTATTTCTGATCTGATTTTTATGATTTCTTTCCTTCTGTTAAGTTTGGGGTTTTTTTTTGTTCTTCTTTCTCTAATTGCTTTAGGTGTAATTTTTGGTCGTTTATATGAGATTTTTCTTGTTTCTTGAGGTAGCATTGTATCACTATATACTTCGCTCTTAGAACTGCTTTTGCTGCATCCCATAGGTTTTGGGTCATTGTGTTTTCATTGTCATCTGTGTCTAGGTGTTTTTTGAGTTCCTCTTTGATTTCTTCAGTGATCTCTTGGTTGTTTAGTAGCGTATTGTTTAGCCTCCATGTGTTTTAATTTTTTACAGTTTTTTTTTCCTGTAATTGAAATTTAGTCTCGTAGAGTTGTGGTCAGAAAAGATGATTGATATGATTCCAGTTTTCTTAAATTTACCAAGGCTCGATTTGTGACCCACAATATGTTCTATCCTGGAGAATGTTCCAAGAGCACTTGAGAAGAAAGTGTATTCTGTTGTTTTTGGACGGAATGTCCTATAAATTTCAATTAAGTCCATGTTTTTAATGTATCATTTAAAGCTTGAGTTTCCTTATTTATTTTCATTTTGGATTATCTGTCCATTGGTGAAAGTGTTAAAATCCCCTACTATGATTGTGTTCCTGTCAATTTTCCCTTTTATGGCTGTTAACATTTGCCTTATATATTGAGGGGCTCCTATGCTGGGTGCACAAATATTTACAATTGTTATATCTTCTTCTTGGATTGATCCCTTGGTTATTATGTAGTGTCCTTCTTTGTCTCTTGTAACAGTCTTTGTTTTAAAGTCTATTTTGAGTGATATGAGAATTGCTACTCCAGCTTTCTTTTAATTTCCATTTGCATGGAATATCTTTTTCCATCCCCTCACTTTCAGTCTGTATGTGTCCCTAGGTCTGAAGTGGGTCTCTTGTAGACAGCATATATATGGGTCTTGTTTTTTTATCCATTCAGCCAGTCTATGTCTTTTGGTTGGAGCATTTAATCCATTTACATTTAAGGTAAGTATTGATATGTACATTCCTATTACTATTTTCTTAATTGTTTTGGGTTTGTTATTGTAGGTCTTTTCCTTCTTTTGTGTTTCCTGCCTAGAGAAGTTCCTTTAGCATTTGTTGTAAAACTGGTTTAGTGGTGCTCAATTCTCTTTGCTTTTGCTTGTCTGTAGAGGTTTTAATTTCTCTGTCGAATCTGAATGAGATCCTTTCTGGGTAGAGTAATCTTGGTTGTAGATTTTTTCCTTTCATCACTTTAAATATTTCCTTCCACACCCTTCTGGCTTACAGAGTTTCTGCTGAAAGATCAACTGTTAACTTTATGGGTATTCCCTTGTATGCTATTTGTTGCTTTTACCTTGCTGCTTTTAAGAATTTTTTCTTTGTATTTAATTTTTTGTAGTTTGACTAATATGTGTCTTGGCATGTTTCTCCTTGGATTTCTCCTGCATAGGACTCTCTGTGCTTCCTGGACTTGATTGACTATTTCCTTTCCCATTATTAGGGAAGTTTTCAACTATAATCTCTTCAAATATTTTCTCAGTCCCTTTCTTTTTCTCTTCTTTTTCTGGGATCCCTATATTTCGAATGTTGGTGCCTTTAATGTTGTCCCAGAGGTCTCTGAGACTGTCTTCAATTCTTTTCATTCTTTTTTCTTTATTCTGCTCTGCAGTAGTTATTTCCACTATTTTATCTTCCAGGGCACCTATCCATTCTTCTGGCTCAGTTATTCTGCTATTGATTCCTTCTAGAGAATTTTAAATTTCATTTATTGTGTTGTTCATCATTTTCTGTTTGCTCTTTAGTTCTTCTAGGTTATTGTTAAACATTTCTTGTATTTTCTCCATCCTGTTTCCAAGATTTTGGATCATCTTTACTATAATTACTCTGAATTATTTTTCAGGTAGACTGCCTGTTTCCTCTTCATTTGTTAGGTCTAGTGGGTTTTTACCTTGCTCCTTCATCTGCTGTGTATTTCTGTGTCTTCTCATTTTGCTTAACTTACTGTGTTTGGGGTCTCCTTTTCACAGGCTGCAGGTTCGTAGTTCCTGTTGTTTTTGGTGTCTGTCCCCAGTGGCTAAGGTTGGTTCAGTGGGTTGTGTAGGCTTCCTGGTGGAGGGGACTAGTACCTGTTCTGGTGGATGAGGCTGGATCTTGTCTTTCTGTTGGGAAGGACCATGTCTGGTGGTGTGTTTTGTGACCTTATTATGATTTTAGGCAGCCTCTCTGCTAATGGGTGGGGTTGTGTTCCTGTCTTGCTAGTTGTTTGGCATAGGGTGTCCAGCACTGGAGCTTGCTGGTCGTTGAGTGGAGCTTGGTCTTAGCGTTGAGACGGAGATCTCTGGGAGAGCTCTCGCTGATTGATATTATGAGGGGCCAGGAGATATTTGGTGTACCAATGTGCTGAACTCGGCTCTCCCACATCAGAGATGCAGGCGTGACACCCGGCTGGAGCACCAAACCCCTGCCAGCCACACGGCTTTGACGTTTTTAGCACAGTCAAGGAAGGAACCAATGATCTTGAAGATAGGTGAGTAGAAGCTGCCCAAACAATTGTACATGGGTCGCAGTCCTTCACATGGGGAGTGCACTAGGAATTTAAGAATGTGTAGAGTATAGCTTAGCAGTTAAGAAAGCCAAGCTCATTTTGTGAAATTCCTTGGATTCAAATTTCAGCTCTGCCACTTGTTAGCTCCAAAACCTTTAATGAGATTCTAAATCCATCTGTCTCTTCTTGAGGCTTATTTTAGACAGGCAAAGGCGAGTATATCTTCATACCCTCCTGCCAGAATCTTAAGTTTCTATAGACGACTTAAAGGGGTTCACCCACGAATTCAGTTCAGATAGTCTTAACACACTGCTCTCTCAAGGTTGTGTCCTTGAAAATGGCTGGTTACATACTTTATGATTCCCATTATATGACATATAGAGGTAGTAAAAATCAGTGGTTACCAGAGGACTGAAGGGAGGTGAGGAGGATTGAATAGGTGAAGCACAGGGAATTATTGAGAATAGAACTATTGGATATGATACTGCAAGTGTGAATACATGACACTTTTTTTGTCAAAACTCATTGAACTTCTAAGCACAGGAGTTAATCTTTTTTTTTTTTTTTGCGGTACGCGGGCCTCTCACTGTTGTGGCCTCTCCCGTTGCGGAGCACAGGCTCCGGATGCGCAGGTTCAGCGGCCATGGCTCACAGGCCCAGCCGCTCTGAGGCATGTGGGATCTTCCCGGACCGGGGCACGAACCCGTGCCCCCTGCGTCGGCAGGTGGACTCTCAACCACTGCGCCACCAGGGAAGCCCAGGAGTTAATCTTAATGTATGCAAATTTTAAAAAACATCCTTTGTGAGCTCAGGGAAATCCCAGGGTGGAAGGCAGAATGTGACAAAACCAGCTAACTATATTACAAATATATAAAACGACCTCACTGAAGGAGGTGGGGGAATAAGTTGCAGAACTAAGTAAATTTGGAAATGAGTGGTATCTGTATGCTAAAGGCAAAAGAAGCTGTACAGAAACACTAAGCTCTAGTAGATAAAATTCTTTCCTGTGGGGGTATGGGTTAACAACTATGATATTTTTATACGTGTACACAGGAAATGAACCATTAAATAGAGAGCGAATGGGGAGAGCCAGGATTGTCCCCATTGGAGTGGAAGTTCATAGTTAAGCAAGGGAAGGAAGCCCGAATGATGCATGTGGTGATGGATTAGAGTTGGACACGTCAGTATGAACTCATGTTTAGCTTACTATATAGATACAGATGACTGCATATAGAAATATTTTTAGATATTTGTATACACATTGTTTATTATGCAAATCTACAGCCCTTTGCTTTGTTAACTTAATGATCTCGAGGTGACAGCAGCAAGCAGTGGCTTGAAGCAAGATCTTAGTTCCCTGCCCAGGAATTGAACCTGGGAAGCCTGGGTGAAAACCAGGAACCTTAGCCTCTAGACCACCAGGGCCTAGAGGCTAGCAGCAAAGTTTCCCTGGCTCTTGCCCCCGGTGAAAAATGAATTTCTCAAGGAAGCAAAAACTGTAAAAACAGGTACAAAGTTTATTGTTAGAGACATAGCACAACAAGTGGAAGAGCACAGAGAGAAACTGTTTGTTTATTTAAGACAGAAGCAAGGCAGAGATACACACCTGGAGAGAAAGGGTGTGGGCTTCCTCCCTAATGAGGAGGAATGCAATAATGAGGTGGTTAAATCATTTATATAGGGCAGTTCTTCTGGGTCTTTGTTTACCTTTGGCCAGTTATCTGGTTTCTTTTTCCACACCTGACCTGTCGTAGGTCCCTCCCGACATGCGTGCACATATTTTAGCCAAGATGGATTCCAGTGCAGAGGCCTATAGGAAGGTCAACAACACATATTATGAGGTGGCGCCCCCTCCCTTTTGACCCCCAAGGAGCTTTCCTGTGCATGTGTAGTCTGGGAGGTCTCCCTGACCTCAAAAATGAGAAATATGTGGTCTCTTTATCTTCTATCCAAGTAGGACTCAGCTCTTCCTTGCTCCTGCCATTATCTTTATCTTGGAGAATCTGTCCACAGGGGACAGATTCCAGCTGCTCAGCCTGGGGCACATCTACCTCCTGCCTCGGGAGGAGGTCAAGAAGCAACAGCACCCTAGTAGCAATGAGCACACGTACTATCCAGATCTTGTTTTCTAACATCATTCTCCAATGAGGGAACCAGGGCCCCTTGAAGATATAGTTGAGTGGAGACTGGGACAAGAAATGTTCAAGATCAGACTGGATCATCTTACAGTGCCATAAATAAAGGAAGGGCCAAAAGTAAAAAGAAGAGAAAACTAAAAACATTACATGATGCCATCATGATAGCTCATGTTTTCCCCACTCAGGGCAACAATAGCAAGATCACAGCTTCAGTCTTAGTTTGCAACAATTAGTTTTGTATTATTTTACTGAGTACTTCTCCATTGCATAAGAAGAATGTGAAGAAGGAACCATGTTGTAACCTTCTACTACAAAAGCAAATCCAACATCTTCCTAAGCACATGTGGGTCAGTGATTTTGTCAAGTAGTATCGTGGGTTTAATATCATGTTAATTATAATTGCATTATTATTATCTTCACTTTAGCATTTATGAATAGATATTGTTCAATATTTTCATTTGGGATGTGAAATACCTTGACTATGAAGAGAAAATCTGAGAAAGGGGAAAATGCCAAAAATATATTTAAATGTAATGTCTTAAGAATACAAAGAATCTCTTCTATCTTACTCTTGGTCCCGGAGGAACAGCAAGAATTGGGAAAGGATGACAATGCTTAAAGCACACGAGCTGCACAGCAGGTGGCAATTAGGAACTAGTCCTGTGTCAAGAAGCTGAAAGCCGAAGGCAAAGGTGAGCAGATGTTTGGGAATGGCTATGAGACCTGCCAGAGAAACACTGAGACTTATTCAGGCAAAGTTCTTTGATGCATTCTTCTTAAAGTTTTCATAAGAAATCATTTTTTCTTTGTTTCAAAAATGTCATTTTAAACATACAAATACTACTATAGACATGCTGGCACTTTTAAAGACAGACCTTGGACTAGGGTGAGGCAAATGAGGCAGCTTGGGCACAAAATGTAAGGAGGTTCTTGCTCTCAGGGTCACAAAAGTGTCAAACTTTCACTGAGAATGAGTGTCTCATTGAACATACACCCTGTACACCGCATTGGCCTCACTGTAGTCTGGGTCTGGTTTTAAAAATTGACATTTATGTGCTAGATGTTATCTGACTACTTAAGAGAAGGAATATAACATTATTTGATATTTCTAAGTCGGTTTTTGGTCACTGTGCATTTTTTGTAAAACATTCCACTAGGTGCTTCTGGAGTGTTATAAAAGAAGGCAAATGCATGCATTTGGGGGAACAAAGCATATATATGAAACATAAAGGCAACATGCAAGTAGTAACATCTAAATATCACATGAAACAAATGGAGAACAATAGCAAATTTATGTTTGGATACTGGCAAGCTAAAACTCCACACAGCAGTGCTTGATAATAGAGATTCACTGGGCGAATGGCCATTTAAAATTTGTATATCAGCTGAAAATAGTGTGTATTTTATTTCTATATCAGCTCATGAATGTGTATAGAACTTCAAGTGAATTGCTTGCTTTAAGACGGCTGCGGGTTTGTTTGTTTCCTTTTTTGAAATTCCAACTTAAAATTAATACCTTCACAGCTTTGATTTGCTGTAGATAAGGATTGTTATTTAACTATGCCCCCATGAGAAACAGTAATACTACACAGAGTGGAGAAATATTTGTATTCGTTTCACTTGAGATGATACTCCATTATTTGATAAACAAAACTTTAAGCTCCAGTCTTTCTTTGGACATTGCTTACTGAGCATTTGTCACACCATTTTATAGTTTTAAGGCTGAGTTTTTTTTTTTTAAATCATTGTTAGAAGTCCAAAAGAATATTAAGAACATTCATAGACATGTTCCTTATAGAATGGTTATAGAAAATCTAGTAACATTAAAAAAAGCAATGAGCAGTTGAACAATAGAAGGAAAAGAGAAGTTAAAACTATGTATGTGTGAGAGACAGACAGCCAGAGACACAGAGACAGAAAGAGACAGAGAGAATAAATTTCATTTAAATACATCTGTCTCTTTTCTGAAGTCAGAAACCTCTTATTTTGTAACCTCTTTGGGAGCCCAGGTTTCTGAATGCTCCTTCTTTTTTTGCCTGCCCTTTACTCATGGATAACTTCAAGCAATATTTAGCCCTTGGAGATTTGGAATTGCTCATATTTCTGGGTCTGTTATCACTCTGGTGAAATTCTCTCTCATTAGTCTCTTCTTGTTCTTTCAATGCCGAATCTTCAATTAGGTGCTAACCCTAATGCTATAGCTAACACTCTTATCTGGAAGTGCATTATGCTTGTTATGGCAAAGCTTTGCAAGACTACTTCACTTACTAAAGTATCCCTTTTGGATATTGTTGCCAGTTCAAATACAGGGTACCAAGTTTTCTTTGATTTTCAGATAAATTGGTCTCCTTCTGCCCCCAGTATTGCAGGGGACATACTTATATTAAAAATTATTCTTTTGCTGGAATTCTAATTAAACTGGGCGTTTTTAATTTTTGTAAAGAAGTTTTGCTAGACCACCAATCTTGCTTGCAGGTAAAAGAAGAGAGCATTTATGCAGGACTTATGTGCACGCCCTACTTTCACAAATCTTCTTCTATTTAATCCTCATAACAACCCTGTGATGTATGAATAATCATCCCCATTTCATAAATGAAATAAGCTCAGAGATTTGCACAAGGCCATAAAGCTAATAGCTGGCACATTCTGGATCAACTCCTGCTCTGATATGAAACACAATCGGCCTTTCCCTCTATAAAGCTGCCTCTCCTTCAGCCTTTCCTGTTTTCCTTGCATAATAGAAAACAGATGAAAGGAAGGTTAGGTCTTCTTACCTAATGTGAGTTTCAAATCCTTTTTCCCTATTTAAAATTTAAATTATGAAAAATTTCAAGCATTCACAGAGATAAAGAGAATAGTACAGAGAACTCCCATGAACTCATCACCCAGCCTACACAATTATCAACATTTTTCCCAGTCTTGTTTCATCTGTTCATTGTCCCTCTGTTTTTTTCAAGCCAGTACAAGACATCATGCCACTTAAACTCTTACCCTATTATTTTCAAAAACTTGGTCCATAATCAAATAGTTGACTAAACAACCATTCTTACTCAAGTTATGCTAGCATTGTCTTTACTCCTAATTACTCTGTGTTCCCTTCTGTCAGCCTAATTACTTTCTTAATTTGAGATTGTTTCCCTTCCAAAAGTGGTACTCTTTAGCAATTTGAGCTATCTAATTTAGGATTAAGTCTCCTCCGAAAGTGGTACTCTTTTTTTAAATTTTATTTTATTATTATTTTTTTTTATTAGTCTCTGCTTTACAACAAAGTGAATCAGTCATACATATACATCTGTTCCCATATCCCCTCCCTCCTGCGTCTCCCTCCCTCCCACCCTCCCCATCCCACCCCTCCAGGTGGCCACAAAGCACCGAGCCGATCCCCCCACGCCACGAGGCCACCCCCCCACCATCCATCCACCCCACGCCCGGCAGTGTATACACGTCCATGCCTCTCCCCCGCCCCGTCACAGCCCCCCACCATATCCCCAAGCCTAAACATAGCTTTGCTTTCTTAGAATGTAAAAAATATTCTTAAATATACAGAATCACACACACAATAGTACCGTTATTAAGAAATTGTTTCTAAATCATGACAAGATAACTTCTGTAGAAGTTGGTTTAGGGGTACCCAAGCACTTCCAAAACCTATTGAGCACTCTAAGTTTGACAATAAGTTTCTATTTTGGATAAAGTGGTGAAGTGAATTTCTTTCCTTCTACCTTTACAGAAATGAACTCATCAGGGAACTAAATGGTATATGGAATTTTGGCTTTAAATGCAATGTGGAAAAATTTTACCAGAAATACACAGTTAGAAGCAGTGCCTGGAAAAAAACAAAACAAAACTGGTCTCCATCCTTAGTAGAGCATAATTAGAATGATGTTAAAGTGGAATCAAGTTAGCCATCATATAACTCTGGTACTGCATAACCCACCACTGTGCTTAATCAGGAAAAAAAAGATAGGGGAGGGGGTAAAATGTATGTTTTGCAAAATGCTTAGGCATTCTTTAATAAATAAAGTTAATGCTGTCATTAGTGGCAGCTCTAAGCAAAACTTTTATCTTTTTTTCCTATGGATAAGCACTCTTTGGGGAGATGAATATTGCTGCAGTCATATTGTGCCTTCAGTTAATGAGATGTGGGTTCTATTTTGTTAGAGTTTTATGGTAATGAAGCTTATAATTTACTGACAAACTGGCTTGCTTTCAAAACATTCTCTTATTGCACTTTTTTTTTTTCTGTCAGAAACATTGATGTGCTAATTTGTGTGTTTATGGCAGCAGATGTGCACCTTCACTAAAAGGCTGCTGGAGTGAGGGGAAAGGACAGGAGGGAAAAGGAAGAAGGGGAGAGGTGTTCAGAGTTTTCAATTGGTAATAAAATCCATACACAAATGAGAAAATGGCACTGTTTAGTTGAAACATCCATGAGCTCATTATGTTATCTGAAATATCAAATATTTCTCACTAAAATTTGGTTGAGTTATAGATATGCTAAGTGCCAAATCCCTTTATCCAGTGTGAAAACTGAAGGGCAAAATTTGTCATTTAAAATTCAATAGCTGTAACAGGAAGTCATTAAATTTAAACTAGGTGAAAAACACTTTCCTCCCCTAAAAGGGAAGAAGATATTTTCTTTCTAATAAGGCACACTGAAATTATTACCAGTGGCTTTACAGTACAGATTTTCTGAGTTCTGTTTTTTTTTCTCCAGCTCTGAAATTTTATGACTCGTAGGGGTAAAAACATTACTCCCAACTTCCAACCCCACTTCTGTTACTGCCAGCTAAGTGAGGCGTGTAACAGAAATCATGGCATCTTGAGGTTTCCTTTGGTAGAAAATTGAAATATTCTAATCACATGTTTATAATTTGTAATAGAGGACATAAAACCATGATGATTTTGCAAACACCCTCATTAAACACAAAACGAAGCACAAATCTCTGTGTAATACATGTAATGAGAAACAAATGAAGAGAGAGTAAGCTGTTTATAGTGCTTTCCATCTTCGTGGGGGCTAGGAAACAAGGAAGAAACTGAAGTGGAAAACATGGATTCAGTGAGGGCTAAAAACTACCGGTTGAGAGGTAGTTGTTGAAAATCCCAATCAGTTGAAAAAGTAGCCCCTGAAGGTTCATTATACTTACTTGAGGAAACCGAACACAAGAGTCTCAGAAAAAACACTCACTCTGTTCTACCTTTATGCTAAGATGCTTTTGGGTACATGTGCAACCAAATAATAAACTCTTATTTTCAGTAAATTCCTGAACATTTAAAATCCATAAGAAACAGAGTGGTTGAAAAGTTCCAGAACATTTACAACAGGTAGAGTCCTTGCCCTCAAAGACCTTGTAATCTATCTGGAGAGACAAAATAATTGTATAACAAGTACACATGAGTATAGCAATAAATGTCAAGGATTTGAACAAAGAATTGCTTACGTAAGAATACATTTTAACCAAAGTAGGGCATTTAATGATATGAACAGCCCTCATTTTTTTTTCATTCTCAATCATCAACTGCTTATTAAGACCCCATCCAAACATATGTATTTATTCACTGAGCTTTTTTGAGATCCTGTTTTATGTAATCTCCGTCAGAGAGTAAGCACTCAACATTTATTTCTTAAATGCATCACATTATTCCAGAATTTGAGAGCTATTCAAAAGAGCAGGCACCATTTCAACAATTAACACACCTTAGCTCTCCACAAAAATTGAAGGAAAAACTGTTTCTGCCTTCACAAACTCTGGCTAGTTGAAACTCTTTGAATGGGATGCCTCTTTGCAGCTAATGTTGTAAAGGGTTCTCCTCCTCTTTTTACTCCCCCTTTCCTTCCCTCTTCTTTTTCAAAAAGTTCACCTTACCCACTTGAGCAGGAATGAAGATCTTCTCCACTCCCATCCTCCCCATTTAAAGCTATTGATTACAAGAGAAAAACAGGCATAAGGAGTAATTAGTTTAATGTTGTTTTTATTATTTTCTCAATTACATATTGAGAATTCAACATATGGCATTTTAGAATTAAGAATAGAAACCTGGGGCCTCCCTGGTGGCGCAGTGGTTGAGAGTCCGCCTGCCGATGCAGGGGATACGGGTTCGTGACCCGGTCCGGGAGGATCCCATATGCTGCAGAGCTGGGCCCGTGAGCCATGGCCGCTGAGCCTGCGCATCCGGAGCCTGTGCTCCACAACGGGAGAGGCCACAACAGTGAGAGGCCCGCGTACCGCAAAAAAAAAAAAAAAAAGAATAGAAACCTGAACTTAAACGTAATGGGTAAAATAAAAATAAAATCTATCTCTCTGTTCTATATTATGCTCAATTAGGGGTTCCTGGGAAATAATAATCATAGTAATAATAATAATGTTAGTGATGATGGCAAAATGAATAATAGTTCATGTTTATTGAAAACTCACTACATGTCAGGCATTGTTCCATGTGATTTATGTTCAATCCTCATATCAACTCTGTGGATTAGATGTTGTTATTGTCATCCCTGTTTTATAGACGAGAAAGCTGAGGTACAGAGGAGTTAAGTAATATACACAGAATTGTTGAGGAAGACAAAGAAGAGAAGTACTTTAGGGATTGGGTAGTATATGCAAGGAAGAAGGCAGAGAGGAGATCACTGTGGTTTAAGGTGAGTATCGTGGGTGTTTACTTTGAGAGATTCTTAGTGCTTTCACCCAATGACCTGTATTTGTCTTAAAAATATTAAGAACTAGAGATATTCTTTGAATGCTCTTAATGGTTCCCCCCTTAGCTATCTGAGATAGCCTGAGGCCACTTCATGGATAGCCAGGAAACCCAATACTCCTTATTTGTGGATACAGGCACCCTCCCCTGGACAGTTCTGGAAATGCACTAGGCTTTATGACCCTCAAGCAGGAGAAAACTGGAGAAGGACAAGTAGAGACAAATTATGGAAGCATTTGAATTTAGGTATTGAGCAGAAATTAAAAGTAGTATCCCAATAACTGAGCTTTAGACAATTAATCTGACAGCTGACTTCAGAATTAAAAGGGGAGAAATGAGAGGCAGTGAGATTAGTTATAAAACTCTTGGATTGCAATGAGAAAAATCTATAAAAGGAGAATAGGAGCAAGAATTTGGGGAATATTTGTGATATTGTCTAGACATCATATCTCATGTTAAATGTCTGAAACCCTGATGTCTCTGTTTTGTAGCCTATGAACAAATGCAAAGTATAAGTGTCAATATTTTTTGTTCTTTTCACTGTGTTGTGTTCTACTACATATAATACTTTTATGAGACAAAAGGTAAGTTAATTATCTTTGATTCATATCATACAGTATGACTGCGCTAAGAAAACATAAAAATGTTCTACCCAGTCAGAAGATGGGTACCAGTCTTCATTCAGTGCAGAACATCTCATCTTAAAAAAAATAATAGTCTTAAAAAAAGAATAGTCTTAAATGTTAAACTTGTAGGTCATATGTACACAAGATTTTTATTCATGTAATTATTGGGAAATAGCTCCATATTGACATGTTCTGAAAGCCCTGAGGCTTTTATATCAAATACATTAACCTAACACTGATACAGAATTAGAAAACATAATAATGTAATTTGTAATAAAATAATGTTATTTTTACTAATAGAAAACATAGAGGATTCATATTATTAAACATAAGATAAAGTCATTTTATTTGAGTACTGATTTTTTTCTTTCTTTTTAAATTTATTTATTTATTTATTTATTTTTGGCTGCGTTGGTCTCTGCCGCTGTGCACAGGTTTTCTCCAGTTGCGGCGAGTGGGGGCCACCCTTTGCTGCGGTGCCGGGGCTTCTCATTGCAGTGTCTTCCCTTGTTGGAGCACGGGCTCTAAACACGGGCTTCAGTAGTTGTGGCTTGTGGGCTCCAGAGCGCAGGCTCAGTAGTTGCAGCACATGGGCCCAGCTGCTCCACGGCATGTGGGCTTCTCCCTGACCAGGGCTCAAACCCGTGTCCCCTGCATTGGCAGGCAGACTCCCAACCACTGCGCCACCAGGGAAGCTCTGAGTACTGATTTTTATGCAACTACTGTTATACTAATATTAAAAATAATTAATATATATTTTATTCAAACTTACATTTTGCAGTAGAGTGAGGAGAGATTTAGGAGATGTGATGGAAAGAGATTTAAGTGGGACACAAGAAAGCAGGATTGTATTTCCAACTATACCACTAACTGTGAGAACTTGGGCAAGTCATAACACCTCTGAACCTTATCTTCTTTGCTTGTAAAAGGAAGGGGTTGGAGTAGATGCTGTCTAAGTTTCCTTTCAACCCTAATATTAAATAAGCGTCTTGAAACTCTGCCTGGATGCATTAAATGTTTTTTTTTTAAAACACTCTACATAGTTACCCTGAAAGTAATAAGATTTAAATGGCACTTAAGCTTTGAAACAGAAATGAAAGCTTCAGCATTGATGTATTATGAAATTTTTGAGGGTCCCCATTCCTGTCTGAGCATTGATTCTTGGGATATTTCTTTTTCACTAATAATAATTGTATGGCCACAGTAAAACCTTCTCAAGGTAATTGTTAAAGGTTTATTGACCAACAGGAGTAGGCAGAGAGATGTGAATTATAAATATTTAAATTAAAATGGACTTTTTGTATAATCTGTACAGACCAACCACTCACCTGGGCATTATGACATGCATCGTTAGCCCTTTGAAACTTGTGAAATAAAAAAGGCTAGTAAATAGACCCATGACTGGCCTGCAAAAGAGAATGGGCACCAGTTTCATGGTTTTAACCCCTTTCCACCTTCTTCTTTGGCTCTTTAAATTAGTATTTCTTAATATTGTATAGGAAAACAAGCATTAGACCTGGAGGTTGAAGGCCCAAATTCAAATTCTCTTTCTGGTAACTACTGACTAAGTCTTAATTTTCTCAACTATACAATGGACAGAGATGATGAAACCAGCTTTACCTACTTCACAAGATTGTTGCAAATAAGAAAGTTGATGGAGGAGATCATCAGTGGACACAGCTATCCTTTGACCTGACAGCCGGACCCAGGTAGTCAGATGTTCTTCAACCCCTCCCCTGTCCTTGGAATGTACATTCTGCCCACAGTTTCTTCAGTAGGAGTCACTTCAAGGACGTATCCTTGAGAGAGTGAAGTGTTACTGAGACCATTTGAACTATGTATGTGACTAAACCCCATTAAGTCCTCTATTTAAACTCAAGATTCTGGAGGGCTGATGTGGAGATCTACTTGTCTTGCGGTCACCAAAGATAAGTCTGTATGTAATTTCCCTTGCTTATTAAAACTTCCACCTACCAATCTGAGGTGGGCTGCCTCTTTCTTCCATCTCTCTTAGCCCTCCGTGTATGGGGGCCAGTTTCAGATTTCACCCAAGGAGCTCTTGAAATCTCAAACCAACAGAAGGGTTTTATAAACTGTGAAAAAATATCATAATGCAATATATTAGTAACTTTTTTTTATGTAATAAGGGATTATGCCTTGACTATATGACAGGTCCCAAAGAGCTCCCAACAAAATGCTTTGATTTTCTTGAAAGAAACAAGATGTTGAACTATCACCATTGGATATAAAGCATCTCTGAAATAATCTTTATCTGCCCATGAATTTTCTAACATCCTAATATGCCAGACTTCACTTGGAGATTTTAGAGTTTATAAAACATAATCCTGAAACAATGCAGAGTTAAAATTTTCAGTCAAATATTTACTTTTTCCAGTCACTCTAGGATCATGTATCCAAGAAAGGCTTCACTTCTCTGGTCAAGGAGCTATCTATGAATGAGCATGCAATAGCACTCATGTTACAAAAAAATATGAGTAGTCAGGATTATTTACATTCTTCGTTAGTTTTCCAGCCTCAGGCTAGGTTACAGATGAACAGAACATTATTGGTTTGGAAAAATATATATTGATGCAGTCAAATAAAGACAGAGTGTGTGTTTTTACAAAGCACAATATTATGATATTAGAGAACTTTTTAATTGTAATTACGAACTTAGCACCTCTAGGACAAACATCTCCCAATTATCTCATTTTGTGCTTCATCCATTATGCAACTCTGTCAAAAGAGCTCTCTGTTCCTCCAAGGCAATTGATTAACATTGACCAGTTTTTCCTCACTTTCAGTTCAAAGTAATGCAGTGAGATTAACAACACAATTATTTGCAGTGGGTTGAGTCTGTTATTTAATTAAAATAAAAGCTTTCCATGAAAAGCAGCTTGTTTGCACAAAAACAAGAGTAGAACTGATTCTTGCATTTTAATTTATGGAGAAGTGATTTTATTCCTTTTTATACAAGATAAAAGAATGTTCCTTTTGCCATCAACGTGGGGTTTTTTGTGTGTGGTGGTGGAATCAGAGGAAGATAGAATAGTTTTGCTTCACAAACTTTTTTGTAACAGAGAGAATTTGCTACTTTGACATGGTAGTAAAAGCTTGAAATTGTCCTAAATTATTGTGATGTGAGCCTGCAGTGCCTAATTATTTCTTTAATCATTATGCTAGTAATTGCATTCTGTATTTCTTGAGGAAAAAGAGGGGGCAACAGAAAGATCAAATAAGAATGAAATCACTAAAAAGAAATATCTAACAACAACTTCAATTGCCATTCCATTACTCAAGTCAATACAACATTTGTGGAGAGAGTCTTTTCACCCTTACTCTCAAGTCACCATCAAAAATTTGCATGTTAATTGTGTTTGCACATGTTTATCTGTAAATGTTAATAGAAAGTTAGTACGTACAGCTTCTGAGAAAGTGAACAGTTTCCAGAAGTTTTGGAGATGCTTTGGTGAGTTTTCCTTCCCAAAATTTAAATTTACACTTTAATTATATTTTTTCTATAAATGCCTCACACACGAACAATGAGAGTCTAGCTGTTTGAGGGGAAATAATGCTTTACAATAACTGCCTTTGGTTGACAAGTTAAGCAATTGATACATTTTTAATTATAACACCTTGGAGCTTTTAAAGAAGTATCGTAGCTTTAAGCAATGAGAACCTCTGAAGCAAGACTTTCTATTGCTTTTTGTCAGGTTGATATAAATTTGCCTCAGGCAGTGCTACTGGCCAAAAAACAATTTGAGTAGATTAAAAACCAAGGCAGATGGGCTTCTATAAATTGAGAGTGATCAATTCATAGATAGTTTTCATTGTAACTAGTTTTGACCATTATTTAAAGTGTAATGTATTATTTAACCAAGCTCTTTTATTAATGGCTCATTTTTATGAATTCCTTATTAATGACTCAGGAAGAGCTGAAAGATCCTATGGAGCAGCTACAATTAACAAGTGAAAATAAATCCTAAATCTCTTTCTCTCTCTCACATATATCATCTATGGTATATTTGTGTATATTATACACATATCTATAGACATAGATATTTAACTGTATTTATAAGGTATGCATGCAGTATGCATCTATTTTTCCACTGGGCAAAGGCCACTTTGTGGCACAATCCTGATTGAATCTATAAACTTTCTTAAAAGCCTTGAAGATTATAAAAACGATGCAGGGAAAAGTAAGAAGCAACCCAGTGCAGTAATGAGGAGGCAGTCATGCTTCAGTGATTTTCTTAAAAGTATGGGTACTCCCTGGATACTCTAGAAAGAGTAGCTCCTAGAAAATATAAGAGAAAGAAAGCTGTGTCACAAGAAATGGAATTATAATTGGAGTACCATTTATTAAGGCAATAAATCATAATGTACATCTCTGCTCTAATTTAATATCCCAACAGCATCCTCTTCTAGTATCTCTTCCATGTTCTTCAGAACAGCCCTGTTCCCATATCCTCAATGGTTACCTAACATCTTTTACTTTTCAACCAAGTTCAACCCTTATTAAAACTTGCTATGAAGGGAAAAGCTAAGAAACCTTTTTGTCATAAGATGCTTATTCATTCATTTTTATTCTTTCACTCAAAAAATATTTATTAAGGGCTTATGAAGTGTCAGACACTAGATGCTAAGCAAGGGTTTAGTGAGGTCTAAAAGCTTACACGATTTTGATAGGCCCACTTTGCAAAGAAGACTACAAAATTATAAGTACAAAATTACATGCAGTGCCTTGAAAAGGGCCTATGCAAATGAGAATCCCTGAAGTTTAAGTTTCATTAGCTTCATAGCAGTAATTCCAACTCTCATGCTAGTGATACAAGAGTGACACAATAGACAGAAAGTTCTGCCTTCATGGAACTGGTATTCTAATACAGGAGGTATAAGATAAATAAATATATTCAACGATGTCAAATATAAAGAAAAATTGATAGCGTTAAGAGGTTTGCAAGTGGTGGGTTGCTGTTTTAGATAAGATTCTCAGAAAATACATCTCAAGAAAGTGACATTTGAGCAGAAACCTTAATGATTTAATGGAATGAGCCTTGGTTTTAGGCAGAGAGTACAGAAAGTGTAAAAGCCCAGATATGAGAGCGAGTTTGGCATGTTCCAAGGAATATCAAAAAGACAGGGTAGGGGTGGGGCAAGTCAAGGTAAGTCTTGTAAGCTATGATAAATTTTAGGTTTGTTTCCAGTGAGGGAAAGTTTCCAGTGATGAAAAACCACTGGAAGTGTGGACCAAGAAATGCCCTGATTTACTTTTACGCTCTGGCTTCATTTTGGTATAAGGCATAAATTCTGATGAGGCTTAAAGTAGTACTTCTTAAGTAGTTATCTCAGTATTACCCGGACCAGAAGCCCTTTAATTATTACAGTTAGAGTCACTTTCTGAGCTGACTAAGAACAGAGCACTTCTCCAAACTTGAGACTACCCCTGTTGCCCTATCCACCTCCAGTTGCTACCATGCATTAATTATGGATTTTGTTATCAACTCAGATCTTGGTGTCTCATTTCTGGCTGTCATATCTCATTGTCTACCTATGTGCCAAGACCTTTGAACACTAACTATCCACCTAAATGTACCTCACTTTTCTTCCTGATGCTTGCATCTCCCACGGTTATTTAACTATGTGACTTGTCTTAATATGCATCCCAGTCAGTGCCCCCTTACTGTCTTTAATTCACAGCCTATGAAATTCAAATGCAGTACAGTTGTTTGAAAAACAGAAGATCTAAAAGTGATGCAAGAAACGTGTGTGTGTGTGTTTATCTGTGTATGAGAGAGAGAGAGAAAGAGAAAGATGTGGCTATGTAAACATAATACTAATCAATTAGCATTATATATGCTAACTACTTACAATTTATGTCTATTTATCCTGAAAAAAATTCATGAATGCCATTAAATATACATCAGATTAAGTTGGTTCTAAGTGTCATTTGATTAAAATAGTAACTGGTATATATGTATAGTCAGACTTCTTAGTTTCTTATTCATGTACTAAAGTTGCTTTTCCATGAGTTAAACAAAATAAAGGAATTAATGGTCTAAAATGGTATCAACATATCTGAAGGGCAGCACGTTTTCTTTTGGGAACCCAAACTGGATTATGCTGATTCTTTAAGTGAATAAAGTGAGTTCCTTGATTTGGTTGGTGCTAGTCTATCCTTAGTTCTTACAAAATCTTAAAGAAAACCAGTTGTATAAAAAGTACACTATTTTCTTTTTCTAGGGAGTGGTTTTCTGGAATTTGTTTTGTGATTTTGTTTTGAGCTATTTTACATTTTATGTGGCAATTCTTTACTTTATAAAAACAATAATTAGATAGCTCTGGGGAGCTTGTTATGTTAATTGCATTATTGATTTGTAATGAAAAGAAAATAGAAATGCAGTTATTACCTGAAGTGACAGAACAGAGTAGAGTTTCTACTGTCATCACTGAAGCAAAATCTAAATTACCAAAAAAGGTGAATGTTACCATACAATGGAGTGATAGTCTCCTCAACAAATGGTGCTGAAACAACTAGACATATACATGCAAAAAAATAAAATCTAGATACAGGCCTTAAACATTTCACAAAATTACCTCAAAATGGATCATAAACCTAAATGTACAATACAAAACTATAAAACTCTTGGGAAATATAACATAGGAGAAAACCTAGATGACTGTAGGTATGGTGTTGCGTTTTTAGATACAACACCAAAGGCATGGCCCATGAAATAAATGATTGATGAGCTAGCTGGACTTCATTACAATTAAGAACTTCTGATCTGTGAAAGACAATATCAAGAGAATTAAAAGACAACCACAGACTAGGAGAAAATATTTGTAAAAGACACATCTGATAAAGGACTGCTATCCATGATATACAAAGAACACTTAAAACTCAAAAATAAGAAAACAAACAACGTGATTAAAAAATGGTCGTAAGCCTTTAACAGACACCTCATGGAAGAAGATACACAGATGGCAAATAAGCACATGAAAAGATGTTCCACATCATTTGTTATTAGGAAAACGCAAATTAAAACAATGAGATATCACTACACATCTATTAGAATGGTCGAAGTCCAGAACACTGAGAACACCAAATGCTGGCAAAGACGTGGAGCAACAGGAACATTCCTACATTCCTCCTGGGAGTGCAAAATCATACGGCCACTTTGGAAAACAGTTTAGTGGTTTCTTACAAAACTAAACATACTCTTACTATAAGATCTAGAAATCACAGTCCTTGGTATTTACCCAACGGAGATGAAAACTTATGTCCACAAAAACCCTGCACATGGATGTCTATAGCAGCTTTTCATCGTTGCCAAAGCTTGGAAGCAACCAAGATGTCCTTCAGTAGGTGAATGGATAAATAAGCTGAGGTGCACTCAGACAATGAA
Source organism: Hyperoodon ampullatus (assembly GCF_949752795.1). Lineage (NCBI taxonomy): Eukaryota > Metazoa > Chordata > Mammalia > Artiodactyla > Ziphiidae > Hyperoodon > Hyperoodon ampullatus. The sequence goes on along the minus strand of NC_136913.1, from coordinate 109,168,246 downwards.
ATTTCATTCAGTGCTAAAAAGCAATGAACTATCAAGCCATGAAAAGACACGGAGACATGGAGGAAAGTTAAATTGCATATTACTAAGTGAAAAATGCCAATCTGAAAATGCTACATACTGTGTGATTCCAACAACGTGACATTCTGGAAAAGGCAAAACTATTGAGACAGTAGAACGATCCATTGTTGCCATGGGTTAGGGGGTTGTGAGGGATGAATGGGTGGAGGACAGAGGATTCTTAGGGCAGTGAAAATACTCTGTGTGATATTACTATAATGGATATGTCATAATACTTTTATCAAAGCCCATAGAATGCACAACACCAAGAGTGAACCCTAAGGTAAACTACGGACATTGGGTGATTAGGATGTATCATCCTTAGTAAAAAATGTACTATTTTGGTGAGTAATGTTGATAATGAAGGGAGCTGTGCAAGCATGAAGGTAGGGAGTATATGAGAATTCTCTGTACTTTCCTCTCAATTTTGTTCTAAACATAAAACTGCTCTAAAAAAAACTAGTCTTTTTTAAAAAGGTGAATGTTACATTGATTCAAATAATGTGAAATGAATGTGATAGTGTTCTGCTTTCATGCATGATATAGCTACAAAAAATCTTATGGAACCCATTTAAAAATAATTTTTTTTTTTACTATTCTAACCTTAAATTATTAAATTGGATAAGTTTCTTTAAATTTTTCTCAATGTGTGGAACAGTTTCAATCAAGTCTCAATCAAGGAAACCAGTGTATTTGTTTCCTGTAGACGTAGACATCAATTTGGTATGCACCAGGAAGTATGCACTTGGACATATCAGTCTTTTCTAAGTCTGACGGGGGAACAATAGGTTGCTTTTCAGATTTAAGCTGTCATAAAATTTAATTAAGAATTGAATCAGTTATATCAAGGTAAGAGCTACAAGTGCTGCCCTGTGAGCTATTTAAAGTTAGAGTATTTAACATAAGATTAGTCAAAGCAGGTAAAAACATTTTGCTAGAAAAACACAATACCAAGGTCTCAGTTCTGGTTTCTAACTCTGAGTTGGCACATGACTTATTCTACTGATAAGCATCTAGATTAAAAAGGCAGTAGGAATGCAAAACTGAGAAACTCAGCCTACCAGTGCATTTAGTTCTATGTATTAGGAATGTGCATAATAATGCCAGAAAGAGTACTATTTATAACACTCACAATTTCAAACTATTGTGATTCCAATAAGTGTTTAATGCTCTATTATCTTAACATTCATACCATCTACACAGATTATTTTAATGTATTGAAATGACCAGTCAGTTCAATTTCTTACATCCCACTCCAAAAGATATTCAATTAAAACATCTGTAAAACCAATTTGAGGAATATCTCTCTCTGCTATGTAACTTAATTTTATAATTTAATAAAAAATTATCAATTTAGTAGCCCAATATAGAGATAGCTTGAAAAGTGATAACTTAATATAATACTGCCTACTTTCATACAGCATGCATTTCAAGTATATCCAGCTGCTGATACAGTTGTCTCAAATGTTTTTTGCCATCAAAATTCTTCTAAGTAGAAGAGGAGTATTTATATATTCAGTGATCTGGCAGCATAATTAAAACTATCTCTAAGGCAGGCTTCTACGGATGGATTTTTGACACGATGTCTATTTTCAATCAGTACATACCATATAAACGTAAATGTCTCCTTGTATGCGGCTATATTCATAACTATAGTAATAACACATCTTGGGACTGTAAATTTGAGGTTGAGGTATGGCCAGCTAAGTTTTTATGAGTATCCTTTGTGTTTGGCCATCTAACTCTATTGTCTTGTTATAACCAGTTAGCAACAAAATTGATCATGTGCTAATATAAGATGTGATTTGTTACAAGAAATGTGAAAAGTAATTTTTCAAGAGAAACCTGAAATTTGATTTTTCAAGGTAAACTAAAAGAGGAATGGTTAAAAGTATTGTGAAGCTCTACTGATTATTCTGTATGTTTGAATCAGAGTTGAGCTTGATTTTATTCAAATTTCTCCTTTAAGATAAAGCCACTGTTTGGTGTTGCTTCATGTTAGTGCCAGTCTAATGAGCAATTATAGAGAATGAAGTGGCAATAGTAGTGCATCCTGTAGGAGACAAGTCAGAGTCTCACACATGAGAACATCAGGCAATGAAACCAAGTGCCTCATTATTAGTAAGCCTGAAGTTTAATACCCAGTACTTTTCCTGATGTTCTGTTTGACCTTTGGCAAGTTGTTTTTATCTCTTTGCCTTATATCCAGTGTTGGAAAACAAGGGCAGCAAATAGTCCCTTCTGATGTGAAGGGCTGAAAAAAAGAAAGATGTCTTTCAAACTTAGCATTATATGCCAAACTAAGCAGCCTGAAAGCTTTGTCATGTTGTTATTAATTATAATGAGTAATTATTTTTACTAACCACTGTCACTAACCCATGGTCATAGGATATGCTTGTGTAGTCAGCATGCCAATGATTGCAGTTCAACTAAAATATGAAGGGGTTTCAAATCTGCCAATAGAAAGTGCATGTATCATAGCTCTTCTATGGGAAATGACCTATTTGTTCACAGACTTGCCTATCAATCTGGTCTAAATGAAGAGAGAGTTTTAGGGTCACACTAAAGCATTTATTACTGCTGGCTCTAATATCAAATGAGCAAGGAAAACAAACCCCTATCCAGGTGGAAATTAGTTTCACACTCTTCCTCTGCTTTTCAAATCATCAAAACCAAGTGAGTCCTCAAAGCCTGACTGTTTCACAAGCACTTTCTAATGGATTTCAGTATTTTTTTTTGGTTTTGTTTCTTGGAAGTATAGCTTCACATTTGTAAGACAAAATGTGTTGGCAATTCAGGTGGCTTTAAAATGAGTATTTGCCTATGAGGTGTTTTATTTTTTTTGTCCCCCATCAACCCATGTCATCCTAAAATGCGCAGTAGCAGTCTCAGACACTGACTTTTCCATACTGAGGTTGTTTAAAGATTCTTAGCAAAATGTGTGGTTTTTGCAAATGTATATCATACCAATACATCAAATTTAGCCAGGCTAGAATGCCCTTATGCTTATAACGCTGACTATTTATTCCTACTTTCCCTCCTCTTCTGATCTCACCAACTCTTAGCAATACTCTACATGGGGAGGAAAGAAATTAAAGGACATTTATGTAAATGTGGGGTTAGCCATGGAAGGTATTTGAAAAATTTGTACCTCTGGAGTGGCTGCAATGGTACTAAAGCCTTCCAAAAATTCCATTTTTATTGCAAGCACTTGTGTAATTTTCATTCCTTGGATGTCATAAATGAACCTTTTCCATATCAGTTTTCACCAAAAGTTAAACTAATTATATCCATCATTGGTAGTTTTACTGGTTTAAGGTCAAAAATGATACAAAGGAAAAGGATGGGATAAGGAGAGCCTTGCATATAAGTCTAAACTTCCTCAACCAAGAATTTTCTAATGCACCTATATAATGAGAAATAGGAAATAGAAGTTGAGCATGCTATACAATTGGATCTTAAAATGACTAGTCTTCATGGTATTTTTTCTGGAGAAGAAATATTTAATGCATGTTCAAAAATCCTAATTAGGTGCTTGGGTTTGGCAAAGACAGATTGACTCTTCGAGCCCTTCCAAATTTGGGGGCTTCTGAGAACATTAATATTGAAGCTGAAGGAGATATGCAAGGCAGTCAATTTGATGGAGAGGACTTTGTCATCATTTAAGAAGGGAGGTAAAAATGATATCTCATGGCTGGCTCCCCAAATTTAAAATTTCAAGCATTAAGTATGACAACTAATTCTGTAGTTTCCTTCTGTACTGTGGATTACAGGAAAATATGAATATTTTCAACTTGTTATTCTCACATTTCACAATCAAGTATTAAACACATTTTAAAAATGTTTATTTATTTATTTATTATTTTTGGCTGCGTTGGGTCTTTGTTGCTGCACATGGGCCTCCTCTAGTTGCAGGGAGCGGGGACCACTCTTCATTGCACTGCGCGGACTTCTCATTGTGGTGGCTTCTCTTGTTGCGGAGCATGGGCTCTCGGCACGCAGGCTTCAGTAGTTGCAGCACTTGGGCTCAGTAGTTGTGGCTCACAGGCTCTAGAGTGCAGGCTCAGCAGTTGTGGAGCACCGGCTTAGTTGCTCCACAGCATGTGGGATCTTCCTGGACCAGGGATCGAACCGGTGTTCCCTGCATTGGCAGGGGGATTCTTAACCACTGTGCCACCAGGGAAGCCCTGTTAAACACATTTTAACTAAAGCTTTTAACTATTTATTCTGTTTTTTAGTTCATACTTACATGGATCCTTAACAAATTGATATTTCTTTTGGCATAGAAAGAAGTTTTATACACAGACTGTGATATTTGACTTCGGAAACCCTTATGGTTTCCATTATCATTTGCCCCGGTATCATCTCATCATCACTATTATAGTTGTTGAGAAGAACACCATGCATTAGTCACCAATGGCAAGGAAGGATTTTAATTACATGAAGGATTAGCAGAGGTCATTACAACGCCAGCCACCAGGTTATAGAAGCCCAAATGTTTCTGCCCACTGCATCTTGGTATCAGAGTTGCCAAGGAAAACACAGCAGCCAAGCACTGGATGAACTAAGCTTTTATTCACCTAGAGAAGAGACAGAGCAAGATCAGCTTAACAGTGGACATCGGTCCCAATGCATAGCACGTGGCCCAGGCAGCCAGTGAAAAGCAATGGATCTACTGGCAACACTCATTCCTCAGCAGAAGGACCTTTCTCCCTCCCAAAGGAGTCTGAAGTACTGAAAGCTGAGAGTGTGCCTGAAGGCCACTGTACTGTACTGTACTCACTTAAGCAGAACAAGGGAACAATTAGGTATTCCCACACAAGGAGATAAGCCCAGCAGAGGCTTTGTGGGCTCTTTATCTGTTGGTTAGGCAGTGTTCCAGGCCAAGGGGTGAAAACACTGTGCACATGAGTCTGCCTTTTCCAACCATAATCAACCTCTCTTCAACATGTGAGATTCAGTGCTGCATATTTATAGAATCTCACAAATTCAAACACCTCTATTATAAGTTATTAATAACTCACACATAGGTTAGCTAGATTACCTTTTTAGAAAAAATATTTTTCTAAAATATGTAGAAAAAATATTTTCTAAGTAAATTAACTATGTTAATTTCTAAGGTACTTAACTAGATTTACTTGAGTATGTTTAAAATAGTCAAGAAACTTCCTGAATATTCTTGGGTATGTCAATGTGCTTTTGGACACCTAACATATTAACTACAAACAATTCTTATATATTGACTAAAACCCAGCATCGTATGTAAATACCCGTTTTTTTTTACTAGCTTTGAATCCTGAAAATGCAAGTACTTCTTTATTGATTAACATGACAGCTTAATGCCAACAGTTTATGAGACTATGTTAGATTCTCCATAAGAGACTCTAGGGTGACACAAAGATGAGTAACACATAACCTCTAGACTCAAAGAACCTGTGGCCCAAAGTGAGATCATGACAACCAATAGGCACACCAGGCTTCTTTCAATACAGACTTCATATGTAATCTCCCTCTTGTTGCAGATGCTACATGACCCATTTGTTTTACAGCTGAAGACTAAAATCAATTAATATTTACAATAATGGAAAAACAAAGGACAAGTCCATGCTATTTTCTAGTTTTCTGTTTTCAAACCCTACTTGATTCAATAAGAGCATCTACCCTAAGACCATTAGTGTATGCAGTTGAATATTTTACAATGTTTGCCTTTAGAAGTCTTCTCTATTCAGGACCATAGTGCCAGGGTAAGCAAATGCACTATTTCTTCTGTTTAAGTGCATCCTCTTCCTCTGTGTGAATGACATTCTAATCCTCATCTTACTTTACTGAATTGCCGAATCTCGTCCTATTAACTGTGATTACCAGTTATCGACTGACCACAATACAACAAACTGTGTCTCTTAGTGCATGGAACAGATTACTAAAAATAGAAATCCCGTATTATTTCTTTTTCTTCTTCTTTACACCAGATCAGTTCCTTCCTTGGTGTACCCTTGCACAGGGTGGCAGTGGGGCCCACGCGGGCTTCACTTCTTCCCTGGTGTGTGTGTGTGTGTGTGTGTGTGTGTGTGTGTGTGTACAAAGCCAGTGGTGATCTCTGTTCTGGCTAGAGGCAGGGCCGGGACCTGAGCTGGATCCACCTTAAGAGGAATGATTACTGGAGCAGGGGCCTGGTGTGGGCTGGCATGCATGCTGGGGTGATCCTGGCAAGCTGGCCAGAGCACCAGGTTGTTTTCAATCTGCTGCCTCTGTGCTGGGACTGGGAACAAACGAGCCTGCGCACACTTTTCAAGAGCAGAGTCTTGGTTTCTTATGCTCTCCGGTAAGCCCCACTGGTTTCAGGCCAGCTAATAGGTCTTGTTTTTTTGGTGTCTGGCCTCAGGGTTGGGGTGCTTAGTTGGGGCTCGAACCCCTCACTCCTTAGGGACTAACCCTGAGCTTGTGATATCCCCTCCTCTTCTGTGTCCCCCGCTAGGGTGCAGGTTCCAACCAGATGGCTTTTCCTCCCTTCCTACCAAACTTTGTGTGTACCTTTTTTTGCAGCCTTGGTTGTGGAAGAGCTGTTCTGCTAGTCCCCCGCGTCAATTTCAGTGAACATCGCTCTCTATGTCGTTGTAGTTTTGGTTTGTCTTCCTATCCCACCACCGTGATCCTACCCCCTCCGGAGGGCATTTTAGAAAGGTACTGAAAAAAAATATTAAGAGTTTGACAAGAATCTAAGCCTAAGGTAGATGGTATACGGTTTCACTTTTTTGTCCCTTTTATTTACACACCACAGAAATTAGGCGTGGTTAGTTCTGTAATTCTGTGCAAAGGGCAATTTAACTTCCTTGCTTATTGCTACCCTAGCTGTTACAAATTCTAATTTCCATAGCCCATTCCATTTTCCTATAAACTGCTACTGATATTATTGTACAGCTCTGGCTGTGCAGTAGGATCCTTGGAAACCTGTTCAATGAACTATTTCCAAATGCAAGTCCAGGGACCTGCCTCCCCTACCAACAGAATTTCTAATGAGCTTCGGCTAATCTTTGAACCACTTAAATTAAAATAGGTGCTTCAAGGCAATGACCCAATTTTTTTCATGAGGTATTTTAGGGTCCGATTATGATCATAAAGCCTTTCTTAGATATGCTGTACTAAAATAAAGTCTGCCACTTAACCATCAGAACAGTACAAATTCCTTTCTCAATTACTACCCATTCCCCCTTCCCTTCCTCACTACTAGCACTTTCAAATTGTATCCCACACACTACCAAACCTCATTTCACCCAGAAACTCTTCTTTAGATAGCTTTGGGCTGTACTAATATGCATTGTCTGAGAGCCTGCCACTTTACTGATATTCTGCTTCCAGGGAAAATCTACTATGAAGTATTTCATTTTGTAATTTTCAAAGTACTAGGAGCTCTTAAGCTCTTTACAACAACAAAAAAATGCCTCAGTGGTTTGTGTAGGGCAAACCAAGAGAACTGCTGACCAATTTTCACACATCTCTATAGAACAGGTAGCTGAACAATATTCTTCTCTGTTGTGCAGGTTGAAAGAATGGGGCTATCAACATTAATGTGAATTATTCTAGTGTCCTAGAGAGAACTAGAGGCCAGCTGGGGAAACGAAATCTTCTGACTTTCCCAAGGCTCAGATTAGCCTGGTGTGAGTTTTACCTAAATTAGATATTTCTTGGGATCATCTTTTTGCTATGCTGTACCCTTAATAGACAAGTTAAGGCTTGTCTATCACTCCTTCTGGGTTTGAAATGGAAAATGCAGTGTAAAGATTTCAGTCGTTGAGATCTAGTCATTCTCTCCCTCTCTGTCCCCCTTCCTGACTTGTTTTCCCTTTGGAGAACAAATGAGAAATTTAATGCAGTTGACCAAACAAAGCTGGGCTGAGAAATGAGAGAAAGGATGGAATTGGGAGAGGTTGGGGGTAAATGACATTACAGCCAGAAAAAGTATAGATAAGAAAAGGAAAAGCTCCTCTCGGTCACGAAGGAGGAGGCCTCATGTAGCAATCTAGCTTCCCTAGTCTCTACACTGACATTAGTATCAGGAAGTGTGCTGTAGGACAGGGGTGCTGTGCCTTTATATATGAATTCATAACACTTTTGTGCTCAAGGCTGTGGTCCATATTTAAATCCCTAACATGAATCAAGGATGTAGCATCCTGAGCAAGCTGGAAATTTTACAGAAAAACACAGGCTCAAGTCTTTTATATTAAAGATTTGGTAGTAATCGGCCTTGTATGCAGTTATCATCTCTATAATTTTCAGTTCAGAAGGAAATATAGGAAATAAATTATCTCTCCTTTTGAGTGATAGATGTATTTAAAAAATTATAATATACTTAGAGCAAGAAACCTGCTTGGGGGTTTGGAGCTTTAATTCCAGCTCCAACATTTATTAACTAAATGGCCTTGGACAAACCATTTGAGTTTCTGAACCTAAATTTTCTTATTGGTCAAAGGAGAGTCTATTTTGTAGTAATCCATGGGCATGATGTTGCTATGTGAACTGAAAAATAATAGGAAAATAACAGGGATGGTGTATAAAATAGACACCTTTCTGTGACCCTCAAATATTCCACATATATGGTCACTTACTCTGTTGGCTCTGGCAGCACTCAGATGGAAAAAACAACAACAACAACAAAAAACATATTACCAGAGGTGAGGTTGAATGAACTGGAAATACAGGAAGAGAACCAGGATGTAATTATACCATGGGCAGAGAGATACTCAAAAATTCCTTCACAATAACCTACAGCAGCACTGACTGAGGACTTACTGTGGGAAGTGTACTATATGTAGTGTTCTGCAGAGTAGCATTGGAATCAGGGCTTGTGGTCCTAACAAACTTAAAGGGTAATGAAAACAAACAGTAATCCAAATAAGAAAAAAAAACTAAATATAAATAATAGATAACAGTAAATAGAGTAAGAATATGTAATTAATTATTCTGGGAAAGAATAATAGCAAATTTATTGAGCACATACTATAGGCTAGGCACTGAGCTATATTGTTATCTTCCAGATCTCTCTTACATACTTCTAGATAAGACTTTTTAAGGATTCAACCAAAAGCAGTGGACCTAAGCCATCTCTTCTTTTTTGTGTAGGTCCTTTAAAGGCGGCTCTTTTCTTTTCATCTGAGTCCCACTATCAAGTACATGAATAATAAATAAATATTGAATTGGATCATCAGGAACCTTGCCAAATACAAGTCCAAGAGAAGGGGGAAGACATAAAAGTATCAGAGAAGGTCATAAAGTAGAAGTAAGAAAGCATACAAGACACTGTCTATGTGGGGAAAGAATGCAATATTGCAGGTGGATGAAAGGAAGGTTTTACAAATGCAAGGATTTTACATTATAGCTGCACTTTTCTTCAAAGTGTTTTAAAAAAGGCATAACAGCTCTAGACACAATGACTTTAAAATGCATCACAGTTGTAGAGTAAGATTGGAAGGACGTGATGGAGGGACTCTCACTTGGAGAGTTTCAGATATTAAGACTCACTTTGAAATACAGACCAAACTTAGATAAGAAGCTGCAGCCCATATAAATGTAGTCCATTTTTTACTGTATAAAAAGTTCTATGGTAGGTTCCTATCAGTAATGAATACGTGTCAAGATGTGCTGATCATCTGTTGCTATATATTTTAAAGTATTTTCCTATATGATCTTTGGTAATGTTAAAAACTTCAAGATTTCAATCACTGTATTTTCCTCCTGTGTACTCTCTAGGAAAAGGGCTATTTAAATGCAAAATAGTATCACCAGCATTTTCCTAAACTTTTAAAGGAGAGAAGTAAGGATTTAGGAAATAGCATCCTTGTAGTGACTACAGGCTAAATAACTTATAGAAAATAAGTCACTCATAAAAATAAATCTCAAGTTGGAGGGATTTTAAGAAGGAACTAAGAAACAACATTGCATGAACTCTAATGTGTCATGTAGTGCATTGAACACCTTACATATATTATCTCATGTAATCCTTACACTAACTCTGTGATGTAGATAATATTCCATCCTCCATTATACACATGAAATGGAACTTAAGTCACTTATCCAAGGTTATAGAGTTGGTTAGTGACCAAACTATACTATGTCTACTACATTTGCTGCTGAAACTCTACAAAAGCAGTTTTGTTAGAATGGATACAGGAGCGCCACATTAATCTCAAAAGGATGCCAGAGTTTCCTCACTCCAGGCTGTTTTTTATACCATCCCTTCCCACAGGCTATACATGAAGAATTCTCACATTATCACACATAAGAGATCCTAACTCCCCTCTCTGTATAAAGTTTTAATCAGAGCTGGATTATAGTTAGTATTTTTTATTGGAATAGTGTCTTTCTTAGGAAGGTTAGTAAGAAATTTTCAGTGATAGAGGTGCCACACATCCACTTAGGCCAACCAAGAGCAGAGAGTTTTTATGGGAGGCACAATAGGAAGATTTCTCAAAAGGACATTTCTGAAGCTAAAAGTCCAGTGCTTACTTTTGCAACTCAAAATTATTTAGGACCTTTCTATATCACTGGTATTCAACTAGCATAAAATCTCACTTTAGTGAGTAAAGCATTAAAAACCTGCTGGATTATTCTGGAAAGGTTTATATCAATAAAAGGTGGCTAGGTTCTTCATATCAATCATATAGTTACCTTAAGACTGGGATGACTTGATGTTGAGGCTCAAAAATAAATTCCCCTTTGAAGTCATAATATTTCTTTTTTATGTCGTTTTTATTTTTTATAAATAATACATGATCATTCCTTAAAAAGTGAAAGAAAGAAAAGAAGCAGTCTACCTTTCCACCCCATCTCCACCCTCAAGTACCATTCCCCAAGCTGCTAGCTTTCAACTCTTTTAGATGTTTCTTTTGATATTTATCTTGCTATTTCTAAATAACATGCTAATACTTGCATTTTTTAATTTTTAGTTTTAGATATTATCTCTTGACTTAGTTTGGGATATGACGAATTCTCTTAAGCATCATCTCAAGCATTACTTTTCACTTGTTTGATGCTTTAGTGAGATATAATTCTTAGGTTGAAAATGATTTGTCTTTTGGATTTCGAAAACACTTCCCCAGTATCATCTACCATCCAGAGTTCCTGTTGAGAAAACATATTCTTGTTTCATCCTTTGTATGTTACTTTGTTTTTCTCTTTGTTTGTTTTGTTTCCTCTAGGGGAGCTTTGAGGAGCTTCTCATCACCTCAGCTCTCTGAAATTTCACAGTAATGTGACTTTGTGTAAGTTTTCTTTCATTTATTATATTTGGTTGGCACCTTCATTCTTCATGTCCTTCTGTTATGGGAAATTCCATTTTATTGTTTTATTAATCATTTCCTCCCCTGTGATTACTTTTCAGGCTTTTGTGGAAAGTCAATTATGAAGTAGGACCTCCAGAACTGATCTATTTTTTCATATTTTCTGTTGTTTCCAAAGTCTGACATTTTACTTGCTTTCTGTGCAGTATCAACAACTTCTTTCATCCATTCTATGGATTTTTTTCATTGTTCTGTTCATGGTGATGATGATGATGATGATGATGACAACATCCTGTTTTGCTCCCTGTACTATCTCTGTTTCCTCTAAACTCCCTTTTTTGTTTGTTTTGGTCTATTTTTCATTTTAGAAGTTTTAATTCTAGGAGTTTTCATATTTAGGAGTGAGGCACTGAAAAGCTGATTGCAGTGTGTGCGTGCATGTGTTTTATCTTTCCTGGGTCAGTCAACCAGCCCAGGCAGAAATCCACCCACCAATCCCTTTCCTGGTACTTTAGTCTTGGTTGCCAGTGCTCTAGAAGTTGAGAGAGAGAAAGGACTGAGAGCATCCCATCACTCAGGATGTAGATTCCCAGATAATATCCTAGTTTCAGTTGTGGCATCCTCATTCTTGGCTGTGCCATGATCCACAGGTCTAGGATCCCCTCGTTTCAATCTTCCCTGTTTTATGTCAGAATAGGGAATAGATCTGGAAGTCTTAGTGCTCTTTATACAGATTATCAGACACTCTGCTTGTCTTTTTTTTTTTTTTAACCATGACCGCATCCAAACCTTCAGAACTGCCTGGTGATTGTAATTTCTGACCATTCTTAGGTTCTGAACACAAATGTACTTGTTTCATTGCTATCCTCCATCGCATTCCTTCCCTCCTCTCAGAGACTTAGCTTTTAGCTTTCTAAGTTCTATTATATCTGTTACTATTCCTCTGGGTTATTTGCATTTCTCCTCTATTTTTTTTTCTTTTTTCTTTAGTATTATGATTTTTATTTAATTTTCATTATTTTAAAATATTTAATCTGCCATGTTTAACCAGAAGTCACCATCTTTATTCTCCACTTTTGTAGAGCAAGTATCGTCACTTAGTTTGTGCTTTTTTAAAGAATAAATGTAAATATTAGAAAAATTAAAAAAAATATTGAAATGACTCCACTTCTACCACTTTTAATGTGCTGTATGTTTTGTTTAAACTAAAAGGATCTATATCCCTCTAATGCCATCCATGGGTGCATTTTCTCTCCACATTTCCCAACAAGACTACCAGAGAAAATACTGCTGGCTCATCTGATGTGGTTGTAGAACATGTAAGAAGCAGGTGCCATATAGAGCATGATATGTTTTGTTTTTAACATGCTTCACAGTTGTAGAGTAAGATTGGAGGTGCTTGCTGGAGGGACTCTGACCTAGAGGGTTTTGGATACTAAGACTCAGTTTGAAATCTCACTATGGTAATTTACATCTGACCTAGGCCAGAGTAACTTAAGAATCACCATGCATTGGCATTTATTCCAAACACGCTCTGTATGAAAGATTTCAAAGCTCTCCTCTAGAAATAGAGGCACACACACAACTGGCCATGAAGGCTCCTGTCCATGTCAAGTTGCAAATCCTTTTCTTATAAGACCTTTAGTCTACACCTCAGCAAAAACTATCTGGACACTATCCTGTTAGAAGCCTGTAGTATACATAACCAGGGAGGGAACCATAGATGCATTTGGCATTCTTGTTGAGAAGATTGCACATTCAGAACCAAATTCTTGTGGCAGGAAATACTTGCCTCTCAGCAGTAGCAGAGAGGTTCTATTATACAGCTATCTGAAAGATAAGGGAATCACAAGGATATTAATAAAACACATAGAGTTTAGTGTAGCACAAGCAAGGAAGCAATGCTGAAGGACTTTTCAGAACAGGATACTTCATACCTGAGGTCATTCTCTTAGGTACAGAAAGGAGAACGCTGCCAGAAGGTGTTAAAAGATATATCTTCTATGCTAAGTACATTAAGTCCTCTATACATATATCTTAAAGTTTAGTAGCACAAGTGAATGAGAATGTATTGGGAAAGCTCATCAACTGTTGAAAAGCTTTTTTAAAAAATTTAGTGTAAGACTATTTCTATTTGTTAATGAACAAAAAACATGATAAGGAATATTGAACTACTTATGCCACTGGCCCCACCCCTTCCTGGGAACACATTTGGCTTAGAATGAAGGGACAGATGAACAGATGAATCCCTTTATGAAAATCAACTGTAGGCCAGAGAAAGCTTTGGTTAGAATAAATACTGACATCTGCAGATGGAATGAACTGCAGAGAGATGTTTAATATATCTCAGCTTTTCTTGTTTAACATGTATTGAGATTCGGCAATGTGCTGGCGGCTGTGCAGAATGTGAAGACAGCAGGGTCTCTTTCTTCAAGAATGGAGCGAAAAGAAATTTCCTGGTTAGTTAAGGAGAACTTTCGTATGAACATCATTTGTATGCCTTTGCCTGCTGAATTCAAGAAGCCCAAACTTTTAAGATCAAATGAAGTTAACAAGTAGATGAGCGTCCACTGCACTCTTACTGTGATGGTGGGATACAAGAAAAAAAAATTAGTCTTACTAAGGAAACAGTACTGGTTCATATGAAACAGTAAGAGACCAATGTATTAAATAAAATGGAAGATGGTATATCAGAGATTAAATAATAAGACAAAGGAGGTCAAAGAAGGGAGAGGTAACAGTGAGCTGGAATATACAAGAGAGAAGAGTTATGATGGAAATGAAACTAGATTGGCCTTCTAATATGCAACATATCATACGCTTAAATTCCAGGATTTATACCATGAAAATATAGCCAAGGTATATTAAGTAAAAAAAACAAAAGAAAGAAAAAGAAAAGAGCATATTTACTATGTTCTCATTCCTATAGATATAAATAATATCTGGGAAAACTATATTCCAAAGTGTTAACAGTGATTACACCCGGAAAAAAGATTGTAAGAGACTGTAACTTTTCAAATCATGTATTTCCCTATCACTTATTTTTTTTTTAAACAACCGTGATTTTCTCGAAGAATCAGAAGAGAGTGAGGTCATTTCAGACTTCCTGGTATCTCACTTCTTCCTAAATTTCAAACATATTTTGAAACCGTAACTCCTGGTTATGGTTTTGCCTGGATATATGCTGGAAATCAGAATTCCTGGACCAGGTTTATGTCATTAGAAAATAGGAAAAGGTGTAATGCAGGAGATATTAAAAGATACATGGAGAATATCATGAATAACTTTACCCTAATAATTTTGAAAACATGGGTGAATAAAAGAAATAAAACTACTGAAACTGATGCAAGAAAAAAATAAAACATCTTATTGATCTTATACAATTATTAATGGAATGGAATCAGTATTTAAAAGTCACCACACAAGAACCACTAAACTGAGGCAGTTTTATGAGTATGTTCTACAAACATTCAAGAAATGGGAAGGGGACGGGGGGTTGGAGGCAGGTGGTCAAAAGGTACAATTCCACTTTTAAGATAAATGCTAAGAGAGTAAATCCTAAGAGTCCACATCACAAAGAGAAAACTTTTGTTTGTTTGTGGTACGCGGGCCTCTCACTGTTGTGGCCTCTCCCGTTGCGGAGCACAGGCTCCAGACGCGCAGGCTCAGCGGCCATGGCTCACGGGCCCAGCCACTCCGCAGCATGTGGGATCCTCCAGGACCAGGGCACGAACCCGTGTTCTCTGCATTGGCAGGCGAACTCTCAACCACTGTGCCACCAGGGAAGCCCTACAGTGAAGTGTTAAAAGCATGCCTTTTAAAATCAGGAACAAGGTAGCATGCATCTTATCACCACATCAATTTAACATAGTACTGGAAGCCCTAGCCAGTGCATCTGGAAAAGATATAGAAAGAACATATAAAGTTAAAAGAGAAGAAACAAAGTCTCATTATTGTCAGATACTATGAATGTTTATATAGAAAACTTAAAAGATTCACAATAATAATCAGAAAAATTAAAATTATTAAAATGTAAAGAAAAATGTTCAACAATTGGTGCCAGAACAATTAGACATCCATATGCAAGGAAAAAAAAAAAACAGAGAGAAAGAAAGAGAGACAGATAGAAGGAAATGAATCTGAAGACAAACCTTATACCTTTCATAAAAATTAACTCAAAATGAATCATAGGCCTATCTGTAAAATACAAAACTATAAAACTCCAGAAGATGGTGTAGGAGAGAATATAGGTGACCTTGAGTTTGTCAATGACTTTTTAGATACAGTACAAAAGCATGATCCATGAAAGAAAAATAATTGATAATTTGGATTCATCAAAATTAAAAACTTCTGTTCTGCTACAGACAATGTCATGAGAATTAAAAGACAAGCTGCAGACTAGGAGAAAACATTTGAAAAAGACACATATGATAAAGGACTTTTATCCAAAATATAAAATCTCTTAAAATTCAACAATGAAACTAACAACCCAATTTAAAAATGAGCCAAATACCTTAATAGACACCTCACCAAAGAAGAAATACAGATGACAAATAAGTATATGAAAAGATGTTCCATATCATACATCATTAGGGAAATGCAGACTAAACAATGAGATACCACTACATGCCTATTAGAATGGTTATAATCCAAAAATACAAAAACCCCAATTGCTGGTAAGGATACAGAGCATCAGGAACTTCCATTTATTGATGGTAGGAATGAAAAATGGTACAGCCACTTCGGGAGACAGTTTGGCAATTTCTCACAAAACTAAACATACTCTTACCATAGGATGTAACAATCATACTCCTTTGTATTTACCCAAAGGAGTTGAAAACTTAGGTACACACAAAAACCTGTACATGGATGTTTATAGCAGCTTTATTCATAATTGCTAAATCTTAGAAGCAACCAAGATGTCCGTTAGTAGGTGAATGGATAAATAATCTGTGGTACATCCAGGCAATGGAATACTATTCAGCACTAATGAGAAATGAGCTATCAAGCCACAAAAAGACATGAAGGAAATTTAAATACATATTGCTAAGTGGAAGAAGCTAATTTGAAAAGGCTGTTTACCATGTGATTCCAACTATATGACATTATGGAAAAGACAAAACTGGACATAGTAAAAATATCAGTTGTTACTAGGGCTTCAAGGGAAGGCGGGAAGAATACATGGGGTTCAGGGAATTTTAGGGCAGTGAAACTCTTCTGCATGACTCTGTAATGGTGTATACACGTCATTATACATTTGCCAAAACTCATGTAATGTACAACACACAGTGAATCCTAATGTAAACTATGGCACTTTGTTAATAGTAATGCATCAATGTTGGCTCATCAATTGTAATAAGTGTGCCACACTAACGCAAGATGTTAAAAATAGGGGAAACTGTGTGTATGTAATTGGGGGGAGGGCAATATGGGAACTCTCTGTACTTTCCACTCAGTTTTTCTGTATATCAAAAACCACTCTAAAAAGAAAGTATATTAAATTTCAAAATGCTCTGGCATTAAAAAAATATATAAAATGTTCTTTCAAGGAACCAGATATAAGACCACTGTACAAAAATTCAACTGCATTTCTATACATTAACAACAAATATAAAAAAACATTTAGAAAGACACTATTCTCATTTTTAATAATGCTATTAAAACCCAGGAACAATTATAACAAAAGATATGCACAGCCTTTGCATAGAAATTGATAAATACTTTATTAAAAGCCATTAAGGGTAGAGAATTCAGAGCCTTAAATAGATCAATTTAAAAAAATATATAGATCTAGTAGTGTTTCTCAACTCTGCATGCATATTAAGATTCCCTTGGAGATGTGAAAAATCCCTATGCTTGACTACTCCTCAACCTCTTAAGATGAAATAAATCAGATTCTCCCACATATAAAATTTTATTGGAACACAGCATTTCTAATGGACAATCAATTAGAATTCAAAATATGTAAAGAACTTCTCTGATTCTGAAAGAAGACAGTCTGTCTTTTTTTTTAAATTGTTGAAAGACAAAACAGGCAGAAGAGGAAACACAATGTCCATAAACTTGAAAATATGTTTAATTTTTAATCAGAGAAATTCAGACTAAAACTACAGTGCAATAATTTTTTCCATGTCAACCTGATTGAGCTAAATTTTAATATCTGACCATAGGTAACATTAGCAATGATGTTGAGAAATTGGAATTCTCATACACAGTCGCAATGTAAATTGTTACCCACTCTTGAGAATAATTTGGCATTACCTATATGGCATATCCTACAACCTAGGGATTCCACTCCTTAAAATATTTCCTCCCTGGAGAAACTCTTATACATTTCTATTAGGAGTCATGTAGCCGAATGCTAGTAGCAACACTTATGGAAAAAATAAACCCCACAAAGTTCTGTCAATGGTAAAAGAGATATATAAACTGTGGTATTTTCATACACAAGAAAACATTATACAACAGTGACAACAGATGCATTCATCAACATGCATGAATTTCAAAAACATAACATAATGCTGAGAGACAAAAATAAGCCAAAATAATACAAATAATATGATTTCATATATAGAACATTCAAAACATGGGCAAACCTCAATGGTTATTTTTATGTAAGCGTATAAATGTGATAAAATAATAAAGAAAGGCAATGGAATAAGTAGCACGAAACTTAGGATGGTGTTTACTTCTTGTGGGGAGAGACATTAAAGCAAAGAGGGGACACACAAAGGGTTACAGTGACACTGGTGATACTGTATTTCTTAAGTTGAGTGACAGACAAGCTGTTCATTCTATTATTTTTTAACATATATTTTTAAATTTAACCCTTTGAAACTTAATAAGCCTTTCCTTTTTTCATATGTTTGTACTTCTTTTCGTAAATTCTTCTAACCTACATTCTAGAATCCAGATCATTCTCCCTTTAACTGTGTCTATATTTCTGTTAACCTCATTCAATAAATTTTTAATTTTCATTATTACATTTTTCAGTTCTGTAATTTCTGTTTGGTTAATTTTCAAATCAGTATTATCTGTTTTATAGTGTCCAGTTCATTGCTACATTTTTAAAAGTACGGATTTTATTTCCATGACTATAGTAAGCACAGTTGTTTTACAGTCTAAATCCGATAATTACAATGATTGTCATATGCCTCATCATTGATTATTTTCCATGCATTTTATTTGAAAAATACTTTTAGAAATCATCTTATACTTCGAATGACATTATCTATCTCCAGAAAGGAATTACTTTCCTCCTGCCTGACATCTGGAGTCACTAGTACTTCAAGACAAACGTATTAAGGTGGTAAAGTACTATCCACCCACTATCTTAGAGTGCAGCCTTTAGGAGTCCCAGGATAGAGTAGGAAATTTTACATTAGGGTAACTTTTGTGAATAAGTCTCTATTAACAAAGATATTTCCTTACTCAATTATTGTAATGCCTTTCTAACTAGTACCCTTGTCCCCTTTTTGCAGCCATTTTAAACATTGCTGCTTGAATAAACTTTCAAAAAATATTTGATCATGTCTCTTTCTGCTCAAAAATGTCCAAAGCTTCCTTTCATTTGCAGGAAAAATTCTAAACTTTTTAGCAAAGTCACTCATTTTCTGGTTCCAACCTGCCCTTTCAATCTCATTTCTTGCCCTTACTTTCTCATCACCATACTCTACAGCTACAGGGAACTTGTCAACTTTCTCTGAGTACACTATGTTCTTTCAAGTGTCTTCAACTTCATGCTCTTTACCTAGAGTGTCCCTGTGCATATGCTTCACCTGGTGAATTCATTCCTTAATACCCTACTCAAATTCCCTTCCTTTTTTTTTTTTTTTTCGGTACGTGGGCCTCTCACTGCTGTGGCCACTCCTGTTGCAGAGCACAGGCTCCGGACGCGCAGGCTCAGCGGCCATGGCTCACGGGCCCAGCCGCTCCGCGGCATGTGGGATCTTCCCGGACCGGGGCACGAACCCGTGTCCCCTGCATCGGCAGGCGGACTCTCGACCACTGCGCCACCAGGGAAGCCCTCCCTTCCTTTTAAAACTCTTCCCTAGTTTCCAGGAAAAATTAGTTGCTCCCACCTCCAGACATTCCTAGTACTACAATAAAATTAAAGCAAACCATATTTTTGAAAAGCAATTGGGAAATGTGGGTCCAAACATAATAGTCACTTAACCTGTTATACAAAACTTCCACCACCAGGAATGTATTGCACAATGATAAACACAAAGCTTTTTATTAGAGTATTATTTGTTTTGAAGTAGCAACTACCTGAAAATGAGCAAAATGTACATGAGAAGAGACTAAATCTACACAATAAAATACCACCTAGTTATCACAGAGAGTGAGGAGTAGAAAAACCACAAGTCATTCCAAGAGAAAAAAGCAAGATGAAGAGGAATGAACACAATGTGTGTGTGTGTGTGTGTGTGTGTGTGCATGTGCATACATGCAAAAATTATTTTGGAAAAAATATAAGAAACTGTGAATAGTGTTCACCTTTGGGTAGGGGGACTGTTTGGGGTCATAGTACCACTCTTTATTATAATTCCTTTTGTACTGCCTGGATTTATTTTATTGCATGCATTTTTTTCTTTTTTAATACAAAGGTTTTTAAAATGAGACCTCTCGTGCCCCTTTAAAAATGAAAATCCTACTTTTGTAGCCTGTTACACTCTATCTGCTTATACACCAGTTTTTCCCACTTGACTGTGAGAAACTTAAGATATAACCCGTCTTACTCATCATCATATACTCAATGTCTACCACAGTGCCTGATGGTAATTAGCACTCAGGTAACCAAATAAAAGGATGATTAGATATTGATTGATGTAATGGGTGGATGAAGGAATGAATGCATGAATAAATGAATGAATAGATGGTAGATAGTAAGGTCAAATTCATTAAAGGATAGCACTTACAGTAGTTCTTCAGACACTCCTCTATGGTTCCTCATGCATGTTTTGAGGATCCACTGTGAAAGGAAAATCAGGAAAAATACAATTGCTTTATATTCAGAGGTGACCTATCTGATGAAGACTACAGAATGATATTAATTATGCATGGGAGCAATGAGGTACATTTCATCCTAGACTGCATCCAAAGCAAGTCACTGTGAAATGAACTGAATGATTTAACAACACCCAATGCATAAAAGCTCCTCCTCACCTTAAAGGTCTTCAGGACAGCCTCTTAATTTGATTTCTGTTTTGTTGTGCTATCTTCATTTTATGGTCTTTAGTTCTCCTTATTACAAATGTAATTTTTAAGGGTCAAATTAATTTAATTTCACTTTGGCTTTGGGATGCTTGAATGCAAGGTTGTGAAAACCACTAGCTTAAAACAGGTGCTCTGCAAAACTTTCTGCCAAACCTTCCTAAGTCACTGGGACTTCTACAGGAAACAGTATGAGCAGGAGAGTTCACAGCTATGCTGGGACAGTAAGGAGAAATGACAGATGTTTCACACACTGTATCAACATTGGAAAGTGACATTGTCTTTGCTCACACTGAATCCCCCTATGTCTCTGCAGCCTGCACGGTTTGTTTTACCCTTTTTTACCTCTCAGAATCTTGCCTATATTTCAAGACACAACTCAAATCCACTTTCCTCTGTGATGTTTTTCCTTACTGCCTTAGCCAGAATTCTCTCTCCCTCCTCAGAATTCTCTCTCCCTCCTCTAAGTCACTTGTTTAGAAGTGAACATATCTTGTCTTGAATCTTATACCATATTTACCTCTTTGACCATCTTACCTCCTCAAGTGAATCAAGAGGTCTTGGAGCACAGGGAACACGTGCCACACTACTTTATATCCCCATCCTCCTCTGCATCCCATCCTAAGAACTGTTTTTTTACTTTTATGGAGTCATGGACAGCTTTGAGAATTTGACTTTAGGGGAACTATGCCTATGCAGAGAGTAAAACTTTCCATACCATTCCAGGAGGCCAGGAGTATCCGATCTAGCACATGTTCAATTATGTTCATTACAATTAAGGAGGCAACATCAGCTACACTGATGAGCTTAGAGTTAAACTTGTTGGGGTTGTATCTCAGTTCTGCTGCTTTTTAACTGTGTGACCTTGGACAGATTACTTACCCTTTCTGTGTCTTGTTTCTGTGGTATGGGAATAATAATAGCACTTTCCTAATTCACCAGGACACCTACAGGAAACAGTGTGAGCAAGAGAGTTCACAGCTATGGTAGATTAGTAAAGAGAAATTATATGAAAAAAAAAAGAGACTAAAAATAAAAGCCACACTGAAGATCTGAAAATAAGTGGTCATCAGTCTCTACTGAATACATAAGGATGTAGTGAAAAGACCAATGGGAATGAGAAACAGAAATGAGAATAGGAATTTAACATGGTGCTTGGCTAGTTAATGAGTTTATCTTTTCCCCACATTCGTACAAATAAATCCACAGTGGAGCAAGGATTCCAGTCTGGGTTTGTCTGACTTCAGAACTAACTGGAACCAGATAGACCAAGGTACAAATACAGCCTTCACCATTTCCTAGCCATTTAACCTTGGCCAAATAAGTTGGATGGTCTCCAATACCACATACATTTCCTGAACTAGCACATACAGTATTTAGTACCTTCATTGTCTATAGATAGAATTAGGGAAAGTACCTGAGACAACAAAAAGAGTAGAAGGAAAGCATAGTTTCTGTCCTCAAGGACTTTACAATCTCCTTGGGGAAAGAAGATACTGGAGTGATAAATAATAAGCGAGGCTTAATAAGTGAAGTGTAAATGATATGAGAAGTCTGTAGCACGTGAATCAAAAGAAGCAGGCAAGGCCGTCTGGAAAGGCTACCTGGGCTGATAGGGGCAAGCAAGGCTTTCTGGAATTGGTCTTTGCACTATGTCCTTATGCATTCCGTGGAGAATGCATTACCCACTTATTGTCAGATTCTCAGCGTGCCTTCCATTGTTAGCTTCTTATCATTTTTTCATTTGACTTTACTCATCTTCTTGGACTGCTGCATAGGCTCAAAGCTGAGTAAAGTGCTACCTCAGCATGTTATGACAAGACATAGCTATACATATTGACTCTCTGTCAAACATCAAACTGATCTTTTAAATTGCTTTGCTGACTTATAAAGCTGTGTTTAGTGTAGGTCTAGTTTTGTGGTATGATGACTAGGTCCTGATACCTGGAATGGAATGTACAGATTTTCTAGAATAAGGTGTAACATTTCACCAGTTTCAAAGAATCTGATTCCCCCTTTGACGTCTGTCCTGATTAGAGAAAAAATACACTTTCCACCGCCAGCAAAGACAATGCCCAGTGGCTGAATCGATTGAGGTAACATGGGTAAACCCCCATTTTCTACTCCCATTCATGAAATTGAATTGAAGACATTTCTCGAAACAATGGGATAAAAGATTAAAATGGGTAATTGGAAGGATAGACCTTCAGGAAAGGAGGTTGTTATAGGGTGAACATAGTCCAAAAGAAGATTGGGAGCATCTACATAAAATCCTCTGATCTTTACTCAAATAGAGTCTAATTTTGCCTTGCTGAATTTGCTATTCTGTTGGTTTCTCAACCCATGCTAAGGGCTATTAATCCAGTCTGCAAAAGTGTCCTCCTGTGTTATCATCATACATGCTCTTCCTCCTGCCTGGAATGTCTACTCTAAACTCTTTGCTTATTTAACTCCTTATTCCTCAGTTCTTGGCTCAACAGATGCCTCTTCAGGGAAGTCTTCCCTGACTACCATGGCTATGTCAAATACACCTATTATAAACTCAAATAAAACATGTAGCTTTCCTTCACAGCACTTGGAACAGCTGCAAATTTATGTTTCTACAGTTATTTTATTAATGTCTGTCTTCTCCCTCTTACAGTATAAGTGCATGAGGGCAAGGCCTGGAGCACATAGCATAGTTCCTGCCTCATAGCTGGTGCTCAATAATCATTTGGTGAATGAAGGAATGGATTTCAGTTTTCCCTAATTAGATCATGTTAAGAGTATGCTAGTAAGATGCAGGTATATGCTATGCTTTAAGGAAACTCAATGTGCACAGATTGAAAAGTTTCATTTGTGAAATGAAAAACAAGTTAGGAATGGAGGGTTGTTTACTTGCTTGTGGAAAGGCAGAATTAATCAATTCTCATGGGACCTACTATTCTGGACTGTGCTATGCACGAGAAGTGTTAAATGAGTATTCGGTATTGTAAACCCAAGAGCCCAGTAACTGTAGAAATATAGCTCTCTACTTTTAAGTAAGTTCTTGTCAGTGTTTGGGATCTTAAGTTTAAAAAATTTAGCAGGAGTTAGAGCGAGATAATGAAATACTTTCAGTAGCTCTAGAAATAATTTGGCATCACGGGTGAAATTAATGCCTACATTCAAATATACAAATCAGAGACTGCGTTTTCTTCATATGTTAGTTAGCAGAAGTCATGAGATTTAAGTTGTAATTTGAGTTTAAACTGTCTATTCTCACTCTGCCTTGAGGACAGAGACAGATTTATTCATAAATGTAACTAAATAACCTTGCACAATCCCTGGCATATAGTAAATGCCCTTTTCTCTCTCTCTTTCTCACTCTCTGTCTCTCTCTCTCTCCATTCATCTATCACTCTAGCCCTAGCTCTAGCTCTATCATCTCTAACTCCATATTGAATTTACATGTCCAAACATATAGACATTATATACGTTGAAAAGTTCATCAAATGGAAGTCAAGCAACCTGGATTATAGTCATCAAGGCTCAACTCTACCAATAATTAACTATGCGATCTTAGACAAGTTATTTAATCTCACTCTGCCTTATTTTCTTTATCTCTCAAATTTAGCTAATCATACATGACTCGCATACTAACTGTAGTATGAAGAAGAACAAATGAAATGGCAAATGAGAAAACGTTTTGAAAAGTGAAAAGTGTCATCCAAATGCAAGTGTGATAGAGGGCCTGTGCTATGAGTAGCAGAGTATAGACTAGGCTACAGAGAGCGTTAATTTCAAATGAAATGAAGAGACTGAGGTTCACTCTGGAAGTTCAGCCCAGAACGGCTAACTTGCATAATCATCCTCTTATCCGTCAGCAGGGCTCAAAAAGAACCCAATGAATCTCTCACTTCCCCTCTTGCTCCACTTGCTGAATCAGCCTTTGTGAAAGTATCCCCTCCAGTATATAATATTTTTGTTTTCTTTTGTTTTGCGGTACGCGGGCCTCTCACTGTTGGGGCCTCTTCCGTTGCGGAGCACAGGCTCCGGACGCGCAGGCGCAGCGGCCATGACTCAGGGGCCCAGCCGCTCTGCGGCATGTGGGATCCTCCCGGACCGGGGCACGAGAACACGCGTCCCCTGCATGGGCAGGCGGACTCTCAACCACTGCGCCACCAGGGAAGCCCGAGCCCTGAAGTTTTGAGATTGAACTAGATAGAACAACAAACAACAACCCATCCTGTTGATGCTCGTGGGACGGTGGGTTAAGCGGCTTCTCTGAGATTGTGTAACGCGGGGAGGATTTCCTTTAAGAGCTTATCGAACGTCGACCTGCTTTAGAGTCGAGAGACGCTAAGCGATGCCACATCTTTAGACAGTTTTTAAGTTATTCTCTATGTTGTACTTCCTTTCGTTATTCCCAAACATTTAGAAGAGGTATATTAGAAGTTACAGCAAAGTGGTGACCACGGGAGGACCCTCAACAACCACAGGTCTGTAGCTTGCTGAAGAGGCCACAATAGAAGATAATTAGAGACCTGGTTCAGATCACAAGTGATGATTTGATAGATGTATACATTTTATTTTTTTTTTTGCGGTACGCGGGCCTCTCACTGCTGCGGCCTCTCCCGTTGCGGAGCACAGGCTCCGGACGCGCAGGCGCAGCGTCCATGGCTCACGGGCCCAGCCACTCCACGGCACGTGGGATCCTCCCGGACCGGGGCATGAACCCGTGTCCCCCTGCATCGGCAGGCAGACTCTCAACCACTGCGCCACCAGGGAAGCCCCAGTGTATAATATTTTGAAGAAACTTCCAAGAAAACTCTGTGCCCAGAGAGTGCTGATTTAGCACAGCAAATGAAGTGACAGAGATGTATTTGGAACATTTCATTGGCAGGTACCTGGTCCGACCAAGCCTACATGAATAAGGGGGTACCTGTTTGGCCAAAGGAAGCATATTTCTTACAAATGACTATATATGTTTCTGAATTTGGAGGCACATGGCAAGTGGAATAAAAAGGTATCACCATGTTCTAAAGGCACAGTCCTGTGCATTTAAATAGTCGATGTTTAATCCATGGCATACAGTAATCCCCTCTCCTTCTTCTTATGCCTCCATACATAATAAAACAGTTTCTAGAAAATGTACCCTATAGTGTTATATGTCACCACACCACAGGACATGAAGTAAGAAGGCGCCCTTTTCTGAGGCATAAAAAATAAATCAAAATTATTCATAAGCATGACTGAAGACAAATAATTCTCTCTGACTTAAAAAAATTATTATTATGCTGCAACTGCTTTGCTCCCATACCTGGAGTTTTGACTAGCAGAGCCTTACATGTGGTGATTCTAATCTTTAGTAGCACAGTGCTTTCCTGAATCATGTTCATACTTATTAGCTTCCACACGCAGAAGGCAGTTTAAAGTATTATTTTCAAAGATATCACAATGTGACAAGAACACATGTGTGCCAGTAATAGGTGGTAGATTGTGGATGATGGTGTTAGGATGCAATCTGAATGACCCTTCTTCAAACAAGCTTGTTAAAAAAAGTCACTTAAACTAATGAGACAACATAAGTAGATTTCTTGCATTTTTCCCGGATACCACAGATATTTATCTTTTTCCAAGCAAATGAATAAAATGCAGTCCAGTTAGTCATTAAATTGAAGTAACAGATCAGCTCTGTATAAGCATCAAATTTGAAGTTTCCCACTGGTAGCTAGCTGAAGAAAAAAGAAAAAAGAAAGACTTTTTTACTCTAAAATCATATTTCCATGTCTTTCCCATTTGAATGATTCACTTTTTTCATGGCTTGAAGAAAACAGAATTGCTGTATCTAAGGAAAATAAGGAAAAGCTTGAGGAGAATAAAGTTAAATACTTTTGCCAAATATACTTTAACATTCATTGAATACATGTAGTGTTTCTGTCAGGTTGATTTTCATACAAGCTTCAAAAGTCAGCCAATATTTAGAATCTGCTAGAACTAAGAGCGCATTTGATTGTCCATCATTCCATCTCTATTCCCATCTGTCTGTGAAGTCTAATGATTGTTGTGAAAGAGATCACAGCTGTTTTTCATCTTCGTTTTGAGGCATACATTTTTTATTCAGACTTACTGTTATGTATTTTCATTTCCTGAAGTTATAGAAGCAACTTGGATGGACTCATTTCCAGCTGGAAAGGCAGCTCTTCTTCCTTCTGAGGCACAGTTGGACGCTGTGATGCCTATTCCCAAGGTCTTACTTTGACAACTGGCATGTAGATAGGCTATTTTTGACCTTCCTACCTTATTTTTCACTATCCATCTTCTCACTCATCCCAACCCTCAATTTTGTTCTTCTCAATTAAGCATCTTTCCCAGATCTGTATCCTTCCTAGCTATAGTCTCCCATCAGAATCTTCTACTCCTACAAATCTTCCCCTCACCTCCCCCTGACTACAACAAGCCATGGGATCTGGGAATTGCCAGATTAAAAATTAACTCTATAAATTGTATAAAGTTTATTAGTACAAGCAGTGGGTTAATGCATTACTCATCTCAGGAATATTGCATGCAAATAAGAATTTCCCAGTGGAATTACTCCTGAATCACAGAATCTTAGGCTTCATTGTCAAGTGTGGAGGATTATGCCACTCAAAAAGAAAACCCCTAAGAGACAAGTTGGGTGAACATCCTTACCAGCAAAAGAAATAATTTTTTCATAAAAGGCTACTGTGTTCTAAGGATTTGTGACTTCAAAATCAGAATGTCAAAACTAATTTAGAACAAGTAGCCTTATTTAAGAAATTAACACATTTTCTAATGGAGAAGTTTATCTGCTGCCTCATTATTACTCAGATTAAATTCTATCACAATAGTTCTAACAGAATAAAATATGTAAGTACCTCAAAGGCTACTCATCTCTTCTCTTGAGCTGTGCACTCACCCAGTTACAAAATTTTTTTTTCAAGCTAGCAGCATAAAGAATAAAATTTTAATCCTAACAAGAAGCTTCTTGACATACACTTTTTTTTCTTCTTGTATAAATGAGTCCTATGCTTTACTGTTTTTTGTTTTGTTTTTTAAGGTGGAACAAGGGGTATAGGAGTAGTTATCTTAACTTCTGAATAAGAAAACTCAGTTGAACTGGTGTTAGCATTCTGGGATACTTCCAGATTAGGAGGTGATCTGGGAAGTATAGTTTGATTGTTAAAATAATGTACTTTTGCAATAGTTACTGTGTAATGGACCTCTGTTTAAATGCAAACTTTTCTATCCAGGACAGATGGTCACCATAGATACAAGGTTAAGCTATTTTCACATCTGATCTAAATTTGTTTTTGTGGAATTTTGATCTGTTAGTGGTTTGTGATTTCTAGGGGCACCAGAGAAGCTAGTTTGAGGCAGGTAGTGAGACAAGCTAGGTGGTAAAATAGAAAGCACTGTTGGTTTAGACTCAGACTTTTGCTCAAATCTTAGCTAATATTTTTTATAGTTGTGTGATTTGGGGCAATAATTTCCATTTCTGAGCATGTTTCTTCTTCTTTAAAACAAGAAGGGTTACAACAACCAAATGGCAACCTTTTCATGTGCATTAAATGGGAAAAATATATGAAATATTTGTCATAGAGTGATGAATGTACAATGGGTACTCACAATATAATCATTACTTTCTGTTCCCTCATCTTCATTTTTATGAGCTCATTCAAACTGAGGACTCTTATGTCATTATCTGAGAGCTTTAGGGTCAGCTTTTCATGTTAAGTGCAAGAGAAAATTAGTGTTATTATTAAAGAACAAAATAATCCTCAATACGTTTTTTAGGTAAATACAACGAAGATCAGGTTGGCTTGGGGGTGGGTGGCAGGGGAAGTGAAAGGCACTGTAAATCTCTCACAAGTGTTTCCTGAATGTTGTATCCTTGTTATTATATCCAAAGTGTATTAGCTCCTTATTGAGGTGACATTGCACTGACCTTAAAGAGATGAATCACATGGGTTGGATGGACAGAAGGTAAAGTATAACCAAAATGTGGCCTAGTGATAATTTGGCTCAAGACACAGGCTCAGCGTGCTTAGAAAAACCACACTGAGAGAGCAATCAAATGAAAGCATAATCTAACACTTGTGAGGTAATTCAGGTTTGCAAAATTGAGTTCACCTTTTATTCATAGACTCTTTTATAGCCTTCTGCTATTTAAAGACATATGTGGCCTGAAATGAGATTTCTAGGCTCAGCCTCCCTGAATTACTGTCCATGGCGTTTATAAAAGAGATAGCAGACTATAGCAGCTTTTCTGTGGTGCTTGATCAAACTTGGATTGACATAGATGCTACTTCCTTCAATGGTATTTCAGCCATTGTGAAGGTGACACAGCCCAGGAGCAGGTTTCTGAAAGGTTATAAACAACTGTCACATACTCAGGGACCAAGCTCCAAAGGAAGTCCTTATTCTGTACGTCCCATTTGCTGCGGCCAGCTTGTCTATTTACATGGACTGTTTCCCCTTTCAGTGAGTCTATTGTATGTACTGTATGTGTCTGAATAAATAGATACAAAATGTTATGGCATTCAATAGAGGCAATTGTGGGAAATATTGGAATGTGACTAAAAACTATCTCCCCCATCTAATATATCTAACTTTATAATGATATAATGTCATTATGTAATGTCATAATGATTACTGATGTAGTATCCATAATATATCTGACATTTTTCTTTCACCACCCTCACCAAACCTGACAATCCTCATTGCTTAACGAGCACTTAACTGAGACATAGGCTAATAGGCTATAGGGAGATAGATGCTAGCCTTGGATTAAAAGAATCAATCTTTCTCTAATATCTGTAGCCTTCAGATCAATAGTCCACCTAACATCTGATGATGAATAATAATGGAGCTGATATTTCTTTACTTTCACTAGCTGCTGGGATACCTTAGGATAAAAATATCATTAGTTCAATGCTAGAAATCTAAAAATATTCATTTATTTTTAATTTTAAAGGTAGTTTACCATGTGGCTGATGAATGGATTGGCTATTTAAACTTTGTCATAACTCAAGCAGGATGAGAGTAAGAATAAAGCCCCAGGCCTTCATACGAATTAATTTGAAAAGTTTATATGTTTCGTTTCCTACTCAAGATCCTATTGCACCTTCAATCTCTGCTGTGAGATTAGAGTGATTTACAGGCACTGTTAGACCTCAGAGTGATTCCCAGAAGTTAACACTTAGTGTAGTACTTCAATAAACCACTATAATAAGATATTTTATTATTATGGTTCTAAATGTCCTGCAGTGTACGGTAATTCAGATATAAAATAATTAAAGGCAATTAAAGCCCATTATACTAAGGATTACTTTGTGCTAATGACACAGAGGTTTCTTGCCTCAAGAAAGAATTCCCTCTAAAGTCACACAGGAAGGAAGCTGAAGTAGGTGGTGCTAAGAGAAAGAGGCTTTTCGCTTTTTTTTTTTTAGATAAGTGATAGAGAATACATTGACAATTTCTCAGAATAGGGGAAAACAATGACTTTTTCAAATGTTTCCACTGATGGTATCTCAAATTGTTTTTCATTGATGATCTGAATCAAGGGCATCCTGAGGTCAAGGGTGAAATAAGCCGATTCAGAAAAAAATCTTTCCCTAGAGCTCTTGGATCTAAAGGCGACCTAGAGATGATAAAGACCACCTTTCTCCCTCTCTCAAGGGTCTGGAGCTCAGCCACACCTAGGCAGCCCATAGGAGTGAATCCATCCATTTCTGAATAAACTTTTATTTAAAACTTAGCTGTTCCAAGTCCCCTGTTAAAAGCATTGTAGCATGTCGCTTAGAGGGTGAGCCCTCCAGATAGATAGCCTATGTTTAAATTCTGGCCTATTAATTAGGGAGAGAGCTTAATTCAATAATAATAGTAATAATAATAGGAAACCAGTCTTGGACATTTTATTCTATCAATTTTTTGCCTCGCTTTCCTGAACCTTAAAATGGAGTTGATAGCAAAAACCTCCCTCACAGGATTATTGTGTCATTGAGTTAGTATATGTAAAACATTTATAACAGTGACTGCTGTAATTATATTGTGGACAGAAAATGTTGCCTGCCATTCCATTTTCTCCATTCAGAATGGAGAAAAGCAGGAAGCATTCTGTGCTATGGATACTGGTCCTAGAGAGTTAAGATGCATATCTAAGGAGTCATTTCAGTGAGCCCAGATTCTTGCATCTTTCCATATATAGAAAAGAACTAAAATCATTAGCATGAGATGTCTGTTTTCTGTGATTAGCAGTAATCTTTCGACATTTGACTACATGTTTTTTTCCAGCCAAATACTCCTATATATCCTGACTCTTCCCTTACCTATTCAGAGTTCCTCAGAGCTCTCTGAGAGGGTGACTTTCAGGCTAAAATCCTCAGTAAGATCCCTGAATATAACTTAACTCACAACTTTTAGGTTGTGCATTTTTCTTCAGTCAACAATGTTCTCTATAAATTTCAACTGTTTTTATTACACTGTCCAAATACCTATTCCTTACCAGGTCCTCAACTGCAGGAACACAGCTATTGAAGAGTGGGAGCCAAAATACGTACCTTTTCTTTCTGCAACTTTTCATCAGAACTCATTCATTTAACCACCAGACATTTGTTGTACTCTTACTTATATGTCAATCACTGTTCTAGGTATAGGTACTGAATATTCAATGATAAATAAGACAGATAAGACCCTTACTCTCATGGTTTTTCCATTTTAGCCAAAGGAGATAGACAATAAAAAAAAGGAAACCAATAAATGAATGTGATATTTCCAACCAATGATAAATGCTATAAAGTGATGTGTTATGAAGAAAAAAAAAAGACGTGAACATGATAGAGAATGATATGGATGGCATAATATTAAATTAGGAGGTAAAGGAGAGCATATGCTATCCTAATTTCACTCAATCATTGAATGTCTACATTGTGCAAGGCACTGTTCTAGATTCTGGAGATAAAGCAGTGAATGAGGCAGACAAGGTCATTGCTCTCACGCAGCTTACGTTCTCATCTTGGGGCAGGAAATAAAACAAATAAAGCAATAAAGAAATTTTAAAAAATCAGTAACACATGCTATAAAGAGTGGGAGTGGGATGAAGAGTGCCTAGGAGACTATTTAAATTGACCAGTAATGAACTCTCTGATTAGGTGTCACTTACTTGTGATCTTACAGACAAGGAACTATCCTTGCAAAAATTTACATGTTTTATAGGTAGAGAGAATACAAAGAACACAGGTCCTGAGTTGGAAAGGATATTTACATATTCGAGGAATAAAAACACAGAGAGCTTGGGTAGATCCAACAAGGGTTTAGAGTTTGGAGTTTATTTTTGGTATAATGGGCAGACATTGGAAGATTTTTTTAAGCATAGGCATGAAAGGATCTATTTCACTTAAAAAAAGTCACTCTGGCTGCTGAGTGGAAAATGTACTGTAGAAAGTCGATACTGAGAGCAGGGCAATGTATTAGGATGTGATTGCAAAGGTATAGGTAAAATGTGACAGTGGCTTAGTTTAGGTTGGTGACAGTGGGGTTTCAGATATCTAGGTGGATTTGAGATGTATTTTGCAAGAAGATCTAGCAGCATTTTATGATGAACTAGAAGAAACAGAGTTTCGAAACATAAAGGAATCAAGGATGTTTCCTGCATTATTTAGCCTGAGTAACTGGGTGGAAGGTGGACATATTAAGTTTAAGATCCAAGTAGAGTTTTCAACTAAGGAAAAGACAATTGTAACATAGATCTGGAGCTTAGGAGCAATGTCAGAGCTAGAGATAGAGATTTGGAAAGTCATTGGCATATAGGCACTATTTTAAATCTTGGCATTGGATATGACCATCCAGGAAGAGAGTTTAGAAAGTATAAACCTATTCCTATCTTGTATCTCATTCAGAGCATTTGTAATTGACTGGCCATTGAATGTCATAAAACATGTTCATACTAAAGCGTTGATGACCATAAAGCTGTTCATACTAAGGTGTTGATGATTAATTATAGCCCAATCTTTTCATCTTTTCATTTTTGTTGTAGCAAGATGTATCCCAAAGAAGCTACTCCAACGCAGAGAATTTCCAGCCCAGCATCACACAGATTGGCCTTAAATTTATAGCCCAGATGAGCAAGGTGGTAGTGATAGTGGTGGGTTTGGGATCCCCCTTAAGCTAGCCACCTGTGCTGTTCCACTGACCCATAACGGACGAATCTCAAACAAGACTCACATGACTTGTTCCTAGCTTTATGTAGAATTTGGGACCTTCAAAAAATGCTCCCTGTTTCTATTTGATTTTCATATTTCTGCCTTGATCTTACTCTCTCCTTTGTTCCAAAAGTGAAGCCAGTTGTCAGGCATTGGCATCCTGTCATTATAGCATTTGTCACCTTACTGATTGTCTCCTTTGAAAATGCATCAGTATGTCACTTATTAATTTATTTATTTTCTGATATTTGAACTACTGAGGTTATCTTCAGAATGACTTGAAAGTGGATATACAGCTATTCACTTCCTCTCACCCTGTGAAATCTCCCAAAATGAGAGGTCCAATTCTCCTTGGGATGGAATACTTTTTATTTATTCTTAATTTGAAAAGTCAGAGTGTGAAGTGGCTAGATACTCACCTGTATGGATGCTGCTTGAGTTTTATTTTACAATGTGATGTATAATTCAGTGTGATATATAATGTGGTGAAGATTGGGGATCCTATTGAAAAGATAGATATAGATAGATAGATATGTAAATTCAGAATTCTTTTTAGACACTATATCATAAGAAGAAGGTTCAGCTTATATTTTTAAAATTGCCTGCAGTTTTCATTTTAACTATGTAGTTTTTGCTTTTGGCAGTTTGACTTCCCTGATACTGTTTTTACATAGATTTTATATTTAATGTGATTTTTTTTCCAGTCAGAGATTTCAGCCAGAATATGAGAAATAACTTCTCTCCTATTTCTTTTTTTTTCTTCTCCCCAAAATAGACTTGATTTCATTACAAAATGTGTCTGTAATTGAATTCCTCTTCTTGGGGGAGACGATAGGAAACTTTTCCCTCCTCACTGAAAGCCTGATCCAGTAGGCCCACAGGGTTGTACCTCTGCAGGATTCTCTGCTTCATCTTTCCCAAAGCCTGATCCTTGATACAAAAAAATCCTTATTCTTCCCTGATCTACAGTGATTCTTAGACAAGTGCCACCTCTCATCTCTCTATATCCCACATCTGATACCATCACCGCATTGAAAACCAATGTGAGATACAACCTGAAAATGCAGTGAGATGTGTACTCAAAAGGTGGGCTTTTCAGGGAAGCCCAATGATGCAATCCTTTACCTTTGGTGCCAAACTTCTCTCTGGTAAATGCTCTATTCTGGTATAGTTATAGGGAAATAGGGATGGGATTGGTTAGTGAGGCTTGTAATAGGAGCCCCTATCAACTCAAAAGAAATCTGTCAGCTGCCAGTGTGACCAATGGGGTTCTAGAATTTGTTACACACTAACTCCAGAGAACTAACATTTCCAGGGAAGTAAATTTTTTTGTCCCCTTGACCCCCGTATTTGGAGAAATAATAGAGCTACAAGGCCTAAAAGTGCAAAGACTGTCCTGCTGAGGGCTCAGTGGATAAAGTAGGGAGTCCTAACCCTGTTTTTACAATGTCTGAAAACATCTACAGGGTTAAGGTGTGTTATGAGGTTTATAAAACATTTTCAAATCCTTATTCATTCTAGGAATGAGTGAAGAGGACTTTCACAGAGTCAAACAATAACTGGACCCTCTAACTCCAACAAGATTGGGGTTCAGCAAACTTAATTAATGGTACAATTATCTGTTCATTTCATTACCCATTTTCCCCGAAGCAAGCCCCTAAATATTGTCATATCTGAGCTTTCTTGTTTTTGTGATTAAACTCAGTTTTAAGTCATATCTCCTTCTAGTATAAAGGATTTTACATATTAGGGATAAAAATGACACAAACTACATACCATTATATTTCAGAAAGAACATATATTCTTGAAGAAAGGAATTTAATTTTGTAATAATCTCCCACCTCCAAACCCAGCCAGGCACTAATCTTAATCACTCATTTTATTGAATAATATGTGTGTCGTTTTTTTTTTTCCTCCACAAATCAAAATGCTAGTGAGTTTATCACCTTTTTTGCAGATCTAATTGTCTGCTTGGATAAAAATGTCCCTATGATTATGACACACTTTTTGTTGAGGTCTTTTCATTCCTGTGTTCACCTATAAAGCAGTAGGCTCAACTAATGTTAGCCTATCTGTTTTCATCTCTGATAAGTGTTATCTAAAATTCATTTATGCATTTAGGAACAAGGTGACAAAATAGTGGTACTCTCTTGATAAATCTCACATACAGTATGGCAGCATATGAGTCATTCTTATAAGTGGTGTAGACTTTATTGTCTTACATGACTTATGCTTATAGCCATACATAAATCACACAGAACCACCAGAGGAATTTTAGTGTTTAGTCATAATAAAAGAAGAGATTTCACAGATTGTCTCCATCAAGTCTGAATGAGGTCAAAGAGGGAAAGGATTCCCAATAAATAATCGGTTTCAACTTCATGTCAGCTAATGATAAATACTTCTATACAAAATTTGAACAAGGAAACTTCATTTTGCTTTAAATATACTCCAAGTTTGTGAAATGGAGCCTTTGAGAAACTTGGGAAGATTTCCCTTATGGTCTAGTATTATAGGCTTTTAGTTTAGGGAAGGGAAATAATCCTTGTCTAGGAGAGCTCATGAGGCTTTAGTTTAGTGTTAATTCAGCTCAATCAAGAGTTCATCAACTCATTTGTTCAACAAACATTTATAGATAAACACTGGTGAATTTTGCTTGCCAAAATACCCTAAACAAAGTAAAAAAGCAAAATAGTAGAAACTTGTTTATTCATTCTTTCATTTAAATCAGTTAAGAGGGAAAAAGAACCTAATTTCTGTCATATGAAAAGAGTTTCTACAAATATCTAAGTAGAAGATAACTCATTTTTTTTAATTGGCAAAGAATTTTAAATTCATATACTATTTGATTTTGCTAATTCCACCTTAGGAATCTATCCTGCCAATATACTTGCAAAAGTTTGAAGAAACTAAGTATTTATTTTCATTATGCCTTTGCTTATATTAGCTGAATAATGAAGCAAACTACATGCCCCTTAAGAAGTGAAAGAGGGGAATTTAAATGATCATGGTACATCCATACAATGGATACAGTAATGTTGTTTAAAAAAATTAGTTATATCTATATTTTCTTTTAAAAATAAGTTAAATCTATCTGTGCTGATGTGAAAGATCACCAAAATATATTATTAAATGAAAAAGTCAACGTGCAGAACTACCACTTTAGTATTATCCTGTTTACTTAATATGGATGCAAATGCATAACTCTGGGATATACATTCATAAACTATATCTGAGATTTAGAAGTGAGATTTGGGAAAGTGGGAGAGGTATTTTTAACTTTCATTTTTAACCCTTTAGATTGTTTAAAATGTTTACCTTGTGATAGTAAATAAGACATTTGAGAGGTTAGAATAAAAAGTTGAAAATGGAGAAAATGAACTAACATTTATTGAGCATTCACTATTTCTCATGCATTATGTTTTTGAAATCTATGTCTCTACTTTTCTCCTTTCAACAACACTTCAAGGTAAATGTTAATTTCCCAATGTCACAAATGAGGAAACTAAAACCTAGGCAGGTTATGTTGTTTGGCTAGTGTCACCTAGCTAGTTAGTGTTAATGAGACTAATGTGGAATGAGAGTAATAAACATAACAACCACTAACTTTCAGCACTAATTATGTCAAAATGTATTACATGTATGTGTTTCCAGTCTCCCAAATTAGCTAACTCCCATTTATAATTAATGAAACTGGAGTTCAAAGAGGTTATGTAATTTATTGAAGGTAACAGGGTTGATATATGAACATAGCTCAGTGTACTTCCAAACCCCAGTCCTTTCCACTGCCCTATATCATTTTCCATACATAAAGTGCTTGGAAAGAGACAGGAGAAACAAGGATACAGATTAGAGGCTCTTGCAATAGTCAATGTGAGAAATTACCAAGAAGAGAAAAGAAATATCTGAGCAAGGTTCAGAAGGTAAACTCAGACATGGTGAGTAACTGGACATTATGGTCCAGGTAAAAGGAAGAATCAAAGATGGCCCAGAAGTTTCTAGGTAGCTGGTGATGGCTTTTGCCAATATAGGAGATATAAGAGAGGAATATTTTGGGGGAATGACATGGTCATTTTTTCATATGTTTATTTTCTGATGTATGTGGTATATCCAGGTGGAGATGTCTATTAGGCAATAGGGTATACAGATTTAATGTTACTCTTTGTTATTGCTATCATCCATGTTTAAATCTCAGAATTATCTTTAATTCCTCCTCCCTCTCCTATCCCTCTATATAAACAAGTCCTATAAAGAAAAATCTACCAGTACAGTGTCTCTTGGATCTATTTCCCATTTCCATTTGCATTGCAACCCCTAATTCTGGCGCTCACTACCTTTTCCTTATAATTTTTCAATAGCATCTAAACTTTCATCTGATATTTAATATCTCTCCTTTCCATCAATGTTACAAACCATGTCATGAATACTCTTCTTAAAGTACAGTGCATCCCCTGATAAAAACAAAACATAAAGAAAAAAAGCAACCAAGGTCTCTTAGTACTTAACAAAATTAAATTCAAACTCAAAAACATAGCACTTAAAGTTCACCATGACCTGAAACCAAACTTACTTTATAGTTTTCTGTTTTATTATCGCACTCGCTGAAACAAACCAGACAATTCAGACTACTACTGAACCTCCCCCAAAGTCACTTTATGCTTTCATACTTTGTTGTTTTTATTATTAATACATTCATTCATTTCTACATCTAGTCAACAAACATTTAAAAGGATCTATTTTGATGACGGTGGTAGAGATTGAAAGGCATACATGAATTTAAGCTATATTTGGGAGTTAGAATTTACAGAAATTAGGTATTGAGGAAGAGAATTATGAAGATTGATTTCAGTTTTCTGGTTTACCCAATTGGAGATTTCTAGGAGAAACCAGAAGGGAACCAGCTTAGGGTAGGTGGTATATTATGAGTCTGGTTTTGCACATATTCAAATTGAAGTCCTTTTGATATATCAGAGTGGAGAGACCAAGTTGGCAGTTGGATATAGAAATCTGGTCCTTGGTGCCAGAAATCGAAATTGGCAACTCATTTGCATGCAGTTGATAATGGAAGCCACGGGCATAAATTAGATTCACTAAGGAGAGCATATAGAATAAAAGAAAAATTGGCTGAGAATGAGAACTCCAGCTTTTAATAGGAGGGAATAAATTAGATGAGCCTACAAAGGAGACAGAGTTGTCATAGCCAGAGAGATAGGAGGGAAATTGGGAGAGTGAGTTTTCATGATGCAAAAATAAATAAATAAAAATAATCAATGATCCCAGAATGAGGGAGTGATTTATAGTACTCAGTAATGCTGGAGGTTGAGTAAAATAAGGACAGAAAGTTTCAACGGAATTTAAGGACCTGAAAATCACTGATGATTTCGAGAACATTTTTAATAGCATGATGGAGGTAGATGCTAACATTTTAAACTTAATAGAGAATGATTAAATGGAGCCAACAAGGTTGGGACACAAGATACGAGACTAGTTGAGTGAGAAAACTAAATGGGGTGTGGATTTACATCTTAAAATTAAAAAAGTATAGTCAATTAGAAACACAAAAAAACAGCACAGGAGAGGGAGGGAGAGAGAGGATGAACACCAGTGAACAACTGTGCAGTATTTTTGTAATTCTAGCAAATGCACAGCAAATTTAGCTATGATTACTATACTTAATTGTTCAAAAAATGAAAAACGAAAATTATAAGTGAAAACATTGGATCCTCAAGCAAAACTACCAGAAATAGATGGTTTAACTTAGGATAATTGCAAAATAAATATCTTTAATGAAGATTCCCTCCTTTTTTCATGGGACTCTCTGCAAAGCACTAGTAACTTTCAAGGATTTTGTACTTATGTCTTCTTTCATAAATGACTGTGTAGCAGTAAAAAGAAAATAAAGATGAGTGTAATATGGAGTAAGATATTTGATGTCTTAATTACTGTCGAGAAATTTTTCTATACACCCCATTCCAGTACTTGGCACTCTTAATTATAATTATTTATCAGTTCTTCCCATTAGACCAGTACTGTCCCATAGAAATATAACACAAGCCACATATGTAATTTAAAATTTTCTAGCAGAGACACTTAAAAAGTAAAAAAAAAAAAAAAATACAGGTGAAATGATGTTATGTTAATATATTTTATTAAATTATGTCCAAATTATTATTTCAGCATGTTATCAGTATATAAAATTAGTAATGAGATATTTAACATTTCTTTTTTTTTACTAAGTCTTCAAATTCTGTTACGTATTTTTATACCTATAGCACATCTCAATTCAGACTAGCCACATTTTGATTGCTTAGTAGCCACACATATATAGTGGCTACTATTTTGAACAGCACAGCACTAGACAGTGAACTTCTAAAATATCCTTGAAAGTTACTGTGTAGGTACTCACAAAACCCCTGTATCCCCAACTCCAGCTCAGAGCCTAGCACATAGCAATTAAATAAATGAATAAAATACATTTTTATGTTAATATAGGATTGCCTTATCAAGTATAAGAAGGTCAGTTTTAGGTATTATGGAAAGGAACAAAAATGAAGAGGAAAGGACAGGAAGTACTATTTTATTTATGTATATGTGTCTACTATAAAGTGTTGAGAGGGCAGTGAGATGTTCACCTTTACCTTGTTTCTGCTATTTTGGCATCTAAAACATCAGATAGGAAAAATTCTTCTGGAATGTTCTCTTTTTATGCATAATATGTTCATGTAGTTTTTGTTTTGTTTGTTTTGTTTTTTGTTTTATTACCCCTGCTAGATAATAGGGGCATTTGAAGACAATATCCCTTTCTGGTTCATCTTCTTGTCCCCTACTATGTGAACAGCAGAATACTCCGTCCACAAAGATTTGTGCCATCCTTTAGAGTAGGTTTCCTCTTACAGCCTTCCTTCTTACAGTTTATTCACTATAACCTATGAGGTATCTGCCTGCTGCTGGCATAGTTCTCAAAGATGGTAGGTAGAGGTGATCTATCTCCCTTAAGATAACATAGGGCCAAAACTGTAATTTTCATGCAAAGTGTATGTGAACAAAAGTTGCCAAGAGGAGGTTTTGGGGAAACTGTATGGGACAGAAAGGCAAAGTCACTAAAACCAAGGATTCATTTTTCATCAGGGGCCTGCACTATTGTTGGAAATAAGATGATTAGAAAATTTTTTTTTCTTTATGTGAATGCCTTTGAGCTAAGTGCATTTTTACATGAAGAGTGAGGACAAGTATAGATAGAATTGTTAAATAGTGATTTACTCTCTTCTCTCCACAGTTAGTAAAAATTCTTTTCTTGGTTTGTGTGTTTACTTATTTATTGCCTTTCACCCCCACTAAACTGTAAGGCCCATAAAAGCACAGATCATATCTTTTTTATTAACCAGTATGTACCCAGTGTAGTACAACGTTGGACATATAGAAGCTGCTCAATAAATATATATTGGATTAATGAAGGAATGGGATATTTATCACACTGAAATAAAATTCATAATATATACAAGTGGATGATCAAAATTTAACTTAGAAGTAGGGAAAAACACAAAGTATGATTTTTGAAGACTTTTTCTTATAAGTGAACATGATTTACTGAATATTTTTCCTCAAATAACTCTTAAAGAATCTGCTGAATTTCTGATTATTTTAAGTTCTATTTGCTGTACATCCATGATCTGTGGAACTAAATAAACCCTATCCAACTGTTTTTCATTCATTATATACAATAACACACTGCTTAAAAAAAAGAGATGAATGATGATGTGACTTCATGTTTTACTTTGGAAGTGTTAAGGCTTGTTACTCTTTTGCATGAGCTAGAACTTCACTGATCTACTTAGATGAAGTTTAGCTAAAATTTAATTATGTAAAAGGAATTGTATTAAGCAAGTTTCTCTAGAGTAGTTGGCAATTGGAGACAGGAGAGCCGATGCTGTAGTTCCAGTCTGAGTCCAAAGGCTTGAGAACCAGGATACCTGATAGTTTAGTTCCAGTTTGATTCCAAAAGCCTAAGAACCAGGTGAACTGATGGTGTGAGTTCCAGTCTGAAAGCTGACAGGCTCAAGACCCACAAAGGGCTGATGTTTCAATTCTAGTCCTCAGGCAGGAAAAGATCCATGTCCCAGATCAAGTGGTCAGGAAAGCTACCTTTTATCCAAGATAAAAGCATGCTCAGCCCTTTTGCATTAGAGAAAGCAATCTGCTTTGCTCGGTCTACTCATTCAAATGTTAGCCTCATCCAAAAACACCCTCACAGACACATCCAGCATAATGTTTTACCAATATCTGAACACCCTATGGCCTGGTCAAGCTGTTTTATAAAATTAGTCATCACAGCTACTCCCAAAAAGGAACTCTTGAGATATTATAAATGGAGAATTTTATTATTGCTGCTTTGCTCTGCTTAGCTCAGTTAAATCTTGGATCTTTGTTAAAACTGTCTTGTAAATCTAATATGTTAAAGTGTACTAGTGGTTCTATAGAGTCCAGCTAAGCTTACCTACAAAGAATTGTGTGATTATGTACTATGATAATTTTTTTTGGTTAGAGAAGAGCCACTGCATAATCACATAATTTCTTAACATCTAGTAAATTATGGAAATTACTTGCCTGAGCCTTCTCTATGAAACCCACAAATAGGATCAATTTAATATCAGAAAGTAGTGGTTGTGATTGACACTAGGAAGAGATACACATAGGCTATAAGAGCAATTGTCTAACAGTTTTGGGGGCTGACCTTAAAAAAAAAAAAGGGTTACTTTGAACTCCAGTATTTAAAACAAACAAAAAAGGAGAAGTGTCTGGTTGAAGCAGGAGCAACGGAGGGATGTGGAGTCCTGCCTCCTCTCTTTACCACCTCTTCTACTCAAGCCAATCCCAAGGCTCCTCCACAGAGGGCTGGGATTACATAAAACACAGTTTGATGATCACTGGGTATTATGGTAGTCAAATTGTGACTATTGTAAATATGCTGTAGAAAAGAGATTACACTAGTGGGTTCACTGGACTTTTTCTCACATGGCATCTAAAGTCTAGAGAAGATTTGCTAAAAGCACGAAGCTATGTCTGATATATTAGAGGGTCATGAAATGACACAGTATTTTACTTGCAAAGGATTTTGGGTACACTACTAATAGAATCTGTACCATCTTTTAAACTGTATTGATGTGTGATGAGAAAATTCATGGGAACAAGGATAAGAAGATTGACCTAGCTGGAAAACCAGGCCTGGATCTTAGTATGGCCTGACTTGGACTAGACTTTTGATTTCTGTCTAGGTATGCCCCTCAAAATAATCTAAGCACATTGCTTATAAAAGTTAAGCTTCCCACTCCTTTGTCCATACTGATTTGCCTCTGTGGGTTTCTTTTTTAAAAAAATAAATTTATTTATTTATTTATTTATTTATTTATGGCTGCGTTGGGTCTTTGTTGCGGTGCACAAGCTTCTCATTGCGGTGGCTTCTCTTGTTATGGAACATAGGCTCTAGGCACGTGGGCTTCAGTAGTTGTGGCACATGGGCTCAGTAGTTGTGGCTCGCGGCCTCTAGAGCGCAGGCTCAGTAGTTGTGGCGCATGGTCTTAGTTGCTCCGCGGCATGTGGGATCTTCCCGGACCGGGGCTCAAACCCGCGTCCTCTGCACTGGCAAGGCGGATTCTTATCCACTGCACCACCAGGGAAGTCCTCCTCTATGGGTTTTAACAATTGTTACAGAGTAATGCATGATAACAGAGATTCATATGGATTATTAAGAAGATCAGTCCTGGTGAACTGAATAAATCATTTCAACTATGTTGTAGCTGATATACAAATATATGTGCTGTAACTTAATTGCTATAATTTTCCTTTTAAGGAAATTAGAGTTGTATCTTGGACCCCAGATAATGTCTTCTAATATACTATCTTCAGTTTGAAAGTTTTCTTTTTTCCATTCATCATAAATACTGATTGCTATATAGTTGAATTGTTTTAGCCTTAGCCCTGTTACTTAAATATATTGCAGAAAATGAAGAAACAGAGGCTGTAAGGTCAATGAGTTTCACCTTAATTGTACCTAACTAGAGCACTCTGCATATCATGGCACAGAACAAAGGTTGTTCTATTGACTGCAGTAGGGGGTCTATCAACAAATGTTTCCTTTCAGGACAAGGATATAAACTTTTGCTTTTTATTTGACATAGTCCATCATTCTCTTAAATTCAACATTCTATACCAATGACTATACTTAGAGTTTTTCTGAGGATCTTCTGAATAGTGTAAGAAATGAATTGGATCTGTCTTTCTCTTATGAAAGCTCTTTCAATTCATTTCATTGATTCAGTTTTTATCGGCCTAAGTCTCACCAGGATCTTGCCTGGCTCTAAGCCCTCTAAGGGGAGGTTATAAATACCTAGAAGATATGTTTAATCCTTGGCTATGTTTTTAACTAATTATACAGATGTCAGATACTAATGTTACTGTTGTTGGGAGATGGAACTAACACTTGCTAAATATGCTTCTTATTAAAGCAAGTGTTCTTTTTATGGAGATGTATTTAAACACATCATGTCTGAGATTGTTAGCACATAGTTTAAGGCAAATCAATGTTATACAGTAGGAAGTGGGCTTTGGAAATAAACACACCTGGTTTTGAGTCTCAGCTCTATCACATAATGGTTGTGTGGTCATAAGTAAGTTACTTACCCTCCCAAGGTTAATTTTCCTTATTGATATAATCATGGCACCACATGCTCCTTTGTCAGTCCCCCTCCATACAAACATACTCACTCACTTAAAAGAAAACAGATAAATAAGCAAAGAAGTATTAAAAACATAAGACACACTCTACTTTTATTGCTTCTCCATTACTATTTGCCCTTGAACTTTGAAAAAGTTTTATTTTGTTTCTAAATGAAATGTGGGAGAGGCCTTTTAAATGTCCATGTCAC
The DNA here is from genome assembly GCF_949752795.1 of Hyperoodon ampullatus. NCBI lineage: Eukaryota > Metazoa > Chordata > Mammalia > Artiodactyla > Ziphiidae > Hyperoodon > Hyperoodon ampullatus. The sequence continues at coordinate 109,124,593 of NC_136913.1, read as the reverse complement.
TTTATTCATTTACAGATTAAAATTTAAGTATACTTATTAGAACCCAGTTAAGAATATAAAGGAACTTACATTATAGTGCTCAGTATGTGCCAGTAATTTAAGACTATGAATAGCAAGACATTTTAATACAATGGATTAAATAATCTTATTAAATATATTATTGCCATCATACTGTTGGTTGGAAGATAAACCTAGTCCTTACAACTGAAATGCAACTATCCAAAGATTAAAAATGATTGCTTTTTTCCCAGGTGCAGTTTGGAAACATAGTTAATTGCCAAATGCCAGAAAGCACAAACTATTATACATTTTAAAAGACTTCTCTTGCCATCAATATAGAATGTTGCATTTGAATGAAAAACTTGTAATAGAAAATAAAATTAACATGGGATTTTATTCTCGAAATCTATAAAAACATCTTCTAGCATTCCATTCATACCTTTTCTTCTTGCTGTTCAGGCTGTCCATCTTGAGTCGTTGGTCTGCTATGAGTACATGTCATATACTACTAATAGAAAGCTTAAAGGCTGTTGATTTCTCTACAGTTTCAGACTTATGAATGTGAGGCTGTGTAGAGCTTTAACTTAAAGATAGCTCATTAATCTGAAATTCTTGTCTTAAGCCTGCAAAATAGAAAAGTAGTATTTAAACTGAGTCACAGTCGAATCTTTAAGGGATTGTTGTTTTGGCAAATGGGTTCCTTACAGAATGCAAACCCAAATAAGGTACTTTAAATTTTAACAAAACAATTATTTGATATAATCTTCAACTAGGAGAAGGGACTATGTAAAGTAAAGAAATACGTGTAATCAAAAAGATCTCAGCTTTTGTCCTCCATTAAAGAACTTTTAAAGCAACACAGTCATCCCTGGAGAGCCATTTGGTTTAATGAAGGAAATTATTATTAGTTAAGCTAGAATGGTAGAGGAGAAACTGGAGGAAATAATATTTGAGTTAGTCAAATAATAAAGCATTAAAAAAATAATTGTACTATATCTTCATAGGTGTTTCCAAATAATAATGCCTTATAATTTTTCAGGTGTTTTACAACAAATCCATCAATTACTTGTCAGTGCAGCATGGAGCTACCTCTAAAGATAGAATTTAGGAGGATTTTAGATGTATAAAGCAACTCTATGTAACAATTAGTCAGAAGCAATAAAAGAATGCCATAGGCAATTAGAGCACACTAATGTACAATTCTTGTACACAAGCCAATCCAACATCATTTTCTTTCATCTCTGGAAATACTGCCATTGAAATGCTTACCATTCAACTGCAGATTTATTCATTCTAAAAACTCATCAATTCTAAAGACTATATGATGTTTACAATGTTTTAATGACAAGATTCAAATTTTCAAATGTAAATTCTTCAAATTTTATTTGAAGAAATATCTGTCTTTACACTCAGAATCTTGAATCGGGTCTCATTTTATTTTAATTAGCTAGAACGTCCTCATCTTCAAAATGTGTTCAGATTTGGCTGGATAGAGTGTGGGTGGGGAAACGTGAAAAGTTCCATTAGATTTAATAATATGTTTCAGGTTTATAACGCTAAATTTTTATTTAAAAAATAATCACTACACATATATGTGTATGTGTATATGGGTTTGTGTGATTTTCTTTTAAACTGATGAGCTAGGTTAGTGATAGAAGCTTAAGAAAATATAACTTGACTGCATCCATGAAATTGCTCTATAGTATTATATATGGGGATGAATAGAGTTTGAAATAATTCTTAAATTGCTAACATCAGGGTGTCTAGTCAAATTCTCCAACCTCTACTGGCTTACCCTTGATTTGCTTTAATATGGGTTGTGGGAAAAGAAAAACAATAGTTTTTCATTTAGACTTCATTTAGAACTGCCTGGCAACAGACAGGTAGGAAGGACTTCGAATTACTATTTTTCATTACTGGAGGGTCCCTTAGGACTACATTGGAAAGAATTCTGTCTACCCCAGATAAGAGTCTCCTAGCAGTTTAATGTGCCAATCAGCTGTGCTCAGCAGCCCAGAATCATCGCATTGCAGCTATTGAATAGTTCCAGACCATACATTTCAAAGGATGGAGAATGTGATATGTGACATACTTCCAAAGAATGGTGATGGAAAGGGGGAAACGTAAGAGACTAAATTCTGTGGGATTGACAGTGCCTTAGAATGGGAAAAATTACATAAGCATCAGGTACCTCACAGAGTCTACGATTATGTGTCTGCTCTAGCCATATTGTCCATAGAACATTAAATTGCACAATTTCTCTTCTTTTCACTATTAAACAGCAACCTCTGGAATCATGGAGCACACAAGCACAGTTAAGAGAGACAGTGATAGAGGCTACTTAGCTTCTCTTTCGGCTCAGGGTTAGTATATGCTCTATCCTGAGAAGTCACCTTCAAAATCAATCTAGAATAAGATTAACTAGAGTCTGATTGGCATTTGTGGTTACCACCATAATTAAAAAAAAATAAAACAAGATTCTGAACATGGTATCTTTAAAATAAGGAAGTCAGGGGGGAAAGTGTATTTGATTTTATTTTTTTTCATCTTGAGAGAGGGCGCTCCTCTTATAAGGTAAAGCAGCCAGCATATGCTCATTCTTGAAGTGGCTAAATAAGATGTATGACATATGTTAGCTACTTGCTCTTAGCATGGAATATAGTTTGTCAAAGAACGGTGACATAGTTCTAGGGTAAGAGTAAGACCTTTAGGGATCCAAAGAACTAAAAAGAAAATTGTTCCCCATTCCCATCCCCGATATATAATTAAAAATGAGTTTAAGGAAGTCCCATGATGACTACCTTAATGATACCAAATTATTTTAAAAAGTGTTTTGGTGACCCTGCTTTTCTGGTGCCCTTAGCATGTATATCTGCCTATTAGATAATTCAGCATATAATTCTTAATATTACAGCTCAGTAGACTATGACCAAGCCAGCTGCCCTGGTTAAGAGACAGAGTGAAAGGATGGGGATAGAAGTATTTTCCATCGAATGTGCACGAATGCCTCTCTGATGAGGTTAAATGAAGTGAGAGAGTTAGCCATGTGGGTAGCTCGGGAAGGGTTTCCTAAGCCTAGGGAACAGCAACTGTAAATGTTTTAAGCCTGGAGCATATTTGAGATGTTTGAGGAATAGCAAGTGGCTAGAGCACTATGAGCAAGAAGAATGAGGGAGGAAATTTCAGGTAAGAAAAACAATATGAAAAAAGCTAAGGGGTAACAGATGGTTCTCCCACATTAGGATTACTTCACTTCTGAAGCCAGACAGTTGGCCTTAAAGGCCACTCAGAATATCAGCCTGTAGCTAAACCCGTGTCCAGTATTAACTGCATAAACACGACTTTTTGATCTCTCTGAAGGTCACCGAGTAGACTGGGAACACCAGGGAACCCAGATAGCTAACATAAGTAACATAAGGTTTACTTGAAGGAGGCAAATGGACAAAAGCTAGAATTCTGAAAACAACAAGGCAAATAAAAAAAGACACTCTTTTGCTTTTTAAGCACATGGCAGTAAATGTTGTACTATCAATTCAGAAACCTCACAATATGATTATAATTATGCATAAGGTATACAGAAATTGATGGACTCTATTAAAATACAGAAAGTTGGAGTAGCACACAAAGGAGAATAATGAATAGTAAAATCCGTTGACAACACTGTAGCTAACACATTTTTATTATCTCACAATGTTATTTGAGTGCAATGGCATATGGACATGGTCAGAAGCTATAAGGCCAGAAAATAGCACTGAGTGTATTATAAAATATTAGCAGAATATACTGTCATAGCATAGCCATAGTGGGATAGTGAACTTACCATTTTAAAGCATGATCAGATAATCATTTTGTCCAATTTTTGTCTTCACTTAATTGGGTACTGGATAGACCAAACTAATTGCTTGGATTTGGAAGGCACTATATAGCATTATGTTAGCATTAATCATGCCAGGTTCAAACAACTGGGGAAAATTGGTCAACAGAGTGGTTTTAAAAAGTCAAATTGATTGACATTGTGAAGTTATAACCTAAATATCATCTCCTTCAATAGCTAATATGTTTCAATGAGAATAAGCTTGTAGCTTTTGTTTTCCTTCTTGGATCAAGAATCTAAAACTGTCTTATAAAACCATCTTATATTCTCATATAATGCTTTATACATTTCCAACATTTTTATATATATTTACCTTTTCCGTGAGATCTCTGTGGCCTTCCTATTTAAATGAAATCCCTATTCCCCTTGTCCTGCTCTGACTTGATTCCACACCTTGAGTCCCCTAACCGTGCTCTGTTTTTCTGCATACACTTGTAACTTTCTGCCATACTATATCGATTACATATTTAACTTTTATTTTCTGCCTGCCCCCTTTAATATGTAAGCTCCATGGCAACATGGCTGGGTGAGTTGCCAGATGTCACAGGGAAAATTAATGACAGTGAGAGCAAACTAAAGCATAGCATCCTGATTCCCAGACCTATATTCTCTCAACTTCTCTTTTGGCAGTCATTCTCAACTCTGGATGCACATTGGAACCGCCTTTGGTGCTCTAAAAAATTATAATGCCTAGAAACTCCCCCAGAAAATCCTGATGCAGATTGGGCATCAGGAATTTTATCTCATTCTCCTGCCTCAATAAATTCCATTTTTCAAATAAACATTTCAACAGTATAGTGGATGGGATCAGGCAGACCTGGGTTCAAATCTTAGTATCTATTTTATCTTGACCAGTTGCTCAACTGTAAACCTCAGTTTCCTCGGTTCTCAAATAGGGATAATAATGCCAAATTTGCAGGGGACATGTCAGGATCAAATCAGATAATGGATATGAAAGAGTCTGACAAATAATGTACATTCTCTTTTCTACCAATCTCTCCTTTTTAATTGGAGGATTTTATCAATTTATATTTAAGGTATTACTGACAAGTATCCACTCTTCCCTTTTTCTATTTGTTTTCTATATGTCACACCTTTTTTGTTCCCCAATTCCTCTATTACTGTCTTTCTTGTGTGTCTATTTTTTTCAAATGTGCTGTTTTAATTCCCTTCTCATTTCTTTTACTGTATATTAAAATTTTTTTCCTTACTGGGTACTTTGAGGTTAAAATTAATATCTTAATTTTTAACCTAAATTATTTTATATCTATTTATAATTTGAATTAATAACAACTAATATACACAAAATTTGCTCATATATAGGTCTATCCCTCCCTTTTTATGTTATTATCACAAATTATTTTATTCTTTGTGTGTCCATTAATATAGATTAATAATTAATTTTATGCGTTTGTCTTTTAACTTATATAGAAAAAAAGAGGAGTTACAATCCCAAAATACTATAATAGTAGCTTTTGATATTTACCTATAGCTATCTTTATGAGTGTTCTTTATTTCTTCATATGTCTCCAAGTTACTGTCTAGTGCCATTTCATTTCAGTTTGAAGGACTCTCTATAGCATTTCTTATAGGGTAGGTCTACTAGTGGCAAACTCCCTTGGCTTTGGTTTATCTAGTGATATCTTTATTTCTCCTTCATTTTTGAAGGATAGTTTGTGTATATAGACTTGTTTTGTTGTTGTTGTTGTTTTTCTTTCAACACTTGAAATATATTATTTCACTGCCTTCTGGCCTTCATAGCTTCTGATGAGAAATTAGCTGTTAATCTTGTTAAGGATTATCTGTATAGGGTGAGCTTCTTTTCTCTTGCTACCTGAAAGATTCTCTTTGTCTTTGTCTTTCAACAATTTGCTTTTAATGTGTCTTAGTGTGGATCGCTAAACTTTTCCTAGTTGAATTTCACTGGATGTGTACATTCATGTCTTCCATCAAATTGTGATATTTTGGCCATTGTATCTTTAAATATTCTTTCTCAACTTTTTTCTCTTTCTCCTCTTCTTCTGAGACTCTGTGTATATACTGATATGTTTAATAGTGTCTTACAAGTCTTATAGGCTCAGTTTATTTTTCTTTATTCTTTTATCTTTCTTCTCAGACTGAATAATTTCAATTGACTTACCATTAAGTTCACTGATTTTTTCTTCTGCTTGGTGAAATTTGATGTTGAATCCCTTTAATATATATTTTCTTTTTAATTATTATACTTTTCAACTCTAGAATTTCTATTTGGTTCCTTAATATAATTTCTACCTCTTTATGGATATTCTCTATTTAGTAAAATATTGTTCTCCTTTTTCATTTTTTTATTTTTATTATTTATTTATTTATTTTGCTGTACACGGGCCTCTCACTGTTGTGGCCCCTCCCATCGTGGACCACAGGCTCCAGACGCACAGGCTCAGCAGCCATGACTCACGGGCCCAGCCGCTCCGCGGCATGTGGGATCCTCCCAGACCGGGGCACAAACCCACATCCCCTGCATCGGCAGGCAGACTCTCAACCACTGCGCCACCAGGGAAGCCCTCTTTTTTTATTTTTATTGTTTGTCTATGTCTTCCTTTAGCTCTTTGAATATATTTAAAACAGTTGATTTAATGTCTTTGTGTAGTAATTTCAACACCTGGACTTCCTCAGGGACTGTTTCTATTAATATATTTTTGCCTGTAAGTGGGCCACAAATCATTTTTTCTTTTCATGCGTCAAAAAATTTTCATTAAAAGTGGTCATTTTGAATATTATAATGTGGAAACTCTAGAAATTAAATTCTCCCCTTTCTCCTGGGCTGTTATATGCTGTTTTGTGATTGTTGGGTGTCTGTTTGTTCATTTGTTTAGTGAATTTTCTGTATTAATTTTGTAAAATCTGTAGTCTTTATTGAATGCAGCCACTGAAGGATCTGTCCCATTAGTTTAGTACCAGTTAGTGATTTGACAGATTACTTGATACTCCTGGAAGAAAGAAAAAAAAGAAAGAAAGAAAGAAAGAAAGAAAGAAAGAAGAAAGGAAGGAGAGGAGAGGAAAGGAAAGGAAGGAAGAAAAGAAGAGAGGTGAAGAGAAGGAAAGAAAAGAAAGAGAGAAGGAAAAGAAAAGGAAAGTTAAAAATAGAACTCTCCTAGTGTTTGCAGATTGGGTCTGTATTGGGGAATTCCTTAATGTTTAACCAAGCAGTTAGCCAGGCAGTTTTCAACTCTGCCTTAGCCATTACTTCCTGCTTGCATGGTAAGGTAAGTCAGAGTTGAGTGCTTGGTGTCTTCTCAGGTCTCTTGTGAGCATGTCTCTGTCACTGGACATGCCTATGGCCATCTACATTCCCTGGGATATGCAGGTGTTTTTCAAAGCTCTTATTCCTGGAAGCATGTCTTTTTCTAACCTCTTTCCTCCCAAGCTTTTTGGTCTATTTCCTATTCTGACTGTTATCCTTTGCCCCTAGCAATGGTGGCTAATAAATTTACTTTAATGCTTCCCAGAATGCTGCCTCAGCCTTGGGAGGGCTTTGTGGCTGGAAAAATTAGTTTAAGCCCTTTGGCCCATCTCTTAGGGAGCCACCAGACAGATCAAAACACAGAACCAGAATTCTTTGAGAATAAGTTCTTTATGACTTCCTCTGATACCTGTATTCTGCAATAGGAATGTAGGTGGTTATCTTCAAAGTAGAATGCAGAATGGGGGATGTTAACAGGGTAAGTTAAAATGTCACAGAGTTTTCTTACTTGAAATCATCACGTTCTTTTTCTTCATTAAGCACTGCCCTGGTTGTTGTAAGTTTTTGATTGAATTCCTGAGTTCTGAGTAACTTGATTCTGACAGTTTTCCAGCTTATTCATTGTGTTTGTGAATGGATAGAGTTTTGATTTCCCTACTCTGCTGGTTTCTGTAACTTCATTTGATAAGGATCACTATTAATCTGTAGATTGATTTTAGTAGAATTCCCATTTTCACAATGTGAGCCTCTAAATAAGAAACATGAATTTTCTCTCCTTTTATTGAGATCATCTTTAATTTCTCTCAGCAATGTTTAGTAACTTTCAGCATATAAATCTATCAGCTCTTTTGTTAAGTTTATTTCTAAGTATTTTTTCTTTTTCATGATATTTTGAATGAAATTATTTTCCTATTTTTATTTTCAAATAGTCTATTGCTAGTATATAGAAATATATTTGATTTTTATACATTGTTCTTGTATCCTGAAACTTTTCTAAATGTATGTTTTAGTTCTAATTGTGTGTGTGTGTGTGTGTGTGTGTATAAGAGTGTATTTTTTTAGGGTTTTTTATATACAGAATCATCCCAATGAAGTCTTTTTTGTTTTTTTCTTTCTAATCTGCATGCTTTTTATTTTCCTGTCTCTTTTTTTTTCCTTATTGGACTGACCAAAATCACCATTATAATATTGAATAGAAGTGGCAGAAACAGACATCTTTGTCATCTTTGTTTTTTTCTCAACCTTAGACAGCATGCAACCAGTCTTTCACCATTAAGCATGATGTTGGTTTTAAGTTTTTAATAGATGCCTTTTATTGGGTTAACCAAGTTTCCTTTCTTTACTAATTAGTTGAGGCTTTTTATTATGAATTAGTGTCAGATTTTGTCAAATGCTTTTTTTCTCTTTATTGAGAAAATAATGTGATTTTGTCCTTTTTTTCTATTAATAAAGTATATTACATTAATTTTTTGAGGCTAAAACAACCTCATATTCCAGGGATAACTGGTCATTCTAAGTAATTTTTTTTAAGTTTTGTGGATTCAGCTTGATAGTATTTTGTTGAGAATTTATGTCTATACTTTACTGTTTGTTTTCTATATATTACACATCCTTTTTTTTGCTACATTTTCTCTTTCACTGACTTCCATTTTGTTGCATAGATTATTTTTGCTGTGATACTTTAATTCCAATTTAATTTGCTATTTGTTTGCTTTTACTATTTTTTTCAGTTATTTTTCTTAAGGTTACTATAGGGTGTATGTTTTAGTTGGCTTAGGCGGTTATAACAAAATACTGCTGAGTAGCTTAAACAATAGAAATCTATTTTCTCATAGTTCTGGAGTGTGGAAGTCTGAGATCAGGATGCCTGCATGTTTGGGTTCTAGGGAGAGCATTCTTCCTGGCTTGCACACGGCCACTCTCTCACTCTGTGTTCACATGGTCTTTCCTCAGTGTGTGCACATGGAGACAGAGAGAAATATCTCTCCCATCTTCTTTTAAGGCCACCAGTCCTAGTGGGTTAGGACCCCACTCTTATTATCTCATTTAACCTCAATCATTCCTAAAATCACTTCCCTATCTCCAAATACAGTCAAATTGGTGGTTAGTGCTTTAACACATGAATTTGGGGGGTGGGGCACAGATTAGGACATAGTAGCTTACAATATTCTTTTTTACTTATTACAATCTACTTTAGATTTATGCCAACTTAATTTCAATAAATGTATATAATTTTCTCCATTGTAGCTCTATTCTCACCACACTCCTCTGTGTTGTTGTCATATATATCTTTATATGTTATAAAGCCAATAATATAGTTTTATAATTATTTCTTCATGCAATTGTCATTACAAATAATTATGAGAAGAAAAAAGTAAAATATACGTTTGCACTCTTATATTTACATGTTTACCTTTACCAGTGCTCTTTATGTCTTTGTGTCATGCTGTTTCTTTTCATCTTGAAGGACTTCCTTTAGTATATTTTGCAAAGGAGATCTGGTAGGTACACATTCTCTCAATCTGTGTTTATGTAGGAATGTCTCTCTTTGCATCTTCATTTTTGAAAGAATATTTTGCTGGATATAGGCAATATTTTTCTTCCTGTACATTGACTATGCCAACCCACTGCTTCTGGCCTCCATTGTTCCTGATTAGAAGTAAGCTGTTAATCTTACTTTGGCATGTAATAAGTTTTTTTTTTCTCTTGCCACTTTAAGAGCTTCTCTGTGTCTTTGTCTTTCGTTTTTCTTTCTTTTTTTATTTTCTTTTATTTTTTTTTGGCCACATGGCATGTGGGATCTTACTTCCCTGACCAGGGATCAAACCTATGCCCCCTGCAGTCAAAGCGTGGAGTCTTAACCACTGGACCACCAGGGAAGTCCTTGTGTCTATTTTTTTTTTTAATTTTTATTGGAGTATAGTTGTTTTACAAGGTCCCTGTGTCTTTGTCTTTCAACCCATTACTTACACGTCTCTAGGCATGAGTCTCTTTATGTTTATACTATTTTGATTCAGTTGAGTTTCTTGGATGTGTAGTTTAATATTTCTCCTCAAATTTGTAAATATTTTGGTTGTTATTTTTTCAAATATTCTTTCTGCCATTCTTCTCATTCTAAGAATTTTATTATGCATATGATGATATGGTTTGTGTTGTCCGCAGGTCTCTGAGGCTCTGTTCATGTCTCTGTTTTTTCTGTTCCTTAGATTAGATACTCTTTATTGATTTATCATCAACTCCAGTGATTCTTTACACTGTCAGCTCAAATATGCTATTGAGCCATTCTAGTGAACTTCTCACTTCAGTTATTGTACTATTCAAATATAAAATTTCCATTTGGTATTTTTTAAATAAATTTTGTCTTTATATTCATATTCTTTATTGAGTCATTGTCAAAACATGTTCCCTTAATTTTTAAAGCATAGTTTTCTTTATTTCTTTGAATACATTTATAATAGATGCTTTGAAGTCTTTTTCTACTAAGTTCAACATTTGGACACCATTAGAGACAGTTGCTCTTGACTGTTTTTTTTCCCCCTGAGTATGGGTCATATTTTCCTATTTCTTTGCATGTCATGTAAATTTTTGTTGGAAGTTGATTATCTTAGAAAATTTAGCTTAGTATCTATGCATTTGGATCCCTTCTATGGACTTTTGGTTGTTGTTACTAGTTTTTCTTTGTTTGATCTATTTGTTTGGTATCTTGCTTAGGCTAATTCTGTATGTCTGTATTCCATGTACTGTGTGGTCATTGATGTCTCTGCTCTATGTTTTAAAAAGTATTTTGTTGCTTTTATTTTTAATACTGTTTTCATAGAGGTTACCTCTGGATCAGCATAACTTAATGGCAAATCAGTGATTGCTCAAACTTTATGTTTAAGCTTTTTAAGTTAATAAGATTTCCACACTTTGCTAATGTATCTGAGTGTTGATGGGGGTACACATTTTAATTTCAGTCAGTGAATCAGTTAGTCCTTGTAAAGTCAGTTCTTTCTGGGTACACAAAGCTTCATGTTCAGCTAGGGATGAATAGCCTTCCCTGATTGTTTGTCAGCAAGATTACAGTTGGCTTTGACAATACCTCTGGGCATGAGTTTTTATTCTCTTTGCTCTAAATCAAGAGAGCTGCCTTCCAGCATGAGACTGCCAAGTCCTCATAGTCTACTTTGCACTTGTAGAGCTATCAAAAATGGATCTGGGGCTTGAAGATTGGTGCAGCCCCAGGTTAAAATGCTATATACTCCCATTGTCCTTATTAAGGTTTAGTTGTTTTTCTTGAATAAACTTTTCTTAATGTGTTATATGCCTTTGGTCAATTTCCAGAGTCAAGAAATATGTGGTTTTGATAAATTTATCCAGTTTCATCACTGCTTTTTGCTGAGCTCCTTATTTTGCCATTCCACAAGTCAAGTAGCATATGTCTTCTTCTTCCTTTTGAAGGACAAAAGTGACGAGTTATTATCAAATGGCTGTTTCAATTTAGTGGACATGATTTGATTAACTCATTTGCCATAGCAATTAAGAGTTAGTATAACAACTGATTTCTATATTCTCCATTTCTGCATATGCATCTCTAAAATCTTGTTGCTGCTTCACACATTTCAGACCTTTATAATGTTATACCCAAAGGATATTTTTATCAACAGGAATAACTTATAGGCCTTTATAAAAATATGTCCTCTTTTCCAGGATTTCTAAGATTTTGTTTGTTTGCTTGTTTTTGATTTTTGCTGTGTCACTATAGGCTTGGAGAAATATCTGACACCCTAAGAATATGCAAGTATGTAGTTGGATCTAAAATATGCAAGCCTTTTAAAAAAGTTTTCCAAATTTTCCTACCTTGATCCATAAATAGCTGAAAATACTAACTAAATAATAATACTAATATAAAGCTAAAAGGGACCCTACTGTATTCATAGCATAGCAAGCATCTTCTGCTAGTAACCCTGTCCAAGAAAAGCTTTTAAAGAACTAGTTAGAATAGTATAGCCTAAAAAACTTTCCACACTACAGTGGGAATAATATGAGGGAAACCTGTAGGTAAATCTGGAAACAAAGATTAAAAGAGTAGACTTATTTAGGCTTTTCAGTTATTGATCCAGTATATTTCCATATAGAAATAGCCTAGTTCTATATAGTTGGATTATTTTTAACATGAGAGTCCAGGCTTGCTATTTATTTCCTGTTGGGCAGTGAAGAAACTGCTCTAGAAACAACAGAACATTTTTTTGTAGGGGAAAATGGCTTGCAGAAAGAAACTTTTAAAATAATAATTCTAAAAAACTCCACAACCAACCAGTTTGTGTTGCCCACTGTAACTGGTGAAGCCAAATCAATAAAAATAATGAAGACTTTATTTCAAACTAATTAATGACAGTCCATTTCTGGACCCCTTAATTATACTTTTTATTTTGTATTATCTATGTGGTCATAATTTTCACTACCAGCTGCTATTTTTCTAATTGTGAGTGAATGAATCTTCGAATTTTAGAATTACAGAGCCATCACCATATCCATTTAGTTAGGAAAGCTGACATATGTAAAACTCCATGCCCTCCACTGTTGACAATTGTAAAGCAATCTTTTTCAGGAGAATGGTTAGAAAACAAGATTTCTACTTCCATTCCAAATGAATGCCTTTTAAGTACAGGGCACCTTGAATAAGCTCTCAAGAAATCATGACTGTAGGTAATTCAGGAGATATTTAAGGTTTATAATTCAAAGTTACCAAACCAAACTACAATATAGGAAATTTTCTCCCTTTTTTCTCTCTCATAACATAAGGTCTAACAATTCTGCCTCTGCCCACTATGTAGTCCTGCCTTTGCCTCTCACTAGCTGTGTGAACTTCTATCTCATTTTTCCTCCTCTGTAAAATGAGGGGAAAAGTACCTAACTCATAGAGTCATTGATTAATATACAAGCAACTTAAAACTGTGTCTGACACATGGTAAGTGCTTTGAGAAGTACATGCTGTTTTTATTTGCACTACAGATGAAGAGCATGCCCTATAGATATTAATCTTAGTAAAACTGTATAAACACCATTTTGACATGGAGTTCAGATATCCGAAGCATTTTAAAACAAAAACAGGCCATTTGAGTTTTCAGTAAATTTGACCAAGCAGCATTATCAGGAGTCCACTTTGAGGTGTAGATAACACAGATGGCTTCTCTATGCTGAATATGCTAACTGGAATTTACTAAATGTCTATTTGACATTATGCTTTGTGATTTAGATACAGCTCTGTTTGCAAAGATACTTGAATAATATTTAAATGGTCAATTTAATCAACCTTCAATTTGTTTATTACATAGACCTTAAACCAGCAACTCAACTTGGCTTTTTTTCCCTGGTACCTGGAAGAGTACCTAACAGATAGTAGGCACTTAATAGTTACTGAATGGATGGAAGGATGGAAGGATGGATTCAATTTGAAGTCATGTAGACAAATTCAAAGTTTTATTTATGTCAGCATGTTATTGTAAATTCAAAGCTGGTTTTATATGTATAAGTTAAACCAGTGTTAATTCATTTCCATAGAAGTTAGGTCATAGAAAAATGTATAAAACATATACTTTTATCAGTTCAGTCCTGTTTTTTGGCAAAGATGATATGAGGGAGATGAGAAACAAGACCCTGTGATTTGACAGAATACTTTTCTCAAATTTGTACAGTATAGTCATCTTATAGATGTAGTTGAGGGAACATACTACAACTCTTTTTATTCTGCATTATCCATCTCCTTTGAAAGTGAATGTCCCTAAATATTCCCATTTTGGCACTGGTCCCAAAAGAGAGCTGTCATGTCAACTTTAAGCCAATATACTATGTTAAGAATGTCATCAGATATTTGACCACAATTTCGTGTGTCTATAGTGATGTGAATGTGACACCTCTTAACTTACTTGCAATCATCTATTACTCTGGAACACGCAGCTTCATAAAGTCCTGAATTAATCTTCAGGGAGAAGAATGCCTAATAAAGAACACAATAATGTGCAGCAGCTCTGGCAATAAATTTGATGAAAGGTTTCCTGAAAGCCACAGCAAAGGGTAAATGAGTCCACTTATTAGTTCTGTGTTGGTGTTATTTATGTTCTGTGACCCACAGGGAGATGAGAGATTTTATTTTGCTGCTGGGGCAGCCTTCCCAGGGCTTCAGCATGCTGGCGCTTTGGGACCAATGTTTGTATACTGAGTGGGAAAATTTTTTCGTCTTGGGGAATGTCCTTTCTTCAAAAAAAAAAGAATTTTGCAGAGTGTTTTGTTGTTGTTATTGTTGTTTTGATTTGGTTTGTTTTTTTAATTTTAATCTTAGGCTCTTAGAGTTTAGGAACCATGGTGTATTTTGGTGGCTTGGGGGTTTTGGACAGAGTTATAAGGGAAAATGAGCTTATCACACATGGAACTTGTAATGATTCTCTGTGAAGCATATTTGAGGAGTAGAGAATCAAAGTGTATAAAGTGTTAGTTTTGTTAGATATCTTTCCTAGAATATTCTGTCTCGTTTTATATCACTTCAATGGTGATGACTGTAGAAAGTATGCCATTTATTTTTACTAATGTCTGTTGGGTATTGTGTATTCAAAATTTGAATTTATGTTTTACAGTTAATTTTTTTTGTATAGTTTTTGCCTCTGAGTCCTTGTGGTATTTTTTTAATTCAATCAGAAAGTCACAAAAATTATAATCATCCTCATCAGTTCACTCAGTCCCATGTAATTAGTTTTTTTTTTATCCTTTGTTAGCACTTTTATGAATTCATCAGTTTTCCATTAGAGTTCTGAAAATGCTTATTCATTCAGTTCACCAGTATAGTCAGTTACCAGAAACCCGTACTTGTCAGAGTCTTTTCCATGAATTCCTTGAAGATGAAACACTTTTATAGGAACATTTTTGCAAAAGCATCAGAGTACACCCAGAACTGTCTATAAATGACAAAAGACTTAAAAATGACCACAGTTAAAGATTTGATGAAAGTGCATAATAATGCAATTGACAAGGAAATTTAGTTATTTCTGAGATATACATTTTAAAGTAATAACTAGAATTATGACTTATAGCATTATACCAGAACATATAAGATTTTTAAGATTTCATGTAATGTCTGAAACATTTATATTAACATATTTCCATACAACTAACCCAAAGAAAGTTTAGTATTAGTTGTTTATTTGTGTTTGCTTTTTATACTGCAGGTTCTTGTTAGTCATCAATTTTATACACATCAGTGTATACATGTCAATCCCAATTGCCCAATTCAGCACACCACCATCCCCACCCCACCGCGGTTTTCCCCCCTTGGTGTCCATACGTTTGTTCTCTACATCTGTGTCTCAACTTCTGCCCTGCAAACCGGTTCATCTGTACCATTTTTCTAGGTTCCACACACATGCGTTAATATACGATATTTGTTTTTCTCTTTCTGACTTACTTCACTCAGTATGACAGTCTTTAGATCCATCCACGTCTCAACAAATGACCCAATTTCGTTCTTTCTTATGGCTGAGTAATATTCCACTGTATATATATATGTACCACATCTTCTTTATCCATTCGTCTGCCAATGGGCATTTAGGTTGTTTCCATGACCTGGCTATTGTAAATAGGGCTGCAATGAACATTGGGGTGCATGTGTCTTTTTGAATTATGGTTTTCTCTGAGTATATGCCCAGTAGTGGGATTGCTGGGTCATATGGTAATTCTATTTTTAGTTTTTTAAGGAACCTCCATACAGTTCTCCATAGTGGCTGTATCAATTTACATTCTCACCAACAGTGCAAGAGGGTTCGCTTTTCTCCACACCCTCTCCAGCATTTATTGTTGGTAGATTTTCTGATGATGCCCATTCTACCTGGTGTGAGGTGATACCTCATGGTAGTTTTGATTTGCATTTCTCTAATAATTAGTGATGTTGAGCAGATTTTCATGTGCTTCTTGGCCACCTGTATGTCTTCTTTGGAGAAATGTCTGTTTAGGTCTTCTGCCCATTTTTGGATTGGGTTGTTTGTTTCTTTAATATTGAGCTGCATGAGCTGTTTATATATTTTGGAGATTAATCCTTTGTCCGTTGATTCATTTGTAAATATTTTCTCCCATTCTGAGGGTTGTCTTTTCGTCTTGTTTACAGTTTCCTTTGCTGTGCAAAAGCTTTGAAGTTTCATTAGGTCCCATCTGTTTACTTTTGTTTTTATTTCCATTACTCTAGGAGGTGGATCAAAAAAGATCTTGCTGTGATTTATGTCAAAGAGTGTTCTTTCTCTGTTTTCCTCTAAGAGTTTGATAGTGTCTGGTCTTACATTTAGGTCTCTAATTCATTTTGACTTTATTTTTGTGTATGGTGTTAGGGAGTGTTCTAATTTCATTCTTTTACATGTAGCTGTCCAGTTTTCCCAGCACCACTTACTGAAGAGGCTGTCTTTTCTCCATTGTATATCTTTGCCTCCTTTGTCATAGATTAGTTGACCATAGGTGCATGGGTTTATCTCTGGGCTTTCTATCTTGTTCAATTGATCTATGTTTCTGTTTTTGTGCCAGTACCATATTTTCTTGATTACTGTAGCTTTGTAGTATAGTCTGAAGTCAGGGAATCTGATTCCTCCAGCTCCGTTTTTTTCCCTCAAGACTGCTTTGGGTATTCGGGGTCTTTTGTGTCTCCATACACATTTTAAGATGATTTGTTCTAGTTCCATAAAAAATGCCATTGGTAATTTGATAGGGATTGCATTGAATCTGTAGATTGCTTTGGGTAGTATAGTCATTTTCACAATATTGATTCTTCCAATCCAAGAACGTGATTACCTCTCCATCTGTTGGTATCATCTTTAATTTCCTTCATCAGTGTCTTATGGTTTTCTGCATACAGGTTTTTTGTCTCCCTAGGTAGGTTTATTCCTAGGGATTTTATTCTTTTTGTTGCAGTGGTAAATGGGAGTGTTTCCATAATTTCTCTCTCAGATTTTTCATCATTAGTGTATAGGAATGCAAGAGATTTCTGTTCATTAATTTTGTGTCCTACAACTTTACCAAATTCATTGATTAGCTCTAGTAGTTTTCTGGGGGGCATTTTTACAATTCTCTCTGTATAGTATCATGTCATCTGCAAACAGTGGCAGTTTTACTTCTTCTTTTCCAATTTGTATTCCTTTTATTTTTTTTTTATTCTCTGATTGCCGTGGCTAGGACTTCCAAAACTATGTTGAATAATAGTGGTGAGAGTGGACATCCTTGTCTCATTCCTGATCTTAGAGGAAATGCTTTCAGTTTTTCTCCATTGAGAATGATATTTGCTGTGTGTTTGTCATATATGGGCTTTAGTGTGTTGAGGTAGGTTCCCTCTATGCCCACTTTTCTGGAGAGTTTTTTCATAAATGGGTGTTGAATTTTGTCAAAAGCTTTTTCTGCATCTATTGAGATGATAATATGGTTTTTATTCTTCAATTTGTTAATATGGTGTACCACATTGATTGATTTGCATATATTGAAGAAACCTTGCATCCCTGGGATAAATCCTACTTGATCATGGTGTATGATCCTTTCAATGTGTTGTTGGATTCTGTTTGCTAGTATTTTGTTGAGGATTTTTGCATCTATATTCATCAGTGATATTGGTCTGTAATTTTCTTTTTTTTGTAGTATCTTTGTCTAGTTTTGGTATCAGGATGATGGTGGCCTCACAGAATGAGTTTGGGAGTGTAACTCCCTCTGCAATTTTTGGGAAGAGTTTGAGAAGAATGGGTGTTAGCTCTTCTCTAAATGTTTGATAGAATTCACCTGAGAAACCATCTGGTCCTGGACTTTTGTTTGTTGGAAGATTTTTTATCAGTTTCAATTTCATTACTTGTGATTGGTCTGTTCATATTTTCTGTTTCTTCCTGGTTCAGTCTTGGAAGGTTATACCTTTCTAAGAATTTGTCCATTTCTTCCAGGTTGTCCATTTTATTGGCATAGAGTTGCTTGTAGTCGTCTCTTAGGATGTGTTGTATTTCTCCCGGTGTCTGTTGTAACTTCTCCTTTCTCATTTCTAATTTTATTGAGTTGAGTCCTCTCCCTATTTTTCTTGATGAGTCTGGCTAATGGTTTATCAATTTTGTTTATCTTCTCAAAGAACCAGCTTTTAGTTTTATTGATCTTTGCTATTGTTTTCTTTGTTTATATTTCATTTATTTCTGCTCTGATCTTTATGATTTCTTTCCTTCTGCTAACTTTGGGTTTTGTTTGTTCTTCTTTCTCTAGTTCCTTTAGGTGTAAGGTTAGATTGTTTATGTGAGATTTTTCTTGTTTCTTGAAGTAGGCTTGTATAGCTATAAACTTCCCTCTTAGAACTGCCTTTGCTGCGTCCCATAGGTTTTGGATCATCGTGTTTTCATTGTCTTTTTTCTCCAGGTTTTTAAAAATTTCCTCTTTGATTTTTCAGTGGTCTCTTTGTTATTTAGTAACGTATTGTTTAGCCTCCATGTGTTTGTGTTTTTTACTTTTTTTTTTTACCTGTAATTCACTTCTAATCTCATAGTGTTGTGGTCAGAAAAGATATTTGATATGATTTCAATTTTCTTAAATTTACCGAGGCTTGATTTGTGACCCAAGATGTGATCTACCCTGGAGAATGTTCCATGCGCACTTGACAAGAAAGTGTAATCTGCTTTTTTTGGATAGAATGTCCTATAAATATCCATTAAATCTATCTGGTCTATTGTGTCATTTAAAGCTTCTGTTTCCTTATTTATTTTCATTTTGGAAGATCTGTCCATTGGTGTAAGTGAGGTGTTAAAACCCCCCACTATTATTGTGTTACTGTCAATTTCCTCTTTTATAGCTCATAGCAGTTGCCTTATGTATTGAGGTGCTCCTATGTTGGGTGCATATATATTTATAATTGCTATATCTTCTTCTTGGATTGATCCCTTGATCATTATGTAGTGTCCTTCCTTGTCTCCTGTAACATTCTTTATTTTAAAGTCTATTTTATCTGATATGAGTATAGGTACTCCAGCTTTCTTTTGATTTCCATTTGCATGGAATATCTTTTTCCATCCCCTCACTTTCAGTCTGTATGTGTCCCTAGGTCTGAAGTAGGTCTCTTGTAGACAGCATATATATGGGTCTTGTTTTTCTGTCCATTCAGCATGCCTGTGTCTTTTGGTTGGAGCATTTAATCCATTCACGTTTAAGGTAATTATGGATATGTATGTTCCTATGACCGTTTTCTTAATTGTTTTGGGTTTGCTTTTGTAGGTCCTTTTCTTCTCTTGTGTTTCCCACTTAGAGAAGTTCTTTTACATTTGTTGTAGAGCTGGTTTGGTGCTGCTGAATTCTCTTAGCTTTTGCTTGTCTGTAAAGCTTTTGATTTCTCCATCGAATCTGAATGAGATCCTTGCCGGCTAGAGTAATCTTGGTTGTAGGTTCTTCCCTTTCATCACTTTAAGTATATCATGCCACTCCCTTCTGGCTTGTAGAGTTTCTGCTGAGAACTCAGCTGTTAACCTTATGGGAGTTCCCTCTTATGTTATGTGTCATTTTTCCCTCGCTGTTTTCAATAATTTTTTTTTGTCTTTAATTTTTGCCAATTTGATTACTATGTGTCTCAGAATGTTTCTCCTTTGGTTTATCCTGTATGGGACTCGCTGCGCTTCCTGGACTTGGGTGCCTATTTCCTTTCCCATGTTAGTGAAGTTTTCAACTGTAGTCTCTTCAAATATTTTCTCTGGTCCTTTCTCTCTCTCTTCTCCTTCTGGGATCCCTATAATGTGAATGTTGTTGCATTTAATGTTGTCCCAGAGGTCTCTTAGGCTGTCTTCATTTCTTTTCATTCTTTTTTCTTTAGTGTGTTCCACAGCAGTGAATTCCACTATTCTGTCTTCCAGGTCACTTATCCCTTCTTCTGCCTCAGTTATTCTGCTATTGACTCCTTCTGGTGTAGTTTTCATTTCAGTTATTGTATTGTTCATCTCTGTTCGTTTGTTCTTTAATTCTTCTAGGTCTTTGTTTAACATTTCTTGCATCTTCTCGATCTTTGCCTCCATTCTTTTCCTGAGGTCCTGGATCATCTTCACTATCATTATTCTGAATTCTTTTTCTGGAAGGTTGCCTATCTCCACTTCATTTAGTTGTTTTTCTAGGGTTTTATCTTTTTCCTTCATCTGGTATATAGCCCTCTGCCTTTTCATCTTGTCTATCTTTCTGTGAATGTGGTTTTTGTTCCACAGGCTGCAGAATTGTAGTTCTTCTTGCTTCTGCTGTCTGTGCTCTGTTGGATGAGGCTATCTAATACAATTAATTTTTGATTGGATTCTTTTCAGAGTTGAGTAGAAGGAATGACTATGGTTTGTTGCTCTTTATGTTCATAATTGAATTCTTTTCATGGGACAGTTGAAGAAGGACAAAATGACCTAGGAAAACTTTGGTTTTACATCCCTTATCCCTTTAAGAATTTTGCATTGATCATTTTTCTTCATCCCCAAGCCCATAAATACCTAGGGTCCTTAATACCACTCCCTGAACATTGTGTTCTTTCTTTTCATTATTGTCAGCACTGCCTTCAGCTGATCTTTTTGGGTTTCTTTTATTGACGTTGTTCTTGTTGTTAGCACTTTTGACAAAATAAAGAAGATGATGCCCACTGGGGCTTTTCCTGAGTATTTGAATTTGTATTTTATGATATTATTTTTCTGTTTTGATATTACATTTAATTATGTAGCATTCTGAACTCCAGAGTTGGGGGTGGGGGGAGAAGAGACAGAGTGATGAAGAGCATATGGTTATTACTGTTTAATCATTATGGGTCAAGTTTTCATTTTTCATTAATCCCCTATATCTCCTATATGTCCCTGTATTAACTTAACATGGTGAAATCACAGAAGCTAATCACATAACTCAGACAAGAAATATTTAGTGCTATTTAATTCAAAATATAATTCAAGTGAAAGATCATTCATGGAAAGTTTGAAAATGAAATGTATTCTCCTACTCTAGAATAAACACTTGGGGTTGTGAGAATTAAAAAAATTAAAGAAAGAAGGGTGTACAACCTAAAGAAAGAATTTTCTCAGACTCTGAGTAAATTCAGTGTTTTATTATTACAAAATTCTAGAATTTAAATGTGTTTCTCTCCATGGAAGTAAATAAAGCTCTCTTCAAACTTAAACTTATTGACATTTACTGACTCAATTAGCAAATGTATATTTAATGCCAGTTTGTATAAGGCACTGTTCTAAATAATACAGAGGAGAATAATTCATGGCCTTCTGCTCTCAGGTTTAGAGTCTGTAAACATAGGAAAAAACAATCTTAATATGAAGTAAAATTAAATATAAGTTTAAACAGGATTAGTTGCATAAGCAATTTTCTATGAAAAATGCAAGGAAATGAGGAATTCATTATGAAAGTAGAGACTAGTAAAGACATTCAGGAGCAGTTATGTATGAAACTGAAAAATAAGTAGTTTGTTAATTCAACAAGTGAAAAGATGAAAGAAGATCATTTCTTTCTGGAGTGAATAGAAGAGGCACAGAGGTGAAAATACATATCATGTTTGAGTAGATACAAGTGGATCCTTTGAGACAGATTTGATGGGACAAGCAACAAGTTAGCACTTTGGCAGTGAAAGGAAAGTGAGAGATAAAACCTTGTTTTGAGGATAGAAATTGAGTCAAGAGAAGGATTTTCAGAGTAAATGAAAGAATTGACTATTAATTGGTGTACTGGGAAGAGGGAACCAGCTGTTGACTGTTGTAATATCACTTTGTGTTTTATTGCATTGACATAAGTTCAGTATTGAAGGGAGACAGCACTTCTATAATATCACAGTTCTTAAGAAAAATTATCTGAAGAATAAATTAGTTGGGGAATATGGAAAAGACTGAGTCTTTGAAATGGACAATGGTCTCCTATCTGGTTTAGGAAAGAAATTGTTTTATCGATATTTTCTATAGCAAGTTCTTCATAGGAATCACATGGGGTGGGTGGGAGGAATATTAGATTAAGGAAATACATTTGTAGATCTCTGGCTTCAGCAAGATTAAGTGTCTTATTACTGCTGCTCATGGCCCTGTCTTTAATATATAGTAGCACTGGAGAACTTCCGGGTAAGATGGCGGAAGAGTAAGACGCGGAGATCACCTTCCTCCCCATGGATACACCAGAAATACAGCTACACGTGGAACAACTCCTACAGAACACGTACTGAACGCAGGCAGAAGACCCCAGACCTCCCAAAAGGCAAGAAACTCCCCACATACCTGGGTAGGGCAAAGCGGAGAGATTCCCGCACAGAGGAGCGGTGCCGAGCGGCACTCACCAGTCCGAGAGGCTTGTCTGCTCGCCCGCCGGGGCGGGCGGCGCTGGAAGCTGAGGCTCGGGCTTCGGTCAGAGCGCAGGGAGAGGACTGGGGCTGGCGGCGAGAACTCAGCCTGAAGGGGGCTAATGCGCCACAGCTAGCTGGGAGGGAGTCCGGGAAAACCCTGGAGCTGCCGAAAAGGCAAGAGACTTTTTCTTCCCTCTTGGTTTCCTGGTGCGCGAGGAGAGGGGATTAAGAGCGCTGCTTAAAGGGGCTCCACAGACGGGCGCGAGTCGCGGCTGAAAGCGCGGAGCCCAGAGACGAGCGTGGGACGCTGGGGCTGCTGCTGCCGCCGCCAAGAAGCCTGTGTGCGAGCGCAAGTCACTGTCCACACCGCCCTTCCGGGAGCCTGTTCAGCCCGCCACTGCCGGGGTCCCGGGATCCAGGGGCGGCTTCCCTGGGAGAACGCACGGCGCGCCTCGGGCTAGTGCAACGTCACGCCGACATCTGCCACTGCAGGCTCGCCCCGCAATCCGTGCCCCTCCCTCCCGCCCGGCCTGAGTGAGCCAGAGTCCCCGAAGAGGCTGCTCCTTTAACCCTGTCCTGTCTGAGCAAAGAACAGACGCCCTCCAGCGACCTACACGCAGAGGCGGGGCCAAATCCAAAGCTGAGACCCAGGAGCTGTGAGAACAAAGAGAAAGGGAAACCTCTCCCAGCAGCCTCAGAAGCAGCGGATTAAAGCTCCACAATCAACTTGATGTACTCTGCATCTGTGGAATACATGAATAGACAACAAATCATCCCAAATTGAGGAGCCAGGAGTCAGTGCTGTGCCTCTGAGGTGGGAGAGCCAACTTCAGGACACTGGTCCATAAGAGACCTCCCAGCTCCACATAATATCGAACGGCGAAAATCTTCCAGAGATCTCCATCTCAACACCAGCACCCAGCTTCACTCAACGACCAGCAAGCTACAGTGCTGGACACCCTATGCCAAACAACTAGCAAGACAGGAACACAACGCCACCCATTAACAGAGAGGTGGCCTAAAATCATAAAAAGTCCGCAGACACCCCAAAACACACCACCAGACGTGGACCTGCCCACCAGAAAGACAAGATCCAGCCTCATCCACCAGAACACAGGCACTAGTCCCCACCACCAGGAAGCCTACACAACCCACTAAACCAACCTTAGCCACTGGGGACAGACACCAAAAACAGTTCCCGTAGTTCGGGAACTACGAACCTGCAGCCTGCAAAAAGGAGACCCCAAACACAGTAACATAAGCAAAATGAGAAGACAGAAAAACACACAGCAGGAGAAGGAGCAAGATAAAAACCCACCAGACCTAACAAATGAAGAGGTAATAGGCAGTCTACCTGAAAAAGAATTCAAAATAATGATGGTAAAGATGATGCAAGATTCTATTTCCCAGATCCAAAATCTTGGAAATAGAATAGACAAAATGCAAGAAACAGTTAACAAGGACCTAGAAGAACTAAAGATGAATCAAGCATCGATTAAAAACACAATAAATGAAATAAAAAATACTCTAGATGGGATCAATAGCAGAATAACTGAGGCAGAAGAATGGATAAGTGAGGTGGAAGATAAAATAGTGGAAATAACTAATGCAGAGCAAAATAAAGAAAAAAGAATGAAAAGAATTGAGGACAGTCTCAGAGACCTCTGGGACAACATTAAACGCACCAACATTCGAATCATAGGGGTTCCAGAAGAAGAAGAGAAAAAGAAAGGGACTGAGAAAATATTTGAAGAGATTATAGTTGAAAACTTCCCTAATATGGGAAAGGAAATAGTTAATCAAGTCCAGGAGGCACAGAGAGTCCCATACAGAATAAATCCAAGGAGAAATACGCCAAGACACATATTAATCAAACTGTCAAAAATTAAACACAAATCATATTAAAAGCAGCAAGGCAAAAACAACAAATAACACACAAGGGAATCCCCATCAGGTTAACAGCTGATCTCTCAGCAGAAACTCTACAAGCCAGAAGGGAGTGGCAGGACATAATTAAAGTGATGAAGGAGAAAAACCTGCAACCAAGATTACTCTACCCAGCAAGGATCTCATTCAGATTTGATGGAGAAATTAAAACGTTTACAGACAAGCAAAAGCTGAGAGAGTTCAGCACCACCAAACCAGCTTTAAAACAAATGCTAAAGGAACTTCTCTAGGCAAGAAACACAACAGAAGGAAAAGACCTACAATAACGAACCCAAAACAATTAAGAAAATGGGAATAGGAACATACATATCGATAATTACCTTAAATGTAAATGGACTAAATGCTCCCACCAAAAGACACAGATTGGCTGAATGGATACAAAAACAAGACCCATATATATGCTGTCTACAAGAGACCCACTTCAGACCTAGAGACACATACAGACTGAAAGTAAGGGGATGGAAAAAGATATTCCATGCAAATGGAAACCAAAAGAAAGCTGGAGTAGCAATTCTCATATCAGACAAATTAGACTTTAAAATAAAGACTACTAGAAGAGGCAAAGAAGGACACTACATAATGATCAAGGGATCGATCCAAGAAGAAGATATAACAATTGTAAATATTTATGCACCAAACGTAGGAGCACCTCAATACATAAGGCAAATACTAACAGCCATAAAAGGAGAAATCGACAGTAACACAATCATAGTAGGGGACTTTAACACCCCACTTTCACCAATGGACAGATCATCCAAAATGAAAATAAATAAGGAAACACAAGCTTTAAATGATACATTAAACAAGATGGACTTAATTGATACTTATAGGACATTCCATCCAAAAACAACAGAATACACATTTTTCTCAAGTGCTCATGGAACATTCTCCAGGATAGATCATATCTTGGGTCACAAATCAAGCCTTGGTAAATTTAAGAAAATTGAAATTGTATCAAGTATCTTTTCTGACCACAATGCTATGAGACTAGATATCAATTACAGGAAAAGAGCTGTAAAAAATACAAACACATGGAGCCTAAACAATACACTACTTAATAACGAAGTGATCACTGAAGAAATCAAAGAGGAAATTAAAAAATACCTAGAAACAAATGACAATGGAGACACGACGACCCAAAACCTATGGGATGCAGCAAAAGCAGTTCTAAGAGGGAAGTTTATAGCAATACAATCCCACCTTAAGAAACAGGAAACATCTCGAATAAACAACGTAACCTTGCACCTAAAGCAATTAGAGAAAGAAGAACAAAAACATCCCAAAGTTAGCAGAAGGAAAGAAATCATAAAAATCAGATCAGAAATAAATGAAAAAGAAATGAAGGAAACGATAGCAAAGATCCATAAAACTAAAAGCTGGTTCTTTGAGAAGATAAACAAAATTGATAAACCATTAGCCAGACTCATCAAGAAAAAAAGGGAGAAGACTCAAATCAATAGAATTAGAAATGAAAAAGGAGAAGTAACAACTGACACTGCAGAAATACAAAAGATCATGAGAGATTACTACAAGCAACTCTATGCCAATAAAATGGACAACCTGGAAGAAATGGACAAATTCTTAGAAATGCACAACCTGCCAAGACTGAATCAGGAAGAAATAGAAAATATGAACAGACCAATCACAAGCACTGAAATTGAAACTGTGATAAAAAATCTTCCAACAAACAAAAGCCCAGGACCAGATGGCTTCACAGGCGAATTCTATCAAGCATTTAGAGAAGAGATAACACCTATCCTTCTCAAACTCTTCCAAAACATAGCAGAGGGAGGAACACTCCCAAACTCATTCTACAAGGCCACCATCACCCTGATACCAAAACCAGACAAGGATGTCACAAAGAAAGAAAACTACAGGCCAATATCACTGATGAACATAGATGCAAAAATCCTCACCAAAATACTAGCAAACAGAATCCAACAGCACATTAAAAGGATCATAAACCATGATCAAGTGGGGTTTATTCCAGGAATGCAGGGATTCTTCAATATACGCAAATCAATCAACGTGATACACCATATTAACAAATTGAAGGAGAAAAACCATATGATCATCTCAATAGATGCAGAGAAAGCTTTCGACAAAATTCAACACCCATTTATGATAAAAACCCTGCAGAAAGTAGGCATAGAGGGAACTTTCCTCAACATAATAAAGGCCATATATGACAAAGCCACAGCCAGCATCGTGCTCAATGGTGAAAAACTGAAACCATTTCCACTAAGATCAGGAACAAGACAAGGTTGCCCACTCTCACCACTCTTATTCAACATAGTTTTGGAAGTTTTAGCCACAGCAATCAGAGAAAAAAAGGAAATGAAAGGAATCCAAATCGGAAAAGAAGAGGTAAAACTGTCACTGTTTGCAGATGACATGATACTATACATAGAGAATCCTAAAGATGCTACCAGAAAACTACTAGAGCTAATCAATGAATTTGGTAAAGTTGCAGGATACAAAATTAATGCACAGAAATCTGTGGCATTCCTATATACTAATGATGAAAAATCTGAAAGTGAAATCAAGGAAACACTCCCATTTACCACTGCAACAAAAAGAATAAAATATCTAGGAATAAACCTACCTAAGGAGACAAAAGACCTGTATGCAGAAAATTATAAGACACTGATGAAAGAAATTAAAGATGATACAAATAGATGGAGAGATGTACCATGTTCTTGGATTGGAAGAATCAACATTGTGAAAATGACTCTACTACCCAAAGCAATCTACAGATTCAATGCAATCCCTATCAAACTACCACTCGCAGTTTTCACAGAACTAGAACAAAAAATTTCACAATTTGTATGGAAACACAAAAGACCCCGAATAGCCAAAGCAATCTTGAGAACGAAAAATAGAGCTGGAGGAATCAGGCTCCCTGACTTCAGACTATACTACAAAGCTACAGTAATCAAGACAGTATGGTACTGGCACAAAAACAGAAAGATAGATCAATGGAACAGGATAGAAAGCCCAGAGATAAACCCACGGACATATGGTCACCTTATCTTTGATAAAGGAGGCAGGAATGTACAGTGGAGAAAGGACAGTCTCTTCAATAAGTGGTGCTGGGAAAACTGGATAGGGACATGTAAAAGTATGAGATTAGATCACTCCCTAACACCATACACAAAAATAAGCTCAAAATGGATTAAAGACCTAAATGTAAGGCCAGAAACTATCAAACTCTTAGAGGAAAACATAGGCAGAACACTCTATGACATAAATCACAGCAAGATCCTTTTTGACCCACCTCCTAGAGAAATGGAAATAAAGACAAAAATAAACACATGGGACCTAATGAAACTTAAAAGCTTTTGCACAGCAAAGGAAACCATAAACAAGACCAAAAGACAACCCTCAGAATGGGAGAAAATATTTGCAAATGGAGCAACTGACAAAGGATTAATCTCCAAAATTTATAAGCAGCTCATGCAGCTCAATAACAAAAAAACAAACTACCCAATCGAAAAATGGGCAGAAGACCTAAATAGACATTTCTCCACAGAAGATATACAGACTGCCAACAAACACATGAAAGGATGCTCAACATCTTTACTCATTAGAGAAATGCAAATCAAAACTACAATGAGATATCATCTTACACCAGTCAGAATGGCCATCATCCAAAAATCTAGAAACAATAAATGCTGGAGAGGGTGTGGAGAAAAGGGAACCCTCTTGCACTGCTGGTGGGAATGTGAATTGGTACAGCCACTATGGAGAACGGTATGGAGGTTCCTTAAAAAACTACAAATAGAACTACCATATGACCCTGCAATCCCACTACTGTGCATATACCCTGAGAAAACCATAATTCAAAAAGAGACATGTACCAAAATGTTCATAGCAGCCCTATTTACAATAGCCCGGAGATGGAAACAACCTAAGTGTCCATCATCGGATGAATGGGTAAAGAAGATGTGGCACATATATACAATGGAATATTACTCAGCCATAAAAAGAAATGAAATTGAGCTATTTGTAATGAGGTGGATGGACCTAGAGTCTGTCATACAGAGTGAAGTAAGTCAGAAAGAGAAAGACAAATACTGTATGCTGACACATATATATGGAATTTAAGAAAAAAAAATGTCATGAAGAACATAGGGGTAAGACAGAAATAAAGACACAGGGGCCTCCCTGGTGGCGCAGTGGTTGAGAGTCCGCCTGCCGATGCAGGGGATACGGGTTCGTGCCCCGGTCTGGGAGGATCCCATATGCCGCGGAGCGGCTGGGCCCGTGGGCCATGGCTGCTGGGCCTGCGCGTCCGGAGCCTGTGCTCCGCAACGGGAGAGGCCACAACAGTGAGAGGCCCGTGTACCACCAAAAAAAAAAAAAAAGAAATAAAGACACAGACCTACTTGAGAATGGACTTGAGGATATGGGGAGGGGGAAGGGTAAGCTGTGACAAAGCGAAAGAGAGGCATGGACATATATACACTACCAAACGTAAGGTAGATAGATAGTGGGAAGCAGCCGCAGAGCACAGGGAGATCAGCTGGGTGCTTTGTGACTGCCTGGAGGGGTGGGATGGGGAGGGTGGGAGGGAGGGAGATGCATGAGGGAAGGGATGTGGGAACAGATGTATACGTATGACTGATTCACTTTGTCATAAAGCAGAAACTAATTTAAAATAAAATAAAATAAAATAAAATGAAAAAAATATATATATATATAGTAGCACTGAATCTCCTAGAGATGTATGTTCAGTGCAGGATCCTCTAAGTAGAATTTCAGTAGACATTGTTTTCTGCATAGCATCTCACAGAACAAGTGTTCCACAAAAGAATATTTCTGGGAAACATGGCCTTGTATAAACAATTAAAGAAAAAAAAACCTACCTAAGAGATTTACTAACTCTATGATAATCTCCAGCTTGAAAGTTTCATTCAAAAAACATAATGTGCACAATACTTTAATTCATACCCTGAAGTTAACAGATTATCTTTTGCATTGTCCATTTTATGGTTAACAGGTGTTAACACTTTTACTATATTCATGCAGCTTAAAGCTCTTGAAGAAGAGTTGGAAGTAAAATGATTAAAGTTTTCAGTTCTGCAAAATTGGATGGCTCCCTGGTGGGACTCATTTCCAAAGAGACTGGGTATCTAGTATGTTATATTTCTAGCAAATTAGAAACATCCAGGCAAAAGCTCATGAAAATGAAAAACTGTAGGAGGAAGAGGATGGAGAATGTTTACTTAGAATTCGTATTTCTAAGTCTGTTGTGTGCAGCAAAGGGAACTGTGCTTTTTTTTTTAACATCTTTATTGGAGTATAATTGCTTTACAGTGGTGTGTTACTTTCTGCTTTATAAACAAAGTGAATCAGCTATACATATACATATATCCCCATATCTCCTCCCTCTTGCATCTCTCTCCTGCCCTCCCTATCCCACCCCTCTAGATGGACACAAAGCATGGAGCTGATCTCCCTGTGCTATGCAGCTGTTTCCCACTAGCTATCTATTTTTACACTTGGTAGTATATATAACTCCATGCCACTCTCTCACTTTGTCGCAGCTTACCTTCCCCTTCCCCATGTCCTCAAGTCCATTCTCTACGTCAGCGACTTTATTCCTGTCCTGCCCCTAGGTTCTTCATAACCATTTTTATTTTAGATTCCATATATATGTGTTAGCATACGGTATTTGTTTTTCTCTTTCCGAATTACTTCACTCTGTATGACAGAATTTAGGTCCATCCACCTCACTACAAAAAACTCAATTTTGTTTCTTTTTATGGCTCAGTAATATTCCATTGTGTATATGTGCCACATCTTATTTACCCATTCATCTGTCAGTGGACACTTAGGTTGCTTCCATGTCCTGGCTATTGTAAACAGAGATGAAATGAACATTGTGGTACATGATTCTTTTTGAATTATGGTTTTCTCAGGGTATATGCACAGTAGTGGGATTGCTGGGTCATATGGTAGTTCTATTTTTAGTTTTTTAAGGAACCTCCATACTGTTTTCCATAGTGGCTGTATCAATTTACATTGCCACCAACAGTGCAAGAGGGTTCTCTTTTCTCCACACCCTCTCCAGCATTTATTGTTGGTAGATTTTTTGATGATGGCCATTCTGACTGGTGTGAGGTGATACCTCACTGTAGTTTTGTTGCATTTCTCTAATGATTAGTGATGTTCAGTATCCTTTCATGTGTTTGTTGGCAATCTGTATATCTTCTTGAGAGAAATGTCTATTTAGGTATTCTGCCCATTTTTGGATTGGGTTGTTTGATTTTTTGATATGGAGCTGCATGAGCTGCTTGTAAATTTTGGAGATTAATCCTTTGTCAGTTGCTTCATTTGCAAATATTTTCTCCCATTCTGATGGTTGTCCTTTTGTCTTGTTTATGGTTTCCTTTGCTGTGCAAAAGCCTTGAAGTTTCATTAGGTCCCATTTGTTTATTTTTCTTTTTACTTCCATTTCTCTAGGAGGTGGGTCAAAAAGGATCTTGCTGTGATTTATGTCATAGAGTGTTCTGCCTATGTTTTCCTCTAAGAGTTTAAGAGTGTCTGGGTTTATTTTTAGATCTTTAATCCATTTTGAGTTTATTTTTGTGAATGGTGTTAGGGAGTGTTCTAATTTCATTCTTTTCCATGTAGCTGTCCAGTTTACCCAGCACCACTTATTGAAGAGGCTGTCTTTTCTATATTGTATATTCTTGCCTCCTTTATCAAAAATAAGGTGACCATATGTGTGTGGGTTTATCTCTGGGCTTTCTATCCTATTCCATTGATCTATATTTCTGTTCTTGTGCCAGTACCATACTGTCTTGATGGCTGTAGCTTTGTAGTATAGTCTGAATTCAGGGAGCCTAATTCCTCCAGCTCCATTTTTCTTTCTCAAGATTGTTTTTGGCTATTCGGGCTCTTTTGTGTTTCCATACAAATTGTGAAATTTTTTGTTCTAGTTCTGTGAAAAATGCCAGCGGTAGTTTCATAGGGATTGCATTGAATTTGTAGATTGCTTTGGGTAGTATAATCATTTCCACAATGCTGATTCTTAAAATCCAGGAACATTGTATATCTCTCCATCTGCTTGAATCATCTTTAATTTCCTTCATCAGTGTCTTACAGTTTTCTGCATACAGGTCTTTTGTCTCCTTAGGTAGGTTTATTCCTAGGTATTTTATTCTTTTTGTTGCAATGGTAAATGGGAGTATTTCCTTAATTTCTCTTTCAGATTTTCATCATTAGTGTATAGGAATGCAAGAGATTTCTGTGCATTAATTTTGTATCCTGCTACTTTACCAAATTCATTGATTAGCTCTAGTAGTTTCCTGGTAGCATCTTTAGGATCCTCTATATATAGTATCATGTCGTCTGCAAACAGTGACAGCTTTACTTCTTCTTTTCCTATTTGGATTCCATTTATTTCTTTTTCTTCTCTGATTGCTGTGGCTAAAACTTTCAAAACTATGTTGAATAATAGTGTTGAGAGTGGGCAACCTTGTCTTCTTCTTGATCTTAGTGGAAATGGTTTCACTTTTTCACCATTGAGGACAATGTTGGCTGTGGGTTTTTCATATATGGCCTTTGTTATGTTGAGGTAAGTTCCCTCTATGCCTACTTTCTGCATGGTTTTTATCATAAATTAGTGTTGAATTTTGTCAAAAGCTTTTTCTGCATCTATTGAGATGATCATATGGATTTTCCCCTTCAATTTGTTACTATGGTTTATCACTTTGATTTGCGTATATTGAAGAATCCTTGCATTCCTGGAATAAACCTCACTTGATCATAGTGTATGATCCTTTTAATGTGCTGTTGGATTCTCTTTGCTAGTATTTTGGTGAGGATTTTTGCATCTATGTTCATCAGTGATATTGGCCTGTAGTTTTCTTTCTTTGTGACATCTTTGTCTGGTTTGGGTATCAGGGTGATGGTGGCCTCATAGAATGAGTTTGGGAGTATTCCTCCTTGTGCTATATTTTGGAAGATTTTGAGAAGGATAGGTGTTAGCTCTTCTCTCAATGTTTGATAGAATTCGCCTGTGAAGCCATCTGGTCCTGGGCTTTTGTTTGTTAGAAGATTTTTAGTCACAGTCTCAATTTCAGTGCTATGTTTGGTGTGTCTGTATTTTCTATTTCTTCCTGGTTCAGTCTCGGAAGGTTTTGCTTTTCTAAGTATGTGTCCATTTCTTCCAGGTTGTCCATTTTATTGGCATAGATTTGCTTGTAGTGATCTCTCATGATCCTGTGTATTTCTGCAGTGTCAGTTGTTACTTCTCCTTTTTCATTTCTAATTCTATTGATCTGAGCCATCTCACTTTGTTTCTTGATGAGTCTGTCTAAAGGTTTATCAATTTTGTTTATCTTCTCAAAGAAACAGCTTTTAATTTTATTGATCTTTGCTATCACTTCCTTCATTTCTTTTTCATTTATTTCTGATCTGACCTTTATGATTTCTTTCCTTCTGCTAACTTGGGGTTTGTTAATTCTTCTTTCTCTAATTGCTTTAGGTGTAAGCTTAGGTTGTTTATTTGAGATGTTTCTTGTTTCTTGAGGTAGGATTGTATTGCTATAAACTTCCCTCTTAGAACTGCTTTTGCTGCATCCCATAGGTTTTCAATTGTCCTGTTTTCATCGTCATTTGTCTCTAGGTATTTTTTGATTTCCTCTTTGATTTCTTCAGTGATCTCTTGGTTATTAAGTAGTGTATTTTTTAGTCTCCATGTGTTTGTATTTTTTACAGATATTTTTCCTGTAGTTGATATCTAGTCTCATAGTGTTGTGGTCAGAATAGCCTGAGGCATGACGTGTGTTCTCCCAGGGACGTTGTCCCTGGATCTCGGGACCCTGGCAGTGGCGGGCTGCACAGGCTCCCAGGAGGGCAGGTGTGGATAGTGACCTGAAAATGCTCACAGGCTTCTTGGTGGCTGCAGCAGCAGCCTTAGCATCTCATGCCCGCCTCTGGGGTCTGCGCTGATAGCCGTGGCTCGCGCCCGTCTCTGGAGCTCCTTTAAGCAGCGCTCTGAATCCCCTCTCCTCGCAAACTAGGAAACAAAGAGGCAAGAAAAAGTGTCTTGCCTCTTCCGCAGCTCCAGACTTTTTCCCGGGCTCCCTCCCGGCTAGCCGTGGTGCACTAACCCCTGCAGGCTGTGTTCACGCCGCCAACCCCAGTCCTCTCCCTGCGCTCCGACCGAAGCCTGAGCCTCAGCTCCCAGCTCCGCCTGCCCTGGCGGGTGAGCAGACAAGCCTCTCGGGCTGGTGAGTGCCCGTCGGCACCGATCCTCTGTGCGGGAATCCCTCCGCTCTGCCCTCCGCACCCCTGTTGCTGCGCTCTCCTCCGTGGCTCCGAAGCTTACCCCCTCCGCCACCCGCAGTCTCTGCCCACCAAGGGGCTTCCTAGTGTGTGGTAACCTTTCCTCCTTCACTGCTCCCTCCCACTGGGTCAGGTCCCGTTCCTATTCTTTTGTCTCTGTTTATTCTTTTTTCTTTTGCCCTACCCAGGTACGTGGGGAGTTTCTTGCCTTTTGGGAGGTCTGAGGTCTTCTGCCAGTGTTCAGTAGGTGTTCTGTAGGAGTTGTTCCACGTGTAGATGTATTTCTGATGTATTTGTGGGGAGGAAGGTGATCTCCATGTCTTACTCTTCTGCCATATTGAAGGTCTCCGGAACTGTGCTTTTTAAAAAGTCTCTACTTGTGCTGTCCTTGACTTCTGGTTAGTGTTTAATTTTCTTTAGATCTCTGTAGTTTTCAGCTGCTGTAGTTTTGGTTAGGTTTAGTAGAGAGTAGTGTGTCATCAAAATGATAGACTCTTTAGTTAATTTATTGCTTTTGATGTATGTTAAGCTGTGTAAGATTTCTTTAACAAGAAAATGGTATAACAGAAGACAATGTATGTCTACTCTCAATGCTCCAAGCAAACAGTTGGATAGGAAGTCCACCACGGAAACTGAGGTCACAGGGTATTTTAAATGACTGCTTTTTGGCATGTTGAAGAGTTTGATATCAGTCAATCTGCCTAGTGGGGCTCATATACTAAAAATTTAACTTTATCTTGAAACCAAAAAGCCTAGCCATAGCTACTTTCTGGGGTGCTAATATATGTAATAATAAGGCCTTGCACACCATCCTTGCTGCAAATAAATTAAGGTAATGGATGAAAATTTGCTCATTAAAACTGTAGCTCACCAATATCATCACTCATTGTTCACAGATGTTAGGTTACACAAGTGAAGATGCTCCTCTTAACGGCTTA
The DNA here is from genome assembly GCF_949752795.1 of Hyperoodon ampullatus. Classification (NCBI taxonomy): domain Eukaryota; kingdom Metazoa; phylum Chordata; class Mammalia; order Artiodactyla; family Ziphiidae; genus Hyperoodon; species Hyperoodon ampullatus. The sequence goes on along the minus strand of NC_136913.1, from coordinate 109,090,007 downwards.
GGACTGTGCTATCTTCTTCAGCACTACAATAGAAAGTATTGTTTAGACAATGATACCTCATACAGAGTAAATATTCATTCCTGAATATATGAAGAAAGAAAGGGAGGAAATAAGGGAAGGAGGAAGGGGTAGTGAGGAGGGAGGATAAAGAGAGAAACAGAGACACACAGAGACAAAGAGAGAGAATGCATGAGATTAATTTTGCACAGTTCATGCAATGACCCTTCAATGATGGTTCTATGTGATTAAACCAGATTTAACTTTCCTAGTTGTATAAGAAAATGTATGTCATTAAATTCAAGCAACATAGTTTCCATTATAAAAGAAGGACATGAGGACAGAGAGCCCTTGACAACATGTTAGCATAACACAGGAAAGTAAGATTCAAAATATTTGCAGAATAATTCACTACATAAACCATGGTACCAATCAAGATTAATGCTCTGGAAGATTAATATTCTTGTACATATACATACAAGAGTGGCCCTGCTCAGAGCAACTTGCATTTAGAGATATAAGGGCTTAAATTAGAAACATTTTGGGTAGAAAATGGTTAGTAACTCTTGGAATCATGGTCTAATAAATTCATAAAAATATCTAGTTACAGATTTCCAATGTATTATTTGGGAATGGAGATATTATAAGGCAGAATTAGCATCATTCCAACTAAGTTTCTCTACTCACTTGTAAATAAGAGATATGCCAGTTTCTCCAAAGAAGAAAAAAAATTGAGAGTTTGAAGAACCCAAATGGGCTCTTGCAGGAAATCGTACTGATTGTGCAATATTTGGTTGAGAAATTTGGTGCCCTGTTAACAATATGAGAAATGGTGCTATAAATGAGTAAACATCCCTCCTATTGAGAGGGTTATTTGATGTTATCTGTCAATTCAAAATTAATTTTCCCCCTGTAATGTTCCATAAATCAGTGGAAATAATTCTTTTAGAATTCAGTGTGTTGTGTCCTTATCATTGAATCAACAACATATAAATTTACTGAAATACTTGTTATTCCTCACCTTCTTCTTCCCATGCCCTCCCTCTATTTTTCTTTATCCCTCCCCATCCTCCTTTTCCTCTTCCCTCCTCCTTTTCATCTTCATTTTCTTCATTTTATAGTAACTATAGCTACCTTTTTTTGAACATAGACTTTGTTCTAAGTGTTTATAGATATTCTTCATTGATTCCACAAATACATATTGAGCACTTTTAAGACACGGAATCCTTTCTAGGAAACAACATCCTTGCTTTCATAGAGCTTACACTGTACTTGAGGAAAGGGATAAACATGTAAAGGAACAAGATAATTATAGATTATATTAGATGCTGTAAAGGATGTAAACAGGGTGGTGAGATAGTATACCTAGGGGAGAAGTTAAGAAAGACGATCTTGAGGAGGTGACGTTTGGACTGAGATGAAAAAAAAGCCATACAAAAATCTGGGGTCAAAGCATTGCAGACATAAGGTACAATGGAGTTTAGGTTGTTAGAGAGGGAGGCCTGTTTGGTTAGAGCTCACTGAGGAAGAATGACCTGAGATGATGGAGACGTAGTCAGGAGCTTGATCATTTAGTAATCCTGTAAGCTGAAGTAAGAAATGATCCTCACAGCAATGGGACTCCATTGAAGTATTCTATGTAGGGAGGAGATGTGATCTGGTTTGCATTTTAAAATTTGTGGGGAGAATGGATAGTGACGGTCAAGAATGGAATCAGGGAGACCTATTAGGAGGCTGTTGAATTCGTTCAGAGTGCTGTATTGGATTACGATGGTATTAGTACTAGAGATATTGAGAAGTGAACTGATTGGAGACTTGTTTTGGAGCTAAAGCCACAGGATTTGGTACTGCATGGGATGTGGAGAATAAAGGAAAGCAAGGTATTTTAATAGAGAAGGACAAATTTGACTCCATATTAGATCTGTTTCTTTTACTTTAACCTTTGTGCCCTGTTGCCTGTGCTTAGCCATGGTGACTCTATACTTTTTGCAAAGAATGTTGCCTATAGCCTGAAACAGGGGTCCCCAACCCCCAGGCCACGGACTGCTACCGGTCCGTGGCCTGTTAAGAACCGGGCTGCACAGCAGGAGGTGAGCGGTGGGTGAGCAAGCGAAGCTTCATCTGTATTTACAGCCATTCCCCATCGCTCGCATTACCACCTGAGCTCCACCTCCTGTCAGATCAGCAGCGGCATTAGATTCCTCACAGTAGGAACCTACTGTGAACTGTGCATGTGAGGGACCTAGGCTGTGCGCTCCTTATGAGAATCTAATGCCTGATGATTTGAGGTAGAGCTGAGGCAGTGATGCTAGTGCTGGGGAGTGGCTGCAAATACAGATTATCATCAGCAGAGAGGTTTGACTGCACAGAGACCATAATAAATCCATTGCTTACAGACTCATATCAAAACCCTATCAGCGAGTGGCAAGTGAAAACAAGCTCAGGGCTCCCGCTGATTCTGCATTGTGGTGAATTATATAATTATTTCATTATATATTACAATGTAATAATAATAGAAATAAAGTGCACAATAAATGTAATGCACTTGAATCATCCCAAAACCACCCTCCCTTCCAGTCCCGGTCTGGGGAAAAATTGTCTTCCACAAAACTGGTCCCTGGTACCAAAAAGGTTGGGGACTGCTGGCCTGAAATATACAGGATAGCCTATTTTCAAGACTCAGACCTATAAGAGTCCATTCATATAGAGATAAAAAGTTGCAGAACACAGAATAACTTTTGTCTTGTTGGAGGTTTACAGGAACATCATGACCTGACCTACATGGATAGATATAAGAACAAAAGGATTCCTACACCAAGAAGTTTGCAACAACTAACCACGCCCCTTCCTCACTTTGCCTTTAAAAGTGCTTTGCTGAAACCCTTCAAGGAGTTCAGGGGTTTGGGGCATGACTCACCCATCTCCTTGCATGGCCCTGGCATAAATCTTTCTGCACTCCAAACTATGACGTTTCAGTGTTATTTGGCCCCACTCTGTGTCAGGCACACAAACTTGCATTTGGTAACAGTATTGATGATGAATTCTAGGTTTTCAGTTTGAGGAACTGAAGTTTATGGTGGTATATTTAGTAAACTGTGGGTAACAGTGAGCAAAAAGTTGTTATTGTTGTTTTTGGATGAAAATCAAGAGGACTTTTTTTGACATATTAGTTTTGGATGGCTATTAAATATCTAAGTGGTGATGTCAAGGAAGCTATAGTATACAAATCTGGATTCAGGATAAAGGTCTGGGTTTTAGATAGAAATTTGAAATCATCAAAATACTAATACTATTTAAAGCCATAATGCTAGGTTTGAAGTACCTAGAAAGCGATTAACGAGGAAAAAGAAGAGAGGAAAACAAAAGAGAAGTATTCGAACTACACCAAGGTTCAAGATTACACAGAGAAATTTGAGCTCTCAAAGAAGCCTGAGAAGTGTCAAGGAGCTTAATAGCTAGTCAAGAAAATGTGGTGTCCCAGAAGTTAAGAGAGGAGAATGCTTCTGGAGGACATGGTCAGCTGGGTTGAATGCTGCTGACAGGGCAATGTGGAGGTCATTGATAACCTTGACAGTTGTTATTTTAGTGAAGTTCTGAGTGCAGAATATTGAAATAGATTGACTAGTAAATTAGAGATGATGATGTGAACACATTTAATCCTTGTAACAAACCTGGGGACTATTACCATTTAACAGATGAGAAAATTGAGGCTCAGAGAGATTAAGCAATTCATTAAATGTCACAAGAAATTGAAAGAGGAAGGATCAAAACTAGGGTCTCCCTGACATCAAGGATTCCTGCCCTTAATCACTGCATATCAAGAATTTAGATTTAGAGAAGAAAAAGACTCAGGATTTGAATAATTTAGTCTATTGCATCCATGCTGCTAACGTTCACTTAATAGAATTCACAAGATACCTACTCCAAAACCAAAACAGGTCGTTAAGCTGTCTTTAGGAATTGGTACGCTTCAAGGGGATGCTGGCATTATTCAATGTATCAACTTTTATTTCACAAAAGGCAACTTCTGCTGAGTTGTATTCCCTGCTTGGATGGTGGAAGTAGGCCTGACATTCTATGGTATTGAATTTCCAGTTTTACGTTCTTTTTGAGACTAGCAAACAGTTATTGACTTCAAGCCTGTGCTAGTACATTACAGAGAGTATAAACCTCTGTTTTTTACAGTTGATATTTCACCTTATGATTTTGGAGATGTGCCTGCCTATCCACAAAGTGCCAGATGGCATTGAAGCACTGATTACTAACTACTCAAGGGGAATTCCATGCACAGAATAGAAACAAACAGAAATTGACAAAAGGAGTCCTTCCTATCATTATAAATTGCAAGACATTCTAATGTCCTTAATTGCTGTGTGTTCACAATTATATTAATTCAAGTCTCTTTTGAGATTCTTCACAGGGTAAACCTGTAATGTTAATTATGCCACCATAGTGGCAGTACCCCAGTATTGTAGGCAAAAATAAATTGCTATGTTTTGAACAGTCACCTGCCATTTCACAACTCAGATGATCATATGTCATCTCTATAGAAGCATTGATGGTAAAAGAACTCCATAACTCACATCTTTAGGATAACTCACACATAATGGAATTTTAGACTGGAAGTGATTTTAAGTTCAGCAAAGAGTAGATGTCTCTTAGAGGAACTTCCTGAGATAATCAAGTCATTTGTGCACCATATAGAAAATTGACATTGAAGATATATCTTACAGATTGTCCCATGGTTATCGCAAAAAAATTTTGATACAATTGTGTTTTGGCCACACAACCTAAGTATATCTGGGAATTGTCTATATGAAAACATTGGCAAGAAGATGTATTTAGTGGCCTGGACCTGATTCCTATATTAAATCACAACTGTACTGGAAGGTAGTACATGTCAGACTACTTGGTCTAACTTGTTAAAGGTGAGTTAGGGTGATGGTAACTAATATTAATTGATTGCCTATTGTATGCCAGCCACCAGGCAGGGAGGAGCCTTCCATGTTTATCCAAACTAATCATCACCATAACCATACAAGTTCAGTATTATTATCCTCATTTTACACAGAGAGATTAAATAACATGTATAGACTCCCACAGTTGGTCACTGTCAGAAATATAATGAAAGGGCTATGGACATTAAAATGTAGATTGTATATACATTCTTTGTCTAGAATCCAGATTGATTTCACTGGATTACAAAATAAATGGCTAATAGTGTGTTCTCATCTCAAACTTATCCAAATCCAAAATTGCAAGATATACAAAATAAAGTATATATATATATATATATATATACACACACACACACACACACACACACACACACACATATATATATAATTTAATAGTGTTGTATGTTTTTAAAATATTTTCCTAAAAATAAAGGAATATAGGTTTATTGTAGAAAATTCTGAAATTTTTAAAGAAAATAATAGCTAACAGTGTAACAGGGGCTGAGCACTTATTATGGATAAGATACTCTGATAATATTTTCCACGGATTATTTTGTTTAATGCTCATGACAACCAGAAGCAGAAGATATTACCGTTATTTCCTTTTTACAAATGAAGCAACAAAGGTACAGAGAACTTAAATCTTTTTCCTAAGGTGCCACACTTGTAAGTGTAAGTCAAGATTCAAACCCAAGCAGTCTAGCTTGAGTCCACACTCTTCACCACTACAGTACTACTCATTTTATCCAATTTTATCCAATAGCCATAGAAAACTACTGACAATATTTTGACCCATTCCCTTCTAAGTGCTTATGCTTTAAAGGTAGAATAGGCTACTAATTTCCTATTCCCAACGCTGTATTAAAAAGCATAAATCTCTCTCAAATCTCATTTTTTCTAAGGTCAAATGTATACCCCAATATACATAAGGATATCATATCACCAGATACTCATCTATAGAACTTAGAAAAACAAAAGTAAAATTTTAAAAGTCATCATATATCCTACATTTCTATATTATGATCAGGGTGCCTGACATTTGTAAAAGGCAAAAGTTCATGGCCCTGAATTTCCCAAGTTTCCAATCCTCTGCTCTTCTCTCTGTATTTTTGTTATCCTGTAGAGCTCTCAAGGCTTTCATGAGCCCCGTGCTGCCCCTCTGCTTATGCTTCACAAGCTTTTGCCTTTAGGGAGCCATTCAAAATGATATACATTCTGCCAGAAATCAGAATATAACTAACAAGAATCACTGATCAAAAATGCTTTCCCATTGCAGGAGCCTTGATCCCCATATGGGACTTTGTCTACAAAAATGCAACTTCACTAACAGTTTGAAGTCACAAATGAGTTCACCCTGGCCTATGTTCACTGATATTAGATTTTCTGGCTCCATGTGAGAAGTTACTTACAGCAACTATAAGATGTGTTTTCGGTTTTAAATAGTAACTCTTTAATCTAAATTGAATTATTCTCCAGTGTAGAAGTGTATGTTTTGTTTTGTTTTCTCCAGGCAGAACATGATACTCCAAATCCTAGTGTTTATCCATTGAATACTAATTGTGGTAGAAATTTGAATTTTTGTGCATCTCAACATCTAAGGAAGCGATAGCCCTAACCCTTCTATGTGCTTGTCATCCCCCTGTATTAGTCAGCTTGGGCTGCCATAACAAAATACTATGCACTGGGTGGCTTAAACAACAGAAATTTATTTCTCACAGCTCTGTAGTCTGGGAAGTCCAAGATCATGGAACTAGCTGGTTTTATTGCTTGTAGAGAAATTCCTTCTCACTATGTCCTCACATGGTGGGGATATATCTATATCTATATCTAGATACAGATATATACACACACACATATGAGAGAGAGAGAAAGAGAAAGAGAGAGACCTCTCATGTCTTATAAGAAGACTTATAAAGACACTAATCCTACAGGATCAGGGCCCCACCTTTATGACCTCATTTAACCTTAATAACCTTTTATAGGTGCTATCTCCAAATACAGTTACATTAGGGGGTTAAGACTTCAACATGAGAATTTTGAGGGAGCCGTAATTCAGTTTGTAGCATCCCACTCCTGACCCTCCAAAGTGCATGTCCTTCTCATATGCAAAATACATTCATTCCACCCCAATAGCCCCAAAGGTCTTAACTCATTCCAGCATCAACTCTAAAGTCTGAAGTCCAAAGTCCCACCTAAATATCATCTAAATCAAATATGGGTAAGATTCAAGATATGATTCATATTAAGGCAAAATTCCTCTCCATCTGTGAACCTGAGAAACCAAACAAGTTATGTGCTTCCAAAATACACTGATGGGACAGGCATAAAATAGACATTCCCATTCCAAAAGGGAGAAATAGGAAAGAAGGAAGGGGCAATGGATCCCAAGCAAGCTCAAAACCTAGCAAGGCAAATCCTATTAAATTTTAAAGTTTGAGAATAATCCTGTTTGTCTTTTTACTCTGCCCTTCAAGCCCACAGGTGTGGCAATGCCACCCACAGGGCTTTTCAGGGTGGCCCCGCCTATTCAGCTCAGAGGGAATCCTTGCCACTTTGGGTCTCTCTTCAAAGGTCCCACCCTCTGAAATTGAAGCCTTGGACTGTAGGCCTGTGGTGTGAGTGGCAGCCTGAGTGGCAGCCCTGATGATCTGTGAATCGCCTTTGGGGTGATTCCTCCCTTATCTTGAAGGATAGCTTATGTTAGCAGACTTCGTTCATTTGGTCTCATTTTCTCTTTTTTCTTTTAGACCCACCTGGCAGTATTTCTGCTAGTATAATCCCATTTCTGTTGCTGGCTTCTGTTGTGGTGACTGATTAAATTGGTGCATACCCATACTAATATCCTTATCAAATGGTTGTTCAGTCACATCCTTACTGTTCTTTTCAGAACAAGCCTTCTCATTTTTTTGCCATACGGATAGGCTGAAAATTTTCCAAATCTTCAAGTTCTGTGCCTTTATGCTTAATAACTCTTTCAATTTATTTATCTCCTCCTGCATTTTATTATAAGTAGTAAAAAAGCAGCAAGGCCACATCTTTAACACTTTGCTTAGGAATCTCCTCAGTTAAATATCTAATTTCATCACTCAAAATTTCTATCTTCCACCAAACACTAGAACACAATTCAGCCAAGTTCTTTGTCACTTATAACAAGGATTGCCTTTCCTCCAGTTTCTAATAACTTATTCTTCATTTCCATCTAAGATTTCATCAGAATGACATTTAATGTCCATATTTCTCCCAACAGTCTTTTCATGGCTATATGTTTTCTAAGAAGAGAAAGACTTTCTCTACATCTCTCCTCTTTTCTTTCTGAGCTCTCACCAGAATTGCTTTTAATATCCATATTTCTACCAACAGTCCCTTCATGGCAATCTAGGCTTTTTCTAGCACACACCTTAAAATTCTTCCAGTCTCCACTCATTATTCAATTCCTACACCATTTCCACATTTTTAAGTATTTGTTACAACAGCACTCCAGCACTCCACTTCTCAGTACCAAAATCTATATTAGTCTGCTTGGGGTGACATAACAAAGTACCACAGACTGGGTGGCTTAAACAACAGAAATTTGTTTCTCACAGTTCTGGAGGCTGGGGAGTCCAAGAACAAGGTGCTGGCTAATTTGGTTTCTGGTGAAAGTTCTCTTCTTGGCTTGTTGATGCTGCCTTCTTTTTGTGTCCTTACATGGGAGAGAGCGAGAGAGAGAGGAGGTGGTGGGGAGAGCGCTTTCCAGTGGTCTTTCCATATCAGGACCCCACCCTTATGACTTCATTTAACCTTAATTACTTCCTTAGAGTCCCTATCTCCAAATAAAATCGCATTAGTAGCTGAGTTTCAGCATATGAATTGGGGGCGGGGGGATGGACACAGTTCAGTCCACAGCATCCCCCTCAATCCCACCATCTCAAACCATTTACTAATAAGAGTTTACACCTGTGTATTCCAGAATACATTTTTCAGGTATTTCTGCCCTGTCTTCTTATCTTGCTCTTCCCTGAAGCTTCTACTTGTCTGAACCCCAAATATCTTTATTTTACTGGACGCAGATATCATTACAAGTGACCACTACTGATGCTAACATCAGCCTTATCGAGGGGGCATATTTATCCTCATGTCTAAGATAAGCTCTGGTATCTCTTACAGCTTGCAAGTATGGTCAGAACTCAGATATAACTCCTTGAAGCTAGATTTCTCCACAACTGCTTCCCAAGATATTGGCTACCCCAGAAACTGTCCACGTCCTTATACTGCGGGTGCTGCCACTGATTTTGCTGCTTCCATTGACCCTCATATTAAAAAGTCTGGGCTTGGGAATGACATCTATATCTTCCATGACTGCACATGATCAGAGGCAGCTACCTTGAAGTCTAGGTTCTGAGAGGTGAGAAGGTCCAGTCAATAAGTCGAAAGGCCTATTTCATTTCATCCTCCAGGATTACCCTATCCTTTTTAAAGGAAAAGAGCTGCTCACTCCTCAGGGTGTGGTTTTGCTCCTGTGACCAAAAACACACAAACACAAAATATTATATTGGTATATAGCCAAGAGTTGAGATTCTCTGTTTTGTTCAAGGTCACTGTTATACATGAATCCTTTATTAGCTGTCTATAATGGCTGCAGCCAAACTAGAGAAATTGGCCCAAGGATCAGGAAGGAAGAAATGTCAGTATTAGTATAGTATATTGACTAAAATTGCTCTAATGCTTTGGACCTTTCCCTATACATATATCCCAGGCCTACAGTGAGTTGCAACACATGATAGCTGTTGAAGACTCCTTTTCCTAGACAGAGCAGTGCTAAGAGGTCTAGAAGATGCCCCTTAACACCTTGAATTCACCCTGGTTTCAGTTTGACCTATACAGGGAAGGTGAATGGCACCAAACATGGAAGTAATCAGGCCTGATTCATTGTGGCAGCTCATAGAGCATAATTCTAAAATAGGAACCAAAAAGGTAAGTAAAGAAAGCAATATAGAGTAGGCTACAAAGAAGCCTGAGCTTTTAAACTGTTCACTCATTATACCAAAAACTCTAATTGCCAGCATTGTGCTCCAGTAATGTCCTTGCACTTGATTAATTATTTTTTCCACAGCTTTATTGAGGTATAATTGACAAATAAAATTATATATATTTAAGTGTACAGCATGATGATTTGATATATGTCTACATTGTGACAATCAAGTTAATTAACATATCCATCACCTGACATAGTACATTATTTCTCCACAGAAGTGTGGGGAAGGGAGAGAGCAAAGAATCACACTGGAAGTTTAAATGGACTACTAAAAACCTTCTTTAACATTGTATAGATGTTTGTTTTTATATATTTGCACACATTTCATGTTAAGGTTTTTTTCAATAAATTTAATATTGCTGCTATTATTAATGAAACTTTACCCCCTTTATGGCTTCCAAATGCTTATTGTTGGCATACATGAATTATAATGATTTTTTGGTAAATATATCATTTTTTTCTGGCCACGTTTTAGAATGTTCATAATTCCAGGAGATTTTTAGTTATCTTATTCAGTTTTCAAGGCATAAAATTATTCTATCTGTAAAAAAATGATATGTTTGTTGCTTCATTTCCAAAAGTTGTATCTCTTAATTCTTAGCTAGAGTGTCTGGAATCATATCAAATAATAAGAGTGATAGAAAGCACCTTGATTGCTGATACATAGGAAGGCTGGTTTTAATGGGAATTTGTTACCTGTTTCTTTTTTTAACATCTTTATTGGAGTATAATTGCTTTACAATGGTGTGTTAGTTTCTGCTTTATAACAAAGTGAATCAGCTATACATATACATATATCCCCATATCTCCTCCCTCTTGCGTCTCCCTCCCACCCTCCCTATCCCACCCCTCTAGGTGGCCACAAAGCACCGAGCTGATCTCCCCGTGTTATGCGGCTGCTTCCCACTAGCTATCTATTTTACATTTGGTAGCATATATATGTCCATGCCACTCTTTCACTTCGTGTTTCCTGTTTCTATGTTAAGTATAACATTGGCAGTTAGTTTATTATAGATGTTTCATTTAGGAAGCAAGTAATAGAAAACTCAGCTCAAATTGAGATTTAAAAATAAGGCTATTTAAAAAATATTTTCATTTATCACATAAATGAAAAATTAGAGGTGGGGCAGGCAAAATCCAGTCATGGTATAATAATATCCTTAAGGACCAATTTTTCTGGCATTGTCCTTGAACTTGGCTTGAAATAAGATGGCTATAGCAGTTTAGGTTGCTACATCCAGACAGTGAAATATCCAAAAGGAAAAAGACTGTAGATTCTTGAGTCTCTTTCTTAGGAGTAAAGACTTTTCATCGAAGTCCTCCAAAAGAATTTCCCTCATATTTTATTGGATAGAATTGGGTTGAATGTTGATTTTTAAGAAGAGTGGGATTACCCTACCAGGCTTAGAGTAATATTTTAGAGTTGGAATAGATATTGGGGAATCAACCACACTGGTCATGAAAATATATTATATTTTCATTATATATCATTTTTTCTAGGTAACACCCTTCTACTTCTTTTTGGTATTGTAATAGTCTTAATCTATAAATAATGATAGCCTGTGGGAAGAGCACTAGATTTGGAGTCAGAAATAAATACTATAGATAGATAGATAGATAGATAGACAGACAGATAGAGATATACAGATATATTAATTCTAAGAGAGTTTTGGTGGAGTTTTTAGGGTTTTCTATACATACAATCACAAAATTGGCAAACAGAGAAATTTTACACCTTCCTTTCCAATTTGGATGCTTTTATTTTCATTTCTTGCCTAACTGCTCTGGCAAGGATTTCCAGTTCTATGTTGAATAAGAAAGAGTGGGTACCCTTGTCTTGTTCCTGATTTTAACATGAAAGCTTTCAGCTTTTCACCATCAAGTATGAGGTTAGCTGTGGGATTTTCATATATATGGCCTTTATTATGTTGAGGAACACTCCGCCTAACCAGTTTGTTAAGAGTTTTATTATGAAGGGATGTTGAATTTTTCAAATGCTTTTTTTCTGTGTCTATTGAGATGGTCGTATGATTTTTATTTTTTGTTCTATTTAATGTGGTGTATCACATTTATTGATTTGTGTATGTTGAGCCATCCTTGTATCCCAGGGATAAATCCCACATGATCTTGGTGTATTACTCTTTTAATATAATTTTGAATTCTGTTTGCCAGTATTTTGTTGAGAATTTTGCATCTATATTTATCAGGGATACTGACCAGCAGTTTTATTTTCTTGTAGTGTCCTTATCTGGCTGTGGTATCATGGTAATGTTGGCCATGTAAAATGAGTTTGGAAGTGCTCTCTCCTTTTCAATTTTCTGGAAATATTTGAGAAGGATTGGCATTAATTCTTCTTTAAATATTTGGGAGAATTCACCAGTGAAATCATCTGATCCTGGGCTTTTCATTGTTGGGAGGTTTTTGATTACTGTTTCAATATCCTGACTTATTACTTGTCTATTTAAATTTTATATTTCTTCATGATTCAGTCTTGGTCTGAAATGTATTTCTTCTAGGCTATCCAATTTGTTGGCTTGTAATTGTTCATAGTAGTCTCTTATGATACTTTGCATATGTGTAGTTTCAGTTGCAATATTTCCTTTTTCATTTATAAATTTATTTTTTCCTTCCTTCTGCTAACTTTGGGCTTTGTTTATTCTTTATTTTCTGGTTCCTTGAGGTGTAAAGGTAGTTTATTTGTTATCTTTCTTTTTTCTTAATGTAGATTTTTACTGCTATACACTTCCCTCTTAGAACTGCTTTTGCTGCATCCTTTAAGTTTTAGTACATTCTTTTTCCATTTTCATTTGTTTTAAGATATTTTGAAATTTCAATTTTGATTTCTTCTTTGTCCCATTGGTTGCTCAGGAGTGTGTTGTTTAATTTCCACTCATTTGTGAATTTTTAAGTTTTCCTTCTGTTATTGATTTCTAGTTTCATACTATTGTGGTCAGAAAAGATACTTGGTGTGATTTCTATCTTCTTACATTTGCTAAGGCTGTTTCATTATCTAGTATATGACCTATCTTAGAGAATGTTGCATGTATGCTTGAGAAGAATGTATTTTGCTGCTGTTGGGTGAAATGTTCTGTATATGTCTGTTAGGTCCAGTGTTTCCTTAATGATTTTCTGTCTGGATGATCTATCCATTGTTGAAAGTGGGATATTGAAATCCCTTACTACTATCATACTGTTGTCTATTTCTCCCTTCATATCTGTTAGTATCTGCTTAGTGTGTTTAGAGGTGCTCATATGTGGGGTATTTATACATTTACAATTGTTATATTCTCTGGCTGGATTGACCCCTTTATCATTATATAATGGCCTTCTTTGTCTCTTGTGATAGTTTTTTACTTAAAGTCTATTTCATCTAATATAAGTATAGGTGCCCACACTCTCTTTTTTTTTCCTCTTGCATGAAATATCTTTTTACATCCCTTCACTTTGGCTCTAGGTGTGTCCTTAAAGCGTAAGTGAGTTTCTTGAAGGTAGCACATAGTTAGGTCCTGTTTTACTTTAATCCATTCAGTCACTCTATGCCTTTGGATTGGACAATTTAATCTATTTACATTTATAGTGATTGTTGATAGGTAAGAGCACCAACTTATTGTTTTCTGCTTGTTTTGTAGTTCCCTTGTTTCTTTCTTCCACTTTTGCTGTCTTTCTCATTGAATTGATTTAACATAGTGGTGTGTTTTGATTCTCTTCTCCTTATTTTTTTAAAAAATTTATTTACTTATTTTTGGCTGTGTTGGGTCTTCGTTGCTATGCGTGGGCTTTCTCTAGTTGTGAGTGGGGGCTACTCTTCATTGTGGTGTGTGAGCTTCTTCATTTGTTTCAGAGCATGGGCTCTAGGCACGCAGGCTTCAGTAGTTGTGGCACATGGGCTCAGTAGTTGTGGCTCACGAGCTCTAGAGTGCAGGCTCAGTAGTTGTGGCATATGGGCTTAGTTGCTCCGTGACATGTGGGATCTTCCTGGACCAGGGCATGAACCCATTTCCCCTGCATTGGCAGGCAGATTCTTAACCACTGTGCTACCAGGGAAGTCCCTGATTCTCTTCTCTTCATCTTTTGTGTATCCACCATAGGTTTTTGCTTTGTGGTTACCATGAGGCTTGCACAAAACATCTCAAGATATAGCTAACTATTTTACATTGATAATTTATCTTTTTACTTTCCCCCTCTTTTATGTTTTTGGTGTCACAATTTATAGTTTTTTAAATTGTGTATCCTTTAACAAATTATTGTAGCTATAGTATTTTTAATACTTTTTTCTTTCATCCTTTATCCTGGAGTTAGGTGATTAAAACTCTACCATATTACAGTATTAGAGTATTCTGAATTTGACTATGTACTTAACTTTACCAGTATGTTTTATGTTTTCATACATTTTCATGTTACTAATTAGTGCCCTTTTATTTCAGCTTCAGGAATTCTTTTCAGCATTCCTTGTAAGTCAGGTGTAGTGGTTACAATCTCCTTCAGCTTTTGTTTGTTTGCAAAATTCTTTTTTTTTTGGTATATCTTATTTTTTTAAATAGATCTTTATTGGAGTATAACTGCTTCAGAATACCGTGTTAATTTCTGTTGCACAACAAAGCAAATCAGCCACATGCATACACTTGTCCCCATATCCACTCCCCTTGAGCTTCCCTCCCATCCTCCCTATCCCACTCCTCTAGGTCGTCACAAAGCACTGAGCCTATCTTCCTGTGCTACTCTTGTTTGCAACATTCTTTATCTCTCCATTTCTGAAAGATAACTTTTCTGGGTAACGTATTCTTTTTTTTTTTTTTTTTTTTTTGCTGTACGCAGGCCTCTCACTGTTGTGGCCTCTCCCGTTGCGGAGCACAGGCTCTGGACGTGCAGGCTCAGCAGCCATGGCTCATGGGCCCAGCCACTCTGCGGCATGTGGGATCTTCCCAGACCGGGACACGAACCCGCGTCCCCTGCATCGGCAGGCGGACTCCCAAGCACTGCGCCACCAGGGAAGCCCCTGGGTAACGTATTCTTAATTGGCATTTTTTTTTTAGCACTTTGAATATATCATCCCACTCTTTCCAGGCTTTCAAGGTGTCCACTGAAATACCCACTAATAGCCTTATGAGGATTCCCTTTTATTTGAGAATTATTTTTCTCTGTTTCTTTTAAAATTCTCTTTTTGTCTTTGATTTTATACAGTTTTATTATAATGTGCCTTTGAAAAATATTAGTTGGGGTTGACATTTTGGAGTAATCTATTCATTAACCTGGATGTCTAAATCTCACCTCAGATTTGGAGAATTCTTAGTCATTATTTCTTTAAATAAGCTTTCAGCTCATGAACCCCTTTTTCCTTCCAGGACTCCAAAAGTGCATATATTGTTTCTTTTAATGTTGTTTCATAATTTACTTAGGCTTTCTTCACTCTTTTTTAAAATCTTTTTTCTTCATGCTTCTCTGAATGAATGATTATAAATGACCTATCCTGAAGTTCACTAATTCTTTCTTCTGATTGGTCAAATCTACAGTTGAAAGTCTTTATTAAATTTTCAGTTCAATTAATGTATTCTTTAACTCCAGGATATCTGATTTTTAAAAAAATGTTTTCTATTTCTTTGTTGAATGTATTTTGTTAATGAATTGTTTTCCTAATTTCATTTGTTATCTATTTGTCTTTTCTTATAAATCACTGAATTTCCTTAAGAGGATAATTCTGAATTCTTTGTCAGAGTGTTCATAGAGCTCCATTTTTTTTATGGTCAATCATTGGAGTTTTATTAGTTCCTTTAGGTGGAGTCATGTTTCCTTGATTATTTATAATCCTTGTGGCTTAGTGTTGATGCCTGTGCATTTGAGGAAGTAGGCACCTCTTCCAGTCTTTGCAGACTGGCTTTGGCAGGCAAAGTACTTCACCAGTCAGCCTGTCCAGAGATTCTGGCTGGGCCATCTGGTGGTGTCAGTAGGCAGGCTTGCTGTTGGAATCCATGGGTGGGCAGGTCTGGTGCCTGGGTAAGCAGGTGGGCAGGCCTGGTGTTTGTGTACACAGGAATCAACCTGGTGCCTAGATTCATGATGGCAACCTAGGTTCACTGGGGTGGGCCTGGCACTTTGGTCTATGTTGATGGGCCTGGGACCTGAGTCTGTATGGGCAGACCTGGATCCTGGTTCCACAGGGGCCAACAAGTACCAGGGACTTCATCCATTTCCTATATTGATTTTTAAGGACACTTTATACATAATGGATATTAAAGTATATTGAAAACATTTATCTAACCTTCTGGTTTATATCCTCGTTCATTTGTATTGTGTATATTGACATATAGAAATTTAAATTTTATTTTATTTTAAATTTATTTTTAATTTTTTCTCTAATTGTATATAGTTCTTGCAATTGTTTCTTTCTTTTTTTTTAAAATATTTTTGGCTGCACAGCATGTGGGATCTTAGTTCCCCAATGAGGGATCAAACCCATGCCTCCTGCATTGGAAGCACACAGTCTTAACCACTGGACCACCAGGGAAGTCCCAGAAATTCTAATTTTAGTATCTAAGTATATTCAAAACTATGGCTCTTTTCCTGTCTTTTTTTAAGAAGCATCCCTTTCCTGCCATCCATGGAAAACTTCACTACACCAAGATCAGATCTTTCACCTATATTTCTTTCTCTTTGAGTAGTTTAATTTTTTACATATTTTTTCCATTCGGGAATTTATTTTGGGGTATCGTGTGAGAAAATGAGTTAACTTTTCCAATTGTGAACTAATTTCATGAAGACCATTTGTTGACTAATAAATCTTTTACCTTCTTATTTGAAATGGTGCCTTTATGAGTTGTAGGTACTTAACTATGTGTGTTTATTTCTAATGTATTCCACTGATCTTCACATCTATTCTTTTGCTAGTAAAATGTTTTATGAGCTACAGAATACAATGAACCTCTGTTATTTATTGTCTCCTATGGCAGTTTTTAATTCTGCTGTTGCAATTTTCATTTTCTTGAAAAACTTCCTTACTTTGGCTGGCATTCTTTTATATATACCTGTCTCTGCAACCCTTTTTTAAAAATATCACATTCTTATACTCCCTAATGACTTGTATCTCATCTTTGTATACCATATTAACCCATTAATGATACCAAACATTATTCTAATATATTTTTTTAGTTTCTTTAAGAAATTACTTTAAACGTATGCTCCTCTGCAACTCCCAAATGTTATTTTACATGAGCTAAACTATTGTTTAATAGTTTCCAAATTAAATTACCCTTTTTCCTTTCTTAAGTAAGGAAAGTTTGCCCAAATTCAGTGTTTACCAACAGACAACACACATGGATTGCCCTTTGTCCTGCAAGCTTCCCATATAAGGATGAGTGAAATCACTTCTCAGTTGTGTTGCTGGAAAATAAATGAATGGTATATAGCCTACTCTAATTTCTGGCGACTAGCAAGCTTTCCCTTAGTGCAGTTCTAGTCTACTCACTTGTAATTATTTCCTACCCCTAATGGCTTGACACTTTGGCAATCCAAACTACCAGTATTCAAAGTATGAACTCTGGACCAACAGCATCAGCATCACCTGTGGACTCGTTAGAAAGGCAAATGATCAGATTCTACCTTAAACCTACTACATACACCTATTATCCACCTTGCTACACTATCTGTGCTCTTTCCATCTCTGCCCTTAGCTACAGGTTTTTCTTATAAGAAGAGCAATTTCCTGTCACACTATTGCCAACCCTATACATACAGAACTCACCAGCATCCATCCTATCACACGTCTTTCCCAGCTGTTTTCTGGGAATCATAGTCTCCAAAAAGGTATAGTTGGGAGATGTATTGATGAAGGTATGGGGAGTACAGTTCTTGTGCTTCTTCAAGAAATGAGTATCTCCTTAATATTGGTAGTTAAAAAAATGCTGCCCAGTTTTCTCCTTCTTATTAACTCTAGGAGAAGTCCTAAGGTGTTCCCTACTTTATTACTGGCTTAATAAATTTGTTCTTAAATTTGTTCTCATTTAAGTGTCAAAGTATACACGGGCCATCGACAGTGTTTTTAATTCAGTTCCAGATTACATTTTTGTGAAATGTACTTCTAAACTATAAAATTAGGTTAACTTTCAGTCTTACTTTTGGTGTTAACTTAGTTTCCTCAAAAACTTACTTGTACTTTTATAGGTGTTTTGTGTCAGAGTTGGTATTTCTGTATTCAGTGTTTGTGCATATTCCTAGGCCTTACCCAAGACCTACAGCATCTGGGTCTTTGTTGAATCGAATTTGGGGAGCTACATTTTACCATGATCCACAAATATGCCTTATGTACACTAAAGTTGCATAAACCCTTGGCCTAGAAGTATTTCACAGACAGAACCTGGGAATTCTAGTGCTTCCTGGCTGAACATGCTTGTTAATAATGGAGGCTATTTTAGTTTTATTTTTCCTTTTCACTGTATGCCTGGAAGTCAAATGACATATTATTAGAGGTTTATTTATTTTAAGTTTCTTATGATATATACTTTTTGTGTTTTGATATCTTCCATAGGTTCATGTTACAGTGATTTATGGAAAGGTTAGTTCTCTCTGTGTGTATGTGTATGTGTACCTGCACCTTCAAGCAGGTTTTATTTCCCACTGTTCAAGTAAAATAAACAATGGGCTAGGATCCAAGAGAATGCCATTTGATCCTGAATATCTCTTGAGTTTTCTCAATTATGGTCTTGACCCAGTTTGTTTTCTACCTCTTATGGCATTGATAGGATTGGGAATTGTTGAAATTGCAGAAGAAAAAGGATAAGACCTAAAAGCTGATCTACATACAGAACATAGTGTCTAGAGAGAATGACGATAGACTATATGTGGTATTAGTATTTGTCCACATGGAGAATCTGAGGTGTAGATGAAAGGGGCATGGCAACAAATCTGGTTTCTAGAAATGAGGTACAAATCTGGTTTCTAGAAATGAAGTTGAAAATAAAGGAAGGCAGAAGCCCGGTTATCAAAACCAGGCTTGAATTAGCATAGGATCATGTGATACTGATTCATACTGAAATAGAGCTCCCTAAATCTTTTTTGCTTAAATTCAGGGTTAGTTCATATCTGTGAGTTTTTGACCAAGGACCAAGAGATATACATGATGGCTGTTGATACAGGGAACCTGGCAGAGCCTGACAGATTTAAGCTTTCTAGGGTGAGGCTCTATTTTGGCCCATGTTCAACAGAAAACAGATCTGATGCAGAAAGCTTCCATGCTATTGTTTTATTAGAGAGTCCAAACTCAGGGAGCAGGAGTGAGGGACAAGGAGAGAAAATCAGGGAAAGAGGAAGAGCTAATATGAGAAGGTATTATTGAGCTGACCACATGCTAAATGTGATTGTCTGATTCTTAGAACTGATTACATGGGCCACTCTAAGTTATACAGACTATGTATAGACTATCCCTGCAGGGGAAGGGAGTGGGGAGAAAGCAGAAGGGATAATTTGTTTCCTTGCTCCTCCCATTGGTCAAAGGTTTACTCATGGGGCTATAATTCCTCAGTATTTCTAAGTTGGTCATACATGGGCAAGGGCACTGATCCCATGGCAGTGTTTATGGCAGCGTTAACAGGAAACCCTGGGGCAGGATGCAAGAGGCATGCTGTGAGGGCAGGATGCCAGAGACTCTGAGGCTGCATCTGTCAAAAGTTGGTCAGAGCCAAGGTGACCATATAACTTAGAGTCCACATTGGAACACTTGTGAGAGTGAAAAGGGGGCAATGATAATAATTAAATGAGACAACAGGTTTTCAAACTCTCCCTGTGAAACCAAGATGAGATATGGTCATTTAATCAGATCCCAGGCAGAGGTGAGAGAAAAGACAAAAAAAAGAGAGAGAGAGAGAGAGAGAGATGACCATAGGTGATTCATAAGACATTTGAGACAGTTTCTCTCATTCATAAATATGAAAAATTTTACGTAATGAATAAGAAAGCTTTCTTTGTTTTCTTTATCAAACTTTTTCCCCACACACAGTCTTAAGCAGAAGGCAACTATGTGGAACAAATTAAATCAGAGCTGTTCTTGTTGACGTAGGAAAGTAGGACTCAAAGATCTGCCTTTGGGCTTCCCTGGTGGCGCAGTGGTTGAGAGTCCGCCTGCTGATGCAGGGGACGCAGGTTTGTGCCCCAGTCCGGGAGGATCCCACATGCCGTGGAGCGGCTGGGCCCGTGAGCCATGGCCACTGAGCCTGCGTGTCCGGAGCCTGTGCTCCGCAACGGGAGAGGCCACAACAGTGAGAGGCCTGCGTACCGCAAAAAAAAAAAAAAAAAAAAAAAAAAAAAAAAGATCTACCTTTTTGTTTCCTCTCAACAATCTATCCTCTATTTTGGAGAAACCTTTAGAGCAGTGCAGTCCTGTGGAAATGTAACGTGAGCTACAAGTGTGAGAAACATAAACGATTTTAAATTTTCTAGTAGCCACATTAAAAACGTCAGAAGAAAAAGGTGCAGTGATATATTTAATTAACACACTATATAAAAAATGTTAGCTTCAATATATAAAAATGATTAATATTTACATTTTGAACTAAATCTTCAAATACAATTTGGACTTGCCACATTTCAAGTGCTCAGTAGCCACATGTGGCCAATGGTGACCTTGGCCAGTAAGATAGCAGCACAAGTGCTCATGAGAACACAGTTTGAAACCTTTTGCGCAAAGGGATGTTTTACCAAGGACAGCTCATTTCTTCCCAATGTACGACTATCCATGAAAAGAAAGTTTTCAAGTGTTGCTTATCAGTTCCAAATGGATATTGAGAAAAGATATAGGAGAGAAAAAGGTTAATTTTTTCACTAAGTCAGTTTTCATATTTGGGAAGAATTGACCATTTTGACCTCCTTACCCAATGAGATTCTCAGGGGAAAAGAAAAACATATTTGTTTAATGGAGTCAAATAGTCTTTAATTTTAATACCATTTAATAAAATGAAAGAGGACTGATTATGACCTCAATCTGATTGAGTTAAATCCTTTTTGATATGATAGTTCTAGCTCTTAAAGCTTCAATACATAATAGGATGTACTTTTTATGACTGTTCTAAAAATCCATAAGAAATTCATATTTTCACAGGTGGGGGAGAGGGAATTGGATGAAGGGGGTTAAAAGTTACAAAATTCCAGTTATAAGATAAATAAGTACTAGGGATGTAATGTACAACAAGATGACTATAGTTAACACTGCTGTATGGTATATTTGAAAATTAAAAGAGTAAATCTTAATAGCTCTCATGATGAGGAAAAAACCATTTTTTTCTTTTCTTGTGTGTCTATATGAAATGATGCATGTTAACTAGACTTATTGTGGTGATCTTTTTACAATATATAGAGTCAAATCATTATGCTGTACACCTTAAACTTATACAGTGCTATGTGTCAATTATATCTCAATAAACTGAGGGAAAAAAGAAATCTACACTTTCATTTTCCGCATCTGTCTGGTAAAAGCTGAATGAAATACTTCTCATAGTGAGGGAACCCCCCAAAATCAAGTAAAAGTCTTCCCCTTTGTGTTGCTATGCACCTTAGCATTAAATGGCAAACTCTAGTCTATTCTGTTTATTCTTCGGAGGGTTTTATTTCCAGTTATTTTGTTATTTTAACAATCATAGGGATAAGTCGGTCTAGACCAGTGGTTTCCAACTTTTTTTAAATCTCAGGAACACTTTAGAGAAATAAAATCTTATAAGTGTATTATGTTCAAGAGATAAAAGCAGATCTTTCCAGGAGGGGTCACTTTCTGGTTTAATTTTCCTTCTCAAGGACACTGCATAACCCTAGGTTTTCCTGAGCACGGTTTGACAAACACTGCTTTAAACCATGAACATTTTCTCACCCATTCCTTTTAAAATCAATAGCACACTTTTTCCAGGAGGTTGACATAAATAATGTTTAGAGAACCAGCCTATGAATACAGTGTGTGTGAATCCAAACTGCATGGCTCAAAGATGGGACAAATTGCCTTGGTCACATTAATACCTTTCTCAGTGCCGTTCAGTTCAATTCAAGAATGTTTTATTGGATGCAGTCATGTTCAACAAACTGTGTGAGGTCTTAAGAAAAATAAAGAAGAATTAGACAAGGCCTGTCTTCAAAGAAAATATCATCTTCTGAACAGTTCAGTAACTGATTACATAGCTAAATTACAAGGTATGGATAATCTAGATAGTCATTTAACAAACATTCACTGACGCCTAGTATAGAGAAAATTCACTGTGTGAGGCTGGAAATGAAAGGATGGAAAGTTGAATAAGTGCATGTTCATCCTCAAAGAACCCATATCAAGGAAGAGAGAGTAAAAACCTATACCTTGGTGCTGATTCATGCCTTAGGTAATTGCTATTATTGTGTAAAATATAAGTATACTGTTTTATATATGTGTGGGTTACTTCCTCAGCATTGTTTAATTTTATGCTCTGGAAGCAACAATAGCTTATTATTGCAGTTTGCTTTGTGGTATTAGCGGTGGAAGCAGTGATTATTAATTTTTTTATACCTGGGACATTGGAATGGCAAAAAACCTATAATATTAAGATTCTGTTGTTGACTTATTATATTAATGGCCCAAATCTAATGATTTAGCACCTCCATTTATCAGTTTTCACATTTCAGCTATGTGTTTCCCAGGAATCAGAATAAACAAAACAATCACTGAGCACTGAAAAACGTCATGAACTTGATCCAAAACACCTCTTTCAAGCCGTCATGGAACAGCCAATTGACTTAGCATTATTCTTAAAAGTATGTTTGCTGATAATTATTTTTGTTAACTGCTTTATGACAGCTGATACTGTAGTATATATGAAGCTGCAGCTAGTGAGAAGGTATATTAGAAGAGGTTGATAGACTGAGCAATGAGAAGGGAGAAGATAGAGATAGCAGAATCAACAACTTTTTTAAATTAATTTGTTTATTTTTAAACTTTTATACTGGAGTATGTGATAGCAAACATCCCTCAGCAGCTAAGTAACTCCAGATAGGCCTCAAGAAACAACAACAAAAGAAGAGCATAAAAATTGAAGCTCATACAGTTGATCTTGCTTCTACAGGAGTAGATCCTTAAATAGAGCACTAATTGATGGCACATTTTAGTGCGTATAGGAAAAGTCTGAAGGGGAAACCAGAGTCCTTTATCTACTGAATTGGCCTTCTCCCCCAATCCTCCCCACTCACCTTGCAGTAAGAAGCAGGTTCATTGGGGTTGGCTAGGTACTTCAAAAAATCTCCAACTCCTCTGCTACATTTTTCAGAATGAAGGACATCTGGCAGTTGCAGCTAACATTAAGATTTAATTTAGGAAGAAAGTGGGAGAATGTCTAAGAGTGTAGTTTGATAAATTGTTATCCAACAATGTGAGGGAATGAACTGTTTTGAGGAATCGAAAGTCTGCCTAGTAGATATTTATCATAGACCATACATATATTATTCATAGAATTAGAATACAAATAAAATAGATTTAGTACAGACTATGGGCTGGGCATAATGTAATCTTCCCTTGTTGGCTGAGGGAACACTTCAGTATAGTTTATATCTTTCAGGCTATAATTATTAATATAAGTTCTCCCAAAATAGAGCATTCCAGTTGGATTTTCTCAATTTAGACAGTTTTATTTGGTTTATGAGACACAGCCAAATGAATAGGACAAAATTTACTGAGCATAATCCATCATAATTTGTCATCTGAATACTGGGTTTCTGTCCTCATGGCTATGAAACAACGAAAAGATAATTTATGTCAAAATGAATAGGTATACATGTATTCCTTACTGAATTAAGATTTGTCTGTACTTTTCATCATTTATAATTTAATTCTAAAATATTGTAATAATAACATATTTTCATTCTACTATTGACCTCATACACAAGGAGACAGTTTGCCAGTATTATGATTCACTATGCATAAAACTCAGAAGGCTGTCGTAAAATCTTTAAATCACAAATCATCATGGATAAGAATGAATAGTAGAACCAAAATGCAAGGTTATAAAAACTACTATCAACAAGTAAATGTCATGAAAATATAAATTATTTTTCACTGAGCAGGGTAACAACAAGAATAAGAGAACATGTAATAAATAACTTGTTATGATAAATTCAGTACAATAAAATAATTCATTGAAAGCTTGTGATAAAATATTCAGTGTACAACATACATAAATATACCTTAGCACTGTTTAAAAGGCCCCTTTACTTTAATAACAAGTCATGTAAATTGTCAACAGCGATTTAAATAACTATAAGGAAAACTGAGTCTGATACTTATCCCTTTATCATGATCTTTTTTTAATTTAAAAGACTAGAAAGCCTTACATTTTAAGATCATATGAATGTTTGGAAGTCACCAACGTATTTCTGAGTTGATACTTAATATTACTTTGGTTATGATGCTCTTTATTGATAAACAGCAGTACTTCAAAAATCATAGCTCCATGATTTTTTCTCTTATTTAGGGGGAACCTACAAGGAGCAATAAAGTCTTCAACTTCACCATCTGCCTTCTTTACTTTGTTAATTTGTTTAGATGAATACTAACACCAAATCAGTACTTGGATGATATAAGCCAAGTATTTCCCAGCCTGGCCTTATCATAAAAAGCACCTGGGGGGCTTCCCTGGTGGCGCAGTGGTTGAGAGTCCGCCTGCCGATGCAGGGGACACGAGTTCGTGCCCCAGTCCGGGAAGATCCCACATGCCGTGGAGCGGCTGGGTCCGTGAGCCATGGCCGCTGGGCCTGCGCGTCCGGAGCCTGTGCTCCGCAACGGGAGAGGCCACAGCAGTGAGAGGTCCGCGTACCGCCAAAAAAAAAAAAAAAAAGAAGCACCTGGGGCTTTAAAGATGCAGACTTCCCAGTCCCTTCCCAAGCCTACTCAATCCAAATATCTAGGTAAGGAGCCTGGAGCAAATTTGAGACACTGCTCAAAACAATTGCCTAAACGGACCTTTATTTTGAATATCTGGCCTTCCTCCTAAAGGAGGAAGTAGTTTCCTTGAAGCTAATTCAACAAATGATTTAATATACTTTTATTGAGTGTTTATTCAATAGACCATGAAGCATAGTGGTTCTGTGTTGCACAGATTCTGGAACTAAACTTCCTGGATTCAAAATTCTGGCACTGCCACTTACTAGCTGTTTGACTTTGCCTTTGTTACTTAAACCTCAGTTTCCTTCTCTGTAAAATGGCAATAGAAATTTACCTACTTCATAATGTGAGGATTAAAAATGTGTTCTTATGTGTAAGAAGTGTAATATCTGGCACAGAAAATGCTGAATAAATGCTAGCCACTAATATATTGACTACTACTAGTGACTGCTAGTAATGTATGCCATATGCTGTGGTTTGGTTTGGGGTGGGGTGGTTTAAAAATGAATAGCAACATTTTAGTAACTCCTAAGTTACTGCAGGATACAAGTAAATAGATGTACTAGTTATCTTTTGCTGCCATGGCAAATTGCCAGAAATTTAAAAGCTTTAAACAACATCCTTTTTTTCCTCATAATTTCTGTGGTTCAGAAGTACATGCACAGTGTGGCTAAGCTGGGTTGCCTCCTTAGGGTCTTACAAGGCCAAAGTCAAGGTAGTCAACCAGTTTGGGCTTTTATCTGCAAGCTCTGAAAAAGAATCTTGCTTTCAAGTTCCATCTGCAAACCAGAAATGATGTGTTGAGTCTTTCTCATTCCTGGAATCTCTCTGAGCTCCCCTTCTACTTTTCTTTTCTGTTTTTAAGACCTAATGTGATTATATTGGACCCATACTGATAATAATGGACCCAGGATAATCTACCTATGTTAAAGTCAGATGATTAGTAATAATTATATCTGCAAAGTCCCTTTTCCCATGTAACTTACCATATTCAGGGGAGTAGCACCAGGCAGTGGAGATCATGGGGGCCCAAATTCTGTCTACCTCAGTGAGTAATTACCATACATAATATTTAGTCTAAATGGCATATAATATTTTGTTGAATGGATTGGATTAACATCCCATTTCCCTCATGCTTACTAGTGATCCGTTAGTTTCCCTCATCTATACTGAGAGATTGAGAAAATAGCAACTTCACATGACTTATGAAGAAGTACAAGTAGTATACAAGTTCAACGGGAACAGAAAAGAGTGATTAATTCTGCCTGGAAGAGTAAAGGAACACTTTATAGAGGAAATACCATTTAAGTCAGATGATAAAGAAAATATAGGTGTATAAGCCTGCCTGTTTTATAGCAGCCAATAACATGAATTTAAGACATATTATATGTCAGAGGCTGCGCTAAATGATCAATGAGTTTTACTAACCCTAAAAGGTACATAGATAGGTTTTATTAACTCCACTGTAAAACATGATTTTGATCAATAGTGTTCAAATAAGGAGTGGGGGCACATGTTAGAATCACTTGGGACACTTTCAAACAACTGTGCAAATATATATATATATATATATATATCTGGAGGTGTACACACAAAAAATTACACTGTGTTTGCATTCTCTCTAGAAGATCTAGGGCAGAGACTTTCCCTTTTCACTTTGTGGCAAACACTGCTTTCTTGTCTCCCCCAAAGCCATTCTCCTCTTCAGTAACACCGTCCCACAATTTTAGCTGGACACATAGCAGTCCGGACTAAAGACTCCATTTCTTAGCCTCCTTGAAGCTAGATTTGGCCATAGGACTGAGTTTCATCTACCTATATGATGTAAGCAGAAGGGTTTTGTGTAATTTGCTAGTTTGTTAGGGCTGCCATTACAAAGTGCCACAAACCGAGTAGCTCAAACAATAGAAATTTTCTGTCTCACAGTTCTGGAGGCTAGAAGCCCAAAGTCAAAGTGTTAGCAGGGTTTGTTCCTTTTGAGGAAAGCGGGAGAAGTATCTGTTCCAAACCTCTCTCCTTGGCTTATAGAGGACCACGTTCTCCCTGTGTGCATGTAAGTCTCTTGTCCAAATTTCCCCTTTATATAAGGACACTGGCCATTTTGAATTAGGGGTACATTAAGGACCTCATCTTAACTAATACATCTGCAAATACCCTATTTCCAAATAAGGTCACATTCTGAGGTCCTGGGGTTAGGACTTCAACATATGAATTTAGTACATACATTAACCAATAATGTGATTTTTCACAAGTCTTTAAATGGGACGTGAAGGTAAGTGCTTTTCTTCAGCATTTCCTTCCTCCTCTATGACAGAATACAAACATGATGTCTACAGCTCTAGATGAGGCGGTAATGGAAGTCACAC
This sequence comes from Hyperoodon ampullatus, assembly GCF_949752795.1. Classification (NCBI taxonomy): domain Eukaryota; kingdom Metazoa; phylum Chordata; class Mammalia; order Artiodactyla; family Ziphiidae; genus Hyperoodon; species Hyperoodon ampullatus. Next base: position 109,062,803 of record NC_136913.1, on the reverse strand, counting down.
ATGGCAGAGCAACCAGATAGAAAAGGGCCTAGGTCCTTGAAAATGTAGAGACAGCCTAACCATCCCTGAACTACTAACCTCCAGATTTGGTTTACAAGAGAAAGAAATAAATTTCTATCTTGTTTCAGTGACTGTTACTTTAAATTTTCTTTTACATGCAAATGAACAAATCCTAGTGCATATTTTAAACCCCTCATTACGTTTTGAATTATTTTCCCACATGCATTTAATTTAATTAAAAGTATTTTTATTTTCCTTCATTTAGTGAGCTCTCCTGGTGTATTAAAAACATGATTTAAAAAAATTCAACTGACATTTATTAGTTTTTGGTGAGATATGCCATGGCTTCATATCAAGACTTTTTACGCAAACAGTTTTAAAAAAATCAAATTTTCAAGAAAGTTTTTGTCTTCCTTATGTAACTGATATGTAAATATTTCCCTTTTTTCTTTTGGTGATTTCTTATATTCATCTCATGAAAGATAGCACTTATCCATGTCATTGACCCTTTATTAGAGAAACATTTATTTTGCAGTTTGAGACTCTTTGTAGAATGGAAAAGAAGCTCGCTCTCAGCTACCTTTTCTCCTTGCCTTTGTTTTCAATTAATATGGTAAGTCGAAAATAGCACCCAGTAATAGGTTAAGATACTGGCTTGTGACAGATAAGCAGTGGGCCCTCAGTGACGTGGGTAACATCACACATGGGCTGTGGGATACTTTTTACTCTTGCAACCTTTAGCTGCTTATATAAGAAATATTTTAATTCTATATGCCAGTGGTTCTTATCATCTTTTGGGTCATGAACCTATTTAAGAATCTGTTCAAAGCTATGGATTCTCTCCCCCCAAAATGCACATACCTGCAAAAAGTTGCATACAATTTCCAGAGGTTTACCTACTCTGAACATTCATCCAAGGACACCAGTACCCTTGCTCTGTACAATCCTGAAACATATTTCCAGTACTCATTTCCAGTACTCATTTCTTTGTTTCATTGCTAACCTAACCTTAAAAAGTACATTTTGAAATGCAGTGGAATTGTGCCAAACATAGGAAAAATTTTAAATTAGTGGAGTTTTTTTTTTTTTCTGGAAACCACGACTTCCCTTTTCTGATCCTTCCTTTCCATCCAGTATTTCTCTCACCTCACCTTCTCAACGTATTAGTACTTTCCTATAGGAATCAAGAATATTTATTTATTTTCTTATTAAAATATGTTTCCTAGAAAGGACATGATAAAGCATTTGTACTAAAAATATAAATGTATAATGAGAATTAAAGTGACATCCCTCCCAAAGATGTTTGCCCCTTAGCAGAAGACGAGGAGTATGGTGCGAGTAAATTCTTCTCTAATAGTAGATATGGGCATCTGGGTGCAGGTGGGTGAGGTACATCATTGGAGTGGGAAGACTTCGGGGAGCCCATTAATCTTACAGTGAATGCAGTTGACCATTCTTTAATATGAAAACCTGGCTATGAGCTAGAATAGTACTTTATAATGCAGGTTTTACTTCATATGTAGTGCTGTGATGGTTTTTCAATTATTTTGAACAGTTATTCCTCTAATTTAACTAAATTTTTTTTTTTTTTTTGCGGTACGCGGGCCTCTCACTGTTGTGGCCTCTCCCGTTGTGGAGCACAGGCTCCGGATGCGCAGGCTCAGCGGCCATGGCTCACGGGCCCAGCCGCTCCGCGGCATGTGGGATCTTCCCAGACCGGGACACGAACCCGCATCCCCTGCATCGGCAGGCAGACTCTCAACCACTGCGCCACCAGGGAAGCCCGAATTTATCTAAATTTTTATAATAATTAAGCCATGCCCTAATGATGTTCTAGTGTACTTTCTTTGTAGAGATTATAAAGTCAGTACATTTTTCATCTCAGTAACATTTGCATTCAATGATTTGTACTTCAGAGTCATTGAATGCAAGATTATGTGTTTACTTACTAGGAAGAGTTTTATTATAGAATTTCTTTTGCATAAAATTATGATCAACTCCTCCAGGAGTCAAAATATAATAGTACTAGTCCTGTTAGCTTAAAGAGAAAGCATAATGATGACATTTGGTTCAATATGTAAATGCAAAAATATTCAATATACCATAGTATTTCAAGAATGCTCATTTGCTTTACTGATGAAAATCATTCCACTTAGAATATTCCATTTAGATTATTTTTATGATTGTTCCATTGTCATGATGCAGTAAAATGCAAAGTGAATAAGTAGCATGGAAATTCTTAAACATTAGACTTTAAAATTCAGCAGACCACCCTTATTTACAAATGGACGTCTAACCAATAAGAAAGGCTCTTCTTTTGTGTTCTTCTTAAGGGCAGAGCCTTTAAAATATCTGCTTGGAATGTTATGTCAGTCAAGATAGGGTAGGTGATGCAAAAGAAACAAGCAGCACCAAAATCTAAATGGCTTATATATTAGTTTTCTATCCCTGCAAAACAAATTACCCCAAACTTGGAGATTTAAACAATTCCCATTTATTGTCTCACTGTTTCTGTAGATCTGAAGTTCTGGTATAATGTAGCTGGTTTCACCAGGGTCTCACCAGGTTGAAATCAGGGTGTCAGCTGGGTCTGTGACCTCATCTGAGACTTGAAATCATTTTCCAGGCTCATTCAAATCGTTGGCTGAATTCAGTTCCTAGCATTGTTAATCTGAGGTCTCAATTTTCTTGCTGGCTGCCAGCTAGTGACTCTGAACTCCTAGAGATTACCTTCAGGTCCTAGCATGTGGCCCTCTAACAACATAGTAGCTTGTTTCTTCAATGTCAGCAGGAAAATGTCACTCCAGTCTGCTATAGGGGTGTCTGCGTAATGTAATAAATGTAATTATCCCATCACCTTCGCCATATAAGGCAACTAATCAAAGTAGTGACTATCCCATCATAGTCATAGGTCCTCTCACACTCCAGGGACAGGATTAAGCAGGGCATGTACACTAGGGAGCAAGATTATTGAGAGCCAGTTTAGAATTCTGCTAAACAGTTTATCATGACAAATGGTGATTTTTTTGCTTCCTCCAAGTCTGTTGCAGTTATGTGTGACTCTCCAGGGCAGCCATCCTTCATAGTTAACAATCCTGACTGCTTCAATCTTTTGGCACTGCTACATCTGCATGACATTTCTTCCTCAACTGCCTTAGAAGGGGAAGAAGGACTGGAGAGATAAGAACCAGCAATTAACTATTTCCAGCCTGAAGTGATATATGTCACTTCCTCTCACATTTTATCAGCCAGTGAGAGTCAAATGGCTCTGCCTAACTTGAAGAGAGAAGGGAAATGGAATCTGCCCACACACCTGGAAGTAGATAATAATCAGATATTAGTAAACAGTAGAAATGTCTACCACAAAATTTTGATATCTGTCTCAGCCTCCTTTCTCATAGGAGGGTCATATATCAGTGTAGGACAAGTTATTTTTATTCTTAAAGAACTTTTTTGAGTTAGAATCTACACATCATAAAGTTCACCCATTTAAACTATACATTCAATTATTTTTAGTATATTTACCCGATGAGTTCTTGAATGTGTAACTTTAATAAACATTTCTTAAGTGTCTACTGTGTATGTAACAATATTAAATCTAATATAGAGAAAGAGAAAAAAGAAAATAAACAATGTTTTTACATTGAGATCACAGTCTAGTTGGGAAGGAGAAAACGAACATATGGGAAATCGGTAGGGAACAATCTCAAGTATTTATATATGAAAATACCCAGAACATGATTCCAAAGTGGGAAGGGAAATTACATTTATTGAATGTTTATAATTTGACAGCCACCATGCCAGATGTCTTATGTATACTATCTCATGTAAGCTTCATAATAATACCACTTTCTCCATTTTTACAATTGTGGAAGATAAGGCTCAGAGAAGTTAAATGTCTTGCTCAATTTCATGCAGCTAGAAATTGAGTCAGTATTCACTCTCAGTTCATTCTTAATCTAAAACCCAGGTTTGTTATGCTATACAGCATTGTCATAGCAAAAGATATAAACCCAATGGAGTGAGGCCTATCTGGGAGTATACTGGTAGAACATCTTTTTGAAAAAAGGCTAGACATAGGTTGGTAAAATGGTGGTTCGTGTGTGTGTGTGTGTGTGTGTGCACGCACATGCATGCACACATTTGTGCCTGTGTGTACGTATATTGACCGCACTTCACGTACCTTCAAATAAGTAAACATTAGGACTTCAAACAACTTCTGGACACTCTCAAGAGTCCTTCCATTTACCTTTCTGTTATAAAGTATTGTTGTATTTATTTGTTCAATCAGAAAACATTTATAGAGAACTGGTTATGTCCCCAGTACCTACTCTGCTAAATACTGAAATAAATACAATTTGAATTTTTTTATCAAGAAATTGCTACAATAAAGATCATATAAGATGAATAAAGGAAGTACATAGTGCTATTGAAGCTAAGTAGTTAGAGGTAGTTGGTACTTAATGGCAGATCAAGGAATGCTTCATGGAAAAATAATGTGAGAAGTGGAACCTGAAAAGTAAGTAAAATTTTTGGACAGAGAAGGGGATAGAAAGTGCCGTTTGTGTAGCAAAAATGGCATGATCAAAGTAGCAGAAACAGGAAAGCAAAGATAGTATTGGGGAAAATATAAGCCATCCCAGTTTCTGGAACACAGGGAATATAAACCAGAGTGATGGAAGATCATAGAAGGCTTTGGATGAAATGTTAAAGTTACACTTGGCAAGGGGTTTATAACTTTCTATTGATGGCAGGACACTTTTAATAACCTCTGAGGAGGAAAGAAGAGATCCAGAAATTAGGGAAGTGAATTGGACTCAGCATCCTTCAGGGTGAAGCTAATAGAATATGGCTTTGTAATGTAACCCTGCGTCATGAGGAGCGAAGGTATTCCTCCAGCATTATAGGCTTAATGTTATATTGACCAGATTATGTGCCTCTGATATAGAGCTGTTGAGGGATTTTGGCAAGAAATTAATCCTCATAATGTGAAATGTGTCTAAATTTTTAGGTACTTGGGGATATGCAAATTGCAATCTGAAATGTGAGAACTTCTCTTACTCCCAAGGTTTACCCCTTTCATGTAGCTAGCAGCAGAAACCTTGTTGAGGAGAATACACTTTTGACTCACAGTAGATATCTGAAAGTGTGCATTCTACAAGACATATAAAGAAACTTGGGACTTGTTTCTTGAGGAAGAAGTAGCATATCCTGGGGAAAAAAGGCAGGAGAAGGGACTTTTTCAAAGAAGACGTTCATCAAGATGGGGACTACTGTATGACAGTCTCTAGGTCCATCCATGTTGCTGCAAATGGCATTATTTAGTTCTTTTTTATGGCCAAGTAGTATTCCATTGTATATATGTACCACATCTTTATCCATTCATCTGTTGATGGACATTTAGATTGCTTTCATGTCCTGGCTATTGTAAATAGTGCTGCAATGAACATTGGGGTGCATGCATGTTTTCGAATTATGGTTTTCTCTGGATATATAAAATAGATCACTAATAAGGACCTACTGCATAGCACAGGGAACTCTACTCCATACTCTGTAATGGCCTATATGGGAAAAGGGTCTAAAAAAGGGTGGATATAGGTATATGTATAACTGATCCACTTCGCTGTACAGCAGAAACTAACACAACATTGTAAATCAACTATACTCCAATAAAAATTTTTAAAAAAGACAGGGACTACGGGAAGAAGGACAAAGGGCTAACATGGGGAAGGAGACGGTGGCCATGTGGGATACCCCTAATATCCAGGCAGTAAAGTCTCAAGCATTTTCGCCTGATACAAAGGGAAGAGGTGGCTACACTAGATGTATCATACCCACATTTCCATCCCCTTTTCTCTGTATAGTTTGAATATAATCTTTCTTTTTACCGAGGGTGTGTGTATTTGGAAGAGGAAGCAAAGGGGCCTGCTTCCCTCTCTGCCACAGTCACTGGCAGGTATCAGAAACAGCATCATTGAGTACTGGAGGGTGATAAGCATATCCATCTTCAAACAACATCCCTGTTAGACAACAGCTCCTCCCAATCCGGGTTTCAAGTTTAGGTAAAGATAGCTTAGACACCTTATGTGACAGAACAGAAGAACTTATCACATTGGTTAAATTTGTGGTAGCTCTTGTACTATCTGTGAACTTTGGCACATTTCCTGGCTAATTCTGAACCAAATGATACCCTAGAAGTGAGCCAGGAGTACCTCCCACCCTGGTCACCAAACTCTTATCAGCATGCTGCCAGAAGACAAAATGGACCCACCAAAAACAATAAAGGTGCTTGTATTACCTTTCATAGTAAGAGGGATATGGTAAAAAGGAACCCTCACATTGGCAGTAGAACTGGAGCTCTGAACTGTACCATTTGAGAGTAGATATTCCATGTAGAAGTCTGGGATTTTATAATATCACCTACATTTCTCAGGCCAATTCCTTTCTTCAGAAGAAGGCAGACCATAAGCTTTTGTGATCACTCATATTCTGACAAATAATTTTGGGGTTTTTTTGTCTGTTTGTTTTAAGAAATTCAAATCAGTCCTTGATAGAAAAGTCAAATCTTTTTCCAAGATGTTGAGATTGATTTAGAGACCCAGGCAAGCACAGCCAGGCTGGTAGCTATTTCTGTATCTTAGATTGATGGTCTATGATAGACAGCAGGGGAAGACAGTATGACCTGTGGTTGACACAACTATTAGATATAGAGGATGAGGAGTGTTTCCGGAGAAGTTTAAACTATAACTTGATGACATTAAGGGGGTGTGGCAGGAATGGAATTCTTCACAATTTGAGAAATGAAGAAGGGTCGCAGAATGTTTGAAACAACATACCCTCTAGGTGGTATTAGTGTAAACGTGTATACTCTTTTTTGATAAATTGTTTTATTGTCTTAGAATAAATCTTTGACAATGTAGAGAACTCCAAGGAAGTGCTTATTACTTTTTTGACAACCCAGCAGGAGTTAAGAGGAAAAGACCTCTTAATATGCAGTAAGATGGTGGACATTATTATGGAAGAATGTAGAAAAGAGCACTGTAGCCTCAGGGTTTTTTTTGGGTTTCTTTGGTTTTTTTTTTTCGGTACGCGGGCCTCTCACTGTTGTGGCCTCTCCCATTGTGGAGCACAGGCTCCGGATGCGCAGGCTCAGCAGCCATGGCTCACGGACCCAGCCGCTCCATGGCATGTGGGATCTTCCCAGACCGGGGCACGAACCCGTGTCCCCTGCATTGGCAGGCGGACTCTCAACCACTGCGCCACCAGGGAAGCCCTAACCTCAGGTTTTATGAACATCCTGAGACTCCTTTCAGAAATTTTACTACTAGTTCAAGTATATTCAACTGATTCAGGTAAAAGAGAAAAAAGATTACGATAAGTTTAAGTCCAAAGGTACTTGCAGGCCAAATAAGTTGGCCAGTAGGGTATCTTAGACTGAGATCAATCTTGGTGGCTGAGAGAGCCATGAAAAGACTGATTGGGGTGTTGGTGGTGAATGCAAAGGTGAGGCATCTCGATCTTCGGTTCCAGAGAATGCCATGGTGAGCTTGTCTTTTTTGTTTGTTTTTGTTTTCCCACCAGCAAATGGGTATTTAATGGTAAGCTGTGTGCTCCTGGAAGATTACTCCCTAATATGAATTGGATTTTGATGTATTAATTATTGAATACTGGGCAGATTTTGAGTGTATGGTTTTGCTGTCTAATATGGCTAATGGGTTCATTTGCCTGATAACCCTTCAAGTAGCAGGCCCTTGTTGTGTTGTTCTTTTCTTTCATTTTGTTTTAACATAAGAAGTTGTGGTTAAGGTGGGTCAAAAAAGATGTTGCTGCAATTTATGTCAAAGAGTGTTCTTATGTCTTCCTCTAAGAGTTTTATAGTGTCCGGCCTTACATTTAGGTCTTTAATCCATTTTGAGTTTATTTTTGCGTATAGTGTTAGGGAGTGTTCTAATTTCATTCTTTTACACGTAGCTGTCCAGTTTTCCCAGCACCACTTATTGAAGAGGCTGTCTTTGCTCCATTGTATATTCTGGCCTCCTCTGTCATAGATTTGGTGACCATAGGTGCATCTCTGGGCTTTCTATCCTATTCCATTGATCTATATTTCTGTTTTGGTGCCAGTACCATACTGTCTTGATTACTGCAGCCCTGTAGGGACCTAATTAAAATTAAAAGCTTTTGCACAGCAAAGGAAACTATAATCAAGACGAAAAGACAACCCTCAGAATGGGAGAAAATATTTGCAAACAAAGCAACTGACAAAGGCTTAATCTCCAAAATATACAAACAGCACATGCAGCTCAATATCAAAAAAAAACAAACAACCCAATCAAAAAATGGGTGGAAGACCCAAATAGACATTTCTTCAAAGGAGACATACAGATGGCCAAGAGGCACATGAAAATCTGCTCAACATCACTAATTATTAGAGAAATGCAAATCAAAGCTACAATGAGGTATCACCTCACACCGGTTAGAATGGGCATCATCAGAAAATCTACAAATAATAAATGCTGGAGAGGGTGTGGAGAAAAGGGAACCCTCTTGCACTGTTGGTGGGAATGTAAATTGATACAGCCAGTATGGAGATCAGTATGGATGTTCTTTAAAAAACGAAAAATAGAACTACCATATGACCCCAGAATCCCACTACTGGGCATATATCCAGACAAAACTAATCCATCCCTTTCTTCTCTTCCTTTTCTGAACTAAATAATCACTTCAAATGCACATCAATTTAGCAGTCACATTTTCTGTGGCATATCTACATCTATATCATCTGTATCTATATCTCTGTATCTCTCTCTATATAAAACTGCTTATATTCTAAGGTAGGGTATAAGAAATAATTAATTCTGAAGTAAATAATGTGTGCTTAAGAAATAATTAATTTAAAATCATTTAATTGCCTCAAAAAGACATCTGTTATTCTTGTCTTTTTTTTTTTTTTCTTTTTGAGAACTCTGGGTGCTATGCTCTATTCTTCTTCTCTTTACCAACTCTGATTCTCCCTGTTCTACTGATGGGAGGAATTGACTTACACAAAGATTGAAAAGGTGCTGGCAGCCAGATGGTGACCAAGAGAGAAAGTGACATGATTCCCTGAACTAAATTTCACTTATTACCAAGTTCCAAAAAAGAAAGAATAAATGTGTTTTTAAGGAGAATCAAAGAATGAAAATGTATCTTTATATCTCACATGAAGAGGAATTCTGTGTCTGCCTATGCTAATGCCATCAAAGTGAAACCTTTTGATTGATGAAACACATGGTGCAGCTCTGTATTTACACATATAATAAAAGTCAAAACGGTAACTTATTATCAGATGTCATTTTATTTGAACAGCCAGAGGAGAGACTGTTTATCTTATTGAGCCTTTCTACTAATTTGCTTTCCTGAATGTGGAACGTGTGATGTGCTATGTAATTTCATTTGAGCAGTTGCAGGGGAAAACCAACCCACCAAACAAACTTGGGCCATATATTGGCAACTGAGTATGCACCTTGCTTGGAGAGGCATTAAGGTTTTCAAGCCAGAGGAGTAACTGAGTGAGTTTTCAGTAATCTGTGAGAGGCAGCTGATTTCTTGGAAAGAGAATGGGCTTTGGGGTTTGAAAGATATGGATTCAAATCTTGACTCTGTCATTTACAGAGTGAATGAGCTTAAGAAAATTAATTAACCCAGTGATTCTAAAACTTTCAGGTTTCAAGAAATAGTAACATAAAAAAATAGTGTGACTGGGCTTCCCTTGTGGCGCAGTGGTTGAGAGTCCGCCTGCCTATGCTGGGGACACAGGTTCATGCGCCGGTCCGGGAAGATCCCACATGCCACGGAGCGGCTGGGCCCGTGAGCCATGGCCGCTGGGCCTGTGTGTCCGGAGCCTGTGCTCTGCAGCAGGAGGGGCCACAGCAGTGAGAGGCCCGCATACCGCAAAAAAACAAAAAATAGTGTGACTGACTAACATGTGGTCCCAACTTTTTACTTCACTATGTAAAGTTACAATAAAACGCCACAAATAAACACATGAAGAATTATCAGTTATCATCACCATCTATGGCAGATGCCTACCCAATACCCATTTCCTTTTCTTCCTCATCTATAGCATCTCAATTTTGTTCAGGGAAGCAACACACTCAGCTAAAATACTACATTTAACAGTCTCCTTTGTACCTAGGAAGAGTCATAAGACACAATTCTGAGCAATGAGACATAAAGTGGAGTCTCCTGGGATTTCTGGAAGACTTCTGCATTCCTGTTATAGGGGCCACTGATTCTTCCTTGTTTGTTTTCTGCCTTTTTTTTTTTTTTTCCTTACTTGGACATGAGGCTGGGGGTGGAGCAGCCAGCCATCTTGTAACCATGCAATAGACATAAGAATAAATGTTATATGCTAAGGAAGTCAGAGGATGAGGAGAAGATGAAAAGGAGCCTGGGTTCCTAATGGCATTGTGGAGCCACCTTATCAGATTTGGATTTCCCACCACAGGTCTTCTCATGAGAGAAAAATACTTCCTACTTTTTAAACCATTATTTTCTAGGTTTCTGTTACTAATGATGAAATATAATCCTAATGGGCATATTACCATTTTGTAAAATAAAGGATATTTTAATACTCAAAATTTCTTGCCTTCCTTTCTCCATAAAAGATCTCTTCCTTTCTTTATATTTTTCCATCTCCAGAATCCTATCAGGGCATTTTTAGTCCTGTGCCACCTTGGTTTATGTATTCTATCTCCTTGATGAGTCTTCCCCTACTTCAAGATATTTCTCTCAGCTGGGCAATCCCCCTCAGGAATTTTCTAAATAGATGTTCCTGTTGATGCTTCCAAAGCTGTATTCTCATGGGCTAAGAAATAATGAATATGTCCTCTGCCATTTGTTCCTTGAAACTTTGCTTTTCCTTTGCTTGAGAATTTTCTAGGTTTTGTGTAACTTGTGAAACAGAATGGAAGAAAGCATCCTTTTTACTACTTCTTTCCCTGAAGCATTAGTATCTGCCTTGAAAGTTGAATGCTTCTCTCTTATTTCACTTCGCCTTTGAAGCAGCCCCAGATGAGTTGTATTTCAAAGAGCATTTTATTTTTATATTTTGATGGTATGTTATTTAGAGAATGAAAATTTATGACTATTATAGCTTCATTGTGGATTGTATCCTTTGTCTAAGAGTTTAAAATATATTCATTGTCTGGGTTCATCTTTTTACCTTGAATTCTAATTTTTAAATAATAATATTGTGAATCTCTTATTATTATATATGGCTGATATATCTGTGCCTAACATCTAATTTTAACTTTCTCATACTGTTTACTTTAGAAATGTATCTTATAAATACCATATAGATAAATTTATCTCAATTCAATCTGAGAGTCTTTTTAATAAGGTGATTCATTTAAAACTTATTTTTGGAACTGAAAAGCTTGTTCTTATTTGATCATTTTATGCTTTCTCTCATATCTATTTTTTTACTAGAAAATATTTGCTTTATATTCTATTCCTTTATCATCTGAAAAGTATGCATTTTGTTTTTATTTATATTCATGGTAAACATTGATCATTTTAAAACATACTTGAACCTATCAGTATTTAATTATCAATGCCATAAATGATATATTATTTGTTGGGGTCACCCACTTGTTAATTATTTTCATATGTATCTTTTCTTCTCCCTTCTGGAATAACATCTTTCTTCTCTATTTTCCTGATTATTTACTTATCTCATCTGGTATTTAAAATTTTTTTTCTACCTCTTAGGCAGCTCCAGCTTCATGTCAAACTAACCCAATTTCATCTCATCATACATATGATGCATTTCTTACAGAATTTTACAAACCAGAAACAACAACCCAGAAATACAAACCAGAAGTAGGTTTACAGAGGAGGAATCTCTTAAATCCATTGCCTGTTATTCTTAAGTACCGAATAATTCATTTCATTGTCCCAACTCACAGGGGGCTTCAAGCCTTTGTCTGCTAAACTCCTTCTAAAGGTTATTGGCTGAAATCTTGCCCGATGTTGAACTAGGAAAGAAACACCCCTGGGTGAATATCAGCTGAGCTCTTAAACCAAGTGTGGTAATATAATAGTAATCAGGGTCTTTAAACTTGCTCTTCCTTCCTTCTACAATGCTCATTCCCCAGATACTTGCATGTTCACTCCCTCACTTTATTCATATGTCCACTTAAATGTCACCTCCTCGGCGAGATCTTCCCTATGCCTTTATCATTCTCTACCCGTTAACCTCATTATTCCATAGCTCTTATCATTGCCTGCATTTCTATTAATTATCTATGAATTTATTAATTGTCCATCTTCCCCCATTTCACCTTTCCTTTTTGATGGCTATATTTGCAAAATCTAGAACAATGGTGCATACAAAGTACTCAAAAATATGTGTTGAACAAATTAATTTTCACTTGTCACCTGAAGCAGCAAGCCCATAAATAAAGGTTTGAATAAAGTAAGTGTGGTAGCGGGAAAAAAATGGATGAAATACCAGGAAAAAAAATTCAAAGAAAGTGCCTTGGCACACTTAAATACTCTAAATCAGTCTATAGGTGTCAAATTGTTGGAAATAATTAATTTAAAAACTATAATGCCCAGGGTGCACTACTCTCATAGCTCTTCCATGCTTAGCCTTTTCCTGTGTTTATTTAACATTCTCAGATACAAAGTACCGCCTCCTAGCTCCTTTACTAAAGTCACATTACATATATTAGAGCTCAGGATAGATAAGAATTAGAGAATGGAGTATGGTTGCTGTTGGATACATTATCTATGACCTCCCTAGAAAGAAGCTACTGTGAAATAGAGGATGTTTTCCCTTTTTAAGGGCAGTTAAATTTCCATCATTCTCTGCCTCAGGGCCTCATTTAAACTTTCCTTAATTAGAAACTACTCCTATTGTGTGACAGAACTTTGACTAGCATTTCAGATCTGTTGATATTTTGCATCACTTACCATACCTTTTTTACTTATTCAATGGGAAGCTTGGAGAATGTGAACATGGAAGTCCACTAAAACTGTTAAATGAAGGAAATTATTTTGTCAGATTTTTGATTTATAAAGAACAAGACTGTCACACAGAGTGAAGTAAGTCAGAAAGAGAAAAACAAATATCGTATATTAACGCATATATGTGGAATCTAGGAAAATGGTATAGATGATCTTATTTGCAAAACAGAAATAGAGACAAAGACATAGAGAATAAACGTATGGACACCAAAGTGGAGGGGGGGGTGAGATGAATTGGGAGATTGGGATTGACATATATACACCATTGATATTGGATTGGCCAAAAAGTTCATTTGGATTTTTCCTTAACATCTTATGGAAAAACCCAAACGAACTTTTTGGCCAACCCAATACTATGTATAAAATAGATAACTAATGAGAACCTACTGTATAGCTCAGGGAACTCTACTCAGTGCTTTGTGGTGACCTAAATGGGAAGGAAATCCAAAAAAGAGGGGATATAGGTATATGTATAGCTGATTCACTTTGCTATACAGTAGAAATTAACACAACATTGTAAAGCAACTATACTCTAATAAAAATTAATTAAAAAACAAAAGAACACTCTGGCAGTAGTGTAGAAGATAAATCCAAGAAATTGAGATTAGAGGGAAGATTGGTTAGGAGGCTTTTGCAGTATAACAAAGATGATTAAATTGTGAATTAATGATACAGTAGTGAAGGTGGGAAGGAGAGGGCAGATTTGAGAAATATTTAGAGGGAAAATCAACAAAAAGTTGTAATTGATTGAATATATTGAGGAGTAAAGATAGATTGGTACCAAGGATGACTCCAGATTCTTTCTCTTGAAACACAGGGAAGCTAGAAGGGCCAGTGACCAAGGTACGGAATACATAAGGAAGGGTAGGCTTAAGATGAAAATAATCAATGCCATTTCAGATATATAGTGAGTTTAAAGTGCGTTTGAAATTGAATTGGATATAGTTAATACATAATTGGACTATAAGAGTCTGAAGATCATGGAAGAAGTTAGGTATAGAGACAAAGAACTTAGGTGTGATCACCTTTTAAGTGAGAGCTAAAATCATATAAGTGGGTGAGATCAGATAGTGAGATTTTGTAAAAATGACAAATGGGTTAAGAGAAATCCCTATAAAATATCCTTATTTAAAGAAATGGGTGGAGATGCTAAGAAATAATAGAAGGAGTGTAGAAAATAGCCCAAGGTGTTGAAGAGAAAAGTGCATGTCATTATGGGAAGAGAAAGGTGCAGGGAGGGAGTAGTCAACAGTTAGTTACACAAATGCAGTAAGTTTGTGAAAATTCACAGAGCTGAGCACTTATGATTTTGCATTCTGCTGTATTGATATAAATATAAATTTGATATAAATATAAATATAAATTTATATTAAAATTGTTTCATCCCCTATGGGTCTTGATGAGAGGGAAAGGGTTAGCCTTGCTGAAGCCAGTGGTCACTAGAACTAAAATTTGGGTTATTATTATCAAGGAAGAAAGTGAGGAATGGTTATAAGGTAGCTAACCAATAGCATCTGTTATTCACCCAGGTAAATAATAGAATTTGGTTTAAATATCTTGTGAGACATAACAAAAGAAAAAATAAAATTAAGTAAATTTTAAAAACAACAGAATTTTCTTATTTAGTAGCACTACGTACCTAGTAGCACTGCAGTTGAATTAGACTTCTAACATTTTTACTGCATGTAAGGGAAATTAAGATAATTAGGCTACAATAAGGAAGATGTCATTTACTTCACCATGACACAGATTCTCCACCCTATCAGACTCAACAACTCCTGGAACTAATATTTTACAATGACCCTTATACTATCCTGAAATGGAATTTATGATGTAACATACTTTCACACATAACTTTTAAAATGCAATGCCCCAATTGTAATACAAAGGAGAAATAAAAGTAAACTAATTTCTGAAAATATAATATGCATTTTAATATATAAATGCTAAGGTATGACTACCTAGAAGGTCTAATAAAGGAGTAAGTTACTTGCGTGTACTTATAATGAATACATTTGGTTTTAAAAGTAGGAGAAGGAAAAGAAGTTAGTCCTTATAAAAAGTACAGAAAAATGATAACAAGGAAGTTTATGCAGATGCTAAATTAAAAACTAGTATTAGGATAAACAATAACAGAGCACAGTTACTGGTATATGATGAAAGAAAGGAAGAAATAATCTTAATTAAGATAAAGATAACATATTCCCCCAAATTACATACTGTGGAAGTAAAGAAAACTAGGAATTATGTTATTCTTGAAAATAGGCTGAACATCATAGATGAGGCATAGTAACCTTTTACATTATGACATGGCAAGTGGTAGGCATGAGGTAGCAACAAAACAATGTCCCCTTTTAGAAAATCTTATCACACGTCAAGGCACATGTTCTCTCTCTAGTACTTAAAGAAACTTTGGAGATGTTGACTGGTAGATCTCTGTGAACAGTATCATAGTAAAATTAAAAAAAAAGAATGTAGAAATAAGTAAATGATTTTAATATTTATTTTTCATATTATAGATTTTATATCCTTGTGTTAGGAAAATCAAAAATGTATAGATGGGGCTTCCCTGGTGGCGCAGCCGTTGAGAGTCCACCTGCCGATGCAGGGGACGCGGGTTCATGCCCTGGTCCGGGAGGATCCCACATGCCGCAGAGTGACTGGGCCTGTGAGCCATGGCCACTGAACCTGCACGTCCGGAGCCTGTGCTCCGCAACGGGAGAGGCCACAACAGTGAGGGGCCCGCGTAACGCAAAAAAAAAAAAAAAAAAAAAAAATGTATAGATGGATTTCCAACCTCTGGTCCTGTGGATAACGATTTTAGAAGACATTCCTGTCTTCACAACAAAGAAAAAGCTGAACAAACTGAACATCAACAAATTTTCTTAGATCCATCAGAGAATTGAGAATTGAGGTCACAGGGCAAACTGTTGCCCCCCAAACTGGAGAAACAGAGGAAGACACAGAGAATCACAACTCACAGGACAGGGGCCCAGATTGGAAACCTCTGCAGGGAACAGTACCATAGCACTAATTTAGTGCACTAAATTTTACTTTAAAAACCTAGTAAAATAAAATTAGCATCTTCAAGAAATCTGAAAATAAAGCAAGAGTTCCTGGAGAACAATAAAACAGATTTAATCACAAAATAAGCCAAATGTGTTTTTTTTTCCTCTTGCTCTACTAATTGAAATTTTTAAAAGCATTTCAAGGTGGTACTTATAGCTACCATCTAATGAGAGATTGCAAATCTTCTCTACAAAAAGCAACTACAGAGCTGGAGAAAATTGACAGAATAACCATTTCAATGCTTTGTATATCTACCAGTGGTTTACAATTTTAGAAGCATGTATAGTTGAAAAACTGATGAAAATTGAGTAAGAACAGTGGGAATCTGTGGTGTTCTGGCCCACACCTGTATTCAGTTAAGGCAGGGGTTCTGCCAGGACAGGGCAAGCCATAAGGACCAGCATTTTCTTTTCTCTGATAGTAGGGGTAGGAATGATATTTTCAGAAACAGGTGAACAGAGCAGGATCACTGGCTCTACTATGCTGAGGTTACTGTAGTATGTGGGGCAGGTGTATTCCTGGCTAAGGATGCATGCATGAGAAGTAGAGATCAGACTTCTCTGATAATCCCACATAATCCTGATCAACTTTGAGGCTGCCCATAGGAGACCCAAAAGAGCCAGTGGAATCTAAGTGACCAGGAGGGCTTAGGAATGGTCTGAACTTTGAATGTGCTCACCTACCCATACACAGAGTCATTGGCAGAAGATGGAATTTTGCTGTTTCAAGGTGGTCATTATAACCTCTGTAGAATCATTATCTAACCATTAAGCTATTCAGATACAGGAAGTCTCCTAGGAAGTCAGAATTTAAAATAAAAACAAGAATATAAGTAAATAAATAAACACATTTATTTTAAAAATTGAGCTGAACAACAGTATCAATAAATGGCAGGGAATACAGATTTCATAGATTTAACATAGGCAAGTTATTAAACAAGTAAATGGTAACAACAAAAATCTTTAGAGGGAAAATCAAGATCCAGATTTCTTACGTTATCTAAAATGTCTACTTCTCAACAAAAAATTTGAGACATTCAAAGAAACAAAAAAATGTACCCCAGATTCAGGAAAAAAAAATCAATCAATAGAAAATTGTCTCTGAGTGTACCAGGATGTTGGATTTGGCAGACAAGTATCTTAAGACAGCAATTATCAATATGTTAACTATGTTAAAACATCTTTAAAACATATTTAAATAATTAAAGGAAAATATGGCAACAGTGATTCTACAAATAGAAATTCTCAAGGAGAATTTAGTGAAATTGAGGATAGATCAAGAGATATTATCCAATATGAAAAACGGAGGTAAAGATTATTCCAAAAAAATAGAGCCTCCAAGAGCTGTGGGACAGCATCAATTGTAGCAAACTGTGAGTCCCAGAAGGATAGGAGAGAGTGAAAAATTTAAAAAAACAACAACTTTATGCACACAAATCATATCAATTAGATGACAAGGAAAAAGTCCTAGAAAGACATCAATTACCAATACTGACTCAGGAAGAAATAGAAAATATGAACAGACTAATAACAAGTAAAAAAATTAAAGTCATGATTAAAAATCTTCCCCGAGGGCTTCCCTGGTGGTGCAGTGGTTGAGAGTCCACCTGCCAATGCAGGGGACACGGGTTCGTGCCCCAGTCCAGAAAGATCCCACATGCTGTGGAGCAGCTGGGCCCGTGAGCCATGGCCGCTGAACCTGTGCCTCTGGAGCCTGTGCTCTGCAACGGGAGAGGCCACAACAGTGAGAGGCCTGCGTACCGCAAAAAAAAAAAAAAATCTTCCCTGAAAAGAATGTCCAGGACAAGATGGCTTCACTGGTGAATTCTATCAAATAAAGAAGGAAAATAACCAACTTTCTATAATCTCTTTCAGAAAACAGAGAAAGAAACACTCTATAACTCATTCTATAGACACAAAAATCCTTAAGAAAATTTTAGCAAACCAAAGTCAGCAACATATTAAAAAAAGGTTTGCACACCGTGACCAGGTGGAATTTATCCCAAGAAGGCAAAGTTTAGCCAAAAAAAAAGAAAAAAAAAAGGGACTTCCCCAGTGGCGCAGTGGTTATGAATCCACTTGCCAATGCAGGAGACACAGGTTAGATCCCTGGTCAGGGAAGATCCCACTTGCTGCAGAGCAACTAAGCCCGTGAGCCACAACTACTGAGCCCACACGCCTAGAGCCTGCACTCCTCAACAAGAGAAGCCACCGCAATGAGAAGCCTGTGCACTGCAATGAAGAGTAGCCCCCGCTCACTGCAACCAGAGAAAGCCCACGCACAGCAATGAAGACCCAACGCAGCCCCCCCCCCAAAAAAAACAGGTGAAGGCAAAGTTGATTTAACATCTCAAAATCAATGAATGTAATATAAAATATTAATAGAATAAAGGACGAAAAATACACTACCATCTCAATAGACACAGAAAATCATTTAATAAAGTCCAAAATACTTTCATTATAAAAGCACTCAAACAACTAGAAGTAGGAGAATACTTCCTCAACCTGATAAATGATATCTATGAAAAACCCATAGCTAGCATCATACCTCATAGTGAAAGACAGAGTGCTTTCCCACTACAATTGAGAAAGAGACCAGGATATATGCTTTTGCCAGTTCTATTCTACATTATATTGGAGATCCTGCCAGTAAAATAATGTAAGAAAAAAATTAAAAGCATCCAGATTAGAAAATAAACAATAAAACTGTCTTTATTCATAGATAACATGATAACATGATCCTGTATGTAGGAAGTCCCAAGGAAACCCCCCAAAACTAGGACTAAGAGACAATTTCAACAAAATCAGAGAATACAACATCCCTTTACAAAATCAATTGCATTTCTATATACCTGCAACAAACAGTCATAAAATCTAGTTAAGAAAACAATTCCATTTGCAATAGTCTCAAGAGAATAAAATACTTAGGAATAAATTTAACATGAACATTTCAGTTTCATGGATTGAGAGATTCAAGATCATCTGAAGGGAAATTCTGTCCAGGTTGATCTAGAAACGCAACAAAAATTCAAAATCTTAGCAGGCTTTTTTGTAGAAATTGACAAGCTGATCTTAAAATTCAGATGGAAATGCAAGAAACCAGAATAGCCAGTACAACCTTGAAGAAGAGCAAAGTTTGAAGATTTACACTTTTTTATTTCAAAATTTCCTCCATAACTATAATAATACATACAATATGGTACTGTGAAAATTACATACATGCAACAGAATTGAAAGTCCAGAAGCAAATCCTTATATTTATGAACAATGGATACTGGACTAAGGTGCTGAAGCAATAAAATGGGAAAAGGATAGGCTTTTTAACAAATAATGCCCGGACAAAAACCACATACAAAAATGTGAACTTAGACCCTTACCTCACACTATACACAAAAGTTAACTCAACATGAGTAATACATCTAAATGTGAATGCTAAAACTATGTAACATAAAGCAAAATATTCATAATCTTGGTCTGGCCAAAAATGTTTTAGATGCAACACCAAAATCATGGTCCATAAAATTTTTTTAAATTATAAATTAGACTTCACAAAAATGAAAAACGTTTGTCCTTCAGAAGAAACCATTAAGAAAATGAAAATAGTAGTCAAAAACTGGTTAAAAATTTTTCAAATAATATGTCTGATAATAAAAATTTTCAAATAATATATCTGATAATATATTCTGATAATATTCAGAATACGTAAAGAACCCTTAACACTCAGTACAAACAATACAATTCAAAAATTGACAAATGATTTGAATAGACATTTTACTATGAAGATAAACTAATGGTTAATAAGCATATTTTAAAATGCTTGACATCACTAGCTATCAGAAAAAGCAAAATACAACCACAGTGAGATACCATTTCAGACTCCCTAGAATGGCCATAATAAAAATATAGACACTATCAAGAGTTGGCAAGGATATGGAAAAACTGGATCTCTCATGTATTGTTGGTGGGAAGGTAAAATGGTGCAGCCACTTTTGGAAATAGTTTGATAGTTCCTTAAAAAGTTATACATAAATTTACTGATAACCTCCTAATTCCATACCTAGGTATCTACCCAAGATAAAACCTGCGTATATGCAAAAAATATGTATGCACATTTTCATAGCATTATTATTTATAGTAGCCCCCAAATGGACACAATCTTAATCTGGTGAATAGGTAAAATGCTGGCACATGCTATAACATGGATGGACCTGTAAAACATCATGTAACAGTAAAAGAAGCACAGTGCAAAAGAGCACATTCAATGACTCCATTTGTTTTAAATGTCAAGGCACTGATGTCTGAGTTCTCATCAAAAGGAAAAACTTGTTTCTTCTTTTTCTTTAATTTCATATCTGTATGAGGTCATGGATGTTCACTGAACTTACTGTGGTAATCATTTCATGATGTATGTAAGTCAAATCATTATGCTGTACACCTTAAACTTACAGTGCTGTATGTTAATTATATCTCAACAAAACTAGAAGGAAAAAATGTCAAGACAGGGAAATTTTATAGATATAAAAAGCAGATCAGTAGTTGCCTAAAGGTGGAGATGAACACAGATTTTAACTCTAAGTGGTAATAAGGGAACTTGATGAAATATTCAAAACTGGATTGTGGCGATTGTTGCACAACTCTGAAAATTTATAAATTTATTAAAAATAATTGAATCATATCCTTATTATAGGTAAATTTTATGATATATAAATTATACCTAAATAAAGCTGTTGAAAAGTGGATAAGGATTATGTATAAGGACTAACAGTTTGAAATGCAAGCCGAATATATTATTAAGCACCAATGACTATTCAAGGCATTAAAATAGGAAGTCAGAGGATATGTTGTTAGACCCTTACTAAGTCATTGCTTTATGTAAACCTAGTTTATTCACCTAGCTATACTTAAATGTGTTTCTAGTTTTCATGACCTTCTCTACCTTGCCATAAGGGGATCTACACAATGTTAGATAGGGGAGGAAAAAGCAAGGTCACTCACGGTGAAGCAGCTCAGAGGGAAGAAGGAGGAAGGGAGGGAGGGAGGAAGAGACCAGTATGTTTCAGTCAAATACTTAGAAGCTTTTCATTTTAACAAGAGGTAGCAAATTATGGTGGCCAAGTATGTGGACTCTGGAGCCAGTCTGTTGAATTCATAACACTGCCTCTCACATTTACTAGTGATATGACCTTGGATAAGTCACTAAGTTTCTCTGCACCTCAATTTCGTTACCAATAAAATGAGAAAATAATATATTAAATTATTCCTAGGGTGGTTGACAGGATGAGTTAACATGTGCATAGAACCTACAACACTAGGTAACCTAGCATAGAGTAAACACCATACTCTAGTTAGCTGTCATTACTATCTCTAGAGAATAAGACTACTTTAGACAATCCCTGGAAGTTCATCCTGGGACCTATAGGTCTCAGTATAAAGGGTCAACTTTTGGTTAGACAGTGGTAGACCCATTCCTCTAATAAGCTTTTCCTCAGAATTAGAAAAGCTCCAAAAATAATTTTCAAGTACCTATTACCTAATACCAGCTTACTGCATAATCATTTGTAGTTAGCTTATGTGTCAACAAGATGGTATGCAAAAAATAATGAGGAGGATTCAGAATCAAATTTCTTACAGTCATATTACCACTTTCTACAGATATTCATTTTTATGTAACTCTACATTCAATACCCTACAATAAAACCAATATTTAAAATAGACACAGGGAAAGAGCCATCAAAGTCCTATGATATACATCTTTCCCCTAAAAGCCTTTCAGTGTCTTGTGAACACTTATTCATAGCTGGACTCATTCATAAACTTAATTCATTCTCTTCGTTTTACATTTAGTAGTAATAATTTTTTCAATTATTTCTATAGCTTAGGAAGGTGTGAGGTGAAAAATAAACTTTGATGATTAATTTGGTGCTTGACAGGGTATAAATTGTGATGGTTAAAGATTACACTCATTAAAGTAAGACTGGGAAGCTAATTGTGGTCTGTGTTGTCAACTTCCTGTGGTTTTGATATTTTGCAGCTTCTATTTTGTAAATGTTGTGGAAGATAACAAAGCCCTAAGTAAATGACTATAAAATTTTTTTTACGCTCTTTTTCAAATAATCAATTAGATGTCCCAACATTTTATACTGAGAAATTCTTTCTTTTACTGCTGTTTTGTGATAGAAATTTTATTATACACTAAAGGTTTATATTTTATTCTAAGCTATATATATAAATATAATATTTCTATTTATAGAAATAATCAATAAATTATTAAAAATTATATTATTTTAAAAGATCAATAACAATTAAAAGATATCTGATGAATAATCCTTCACCAATACCCTTCATTTATAAATTGGTTAATCTTATGTTTTTATTCCTTCAGTTGAACTTGACGATTTAAAATCATTTTTTAAAAATGCATAATGGTGGGCTTCCCTGGTGGCGCAGTGGTTGAGAGTCCGCCTGCCAATGCAGGGAACACGGGTTCGTGCCCTGGTCCGGGAGGATCCCATGTGCCATGGAGCGGCTGGGCCCGTGAGCCATGGCTGCTGAGTCTGCGCGTCCGGAGCCTGTGCTCCGCAACGGGAGAGGCCACGACAGTGAGAGGCCCGCATACCGCAAAAAAAAAAAAAAAATTCTAATCAGAATCCTTAGCCATTATGCTTTTTGTGTGTGTGTGTGTGTGTGTGGTACGCGGGCCTCTCCCGTTGCGGAGCACAGGCTCCGGACGCGCAGGCTCAGTGGCCATGGCTCACGGGCCCAGCCGCTCCACAGCACACGGGATCCTCCAGGACCGGGGCACGAACCCCTGTCCCCTGCATCGGCAGGCGGACTCTCAACCACTGCGCCACCAGGGAAGCCCTCTGATTAGAATTCAATTAAACTTTAATTGTGGAAAAATAGTCATTTTTGCACATGTATGTATGGGTTTTCCCATATAAAACTTGGTAGATGTGTTTATTTACATTTGTCTTCACGTAGGTCCTCTTCGTTTCTTGTTAAACTTACATTCCTTGATATTTTGTAATTTTTCTTCTAATGTAGAATATCGTTTTCCAGTCCATCTTCTAATTGGTATTTGCTACAATATCAAGAAACTGCTCTATTACTGAACTCTTTCATTATGTTAATAGAGGTTGTACAGTGTAGGGGCTCACAATACAGATTCTAGAACCCCAATTCAGTGTGACACTAAGAGAGTCACTAACTTTGTGGTGCCCCAGTTTCCTTATTTGTAAACTGGGAATGATAATAATAGTACCTATTTCATAGTTTTGTTATGAGGTTAAATAATTTATGTAAAGTTTTTAGAATGTCTTGCACGCATTAGTGATTGTTACTTCTATTCTCAGAGAGCTTCTAGGTACATAATCTACCTGTAAGTATTTTAACTTTATCTTTACAATAGTTCTACCTTTTATTTATTTGGTTTGCATCTTATCATATTGGACAGAATTTCCTAGCCAATATTAACTAACTTTTCTTGTTCCTAATGTAATACAATTACTTTATTGTTTCATAGAAAGTGTGGTGCTGTCCATTGACTTAAGAGCTATTACCTGTTATAGAATATTGTAAGTATTCTTTCTTCAGTATTGGATGTGGAATGGAATTTATCAACTACTTGTTAATTGTCTCTAATACTACCATACCAAATTTGGCCTACTAACATGACACACTGAGAGATTTCTTTACATTAAGTCATCCTTAGATTTGTTAGGGGAAGCATTTTGATAAATAATATTTTCCAGAAATAAACATTTCTTTAAATGAAATTGTCAAATTTGTGGCCTAAGGTGAAAGTATAACTCTGGAGTCAGATGCTTGTATTTTGTGGAGCTTTGTTTTCTTTTGTTTTTGTTTTTTTACTTAACCTAGCTTTGCTTCCGTTGCCTAACATCTAAAATGTTGCCTATTTTATAGAATGCTTGTGAAGATTAAATAAGTTAAGGACATACCACAACACCTGGCACATAATAAAAAGTGTGTTCAGGTTATCCATTCCCGTCTCATATCTTCATTGTTCTATGTATGCTTAACCTGTATAAAATGAATCTGTTTTTCCCATTCAGTGATTTGTTGTTTTAAATTCATCTTCATCTAATATTAATATTTCTTCTGCTTTGAGTTTGAAATTTTCCAAAAATAATATTTTCTACTTTTATGCTTAGCTTTTTATATGTAGTCTTTACAAATAGTCTTTGGTATACTTGATGTCATTAAGTCTTATTTTCTACACTTCTATAAGACATACTTTCAGACTAAAGGCAAATGAAATGATTTATTCAATACATATTTTCTGAATTGTTCCAGACTGCCTCTGCCATCCTAGACTTTGAGACTAAGGGGTAATTAATACTATTGAAATATATAAATTCTGTCCTCAAGGAGCTTACACTTTGAAATATATTGAGCTTACATATATCTACTAACAGTATTTTTTTTGTTTAACCTGCCCAACATAAGGCAGCTGCTTTATGATATGAATATGTATTAAAGTAAGAAAATAAGAACCTTTACTTAGTGTATATGTTCATAAATCATGTGCATTGAGAACATAAATACTTTCTGTATTAAGGAGTCTTCATTTAGTCATATCTAAAAGTTCTGCTGCTCTGCCAACTTTCGTGACTTATGTGTGGTGGTTGGAAAATATTATATCTTACTGTAACTACTCAAATGGAAGCTTAGTTAGATATTTCTGTATGAGTGTATATAAACATCCTAAGTTTAAAAAGAAAGACAATTTCTCTCTCAGTGACTCTGGAGATTCTGTAAATCTGTTTGACCTCAAAAATTTTAAATATTCTCACAGGTCCTAATGAATTAACAAGCTAGAATTTCAATTTTGACTACAATAACTGTCTTTGCTTAAGCCCCTACATCGTTACTGAAATTTAGACATTAGCCGCCTCCAGTTTCTTTAGAATAAATACAACTAGTCATTATTTTTTCCGAAGAAATATCAGTTTCTCTCTAAAATATGACCTTTTACTCTCACTTTTCTGATTTCACACTAAAGAAATATGTATCCTCTTCAGGAAGGGAAAGACAATCATGACTTATTAAAAATATATAGAAAAAAGGGGAAGCAGGATTTCTAACTTGTATTAAGTAGTTTACTTATATTACTGTTACTTTATGCTCAACCTATCCTGCCATTTGGATAAGTTACTAGTACAGGAAGTAGGTTAGTAAATTCATGCTTAAATTAAGTCTGAAGCACATATAATTATAGGGTGGCATTTCAGAATGACAGAATTTCATTTTCTAAGTTGTTATGCAAGTGGCTTTCTAGGGATGTTTTCCTCATTGCTTCTAAAAAATCAAGTTGAGGAGAAGGTAAAATTTTCAACTTTTTATTTTTCAGTATTACTTTGTTATATTCATTAAGTATAACAGATCCCTGATTGCCCAGCAACTAAGCCTAATGAGATTTCTCTCCTTTATTTTCTTCCGTCCTTCTTTTCATCTGTCCATCCTCACTTCCTTCCTCTACTTATTTTGCTCTTTTTTATTCTTTTATTAGGATGATTTTGTATTAAAGTATACTGTTTTATTTTTCTTGCTTTTGTTTCTAAATTATATGTAAGAGTTTGATATTCAGTTCATGAAATTTCATGACAGCCCACATTTCTCACCATCAACAGATAAAACGTTTTAGAATAAAACACAGGTAACTTGATAGCCAAATAGCCAAGCTCTTCTTTCTTCTTTGGTGTCAAGGTAATAATGACTTCATGAGCTGGGAAATGTTTCCTCTTCATTCTTCTAGAAGAGTATGTAAAGTTAGCATTATTTCTTCCTTAAAAGTTTGGCAGAGTTACTAATAGTGCTATTTTCTCCAGGAGGTTTTCAGTTGTTTGGAAATTAAATAACACATTTTTAAATACCCATGGGCCAAAGAAGAAATAATAAAATAATTAGAAATCATTTTTATCTGAATGACAATGAAAACAGAATATATCTAGTTTTGTAGGCTGCAATTAAAGGAGTACTTAAAGGGAAACGTGTAGCACTAAATATTTACATTAGAAAGAAAGAAAGTTTCAAATCAACAACCTCAGAGTCCACCTTAAAAAATTAGAAAAGAACAAAATAATTAAATAGTACAAAATACTGCATTATGTCCTTCACCCAAATTCCTCAAATGCTAATTCTTTACCATACTTGCTTAGCCATTGGTTCTTTCTTCTCTCCTTCTCTCTGCAACATTTCGGAGTAAATTGAATATATTATGCCCCTTTACCTTTAAATATTTCAGTGATAACTCCCTACTCCTCTCAAAGAGAGAGAGAAACAGAGAGAGAGAGAGAGAGAGAGAGAGAGGATTGTCTTCTATAACCATAGTACAATTATGAAAATCTGGAAATTACCATTCACCTTGTTCGGTTGTTGCCATTGTCCTCCTGATGTCCAGAAACCACACAAATATTATACATTACATTTAGTTGCATATGTCTTTAGTTTCCTTTAATATGGAAAAGATTATTTCTGATTATTTTCTCATTTTTTTGTGAAGGCAGAAACTGAAAGCTCAGCAGAATGTTTAAGTGATTTGCCAAGGTCACAGTTGATAAGTGCTACAGCCAGGGTTGAATTATCTTTTGACTCCTTTCTAGTACTATTTTTCCCCTGAGATATATTGGGATGTGTGTGTGTGTGTGTGTGTGTGTGTGTGTGTGTGTGTGATTGTGTTCCGCAGGTTTCTCACCTATGTGCCCAATGTCAGCTACCGTATCTTACCAACCCCATCACCTAATGCAGTGCAGTAAAAACAGTGGTCACTCACTTGTTGTCCACATTTGATTATAGGTTAACAACGTGACCTACATGCTTGCAATATGACCAAATTTTAATTAGAATTCTTTTCTTGTGGCTGATGAGAGTTAGCTTCCTTTACTTTGAGTGTAATCAATTTTTAACAGAAAGGGTCCTTGGTAAAATAACTTCATATGTGTATCAAAACAGTTTGTTAACAAAGGGAACGTTATGGATGTGTGTCCAATGCCTTGTTCCCTGACTTAAAATAATTAGGCTTCATGGAAGAAAAATTATTTGCTTTAAGGAACTCTCCTGAGTGAGAAATTGTCCCTATGAGATTTAAGAGGTGTGATTGATTTCATTGACATTTCAGGTGTTA
Source organism: Hyperoodon ampullatus (assembly GCF_949752795.1). Taxonomy (NCBI): domain Eukaryota; kingdom Metazoa; phylum Chordata; class Mammalia; order Artiodactyla; family Ziphiidae; genus Hyperoodon; species Hyperoodon ampullatus. Next base: position 109,035,581 of record NC_136913.1, on the reverse strand, counting down.
TTTTTTCAAATGAACTTGACTTTTCTATTATTGAAATGAAGATTTTTTTCCCCCAGCTGAGTAATGCAATGGACAAAAGATGTTTGAAATTAAGTGTAATAAGCAATTTATTATTGAGAAAGAAAAATAAGGTCCTTAAAGTGCTTCAAATCATTCTCCACACAAATACATGACCCATGCAAATTCAAACTTTCTTGCAATTCGAGTAAGTTCTACAATGGAGGAATAAGCCTCTTAACAAGATTGAATTTGCTATTGTGCATGTTACAAGCTGAACAAACAGAGATTGGGGAAGGCTCTGTTCATTCATGTGTCTCCTTTAAAAAACAAATACCAGTTTAATATAAATGGAAATGAGGGCAACATTAGTGTGAACACAAATCTTGATCCATTGTAACCTAATAATGAAAGCCATATTTTTTTGAGGTTGGATAAATGGATAACGTCAGACATTTTAGAATCTGAATGATCACCGTTTTGTTAAGATTTTCTTTTCTGAATTATACTTTGCATGCTGGGATAATGATAAGCTCTAGCACTAAAAGTTTTGAATGCTGATACGCAAAACTAAAATAGGATGATTAGAAATAATGATGAAAAAAGTACAAATATTACAAAACAAAACTTGAAAGCCAGCTTTGTAAAATTCTGTCTTTATAATCTTTATATTATCAAAACGCCATACCTAGTGGTTGTACTCAAACATTTGCTCTGCTTCAAAGGTATGATCATAGCAGTATTATTACAGAACTTTGCTTTTGTGAACAGGCAGAACTGAAATGTTTCCCTTAATTTGGGAGATGACAATTTCTGAAGAGTACAGGGAGAAGGTTTGTTTCTAACTCCAAAAGAAGGACTTCATATTACTCTGTGTCTTAACAGCTTTTAAAAGTTATAAATCAAACTTAACTTCTCTGAATTGTAAAAAGTAAAACTTTCATTTCTAAAGGATACTTTCTTATCTTTTATAACCCATAAATAACTTCATTAAGTCGTTATTTAAAATATAGATGTGCCTCAACTTTCTGATTTGACTGTATAAGTAGTCTTTGGAAATGACTGGGGGTGGAACACGGGGATAATCTAAAATGTAACAAGGAGGATTTGCTAAATGAGTTTGGTCCTCTGTAAATGTGGGCAATAGGCTTATCTCAAGGAATTATTTTGAAAATTAGATTAGATTATGTATGTAAAATACTCAATATAATGCTTGTGAAGCCAGAGTGAACATTTGGAAATAATAGCTGTCCTTGTTACTACTATTTTGTTAAATGGGCAAATTTCTTCCTAATTTTCCTCTTTCCTAGACTTAAATTCAATAAATAATTTTGCATTATACAGGGTTGGCCAAAAGGTCCATTCGGTTTTTTCCATAAGCTGGCTCTAGTAGCCCTTAGTTGTCTTTAACTTCATTCAAAACGATTTTGTTAAATTGTATGTGACAGCTGTCATATCAGCATGCATTTAAAAAAAGACATCAAAATTGGTGAATTTTTGTGTGGCCATTTTAATATTGAGGATGAAAGAAAAAAAGCAACATTTTCGGCATATTATGCTTTATTATTTCAAGAAAGGTAAAAATGCAACTGAAACGCAAAAAAAAAGATTTGTGCAGTGTCTGGAGAAGGTGCTGTGACTGATCGAACATGTCAAAAGTGGTTTGTGAAGGTTCGTGCTGGAGATTCCTCGCAGGACGATGCGCCACGGTTGGGTAGACCAGTTGAAGTTGACAGCGATCAAATCGAGACATTGAGAACAATCAACGTTATACCACACGGGAGATAGCCGACATACTCAAAATATCCAAATCAAGCGTTGAAAATCATTTGCACCAGCTTGGTTATGTGAATCGCTTTGATGTTTGGGCTCCACATAAGAGAAAAAAACCTTCTTGACTGTATTTCCACATGTGATTCTCTACTTAAACATAATGAAAAAGTTTTGTTTTTAAAACAAATTGTGACAGGTGACAAAAAGTGGACACTGTACAATAATGTGGAATGGAAGAGATCGTGGGGCAACCGAAATGAACCACCACCAACCACACCAAAGGCCGGTCTTCATCCAAAGAAGGTGATGTTGTGTATATGGTGGGATTGGAAGGGAGTCCTCTATTATGAGCTCCTTCCAGAAAAACCAAACGATTAATTCCAACAAGTACTGCTCCTAATTAGACCAACTGAAAGCAGCACTCCATAAAAAGCATCTGGAATTAGTCAACAGAGAATGCATAATCTTCCATCAGGATAACGCAAGACCGCATATTTATTTGATGACCAGGCAAAAACAGTTACAGCTTGTCTGGGAAGTTCTGATTCATCCGCCATATTCACCAGACATTGCACCTTCGGATTTCCATTTATTTCAGTCTTTACAAAATTCTCTTAATGGAAAAAATTTTAATTCCTTGGAAGTCTGTAAAAGGCACCTGGAATAATTCTTTGCATAAAAAGATAAAAAGTTTTGGGAAGATGGAATTATGAAGTTGCCTGAAAAATGGCAGAAGGTAGTGGAACAAAAGGGTGAATATGTTGTTCAATAAAGTTCTTGGTGAAAATGAAAAATATGTCTTTTATTTTTACTTAAAATACAGATTATTACTTTGAGTGTAATATTCTAGAGAAGGAGAAGCCAACTCAATATTTGGCCAACCCAATATTTGGAAACATACCATAATTCCTAATTTTAAAAACTAGAAAAAGATTTGAAGCAACTAAAGTTATACTTGGGTTTTTAATGGTTTTTATAACATTATATGTTTCATATATACAGTATTATATTTTGACTTTGGTATACACTACAGTGTGCTCACCACCAGAATTTCAGTTTCCATCTGTCACCATACTGTTGACCCTCTTGATCCATTTTGCCCTCCCCACCCCCTTCCCCTCTGGTAACTACTACTGTTCTCTGTATCTATGTGTTTGATTTTGTTTGGTTTGGTTTGTTGGTTTGTTTTTTCATACGAGTGAAATCATATGGTATTTATCTTTCTTTCTTTGACTTATTTCACTCAGCATAATACCCTCAAGTTCCATCTATGTTGAAGCAAATGGCAAGGTTTCATCTTTTTTATGGCTGAGTGTACACTTGGTTTTATAGAGACTGAGAAAGAGTTTCTTTTTTCCCTTATCTATATATACATCATTTAGTTTGTAGCTCATTATGTATGCTAATATACACTGGAGAAATATTTAACAGTTTGGGGAAGCCATATTATTTAAGGTAGGATTTATTGCTCTAAATTAGCATAGTAATTTATGAAATGATAACAGTCAATAAAAGAACTATATAACGAATGCTGAAGGGGCAAAGTTCTAATAGGATACTTAGTCAAAATGCTTGTCAAATACTGAATTTTTTACTATATTTCCAAGTGTTACAAACATTGTATATTCTTATTTGTATGTACTATTTTATTTATTTTACCTTGTATCTTTCCTCAAAGCTTTGAGATAATTTGAAGATACTTGTAAATAATTTGGCCCATACTTCTCTTGGATTCAGACAGCCACATCCACAAAAGTGGCCCCTAGGGAAATGATCTTCTCAATATAATTTGTCTAAGAAAAGAATTTGGCAGATTCATTGTCCATCTTAGTATTCACAAGTTTGTTATAATTTTGTCAATGATTGGTTTATACAATATACAGAATTTTAAGTTTGTAAAATTAAGCTCAGAAAAATTCACGAGTTGGCTTCTCCTCTAGAATATTACACTCAAAGTAATATCTGTCTAATCACAATACATTTTCTAAATGTATTGATGAAGGTGCTAAAACAATTAACAATCTAATGGCTATGTAATATTTGCTTCTGATCAAAAGAAATTTTCCAAAATAATTGAGAGAAAATCCATTTTTGAAAATTTACTATTCTTGAAATAATTTTTATTATGGTTGAAAACAAAGATTTCCCTCAACTTTTATAATCCAGGGATAGACAGAGCTCCTAAATTTTAGGTTTTTAGATTACTCTTCTCTTCCTCTTCCTCACCCCAAAACTTTGACACACTATTGATAAATACTGTTGAACACTTAAATGCAAAGAAAGACCTTGGCATTTAAAGAAATAACCTATTGATTTACCAAGTGGTATTTGAGAATTTTTACTTCTGACATCAAAGTGTTAACTTTTTGCAGGGTATAACTTCTTATACTTATTTGAGTTGAATGTTAGTTTACTCTGAAAGTCTCAAGAAAGGTCGTCAAAGAACTGATTAAGTCAAACTCTTTGGGGATTCCTGGCTGCTGTGTTGTTGCTTGCTAGGAACCATAATAAAACAATTAGGATTAATTAAAACTCTGCCTGATTAGGATATATGAACTAGTACGTGATTGTCACAGCTAATATTTTGGGCCTGCCAGTGCCACCTCTGATCAGCACATGCCCTCATGATACAACTTGACAATTTCAAAGCATTGCTGAAGTTATGATACTACAGCATGCATTTCCTAATGGGCTTTTCTGACACTCAGGTTCCCTGCTTTGCCTCAGGGGCTGAAATAGCGGTGCATTTCTGTGCTCCTTATTACCTGAGATAAATTTCAATGCTACAACAAGGCACTCTGGTAACATGTTTTCATTAGGCTACAGAGAAACGTTCATGCACCAATACATTTGAACTTCATTTAAAATGTAGACTGGCTACCAAAGAGAACTTAAAAGTAAAACCCCAGTTGAACCAAACAAAAGAAAACAAGAAATCACACTAAACCATAAACATTAGCCACCGGCGATTCGGTAGTCTTTTTCACTCCGATCCTGACATTTTAAATGATTAATCCATATACATCTAGATCGAGGACAAGAAGCTGTAACTAACCTCATGGCTCTTATTTTTCCAGGACCAATAAACAACAGATATATTCTTAATAGTTTCTCTACTCATTCAGAGTTCTTTTCTGAGAACAAGCCAAGGGCCATTTTTGAAAAAACGACACAGGAGTCAAAGTTTGATTTCAGTGGTTCTCCATTTCATTGGTAGTTAAGCTCTTCTTCTAACCTTCTTTCAGCAATTCCTTGTCCAAAGTCTCAACTTTTCTCAGTCCATTGTATCCTGGCCCCTAATGGTACCCTTAGTTGGGTACCCTCCAAATGTAACTGTAAATTTAACCTCTGACCTGATGTAGGAGTAATTAAAGGAACATAACACTTTAGTCCTATAAAACTTGGCATTCAAGATAAATAGAAAAATAATAATGAAGAACACAAAGTCCTAACACACCATTTTCACTCATGCAGATTGTCTTCCATGCTGACACATTTTTACGTCAATTTACTCATAGTTTACATATCAGTTTCTGTGTTATATGATAATTATTTTCGTACTTTCACAGTCTTGATGATTAGTATTTTAATGTACTTTGTCTTTTGACATGCTGATCTACCAAAATTTATTAAGTCATTTCACTAAAGATAAATAATTAATTATGACCTGTATTTTCTTCTCTAGGTAAACATTTCAATGGAGGTATTAATGCAAACATTTTTTCTACTGTTTTTCTGAAAAGAATACATAGTAGTGGAATTACTGAGTCAAAGGATGTGTATATTTTGTGGTGCACAGCTCACATTGCTATATTTCTTTCTAAAAGGCTTATTCCAATTTGTAATGCCACTCCAGTTGAAATACATTAACACCTTACCAATATTGTTTATTATTATTATGAATGTGTTTGTGCTTTCATAAAATACCAAGATGACTCCAGTTTGATTACACTTAGTGAGAATTCACGTTTTCCAGCATGTTCAATCATTAATTTTCCATTATGGGAAATATCTATTCAATTTTTTGGTCTCTTTTTCTATTGAGAACTTGATGTTGTTCTTATAAATCTGAATACATTCTTGATATATCATAAATGCAAACACCGTGTTGGAAGCAGTGCAGATATTTTCAAAAATTTCTAGCTGATTTATATATTATTTAATTTTTATTTTATAATTTAAAATTTTTATATTCAAACTGGATATATTCTATATATCATCAAATTTGCCATTTTAGCCACTTTTAGTGTACAGTTCAGTGTCATTAATTATATTTAATGTTGTGTCACCATCAATACTATTTCCAAATATTCAATCACCACAAACAGGTGCTGCTGGACGTGGGCTTTCTCTGTTTGTAGCGAGTGGGGGCTACTCTTCGCTGCGGTGTGCGGGCCCCTCATGGCGGCGGCCCCTCCCGTTGTGGAGCATGGGCTGTAGGTGCGAGGGCCTCAGCAGTTGCGGCACAAGGGCTCAGCAGTTGTGGCTCACGAGCTCTAGAGTGCAGGCTCAGCAGTTGTGGCACACAGGCTCACGGCATGCAGGATCTTCCCGGACGAGGGCTCGAACCCATGTCCCCTGCATTGGCAGGCAGACTCTCAACCACTGCACCACCAGGGAAGTCCCTTTGTTCACTTTTTAATTGGCTTGTCCTCTGTTGTTGAGTTATAGGAGTTCTATGTATATTATGGCTATTGAACTCTCATCAGACATATAATTTGCAAATAATTTATCCAATTCTCTATACTGTTTTTTCACTTTCTTGATAACGTCCTTTGAGGCATAAAAGTTCTTAATTTTGTTGGAGTCCAATATATCTATTTTATTCTTTTGTTTTCCATGCTTTTAGTGTCATATTTAAGAATCCATTGCTAAATTCAAAGTCATGAAAATTTAACCCTATGTTTTCTTGTAATCTTTATAGTTTTATGTCTTATATTTAGGACGCTGATGCATTTTGAGTTAATTTTTGCACATCATGAGAGTTAGCGGTCCAATTTCATTCTTTTGCACATGGATATCCAGTTGTTCCAGTACCAACTATTGAAGACATTATTCTTTCTCCATTGGATGGACTTGGCAAACTTGTCAAAAATCAATTGAACATAGATTTATGGATTTATATCCGGGCTCTCAATTCTGTTCCACAGGTCTGTATGTATATACTTATATAAGTACCACACTGTCTTGATTACCACAGCTTTATAGTGAGTCCTCTAAATTTATTCTTCTTTTTCAGGGTTGTTTTTGCTATTCAGGGGCCCTTGCAACTCCAAATGAATTTGAGAATAAGCTTTTATTTCTGCAGAAACAAGGCTGCTAGAATTTTGGTAAGGATTGCACTGAATCTGTAGAACATTTTGGGTAGTATTGATATCTTAACAATATCAAGTTTTCTTATGATTAACACAAGATGTCTTTCCACTTATTTTGGTCTTCTTCAATTTCTTTCAGCAATGTTTTGTACTTTTCAATGTAAAACTCATTCATCATTCTGGTTATATTTGTACCTAGGTATTTTATTCTTCTAGCTGCTATTGTAAATGTAATTGCTTTCTTAATTTCCTTTTTGGATATCTTTTTTTTACCTTTTTTGTTTTTTTGGCTGCACCGTGCTGCGCAGCAGGTGGATCCTTAGTTCCCAGACCAGGGATCAAACCCGTGTCCCCTGCAGTGGAAGTGTGGCGGTTTAACAACTGGACTGCCAGGGAAGTCCCCTTTTTGGATTGCTTATTGCTGGTTTATAGAGCCACAACTGATTTTTACATGTTCATTGTATACCATGTAAATTTACTGAATTAATTTATTAGCTTTAATAGCTTTCTTGTGGATTCTTTGGAATTTTCTGTATTTTTTTCACCATATCATCTGTGAATAGCGATACTTAAATTCTTCCTTTTCAATTTGGACACCTTTTATTTGTTTTTATTGTCTAATTGCTCTGGCTAGAACTTCCAGTACAATGCTGAGTAACAATGGTCAAACAGGTATTTATGTCTTGTGGCTGACTTAGGGGAAAAGTTTTAATCCTTTCATCACTGAATGTGATGTTAGCTGTGGGTTTTTCAGGAATGTTCTTTATCATGTTGGGAAAGTTCCCTTCTATTCCTACTTTTCTGAATTTTTTTTTTTATCATGAAATCATGTTGGGTTTCTCAATTATCTTTTCTGCATCAATTGATATGATCATGTTTTATTGTCGTTCTATTGATGTGATGCATTATATTGATTGATTTTCTTAATTTGAGCCACTCTTACATTCCTGGGATAAATCCCACTTTTCATTGGATGTAATTCTTTTGGTATTATGTTGATTTGGTCTGCTAGTAAAATGTTTAGGTTTTTTTGCATCTATATTCATAAGGTATTTTGGTCTGTATCTGACTTTGTTATCACGGTAAGGCTGTGCTCACAGAATGAGTTAGGAAGTGTTCCATCCTCTTCAATTTTTGGAAAGGTTTGAGACGAATTGGTATTAACTCTTTAAATATTTAGAAGAATTCACCAGTTTAATCATCTGGTCATTGATTTTCTTTATTGGGAAGATTTGATTCAGTCTCTTAGTTGTTATAGGTTTATTGAGATTTTCTATTTCAGTTTGAGTCAGTTTAGGTAATTTATGTGTTTCTAGGAATTTGTCTGTTTCATCTAGGTTATCTGTTAATGTACAATTGTTCGTAGTCTTCTAGTATGTCCTTTTTATTTGTGTAATGTTGGTAGGAAGGTCCTCACTTTCCTCCCTGGGGTTTCACAACCCCTCCTGCCTAATTCTCAAAGCTCCCACAAAGACACTTTTGTCTATGGCTGACTGCCCAATTATTGTTTCTGTGGGAGTATATGACAGAGGACCTCCTATTTCACCATCTTGCTGGTGTCATTCCCTCTGAGCTTTTTTTCTTTTCATTTTGACTTCTTTCTTTTATTTTAGAGACTTTCTGGAAATATCTGGTGATTTTTAGTGGTCATTAAAAGTGCACCCTAGGGCTTCCCTGGTGGCGCAGTGGTTGAGAGTCCGCCTGCTGATGCAGGGGACATGGGTTCGTGCCCTGGTCCGGGAAGATCCCACATGCCGCGGAGCGGCTGGGCCCGTGATCCATGGCCGCTGAGCCTGCGTGTCTGGAGCCTGTGCTCCGCAACGGGAGAGGCCACAACAGCGAGAGGCCCGTGTACCGCAAAAAAAAAAAAAAAAAAAAAAAAAAGTTACATGTAAGAGTAACTACATTTATACTAAACACCTACATGATCTTTTGTCTATAGTTGTTCATTACAGTATAGTTTATTACCTAATAAACACATCAGTTGATTAGTTTGATTTAATAATAGCATGACTTTGTTGGTCATTTTCATGTTAAAATGTTATTTCCTCTTTAAAAAGGTCATTTTTGCTATAGCAAACCTGGTGATATTAGGGAAAATGCCCACAAATATTTACTTGGAAATGATTCCTAATTAAGTTAGCGTCCTTGAATAGCCATTACTTCGAATATTTCTTTGAATTTTTCACAGCACCTAGTACTATTTTAGGCACATAGTAGGCACTCATTAATTGAATATTTACTTAATAACTCATATTTGCCTGTAGCTGGGATCAGTGCTGAAACTATAGAGATGGAATGAACTGTGCAGATTTCAGCATGACTGGTTGGGAGGGAAGGAGAGACAAGAGATGAGACCTGAAAAGTAGGCAGGTGCCAGATCTTGATGGGCCCTTTATGTTTTATTTAAGAGATTGAACTTTATTCTAATTGCTATGGGGTATCATTAAACAGATTTAAGCAAAACATTAATGTGGTCATACCTGAATATTAGAACTATCACCCTGCCAACAACACCAGCAGTAGTTTTGAACACTTGGAGAAGACTGGAAAGTCACCACTGGATTTGGCGTCTGGAAGGTCATTGTTTACTATGACCAAAAACAGTTGTTTCAGTGTAATGGTAGGGTTTGAAGGAAAATGTGTGAAAAGTGAATAGACTAATCTTTCAAGAAGGTTAGCTTTGAAATATAGAAATAATAAGGAATATGTAGCACCATGGAAGTTTTATTTGGTTGCACATTTATTTGTTTCTTTTAAGGTTAGAGAGAATTGAATATGTTTAAATATTATGGGGGGAAATCTCCTTAGAAGAAGTTGAAAAGACAGAATATTGATTCAGTGAGATTCCTAAAGAAGCAGGAGGGGATGAAATCTAGATGCATTCAAGTACTAGTTAAATGCTCATTATTTAATGAATGATCCACAATTATACTGGAAATGTTCATATTTTTAGAAATATTTTCAGACTTAAAAAAACATACAAGAAGAATAAAAGCTTTTTTCTTGAATCAATAAAGAGAAAATTGATGCCATGTTACCCAGGAATACTTTGATGCCTATTTTCTACAGACACTCTCTTATATAACCATAGTACAACCACCAAAATTAATAAATAAGCATTAATTGGTTACAACTTATCCACATAGCCCATTCAAATTCCATCAATTATTCCAATAATATCCTTTGCAGATAAAGGATCCAAGTGAGGATAAGTCATTGCAATAAAGATATGATTTCCTTTAGTCTCCTTCAAACTGGAACCATTCCTTAGTCTTTCCTGACTTTCTTAACTTTGACACTTTTGAAAATTGCAGGCCAGTTATTTGGTAGAATATGCCTCCATTTGTGTTTGTGTCATGTTCCTTTCTGGTTAGATTCAGGTTCTGCATTTTGGGCACAAGTATTACAGAAAGGAAGCTGTGTTTTTCTCAGTATATCTTAACGTATAAGGTGGTAGAAGATTTCAATTTATCCATTTATTGGTGATATTAACTATAATCAATTGATTAAAGTAGTGTCTGTCAGATCTCTTTGTTGTAAAGTTACTTGTTCCTTTTATATTTAGCATGTATTTTTGAGGCAATACTTTGACACCATGTGCACATCTCTCTTCTCATCAAACATTCACCCAGGAGTTTTAGCATCACTAATGGTTCTTGCCTAGATTATCACTTTTATGATTGCCAAATGGTGGCTTTCTAATTCCATCCTTCCTTCTATATTTATTAGTTGGCATTTCAGTCTATGGTAGAGCTTTTTCCTCCCTTCCTTCATTCTTTATTTCCTTGTTTCCCTTTTATTTCTTCCTTTCTATGTCAATATGGATCATTGATTATTTTATTTATTTTGCTTTATCTATTTATTTATTTATTATTGCTAATTTTGAAGCTAACATTGCCCCATTTCTGGCCAGTAGGAGTTCCTGCAAGATAGCATCTGTGTCCTTTTGAAATGCAAACATCATTCTTTGAATTTTCTTACTTTCTGACACAGCAGGATGATCCATGCTCATCTTGTACTTTTTTCTGACCCACCAACCCCTCCATTTCCCCAAGATGCCCTGCTTTTTTATTCCCACTGAAGAGTAACATTAGAGACCAAGATATGGGCCATGGATAGCTCATTGCTCCCAGAAATTCTCACTGGGTAAAATTTTATGTATCTATCCATTTATCTATATTTATTTCTATACCCATTTATTTGTATATTTAAAATTTTAAAACCATGGATTCTTTCCAATACATCCAGTTCTAAAACCTAACCACAGTGTTCATTTTTAGCTCTTCCTTCCTTTTATTTTCTTATATTTATAACCCCCTTCTCTGACAGTGAGAAATCTGGGTTCTGTTATCCTCTATATATTTACATGTTTTCCTAGTCTACTTGTATGAAACCAATCTCCCAACTCTGCTAATCTTCAGGCTTGTTTCCTTGTATTGGCCCTCATACCCTCTGGAACAGTCCCCCCTCACCGGGCATGCCTTCTTCATGCAAACCCCAAGAGGTTTTTTTACTGCATTTTTAAGGAAGGAATGAAGGAAGAAAATCAGGCTACAGATGATTCTGAGTAGAGAAGAATTAACTTACAGACCTAGGATATTTCTCTAGGATTTTAGGGAATGTAAACCAATCACAAAGTAGGTCAAATGGACATGATCCCAGGAACCCCACAATCCATTACCCAAAATTATAAAAATAAAGCAGTTAAATCCCACAACATTGTTGAACCTGTGTCCTTTTCTAGGCACTTTTGTTTGGAGCTAGTAATAAACAGAAGGATTTCAAATTAAGGCACATGCCCTAGTTTAGAGAAAAAAATAGGACAAAGATAAAAACATTTATTCATCAAATACTTATCAATAGACTACTGTGTGTCAGGCAGTTTTCTCGACTCTGAGGAAACAGTGGTAGATATGGCAAACATAGATTCACTGTTGTCTGGGGTTATATTCTAATGGGGGGAGACAGGCAGTAACCAAAGTAGTTATACCTCGAGATGAGTGCTGTGAAGAAAATGAAAGAATGATATGTTAATGACTGGGTAACTATTTAAGCTGGAGTGGTCAAGAAAGCTCTCCCAGAAGATGACATTTAACCAGGGAACTCAATAGCAAGAAGGAGCAGGTCATGTAAAGATTAGAGAAAATAACATCTCTGACATAGGAGACAGCTAAAGGAAAAAGTCCCCAAGAGATGAATGACCTTGGTGGGAACATAATTAAAGAACATAAAGAAGGAAGTGCAGGTAAACTATGATACATTCTAAAGAGATAGGTAAAGGTCAGATTGCGTAGGGCTTTGTAAACCAGAGTAAGTTTACATTTTATTCTAAACATAATGGAAAGTCACTTGAAGTCTTTAAGCATAGTATAGTAAATGTTCTAATAGAGGTATCTGGAGGGAGGGTGATTTGAAAACACAGCCTTGAGTGGGAGTGTAAGGGAAAGCCAAGCCTGAAAATGTGATGAGTTAAAAAGGTCAGTCAGAGAGCCAAAGTGTGGAGAAGGGGTGCAAGGGGATCTGTGTATATGATTGGAAGAGGGCCCTGGCTTGTTAGACTCAGAAATAATATTTCAGGGAAAAAGAATACAATTAAGCAAACTCATTAGAACATAAAACACTGTGGTGTATGTTGGGAAGAATAAGTCTGGTTGGAAGGCCTAAAGCAAGGAGGAATGAAATAATAACCAATGAGTTGGAAAATTACTAAAACTACAGACATCATAAATGAAGCAAGATATAATGAGGGCCTGAATTAGGTCCACAGAAATGGGGATAACTTTGGAAGAAGGAATGTGTTAAAGAAACATTAAGTGTACAATATATTGTCAACAGTTGCTAGTTTATTGGGTGTGGGAGTGAGGGAGACAGAAAAGGAGCACTCAAGAATAATGTATGGGTTTTTAGGCTCAGGTGATATACAAAGACCATACAAAAGTTAAATTAGCTTATGTCGGATTGATGGGATTATGAGAGATTTTGCCTTTCTTCTTTTTTTTTTCACTGACAATCCTTGTCCCTTTTATTGAATACATACACATATATATATTTAACATCTTTATCGGAGTATAACTGCTTTACAGTGGTGTGTTAGTCTCTGCTTTATAACAAAGTGAATCAGTTATACATATATATATATATATCCGCATATCTCTTCCCTCTTGCGTCTCCCTCCCTCACACCCTCCCTATCCCACCCCCTAGGTGGTCACAAAGCACCAAGCTGATCTCCCTGTGCTATGCAGCTGCTTCTCACTATCTATTTTACATTTGGTAGTGTATATATGTCCATGCCACTCTCTCACTTTGTCCCAACGTACCCTTCCCCCTCCCCGTATCCTCAAGTCCATTCTCTAGTAGGTCTGCGTCTTTATTCCCGTCTTGCCCCTAGGTTCTTCATGACCATTTTTTTGGTTGTTTTTTAGATTCCATATTATGTGTTAGCATGTGGTATTTGTTTTTCTCTTTCTGACTTACTTCACTCTGTATGACAGACTCTAGGTCCATCCACCTCACTGCAAATAACTCAATTTCATTACTTTTTATGGCTGAGTAATATTCCATTGTATATATGTGCCACATCTTCTTTATCCATTCATCTGTTGATGGACAATTAGGTTGCTTCCATGTCCTGGCTATTGTAAATAGAGCTGCAATGAACATTATGATACATGACTCTTTTTGAATTATGGTTTTCTCAGGGTATGTGCCCATTAGTGGGATTGCTGGGTCATATGGTAGTTCTATTTATAGTTTTTTAAGGAACCTCCATACTGTTCTCCATAGTGGCTGTATCAATTTACATTCCCACCAACATTGCAAGAGGGCTCCCTTTTCTACACACCCTCTCCAGCATTTATTGTTTGTAGATTTTTTGATGATGGGCATTCTGACTGGTGTGAGATGATATCTCATTATAGTTTTGATTTGCATTTCTCTAATGATTAAAGATGTTGAGCATCCTTTCATGTGTTTGTTGGCAATCTGTATACCTTCTGTGGCGAAATGTCTATTTAGGTCTTCTGCCCATTTTTGGATTGGGTTGTTTGTTTTTTTGATATTGAGCTGCATGTAAATCTTGGAGATTAATCCTTTGTCAGTTGCTTCATTTGCAAATATTTTCTCCCATTCTGAGGGTTGTCTTTTCGTCTTCTTTATGGTTTCCTTTGCTGTGCAAAAGCTTTTAACTTTCATTAGGTCCCATTTGTTTATTTTTGTTTTTATCTCCATTTCTCTAGGAGATGGGTCAAAAAGGATCTTGCTGTGATTTACATAATAGAGTGTTATGCCTACGTTTTCTTCTAAGAGTTTGATAGTGTCTGGCCTTACATTTAGGTCTTTAATCCATTTTGAGTTTATTTTTGTATATGGTGTTAGGGAGTGTTCTGATTTCATTCTTTTACATGTAGCTGTCCAGTTTTCCCAGCACCACTTATTGAAGAGGCTGTCTTTTCTCCACTGTATATTCTTGCCTCCTTTATCAAAGATAAGGTGACCATATGTATGTGGGTTTATCTCTGGGCTTTCTATCCTGTTCCATTGATCTATATTTCTGTTTTTGTGCCAGTACCATGCTGTCTTGATTACTGTAGCTTTGTAGTATGGAATGAAGTCCAGGAGCCTGATTCCTCCAGCTCCGTTTTTCTTTCTCAAGATTGCTTTGGCTATTCACGATCTTTTGTGTTTCCATACAAATTGTGAATTTTTTTGTTCTAGTTCTGTGAAAAATGCCATTGGTAGTTTGATAGGGATTGCATTGACTCTGTAGATTGCTTTGGGTAGTATAATCATTTTCACAACATTGATTCTTCCAATCCAAGAACATGGTATATCTCTCCATCTATTTGTATCATCTTTAATTTCTTTCATCAGTGTCTCATAATTTTCTGCATACAGGTCTTTTGTCTCCTTAGGTAGGTTTATTCCTAGATATTTTATTCTTTTTGTTGCAGTGGTAAATGGGAGTGTTTTCTTAATTTCACTTTCAGATTTTTCATCATCAGTGTATAGGAATGGAAGAGATATCAGTGCATTAATTTTGTATCTTGCTACTTTACCAAGTTCATTGATTAGCTCTAGTAGTTTTCTGGTAGCATCTTAAGGACTCTCTATGTATAGTATCATGTCATCTGCAAACAGTGACAGCTTTACTTCTTTTCGGATTTGGATTCCTTTTATTTATTTTTCTTCTCTGATTGCTGTGTCTAAAACTTCCAAAACTATGGTGAATAATACTGGTGAGAGTGGGCAACCTTATCTTGTTCCTGATCTTAGTGGAAATGGTTTCAGTTTTTCACCATTGAGAACAATGTCGGCTGTGGGTTTGTCATATATGGCTTTTATTATGTTGAGGTAAGTTCCCTCTGTGCCTACTTCCTGGAGGGTTTTTATCATAAATGGGTGTTGAGTTTTGTTGAAAGCTTTCTCTGCATCTATTGAGATGATCATATGGTTTTTCTCCTTCAATTTGCTACTATGGTGTATCACGTTGACTGATTTGCATATATTGAAGAATCCTTGCATTCCTGGGATAAACCCCACTTGATCATGGTGTATGATCCTTTTAATGTGCTGTTGGATTCTGTTTGCTAGTATTTTGTTGAGGATTTTTGCATCTATGTTCATCAGTGATATTGGCCTGTACTTTTCTGTCTTTTTGACATCTTTGTCTGGTTTTGGTATCAAGGTGATGGTGGCCTCGTAGAATGAGTTTGTGAGTGTTCCTCCCTCTGCTATATTTTGGAAGAGTTTGAGAAGGATAGGTGTTAGCTCTTCTCTAAATGTTTGATAGAATTCCCCTGTGAAGCCATCTGGTCCTGGGCTTTTGTTTGTTGGAAGATTTTTAATCACAGTTTCAATTTCAGTGCTTGTGATTGGTCTGTTCATATTTTCTGTTTCTTCCTGGTTCAGTCTGGGAGCATTGTTCATTTCTAAGAATTTGTCGATTTCTTCCAGGTTGTCCATTTTCTTGGCATAGAGTTGATTGTAGTAGTCTCTTAGGATGCGTTGTATTTCTGTGCTGTCTGTTGTCACTTCTCCCTTCTCATTTCTAATTTTATTGAGTTGAGTCCTCTCCCTCTTTTTCTTGATGAGTCTGGCTAATGGTTTATCAATTTTGTTTATCTTCTCAAAGAACGAGCTTTTAGTTTTATTGATCTTTGCTATTGTTTTCTTTGTTTCTATTTCATTTATTTCTGCTCTGATCTTTATGATTTCTTTCCTTCTGCTAAGTTTGGGCGGTTTTTTGTTCTTCTGACTTTCTTCTTTACATCTTCTAATACTGTGTGCAATTTTTACTAGTTGTAGTGGATTCTGTGACAAAACTTCCAGAGTCTTCCCCTCTTCAGGCCTGCAGCATTATTCACCCAGCTGCATTGTAGTCAGCTTAAAGGAGCTGCTTTTCCCAAGGTTACACTCTTTTTTTTCTGGAAGTAACCTGCATCCAATGACTAGTTGATGAAGTGGTTACCAAGGCTGGGCTGCCTTGCCTCC
The DNA here is from genome assembly GCF_949752795.1 of Hyperoodon ampullatus. NCBI lineage: Eukaryota > Metazoa > Chordata > Mammalia > Artiodactyla > Ziphiidae > Hyperoodon > Hyperoodon ampullatus. Next base: position 109,019,002 of record NC_136913.1, on the reverse strand, counting down.
TTTTGGGATACATGTTAGGACCATCCCAGCTCCAGAGCTCCCTGTGAGGTCGGTTATGGCCTCTGGTGCAATTGCATGACAGTTCAACTACTCCCTCTGTCCAGCCTCTTTCCTTCATTCACTCATAGATGTTCTTCCCAATAATCATCTGCATGTAAATAACTATCTGAGTCAGTTTCCCAGACTACAGCAAACCATGACTTTCTAATCTGAAAAACAATTCAAAAACAATGAATCCATTGTTATTTTAGACAATGAAGATGCTTAACACTGGATGAAAGAAACTGATTTTCTCAGTCACTATAAATAATAGCTACTTCTTATAAGTATCCCTTAAAAATGGTGGACATTTTGTAGAGACACTCTATAAATGACAGAATATGCTTAAAATTGTTTGTAAATGAAATGGGATTTTGTACTGCCGTATGTGTCTAAATGCCTACTAAAATCTGTGGGTAAGTTTGCATGTATGTAAGAGTAAGGTTAGATTTCTCCGAATACGCTAAAGATCATCATTTTCATTTATTACATATTGTCTATGGTAATTAACAACTGTTAGGCATAAGATTTATTAAAAATAATCATTATCCATAATACTATACAGTGTCTCTACCTCTATTCACAGTTCTTCATGCCTATTATTCATTACCCTTAAGCACACTGGAGTAAAGGAATTTTAGAATAAACTTCCTTGTATTATAACAAAAGGCTCTTGAGGATGCACATTGCACATTTCTGCTAATAAGGATTTAATCAACCCTTAAACTTTTTTTTTTCCTGCTTATTATAACATCAAGCAACCTGTGAGAATGCCAAAAAGAATAGGAGATGTTAGTTGAATTTCATCAGCTAGTCGGCCAATTCGAAAGTTGATAGCTTACCTCAAGTGACATCTGTAAAGTGAAAGCAAAATTAATTAGAAATCTTCACTTCTGGAAGGTAGACAAAACATGTCTTATCTTGTCTCTTTGACAACCATCTGTGTTCTGTATATGAACACTGAATATAAGAGAATACTATTTAAAACTAAAATTATATACAGACATATATACATACCATGAAAAGACAGTTAATTAGAATACACTTACTTTGTATATTTTAAGAATTTTTAATTAATGCCAGAAATGGAAAAAAAATCTTGTCACTGACAGAAAATAAATGGCAGAGAATACAGAAATTGTTGTTAATCTGTTTTTCTACATAATTAATCATTTCTTAATAGTATTTAATTACCTTGGAGAAGAAATTATGTATTTCTTCACATTAATTTCAAAAGAAATTACTTTTTAAAGTAACTTGTTTTCTATTTTCCAGAATGAAAATAGCTTTATATTTTCTTTGCTTATATAAATAACATAGGCTTATTATGAAATGTTTTGATATAGAAAATGTATAAATATTAAAGTAAAATTTACTTTGAATTCTAACTCCTAGAAATAAACAGTGTTAACTGTTTTGTGTCTATCCTCTCATGAATATGTTTTATTTATGTATCTATCTACCTACTTACCTATACACAAATAATATTTAGATGTAATTAGTAATACTACATTACTATTTTAAATATTTTTTTTGTAATCAAAAAAAAAAATCATGGACATCTTTTCCTGTCAATAAACGTAGATCTACAATCTAATTTGGAATGGCTGCCTACTTTTCTATTATATGACCATATCATATTTTATTCAAATGATCCCCAAATAAAAGACTTGAAGATTACTGTAATTTTTATAATGTACAAGAAACTTCATAAAAGTACAATATGATAACTATATAGATGACAGATGGATCGATAGATATATAAATAGCTAGACAGATGCATGTCTGAACATCTATTCACTCACCTCCTTAGAACACTTTGTTATGTGTGGAATTTTAGGGTCAAAGGATACACATTTTTTTTAACTAGAGCAGCTTGCATTCATCCATTCATTCATTTGTTCACTTACTTTGTTTACAGGTCTAGTATTTTATGTAAAAATTACCTACAGTGAAATGTACAAATCCAAAGTGTACAATGCAGAGTTTTGACGAATACACATACCCACACAGCTCATATCCTTACAAAGACATAGAACATTTCCTCACCCCAGAAAGTTCCCACATGTCCTTCCAAGTCAATCTTACCACACACAATGCAGGCAACAGCTTTTCTTTTTTTTTTTTACTGTAGATTACTTTTGCCTCTTCTAGAACTTCATGTAAACAAATCATATTATATGTTCTTTTTGTTCCCAGCTTCTTTCTTTCAGCATAATGTCAATGAGAGTCATGCTTATTGCTGTGTACATCAGTAGCTTTTCCTTTTCATTGTGGAATAGTATGCCATTGTGTGAACAAGTCAAAATTTGCTTATCCATCCTCCGAGTGATGGACATTTGGGATGTTTCCCTGAGATTTTGAAATAGATAATCTAAATATTTCTTTTAATTGTAGTATGGCATCTATATGAAGAAAAATTACTCAAATCATCAAGTTTTGAACTTAATGTAAATAGTTTCATGCATATTCTTTTGTTTCTGGTTTACTTTACTAAACATAATTACTTGTGAGATTCATCCATGCTTCTGCGCAAAGTTGTAGTTTATACATTTTCTTTAGTATTGGTCTTTTGATTTTATTTGCACTTTAATAAAAAAATTTTCCTTTGTGGATATTTGCTCCTAGGTTCTGCTTTTTAGTACTTTTCAGCAGGTCATATAAACATTCGGCCAATGTTAATAGACATCCTATATAATACCACTAGAAAAATTCCTGTTTAGTCTTTCTAAAAGAAATACCATCACCCTCATTTTCATACACAAAATATAGTACACTTTATTTTATCTGGTACGTTCATAGAAGCCATTCTCTATGATAATTGTAGTTAACCAAGTATTTTGGTTAAAAGAAAGTTGCCATGTGTTTAATATGTGAATCATTAATTTTTTAATTTGTATTTTTATTGTGGTAAAATACATATAAAATTTAGCATTTTAACCATTGGTCAGTGTACAATTCAGTAACATTAAGTACATTCACATTGTTGTGCAACCATTGTTATCATCCACCTCCAGAACTTTTTTAATCTTCTCAAACGGGAACTCTGTACTTAATAAATAAGAACTCTCCACTCTCTTCTTTCTTCCCAGCCCCTGGCAACCATTATTCTACTTTCTGTCTGTATGAATTTGGCTGTTTTAGATACTTCATATAAGTAGAATCATACAGTATTTGTTCCTTTGTGACTGACTTACTTCATTTATCATAATGCCCTCAAGGTTCATCCTATGTTGTAGCATTGCATATTTATGCCATATTTTATCCATTGATGGACTTTTGGGTTGTTTCCGCCTTTTATCTATTTGAACAGTGCTGCAACGAACATGGATATACAAATATCTGTTCAAATCCCTGATTTCAATTCTTCTGGATATATACCCAGGAGTAGAATTGATGTATCATGTGATAATTCTACCTTTCACTTTTTGGGGAGCCATGATACTCTTTTTCCACAGTGACTGAACCATTTTATATTCCCACCGACAATGAACAAGCGTTTCAGTTTCTCCACGTCCTGGCCAACACTTGTTACTTTCTGTTTATGTGTCAGGCAAACCCCTGATAAGTTGGAACTCCCTCTGTTCCCTTTGGTTCAAGAGAGGGAATTGAAAACTGGGATGCTGCTGCTTCCAAGTCAAGACCTTGCAGCACCAGGGAAGGAGTAGGGTAACGGTGAGTAAAAATGTCAGGACATTTTGTACCATTCGATTTCTGCTTTTTCTTGATTGGGCATTTACTTGTTTGCTATAGATCTTTAATTGTTTTACAGAGTTCCTATAAAGTTACTTTAGCCAGTCTCTAGTTTTGTTTGCTTGTTTCTGTTTTGTTTTCTTTTATTTTGTTTTTAATGTTTCCAAGGGGAGTGGAGGACCTGGAGCTTCCTAGTCCACCATTTGGCTGATGTCACCTCTGAATCATTAATTTTTAGACAGATTCCATCTAAATTTGAAGTTTCACTACATTGATGATGATTTGATTATTCTTTAATTATTCAAAAGATGCTTCTGAATCTTGCTGAACCTGAAAGGCATCACTGTCAACATCAGCCCACTATCAACATCAACAGGCTCCTTGATAGGTCAGACTCATTTTAGGCTAATATGTCTTCCCTACCACTTTCATGCTTTTAAAGTAACTACAATAAAAACTTTAAGAAAGGATCTACTATAAGTCATTTGTATCTCTGTGTTAATTTAAGATCGTTTTCTAATTGTTGAATGCAAGGTTTTTATTCCTTGTTAAAAGAACATCAAATATTGGTGAGTTGGTGAGACAGGCAGATGAAATCACACCATTTAGGTGATTGTCCTCTTTCCTAAATACAAGGTATAGCTACAAACACTCACAACTTACCAGCACATGAGCTGGTTCATGAATTATATGTTTTATCCATGTACAGAAGAAAAGAAAATTATTGATGAAATTATGGCTCTTTGAAAATTGATATTTCTCTCTCGATCAAGGTCAGGTGAACTACTGCTACAGTCCACATCATTCTACCAAATTCTTCCATATTTTCCAGTATCTATATTCATATAACCAAATAGACTAAGTCAATTTGCCACATGAACTGTACCATTTATTAACATGCCTGCATTGGAAGTTCACCAACTGGGCCCAGAAATAAGAATGTGCATATAGCCTCTCTCCATATTTCACCCAACTCTATTCTAGAAATGACTTCTCCATATGCTATGTTCCTTCCTTTGGCAGGCCTCCAAGGACCTCACAATCTTATGCTATCTCCTAAATTCCATAGAGGATCTCATATGCCCAGCTCTCCAGTTCTATCAGCAGTCTTTCACCAGGGGTAATTTTCCCTAGAAATCAAACAGTACAATAAAAATAAACATACAAATTAAGTCATTTAAAATTAATTTGGAGCTATATCTTAAATACAGGTGCCACCTTAATAGTGTTCCTTTCTCAACCTATGGAATATGGCTAGCTAGCCTTTGTACAATCATAGTAATAGAGCTAATGTTCTGGATTAATTCTGAATTTTTGTATACTTGATATGTTCTGAGAGCATTATGTTGTACCTTATTATTAATCTCACATCTAAAAATAAAGATTTTTCTGCAAGTTTCCTGGCCAATAGCATAATAATATCTAATGGAGTTCCAGTACTCAGCTTGTCCAATCTAAGTATTTCAGGTCTGCTAGAGTGAGTTTTAGTTTGGGCTAAATTACACTATCGATTTAGTAATTTGGTTTTAATTAGTTATATTCACCTAATTGTTTCTAGGTCTGTCATGACACTTTAAAACAGGGCTGTGGAAATTTATTTCACACTTTGAAGGCTTTAGTATGTCTTTTTTTTAAATTCATCACTTCTACTCTGAAACTTTGTGTAGAAGCTTTAGTCAAATGAGTCTCTTTCAATTGATTTTTACATGCAAGTTTGTTTTAAAGAGTGAGTGCCCTCAACAAATTTCTTTAGCCACCAACATAAAAACTGTCATGTGCTGTAGTACAAGAATAGAGTCATGTCAACTGTGTACAGTGATCAGTTTTCTAGATCTTTAAAAGGCACCTATGATGAGTGTGATGGTTAATATTATGTGTCAACTTAACTGGATCATAGTAAGCTCAGAAGTTTGGTTAGGCATTATTTCTGGGTGTATTTGTGAGGGTGTTTCCTGAAGAGATGAGTATTTGAATTTGTAGACTGTTTTGCATTGCTCTTCCCTGTGTGGGTGGGGTTGTGCAATCTCTTGAGTGTCTAAATAGAATAAAAAGGGGAAGAATGGGAGATTACCTCTTTTCCTGCCTGTGTACTTGAGCTACAACATTAGTCTTCTTCCTGCCCTTGGACTGGGATTTACACCATCAACTCTCCAGATTCTCAGGCCTTTGGACTCAGATTGTAATTACACCACTGGCTTTCCTGGGGTTCCAGCTTACAGATGGCAGATGGCAAATCATGAGACTTCTCAGCCTTCAAAATCATGTGAGCCAATTCCTTGGTAATAAGTCCCTCTCTCTCTCTCTCTCTCTGCACACACACACACACACACACACACACACACACACTATTGGCTCTGTTTCTTGGGAGAACCCTGAATAATACAATGAGGGAGCAGTATTTCAATTAATTAGCCTTTGCCTCATATAATAATAATAATAAGAAGAATTTCTTATCACCAGCACCTTTATTATTCATCTATGCAAGATATTGAATATTAAACATATAAAATTTAGGTATGATACATAATACAGTTTCATACTGCCCCTGACATTTGTCTTTGCTTTTTTTCATCTACTGGCAGGACCACAAATGTCATGCAATTAAGCTTTCTGCTTCTTTGTGTTCACTCCTGCTAGCCTTGTAACATGATGTGTTTTACTTAAATTCCCAAAATCTATGGTCATAATCTTACCCAGGAAGAATGTTGGAAGGCCAGACCATGATGGACAGAAACTAATATTTCTCAAACTGTGTTCTGTGGAAAAGTGTTTAATAAAAAACCAAGTTTGGAAAACACTGATTAAAGTAAAACAGATTTCTATTGTGCAAGACTTGTCAGGGACTTCACTCAGACAGCATGCATTGTGAATTTCTCCAACTTGAATATAGTGTATATCTACTTGCTGTAGATATACACTACAGCAATGTGTTTCACTGTAGGACACATGTATACAGTTTGTTTACAAAGCATCTCACAAATGACTGTTCATAATACACTTTAGAAATCCTTGCACAGAAAAATTGAATGCTTTTTTTAGTGGACTGAATGTTTGTGTTCCCCCCAAATTTATATTTTGAAGACCTATCTCCTAATATAATGGTATTTGGAGGTGGGGAGGTGGAGCCTTTGGGAGGTAATTAGGTATAGATGAAATCCTGACAGTGGAGCCCCCATGATGGAATTAGTCCCCTTATAAGGAGAGGAAGTGACAGGAGAGGTTCCTCTCCCTGCCACATGATAACACAGAGAGAAAACCACTGTCTGTGAGCCAGAAAGAGAGCCTACACCAGAACCTGACAGTGCTGGTACCCTAATCTCATACTTGCAGGCTCCAGAATGTGAGAAATAAATTTCTGTTGTTCAAGCCACCCAGGCTATGGTATTTTGCTATTTTGTTATGACAGCCTGAACTGACTGAGATAGTGCATTTGAGGGGATTGAGACAAAACTGAATTTTCAGTTCATCTCTGACCCTTACTGGTAGTCTTACACTATTTCTAAGTCTGTCACCTCATCTGTAGAGTAGGGACAAAAATATTCACCCTGCAGGATTGTTGTGAGGATTGTATATACATAGCTTATATCAAGCTATCAATAAATGGCAGCCATGATTATGATTATTATTCTTCCCTATTATTATGGGTTTCTCTTACTCAAAGTTTAAAGAGAATTGAAAATCTTGAAATTTATGAATTAGGCTACTCAAACTGGAAAATTCTGGTCAAAAGACCATATCCCTGTGGATCCTTTTGGAGAGGGCAATTACTCAAAATCTGTTGCTGTTAAAGATGGGTCCAGCATAGTTAACCTTGGAGCGTCCAGCGTGGTAATAGATCAGCTGTTTAAGTATGATCAACATCTAGTGATAAGCCTAGGTTAGAGCTTGCTCTCCTGAGCTTACTGATTTTCAATTAACATTTGCTGCTTAGCAGGCCCAGCTAGATCATGTGATGTGTTAGATGCATTAAGAAAGCACTCCACTGAGCTCTAACACTCCAAGAAAGTTTCTTGCACTGGACCCCAAGGACCATTTCTGAGCTATGAATATAATTTTTATACTCATACCTCCAGATGGGCCTCACAATATCCTACTTCTGGTCCTAGTTGAAAATAATGCTCGTAATCCAACTAACTTTTCTTTTTTGCTGGAGAACTGTATTCATGTCTGGTTAGTCATTTTGTTTCATAAGAATTATGGAAAATGTTTTCAGATCTGGATAACTATACCTCTTTGTCTAATTGCTTTGGTAGGTCTACCTGACAATTTAGCCTAGTACCTTAACTCTAAGAAATAAATATATCAATGTTAACTTTTTCAGACATTAAATAGAGTGATAAAACCATGATTTAAGCATTTATTCTACAACATACTTTCCTTCTAAAATATCATTTTTTGAAAATCTAGTCTTACAAGTTAAAAGCATTTGTGCTAGGCATGGTGAGAAAAAAATTTTAATGAGTAAATTGGGTAAGGATTCTGTCTTTGGAGAACCTGTAACTTACTACTTTGCATGTTTCCATATGTAGGTAACATTGCTATTGAAAGACACAGAGTATATTGTGCCTGATATCTTTATTATGTTTTCCAGATTTGCATTCATTCTGTCCTAACGCCTTTTTGGATCACTATTTATATATATATGAAATTTGTATGTGTGTGTGTGTGTGTGTGTGTGTGTGCGTGCGCAGAGAGAGAAAGATAGATGATAGATAGATAGATAGATTCATAGCCAGATAGATTCCTGTTTATTGTTTTCAATTCATTTCTCCACAGGACAGCCTTTTGCTATGAAGGTAATTAGATTCTCTTAACCACAAAGTTAATGTGAGAAAATACTACTGATTGGGTCTCCTTTCATTTTTCAGTGAAATAACAATGCTTAGAGGACATTTAGACAAGTGATGATGGGAAAATGTACATGTATTCACAAGAAATTAAAAGTGACTAAATTGAAATATACATTAAATGCCAGTCTGCTCCTCCAAAATATAATAGATTAAAGAATTTGGAGATGAATGTATCAAGCTTTTAGAAAAAGTATAGTGACCAGGAGTTTCATTGTTCATTTCCCAATCAGCAATAGTCTGAGTTCCTTTGGGTACATTTATTGCAGTACACTGCAGTGTTACTTAATTCAACTCCATCTGCCACTTTTTCCCACAAATAAGGGTTTTCAAAATTCCATTCTAGACTAGCTATAGTAAATGCTTATTAAGTTCATGGTAGTTGGTATTTATTACATAAAATTATTGAAACTGAGACTCTCATTGTCCCAGCTCATTCTCTGATCTGTAATACCCGTCTTTCTATGGATCGACTTATCCTCATCATTGTACCTTCTATTGGTCCAATCAGCTGAGACCAGGCGTACAGGGTCATGTGATATAAAGCATGCTCAGCAAAAGGCTTCTTCTAGAACAAGAGCTATGGGTGATGCAGGTTGCCATTAAAGGTGCTGTGGGAAGGCAGGGGCCATACACTATTTCCTACTCCTCTATTCAGGATAATTAAGAGAACACTAACCAGGAATGAAAGGAATGGTCCCTCTGCTGATGTGTATGGTCCTATAATTCTATGAGGTAGGAATTAAGGAAAGTACAGTAGTCAGTAGTCCCCCCCTTATCCACTGTTTTGCTTTCCACAGGTTCAGTTACCCATGGTCAACTGTGGTCCAAAAACATTAAATGGAAAATTCCAGAAATAATTCATAAATTTTAAATTGCATGCCATTCTGAGTAGTGTAATGAAATCTTGTGCTATCTAGCCATATCCTGCCCTTTGTCTGTTATCCCATCTGTTGCTTAGTAGCCATCTAGGTTATCAGATCAACTGTCACAGTACTGCAGTGCTTGTGTTCAAGTAACCCTTATTTTACTTAATAATGGCCCCAAAGTGCAAGAGTAGTGATGCTGGCAATTCGGATATTCTCTTATTGTGCCTAATTTATAAATTAAACTTTATCATAGGTATGTATGTATAGGAAAACATAATATATAGAGAGTTCGTACTATCGGTAGTTTCAGGCATCCACTGGGGGCTCTTGGAATGTATCTCCTGTGCATAAGGGGAGACTGCTGTATAAGGAAAATAATACTGAAATATTACATATTTCCTTTTGCTTCTTACATATTTGAAACTGTGCATTATGCTCTTTTAGATTTTTGAAATGACCGAGACTTATTTGACATGTCTGAAAAAACTCTCAGCAAGGGAAACCGGACACTTGGGTAGGAATTCAATATGTTTTAACTTTATCCTAACAGTTCTCAATAGTTGATTCAAGTTTTTTGGCTGAGTTGTACATTTAGCATTTTATTCTTATGTTCTACCTTAAAAATAAAAGCGGTATTTCTTAATCTTCAAAGACATAAAACAAAACCTCACTGTATCAATTGTTTTTATAAACAGAAGTTCAATACAGAATACATACTATAGCCTATGCATGGTCTTGCGAAGCAAGCCAAGATGCATTTCAATCCGGGCTCTTTCACTTACTAGCTGTATGAATTTGCTGAGTTGTCTTAAATTTGCTATACCTTCACTCCTGATATGTTCAATGGGAGAAATAATCCAGGGCTCCAGTCGTTGTGGTAGGTATTAAATGAAATAATTGATGTAAAGCACTTAGCATAGTACCTATCTTATTAATAAGCACTCAATAAATAACAGTCCACTAGATGACCTCTCCAAAGCAGTGAGTACAAGACTATCCACTGAGGTACCAAAGAAAATTAAACACTGAATTTGTCTATTATTTAAAAATTATGTTTATACATATATAAAATTTTAAATAAATGTAAACATGTAATCATGTCATATACGCTGAGTGTGGGGGACATTTATACATCTTTCCTTTTTGCTTGCCTCATCCCTATCTCTTTCTCTCTCTTTCTGCCAGATCATCTCCCTCTCCCCAACACAAGCAATCATACTCCACGTACCTCATGTTAGAATCCTAGTATACATCTGCATTGCATTAATTCATTAAATCTCTTTTATGTCTTCTCAAGAAAGTATAAAATATATAGGTATAGTATTTTGTGTATATCATATTTAAATAAACAGACAAAAATCAAGAATGCCTTCGTAGATTTTTTTTTTAACTCTGTGGAGTCTTCTGCCTACTCTTGGGAGTTCTGTGAGAATGTGAAGGCACTCTTTTAAACACTTCATTTGGACCTACTAAAGAGGCAGCTGGCCAGTACAGTAAGTCCCCTACATACGAACCTTCAAGTTGAGAACTTTCAAAGATGTGAACGTGCGTTCCGTCAACGTCAGGCATAAGTGAAACTGCAGCTTGCCCTCCGTCTCCTACTGCTGACGATCCTTCAGCTCCATCATCTCCCACCTCCTCTCCCTCCTCCGGTCAGTAACTCTTCTTGCCTGTTCACTCGATGCCAGCCCCTGTATGCCAGCGGTTGTACTGTACTACCGTACTTTTCAAGGTACTGTACTGTAAGATTTAAAATGTTTTCTTTGTTTTTTGTGTTTGCTTGTTTTTTATGTATTATTTGTGTGAAAAGTATTATAAACCTATTACAGTACAGTATTATATAGTTGATAGTGTTATTTGGGTACCTAGGCTAACTTTGTGGGACTTATGAACAAATTGGACTTATGAATGCACTCTCAGAATGGAACTTGTTCATATGTAGGGGACTTACTGTATATTAACCTCAATCATCTAACCTGAACAGTTAGAAAGAAGTATGAACACTCTCTGCCTAATGAATCCTCATTCCAGGACCTCATTGAGGTTATTAGGTTGCAGCCTCCTTGGTTACACTTATGGGGTGGCTGCAATACTAATGTACTTTTTCTGCTCAATTCAATTAGGTGCCTGACAGTTGTGTACAGTGGAGTGAGGGATGCCAAGGAGAGAAAGTGGCACCTCACTATGTTTTTCCCTGCCCTAACCCTCAAGTGTTCCAATGGCTTCTGTCAAGTCAAGAGGCAAGGCTGCACAATTAGAGGCAAGGAGTCCAATGTGCTAGTGTTAGACCTACTGATGAAAGGGTGCTTATGGTTTCTCTCATTTTAAAATTTTCTATCTTGACAGATTTTCAATGTCTTTATATGTTCCATGATTTCTTTCTTAATGATTTTTAAATTTTTATTTTGAGACAATTGGAGATTCACATGCAATGGTACAAAATACTGCAGAGAGATTCAGTGTGCACTTTACCCAGTTTCCTCCAATGAAAAACTATAGTAAAGTATCGGGACCAGGATATTGGCATTGATACAGTGACCATTTAGAACCTTTCCATCACTACAATGATACCTACTCTTGCCCTTTTATGGCCACAGCCACTTCCCTCCCAACTCCCACTCCCCTATTTAAACCCCAGAAATCCCTAACTTGTCTATTTCTATAAATTGGCCATTTCAAAAATGTTATATAAATGGAATCATACAGTTTGTAACCTTTTGATATTGGCTTGTTTCATTCAACATAATTCCCTCAAGATTTATCCAAGTTGGAGCATGTATCAATAGCATGTTCCTTTTGTATTGCTAAGTCATCATCCATGATATGGATGTACTACAGTTTGTTTAACTTTCCATCTGATGAAGGACATCCATGTTGTTTCCAGACTTTGGCTATTACAAATAGAGCTGCTGTGAACAGTAATGTGCAGGATTTTGTGTGAATATATGTTTTAATTTCTCTAGAATAAATGCCCAGGAGTGCAATTTCTTGGTAATATGGTGAGCACATGTTTACTTTTGTAAGAAACTGCCAAACTGTGTTTCCAAGTGGCTGCACCATTTTACATTCCCACCATTCTGGCCAGAAATTTGTGGTGTCATTTTTTATTTTAGCCATTCTGATAGGTGTGTAGTAGTACCTCTTTGTGATTTTAATTTGCATTTTCCTGATAGCAGTATTATTATTTATTTTTATTTTTATTTTTTTTTTGCGGTACGCGGGCCTCTCACTGTTGTGGCCTCTCCCGTTGCGGAGCACAGGCTCTGGACGTGCAGGCCCAGCGGCCATGGCTCACAGGCCCAGCCGCTCCACGGCATGTGGGATCTTCCCAGACCGGGGCACGAACCCGTGTCCCCTGCATCAGCAGACGGACTCTCAACCACTGCGCCACCAGGGAAGCCCAGCAGTATTATTGAACATCTTTTTAAGTATTTATTTGCCATATGTATATCCTCTTCAATTAAATGTCTAGTCATGTCTTTTGCCCATTTTCTAATTGGATTCTTATTTAACTGTTGAGTTTTGAGTGTTCTTTATGCATTCAAGATTCTAGTTCTTCGTTGGGTATACAGTTTTCAAATGTTTTCTCCCAGTCTGCAGTTTTTCTTTTATTCCTCTTAACAGAGGCTTTCACAGAGTAAAACCTTGTAATTTTGATGAAGTTGAATTTATCAATTTTTCCTTTTATGAATTGTGCTTTTGATGTTAATTCTAAGGATTCTTTGCTTAGCCCTAGATCTCAAAGATTTTCTTCTATTTTTTTCTAAAAGTTTTATAATTTTACGTTTTAAATTTAAATCCATGATCCATTTTAAGATAATTGTTGTCTAAGGAGTGAGATTTAGGTCAAGGTTCATTTCTTACCTATAGATGTCCAATTTCTCCAGCATCGTTTGTTGAAAAAGTCATCCTTCCTCTATTGAATTGTCTTTGTACCTGTCTCAAAACTCAGCTAGGCATATTTGGTTGGTCTGTTTCTGGGTTCTTTATTCTGTTCTGTTTGCTAATGTATCTATCACTCTGCTAATACCACACTATCTTGATTACTGTAGATATATAGATTGATTCCTCCCTCTTTGCTCTTTATTCAAGATTGTTTTAGCTATTCTAGGGACTGTGCCTTTCTATACAAATTTTAGAACAAGCTTATGTCTCAAAAAATACCTTGCTGATATTTTGATAGAAATTGCATTAAAACTACAGATCAACTTCTGGAGTACTGACATCTTTACTAATGCTGTGTCTTCAAATATATGAATGTATCATGTACCTAGATCTTAACTGATTTCATGCAAAAGTATTTTGTCCTTTTCACCATACAGATCCTGTAAAAATTTTGGTAAGTTTATATGTAAATATTTCATTTTATTTGTATGATTTTAAATGGTATTGTGTTCTTGATTTTGGTTTCTGTAATGTTAGTTTGTGGTATATAGAAATGTAACTGATTGCTGAGCATCCTATGACCTTGCTTAATTCAATTATTAGTTCCAGGAATTTCTCCTTGTAGATTCCTTGGGATTTTCTACATAGACAATCATTTCATCTGCAAATAGGTACACATTTGTTTACTTATTTCCAATTTTTAGGCCTTTTATTTCTTTATCCTTATTAAACTGGGTAGAAATTCTAATACTACACTGGATTAAAGTGGTGAAACCAGAAACCCTTGCCTTGTTCCTTCTCTTAGAGGTAAAGCACCTAGTTTCTCACCTTTAAATAGGTGTTTGCTGTAGGCTTTTATAAATGTTCTTTACCAAGTTGAGGAAGTTCTCCTCAATTCTGAGTTTTCTGAGAGTTTTTATGATGAATGGGGGTTGGATTTTGTCAACTGCTTTTTCTGTCAGTTGATATGCTTATATGATTTCTTTCACTATACTTTTGACATGTTGGTTTACACTAATTTTCAAATGTTGAACCAACCTTGCACACCTGGAATAAATCCAACTTGACCATACAGTCTCTTTTGTTTGGCACTTACAAATTTAGGATTTAATGCCTTCTTTGTGGATTGATCCTTCTAGCTTTATGTAATGATTCTCTTTGTCTTTAGTAATTTTCTTCACTCTGAAGTTCACTTTTTCTGATATTAATATGGCTTCTCCTATTTTTTTATGATTAATGTTTGCATCATTTTTCTATCCTTTTTCTATCCTTTTACTTTCAATCTATCGATGTCATTTGAAGAGAGTTACTTGTAGAAAACATATTTTCGGATCATGTTTGCTTTTTAATCCACTCTGCCAATCTTTTTCTTTTGATTAACGTATTTAGAACATTTATATTTAAGGTATTTATTGATATGTTTGGGCTTAAGTCTGCCACTTATCTGTTTCCTGCTGTTTCCTCTTTTTTTTTGTTCCTCTGTTTCTCCTTTCCCACCTTCCCATGGGTTATTTGAACTTTTTTCTTTTTTTCTTTTTGTAGGATTCCATCTTCATTTATTTATATTATTTTTGAATATATCAGTTTGTAAAGTTTTTTAGAAGTTAACTCTAGGTATTATAATATGCATATGTCATTTATCATAGTATACTGTTATCAATGTTTTACTACCTTGAGTGAAGTATAAAACACCTCACTTCCTTTAAGTTCCCTTTACCTTACCTACTTTTAAATATCATTGTCTTAAGTATTCCCCCTACATACATTGAATTCCACATCAGATAGTGTAATTTTTGCTTCAAACATCAAATTTTATTTAAGAAACTCCTGGGAATTGGGGTAGTCTATTATATATTATCATATTTGTAGTCATTTTTGATATTCTTTCTAAAATTCCAGGTCTTCTTTTATGATTACCAATCTGCCTAGAAAATTTTCTTTAGCCATCCTTCAAGTGTAGGTTTTCTCTACCAACAAATTCTCTTAGTTTTCCTTCATCTGAGAATAACTTTATGTCCCCTTCAGTCCTGAGTTGTTTTTGTTTTGTTTTGTTTTGTTTTGTTATTGGATATAGAACTTTCAGTTAACATATTTTTTTCTTTCATCACTTCCTCTGGCCTCATTTCAGATAAGAAGTCTGCTGTCGTTCAATTTGGTTTTCCCCTCCAAGTAATGTGTCACTTCTGTCTGCTTGCTTTGAAAATTTTTTCTTTGTTTTCCGTTTTCATAAGTTTAACTATAATGTGCCTTGGTGTGGACTTATTTGGATTTATGCTGTTTGGGTTCACAGTTTCTTGAATCTATAGGTGTACATATTTCACTGTTTCTTGGGGAACAGAACTACCCTGTTTCCCAGTCCCTTGCTCTTTGCTGCTGGGTGGGTGTGGAGGTTCAGCTCCCTGCTAATTCCAGGGGTGAGGGGAGTGCTCAGTCTGAAGCTCAGCTCATCACTGAGCCCTGCTGATAACTGGTGAAGTGGAGGGGGGTGGGTGAAGCAGAGTGGTGATTAGCTTCTCATCGAATCATCTCATTAGGTCTCCGAGTTTGTGGGTGCAGGTGGAGGTATAGCTCATCCCGGGACCACACTGACACTACTGCTGCAGGGGAATCAAGGTATAGCACCTGCTTCTGCCAGACTGAGAACGGAAGATCAGCTTCCCACTTGGCCGCACTGAAACAGTGGGGGTGGGGAGAGGTGGGATGGTTTTTCTCTTGGCGTTTGGCTGAAATAGGGTGAGTATTGAGAGAAAGGTTTTCTGTTGTTTGGCCTCCCTTCTCCAGATCCTTTGCCTAGAGGGGGCAGGCTTTTCTTGGAGCTCTTATTTTCTGAGCCTATTTGAAGGCTCCTTGTTGGAGCTTCTGCAGTTTCTTGTCTGGAATATATGGGACACAATAAGGAAACTCAGGGAACTCACCACCCTGTCTTTCCTCAAATTCTGAGATCCTTAGTCCTTCCAACTTCTTTCCATGTTTCAGAGACTTCCTTTACTTGTTTCTTGTGCTATGTTCGAGGGCTTTTTAGTTCTAAGAGTTAAGGGCCTGCAAGGAATAGGAGTGTTCTCTCTTTGCCAGAACTGAAGGTCTTCCTTCCTGTATCTCCATGATGTTTTGCACAGTTACAATACTCATCCTCCACTACTGCAGACATAAGGGCATTGCGTTATGACTTGGGGTGATAGTAAGTGATTAAGGGATTACCACTCTCCTGTCTGTGGTACCACTTTCCCCAGAGCATACAAAGCCCTCTCCTTGTTCTTGTGAGGTATGGGTAATGAGTATTATCGTCTCACATGAAACATAGGAGGAAGATATAGCACATGTCCTTGTTTTTCTAAACCAAATTGCATTTGAATCCAAACTGCGTACACCTGGCTGGTAGAAAGTCCAACATCAGTAATTTCAAGGATTTTTTCCCCTTTCCATGAGATAGTATTAGATTTCAATGCATACTTGGTCCCAGGAAAAAAGAGATGGATGTAGTCTTTAGCTTTTGTTTGCTATGCATACCCCCATTGTTCATTCTATGACAGGATGACATCAGGATGACCTACACTGGTCCTTGTTAATCTGTCTGGCTGTTGTGCCAGAAGAGCTATAGAACTGCCCCTTTCAGCAAGCCTTGCCACTGATCATAGGCTGAATCCTAGAATCTTTCACAGCTGCTCTTAGCATCTTTACCCATGGCGTCCAACTTCACAGATGTCCACAGCCGTGTCCCACCATATTTGGTGATGCAAAGAAATAAGGCTTAAATCTCTATCACTAGCAGACCCTTTCACTCAATCCCTGACATATCCCTAATCTCTGAGAAGTGGATAAGAGCATGGAATATGGATTGAGACTACTTGGGTTCAAATCCTGCATCCATCACTTACTACTTCATTGACTTTAGACAAAATTATAACTCTCCAAGCCTTGTTTTCCCTCATCTACAAAATAGTAGCTACCCTATTATAACAGTGGATTAAACAAGATAATATTTGTAAAATTGCTGCAACGATGCTTGCTAGTATAATAATATAAGTAAAGGTGTAAGCTTATATAGTAAAAGTTCTATATACTTACTAGGTACAATTTCTCTGGGTAGGCCATGCTGCTTTGGCATCGAGCTGATCATAGCCTCTTTAATTGCTAAGGCTTTCACAATATTCGCCTGGATAGGGGTCCATTTTCAGGGTAACCCTGAAGTACACCAAAGATGTTACTCTCCTACCTGCAACACACCCTGCCCTGTGCTGGGTGAGAAGAGCCTAGACCAGTGCTTCTCAAAGAGTGGTCCCCAACCATCTGCATCAACTCTTTAGGGATACAGCCAAGGTATATGTATATTTATTAAACTGCCCCTGTCATTTTAATATACACTAAAGTTTGCGAACCACTTCTCTACACTCTCTGTGCCATTTCACACATCGTTGCCTCTTTCTGAACTGTCCATGCCCCCCACCCCAACTTGTGGGAGTAAAATGCAGCTGTCTCCATGAAGCTGTCCCTAATTTCATTTTCATCACCACCAGCCCATGCAACCGTCTTCTGTTGCTATGAGATGAATGATATGGGGAAGAATCAGAACTGGGGTGCAGGGGAGTGTTGGGGAACACTGGAATGCAGCACCGGGACTAGAGTGGTGGAAATGACCCATGGTTTGTACTTGGAATTTGTGCAATTTGAGGTGACATTGCAAAAAGGGTGAGGGAAGCAGGAAGAAAAATCAGCAAATAGGGCAGGGGAAGGGAGGAGGAAGCAGCAACAAAGCAGCTCCCATGGGCTCCCCTGATTGGTCAGAAAAGTAAATGCATTTTCCCATGCATCCACCCACCAAGCATCATGTATATTTCTGTTAGGAGGAGGGGTGTGTGTGCAGAATGGGTATCAACCACCAGCCTCATAGCGCCACATTAGCACTGTGTAACTGAGCATGCCTGGCTACGAGCCTGCCACTGGACTGGCTACCCTGACACAGCAGAGCAAAGTATGAAACACCCACTTGTGGAGATTAAGCCCTCCCTCTGAACGCTTATACTTTTTCATCATTTGTCCTTGTGGTTGCCTCCTTCTGGAAAGTTCTTTATCTCCATGTCTGCTTGTGAAAGTCTTGCCCATCCCTCAGGACCTCTCCCTAAAGCCCCAGGGGACTGTGCCCAAGCACCTGAGACTCTGGGACTGAGAGCTGAGGACAGTGCCTAGGAGCAGGGAGGAAGCTTCCCCTCCCCTTGACACTTCCTCTCCACCTTCTTAGGACTCTGAGTTACAATGGAAGCGAACACCTCCAAGGAACACCCCTTCTCCCATGTCAGCTCAGCCTGCCATGTTCTCAAGGCAGTACCTGATCAAGGTGTCCCAGACATCTCCCTGACCAGAGTGTGGGGCCCCGGGGATCTGCATTCGGAAGGCATCCTTCAGGCCACTGCACTGCAGGAGCTCAGAGACCTCAATTTGAGGAGAAAAAATATATGTACATCTATTTGGTTGAAACTGTTTAGGTTCCAGCAGAGGGGCTGCCCGGCTGCTGTCCTAAGAGTGGCAAAATATCCCGAGTCATTTAGTGGGGATCTAGGTCAGGAGCACATGGCCAGCTCGGGGTCCTGGAGCGAGGCCCCCAGCACAACCCAGGCCCAACAAATCCATCCCCGCAGCCGGCGTGTCCTCCCTCCCACCAGCTCCCCGCCCGCTCCTCCCGCCGCCTCCGCACCCTCACACTCGCCCCCCGCGTCGTCCTCGTCCCACACCGACTTTGCTCCCGCCGCGCCGCCGGCCGCGCTTCCCGCCCTCGCTTCGATTCGCGCCGCCGCCGCGCGCCGCCTGCGCTCCGCTCCCCCCGGCCACCTCTCCTTGCCCGGCCCGGCCGCACTCGCCTCCGTCGCCGCCGCGCGCCGGACTCTGTTGGCTCCGCGCCCCGCGGCCGCCCCGGTCCCCCGCCGCCGCCGCCGCTCGCCCGCCGCCCACCATGGCCCCGAGGCAAACAGGTAGCAGGAAGCGGAAAGCGCCGGCGCTCGAGGCGGCCGCCGCGGGCTCGTCGTCGCTGGGCTCGGCGGTGGCGGCGGGGGACGGGGACGGGCAGCTGCCTCCCAAGAAGCCCAAGCGGCCGGCGGCGCGGCGCTCGCTGCTGCACTACCTGAAGGGCCGCGAGGTGGGCGCGCGGGGCCGCGCCGGGCTCCCGGGCTTCGAGGGCGAGCTGCGCGGCTACGCGGTGCAGAAGCTGCCCGAGCTGCTGAGGGAGCGCGAGCTGGCGCTGGGCACCCTCAACAAGGTGTTCGCGTCGCAGTGGCTGAACGCCAGGCAGGTGGTGTGCGGCTCCAAGTGCAACACGCTCTTCGTGGTGGACGTGCAGTCGGGCCAGATCACGCGCATCCCCCTGATGCGGGACCGCGGGCCCGGGTCGGCCCGCGCCCAGCCGAGCTGCGGCATCCACGCCATCCAGCTGAATCCCTCCAAGACGCTTCTGGCCACCGGGGGCCAGAACCCCAACAGCCTGGCCGTCTACCAGCTGCCCACGCTGGACCCCGTGTGCCTGGGCGACCGCCACGGCCACAAGGACTGGATCTTCGCCATCGCCTGGATGAGCGACACGGTGGCCGTGAGCGGCTCCCGCGACGGCACCGTGGCGCTCTGGAGGATGGACCCCGACATGTTCCACGGCAGCATCGCCTGGCACAACGACGCGGGCCTCCCCCTGTACGCCCACATCCGTCCCAGGGACGTGGAGACCATCCCCAGGGCCAGCACCAACCCCAGTAACCGCAAGGTGCGGGCCCTGGCCTTCAGCGACCAGAACCAGGAGCTGGGAGCCGTGTCCCTGGACGGCTACTTCCACCTGTGGAAAGCCCGGAGCAACCTGTCCAGGCTGCTGTCCATCAGGCTGCCCTACTGCCGAGAGAACGTGTGCCTGACCTACTGCGACGAGTTGTCCCTGTACGCGGTGGGCTCCCAGTCCCACGTCTCCTTCCTGGATCCGCGGCAGCGCCAGCAGAACATCCGGCCCCTGTGCTCCCGAGAGGGCGGCACGGGTGTGCGCTCGCTGAGCTTCTACCAGCACATCGTCACCGTGGGCACGGGCCACGGCTCCCTGCTCTTCTATGACGTCCGCGCGCAGAAGTTCCTGGAGGAGAGGGCCTCGGCCAGCCCGCACTTCTCTCCGGGGCCCGCAGGGAGGAAGCTCAAGCTCACCTGTGGCAGAGGCTGGCTCAACCACGATGACCTGTGGGTGAACTACTTCGGTGGCATCGGCGAGTTCCCCAACGCGCTCTACACTCACTGCTACAACTGGCCCGAGATGAAGCTCTTCGTCGCTGGGGGGCCTCTCCCTTCCGGCCTCCACGGGAACTATGCCGGCCTCTGGAGCTAAGGATGGCCTCCGCGTCCTCAAAGTGCCCAGATACACCTTCCAGTCCCCTCTCGCTTTCCTCCTTCACTGTGTTTGTGCTTTTACTCTGTGTGGCTTTTATCTTCCAGGTGGAAAGGGCCCAACTTACCTCTGCTCAGTGTGTTAGGCAAAGAGAGAGAAAGAAAGAGAGAGGGCGGGCTAGAGAGTGAGGTGTCCTTCAGGCAGTCAAAACTTTGCTTTAATAGTTTTCTACACCTGTCCAACACTATTGTTTTGAATTATACAAAAATTTTTGACTAATTCTTAGATCTGTTCACTCTGAGTCATTTACATACTCTCTCTCTTGAAGGCCAGGCAGTCATGGTTTTACAATTATGTATATTTTCTTTTATTATTTTTTTGTTACTAGTATTACGATGATGCTGTTTTGGTTATTTTTCATTGCAGATAGATGGTATATTAAGAACACTCTTTTTTTTTTTTTTTGCTGTACGCGGGCCTCTCACTGCTGTGGCCTCTCCCGTTGCGGAGCACAGGCTCCGGACGCACAGGCTCAGCGGCCATGGCTCACTGGCCCAGCCGCTCCGCGGCATGTGGGATCCTCCCGGACCGGGGCATGAACCCGTGTACCCTGCATGGGCAGGCGGGCTCTCAACCACCGCACCACCAGGGAAGCCCTTAAGAACACTCTTAAAAACAGTTTGTACATCTGTTCTGGAAAGTTAGCTGTTGTTTTATAGCATTGTTCCAGTGGGAGGATACATTCCAAGTTCTAGATTACCGGCTTTTGGAAGCATTCCATTTGCAAATTGTAGTCTTCATGTTTGTAGTTTGTAAGTTGTTGGTGCTAAACACGCTTTTTAAAAACTTCATTCACTTTGAAAAAAAAGTTGTTATACAATCTTGTTTTTTGTACCAGAATCTCATTTGGTCAGAACACTTTAGGAACGCAGGGGTTCTGCTGATTGAATGTTCAGAGTTAATCTGAAAACCTAATCAATCTTTTTCTCCTTAAACCCTTATTTAACTTTTCCTGACCTGTTGTTAAATAGATAAGTGAATATGTATTTTTTCACTTCTTGCCTTAGTACTATTAAGACTTGTGAGTATATTTGAATGTTTGTTAAGGAACTTGCACAGAGTTTCAGTGCCATCATTCAAAACAGGGATTCCAAGTGTGAAAATGTAGAACGTATTGCAGGCTGGGCAGAATGTATACTGCTGCAGGGTATAGACTGGATATTTTTGCTGTTGCTGTTTTCAATACCAAATATTATATTTGAACATACTTAAATTTTCTAATTCTGCTTAACAGTTAAAGTCACAGGAAAAAACTGCAAAAAAGGAAAATGAGCTCGTCCCAACTCCTTCTGATAAGATTCTTAATTTGTAAAGTCCAATTTATTAAGATTTAATTTTGTCAATCTCAAAGATTCTTACCTAAAGTAGAAAAAATATATTCTTAAAAAGTAGTGATATTGGGCTTCCCTGGTGGCACAGTGGTTGAGAGTCCGCCTGCCGATGCAGGGGACACAGGTTCGTGCCCCGGTCCGGGAAGATCCCACATGACACGGAGTGGCTGAGCCCGTGAGTCACGGCCGCTGAGCCTGTGCGTCCGGAGCCTGTGCTCCTCAACAGGAGAGGCCACAACAGTGAGAGGCCCGCGTACCGGAAAAAAAAAAAAAGTAGTGATGTTATGACCCTCAATATAATAATATACGATTATCAAGGACACAGGAAGTTTATTTCAAGAAGATGGGGCGTAAAATAAAAGTAAATGGGATTAGGTTGAAGAAAAGTATCGATACTTTGGAGCATAGACAAATACAAAGCATGGATTGTTAGGAAAACAGGTTGTGCTTCTCCATATGTGAGAATATTGGAAGTGAGAAGGGAGACTGGCCCTTCCTCACAACTGGCCAGGTTGTGCTGACCTTGCATTAGTATTGTGGCATGTCTGTTTTTCCTTAAATGTTTTGGCACTCAGATGCTGGCTTGGTGTCCACTACATGCTGTTCAGTTGCAAATCTGAACCAACTGAGTAATATACTGAGTGGTACTAAAAGGGAGTTAAGAAATACAGGAAAAAAAGCAGTTTTTGTTTACAGAGATTGTTTTAACAGGTTTATATAGTTGTTGTTATATAGCAGTAAAATGTATTTGTGTGCATGTATGTCTCTCCAACTCAGTTATAAGTGTCTTAAGAGCAGAGAATGTAAGTGTCATCTTTATATTCTCACATTTCTCCACTAATGCCTAGCAAATCATAGGCAATCAGTAAATATTTACTGAATGAATGTATTTGCCTCTGGAGACCTAAAGTTCAAGGCTATGAAAAAATAAGTAAATGCATAAATAAGAGTAAAAATTTTACTCTTAAATAGTATGGAATATTGTTGTTTTCCTGCCTTTTTACCATAAAATTTGCCCTAATTCATTTCTAGGTCAGGCCATGGTGCTTATCCATTCATAAACTTTCCATATGTGATACCAGAAGATAAAGGAAAATGTATACATTTTAGATGGCACTGGAATTTAGTATTTCCACCTGCAAATACTTAAATTTGAAGATTCTTTTAAAATATTTTGTTTTTTACAAAATTAGTTTTGAAAGATCTTTTTTGTAGGCAGTTTCTTTTTACTTTGTGTGTGTGTGTGTGTGTGTGTGTGTATTTGCTGAAAACTTTTTCAAACATTACCCAAGAACTTCACCAAAGTATTCACTGCCTGTCTTCTTGTAGGTTATAGGGTATTTTTATGGTACTTTGTCATCGTTTTGGGACATTGGGAGAACATTTTCAGAGGAAATGATGCTTTCTACGTGACGTATTTTCAAGAAATAGAAGGAACATCTCTACCCTGATTTGTTCTCTGGCTTAGCCCTTAACTTCATCACTGACTCACTGTTAACTTTCTCGTAATTTAGGGTGTATCTCCTTGATGCCAAATCACATGGCTAGCCTTTTAAAAAACTAGATAGCCTAACTCTGTACGTATTTATATTAGTAGAAGTTTAATTATTTTGAAATATTTTCTAGTTCTGGGTCAAAGTGATCTACAGAAGTACAATTAATTGTGTAACCTGTGAGTGTGAAATAATTGAAAATGTAATTGTAATTGAAAAAGTAACCATGCCAGCATTTCCGTGAACCCATGCATATAGTTCACTTAAAATAAACAATGGAATACATGTCTCTAAGTACAAATAACCTATCACCGTTGCCTGAAAAACGTTAGTTACTTATAACAATGCATAAAAAAGATTAATTCCATTTATCCCTAACTACATATTCATATATTCCTCCCCAAGTTTATTCCTCCCCTTTACTATATGGATGAGATAATTTCTAAATTTTCTTTAAAGGGAGGAGAAAGAATTTACTAATCAAGGATATCCACTGAAATAAATTGAGATGACTACTCTGGAAAAAATTTATCTGTTAAATATACTCTAGCATTAATGATAAACAGTGTTGAATTCTCCAGAGGTTGATTTTTATCCGACCGTACTCCGTGTTGAACAAGTTGTCAAAAATTTTCCATTAATTGCTAATTTAAAGTGATTTTAGAAAGCAATTCACAGAGCCCTCCCGAATGTTTTACTGACAGCTGCCTAATCTCTGCAAGTCTTGGGTAACCCAGCTACATTAAACATGTCACCATATGAGCTGCAGTTCAGTGAGAACGACATGTACTAAAGTCAAAGAAAGGCTGCATAGGCCATAGGTGTTTGCTTTAAAGGGTGTTATTTTAAGAGCTGCTGAAAGGGCTGCCAAAAGTATTTCCCACTATTGGCCTGCTGCAAACCCAGGGACATCTATCATTGGAGTGTGGTATCATCGAAAGGGCAGTATGGCTACAGGACGTTGCCATGACCCTCAAGTCTCAGCTCAGACCTACTGAAACAGAATTTCCTTGTAAAAACACCATTTTATTTGAGTGTTTTTAAATTAATCCATTCAGACACAAAAATGAGACAGCAACAATGAAACAGGGCATCTGCCATAAAGGTTTATGATGTAGCAAAGGCAAAAGATACCTAATTCATTACTTATAAAAATTCACTAATGACAAGAAAAAGTAAATATTGTATTAAGGATATATAGTAGGTACAACGAGAATATGGAGAGAGTAACAATTAATTCTGCTAGAAAGGTCATGGAGAGCTCCCAGAGGAGTCAATACTTGAGCTGGGTCTGGCAAGTAAAATAAAAGTGGGCAGAGTTAATACTGGTTTGAAAGTACATTGTGAGTGCCTGGCATGTATGAGCATGGACATGCATACATACAGGACTGTTACAATTTGACCTTGTGAAATTTGAAGTACCTGTGGGATTTCTAGATAGAAATGTCTGGTTGGTAGTTAGAAATATGATTCTGAAGCTCATAAGAGAAGTTAGGGCTACAGCTACAGATGTGGGTATCATCGCTATAGAAATGGTACTTGGGAGAGGCTGGGAGGGGTGTACTATCTCAGAAGCAAGGTCTTCTGGTTCTCATTCCAAAACCCACCTATATTTAAAAGGTCTGCACATATATATATACATATGCATTACTATATATCTGGCACATAGTAGGAAATTAATGACTTGTAGGCGGATGACCAAATGAATGTTTGTTTAGTGAATATTAAACACTACTTAGTGGCCACCCAAAAGTAATATTTCATCTTTTCATTTGGTAATGATCAACTTTTATTATAAATTTTCCTAATGAATCATATTAACCAAAAGAAGATTAGGGAAATCTACCAAATGTTGCTGTTGTAAATAAAGAAAAATCTATATTTCAGTTAGATGTTTTTGTATCCTTTGTAGCATGTAGGTCATTCTGCAGTTGGGCAAGAAGAAAGCGAAGTATTGATGATAATTTCCTTACAAATGAATTTTTTGTTTTTCCATCTTGGAGGTACAGTTCACTGAAGCAAACACGTTGATGATGTCAATGAGAGTAATGGTGCTATTTTCACCCTTTCTAATGCCATTATTGTGCCATTCTCTGTTTCAACCTAAGGCATTAATGTTTCATGTTGATTAAATTTTAACATCTAAATTGCTCTTTTATGTTACACACAAATGATAAACTTGAATGTTCCAGTCAGAGGGCAGCAACTTGAGTTTCCTCTAGGTTCCTAGTTAATTCATCAAATAACATCCCCCAGCACCTGAGATATGGCTCATTTTTGTTCCTCCTGCCTTACTAACCCAGAGATATAGGGTTCAGTGTGTTTTTGTTTTTGAATTATGCCATATATGACTAAAACTAGATGCCGTTTTACACAATAGATGCATTCCTGGACATTTGTACATGAAGCACATTTTTGAAAATGGAATCATATATTCCCTCATTGATTTACATTATAATTTTACAAGTGTCATCTTTATTATGGATTGATTTCCAATGGACAGTGGTTTCTAACACGTTGCTACTGCCTCCACCTCTTGAGACAAGTACTTTAGTCTTCACATATAAGCTAAGTGATGTAATGGAATCCCTTATTTCAAAGAATATTAAAGGATACTTTCAGAATGTGATAAATTAAGCCCTATTTCATTTGTGTAGAAAATGGGATTCCTTAAAATAGGAATCCTGTAATTTGATTTGCTCTGTATATATTTATCACGAGCCAGAGCAAATTCTACGATATCCTCATATGTCATGTGTAAATAGCTCTCTTCTTTCTTTTTCTCTGGTCTTTCTTTATGAATATTGCCCTAAGCAAAGGTGTTTGGCTTATGGATACTCCCAAGGGATGATAAATAATGCTTTGTTTTTCCTCACTAATTTAGCCTTTTAAAAACTTGGGGTATTTGAATCCGTTTTTAAAAAGATGGTTTCAGCATAATCATGCTAGACGAACCATGGCTCCAGAAATAATAAGAATGTAAAATGTTTCCTTAGTTGCTTTCTTAAAGATCGGGGACTTCTTTTAATTTAATTTTTTTTCCATTGTGGTAAAACACACACACACAATTTACCATCTTACGCATTTTTAAGTGTACAGTTCAATAGTGTTAAGTATACTCACGCTGTGGAACTAATCTCCATGACCTTGTCATCTCGCAAAACTGAAACTCTACACACATTAAACAAGAATTTTCCATTCCTCCCTCCCCATCAGCCCCTGGCAACCACCATTCTACTTTCTTTCTCTGAGTTTGACTACTCTAGGTACCTCATATAAATAGAATCATACAATATTTATCTTTTTTTAACTAGCTTAATTCACTTAGTATAAGTTCCTTAAGGTTCATTCATGTTGTATCATGTCAAAACTTCTTCCTTTTAAATACTGAATAGTATTCCATTGTCTGTATATACGACATTTTTTATCCATCCATCTGTTGAGGGACACTTGGGTTGCTTTTACCTTTTGGCTATTGTGAATAATGCTGCTATGAACATATGTGTGCAATTATCTCTTCCAGACTCTGCTTTCAATTATTTTGGATATATACCCAGAAATGCAAATGCTGAATCTCATGGTAATTCTGTTTTTGATTTCTGTTTTCCATAGTGGCTATACCATTTTACATTCCCACCAACAGTACACAAGTGTTCCAATTTCTCTATATCTTCAACAACATTTGTTATTTTCTGGTTTTTTGACAGTGACATCCTCATGGGCTATGAGGTGTCAGGGGCTGTTTTTAAACTTGTTTCAATTTATAATTGATTGATACAAACATTCCAGCCCAATCCTTAAGTATTACTAGTACACTACATGTGGAACAGAACATATACCTATGATTACTGTGGGGAGAAATCATGATGATTTAAGTATGGGCAAGGAAGTTTTGAAATATATCAAACATATAGAGAATCTGTTTTCTTTATATGTTTTTCTTTAAAAGGTACCAAGTTGGATAATTTGAAAATTCGAGTTTGAACTATCCCTTTTTAAAAATTCTCAATATATTTAACCTCTAATTTATTTATTTGAACACATCTAGTGTTCCTAACTAGATGTAAGGAAAAAGTTATATCTTAAATGCTATCCTTGGTGTGTTTTGAGGTGAAATACCTATAGTAAAAAATTAATTTTAGAAATAACTAGTAATTATATTCTGCCCAAGGATATGTTTCTCACAATTGACCTTAGCCTGAAGTTTCTTAGGAGTGTCTTGGGAAATAAAGTGAGTTATAAATAGAGGCTATGCCACTTTCAGTGGCAGTTGATGGAGCAAAACGTCATAGAAAGCTTCAACACCTGAAACTAATTTTAAACTCAGTGTTAGAGTGTGCTGCTAGAAAATCTGTTTTAAATAATAGATGAAACAAACTACCTCTTGCTATCCAGTCTGTTTTACAGGTCAGATTACATAACCAACAAGAAGCTATTTAACCTCTCAGTAAATAACTGAATATTTCAGAAAGGAACTATTCTAAAATAGGCATGTTAAAAATCTGTGTATCTGGAAAGATCTACTCTCATTCTAGACCCTTAAAATTTTTGGTGTGTTTATAATCAGAAAAAAAATACAGGAATGTATAAAGGTGGGATGCCAAGAAATTTTTAATCTTTTTGATTTACCATCTATATTTACAAGTTTTGCAACATTTTATAATGGCTAGCATTTTTTCCTGTTTTAAAGATCTCTTTGAAGCCAATTATGAATGAAGTGCTAAATCCCAAAATTTTATATTTTTATCACACTTTACTGTCATTAGAGATTTACTTATATATTTCTAATATTATAAGCATCTTGCAAGACCATGTTTTTTTTGAATTTTTACTCCTCAATAAAGTGCATGGCATAATAAATGCCTAATATATTTTGAACAAATTGATTTTCTGATTTTTTTAAGTAAAAATGAGATTTACTTGGCTTTCTTGATGGTTAGGACCATCTCACTTCATTGTAAATGAGAACTGTAACATCTTTATATATATAATGGAATTGGATATTTTTCATATACCCTCTTCTAGATATTCTCGTTAACATTCTTTTTACCTTCAAGAGTTGGTATATTGGGTTAAGAGAAGGGATACGCCTTAGTATATTCTAATTTATGGGTGCTAGTAACATGTTGTTTGCTCCAAAAATTCCAGAAGTTCACACACATCTCCACTCACCTTCAGTAATATTAGTTCAGTCAAATTCGATATTTGCCGTATTAATTTCCCAATTTGTTGTTCAGCATCATATTGTGTAAAATACTGAGAATAGCACTGATACCCTGGCCTAAAAAGATGCTTTGTTTTTTCCACTTTTATTGGCCCATTTTTGAGAAAATTTTGATTAGAAGTAACCCAGAGAACTAACATTCCATTGAGTTTGACCCTTTTTAAATTCATGCTTGCATTCTGCAGAAAGTAGTTGCTATGGTTTTTTGTTTTGTTTTGTTTTGTTTTTGGTTTAAATATGAGACAAACAGGAAGTGACTGAATCCCCAGAAGAAAAATCTATTTTAAACCCAAACTAGTATGGCAATTGGGAAAGTGGTATTTTCACAACACTTGGTTTTGGTATTTCTACAAATTTAAAAACATTATGGGGAATTCCCTGGCGGTCCAGTGGTTAGGACTCCACGCTCTCACTGCTGAGGGCCCAGCTTCAATCCCACGTCTGGGAACTAAGATCCCACAAGCCGCGTGGCCTGGCAAATGAATGAATGATTGAATGCATAAATAAATAAATAAATAAAATAAAAACATTATGAATCATTGTAACAGATCCTACCAGGTGATCAGTTTATTCCTTGAGTATTAGTTGTAACTGCTTTGAAATAAATGGGATCTTGTTTTGATTCAAGGCTCTAAATAGTATCTCAGTGGCAACTTTGGGAAATGTTGGCTTAGATTAAGATTATCTTCAAGACCCTTCTATGTAATGCAGCCGCTACTAATCCATTTACAAATGTCCATACATTCATATAGCATCTCATCTCTCAAATTTCTAATATCACTCACTGTGACATCACTCAGGCTTTGAGATATGGCTTTACATAGGAATTCCCTGGGTATTTCTGTCCACCATGCTACAATGCATCACCAAACATCTGACATCTAGGAGTGGTTTACTCCCCCAAGTGAATTGAAAACATTTTTTCATATCCTACAACTCAGCATTAAATAGCCCCCATTGCGTAACTATTATCTACTAGGCTTGTTTTATATTAGCTATTAAATAAAGGTGTTATTCACTTTTCTATGTCAGTTGTACTTTCAACATCTTCCTGGAATCATATTTTCCAAAAAATAAGTTGACATTTTTTAATGAGATATAGAGTTATTAAAATTGTAAAGCCTATTTGTTAATGGGAGCCGGAAGTTAGTGTAAAATAAGAATGCTTATGTATGTAACTGCATTTAGACTTGAGATGATTATGTAAAACTTTTTTTTGGTCTTTATGTTGATCTTTATTTAGCCTGTCCAAAGTGGACATATTTTATAAACTATTAAAGGTATAGGAGTTGAATCCATATAGAAAATATTTACGTACTCAACAGGGCAACAAAAATGATATAGCACTTTACTGTTAAACTAGTTCTCTTCTCAACAACCTCAGAATTCAAAAGATGAGGACTGTAGCAAGAAAATAACAGTTGAAAAAGGAAGGATCATTCAAAGAGCAAATATTATGATCATATCTAAGTAAAAAATTATTAAAATAATTTGTTGAAGTATACTTTTGAAACATAAAATACCGGTCATGGTCCCATGGATTTGGAGATAATAGAAAACTTGCTAAAACATGGTAGTAATTAAAAATGTTTCTCATTTTCCAACAGGTCATTGCTAGTCATGGCTTTTTTTCCCAGACATTCCTTCTTTGTATGTGTCTTTAGTTTCTCTTAAGAGGGTAAATGAGGATGATTTTTTAAGTATCTTAAAAAAACATGCCTCAGGCAAATATACAAACTACATTTTATTTCTCTCTGTTTTATTCTTTGCAAATATCTTTAAAATATTGTCTGTGATCCTATCAGATGAGAAACTTATTTGTTCCCTGTGTGTTTTTAACTGCAAATGGAAATAAAAGCCACAATAAATTTTCAATCACGCATATTTTCCTACAAGTTAGAAGTAAAAATGGATGGAGAAAATGGAGTTTAAGTTTGGTCAGTCTTTGAACACTTGCTTCCTTTGCAGAGGTCAGCATATCTTCAAATGTGGTCCTGGAACTAGCTGCACTAAATTTATCCAGGATCTTAACAAACCAAACCAAACCAAACCAGAGAAAATGCAGATTCCTGGCTAGGCCCAGAGTACGCATTTACACAATGGTTGTCAGAGATTTGGATACCCTTTAAAATTTGAGACGAACTGCTTTTAGCTGTTGAGTTTTCAGTGATCTGGTCTCTCTCAGAGCTCACTTTGCTTATTGCTTTTTAACCTGAGCAAATTGCATGGAAGAAAACCAGGTATGATTTAAATGCTTAACTTCATTTGAGACTCAGGCTTTGGCTGTGATGTTCTTATTCCTACTTGCTAGTGAACAGTCTAGGGAATTTTTCTCAGCTAAAGTTGCTTATGCATCCTCAGAACCTGGAAAAGTACATGGAACATAGTATATGTTCAATTAATTTTAACTGAAAGAATAAGAAAACTCAGCATTTAAATGATAAATTTCATCTAAAATATAATGTAATGTGGCTCCATCACACTGTATATTTCACTTCACTTACAAATGTTATTTGATTGGATGAGTATCAATTTTTATTCAATAATGTAAAATCTTAGCATCTCACATATATTTCTCTTTATGTGTATCAGGATTGATTTATGAAATGCTCTGCTATACATTTACACTTAGAGAGGTTTTAAAAAAATTTTGCTTTGTTTTCTTTGCATTTGAATTTCTTAAGGCAATTATGCTTCATTTAAAAGCCAGTTTTACATTTTAGGAGCTGTATAAAATTTTACACATTTATTTCTATCATCCCATGATACTCATTTTAAAATGTATATCTCCAGAAACATAAAAGGCCCCTTGCAATTAGAAAAGCATCTGAACTTTGAAGAATGCTTTAGAAAAACTCTCCAACCCCTTTATACCTAGCAGTGGAGTAAGAGTATGTTCCCATAAGTAGTACTTCATGATTGACAAATTGGTATGCATTGACCTTTTATCTTCTTAACATGCTTCAAAGTCTATAGCTGGGATATATGACAACAGAAGGATTATTTTCAATACGGGGTACCTGTTTTATGCTTTTTTTTTAGAATCATCTCACAAATTTATATTTTCCTATAGCAATATAAGGTACTAAAAATGTTTTTTACTGAAATATAACACAGAAAAATGTTCACAAATCACAAGTCATAGCTCAAAGAATTCTCGCAAATTCAATGCATCCTGATAACCAACCAACAACCAGTTCAGCAAGCAGAACAATATAGGCACATCGCTACCTGCTCATGCCTCCTCCTAGTCGCTACCGCCTTCCTGTTACCAAAAGGGACTGTGATGATGACTTCTAACACCACCAGTTTTACCTGTTTTGAATTTGATAAAAATGGGATAGTGTGTGCTCTTTTGTGTCTGGCTTCTTTCACTGTGTTATGTCCTTGAGGTCTTGAATTTTATCAGATGTTACTGTCTGAATCTATTTTGAAATAATCATGTAATTCTGTCTTTTATTCTGTTAGTATTTTACATTACATGAAATTATTTATTTTTTAGTACTAAACCAATTTTCCTTTCCTGAAATAATCCCCTCTCGGTCCTTTTGCATTATCTTTCCATATGTTACTGGTTTGGATGTATAACTATTTTATTTATAATATCTATGTTATCGAGAGATAAAAGTCAGTAATATTTTTGTTATTATTATTATCAGTTTGGGTATCAAGTCATGCTAGCCTCAAAAAAGTGAGGGAGTTGTTCCTTTTTTCCTATTCTCTGGGAGATACTGGGTAAATTTGTTTAAGTACTTGGAAGAATTCACCAGCACGGCTCTCTGGCACAGAGTATATTTGTAGGAAGGTTTATAACAACAGATTCAATTTATTTATGGAATCTAAGATGGTTAGGATTTTCTAGTTCTTCTCGTGTCAGTTTTACTTGACTGCAGCTTCCAAGTATAGTTTGTCCTTTTCATCTACACTGAGAAATGTATAAAATTATTTATAATAGTCTCATATATCTTAAATTGTATTTAAGGTATAAATTATATACAGTAAAGTACTCCAAACAAAATAACAGTATACTAATAATACACACACACACATATGTGTGCGTGCATATATATATGTATATGCATATATACACACATACACATGCACACACATTTATTATAATACAGATTATTTCCAACAGATTATTGCCAGAATGCTCCTTTCCCTGCTATTTGATTTTTATCATCACATGTTAGTTTTGCCTGTTTTTAAATTTCATGTAGATAGAATCATATGGAATGTATTCTTGCCTCTCACTTTTTTCACTCAACATTATATCTGTGAGATCCATCCATATAGTTGCATGCATCACTAGGGTTTTTTTAATAATTGCTTTGGTATTATTCCATTGTAGTAATATAGCACATTATCCTTATCCATTTACTGTTGATGGATATTTTTTCTACTTTTTGACTATTTTGTATAAAGCTGCTATGAACATCCTTGCACATATTTTATGGTGGACATCAACTCATTTATGTTGGATATATACTCAAGAATGGAATTGCTGTATTGTAAAGTAGGCTTATGATTAGCTACAATAGGTACTAACCTTTTTTTAGAAGTTGTACTATTTTACAGTTCCATCAATGGACTTGTAAGAGAGTCCTTGTTGCTCCAAATTCTTGCCAAGTGTTGGTACTGTTGGCCTTCTTTTCCAACTGGTATGTGCGCAATGGTATGTCATCGTGGTTTTCATTTGCACTACCCCTAACAGTGAGGATGCTTATCACCTTTTCACCTGCTTATTGTCATTTTTATTTCCTCTTATGTCAAGTGTCTCTTCAATTCTTTACCCATTTTTAAAGTGGGGTTTCCCTTTTTCTCATTTATTTATAGAAGCACTTAATTTTTTCTAGACATGAGAACTTTGCAAATATGTGTATTCTGAAAAATCTCTTAGTTCATAGCTTGCCTTTTCTTTATTTTCTTAGTAGTGTTTTACAATAAACAGAAGTTCTAACTTTTAATGAAGTGAAATTTAGCAATTAAAAAATTTTATAATTAGTGATTTTGGTGTGCTGATAAAGAATTCTTTCCTTATTCCAAGTTCATTAAGATATTCTTCTGTGTTTTCCTCTAGAAGTTTTATTCTTTCAGCTCTCATATTTAGATATATGATCAATCTCCAATTATGGTATCAAGTTTATTTTCTTCCATGTAGATATTCAATTTACAAAGTACATTTTCTTTTATTAATTGCAGTGGAGTCTTTGATGAAAATCATGTGTGGGGCTCCAGTTTGTGGACTCTATTCCATAATTTATTAGCTACCTTTGCACCAATACCAAACTGTCTTTTTTTTTGAATTTTTGAATTTTATTTATTTTTTATACAGCAGGTTCTTATTAGTTATCTATCTTATACATATTAGTGCATATATGTCAATCCCAATCTCCCAATTCATCCCACCACCACCATCGCCCCTGCCACTTTCCCCCCTTACATTTGTTCTCTACATCTGTGTCTCTATTTCTGCCCTGCAAACCAGTTCATCTATACCATTTTTCTAGGTTCCACATATATGCATTAATATATGATATTTGTTTTTCTCTTTCTGACTTACTTTACTCTGTATGACAGTCTCTAGGTCCATCCACATCTCTACAAATGACCCAATTTCGTTCCTTTTCATGGCTGAGTAATATTCCATTGTATATAGGTACCACATCTTCTTTATTCATTCATCTGTTGATGGGCATTTAGGTTGCTTCCATGACCTGGCTATTGTAAATAGTGCTGCAATGAACATTGGGGTGCATGTGTCTTTTTGAATTATGGTTTTCTCTGGGTATATGCCCAGTAGTGGGATTGCTGGGTCATATGGTCAAAATGTCTTAATTACTTTTTGCATCGTAAATCTTGAAATTTGATAGTGTAAATCCTCCAGGTTTATTCTTTTCTGCAATACAAACTTGGATATTCTTTGAACTTTTCATATCCGTATTTTGAGAAACAATTTATCGATTTAAAAAGAAATCTGGGGAGGGGGATGGAATTCCCTGGTGGTCCAGTGGTTAGGACTCAGCGCTTTCACTGCTGAGGGCCTGAGTTTGATCCCTGGTCAGGGAACTAAGATCCCACAAGCCATACAGTGCAGCCTAAATAAATAAATAAATATTTTAAAAAAGAAATCTGGGGGTTAATTTGAATTGTGTTAAATCCATGAAATACTTGGAGAGATTTCACATATTTACAATTGTGAGTTTTTTATTCCAGGAGCATAGTATATTCCTCTATTTGTTTAAGACTTTATTTCAGTCAGTAATATTTTACAGTTTTTAGTGCAATGCACAACTTCCCTTAAATTTCTTCCTAGGTAATTGATATTTTAATAGTATTATAAATGAAACTGTAAAACTTTTACCTTCCATTTCTTTAATGCTAGTATTTAGAAATACAGTCAAAAGTTGTGCATTGGCCTTGTATCCATTGAAATTGCCAATCTCTCTTCTCATTTCTAATATTTAGTTTTTATGTAGGAGCTTGTGGATTATCTTCATACTCAATGATATCATCTGAGAATAAAGACAAGTTTCATTATTCTTTTCCAATCTCAATCAATCCTTTTATTTCTTTGTCTGGCTTATTTGCATTAGGTAATACCTCCAATACAATGTTGACTAGAATGGTGATAGTAAATACACTCCTCTTGTTCCCAAATTCAGAGGAAAGTTTACAATACTTCATTAAAGTATGATTCTTACTATACTTTTTGAAGATACCCCTTTTCCAATTAAGAAAATTCCCTTATATTCCTATTGCTAAGATTTTTTAAAAATCTTGGCTGAGTATTGAATTTTGTCAAATGTATTTTAGTCATCTATCTAGAATTATCATATGAGTTTTTGCAGTGAATTTTATTGGTTTTCAAAAATTAAACTTACCTTGCATTTCTGAAATAAATCATTGGGCTTGATTTGCTAATGTTTATTAAGATTTTTATTTTTCTGATACATATTTCAATTAGTTAATTTTGTTGTTCAGATTGTTCATATTCTTATTGATTTACTATCTGCTCATACTGTTGGTTATTGTGAAAGGTGTGTTCATATCTTACAGTGCAATACTAGATATATCTGGCTTTCCTTTTGAGCATTATCAATTTTTTTCTTTATAAGTATTTAAATTTATGTTATCAGAGGCATATACATTTGAATTTTTATATTTTTCTGGTAAATTGACCATTTTACCATTTTTAAAATTTCCTTTTTCTCCAGTTTTATTAAGAAATAATTGACAAACATCACTGTATAAGTTGTCAGCATGATGCTTGGTTTAAATGTGGTATAAAATGATTATCACAGTAGGTTTAGTTAACATCCATCATCTCATGTAGATACAATAAAAATAAAAGAAAAAATATTCTCCTCATGATGAGAACTCTAAAGACCTACTCTCTTAACATTTTTCCTATATATTGTACCATACAGCTATGTTGACTATAGTCTTCATGCTATACTTTACATCCTTCGTACTTATTTACCTTATAACTGGAAGTTTGTAGGTTTTTACCTCTTTTCTCCAATTCCCCATCCCCCCTATCCCCCACCTCTGGTGACCACAAATCTGATCTTCTTCTGAGTTTAGTGGGTTTTTTTTGTTTTTTTGTTTTGTTTTCAGATTCCACATGTAAGTGAGAGCATATAGTATTTGTCTTTCTCTGTCTTATTTCACTTAGCATAATGCCTTCAAGATCCATCCATGTTGTCACAAATGGTAGGATTGCATGGTTCTTTATGGGTGAATTATATGTGTATATATAATTTCTTTCTCTTTTCTTTCTCACAACTTCTTTATTCATTCTTCTATCAATGGACACAGGTTGTTTCCATATTTAGCTATTGTAAATAATGCTGCTATGAACATGGGGGTACAGATATCTTTTCAAGTTAGTGTTTTTGTTTCCTTCAGATATATTCTCAGAAGTGGAATTGCTGAATCATATGGTAGTTCTGTTTCTAATTTTTTGAGGAACCTCCATACCATTTTCCACAGTGGCTGCAACCAATTTACATTCTCACCAACAGTGCACAAAGGTTCCCTTTTCTCCACATCCATGCCAGCATTTGTTATTACTTGTCTTTTTGATAAAAGCCATTCTAACAGGTGTGAGGTGATATCTCATTGTAGTTTTGATCTGCATTTCCCTGATGACTAGTGATATTGAGCACCTTTTCATGTACCTGTTAGCCACTGGAATATCTTCTTTGGAAAAATGTGCATTCAGGTCCTTTGCTCATTTTTGAATTGGATTCTTTGTTTTTTTGCTATTGAGTTGTATGAGTTCTTCATATATTTTGGATAGTAACCCCTTATCATATAGATGATTTGCAAATATTTTTCCCATTCTGTAGGTTGTTGCTTCACTTTGTTGATGGATTCTTTTGCTATGCAAAAACTTTTAAATTTGATGTAGTCCCACTTATTTATTTTTTATTTTGCTGCTTGTGCTTTAGGTGTGATTTCCAAAAAATTGTTACCAAGACCCATGTCAAGGAACTTTTTTCCTTCATTTTCTTCTAGGAGTTTCATGGGTTTCAAGTCTTACATTTAAGTCTTTAATCCATTTGAGTTAATTTTTTGTTAATGGTGCAAGAGAGGAGTCAAAGTTCATTCTTTTACATGGAATATCTGATTTCTGTTTCCAAAAACACTAACTTGAAAAGATATCTGTACCCCACAGCACCATTTTGAAATATCCCTTTTTTATCTCTAAAAATTCTTCTTGTCTTCTCTAATATTATTATGGACACACCAGATTTTTTTCAGTTAGCATATGCATGGCATATTATCTTCAATCTTCTATTTTTCTGCTTTAAAATTTATTAACAGCATATAATTGCTTTATATTTAACCTTCCACCTTTAGGTTTTTAATGGAGAATTTAATCCATTATATATAATGCAATTACTCATATCTTTTTATTTATACCCACCATCTTGCTATTTCTTTTTCATTATATCTTCCTGTTCTATTTTTCTCTCCTTTCTTAACTTCTTTTGAATGACTCAAATAATTTTATAAGATATATATATCTTCCACTACTCCCCCAATAATACTAAAATCTTGCAATCTATTAATCCACTTTATTCCCTACCACATTTTCCAATATTGTTGTCATGTATTTTAATTCTATACAAATTTTAAATGGAAGACATTTGTATTATAATTCTATTCAGTTTTTAAATTTATGCACATATTTACCCTTTCATGTGTTCTTCATTCTATTACATATTTTTTTGTTTCCATCTAGAATAATTTTATTTTTACCTCAAGTCCTTCATTGTGCATTTTTTTAGGATAAGTGTACTGGTGACAACATCTCTTATTGTTTATCTGACAATATCTTTATTTCACTTGCATTTTTGAAAAGTATTTTCACTGAGTATGGAGGTAAAGGCTGGCCAGTATTTTATTTCAGTTTCAATATGTCATCCATTTAGTTTTCATTTCCACTGAGAAACCAGTTGCCAAGTCATATTATTGTTCCTTTGGTTGTAATGTACCCTTTGCCCTCTAACCTGCTTTTAAGATTTTATTTTTTTGTCTTTGGTTTTTGTCAGTGTAATCTTGATATGTCTAGATGTGATTTTTATTGAATGTATCTTTATTGGGGTTCTCAGAAATTCTTGAATCTGTGGGTTTATCAATTTTGAGAAATTCCAGATATAATCTCTTCACATATTGTTTCTGTCTCATTTTCTCTTCTTTCCTTACAGATAACAAATTACTGGTATGTTAGAACTTTTTAATGTGCCCAATGTGTCCCTTATCCCCTTTTCTATATTTTACATCTTTTTCATTCTCACTTTGCACTGTTTAATTTACTGTTAAAGCCATGTATTTGACATTTTAAGGCAGTCATTTTATTTTTATTGTATATTCTATATTTTCTATTTTGTATACTTTCTATATATTCTATTTTTATGGTAAAATTCTTAAACTATTATTTTATTGAACATATTATAGTGTCCCTCAGGGGATTGGTTCCAGGACCTGCCGAGGATACCAAAATACATGGATACTCAAGTCCCATAATCAGCATTCCACATCCTGTGCTCCTCATCTGTGGATTCAGACAACTGCAAATCACGTAGTACTGTATTTACTGAAAAAAATCCCAGTGCAAACCCATGTTGTTCAAGGGTCAATAGTAGTTATATCAAAAAACTCCTTGTTTACTAATTGCAAAATTTTGATCATCTGTATGTCAGTTCTAGTGTTTGATTTTTGCCTTGTTTTGGGGCCTCTGGTCCTAACCCTTAGGATGTTTAATAATTATCATCAAATTTTGGAACTTTTGTTTAAAATTGTACAGGCTCCAGATGACATTCTATTCAATCAGAAATGATTTAAACTTTCCTCT
Source organism: Hyperoodon ampullatus (assembly GCF_949752795.1). Classification (NCBI taxonomy): domain Eukaryota; kingdom Metazoa; phylum Chordata; class Mammalia; order Artiodactyla; family Ziphiidae; genus Hyperoodon; species Hyperoodon ampullatus. The sequence goes on along the minus strand of NC_136913.1, from coordinate 108,979,853 downwards.
TTTGGACAGCATAATGCGAGCTGATCACCTTTATCCACTGAGAGACCAAGATGACACAAGTCTAGGTTGCGGTTTTGGTAAGGCTAAGATTCTACTTCTGAGTCATTCCTGTTCCTAGGGCATAACCCTCCAGAGATTTCACCTGATAGCTTGCTGTTTTACCAGGGCTTCATCCCTTGGCAGGTCCTAACCTCTTACCTTTTTCTCCTAAGCACAGCAAGACCGCCGAAAACTCTGTTCTTATTAGAGGATTTCAGCTTCACACCTTTATCTCCTGACCTGTGCAGCTTCACAATTCAGCAAATGTTTTGAGAAGAAAACTGGTCACATGCTTGACTCTTCATGTCTCTAATATTGTCACTCTAGCCTTGGGAGACTATCGAAAACTATGCTAGATTCTCTCCTTCCCCTCCTCCCTCTGCTCACAGCCATTTGTCCAGGATAAACTCAGATTATTAGCCTCTGGCTTATACTCAGAAATGACAAATTGGGGAAGGCAACTACATAAGATCTGCTCACCTCTGCAAGATTCTACTGTCTAAAATATTTGCCCTTCTTCACCTTGCAGCTTCTACAAGCTCTAACATATTTAAACTGATGATTTATGTTGTTTCTTTTTTAAATCCTGCTTTTCTAGGTGTCCTTGGTAGTACCACTGGTCTATTAAAACATACTCCATCTCACCTGGGAAGTAAGAGTCTCTGCATTTTACTTTTTTTTTTTTTTTTTTTCCCGTGCCACACAGGCCTCTCACTGTCGTGGCCTCTCCTGTGGCGGAGCACAGGCTCTGGACACGCAGGCTCAGTGGCCATGGCTCACGGGCCCAGCTGCGGCATGCAGGATCCTGCCGGACTGGGGCACGAACCCGTGTCCCCTGTACCAGCAGGCGGACTCCCAACCACTGCGCCACCAGGGAAGCCCTGCATTTTACTTTTTTGATGTATTAGTAGTGTCTAATATGCTTGTAATCCTCAGAACAGTCCTGTGACTTAGGTGCTATTATTATTCCCCTTTTTCAGATGAGAAAAATGATGCAAAGAGAGGTTAAGTAAGTTCCCAAAGTCACACAGCTAGTAAGTAACATACATGTAGCCAGAATTTGAACTCAGGTAGCAAGGTCTGAAGTCCATAGTCTTAACCACAGTGTTATTAAGAATATACCTTTGAGATCTCTTCAGAAAATGATGACATCATATGCAAGTATATGAATTTACTGTAATTCATATGGCAATTCTTTTATGAATAGATATTTATATTGCCTTTGGTTTCTGAAAGATAACCATTTGGTTTTAAACTAGCTTAATCTTTCTTAAGTTTTCCATTACGAGACACAATCTTAGTGTGCTTAGAAGCTTAGAGTATTAAAGAGAAGAACTACTGATGTTCTTTTGAACATTTTCATTATAATTATAATCATTTTCTATTCTCACAATTTCCCCACAGTTTAAAAATAAGGTATAATTTACCAAGAGTAAAATCACTGTTGTGTTGTAACAAAGATATGTATACTTTTGTTTCCATATAGTATATATGCATACTGTAAATTCCTGGCAGTGGATCTTTTTGGTCAATCAATATACAGATTTTGGGCTTCCCTGGTGGTGCAGTGGTTGAGAATCTGCCTGCCAATGCAGGGGACATGGGTTCGAGCCCTGGTCTGGGAAGATCCCACATGCCGCGGAGCAGCTAGCCCCGTGAGCCACAATTACTGAGCCTGCGCGTCTGGAGCCTGTGCTCCGCAACAAGAGAGGCCGCGATAATGAGAGGCACGCGCACCGCGATGAGGAGTGGCCCCCACTTGCCGCAACTAGAGAAAGCCCTCGCACAGAAACGAAGACCCAACACAGCCATAAATAAATAAATAAATAAATAAATAAATAAATTAAAAATATATATATATATACAGATTTTATCTTTTATTTTTTATTATATTTTTTAATTCCTGAAATATTTTTTTATTGGAGTACAGTTGCTTTACAATGTTGTGTTAGTTTCTGCTGTACAACGAAGTGAATCAGCTATATGTATACATATGTCCCCTCCTTCTTGGACCTCCCTCCCACCCCCCCAATCCCACCCATCTAGGTCATCACAGAGCACTGAGCTGAGCTCCCTGTGCTATGTAGCAGGTTCCCACTCGCTATCAGTTTTACACATGGTAGTGTGTATATGCAATATACACATTTTAAGTGTTAGTATATATAGCTAAATTTCACTCTAAAAATATCATACCACTTTATACTTTCTCCTAATTGTATGAGAATTCTTATTTCCTACAATCTCACCAATACTCACTATAATTAAATTCAAAAATTTTAATATGCATAGAATTTAATTTTAAATGGAAATAAAAATTTAGAGATTGTATGCTTTCTTATCTTTCCACCATAAAGATATTTGCTGAACCTTATTAATTTGACTTTTTCAGTCTTATTGTGAATTAGCTTGAAAAAAATCGTTTAGATCATATTTCATGTTTACACATGGATTTCAATCATTCTTCTAAAGTTCTTTTTTATTTCTAAGTACCTAATAAATTCTTTATTATGTTATTGGGTTTCCTGATACATAATTTTACCATGATGTGTATATTTCAGTACTAGTAAGATTTAATCAATATTTAATAGTTCCTTCTGAGAATTTCTCAACCCAACATTTATTAATTTTTATCATGTTCCCTTGGGATGTAAATATGTATTCCATAAGAAATGGTTTTCTGTGGACAAACTTATTTGTGAAATACTGGGTTAAACGATATCAAACTACCCCTTTCCTTTCAGAGGTTTTCACGTGGTCATGTGCATTGTAAATCTCCAAGAGGTGGGTATGGTTTGTAGCATTTCTAAAACATACTTCACCAGAAAGAACTTGGTTTTTCTTCTTACAGAGAAACTCATTGAATCAGTATTCTAAGAAACATGGTTGAGGAAACGTTGTCTAACAATTGTCTTGTACGTGGAAGACTTATGTACACATTGCAAATGTTAAGAGTGGCTCAAGAGGCATAAGTGGAGATAATGGTCATCTATTTTTAGAGGAAAGGTCTCCAGATGAAAACTTTTGGATAGGTTAATGGTATTTGGCCATGTATTAATATGAACTGATATCAACCAGTCATGTGACTAGAAATCATCTGAAACTACTTACCACATTTCAAAAAGGGTTGTTGTCTAAAATTTTTATGTGAATAACAAATCATCTCTGTTGAATTGTATCTCGATGTGATATTTCTCAAGTCTTCATCCAGTGTATAATTTATGCTTCAACTGAAATCAGAACCCAGAGAAAGGAAATCAATACTGAATTGCTACCTGTTATCACTTAGCTAAGAATATTTTCAGTGTAATTGATAGGAAGACAGTGATTTTACTCTTGGTAAATCATACCTTATTTGCAAACTGTGGGGAAATTGTGAGAATAGGAAATGGTTATAATTATAATAAAAGTGTTCAAGAGAGCATCAGTAGTTCTTCTCTATAATACTCTAAACTTCTAAGCACATTGAGTCTCATTGTAATGGAAAACTTAAGAAAGATTAAGCCAATTTAAAACCAAATGGTTATCTTTCAAACATATTTGATAGTATTTTACAAAAATATTGACAAACTCAAACATGTTCACTTACCTGCAGTAATATTTGATATTATGACATTTTAGTTTCAGTGAAAGAATTTGGATGATCTTTTAATGGTGTGAAATCTGAAAATCTGGAATACCTTACTTTTTTTTTTTTTTTTTTTTTTTTGCTTCCTCCTGAATAAACTGCCTTCATTCTCCTACTGATCCATTTATGATAAATATATTTGGCTTTGTCAAAATAAGAATGTTTGTGTTGCCCCCCCATTCATATGTTCAAATTCTAACCCCCAAGGTGATGGTATTTGGAGGTGATTATGTCCTGAGGATGTAGCTCTCATGAATGTGATTAGTGCTCCTATAAAAGAGGCTCCAGAGAGATCCCCAGCCCCTTCATGTGAGGACACAGTCAAAATATGCCACTATCTATGAACTAATGTATTATCCCCACCAGACATTGAATCTTCCAGTTCTGTGATCTTGGACTTCCAACCTCTAGAATCATGAGAAATATAAGTTTATTGTTTATAAGCCATCCAGTTTATAGTATTTTTGTCATAGCAGCTCAAACAGACTAAGATGGAAAATTGGTACCAAGAGTGGTATACTGCTATGACAAATACCTAAAAATGTGAAAGTAGCTTTGGAAATGGGTATTGGTTAGAGGCTGGAAGAGTTTTGAACTGTATGCTAGGAAAGGCCTACATTGCCACTAAGGGACTCTTAAGGACGATTCTGGAGAGGGCTCAAGGAAAAGAAGAGATCTGTATAGAAAGCCTCAATTTTCTTAGAGAATACCTAAGAGATCACAAACAGAATGTTGGCAGAAATATGGAAAGTAAAGGCCATGCTGATGAGGTCTCAGAGGGAAATGAGGAACATATTGGAAACTGGTTTACCTCAGGTGGTAAACCTGGGCAGCGTCAGCCAGGTACTGTCCCTGCCTGCCAGCAGAGTGCACAAGACATGGGGTTGTGGCTGCCTCCATGTTTCAAAACATGTCCCAGAGATCTTCAGGGCCCAGGCAGAGAATGGCCAAGGGGGTGGAGCCACCTGAGAAAGAGTCCCAACTAGGGCAATGCCCAGCTGAGCCCTGAGGGTAGGGCTATCCTCCTGACTCCAGACCAGAACCATAGGCACACTATTCCAACCCACTAGCTGCTGGTTGAGCTGCATCCAACAAAGTCATCATGGTGAACCCAGGCTCCAATGTGTCCAGAAAGCGAGACATCAAGCCTTGGCATATAGTGTTATTTGCCCCACTAGGTTTTGGACTTATCTTGGACCTCCTTTTTTCTTTCTTATTTCTCCCTTTTGAAATTGGAATGTGTACCCTATGCCTGTCCCACCATTTGTTTTGTAAGCCCATAACATCTTTGTTTTCACAGGTTCACAGAAAGCAATTTGCCTCGGATGAATCATATTTTGACTCTTGCCCATATCTAATTTTGATGAAACTTAGATCGGACTTTGGACTTGGACTTTTGAGTTGATGACATGCGAGGACATGAATTTGGGGCGCTCAGAGGCAGAATGCTATGGACCGAATGTATTGCCTAAAATTCATATGTTGAAACCTCATGCCCCAACTGATGGTATTATGAGGTGGGGCCTTTGAGAGGTGCTTAGGTCATGAAAGTGGAACCCTCATGAATTATAAGGGATTCATGCCCTATAAAAGAGGCCTAATAAAGCTCCCTTGCCCCTTCTGCCATGTGAGGTTATAGTGAAAAGACGGGCATCTATGAGGAAATTGGCTATGAGGAAACTGGCTCTCATCAGGCATTGAATCTGCTGGTGCCATGATCCTGGACTTCTCAGCTTCCAGAACTGTGAGAAATAAGTGCTTATTGTTTATAAGCCATGCAGTTTATAGTATTTTTGTTATAGGAGCCAAAATGGACTAAGACAATTACTATCAAAATATTTGTGAGATCTATAATTGTATGCATAGCTCAGAATTGCATGCCTATGGCAAGAACACAAGACACCAATGGGAAAGAACTAGCTACGATCCATTTGTTAGGGTCTTGTTTACAGTTCCATCCAACGGTTTCTCACCTCTTAGCTTAAGTATTTGTACCTTGTAAGTACATACATTCCATGAATAAAAACATTATTAATAAAAACATAATTACGAAGGTCCAAGCTAGGAAAGTAAGCCTGCACACTTAATATAAACTAGTGTAATGCATATATACATTACCAACCAACGGGTAGTACCGGCTATAATAAAATAAGAGAACTTCTGTTTAAACAAAATTTTATTATGGTTTTATGATACACTCAGACATAAACTAATTTACCCATAGTTGAATAGCTGTTCACTGTACATTTACATCAGCTCACATTTAGGGCTAAATCCTGCCTAATTCAGAATAACAATTTGCCTGAAGCTCTCTGAACACTTGCTTGCTCAGAGCCACCCGTACAGAAGGAAATATAAAAATAGGGCAGAGAGAAAATAAATCCTTGTATCCTAAAATCAGACATTATAACCTTGTTTCCTAAAGTAAATACTTGTAAATTTCTACTCTTTTTTTTTCTGATCTGTCAGACTGTTTATATTTCTTTGTTTTAAACTACTTTCATGAGGCTGTAAAAAGCTAATATACAGAAACCACAATTAAATAGAGAGCTCCCAGAAGGGGGAGCTCTCGTGCCCTGTGAAGATAGCAGAGCCCAACAGGAGGAAGAATGACTCTTCTTTCCTGGCAAGGACTCAGTCAGTGAAAAGCCATGGACTCCTGGTTTACTCTAGCCCTGCCAACTTCCCTTTCCTCTCTAGAGAAGCCTTCTCCTTCCCTTGCCACGTGGGGGACTTGCACATGGCTTGCCATCGTTTCAGACCCCGAATTGCAATTCTCTGCTGATCCCAAATAAGCCCGTCTTTGCTGGAGAAATAACTGGCAGTCTATTTGTTTCTGGTCAACAAGGCACACCTCAACTCTGATTCCAGCCCCTTGCTTGCTTAGATATCTGCTTGCCATCAGACCTATAGTTCATTTAGTAGGATTTCTAGTCAGATATTTGCTTGGTCCAGGTACGTGTATGTCTCTAAGTAACAGAGGTGGATTTGAAGGCTTCCCTTCAAGTGCATGTGTGTGTATGATAATCTGCACACAAATTTCATAGAGTAACTAACATGATTTCATGGATAAATAAAAATGAGGGACTTTGGAACGTGGTTCCTGGTGGAGCTACTTGATTTTCTTGCACCCATATGCTATCATTTATAAAATATTGTCCATATTAACTCTTTTTAAAAATGTCCAAGAAGAATTAATTTATATGCAGAGTACTTTAAGATAATATTTTAAGGTTTATAAGATATTTGCTTACATGTGCATAAAGATAAACTGAGAATTGTTTTTCTCTTTCAAGTAAAACTTGCACCTGAATATGTATACAATGTAATTTGCCTTACTCTTAAATACCTGTAATATCAGAAAGTCTTTCACTGCTAGGGAACAAAGAGAAACAAAGGGAAGAAAAACCACTTTCTTAAGGAGACTTGCTGAGAGGAAGTGCTCTGTCACTGTCTCTGGAGCATCATTTTCACCCAATTTTAGCTAAAACAAGGATAGTATTGTTCAATAATTGCCAATGTCAGGGCATAACAATTTGACCTAAGACTTAAGAAAAGGTTAAACTAAATAAAGGCAAAGTGTCATTTAAAACAGCAATAAATTGTAGTGGCGAGGAAAACAATTTGTTATACACTAAGATGAACATAAAGCATATTTTTTCTTCCGGAATTTTAGTATAAGTAGAAATTTATAATGTTCACTTGTCATCACAGTAGTGCTTAATAAATCTACGAAATGAGGCTATATTTGAATTCAGGGTGAGTAAGAGTTCTTCAGTAAACTAGCCTTCTTTTAAATGAAAGCTGTGCATTTGTATTGAAAAGCAATTATTAGAATTTAATTTTATCAGCAAGGAGGATTAATCACCTGCTTAAAATGATAATATTGGGTAATGAAGTTACTAAGAAAAATATTTCTTTTATAAAGTGCATTTCCTGATTTTATTATGATTTTAGTCAGGAGCTGTTGTTCTAACTTTGCCAGAATTATTAATCATTATTCATAACTTTAGTGTTGTCATTATCATTTATTTATTGACTGTTGAGAGAAAAACCAATTCTACAAACCCTGTAGTTCAAACTCATATAGGTATATTTACCATTTTATTCCACATAATTCAGTTAAAATGAATAACATGAAGTGAAATTTTTCTTTTAACATTAACTACATTCAGAATGCATCATTGATAGTTAAAAACATATTTACCACTGAAAATGCAGGTTTTTCATTACTAGAGGTTAATCCAATCTGCCTATTACACATGTATTTGTGACCTAATTAAAATATGAAAGAAACATTTACCACAGGTACCTATAGGGGATGTGAAAATTAAATTGTAAAAGAATACCCACAGGCCTTAACATCTTATTTTTGATCACGTCGATTTTTTTTTTTTTTTTGCGGTACGCGGGCCTCTCACTGCTGTGGCCTCTCCCGTTGCGGAGCACAGGCTCCAGACGCGCAGACTCAGGGGCCATGGCTCATGGGCCCAGCCGCTCCACGGCATGTGGGATCTTCCCGGACCGGGGCACGAACCCGTGTCCCCTGCATCGGCAGGCGGACTCTCAACCACTGCGCCACCAGAGAAGCCTGATCACGTCGATTTTTGTGAAAAAAAGTGTATTTAATAGCTAGAGTTGTAAATAAGAATATAACCTTATTTTTTTAATCTAACTTTTGTTGATAAATTTAAAATATGTACCATGGAGAAGCACATTATAATACTGTCATATAAAATCCAGACTTTGCAGAAGGTCATTTTTACTCAATGAATGTGTATTTCATGCCTGCTAGATGATGATTGATTACTTCTTTGTATTTTGGTAATGCTCTTTAAAATTATCTTGCTAGCTGATATAACAAGGGTGAAGAATATGTTAAATTTAAGAGAAAGACATCTTTAAAACAATCTCATACAGCTTTATATGATTGCTATGGCATCAGGTTGATATATAAACTTAGTAATAAATCTGCACAAGGAACAATATGACTTTGACAAAAAAAAGCCATTATAAGTAGTCATTATATTTTAGTGTTTTTATGGATATTACCAGATACAGAAAAGCCACAAGATTTCTGAGTATTCAAGACAAAATGCAGACCTCTTTACAGACTTTAAACTACTTGATACATTTGTGTGAAATTTAAATGTTTGTGGTATATTGTAGAAACGGAGGCACTCAATTGATTGTTAATAGATGTAAGAAAATCCCCTCAGTATTATAATTCAGCTCTGGAGTGACAATCTTATCAAAATATATAGTCTAATTACCAAAATAATTTTACAGAATTTGTCTATTTGCAAGCAAATTTATGTCATTTTTCGTGAGAAGATAAAGAGAAATTTAAAACTGTGTCACAAGTTGAAGCAAAAACTTCAAAAGGTGAAGCGACCATTGTTTAAAATCTGAGAAGCAACCTACTGTTGAACGTTCATTCTCACGCTTGAATTCTGCCTATTACACATGTAGTTATACGTCAGATACAGTCTCTGCCTTCCTGCCTCCCAGACATTCATGATCTTTCAGAGAAACCCACCTGTAGACACATACTTACATTGTGGCTTTATAAGTGCTATTACAGAAGTATGTAAAAGCTATGGTGGTGGCACAAAACATGGAATAATCACTTCTCTTTGAGGGGTGTAGTAAGAAAGAATAATCAATTCTTCTGAGGCTTAGGGGATCACAGATATTAGAGAAGACTTTGATGAGGAGGAATTATCCAGATGGTTCTTGAAGAATGAGTGAGACTATCTTAGACGATAAGGAAGGTCATTCTAGGCCTAAAGAGCAAAGTATACAAAGGCAGAGATGTGAGAAAAACCAGCATATGGCATTCAGATAAAGCTGTAATGAGGAGAGAACAGAGAGAGGTGGAAATGGGGACGATTATGGGGTGCTCACTATGGAGGGCTTGTACACCATCAAATGAGTTTCATACTATAGTCATGCAGAGCTAAGGATTAATATAACTTCCAGCCATAGTCCTAAAAACTGCTAAAATTCTAAGTTGGCAAATACCTTGTGTATAGATTTCTGAAATTTTAGTGGATACCAAATAGCAAAACTTTATGCATGTTTTATTGCATATTAAAATTCAACATTTCTCTTCAAGGATTTGAAAAATTTTAAAAGAGCAACTAAAACATTTTTTTTGGCTAGCATGGAAAGAGTGACATTAGAATTTCTGGGGTGTTAAGATTTTCTAAACAAATACTTAATGACGTCTGACCTCCCTAGCTAAAATGGATAATCCAATTTAACTCGCAATTCTCAGAGAGTCTTCCCATCCTTAGTGATTATTGTACAATATCCTCCATCATATCAACTTCTTGCAGTCACAAAGTGAGTTAAATAATGAATGGGAGACAAGATTGAAATATTCTGTCAAATTCAAAAGCTTGCAAAGTCGAGAATGAGGATGCAGAATGAGGAAACCACGGAGTCTTCTCTTCAGACTCTAATATTCTCTTTTTTTCCAGCTTTATTGAGGTATAATTGGCAAATAAAAATTGTATCTATTTAAGATGTATAACTTGATGTTTGATATACATTGTGAAATAGTAATCACAATCAAGGTAATTAATATCCATCACCACACAGTTAATTTGTGTGTGTGTGTGTGTGAACACTTATGACCTACCCTCTTAACAAATTTCAAGTATACAATACAGTATTGTTAACTATAGCTACATTGCTGTACATCAGATCCCCAGAACTTATTTCATCTTGCACAACTGAAACTCTAATTCTTACAGGATTCAAGTCTAGAGTGCTGTCCATCTATGTTCTAATATTCTACGTTATTATGACATTTCCATATGCTCGTTTAAATTCATTCCCCAGTTAATAACCCACATATTGAAGCAATGCTACACATTACAGGGTTTAGAAAAAGAGCCTTATTTGAAGGCTGTTAGTTTCATCTGTGATGGAAATGAAGGGTGAATTTCTGAGCCTACCCTACTTTCGTGTCAGTAATGTAAGAGACACAATACACTCACCCTTCCCAAATAAACATTCATTAGTAGACATTTGTTAGCTACCTGTCCTATGCTCATCTGTATATACTAGGGTTAGCAAAAAGCTCAATGCAAGAAGAAAACACAGCACAAACCTTGATAAACAGGAGGAGATTATGCACTAGCTGTGAAAACAATAGGCATATTCATGAAAAAGCTGGACAACAGCAGAAGATATTGTATGTGAGGTGATTTAATACAGATGATCTTATGGAAATTTATACAGCTTAATAATTTCATCCATGAACCATCACTTTTCCTCTATTGTTCATCTTTCCATGGCGATAGTGATAATAACCTACTATCTTCCTTAAGGAGACATTATAAAGATAAATGACCTAACCTTTGTAAAGGGGTTTGAACTCAGAAGAAGATATTAGAAAAGTACAATGAAAAGGAACTTATCATATATCGGGGCTTATTTGGTTATAATGGGAAGAATAATAAATCATTCCTTTGTTTACTTTCATCTTCTGCATTTAACATTTAAGCCTTTAAAAATAACTGGTGTTTAAGCTGGCAAGAATAATAGTAAATTGCCTGAAACATCCTAATGCTTAAGCTTTTTAAACAAACACAGGGCCTATTTTTAGCCAGGCCTTTATTTTAAAAGGTTCTTTAAAAAATAGCTTTAGCACTAGTCTGAAATAATAGAGGAAAGCACTGAATGTATCTATTTGTCAGTAATTGCAAAGCATTATTTTGTGGGGGGAAGGAGAGGACGAAAATGGCTTGGTTTTACATTTTTTGAAATTTCTAAAATAACTTTTCCATCAGGATTCAGTATAAGAGTATTTATCTCTATCTATTTTAAATTAATTATACACTGATTTTTTTTCCCCAGATTGATATTCAAGGACCTAAGCCCAATAGCTCTAACAGTTCTTTTGAATACTGAGGGAGAATGATTCATTTGAACAGGTGTGGCGTTCTGAACTTGATTTTTTTTTTTTTTTGGCAGTGTATGCTGTGTGTTCCACAGACATATCAACTTCAGGACTCTAAATGGTGTCTTTGAGCTGTATATTTTTAAACCCAAGGCTTCAATGTATGTATGTGGGACTGAGCATTTCTTTCTTTAATCATTCCTTCCCTCCCTCCCTCCCTCCCTCCCATCCTTCCTTCCTTTTCCTTTTGCAACTCAGCTGAAGAATGTTGATTTATTCATACTCCTTTGTTCACAGCACATAATCAGTCACCAAACTGTGTAAGGCCCCTTTCCTGTCTGTTTGTACATTGATTCATTCATTCACGTATTCACTTCATTCATTCATTCTTTTTTTGTTTTGTTTTGCGGTACACGGGCCTCTCACTCTTGTGGCCTCTCCCGTTGCGGAGCACAGGCTCCGGACGCGCAGGCTCAGTGGCCATGGCTTACGGGCCCAGCCACTCTGCGGCATGTGGGATCCTCCCGGACCGGGGCACGAACCCGTGTCCCCTGCATCGGCAGGCGGACTCTCAACCACTGTGCCACCAGGGAAGCCCCATTCATTCTTACATTCCTTTTTAACTTCATTTTGCACTTCCCTTCTTCCTTATTTACAGATAAGCATTATAATGTATTTAATGTGTATTTTTTGTTTAGAGGTATGCCTTGAAAATGTGTGGTGTTATTTTGTATGCGTGTGTTTATAACCTATGTAAATGGCACTAATTCTAAATAATTGTTGTTAACACTGACATAGCACTTTCCATGCGTCAGACACTGTTCTAAGCAGCTTTACATGTACTAAGTCATTTAATCATCACGACAACATTATGGTATAAGTACTATTATTATCCTCATAAATAGAGGAGGAAACTAAGGCACAGAGAATTTAAGTTTCTTGGCCAAGGTCATACACACAACTAGAAAGTAGAAGCGCTGGGATAAAAACCCATATGTCTGGCTGTCAAATCCATACTCTTAACAACTCTGTCAAACTGCGTCTTGTCATGTAATATTATAGTATGTTTACACTGTTTTTTCTTTTTTAGAATTTCTATATGTTGCTATGTATACATCTAATCCATTGTGTCTAACTGCATTAGTCTAAGAGCCACTTTTATAGGTTTAGGCAACTTTTTTGCCTTAACTCTCATCCATGGTTCCAAGCTGACCTTGAGTACACTAGCATGTATGGACCAGGACAGAGATGGCGATCCAGATGGGTGTAGCAAAAGGGGTCCTGAGAAATAGTCTACAGGAATGTGTTAGTTCTTAGCTCAGTGATATTTCTTAAATTTACCTAAATATGATTATGCCTAATAACAAAGTCATTTTGAACTATTCCAAAATAGGAAATTTCTGGTGATTTATGCACAACTGAAAAAATATTTGTATTAGTTTGCTAGGGCTGCCATAACAAAGTACCACAGACTAGGTAGCTTAATAAAAAAAATTTATTTTCTCACAACTCTGGAGGCTAGAAGTCGAAGATCAAAGTTCCAGCAGGGGTTGGTATCTTCTGAGGGCCTCAAGGGAAGGATTTGTTCCAAGCCTCTCTTCTTGGCTTATAGACAACTGTCTTCTCTGTCTTCACATGGTCTTCACTCTGTACATGTCTGTGTCCAAATTTCATCTTTTTATAAGGACTCCAGTCATATTGGATTATGGCCCAGCCTAATGACCTCATTTTAACTTAATTACCCCTTTAAAGATTCTGTCTTCAAATATGATCACATTGTTAAAGTACTTCTGGTTAAGACTTTCAACATATGAATTTTGGTGGGGACAGAGTCCAGCTCATAACAACATGTAAGGGACATAGCTAGACCATGGCTTGACTATGCATTAAAGCTAATGTTGCTCTTACGAAAACATTATAAGATGATTCTTTCAACAAATGTACACCGGAAATCTGTTATGTGTCAAGAACTAGAGTAAGAAACCACAGAATGAGAATTTGGTGAATAAGTAATTTCCAGATGATGAGGGTGCCGTTATTACCATTATTTCCTAGGAAGATTTCAGAATCACATTGGATAGCATTTTCAAGGCAGAATGGATTTTCATTTGGCTAGACATACTTATTGTAGATATCCTAAAACCAGTGTTTTTTCTCCATGATGCTATATTTCCTTGAAATCATGTTTTCTCTCTCCTCCTGGATCTTTTTAAACTTAAATTCCTCATGCACTCTGTTCACCACAATAATCTTGATCCTCAGTCAAATGTCACTCCTTATTAAACCACTTACTCCTGCACTCTTCTTTTACCAGTACACCTGGTGGTTGATTAATTCATAAACACCCAGATTATACTTAAGCTCTGTACCAACGGAAGCACATTGTGTCCAGCCTTGTAAGGTAAAGATGCAAACATGCACCTTAGATCCAAAAGAGCAAAGAGCGAGAGTAAAAGGTTAAACTTATTTAATATTCCAAGGCAATGAATTTTCACAGCATTTAAACTCTAATCTGTTTCATGATTCAGTATATCTGAGGTTAATCAGAGCCATAATCAACAAAGAAGATTCTGTTTGTGCGAGTTGGAGGAAGGTTTAGAAATAATGTAAACAAAGATAGAACCACATAATTGTATATCCCATAAATAACAGCCAACCTGCTACTGGCCTAGCTGATTGACTGAGTGGCAAGGTGGTTCCAGAGTTACACTAGCAAATGCCTGGATTTAGAGACAAATTTATCCATTTCCCACAGGATGGACTCCCCATGGGTTTTACCTATCACAAATGGAATAATCGTTGAAAAGTCCATGGAGTATCCCAGGAATGCAAGGATTCTTCAATACATGCAAATCAATCAATGTGATACACCATATTAACAAACTGAAGGAGAAAAACCATATGATCATCTTAATAGATGCAGAAAAAGCTTTGGACAAAATTCAACACCCATTTATGATAAAAACCCTCCAGAAAGTAGGCATAGAGGGACCTTACCTCAATATAATAAAGGCCATATATGACAAACCCACAGCCAACATCATTCTCAATGGTGAAAAACTGAAACCATTTCCACTAAGATCAGGAACAAGACAAGGTTGCCCACTCTCACCACTATTATTCAACATAGTTTTGGAAGTTTTAGCCACAGCAGTCAGAGAAGAAAAAGAAATAAAAGGAATCCAAATGAGAAAAGAAGAAGTAAAACTGTCACTGTTTGCAGATGACATGATACTATACGTGAAGAATCCTAAAGATGCTACCAGAAAACTACTAGAGCTAATCAATGAATTTGGTAAAGTAGCAGGATACAAAATTAATGGACAGAAATCTCTTGCATTCCTCTACACTAATGAAGAAAAATCTGAAAGAGAAATTAAGGGAACACTCCCATTTACCATTGCAACAAAAACAATAAAATACCTAGGAATAAACCTACCTGAGGAGACAAAAGGCCCGTATGCAGAAAACTGTAAGACACTGATGAAAGAAATTAAAGATGATGCAAACAGATAGAGACATATACCATGTTCTTGGATTGGAAGAATCAACATTGTGAAAATGACTCTACTTCCCAAAGCAATCTACAGATTCAATGCAGTCCCTATCACACTACCAATGGCATTTTTCACAGAACTAGAACAAAAAATTTCACAATTTGTATGGAAACACAAAAGACCCTGAATAGCCAAAGCAATCCTGAGAAAGAAAGATGGAGCTGGAGAAATCAGGCTCCCTGACTTCAGACTATACTACAAAGCTACAATTCAAGACAGTATGGTACTGGCACAAAAACAGAAATAAACATCAGTGGAACAGGATAGAAAGCCCAGAGGTAAACCCACGCACTTATGGTCACCTTATCCTTGATAAAGGAGGTAAGAATATACAATGGAGAAAAGACAGCCTCTTCAATAAGTTGTGCTGGGAAAACTGGACAGCTACATGTAAAACAATGAAATTAGAACACTCCCTAACACCATATACAAAAATAAACTCAAAATGGATTAAAGACCTAAATGTAAGGCCAGACACTATCAAACTCTTAGAGGAAAACAGGTAGAACACTCTATGACATAAATCACAGCAAGACCCTTTTTGACCCATATCCTAGAGAAATGGAAATAAAAACAAAAATAAACAAATGGGACCTAATGAAACTTAAAAGATTTTGCACAGCAAAGGAAACCATAAACAACAAGAAAAGACAACCCTCAGAATGGGAGAAAATATTTGCAAATGAAGCAACTGGCAAAGGATTAATCTCCAAAATTTACAAGCAGTTCATGCAGCTCAATATCAAAAAATCAAACAACCCAATACAAAAATGGGTAGAAAACCTAAATAGACATTTCTCCAAAGAAGACATACAGATGGCCAAGAAGCACATGAAAAGATGTTCAACATCACTAATCATTAGAGAAATGCAAATCAAAACTACAATGGGTGATCACCTCACACTGGTCAGAATGACCATCATCAAAAACTCGACAAACAATAAATGCCTGAGAGGGTGTGGAGAAAAGGGAACCCTCCTACACTGTTGGTCAGAAAGTAAATTGATACAGCCACTATGGAGAACAGTATGGAGGGTCCTCAGAAAACTAAAAATAGAACTACCATATGACCCAGTGATCCCATTACTGGGCATATACCCTGAGAAAACCATAATTCAAAAAGAGTCATGTACCACAATGTTCATAGCAGCTCTATTTACCATAGCCAGGACATGGAAGCAACCTAAGTGTCCATCAACAGATGAATGGATAAAGAAGATGTGGCACATATATACAATGGACTATTACTCAGCCATAAAAAGAAACGAAATTGAGTTATTTGTAGTGAGGTGGATGGACCTAGAGACTGTCATACAGAGTGAAGTAAATCAAAGAGAAGAACAAATACCGTATGCTAACACATATATATGGAAGCTAGAAAAAAAAAAAAAAAGGTTCTGAAGATCCTAGGGGTAGGATAGGAACAAAGATGCCGACATAGAGAATGGACTTGAGGACACGGGGAGGGGGAAGGGTAAGCTGGGACAAAGTGCGACAGCAGCATTGACATACGTACACTACCAAATGTAAAATAGATAGCTAGTGGGAAGCAGCCGCATAGCACAGGGAGGTCAGCTCGGTGCTTTGTGTCCACCTAGAGGGGTGGGATAGGGAGGGTGGGAGGGAGACGCAAGACGGAGGGGATATGGTGATATACGTATATGTACATACATATACATAGCTATTACTATAACAAAGTAATAGCTGATTTACTTTGTTATACAGAAGAAACTAACACACCATTGGAAAGCAATTATATTCCAATAAAGATGTTAAAAAAAAAAGAAAAGTCCATGGAGTCCAGATTTTTTTAATTGAAAAAATATATATACCCATATATGACAATACCAATGCCAAGTTAAATCCTTGAGATTAAACCTATAAAACAGATTATCCTCAGCCAGAGTAGTGTATTATTTTTTGGCTTTGATATTTCCTGTCAGCTTACAAAGAATCCATTGTGAATGTCCTGCTTCTAACTTCTCTCAGAGAGAATTTGCTGTTTGAGCACTTTTTGCTGACACTTAGTGTAACTATATTCCATTTAAAGAAAGGGGAATGGAAGAAAAGTTTTCTAGCTAAGCAATATTTATAATATGATACGATTTCAAATACACACAGTACATTATCTATTTTTTTAAGTCCTTAAAAACTCCTTAGTTATTAATGTGTTATACATCTCACGATTGGCTTGATTTTAAACCCAACCATTTGCATACTGCCTTTCATGACACAAAAATGTTGATTATGCAATATTATTTTTATTTTTTTATTTTTTTTTATTTTTTTTTGCTGTATGCGGGCCTCTCACTGTTGTGGCCTCTCCCGCTGAGGAGCACAGGCTCCGGACGCGCAGGCTCAGCAGCCATGGCTCACGGTCCCAGTGGCTCCACAGCATGTAGGATCTTCCCAGACCGGGGCACGAACCCGTATCCCCTGCATCGGCAGGCGGACTCGCAACCACTGCGCCAACAGGGAAGCCCTCGCAATATTATTTTTAGATATCCTTTGATTTCAAATAATTGTATTAAAAATATTTGAGGTATTTGGAAGGATATTTTCAGACTCTAAGAAGAAAACTTATATTGGGCCAGAGCAGGGGGATGCTGTAATTAAAGGAGCATTTGAATAAAAATTAATTTTCTAGTCAGACTTGTTATACTTTATATTGCAATCTTTATCAGCAATACCTTATGGGTATGAGATAAGATAAAAATGATTTGCACTAGGAATATTAAACAGTATCAAAAATTACTTTAAATAGCTGTATTTAGTTAAAAAAAATTAAACTACATTTAAAAATATAAGAGCAATGAAGAAGTTGGTAAATATTCTCTTTCTAGCCTTTAACACTTATTTTAATATCTAGCATACCCACTCTCTAGAGTTGGTAATACCTGCTAGAATGGATTAACTTATGATTGTTTAAATTGATTTTGCTGTTTATCAGCTCTTATTCAGCAAATGGCAAGTTTGCTGACACAGCACTGTACCATAGATTCGTCCTCCCAGATTCTATCAGTCCTTCAATTCAGTGCATGTCTATCACGGGTGTTTTAATGGGAAGACCTTTAATGCAGCACTGTAAAACTTCTAGAAATTACATTAGGGACTTTCTGTTGTTTCGGGGGCTTTGAAAGAAACAACCAGATAAGAATAAAATGCAAATAGCCTCACTTAGTCTTTGAAGAAATTTTTACTTGATTTTTATCAGTGCACAAAATATATTAGGAGTTGGAGTACTAAGGCACACTTATATAATTTTAATACTTCTGAAGGATTTCCTTTTTTTACAAAGGTTAACTTCTGCATATAGTTTGTTTGTTATTCTAAGTTTCTTAATTCAAAGCAATCAATTCCTTGTCATCTCTTTTAAAAGCCTGCTCTCATTTATAAAGGCTACTCATTTTTTCTACTCTATGGATTATTCTTCACCACTATTCTACCATAGCCATCTTCTCAGCCTTACAGTTTGATCAAGTGGAACACAGATCTTTTGTTTATGTTCAAATTGGGATTTGCCCTATTTCTGTCCTTTGTATGTTATAACAGAGAATTGAAAATTGGCAGTTAATAACATGATAGAGTGGACTAAGTGTAACAAAATTTTTAAATAGCTTTACTTTCATCCAGAGTATAAAGCTGTTGTCTTTTCTACAGCTAACTCTTCCTAATGTGTTCTTTTCCAATTCCCTCAAGCCTACTCCAGAACATTTACTGAATTGTTATGCCTTCTTATTTTCGATTTCTTCCTTTCCACTGATTTCCTCTCTTTGGCATGTAGGAATATATAGGATTGTCCATTTTAAAAACACCTTCTCCAAGCTGGTAATTCCTCAAGCTAGTGTGCTGTTTTCCTCTTTTCTTTCAAACTTTTTGAAAGACTATTCAGTTCTGGAACATTCTCCACTTGCTTTCACTTTCCAATCCACCACAATAGTTTTTGTCTCAACTACTTTACTGAAACTGTTGGTTGTCATTGACCTCCTTTTTAGTTGTTTTTTTTTTTTTTTTTTTTTTTTTGCGGTATGTGGGCCTCTCATTGTTGTGGCCTCTCCCGTTGCGAAGCACAGGCTCCGGACGCGCAGGCTCAGCAGCCATGGCTCACGAGCCCAGCCGCTCCACGGCATGTGGGATCCTCCCAGACCGGGGCACGAACCCGTGTCCCCTGCATCGGCAGGCGGACTCTCAACCACTGCGCCACCAGGGAAGCCCTCCTTTTTAGTTTTAAACCAAAGACCCCTTGATTGCTAAATCCAGTGGCCCCTTAAGTGCCTCCCCTACTTGATCTATCTTCAGCACTTGATAAGAAAGTCCTCCAATATATTTCTTTCAGAAATTCCTTCTCATATATTTTTTTCCAGGTTACTACTTTCAAACTCACTCTCCTACCATTCCATCTTATCAATTTTCTTTGCTGAATTCTTTTCCTCCAACTTCTAAATATCAATGTTTGCCAAAAGTTTTATCTTTAGCCATCCATTCTTGCTCTATATGTTTTTCCAAAGAAATTATGCAACCAAATCACATTATATGCAATTTATGTACAGATAGCTTGAAAATCTATCTCTGCACACTTGATCTATATTTCAGACATAAATGGACTTACTAGAAGTATCCACCAGGTGCTTCAAATATAGCATATCCCAAATCAAACCCATATTTACAATCAAAACCCATTCTTACTCCTGTATTCCACATCTTATATACTGTCATCTATTTCTTCCCCTCTCAAGCTCTTAGATTTATCATTGACTCTTCACTCCCCTTTAATATCCACATCTAATATGTCATCTAACTCAACCAATTTTACCTCTTAAATACCCTTCAAATATGTTTATCCTCTCCATTCCTACTTTTACTATTGAAGGAATTCCTACTTTTGCCACCCAAAATATGCTGCTTTGCCATATTGATTATTTTGAGTTGAAGGCATTTGAGAAAGGGTAAATGCAGAAAGGGGTCTTTGACCTCACCCTTTTTACATAAAAGCAGGTCATAAAATACTTCATGAGAAAGGCACCCTCACTGTACCAGGAAGAGAAGAATATCTTATCACCCAAGACTGAGAGTTGATGCCAAAATGGATCTGTACAAACAAAACTACTAAAATAATCTTTATCTTCTGTAAATTTCCCCCATACATTTTTTACTCACTGTCCCCAAATTTACTGCCCTTAGCACATGAGTAGGTAAAATAGAAGGTGGAGAAAAGACGTTTCTGGGACTCTGTGATGTGGGAGTCTCATGCACTGTGGTTCCAAAATCCGTTGGATAAATCCTAATGTGGGCTACAATTAGATTGAGAGAATATAGAAATGCAAAAATTGATAGGATTAAGGTGGAAGTTTGGATGAAAATTGGAATGTTTAAACAGACTTCATGAAAAGGAGTCTTGTCTCCTTTACTTGAATGTTTTATGGGAAAGGATATTGTGTCTGACTGGGGAGCACTTATTCTACCTAGTACTATAAAACCAAAACCTGTTGATGAAGTACAAACAGAGGCTACAGTTAGAAATATAAGGATTGATGGGATTAAAGTGAAAGTCTGGACAAAAATTGGTGTGTTTAAATAGGCTTTATGTGAAGTGGTTGCGTTTCTTTCACCTGAATATAATATGTAATACAGGGATGGATACTGTGGCTGACTGGAGAACAGTTCCTCTACCTAGCATTGTAAAACAGAAGGCATGCAAATCTGCCCTTCAAACAATATTAATTGGACATGCTAAATAAGAATGAATAAGGTTACCTGAGCCCACAGAGTACAGAATAGAACTTGAAGTGCTGGGACAGACAAGTTCTCTGTACAAGAGCCATACATGGAGCCTAGACTGGGGCTCATGGCAGAAGTGCTTCCCAACAATGATTACTGGAACTTTGGACTGGAGAATTTCCATTTGAGGGGCAATTACTAGCTTGTAATCTGACATTAATTGAAACTGCCCTTATGATTGAAGGACACAAATAATTTTGAAACTGGAAATATCCATAATGTCATGGGTGATATTGGAGAAATGTTTTTAATGGGAGGGCGGTGCCCAGAAAAATTCCATAATAAAATGGTAATGATTTATATAGGAACATACTACTGAGGAAACACAGGGAGTTTACTCAGTGTATCAAGCAGGTAAACTCTTTTCCCCCCAAGACTGACTCTGGAACCATGTGAGGATCTGCCGGATTTTATTGTCAGTTGGAGGAGGCCTTTAAGCAGCTCTTAACTGAACAACAAAGAGCTATTTGGTTTATGGATGACAGTTCCAAAGTGAGTGAACAACAATCTGTTTGATATGCCACCACTGTGATCAAAGAAGAGAAAACCAAAACAGCTCAATGGGCTGAGTTTTATGCTGTTGTCATGATGCTTTGGATTTTACTGACTCACAGGCACTGGTCAGTGGCCTGGCTATTTGGTCAAGAAGAGTGCAATGGAAAACTGTGCTAGGAAGGCTATGCCTGTATGAGGCATGGCCCTATGGAAAGCACTATGAGAATTTGAGGGGTGCATTAAAATAGGATATGTCAATGCCCATCTGAAGAATCCTCTTCTAGGCTTGGAAGGTGATTGGAATCAACTAGTAGATATTTGGTCTGCTTACCTAAGGTCTTATTTGAGTCCATGAAATGAATGGATATAAGGCAATTGCAGCAACACAGAGATAGACTGAATCTAGACATGTTCCTCTTGCAGCCTTTGAGACCGAAAATGCCAATAAGAGCTGTTCTGTTTGCCAGAAAGAGAGACACACTGCAGATTCTGGGGGTGGGGGGAGGGGGCTTAAAGTAGCTGTCAATTCAGACGGGGTCCTGACAGAAATAGACCTTGAGTCCAGACTGGGCTTCGCTCACCCAGTATTAGATGCACATGCTTAGAGTACTATAAAAGAGCTGAAACAGAAGATATTGCAACAATTTGGACCTCTGAGTCACATTTCTTCAGACAAAGAACACACTTTAGAGCCCATAATGTCCAAAAATGGGCAAAGAGATAGTCCCCTGAGAGTAACAGTTTGATAAAGATTTGGAGCTGGCAACTGAAACATCGGTTCCCTAAAACAGGAGGAGATACAGGCATGAAAGGCTGGCTTATGTGCTTTATGAGTGTGTGTTCACCCTCAACATGAGGGGTGCTAAGGGAATGTCCCCATTAGATATTCATCTGTTTCTCTGGATCTGTGGAAGAAGGGAAAGGGGAGGATGCTGGTATGACTATGGAATTCTTCTCAAGAGGGGAGGATGCTGGTATGATGACTACACTTTTTCTTCCCCACATCAGTTCAGCTCTCTTTTTCCTACCCAATACAGTGGTCACAGGGCCAGAGCTGAAACTGCAAGTGCCAGGAACAGGGATGATTTCCTAAGAAAAAAAAAATATATATATATATATATATATATATATATATATAACTATATATTCAAACCTTCATGTCAAAATCCCTAAGCAGGTTATTCATTTACCCCATCTGGCAAAATTGGATTTTATAATTAATGCAGCTATATTGCCTAGTGATATAAATAGCCCGTTAGTTCTGTACCTATGTAACCCTACCCTATATGAATGGGAATGGACTGAGGGGGAGGTACTTGCTAGACTAGTACTGCTGCCTGTAATCTAGACCAGCACAGTGGCTGAACTTAATGTCCCTCCGAAAAGTGGAAAACTTTGGGTATAAATAGAGATAAGTAGGAATAGTAGCTAATGATAAAGGATTGAATAAATGTGTTAAGTAAGAGGGAGGTTCAATATTAGATTAATACCTTGAAAGAGGCTCAGAGCAAGAGATGACATTGACTCTTAGCTCAAATATACCAGACGCTTGAAAAGGTAAAAATATAAATTACTGAGTCTACGCTTGCGTTTGGAACTTGACAAGATCAAATGGAAGCCTGCAAATCTGACTGGCCCACCCTGGGAGACATTTTCATAGGATATAATGAACTGAATTAATTATTAATGAGTGAATGGACCCCAGTAATGTGCCAGTATCTTTTGACTTTGATGATACTTTTACCATATGGGAACTGTGGGAAAAGATCAGCGGGTTGCCTGTGGTATGATAAAATATATATATATATATATATATATATATATATATATATATATTTGGTCTATTTATTGTCCCTGGCCCTTGAACAGAACTCCTCAAACACTTGGAATTTCCTGAGTGATCCAGTGTCTTTTGTTATTTATAACAAGCTACTTTCCACCATACCGGAGGAGTTTATGCTAATGAAGTGACTCTTGGCAGCCCTTAGATAGTTTCAGGATGGGGGCTAGATGCCAGAGAAATGAAGCACATGATTACAGGTTAACTTTCAGCCCCACTCTTCAACCTCCACAGAAGATGAAGGGCTAGAGATTGAGTTTAATCATTAACGGCCAATGATTTCATTAAACATGCTTACATAATAAAACTTCATTAAATAATCTTGAACAATGAAGTTCAGGGAACTTCTGGGTTGGTGAGCATCTCAATGTTCTGGGAGGGTGGTGTGCCTGGAGAGGTCAAGGAAGCTATGTGCCCCTCATCCCCATCTCTCCATACCTTACCCTGTGCATCTCTTCCGTTTGTCTATTCCTCAGTCGTACCCTTTATAATAAAACTGTAATCATAAGTACAGTTGAACTTTGAACTGCATGGGTCAACTTATACATAGATTTTTTTTCAAAAGTAAAGCCTACAGTACTGCATGATCTACAGTTGGTTGAATCCACCGTTGGAGCCATGAATGTGGAAGAACCATGGATACAGAGGACTGACTATAAGTCATTAAAGGAATTTTGACTGTGCAAAGAGTTGGTGCCTCCAACCCTTGTGCTGTTCAAGGGTCAACTGTATAGTGCTTTCCTGAATTCTGTGGGTTGTTCTAGTGAATTATTAAACCTGAGGGGTGGGTTGTAGGAATTTCCAAATTTATGGCCTGTTGGCCATAAGTTAGGTGGCCCAAAGGACTTATGAGTGGCATCTGAAGTTAGGGCAGTATTCTGGAACTTGAACCTTAATTTATGGGGTCTGCATTAACACTGGCTAATGTCAGATTTCCATTGACTTCTGGGACACACAGATAGTGTTACAGAATTGAGAGCTGTTGGAATGACAAGGTATTTGGTGTCAGATAAAAACAAATAATACTAAACAAGGGACCTCTATGTGGCACTGTGTCCTCAGTAGAAAGAATACATATGGGTCCAGGAATGAAGAAGTAGAAGCAGGACTGGACCTGCGTATCATCATTGCCAATGACACACTAGAGGACTTTGTGCTTTCTGTCCCTGCAACTCTGGGATCTTCAGAGATAGTGGTCCCAAAATGGGTGCGTTTTTGCTCTGTGCCAATAAATTATAATCTACAACTGCCACCAGGGCACTTTGGACTCTGTGTTGAGGGAACAACAAGCCAGAAGAAGAGTTATTATTTGGGGCAGAAGTAATTGACACTGATAATGAGAGAGGAAATAGGTTCACTCTTACACAATGGGGACAGGAAGGAATATATGTGGACTCCAGATGATCCACTTGGGTTCCTATTGGTATTTCCTTGCCCCATTGTAACTAAATGGACACATGCAGCAACTCCTACCAGGCAAGGATCTGATTACTAGGGCTTAGACTCTTCAGGCATGAAGTTTTGAGTCACACCACATTGACCCCAAGACCTTTGAGATGATAGCTAAGGATGAAGGCAATTTAGAAGGAATAGTGGAGGAGGGAGAGGATGAGAATCTCAGACCAACTACAACAATAGGAGCTCTAGTTTGTCCCACTAGTATCTCTCTTCTAAGTATCTCATCAGGAATAGAGGTTCAAGACAACTGTGGAGGAGCTGTTTCCCTGAACTTGCATGGAGAAGTGCATCTGTGCAGTATAAGTGGTGGACTGTGGCCTTGCTGGAGGTGCAGTGGTCACACTGTCCCTTCAAGAGAACCTGCTGCAGGATAGTGACCTCAGCATCATGGCAGCATAAGATGCTCCCTCTTTTAATCTCTCCTTTTTAAACAACAAATCATACATCCATCCACAAACAAAAGTGCCTTTGTGAAAGCTGTTGGATCTAGTACATATGCCAAGGGACCTAGAAAGTGTCTCACTCACCTGTGCATCAGGTAATAGGCATACAGACATTGGTGAGGACTGTGGAACCAGCAGAGCCAATGAACCAGCCCAGACCCCTCTCAGGAGAAAAAAAAAAAACCTCCACAGTAAAAGAAACAATCAAAAATTAAAATGGTAACCTATGGAATGGGAGAAAATATTTGAAAACCATATATTAAATAAGGGGTTAGTATCCACAATACATAAAGAACACATACAACTCAGTAACAAAGAACACAAACAATCCTGGATGTGGAGAAAAGGGAACCCTTATACACTGTTGGTAATGAAAATTGGTTCAGCCACTATGGTTGACATTCCTCAAAATATTAGAAATAAAACTACCATATGATCCAGCAATTCCACTCTGGGGTATATCCCAAAGTATATACCCAAAGTAGGATATTGAAGAGATACATACACTTCTATGTTTACTGCAGCCTTATTCACAACAGCCAAGATATAGAAACAACCTGTGTCTGTCAATGAATGAATGTATAAAAATGTGGTGTATATATATATATATTCAATGGAATATTATTCAGCTATGAGAAAGAAGGAAATCCTGCCATTTGCAATAACATGGGTGGACCTTGAGGGCATAATGCTAAGTGAGATAACTAAGACAGAGAAAGACAAATACTGTATGATATTTATATATAGAATCTTAAAAAGCTGAACTTGTAAAAACATAGAATGGTAGTTACCAGGGGCTGGTGGGTAGGAGAATTTGGGAGACGTAGTTTAAGGGTACAAATTTGTAACCAGTAGATAAATAAGTCCTGAACATCTAATGCATAGCATAATGATTATAGATGACAATACTGCATTGTAAACTTCAAAGTTGCTAAGAGACTAGATCTTAATTATTCCCACCACCAAAAAGAAATGATAATTATATGACATGATGAAGGTTTTAGCTAACGCTATGGTGGTAATCATATTGAAATATATAAATGTATCAAATCAACATGATGGACACCTTAAACTTATTTGATGTTATATGGCAATTATAGCCAATACAAATTTTAAAAAAGAAACAAGCTAAGAAGCCATAAGAAACACAAATGAGGGGCTTCCCTGGTGGCGCAGTGGTTGAGAGTCCGCCTGCCGATGCAGGGGACACGGGTTCATGCCCCAGTCCGGGAAGATCCCACATGCCACAGAGCGGCTGAGCCCGTGAGCCATGGCCGCTGAGCCTGCGCGTCCGGAGCCTGTGCTCCGCAACGGGAGAGGCCACAACAGTGAGAGGCCCATGTACCGCAAAAAACAAAAAACAAAAAACAAAAAAACACAAATGATCTTAATGTATATTGTTAAGTGAAAGAAGCCAGTCACAAAAGGCTACATACTGTATGATTCCAATTACATGACATTCTAGAAAAGGCAAAGTTATAGAGATATTAAAAAACCAGTGGTTGACATGAGTTGGGGTTGGGGGTGGGGATTTGAAAAAGTGAAGCACAAGAAATTGTTAGTACAGTGAAACTCTTCTGTATGATACAATAATGGCGAAAACATATCACCATACATTTGTCAAAACCCACAGAACATTACAGTACAAAGTGCAAACCTTATGTATGCACTCTTTAAAAAATAATTTAGGAGTTCATGAGGATGAAATGAAAAATGTGACAAATAATATTAGTTTATTACAAATGTATGAAACTAATTCACTGAAGGAGGTGGGGAAATAAGATACTGACCTAAGTAATTTTAGAAATGACTGGAGTCTGTAAGATTAAAGGCAAAAGGAAATGTTCATAATCAGTGTACTCTAGTTGATAACGATTTCCCCCACAGGGGTATGGAATAACAATGCTGGTATGTGTGTGTGTGTGCGTGTGTGTGTGTGTGTGTGTGTGTGTATATAGGAATTAGACAAGTAAACTCATGGATGTTGAATGGTGGGAGCCAGGTTTCTCACAATTGAAATGGGAGGTTACAGATAAGCAAGAGGAGGAGGAATGATAGATATGGTAACAAACTAGTGTTAGAGACATCTGTATGAACCCATGTTTAGCATAATATAGTTATAGATGGGTTACACACAGAAATATTTACAGTTATGTGTGTATATAAAATATAGTATGCACACATATATTTCCTCTCTCTTTCAGCTAAGAAGGCCTAGAAGCAATGACAGCCTAGAAACAATGAGTACACCTAGTACCCAGATCTTGGTTTCTTGGAGAAAGGGCTGAAACTTGGACTCAGGCAGGAAATGTACAACATGAGTTGGAGCACCTTGTACTGCAAGAAATGAAGAAAGGAAGTTGTCAAAAAAATCTACATTGATGAGTGTATATTAAATGGACAGAGGATTCTCCTGAAATGGCTCCTGAAATGGTCAAACTGGATGAATTTGAGCAAAAAAATAAATTAGTATTGGGTTATAACCCAAAGTATAAAATTAATAGCCATGAGTTCATACTAATATAAATAAATGGGGGAAGACATCGATCTTCTCTGAAGTATTCCAAATAATTTATGGAGAAAGTATCCCCTCAAGGAAGTACAGAGGTCCCTACTCCTTAAGTATGGGCCACAGAGAGTGACTTCCTTCCAAAGAGTACAGTATGGAAAGAGGTTTTATTTATTTATTTTTTTTGGAAAGAGGTTTTAAAAAGAAATTTTACAGAGCAGAAATTGAGACAGAAGTAGAGAACAAATATATGGACACCAAGGGGGGAAAGCAGCAGGAGGTCGGGGTGGTGGTGTGATGGATTGGGAGATTGTGATTGACATGTATACACTGATGTGTATAAAATGGATGACTAATAAGAAAATAAATAAACATTAAAAAATAATAATTAAAAAAAATAACTTTACAGTGGAAAACTCTGATAAACACCACCTCAGCTAGATAATCAAGACTACTGTAACAATTTACCATCAACTTGGCAGCTTCAAACAAGAGAAGTGTATTCTCTTTCAGTTCTTGGAACCAGAGTCCAAACTGAGTCTTATGGGGCTACAGTCAAGTGTTCAACAGTTTTGGTTCCTTCTGGAGGCTCCATGGGATAATTTGTTCCTTATCTTTTCCAGCTACTTGTTCTGTTGTCACATTGCCTTCTCTTCTTCTGTAGTCAAATCTCCCTCTGCCTCCCTCTTATAAGGGCATTTGTGGTTACATTTAGGGCTCATCAGGTAAGAGAGATAATCTCCCCATTTCAAAATTAACTTAATGACATCTGCACATTACTTTTTGCAATATAAGGTTAACTTCTCAGGTTCCAGGGACTAGGACATGGATATCTTTGGGGCAATTATTCAACCCAGCACACTAACCATGAGAAAAGACATCAGATATGTCCCAGCTGACAGATATTCTACAAAATATCTGGCCAGTACTCCTCAAAACTGTCAAGGTCATCAAAAACAAGCAAAGTCTGAGAAACACAGCCAAGAGGAGTCTTAAGAGATGATAACATGTAGTAAAATATCCTAGATGGGATCTCAAAGAGAAAAAAACTATTAGCTAAAAACTAACGAATCTGAATAAAGTGAGATTCTGTTCATAATAATGGTTGATATAGGCTCATTAATTATAAAAAATATACTATCAATAGATTAATGTAAAATGTTAATAATAAGGGAAATTGGATGTATTGTACATGAGAACTCTGCACCATCTTTGCCATTTTTAATACATCTAAATATATTCTAAAATAAAAAGTTTACTTTAAAAGTTAAAAATGTTTTATTTATAGTCATTTCAATTATGCCAAAAACAATGTAAGTCTAAACGAAGTCCAGAAGGAAGCACATAAAACATCCAAAGTCAATTTTAATGACGGTTACTGGTCTGAGACATGATTTTCATATTAAAAGCGAACATAATTATTATTAATGTAAATTAAAATTGCTTGAATTTTCAAGCTAAAAATGAGATTCCAATACTGATGGTCATTGTGGATCTGTTTGTGATCATAAATGATATTGCACCTGGCCACCTTGTGCTTAAATCTTTGTTGCACTTCAAATTGTTTCTTTAGGACAGATCCTAAGAAGCAGATAGAATTACTAGTAGATATGATACTTTAAAAAAAGATTATATATATTTATTCTCCCATAAGCCAGTCCTTTGCAATTTATTCACTGCTTTTCTGTCTAGCAAGTTTTTCCAAATCGAGAGATTAGTTAAACATATGCCTATATTTTTTCTGATATTTAAGTCTTATATATTAAACTTTCCCATCTTGTACTCATACAGAAAAATTTAAAATTTCTGGTTGTTAAAAAGGATGGAATTTAGGAGAGTAAAATTATCTTTCCATAATGTTTTGGTTATTGATTCTTAAGTATATTTAGTTGCTTCGAAAATCTGAAATCACGAGTAGCTTATTTTTCTTGATCTTCAAGCTGAAGAGAGATTCCCAAAAGAGTACTTGCAGAGATTAAAGGCTATTTCTGATTTAGGTAACCTCCTCCAGCTTCAGGTTGAAGTACTCATCGGCTGGGAACTAAAGAAAATATGTCCTTACGGGAAGCGAGGTTAGGTTCTTATGATAGCTCTGGCAATACCTTGATTACGTCCCCAGTGAATATGTACCCAAGAC
Source organism: Hyperoodon ampullatus (assembly GCF_949752795.1). Taxonomy (NCBI): domain Eukaryota; kingdom Metazoa; phylum Chordata; class Mammalia; order Artiodactyla; family Ziphiidae; genus Hyperoodon; species Hyperoodon ampullatus. The sequence goes on along the minus strand of NC_136913.1, from coordinate 108,950,060 downwards.
ACAGGAAAATATTCTTTTAAAAGAACAATATTTGATCTACTACAGTTTATGATATAAACATCTTATAACCTATTTATTTTCAATTTATATTTATTTAAGAAAAATTTAGATGTTTGACTAGATCTTTATTGTATTTATTAACAACTCTTGACCACATGAAATAATTATTTTAGTAAGTGGCCTTGCACAGCTAGAGGACTAGATGATTACTCATGCTACTGGAAGAGATTGATTTGAATAACAACAGACCATCTCTAAATAACTTTTTTTGTTGTTTTCACTTCTTGTTCTGGTAACAGTAAGAGGTGAAGGTCTCAAGAATCTATTAAGAGTGTTAGATTTGTTAAGGCTTAATGGAACACTTTTTTTTATCATGATACAAATAAGCAAATTACAGAATCATACAGTGAGAATGGGATTCTCCTTTGACAATGTTAATTACATCTGTTTTAAAAGACTTTATGCAGAAGTTTAAAAAATAATTCCATTTTGGAAAATTTATCTCGTATACTTGAGGGATAAGAGCAAAGATTATTTGCATGTAAAATAAAGGGTAGCTTAATGGCTGGAGAGAATTCTACCACTGAACCACCCAGGCACCAAAATGGTAGCTTAATGATCTATCATATAACAGTATCAAAATATTCCATTCCCACATTATCTTTATTCTTTTAATTTAAGTCATAAAAGACTAGGTTCTGTTTTCTCAGGGTGGAGAGTGGGGAAGGCATTATTTAAGAAGAAAACTCAATGTATTTTTAAAGTTATATTTAATTTTCAAGCATGCTAGCTCTCCTCAGTGTGAATAGGATCAAGCCCACTAATTCTGAACTAATTAGTGCCGATATTTCAAGTAAGGTAGCACTGCATTAATATACAGTGACTTTATTTTTCATACAGATTATATGTTAAAAAATTTTCCTTTTGCTTTAAGTCTAAATCATTGAGTGTATTAAATATTTCTAGTAAGAGAACATTTTCTTTTTTTAAATATTTTAATTTAATGGGAGTATAGGTGATTTAAAATGTTGTGTTAGTTTCAGGTGTTCAGCAAAGTGATTCAGTTATACATATACATATATTCATTCTTTTTTAGATTCTTTTCTCATATAGGTTATCACAGAATATTGGGTAGAGTTCTCTGTGCTATACAGTAGGTCCTTTTTGGTTATCTATCTATGTATAGTAGTGTGCATGTGTTCATCCCAAGCTCCTGATTTATCCCACCCCCCACCTTTCCCAGAGAACATTTCCTTTTCTGTATATTCTTAAAAACAATATGCCAACATATCACTGAACTCAGATTTTGTGTTCACTCCCAAAGGAATGGTTGTAATTTGTAAAGGGAATAAGACACTGGGAGACAGAATTGTTATAAGAGTCAGGAGATCTGGACTTTAGTCTCATGTCTGCTACTAATTCTCTGGTTGACTTTGGGAAGGTCACTTATTCATCTGACGCTTGTCTCTTCTTTTGGAAAAAATAATACAAGAATTATTTTTTAAGTTTCGTTATACCTTAAATACTATATTAACCAGATGTTTAAGTTGTCGCTAAGACCAATACATTCTCACGTTTCATGTGGACTACAACAGTGATCTTCTAACTGGTCCCTGCTTGGTATGCTGGTCCCTCCATTCCTTTATTTCCATATTGCAATAAAATGATGTTTCAAATATACATTGGATATATTTATATCTGCTTTCCATTGCATTTAGAATAAAATCCTAACTCTTTTATCATAGCCCATGAAACCCTATAGGAACTGTCCCCCAAACTTTGACTTGTATCCCACTCTCCATTTCAGATACATATACCTCTGCCAGTTCTTCACACATAATAAGCTAAGTCCTGCTTATGGCCTTGGCAAATGCTCTTCCCTCAACCTGAAACACTTTCCTGAAATCTTTACATGATTAACTTGTAGTTATTCACATGTCAGTTCAAATATCACCTACCCAGAGAGTCCTTCTCTAATGTCCCCTCAAGAAAATACCACCACCTGACCCTAAACCTCTTTATCACAGAACCCTGTTGTTCACCTCCTTCTGAGCACTTTGCCACACTCTATAATTAAGGCATTCATTTAATTACTTGAATTATGCCTGTCTTTCCCCACGAAAATGTACAACCTGGCTTGTACACTAATGTATCAACAGTGCCTAGAAGGGTGCTTGGCACAGAGTTTTAAGTGCTCAATAAATGTTTGTTGAACTAATGGATTTAACCTTTTTAGTATTGTCTTTTGTATAAAAAAGAATGTAAGTCAGATTTATTCCAAATTTAAAAAGTACATTTCTTATAATTAAAAAATCTACACTTCAAAATTAATATTCATAGTCATAATGTTCACTCTTGATATCTTTACCAGCAAGTCCTATCACTTGAATGCTACTTATTTCAAACTGCCATTCAGAAAATATGAACACTTTGCATTATAAACTAGTAGAGATTTAAAGCATATACTAAAATGCTGTAAACTTTAGTACAGCAAATCTGTCATTTATTTTTAGGAAGTCACTGATGATATGCCACGTGTTTTTTCCCAACTGTACCCATAATTCACTGTTTGTAAAATATTTACACTTTGCTAATCTCTCAATAATATTTCATTTTGGCATAATAAGAAAAAATGTCATTGAAATTGAATACCTTCCCATAGTCAATGTGCTCTGATGAACCTGACAAAATATTTTAACCCTGCTTTTCAACTCCTTTAAAAATAAACTCTAGATATGCCTTAATTTCTAAGCATTTCTTATAATTATATTAAATATAACATAGAACCATATTATATATACAACAAAGCTTAGATATATTTTATTATATATAATGCATAGCTATAAATGTATACAATAAAACATATGCAGTTCTAAAATAACATTTTTTAAACAATCTAAATTTATATTAATGTAAAAAACTTATTTTTTGTTGGGTTTTATTGTTGTTATCTTTTAGTTATCTATTTCTAATTTATTGAGATGTGGTCAGAGAATGTGATCTTGTGATATGGATTTTTGAAATCTATTGAAAATTGCAATTCTCAAATATTATATATATGCACTTGAAAATAATGGGTATCCTTTGCTTGCTGGGGTTTATCAGTGCTTATTAGATTAAGCAGATTAAGCTTATTCATTGTATTTTGAATTCTATATCTTTACTGATATTTTAAAGTTTTTTGATCTATCTTTTATTATCAAGGTTATATTATATTCATGCATTTTTAAGCCATTTCCTCCTTGAAGAGACAAAGCATTTTACTTCAAAACACTCTAAAATAGTGGTTCTCAAATGTTAGTGTACACCAGCATCATCTGGGGCTTCTGGTAAACCACGATTGGTGGTCCCACTCCCAGAGTTTCTGATTCAGTAGGTCTGGGGTGGGGCCCAAGAATTTGCACTTCTTACAAATTCTCAGGTGATGCTGATGCTGCTGATCCGAGACCACATTTTGAGAACCATTATCCTAAAAGTGGATTTTCATCCTGGCTGCTAATTATAATCAACTGACGGGACTAAAAAGTAAAAATACCAGTGTTTGGACACGAAATATGACCAGAAAATTTAAGGGTAGGACCCAGGCTCCAGAAACTTTTTAAGATTCCCCAGGTTAATTCATTATGTAGCAGGAGTTGAGAACCATTAATCTAAAACATGTTTGAATCAATCTGACTTCACAATGTGTGATTAATATTCATCAAAGAGTAGTTTCTCCACACTTGGTTACCTCTAATTTGTCTAGAAATGTCCCTTACTAGGTTCCTTATACCACTTTCCAATCTCCTTAGATTTTTCACTTACACAGACTTCACTGAATGACCATTACATGTAAAACACTATACCAGCTTGCTTTGTTTATACCTATTTTTGTGTTCCTTTTTTGTGTAGTTCTTTATCCTTATTTCAAGTCATTATCATCTGAATAATAATAATCATCACAACAACAATAATAACGATAGTATTAACTATGTATCAGGCACTGTTCTAAGTGCTTTCCATATTTTAACTCATTGACTCCTCATACAACCTTATGAGGTAGGAATTATTATTTCTATCAAACAAATGAGGAAATTGAGGCAAACAGAGCTTAAGTTAACCAAGGTCACCATAGTATTATAATAAGTGGCTGGAATATGAACTTAGATATGCAGTCTGCTTTGAGCTACTAACAATCAGAAATTAAAGTATCTGTAAAATTAGAGACACTGGAAAAATATTGTTTATCCAAAAATTGATTTGCAGCTTTGCTTAAAAATTGTATCTCCCATTGTTTGTTTTAGTATGAATGCTTAGTAGAGTTTTTCATTCCAAAAAAAATTTTTTTAATTCCAAGATGGAGACCATTCTCAATCATAAACTGCATAAATCATATTCTTTGATTCTATACATTTGAACAGGTGACATAATTTTTTATATTAATCTGCAGAAATCAATGCAACACTATCATATATTTTTATACTGCAATTTTCAAAATTCTTTGTATGACAAATAATTATTGTACACATAGAACACAGGTTGCATAGGAAACCTTTTAACCTAAGTCTTTGATTTATATAAAATGCCCAGAATATTGCTAATCAGTACCTGTATTAGTCAGCTTGGGATGTTGTAACAGAATACCACAGACTGGGTGGCTTAAACAACAGAAGTTTATTTTCTCACAGTTGTGGAGGCTAGAAGTCCAAGATCAATGTGTGGCAAATTCAGTTTCTGGTGACAGCTCTCTTCCTGACTTTCAGAAGGAAAGCCACTATGTGCTCACATGATCTTTCCCCTGATTTCTGCGGAGGGGAGAGGGGCTTGAGGTTGAAGCAATTGCCATTGGCCAATGATTTAATCAATTATGACTATGTAATGAAGCCTCCATAAAAACCCCACATGACAGCTTTTTGGGCCTTTTTGAAGAGCTTTCATGTGGGGGAACCAGAAGCTCCTTTGTTCCAGACCTCAGCTCTGTGTATCTCTTCATCTGACTATTGATTTGTATCTAGTAATCTAGTGAGTAAACTGGTTTTACTGAGTTCTGTGATTAGTTCTAGCAAGTTAATCAAACCTAAGGAGGGAGTCATGGGAACCTGTCTTATAATCAGTAGGTCAGGTACCAACCATTGGAATTGTGTCCAGGAACGCTTTTCAGGTATCTTTAAATTCTGTCTTAATTAAATATAAATAACAGGCTGTAGTCATTAAGGATGTGATATATTTTGATATTGCTAGAAACGTTTCATGTATAGATTGACAACATGCAATAAATCAGTCGAAATAATTCCAAACCAAGCAATTTATTTGTTGAATGAATCTCTGTCAGGGTTGAAATTAGGAAGGTAAAGATAGAGAGAGGTGATATTCTAGTCACGATAGATTAACGTTCTAAAATTCAAATGAAAACCTCCCATTCAGCTGAGAAATTTGAGCATTTTAATTCCTCCCATTCCAATCTCAAAAGTTCCATTCAAATTACCAAAATCATATAGAATATATTTAAAAAGTATCTAGGGCTTCCCTGGTGGCGCAGTGGTTGAGAGTCCGCCTGCCGATGCAGGGGACGCGGGTTCGTGCCCCGGTCTGGAAGGATCCCACATGCCGCGGAGCGGCTAGGCCCGTGAGCCATGGCTACTGGGCCTGCGCGTCCAGAGCCTGTGCTCTGCAACGGGAGAGGCCACAGCAGTGAGAAGCCCACGTAATGCAAAAAAAAAAAAAAAAAAAAAAAAAAAAAAAAAAAGTATCTGTACTCTCTCTGGTACCAATGACATTCATATGTCAGAAATGTCTGAGTCAAGAGAAGCTGGATTGAGAGAAAGGTCCCCCCAAATATGGTTCACTTAATGTAAAGAATAAGATTCACTCTTTGCTCCCACATCTCTATACTTTGGAAATAATTGGAAGAGGCCTTTTAGCTCACAGCGACTAGATTTGGAAGCAGTTATAAGATGGCAGGCCAATCTTGATCATGTCAGCAACTCTGGGAAACAGACCAGGTGCACAGGTAATTCAGAAAAAGCACCCTGCAGCTCTATACACATTGGACCAACTCTGTGCTGCGTAAAAGCAGGGGTACTGCAGACTGGTAAGATGACTCTATTCTGACTGACCTTTTGCTGTCCTAAGATACACAGATAGCTATAAAGACTATAAACTCATTTTATATCTGGCTGAGTTTTTACCTAATCCCTTTTTGTTTCTGACTTCTAATATTCCAATGAAAACAATGTTTGTAAGGCTCCGTTTTGTGTGAAAAACGAAACCAACTGCAGTGTGTGTCTGTGTCTCAAAATAATGAATCCCAAAACGTTCAAAAAAGTTCATTTCCAGGTGTTGGGGAATGGAGGACACAGGGATTGGTGGGGTATTAAGTTTCTATATTTTCTTTTTATATTCCTATATTATTACATATTAAAAATTGTCTCTTAAAAGGAAAATAATAGATGAAAGTGTATATAAATTTGGAGTAGGGAAATCCTTTTTAAGCCTAACATCTAGGGTAACAATGGCATTGATATTTAGCATTTGAATAACTTGACATCAAAATATAAAATAATATAAAAGGAAAGAAAAGGAAGGGAAAATAATTTTTAAAAATTGAAAGGCCAATAAAAAATTGGGGGAAAAATTTCCATGATATGATGAAGAAATATTTTCCTTAATACATACGGGGTTCTTAAAAATCAATAAAACAACAAATACCTCAAATCTAGCTCCTAGCACATAGTATTTATCTAAAAATACTCTTATAAGTGAATTTTTTTCAAACAGGTAGAGAAAATGAGCTCATAAACAGATAGAAATATTCAAGCTTAAAAATCAATTAAATAAAAATTCAAAAAATTATCCTTCTGCCTGGATTATCTATCCATCTTTTTGTGTACCTAGAAAATTCCTCAAACCTCAAGATGTATACCAAGTATCATGTCATCTCTGAAGTCTTTCCTATTTCCCTATTCACATCATCTTCAGTGTTATCAGGTCACCGTTTATTTTATCCTGTCATTGAGTTTATTTTATTATAATTTGAGGGCATGTTTGTCTTCCCAGCTGGACTTAATTCTAAAAGACAAGGAAATTTTCTTTTTATTCCTTTTTTAAAAAATTGAGGTATAAGCAACATATAGCACAACATTAGTTTCAGATGTACAACATAGCGATACGATATTTGTATATACTGTGAATAGGTCAGAAAATTTCTCATTGCTAGAGGCATTTATAATATCTAACAGTTCCTAGATTGTGGTAGGTGCTCAATATTCATTGTACTGAATGAAATTGCTATCGAAAATAAAGTGGAAAACTGAATATTCACTTACATAGAAAAATAGAAAGTGAATTAACTTTTCTTTATCATAATATTCAAGTTTACTTTAAAAGTATATTTTCATCTTTGTGATTTTGTTAGTCTTAAAGTTAAGGTTTTAAAATTTATTTTTAATTTAATATTAAATTTGCCAAACCATTTTCAATAGTGTCATATTAATTACACTAAATATTCTATTCTCACTGTAGTCAATGTAGATTGATCCTATTCCAGAATCTGCTCTGTGGTTTTGCTAGAGAGAGTGGTAATGGTAGTGGTACTGGCAAGTTTTATATTTGTACTGACTCACTATGTATATCTGGGACTATTCGTTACAAATTAACATGAGGAAGTCCCCAGTAAAACATTTTAAATTCTTCCGAAAGAATGTCAATAGGGTTTTCCCATCAATAATCAATAATGATATGGGGGATAGCTCTGTGAGTTATCACACACTTGTAAGGAGGTCAAGGTCCTGAATTATGGTCCTTTTATTACAACAGTTAACATTTTTCCCCACAGTCTCAGTCTGTACCCCTAACCTCAGTCTTTTAAAAATGTCTGTGGGGCTTCCCTGGTGGCGCAGTGGTTGGGAGTCCGCCTGCCGATGCAGGGGACACGGGTTCGTGCCCCGGTCTGGGAGGGTCCCACATGCCATGGAGCGGCTGGGCCCATGGGCCGTGGCCGCTGGGCCTGCGCGTCTGGAGCCTGTGCTCCACAGCGGGAGATGCCACAGCAGTGAGAGGCCCGCATACCGCAAAAAAAATTTAAAAATTAAAAAAAATGTCTATGATTTTATTGAAAAAATGAGAAAAGATCAGTCCTTTGATAATGAAGAAAAATATAAGGTACATATAAACTGAAGATCAATTCTATTTCTTTTCTACAGAGAATCGGGCATGTTTACTGTAAAATAAACTTTGTTTAATATTTACATAATTTTAAATGTAAAATGCCTATTAAAGTAGGTTATAGATAGTAAAGAATAAAGTAGACACATAGCTCTGTGAGATTTTTTTTTTTCTGGTTACTCATCAGACTTTGGGTTCTTCTATGATTTAGTTGTGGCTTTTGGCTTTTCCTTCACATTTCAGATTAAAGTAGATTTTATATTGGTGTAACTTTAGCATATTTTCAAATCTTCTGTTTATTTTCTCTGCTATTTTTGAATTTTTCTCATCTTTTAAAAACAGAACTTGGCTTTTATCTGGTACATTAGAAGACTTATTTAAATGTTATTAAGTCATTAATATAAATAGTATATTTTAGCCGCTCCAAATAAGAAATTTTCTGCTCAATGTCCATTTAGTGAATTAATGTATGACCTGACAGGAAACTAAAAATAGATGCAAATCATATTTACCTCAAATCATTTTGGTTTTAACTCAATTTATTAAGCCATAGAAATGTAAATTATGCATATTTATTAAGTACTTAAATCAATATACCAAGATGATGGGGAAAATGTGTATTTATATTATAGTACAGCTTTCAGCTGTTTGGATGAATTCATGGAAACTTATCAAACCTGCCTCTCACATTTTCCTTTAAAAAACCACAAGTTTAATTTTAGAGGGAAAGAGTGCCTCGGTCAAATGTAAGTTGAATTTGGCCAGAGTGAAAACTCTCGATTACTTCATAGAGGACACTGTTGATTGCAAAACATCCCTAATATCTGAAGCATCAGAGAATAAAATTTAATCATAATGCCATGTATTTGTCCATCTTTTCTCTTGTCACGTTGTGGTTCACATTATGTACAATTGGAATGATTTTCTTGGGAAATTTTGCATTCTGTAAAATGAAACCAATGATTATTCCAGCCCAAATCAATTTATGGAACAACGGTGAAGCAAAAATGACATGTGCATGAATGCACCTTGAACATTGCTCCATGATTAAAAAGTATTATCAAAGATCAATCAGTTAAAAAAATAAAAATATAAAATAAAAAATAAAAATACAGTAATGTAAAGTATCAATCCATTAGTTTTTCCTCTTTTGTATCTTAACATTTATTTAATTTTTAATTTCTGTAATTTTTTTAATTGGCATGATTATATACATATATTTGAAATTCAATTAAAGAAAATTTTCACTTTCTGCAAAAAAAGATCAATCAGTATGTATAACATAAATTATATTTTGAAATGAGAATGTTTTTATTTTTATGAAAGTAATATATAACCATTGTTAGAATCAGTTAATAAAGAAGAAAGGCAATCTATCCATAAAACACCTCCCAGAAATAAGCACTGTTAACATCTTGTCACATTCTCTTCTCTCACTATGTTTCTGTGTATGTGTGTGTCTGTGTGTGTGTGTATGCATGTTAAGATGTGTGTGTGTGTGTGTGTGTGTGTATGCATGTTAAGAATGGAGAACTGCATAAGCATTTTGGATATTCAAACTGTATAATCTTTGATTTAGGATTATCTAATAAATGCAGAATAATTAGGTTAATATGTATGCAACTAAATTACCCTACCTAAATTTTTTACCAGCTTACTTTCTTAGCAATAATGGATTCCTACTTCCTGACATCCTTGCTAATATATTAAAAAATTTTTTGATAGTCTAACAGATTTTTTAAGGTATCTTGTTGTTTTAACTTAATTTACAGTGAGGTGAATTTTTTTTTCAAATATTTATTGATCATTTGCATTTTTATTTGCAATATTTACAAATTTTTGGTCCATTTTTTTCCTCATTGTTTTGTAGGCTTTCACGTACATTTAAAAGGTGTTTTCAAACTCTTCCAAAAAATTAAAGAGGAGAGAACACTCCTAATCTCATTTTACAAGGCCAGCATCATCCTGATACCAAAGCCAGACAAGGACATTACAAGAAAAGAAAATTATAAGCCAATATCTCTGATGAATATAGATGCAAAAATCCTGAAAATCTATTAAAAAACTGAATTCAACAGCACATTAAAAGGATCATACACCATGATCAACTGGAATTATCTCTGATATGCAAGGATGGTTTAACATAAACAAATCAACAAATATGATACACCACATTAGCAGAATGAAGGATAAAAATATAGGATCATCTCAATAGATGCAGAAAAATAATTTGACAAAATTCAACATCCTTTTATGATTAAAAAAACTCTCAACAAATTAGTTATAGAAGGAATGAACCTCAACATAATGAAGGCCATATGTGACAAGCCATAAGTAACATTATACTCAACAGTGAAAAGCTGAAAGCTTTTTCTTTAAGATCTGGAACCAGACAAAAGTGCCCCCTCTGGACATTTCTATTCAACCTAATATTGGAAGCCTTAACCAGAGGAACTAGGCAAGAAAAAGAAATAAAAAGCATCCAAATGGGAAAGGAAGGAATTAAATTATCTCTGTTTGCAGGGTACATCATATTATATAAAGGAAACCTAAAGACTCCACCAAAAAACTGTTAGAATAATAAACAAATTCAGTAAAGTTGCAGGATAAAAAATCAACATACAAAAATCGTTTGTGTTTCTATACACTGACAACAAATTGAAAAATAAATAAAGAAAACAAACTCATTTACAATGGCATAAAAAAGAAAACAATACTTACTAATAAATTTAACCAAGAGGTGAAAGATATGAAGTTGAAAGTTATGACATTGATGAAAGAAGCTGAAGGAAACACAAATAAATGGGCAGATGTCCCATGATCCTGGACTGGAAGAATTAATGTTGTTAAAATGTCCATACTACCCCAATGTGATCTACAGATTTAATCCCTATCAAAATTACAATGGAAATTTTCATGGAAATAGAAAAAACAGAGGTAAAATTCATATGGAACCACAAAAAAACCCTGAATAGTCAAAGCAATCTTGAGAAAAAAGAATAAAGTTGGAGGCATCACACTTCCTGATTTCAAACTATACTGCAAAGCTAAGTAGTCAAAACAGTATAATACTGGAATAAAAAGAGACACATAGACCAATGGAAAGAATTGATAGCCCAGAAATAAACTCATGCATTTACAGTAAACTAATATCTGATAAGGGCACCAAGAACACACAATGGGGAAAGGATAGTTTCTTCAATAAATGGTACTGGAAAAACTTGGTATCCACATACAAGAGAATAAAATTGGACCCCTGTCTTATACCATATGCAAAAAAATAATGCCAAATTCACTAAAGGCTTAAGATTTGAAACCTAAAATTCCTAGAAAAAAAGGAAAAAAAGTCCTTTATATTGGTTTTGGCAATGATTCTTTGGATAAGACACCAAAAGCACAGAAAACAAAAGCTAAAATAAACAAATGGGACTACATCAAACTAAAAAGCTTCTGCACAGCAAAAGAAACAATCAGTAAAATGAAAAGGCAATCTATGGAAACAGAGAAAATATTTGCAAACCAAATATCAGGTAAAGGGTTAATAACCACAATATGTAAAGAATTCATCACTCATTGCCAAAACAAATGAATAAACAAACAAATAACCCAATTAAAAATGAGCAAAGGATCTAAATACACATTTTTCAAAGAAGACATACAGATAGTCAACAGGTTCATGAAAATATGTTCAACATCACTAATCATCACAGAACTGCAAATGAAGACCATGAGACATCACCTCACACATTTTAGGATGGCTATTAACAAAAAGACAGGACATAAGTGTTGGGGAGGATGTGGAGAAAAGGGAACCCTTGCACACTGTTGTTGGTATTGTAAATTGGTATAGATATTATGGAAAACAGTGTAAAGTTCCCTCAAAACATATAAAATAGACCTACCAGATGATCCAGAAATTTCACTCCTGGGTATATATCCAAAGGAAATTAAATGAGTATCTCTAAGAGATATCTGCAATCCCATGTTCATTGTAGCATTATTCACAGTAGCCAAGATATGGATACAATCTTAGTGTCCATGGAGAGACAAATGGTTAAAGAAAATGTGGTATATGTATACAATGGAATAATATTCTGCCATACAAAAAAGGAGATCTTTCCATTTGCAACAAAATGGATGAACATGGAGGACATTAGACTAAGTGAGATAAGCCAGACACAAGAAAGGTAAATACTGTGTGAGCTCACACATATTAAAAAAGTTGAACTCACTGAAGCAGAGAGTAGAATGATGGTTGTCATGGGCTGGATGGAGGGAAAATGGGGAGATGCTGGTCAAAGGGTGTAAACTTTCAGTTGCAAAATGAATAAGGTCTGGGGATCTAATAATAGCATGGTGATTATAGTTAACAATATTGTACTGTATACTTGAAATTTCCTAAGAGAGTAGATCTTAAGTGTTCTCACCATACACAAAAAAAAGGTAACAGTGATGTGGTGGATGTGTAAAAAATTAACTTGATTGTGCTAATCATATCACAATGCATACATATATTAAATTATCATGTTGCAAGCTTTTTAAAAAGTCACATTGTGCAACCTAAATATATGCAATTTTATTTGTCAATCATGTTTCAATAAATCTGGAAAAAAATGATTTTCCCTCTGTCTGTCATAGGTATGTATTTTTCCAGTTGTTTGTTTTAAACCTTGTTTTTAAACTTTGTTCTTGGTTGTTTTTAGACATATAGAAGTGTTTTTAAGTTTGTTATATGGTCACTTAAATAATCTATACCTTAATCATTTTTGGTTTTGTTGTCAAGTTTAGGAAGGCCTGTCTCATTCCAATTGAATAAAATACATTCAATATTCTAGTACTTCTTTGGTTTGAATCAACAAAAAATTATTTTTGTTTGAAGAAGGATTTAAGGGTTTTTTTAATATATCATTAAGTAACATCACTAGTATCATTTATTTAATTTTTTTTTCCTAACTGACCTTAAATGCCAGCTAAAGCTAAATTATTGTTTATATACTTGGGTTTCTTTCCAGATTTTCTGTTCCATTCTATGAGTCTCTTTGTTCTGGCAACAATACCATACTGTTGTAATTATAGTAGCTTCATAAAAATGAAGACAAGTTTCTCCTCACTACTTTCCTTTGTGCAGATTTTTTTAACCTGGAGAGCCTCATACATTTATTTATTTTTTTGATGAACATGGATGAACTTTGAAATTACATTATCATATTCCAAAGTTTTCCATTTTTGCTAATTTATCTTTTCCTAGAAATTTTCGTCCAAATTTTCAACTTTATTTGCATAATTATGTTCTTAATTTTTAAGTTCCTCTGTATTTGTGATTATATACTGATCTTGCTCTTACCCTCTGTAGGCTGTTGAATATTGATCTTATAAACACATGACCTGGGTATGATGGGTTCAGGGGATGGATTTTTTGATATGAGCACTTTCAGTTATGTAGCATTTTTTCTTTCTCCCGTCCTTCTTTCCTTCCCCTCTCTCTCATGGTAGGTGCTGTATGGGGGATCATCTTTTATCATCTGATTATCTGTTCCACCTGATCTGTATTCCAGGTATAGACTCTAGCTCTGCTTGATCTCCTTCTTTTAGTTTTTACCTTGTGAGTTGAAGGAGTGTCCTCTTGTTTCATTGTCTGTCTCATTGTGACAGATGCCCCAGAGAATCAAGATTACACCCTTGGTATATGGTGGCCCAGCAATGTTGGTAAACACAAAGATATAACAAATGAAGAACAAACACAACTCACAGTCTTTTTCATTTGTTACTGAAATTGCCCATCCCTATCCCCCAACACCACCACCACCAATTTTTTATCTAAGTGATAATTTTAGTCAGTTCCTTGGAGGTAGGTAAACATCAGCTCCTATACTCTATCTTTGCCTTATCTATTTGTAGAGATCAGAAAATATTTATTGGATGAGTTAATGAGTGAATCACTTTCTCTTTGGTCTCTGTTATGCTCACTTCTCTTAAGTTTGAAAATGTTCAAGTTAACATAATAACATTTCCTAATATTTCCTAATGTTTTCGTTTATATGTGATGTTAATTTCTGGTGTCATTTCCTACCACTTGTTTTCTTCCCTCTCTTCAACCCCACAACACACACACTCACACCCACGCTCTTCCTGCTGGTTCCTTCCTGTTGCAGCCAGTACTTACCTTCCCTAAATTTATACTAGTTACATAATAGGAAGAACATTCAAGCACCCATCCCTCCCTCCAGCTTTGTTTTTGAAAGGTAACTGTGAATAACAGAATAAAAAATACAGGAAAATTTTAAAATAGAAGGAAGCAAATCAGTATAATCTCAGCCTCCTAACACATCAGCTATTAGGTTTGTGAGTTTTCTCCATACATATGTTTACATCATAGTAAAAATACCATTTTTATTAAGCATTAATTATATTTTTAGCAGCTTGTTAATTGTTACCATAATCATTTTGATTTCTGCTTAATGGTCAATCAAGTGAAGATACTATAATTTGCTCAATTGCCTCTTTATCATTGCACGATTTGAAGGCTATTTTCACATGTTCACTATTATTAAAAAATCCAATGGTGATTAACTTTGTATATTTATCTATATCTAACTTTTGAATTATTTTCTCAACATAAATTCCATCCTTTTATTCTAAAATAGCAGTGCTGTCTTTAATGGTGATTGGATCAATTTAAAGTATTATTATGGGGTTAATATTTTCATAATTTATCTCTACAAGTACCATTGAGTTATTGTCTCACATCATTTAATATATTTAGCAGTGAAAATAGATCTCTAAGTTTTCTTCCAGATTTACATATCCATGAGTCTACTGAGTTCCCCTGGTTCTAAGGCAAAACCATTTCTAGACTAAAACTGTAAATTACTACAGTTGGGAACCTTTTAATTATATGAGTTACATCAACAAGAATACATGGAATTCACCTTACATAAATTCACTACCCATGCTAGAATGTCTTTAAAATGTAAGGCAGCTATATTTTGCAAACAACTTGTGGCAACATGTCCAAATAATTTCCATCTGAAGGAATAATTATAGGGTGTCTCTAGAAACAGTGATAGGAAAACAGAATTTTAAAATTTACTTGTTTCAGAGTAGGATTAGTGGTAATAGCTAAACATGAGGGATGGGACAGATAGTCGAGCTATCTGAAATGTTTCCGATAATAATAATACACCTGCTGTTTACAGCTTAAATTTAGTGCAATTTTAAAATACTGAGAAATTATAAATATTATAATGCACTTTAGAACTATATATTGTAACATATATCCGGACTAACACTTCTTTCTACCTACTCTTCTGCAAATAGATACAAAAAATGTTCATATGCCATGTAAGATAACCTAATTAATAACTAAATGAATTTTTAAAGTTAAAGCATTTATTTTACCTGAAAACTTGATCTTATATATCCATTAGTGTTTATAGAATAGGCAGCTATTGGTCCACCCAAGTAATTTTTGATGGAACATGTCTAAGTAGTTACCCCTCAAAAAAAAAGAAATAACACCATGAATTTCGCTTTGGCAATCAGCAATGTAAATTATGCTTGATTGAAGGGCACATACTGGGTTCAGTTGTAGACCTTGTTTCCAAGTCTATAGGAGAAGTGCTACTAAAATATTGTATAAGATTAGCCTGATAAAACCCAAATTTATGGTGCTATTCTATTATTTAAGTGAGTTTGTATTTAGTAAGAATTTTTTCAAAGAATTGGGGCTGAATGAAGTTGAATCTATTTGCTCTTCCACCATTGAAATGTGACTACACTGTTTTCATGTGTTCATTCATTCATTCAGTAACAACAGCCACAACAAATATATATTTGGAGAGAGAGACAGAGACACAGAGACAGGGAAAGTAATAGAAATTCCGAGGACACACTGGTGAAAAGTGAGGTACAGCCTCTCCTTACATGGAGTTTACAATCTAGTTAGATGAAACAAGTTAAAAATGAGAAAGTTTTCTTTGTTATGAGTGCTACAAGGAAGATAAAGCAAGGCAATATGACAGAGATTATGGCGAGGGTTGACACAGGTAACATAGAATGTTCAGGAATGGCTTGAGGTCTTGGAATTTTATGAGAGGCTGAGTGAAGAGAATAATTCAAGATGAGAACATCTGGAGGGAAAGTGTGCCATAAGAAACATCTAGTGAAAAGATCCTGGGGGCAGAAATGAGCATAGAGTGTGCAAAGAATAGAAAGAAACCTAGTGTCACTAGAGCATAAAGAAGGTGAGGCAGAATGGTAAAAGTAGGGCATCAGATTATACCAGCCTTTGCATGCTATAATGAGCATTTTGCTTGACCTTCCAAGCATATCAAGGGATACTGCATATCATATTATGTAATTATATATATTATATAAGTGGTTTCCTAACAGATGTATAGTACTACCTTGTAGTTATTGCAGTGAAGTTTATTATTCTGGTACATTTTTATTATTATATGTTAATATATTATTATATTACAAGATGACTGAATTAAGATTGCACATATAACTTTTTATTCATTGAGGTCTTACATTGTGCCAGTTACAACACTAAGCATTATGTATAATATTTTATTAAATCCTCACAACAGCCTTTCTGTGTGGGAATTTATTATTACTCCCTCCCATTTTTTTCCCCACAGATGAAGAAACTGTGGAAATTTAATGGCTTGCTCAAGTTCATACTAATAAGAATTGGATCCTGGATCTAAGAGTTTTTTACTCCAAGGAACCCACACAATCTGTAGGAGATTTTGCCTCCTGAACATGTCGAGGTCTGGGTAGCTTGCAAGTCAGGGTGTTCAGCTGATACATGGGTAGTGGTAATATTGATAACTCAAATTCAGTGAACAAGCCTTGTTCTAAATGCTGTAAATGTATTAACTCATTGAATACTTACAACACCTTTATGAAGTAGGTGTTACTGTAATTTCCATTTTATAGATGAGGAAACTGAAGCACAGAGAGGTTAAGTGATTCACCTTACATTACAAAATTAGGAGAGGGGCAGTGCCAGAGCTTGAAGCCAGGAGTCTGACTCCGGAACTTACGCTCTTAACAATTATTCTTTTTTTTTTTTTTTTTGCAGTACGCGGGCCTCTCACTGTTGTGGCCTCTCCCGTTGCGGAGCACAGGCTCCGGACGCGCAGGCTCAGTGGCCATGGCTCACGGTCCCAGCCGCTCCACGGCATGCGGGATCCTCCCGGACCGGGGTATGAACCCACGTCCCCTGCATCGGCAGGCGGACTCTCAACCACTGCGCCACCAGGGAAGCCCAACAATTATTCTTTAAATGCCTTTCAAATGTAAAATTTAAGAAAGGTAAAATTCAAGGCAGCAAGTGAGGACAACAGACCAAGAACTGCTTTGGTCTTTTGCATCAGTTTTCAGAGGAAAGCAAGTAGTGCCTGGAAGCTTCTTGCAGGTAATGAAATCTTTCTGAGGGTCACTGCCCTCAGATCACCAGAGCTAAACAAATGCGCCCTCATTGTTTTTCCACAGGCGCATATTTGGCATTTTAGGAGGGTCATTTTCTTTTTTTTCTTTTCTATCTTTCCTTCCTTCCTTCCTCTCTCCCTCCCTCCCTCCCTCTCTTCTTTTTTTCAGCTCTTTCTGATATATTGTAGGGTGGCCTCTGGCCACTAAATGACAATAGCACTGTCCCTCTCTGACCCCTCCACTCATCAGGACAACTAAAAAGAGTTCCAGGAAAAGTCCTTAGGTCCACCAAAGTGCTTTTGCATATCTACATCTATAGCTGATGGCAGGCCTTTTTATCTACTAGGGTAGAAGGGAAGTACCAATCCTTGAATGTCAGCTATGTGCCAGACATACATTGTGCAAGACTGTATTTGTACGCATGTGAATACACATCTTTTAAAAATTTACAGTAATTTTATAAACTTGTGAGGTAGGGATATTACCTCCAACTTGCATATAAGGAATGTGAGAATCAGAGAGATAATTTACCTAGGGTCTTACAGTGGTAGGGAGGGAAATTTAATTGAGGTCTGAATAACAAAGGCACTGCATCACAATGCCTGAACACTTGGGATGTTTACCACACTGCTTCAGCTGTCTTGGTCTTTTGATATTTACCCTAGGCATGGTTTTCCCTTTCAGATGAGTTCCAAGAATGGAGAATATGGGGTCTACCTTCTTAACTCATGATAAAGAGTTTCATCTGAGAGATATGTCTTTAGAAGATCCCAGCTGGTCAGGGATTATCTTTTCTTCTTTAGTATGTGACTGATTCTTAAAGTTCCCATCTCTTCCAGAGCAAGAATTCAATTTAGGACTAAGGGCTCTGAAGTGCTAGTCTCAAAAAAGGCTATGAAACATAATCTCTAGAAATTTTAGATAATAGGATTGTTTGCTATTTTTCCAGATGGAGTAACATTCTGAAGCAAGGCATGGAACCAGATTAACTAAAAAGAAATAATTTTTTGACCATGTGATTAGCTAAAAAATGTATAAAGTAAATTGCTATGTGTTAATAAAATTGTCGTTAATTTTTTGTCCTATACATTTCCCTGATAACAACCTGTTAATTTAAATGTCAATTGAACATATTTTCAACTTCATTAATTAGGAACTAGGAATGGACTATGCTACAAGAAGAAATTTATTTTCAAAAGTAGAGTGCTGACTAACATGATTTGAAGATTATTGTGGCAATAAAATGATTTTTTTGTGTGTGTGTGGTATGTGGGCCTCTCACTGTTGTGGCCTCTCCAGTTGCGGAGCACCGGCTCTGGACGTGCAGGCTCAGCGGCCATGGCTCACGGGCCTAGCCGCTCCGTGGCATGTGGGATCTTCCCGGACCGGGGCACGAACCCGTGTCCCCTGCATCGGCAGGCGGACTCTCAACCACTGCGCCACCAGGGAAGCCCTAAAATGATTTTTTTGAGAAGGTCTAAAAGTGGAAAGCCAAAAGTCTAGCATTTCAAAAATAATCAATTACAGAAAACAATCTAATTTTGTTTGCAATTTCCTTCCATGCTGACATCATAGTATTAGTTTGCAAATAAGAATTTTTTTATATCAATATTGTTTTTATGTTGTTTAAGAACCAGTTATTAGTTAGTCCTCTACATTTTGAAGTGGGTACTATTTCATATATTTCTCATTGATAAGTTTGCTCCTTTAATGTTCTGCCCATGAAACTCAGTCTTATTTGAGCAACAATGATAATGATGTCAGGATAATTATGACAGTGCTGTAGGTTATTTATGTTGCATAACTCTTTTATAATGTTTATAAAATACTTCCAGATTGAATTCCAGAAAAGTACCAATTTATCCTCCATTTCTCCTCACTCTTGCTAACATTACTATTATATATTTAAAAAAATAACCTCTGCCAGGGTGTGGAGAAAAGGGAGCCCTCTTGCACTGTGGATGGGAATGTAAATTGATACAGCCAATATGGAGAACAGTATGAAGGTTCCTTAAAAAACTAAAAATAGAACTACCATATGACCCAGCAATCCCACTACTGGGCATATACCCTGAGAAAACCATAATTCAAAAAGAGTCTCACTGCAGCCCTATTTACAATAGCCAGGACATGGAAGCAACCTAAGTGTCCATTGACAAATGAATGGATAAAGAAGATGTGACACATATATACAATGGAATATTACTCAGTCATAAAAAGAAATGAAATTGAATTCTTTGTAGTGAGGTGGGTGGACCTAGAGTCTGTCATACAGAGTGAAGTAAGTCAGAAAGAGAAAAACAAATACCATATGTTAACACATATATATGGTACCTAAAAAAAAAAAAAGGTTCTGAAGAACCTAGGGGCAGGACAGGAATAAAGACGCAGATGTAGTGAATGGACTTGAGGACATGGGGAGGGGGAAGGGTAAGCTGGGCCGAAGTGAGAGAGTGGCATGGACATATATACACTACCAAATGTAAAATAGCTAGTGGGAAGCAGCTGCATAGCACAGGGAGATCAGCTCGGTGCTTTGTGACCACCTAGAGGTGTCAGATAGGGAGGGTGGGAGGGAGATGAAAGAGCGAGGAGATATGGGGATATATGTATATGTATAGCTGATTCACTTTGTTATAAAGCAGAAACTAACACACCATTGTAAAGCAATTATACTCCAATAAAGATGTTAAAAAATTTTTAATAAAAAATTAAAAAAAGAAAACCTCTGCCAATGCAATAGAGAAAATTGTATTTTATATAAATATTTGCATTTCTTTGATCCTTTGTCATCTTTGTATAGTGGAATATTTTAAGTATGCTGAATAGTCATTTATTTTAGGAATTGCATTTTCCCCTCTCTTGCCCGTTTTTGTCCTATTTTGGATTTTTTTTCTAATTCAGTATAAAACTTTTATTTATAGTAAATGTATTAACTTATTGTCCATCATATGCAATGCAAATTATTTCCTAATTTAGTTCTTTGACTTTATTTTTGTTAATAGTGGGTGTTTAAAACAATTTGCATGTAGTTAAACATATCAACGTTTCACATGTTGATATCCTTCTATCTTCACATCATTTCATTTTAATTATTGTAGCTGAATTTTATTAACTAATGGTAAAATCTGATCATAACTCTACTTTCTGGCTAAATGTACTTATGTTTTCTTGCTTATTGATTCCTTTATCTAAATTATGGCATTGCTTTGCCATTTTTTTTATAGGGAAGAAGGGAGGGAAGAGATTTTTGACTTGAATTTTATTATATGTGTAATTTTGAGGAGAGTTTGTGTAACTACAACGTCCACTCTTACCACTTTTCTCTCAATTTATTTACATCACTTTTTAAATCTATTCCATTATTAAAACTATTTTTAAGGTCATGCAAATATAGGTACTTTACATTTTCAGTTACAATTATTCCAAGATATTTTACATTTATAGTAATGCTGCTATTGTCAATAAAATATATATGTGTGGTAGTTTACTTTCCACTTTTTACACCTTTTAAAAATTGTATTGTCATGCAACTAGGTCTACAGTGTTGTGCTGAGGAAAAGTGTTGATAGTGGCCTTCCATGTCTTGTTCCTAATTTTAATGAAAACTTTTTTTTTTTTTTTTTGCGGTAGGGTGGCCTCTCACTGTTGTGGCCTCTCCCGTTGCGGAGCACAGGCTCTGGACACGCAGGCTCAGCAGCCATGGCTCACGGGCCCAGCTGCTCCGTGACATATGGGATCTTCCCGGACCGGGGCACGAACCTGTGTCCCCTGCATCGGCAGGCGGACTCTCAACCACTATGCCACCAGGGAAGCCCTAATGAAAACATTTTTAACATTTGACCATTATGTACTATATTATATTTGTTATAGTTTTTTAAAAACTGTGTTTTGAGGTAAAATTTACATATCATACAAGTTGCTTATTTCAATTGTATAAGTCAATGCTATTTAGTAAGTTTACTGATTTGTGCAACCAATCACCCCAATCTGATTTTAAAATGTTTCGATCACCCCACAAAGATCCCTCATGTCCATTTTCAGTCATTCACTGAACACTATTCAGCCATGAGAAAAAGGTAATCCTGCCGTTTACAGAAATATGGATTAAATTTTAAATTATAAGGTAGTATATTAAGTGAAACTAGCCAAACTACTATATGATCTCATTTATATTTGGAATCTTAAAAATAGTCCAACTTGTAAAAACAGAAAGTAGAATGGTGGTACTAGGTGGCATTTGGTGGGAAAGATAGGGAGATTCTGTTCAATGAATACGTCTTCAGTTATAAAATTAATAAGCTCCAGGGATCTAATGGTGACCATAGTTAATAATACTGTATTGTGCTGTTGAAATTTGCTGAGAGTAGACCTTAAGCATTCTCATCAGAAAAATTAAAAAGATAAGTACCTGAGGTGATGGATGTGTGAATTAATCAGATTTTGGTAATCATTTCACTAAGTATATTTATATCTAATTGCCGCTTTAAATATATACAATTTTATTTGTCAATTATACCTCCATAAAGCTGGGGGAAAAGAAAGATTGCAACATAGAAACGCTGCCTTGACTTTCCGGCCTGCTAGCCTGCCCTGTGGATTTCGGACTCAAGACTGTGTCATCAGCTCTTCCCTGAATTTCCAGCTTCTCAGCCAGCTCTACAAATTTCAGACTTTCTAGATCCCATAACTGTGTGAACAAAGTCATCAAAATCAATGCCTCACTCCCTCTGTCTCTATATCTGTCTCTGTCTCTCTTATGCATATATATGTGTATTTTTATTTATGATATTTTTGAGTAAACTTGTCTTATTGTTGCCCTTTGGGTGTATTTTTCCGTCTAAATATTTCATATTTAAAAACTTTTTTAATATACTTCTTTATTTTTAAACGTTTTTATTAAGCCATTTTCTCTGCATTCCTGTTATTTTTCTAAGTTTTTAGTTAAATAATCCATTTGTTTCTTTAAAAGTAATTTAATATTTGCTTGATTTTAAACTTAATATATATGTTTAAAATGTATAGAATCCCATTCTCATCCATGTTGAGTTGGCTGCTACTCTTTCAGGCTTTCATTAAGCTCTCTGTATTTATTCTTTCCATGTCTTAAAATTCAACTATTACTGAGTTCTTTGCTGTCATGAGCTATGACCAAACATTAATAATATTTCATATTCTAAATATTTTGTTCACTAAAATTGCACATGAAGAAAAAAATTGGTTTTGAAATATTATTTTGGTCCTAACTCAAATGCCAGTGAAGTGGCATGAAAACTATAGACACGACAAAGAAAATATAGTCAATGTAATTGCCCTCCTCTCATTTACCATCTTTTTCCCCCCCTGGATTTAATTTACTCATCATTTTCACTTTGTTTTTATACCTCACTTACAAACTGTAATAGTTATAAAAGAAATAAAAGACTTACATATTTCCAGGAGCTTTAATTTTGGAGTGTTTGCACACAAATTCCTTTTGACAGTTCTAGAAAACAGTGGAATATTCAACTGATCTAGTTTAGCTTTCTCCTAAAATCTATTAATACCAAATGTCAAAAGATTTAAAGACACTAGGTTGTGTATGCCCTTGGGTATGTAGGGGAGAAAAAAATATTTTACCTCTACATATCTTGTTCTGGGTGGGGCCCTATAACTTTAATAAAAGACCAATAAACAAGAGAAAAACAAACAGAAATTTATTAACGTGTGCATTGTGCATATGCATGGATAACTCAAAGAGGTAGTTAGAACTTGGGTTTGTCTAACAACAAAAGAACAATAAATTTTTAGAGATGTGACAAGACAAAGGAAAAGGACTTTGAGTTTCTAGGGGTAGCAAATTATGGGAAGGCAAGTATATGGGGAAATTAATAGTAGATAAGGGTAGCTTTAGCAAGGTTTGTTACGTAGATTCCTCTGGTATGCTCTCTGGGGCTGATAAGGGTCTAGAGTTGTCTCTAGTGATTAACTTTTGTCCCTCCTGGCAGAGAGGAGAGTGCAGAGACTTTTACAAATTTATGTCCTGGTTTCAGGCAAATAGGAGGAGAGCAGAGAACTTTTCTTCTATCTGCTTCTTCTCAATTGCCTTTGGCTCAAATAATCCTTATGCCAAAGTGGCACATTTCGGGGTGGCATGTTTTGCTACCTTTCACTCATGTCTATCAAAGAGAGTCTGGGTGGCATGGGAGGATCTTATCTTTTAGGAACTGCCTTTCTGATGAAGAATTTTTTTCACCTCCAGATGTAATTCTTCTCTTTGTCATACATGATGCTGTATAGTGTATATGGCATAGGGCTTCTGGGTTTTCTGAGGAAGGATGTAACTCTAGATTGACTTTAAGGCTTCTAGCTTTAAAGCAAATGGGTAGATGGTGATTATACAAATTACAGAAGAAGCAGATTGTGCGAGGAATGTGATGAGTTCAGACTCACACACATTCACGTTTTCAGTTTGAGTTTAATATGGGATGTTCAAGTGGCAATATTGAGTATGCAGCTGAAGTTTGTAGTTCAAGGAAAAAACTTGGAGATGCAGCATTGGGAAAGATTAGCTTATAGGTAGAAATTGAAGCCATGAATATAAAAGATATTTTTCCAGGGAGACAGTGTAGAAGATGTGCAAAATAGTACATGAGGAAAATCCACATTTACTGGTTAGGTGTTATTTAGTAATTCAATTAAAAATAGTTAATATTTATTGAATGCTCATTATGTCCAAATTTTGCTGCTAAGTATTTAACAATGAAAATCTCATTTAATCTTCATAATAATCATACGAGATAGATACTATTATTATTATAATTTTCATTTTACAGGTGAAGAACAGAGGTTAAGTGACTTGACCAAATCACACATTCAGTAAGTGGTACAACCAGGAATTTGACTTAGTCCATGCTCTTGACCATTGTCATATGCTCTTCAAATATTTATTTAACAGCCAAGCACAATACAAGGCAGTTGAAATACAGCAGTGAAAAGGACAGATAATCCTGCTTTCATGGGGCTTACTTCCTTGTGGTGAGAAAAGCCTTAAACTTATAAAACCATAAGTAAAAACATAAGCTAAAATTGTGTTAAGGGCTATAAAGAAATAATTGGAGTAATATGATGATGGGTGTAGAGATGGGGCGAGAGACATTAGATAAGTTATTTGAGGAAGACAGCTTGAAACAGTATTTAATCTGAGACTTGAATAATGAAGCCAGGGAAAGAGCTTTACAGGAATAGAGAACAGCAAGTGAAAAGACCTTGAGATGAGATAGGATGAACAAAGGGAAAAGTGGCATCAGAGGAGACTGGAGCAGGCAGGAGTCAAACCACATAAAGCCTTGCAGGCTGCAGGGAATAGTTTAGACTTTATTCTAAGAATAATGGGAAGGCGATAAGGGGTTTTAAGGAGAGGGGTCATATGACCCAATTTATACATAAAAATAGCACCTTGGTTGCTCTCTGAATAATAGATTGGAGGGAGATAAAAGTGAAAGTAACAGGAAGACCAAGAGGAAGCTATTACAATAGTCCATGCAAGACATGATGGTGCCTCAATTTAAGGTAGTATCAGTGGAGATGAAAGGTAGACATGTTTGAGATATATTCTGGATATAGATACTACAGAACATGCTGATTGATATGGAAGGTAAGAAAAAGGGGGAAATAAGTTATTTGCAGTTTTTGGGTCTGAGCAACTATGAGGATGGTGATTCCATTTACTGAGATGGAGAACATTGGGCAAGGAACATGTTGGTGGCTGGGAGATCAGTAATGTTGTTTTGGCAACAGCTGAATTAGACTTGTCCAACTCAGTGGAGAGGTCAAGTAGAAAGTTGTAAATATGTCTGTAGCTCTGGAGTAAATTCTAGATTACAGTTTTAAATTTAGAAGTCATCAACAGACAAAGTCATGGATAAATAAGGTCACTTAAAAGGAGGAGAGATTTAAAATGAGAAGAGAAGAAGGTACTGAAGTCCCTGGAACTCAAGGTTAGGGTACATCACTGTTTGGGGATTGGATACATAGGAAGAGCTAGCAAAGAAAACCGTAAAGGAGTAACAAGTGCAATAAAAATGCTTGACAATTTAACAACTCTCTTCTTCTTAGGATACACCTCTCTATTGGCTTTAATGACGATGTACATTTCTGGTTTTCCTTCACTGCACAAAGTAAGTGATTGGCTTTCAATACGAAAAGGTGAACTTCTTCTATGATAAGAAGAAGAAAATAGAAATATGAATACTGACACAGATAAGTTTGTAGATTTGGTTGTAAGAAGATGATGCAGTTCTCTTCTGATGACTCTTATGATCTCAGTGAAGCATAAGGTGATGCAATAAACTAAGGGTAGAGATGGAACAGGCTGGGGGAGAGAATCACTGAATACTATCAAGCAGGAATGATATGAGAAGGAGGGTAAGAACCAAGACAGAATGATATTATGGAAACTTGAGGAAAGAAGAGTTTCAGACAGATGGGAAAAATCTGTGTTATCAAATTTTTTCTGTAAGTTCATTACGGTAAAGAAAAGGCTTTACATCAGAAAGTTATTCTTAATGAAAGCAGATTCAGCAGAGTGGTAAAGTTAGAAGCCAGATTACAGTGCCTGGGGAAGTGTGCAACATGAGGGTATAGAAAATGCGATGGAGGACAGACTTTTAAAGATCAGTCAAGAAAAGAAGGAAAATGAAAATAGCAAGAAAAAGTGACTTCTTTGAAGGGGGCTTTATTTCATATTATTGTTTATATTTAGCTTTCTTCCTAGTTTTATTGGAAAATAATTGACATGTTTGAGTATGTGAGTATAGGTCATAGGAAATTATCCAGTAAAGAAGAAGAAATTGAAGAGAGAGAAAGGAGAGCGGATAATTGATGGAGAGAAGTCCTGGGGGAAACTACCTGGGACGAGGTCAAGAACACAGGTGGATGTGACTGTAAATTTGACCGTGTGGTTACAGACTATTCTAAGAACATTTATGAAAGAAGGTTGACCTCTTGACATTTTCTGACATTCCCCACTGAATAGAACCATAATGTATTTTGCATGCTTAAAGGTATTCATTAATATTTCCATGCAACTGAATGCTTTTTATGTTTTAGGTTGTCTTACAGAAAATTACTCAAGTAGCTCCTTATCCCCCCCAAATTTATTCATAAAGGCATATATGTGACTCTTCTTTAAAGAGCTCTCCTTTAATTAGTATTTCTTTCTTATTTCTTATTTATGTCATGATGAATTAAATATTAACATATTGTCTTTGATTTAACCTAGAGTGAATATAAATGGTATTCTGGAAAAAGAAAAAAAAAACTGACTTCAGTTTTACTCGCTACGCCTCTGCTGAATACCTCATTAGTGCTTTAATTCATGCAGAAAAGGTTAAAATGTACTGAAAGTGACAATTCCTAAATGGAAAGCACTGTGCTTCTGGTTCACTCTCGCAGTAAAGTACAATCATTCTGGGGAAAGGAAAGTGCTAGAAAAGAGTTGTCAGAGTTGGTAGCTGAGTTGAGTTACCATGTGACCCTCTGAGAGGCAGGGACATTAGAAGCAAAGGAACCTGAATGAATATGATCACATCACTTCTTTGGGAAATAGATGAATCGGGCAGGAGAGGATATTATAATGTCCACTATCACAGGCTCCTTTAGAACTTCCGTACAACTGAAATATCACTTCTTGAGAGACTGTAATATGGTATGGGCTTATGAATGCAAAGTAAAATGAAAAATTGAGAGGGTAGCTGTTTTCATTCCTCACATCATTTGTTCTTTGGTTAGTTGCCTGTGTTGGCAACAGGGGATCCTCTGAAGAGATAATCAGAACTGATGATGTGTGAATAACCCCATCTGTATATTTAAGAAACCAAAACCCTTCCCTTTACAGTCACATTTTTGCAGCTGTCATATGAGGATTATACACATATATATGGAAACAAAAGAATCCAATCCTCCAAGATATTTTCAAGTTCAATTATCTCTACCTGGCCCATGGACATGGAGCCATTGTATTTCTCTCTTAGAATTGTTTGTCATTGACTTCTCAC
This sequence comes from Hyperoodon ampullatus, assembly GCF_949752795.1. NCBI lineage: Eukaryota > Metazoa > Chordata > Mammalia > Artiodactyla > Ziphiidae > Hyperoodon > Hyperoodon ampullatus. The sequence goes on along the minus strand of NC_136913.1, from coordinate 108,922,443 downwards.
TATAAATGAACTAATTCAGTTAAATGTCAGTGTTATAATAAATTTCATATTATTATACATTTCAAATCCCAAAGGAGTATCCCTTCTCCAGGTAGTTTCTCCAAATATTTTATTTTCTCTAGTATTTGCGTAACTAGAAATTTACCTTTCAAGCCTGGGACTATGGGTCCAAATGAGTTTTCTTGGTTGCCTTGAGGTGGAACAAGCAATGAGACAGATGAGCAGAGGCCTTGGGAAGTTACATTGGGAACACTTGTCTTCCTGCTTGCTGTTTATAGTGTTTGGCCAAGCTGATAATATTCTGTTTTAGGCAGCTCAATTGATGTGAATTATACACTGATTTTACCATATGGATAGCTACGTCATGAAATATATTACATTATTTCAACAACAGTATCATAATATGTCTTAATAAGAAAATCATGCTAGCTTCTGGATAAAAGGAAATTATGCAGATGCAGTCACTGTCCTCATGTGCAAAGACTTCATTTAATTAACAAAAGTCTATGTTATATTGATAGAGAACTTTGCAGTTTTCAAAGCACTTCACATACATCTATTTGATGTTTACCACACCTGTATGCTGTAGGGATATGGGCATTAAAAAATAGTAAGCCAAGGAGCTTCCCTGGTGGCGCAGTGGTTGAGAGTCCACCTGCCGATGCAGGGGACATGGATTCGTGCCCCGGTCCGGGAGGATCCCACATGCCGCGGAGCGGCTGGGCCCGTGAGCCATGGCCGCTGAGCCTGTGCGTCCGGAGCCTGTGCTCCGCAACGGAAGAGGCCACAACAGTGAGAGGCCCGCATACCGCAAAAAAAAAAAAAAAAAAAAAAAAAAAATAGTAAGCCAAGTCAGAATCTAGAAAGTAAAGTAAATGTCCAGTAGAGATGGTCCATATCCAAGTAAGAAAGCTGAGGTAATTAAGTACAAATTCCTTGGTTCAAGCAATTTTACTTCTAGGAATTTCTCTTATGGAAATAGTTATTGTTTTGGGGACATCATTGACCAAAGTTGAAGTAAGATCCTTCTTTTTTTTTTTGCCAGGCCACAAATTAAGTAGTAGGTTATGTTTATAAGACAGTGAGTCAAAGATTCAAAACTTGAAGAAGCAGACTTTAGTTGGATATTTTTCCCAAATGAGTAATTTTAATATACACTCAGGATAACCTTAAGTAATAACCAGATATTGTCCTCAATGTTTTTCAGACCTCTGCTGATGTGACTTTTTTTTTCTTCTTGAACAGTTTCAAATGTCCAAGCCCAAATGTAATCATTGTATATTTACATTCTCAGTCTTATGAGAAGCAGACAAAAAGTTGTTTTTCCATATGTGAGCAATGGGACACAACTTGTTCAGTGTGTCCCCTTCTTTCAATGCCCTGAAAAACTTCCTTATATGCAGGATGATTAAGAAAACATTCAATGAAAACTTCATTCTATCAGTGGGAGCACTGAGGGACAAACTTCTTATGTTTGATAACAGAAATATTACAAAGTTTTAAGGATGTGAAAAATTTCAAACATCTAGTGCTGTCTTTCCTTCTCTTTTTATAAATTATCTCATAGGACATATAAACATCTAAATTTTGCTATACTAAGCTCTACTGACAATTTACTAAGTCTGTATGTTCACAGATAAAAGAACCATTGTCACATGGGTAAGAGCCAAGGTTTGGCCTACAGAGGCAGTATTGTCCAGTTTGATCCCCTTGACGCTCATATAGCTACGCAAGGATTACACACACACACACATGCATGTGTGCACACACAATTACAAACACTGCAATTAATATCCTTATTTATCCAGATGCCAAATTCAGTCTGATTTGTAATAATAAACATTGATATCACTCTAAATATTTGTAAATAGAGAATTCAATAAATGTGATAGGGCATATAGGTAAATGGAACACTATGACCCCCCTCAAAATAAAAGAGATCTACATTTACTGAAATGAAAAGATGTCCACAATGAGCTAAATATGATATTTTATAAGAAAAATATATACATATGCATCCATATATTTATGGAAAAATGTAAAATATGCTGTTAAAAGTAGTTATCTTGAGATTATGGGACAAATTTCAAGGTCATGTAATAGAATTTTTACAAATGTTTTATAACACACGTGAATTATTTACTTAATGAGAAAAAAGTAAATATATAAAATAAAATGAATAAATTGAAGAACAGATATGCATGGTATAATTTTACCTACATAAAATATATACATATATGTTTATATATGAATGAAAATGCTAGGAGGATACATAGCTAATTCTTAATAGTGATCCTCTATCGCTATTAAGTGATGGAGTTATGGTAGAAATTCCACTTTCTTCATACCATTTGAATGTTTTACAACCACTGTATATTACAGATTAATCTGTACATAGTGATGCTAGCTATAACATGGATTCAGTCATTTTTATTATATAGTAGTATTCTCTAGGCAATGGCAACTCTTTCCCCCATCAATTTATAATCATTAGAGAAATATGATGCTTTAATATTCTAAGGACTTGATAACCTTCTAAAATAATACAATTACTAATTAAAATGTATTACCACTTCTGAGAAATAGTAAAGCAGTGTTCATTATTTTGAAATTTGCTTCAGAGCGTATAATTTGTCCTTTAACAGTTAATATAATTTTTATTTTCTTACTATTTTGGTCATAAAAGTGATTCATAGAGAACGATTAAAATAATGTGCTTCAGTAAATAATCAAGAAGACATTGGATGAATGAATATGATGTATTTTAATAGGAGTCACTTCTGATAACTAAAATCCTGATTCTCACATTTAAAATAAACTTGATAAAACACTACCCTTACAAATTTCAGTATCTTAATTCTATTTACTTTAATTTCATATTTACTTTAAAACCTGAAATGTTTGATAAACAGCAAGGACCTACTTTATAGTACAGGGAACTATATCCAATATCTTGTAATAACCTATAATGGAAAGAATCTGAAAAAGATTATATATATATATATATACACACACACACACACACACACACACACACATATGACTGAATCGCTTTGCCATACACCTGAAATGTGAATCAACTATACTTCAATAAAAAATAAAAATTAAAAAAACTAAAATATTTGATTTAGATTGGAAAAACTGTAAAAGAATGACTGAATAGACAATATAGTTAAATACTTCACTTTATCCAATTCTTGGAAGCAATTATGGAATATTAAACTTGTACACACAGGTGAAACAAAACAAGTGTATCTCATTTTTAGGGCAAGTAAGAAATAATCAGCTCTTTTTTTTTTGCTTTTCAACTCTTTGTTTTGTGTTCTGTGGTCCTTTCGAACAGCCCACTGATGCTACCTAGGGTTACAAGGGGAAAAAAAATGACTATGGAAAGATAAATCCTACTTTATACCTGTGAAAAATAAAAGGATATTTTTGATTTACCAAAAAGGAAAATGCATTTTCTTCATGATATCTTTATTTAAACTTTGTCACATGAGCACATATCATCACAGTTGTAATGAATGAAACCAGGTTAAAGCTTAGTTGATTAACTAAAGAAAGAAATATATATCATATAATTCCTTGTTATGTAATTAAATAGGCATTTCCATATAAATAACGTGAAGGGTGCCCTTTAGGTAAAGTTTAATTATCTGAAAAATAACTGCAGTTACTGTCATTAGATTTTTTTAAGTAAAAAAGAAATTTATGGTAAATCATAAGACTACCGTCATTAAGCATGATCAACCTGTCAGAAAATGTTTTCAAAATGATACATAAGATTAGTGATGTTGGGCATCTTTTCATGTGTTTGTAGTGGGAAGGTGCTGCATAACACAGGGAGATCAGCTTGATGCTTTGTGATGACCTAGAGGGGTGGGATATGTAGGATGGGAGGGAGGCTCAAGAGGGAGGGGAAATGAGGATATATGTATACTTACTTCTAGAGAGGGGCTTGCAAACAATGAATTAAAAGGTGGTAGCTTGCTGAGTAGAGTAATCTTGGTTGCAGGTTTTTCTCCTTCATCACTTTAAATATGTCCTGCCATTCCCTTCTGGCTTGCAGAATTTCTGCTGGAAGATCAGCTGTTAACCTTATGGGGATTCCCTTGTGTGTTATTTGTTGGTTTTCCATTGCTGCTTTTAAGATTTTTTCTTTGTATTTAATTTTTGATAATTTGATTAATATGTGTCTTGGTGTGTTTCTCCTTCGATTTATCCTGTATGGGACTCTCTGCGCTTCCTGGACTTGATTGACTATTTCCTTTCCCATATTAGGGAAGTTTTCAACTATAATCTCTTCAAAATTTTTTTCAGTCCCTTTCTTTTTCTCTTCTTCTTCTGGGACCCCTATAATTCGAATATTGGTGCATTTAATGTGTCCCAGAGGTCTCTGAGACTGTCCTCAGTTCTTTTCATTCTTTTTTCTTTATTCTGCTCTGCAGTAGTTATTTTCTCTATTTTATCTTCCAGGTCACTTATCCGTTCTTCTGCCTCAGTTATTCTGCTATTGATTCCTTCTAGAGAATGTTTAATATCATCTGTTGTGTTGTTCATCATTGTTTGTTCATAATTGCTCTTACGTTCTTCTAGGTCCTTGTTAAACATTTCTTGTATTTTCTCCATTCTATTTCCAAGATTTTGGATCATCTTTACTATCATTATTCTCAATTCTTTTTCAGGGAGACTGCCTATTTCCTTTTCATTTGTTAGGTCTGGTGGGTTTTTACCTTGCTCCTTCATCTGCTGCATATTTCTCTGTCTTCTCATTTTGTTTAACTTACTATGTTTAGGGTCTTCTTTTCACAGGTCTGTAGTTCCCATTGTTTTTGGTGTCTGCCCCCCAGTGGTTGAGGTTGGTTCAGTGGCTTGTGTAGGCTTCCTGATGGAAGGGTCTGGTACCTGTGTTCTGGTGGGTGGGGCTGGATTTTGTCTTTCTGGTGGGCAGGGCCATGTCCGGTGGTGTGTTTTGGGGTGTCTGTGAATTTATTATGATTTTAGGCAGCCTCTCTGCTAATGGGTGGTTTGGTGGTCCAATGTCCTTAACTCGGCTCTCCCACCTCAGAGGTTCAGGCCTGGCACCAGGTTGGAGCACCGAGACCCTGTCAGCCACTTGGCTCAGAAGAAAAGTGAGAGAAAAAAAGAAAAAAATAATATAATAATAAATTTAAAAAATTATTAAAATAACAAATATTTAAAAAAATAATAATAAAAAAGAAGAGAGCAACGAAACCAATAAACAAATACACCAAGGATAATAAGCACTAAAAACTAAACTAAGATAAACATAAAAAGCAGAAACAAATCAGTTGCAGACAGCAAACCTTAAGTCTATAGTTGCTCCCAAATTCCACTGCCTCAATTTTGGGAACATTCGTTGTCTACTCAGGTATTCCACAGATGCAGAGTACATCAAGTTGATTGTGGAGATTTAATCCGCTGATCCTGAAGATGCACGGAGAGATTTCCCTTTCTCTTCTTTGTTCGCACAACTCCTGGGGTTCAGCTTTGGCTTTGGCCCCACCTCTGCATGTAGGTCGCCTTCTGGCATCTGTTCCCGCCCAGGCAGGATGGGGTTAAAGCAGTGGTGATTAGGGGGCTCTTGCTCATTCAGGCCAGGGGAAGGGAGGGATATGGTAGTTATAATTGGAATGTGGGGTGAGCCTGTGGCAGCAGAAGCCAGTGTGACTTTGCAACAGCCTGAGGTGCACCATGTGTTCTCCTGGGGAACTTTTCCCTGGATCATGGGCCTCTGGCAGTGGTGGGCTGCACAGGCTCCCAGTGGGGTGTGGATAGTGACCTGTGCTTGCACACAGGCTTCTTGGTGGCTGCAGCGGCGTTAGCATTTCATCCTCATCTCTGGTGTGTGAGCTGATAGCCGCGGCTCATGCCTGTCTCTGGAGCTCGTTTAGGAGGTGCTCTGCCTTCTTTGGGCAGACAGGGAAAGAATCTCCTCTCCTTGCACACCCCAAAACAGTGGTCTCTTGCCTCTTAGGCAGTTCCAGGCTTTTTCCCAGACACCCTCTGGGCTAGCTGTGGCGCACTAGCCCCCTTCAGGCTGTGTTCATGCAGTCAACCCCAGTCCTCTCCCTGGGATCTGACCTCTGAAGCCTGAGCCTCAGCTCCCAGCCCCCACTGCCCTGGGGTGTGAACAGACAAGCCTCTCAGGCTGGTGAGTGCTGGTCAGCATGACCCTCTGTGCGGGAATCTCTCCACTTTGCCCTCTGCACCCCTGTTGCTGTGCTCTCCTCCGTGGCTCCGAAGCTTCCCCCATGCCCACACCCTGTCTCTGCCAGTGAAGGGACTTCCTAGTGTGTGGAAACTTTTCCTCCTTCACAGCTCCCTCCCAGAGGTGAAGGTTCCGTCCTTATTCTTTTGTCTCTGTCTTTTCTTTTGCCCTACCCAGGTACGTGGGGATTTTCTTGCCTTTTGGTAAGTCTGAGGTCTTCTGCCAGCGTTCAGTTTTTCCACATGTGGGTGTATTTTTGATGTATTTGCGGGGAGGAAGGTGATCTCCATGTCTTACTCCTCCGCCATCTTGAAGTTCCCCCTCAGCTGATTCACTTTATTGTACAACAGAAACTAACACAACATTATAAAGCAATTATACTCCAATAAAGATTTAAAAAAATGATACCTGAGAATTAATCACTTAAATCTAAGGGAACTTAGCATATATACACTATGCTGTTTTCTGATAAGTGGGTCTTTTGTTTGTCTTTAGTGTTTTTCTATTTTTTTTTTTTTGTAAACCGTGTGTAGGAAAATAAGTTGAAATGCTTTACAGTCTTTGATGGCTTATCAAAAACTGTTGTTTTTCATAGAAACTCACATGATAAAAGGATCATATTTCATTTTCTTTGATTCAATTAACTAAATCATAAGACAAGCACATCACTCTTGGTTGGGAAAATCAAGTAGCTTTCAAAATTAATGGACATGTACTAGTTTTTTGTTCATTGTCATTTTACCGAAGGCTAGGCTAGGGTCGTGTTGAAATAGTCTCTAAAACCAAGATCTTACACATTGTTTATAAAATTTTTCTCCTCTAGCATACCTAATAACAAAGAAGTGGATACACATCCCCTAAGAGTCTGGGGGAAACTATGCCAAAACAGCTCAAAACAAATTCATTGTTTTCTTGAATCTTTGGTGTCCTCTTAAAAATGCACATGGATTTTGCATCCTATTCCATAATATACATTTGTTTAAATAAAAATAGATGAAGATTTCTTTCAACTAAATTTTGGGGGTAAAATTGATATTACAGAAAGATGCATCATATTTATATTTTGACTTTGCATAACTTTGTGCAGAAGTTAAGTTTGAGAAACACAGTGCTTAAGAATGTCAGAGCCTGTATCTGAGACTGAAAAGATGGGATACCATGTAATTTCTCTTTAGAAATACTGGAACAAGAAATGTATGTAACATTTAATTTGAGCCTGTTCCACTACCAGTGTGAAACACTTACATTGAGGCAACCTATTCATTTTTGGTCATTTTTGAAATTGTCATAAAGTATTTATTGTTATTTTTAACCAAACCCGAATCCTTATAATTTTGACTTATTAATCTTATTTCTGTTCTCAATGTAGTCATAAGTCAATTCTCCTAAAAGCATAAACTCCAGAGTTAGACTACATACGAGTATTTTTCTTAAAGATCAAAACAAATTTTAATATATGTGAAATATGAGTGTGCCCTTTGCCCTTCTGTAATGTGTATGTGTGGCTGGGAGGGGAGAATGGGAGTGAGAATTATCTGGATCTACTTTTGAGGTGAACAGAATGAATACATGACCAAGCAAAAAATACATTAAATCCCTCATATGGCAATGATGTAATATATTCAATGTCAAATGAACACTGTTAAATTGTTAAAAACAAATAAACACAAAATCATCCATCTACTTGGGGATGCATATTTTGTAGCTAATTTATCTTAATGGACTCAAGTAGTTCTACCTAATCAAACATTCTATAAGAACTGTACAGATATTCTGTCATTGTCAGAATTGGTGCCTGGCAATCTCTCCATTATAAATTTCCTAGTCAAAATTGGCTCTTTTTGAGCAGTAACATAACAGAGCATACACAAGAAACACAAGAAAAATGTTCAGATAACAGTAACAGTAACAACAATAAATAACAAACTGTCATTTATTTAGTACTTAATATGTGTCAAATGTAGTGCTAGGGGCTTTAGATAAATTATTTTATTTAATCATCACAACACCCACAGACTGAGTATTTTTGCTTCAGTGGAACAGATGAGAAACTGAAATGTAAAGAGAATAACAGGCTTATCTAAGGTCATATAACTAGGTGATACTTGATGAAACCAAGGTTGAAACCAAACTTGGCTTCTAAAATTCTTTATCTCAGTAATTAAACTCCCTTAATATTAATAGTTCTTTCATTGATTGAAAAGATTAAAGCTACCTCTTATTATCTCCCTTATTCTTTTCTGCATTTTCCAAGTTTTCTTAAGTCTGTATTACATGTATAAATATCAAAATTATCTAAAATATTGTATTATTTACTTTATTGTATATAACATGAGAGTCTTGTAATAGTTGTATATTGTTTTAGTCTCTTCCATAATATTTTTTGAAAATAACCTCTTCTCCATTCCATGTACATCTTATGGAACTATCATTTATGGTACCATGGTTTCTTTGCCTCAGGAATAGACTTTTCACTAAAGCCTAGCTAATCAAGATATTCCACCTCACAGATAAAAGCAATTGGTCCAGGAGTTGGCCATGTTGCCCAGAGTCCTTCCCTGGAATTTATAATATGACTCTAGAATAAAGAAGCTTCTCTCCACTGTGGTGTTTGGAGAATATGAATATGAGCCTACTGGTGGCTATCTTCCCTGTAATATGGAGAAGACCTGTCTATAAACGGAAGCCAAGTAGAGGGAAGCAGAGATGGGAAATAGCTATCTTAATAGTAGTAAACCCTAGTTTCAGCCCGTAAAGTTTTTGCTGTTTCCCCTTGTTCATTGTTCTTGCTATTTTCCCCTTGCCTTATTCTGGGGTTGAGTCTAAGAATGTATTATTATTAATTTTAAAGATCCTCAGTTGATTATGATGATTGGCTATGCATGGCAATCATGGGACATGTTAATAATTCATCCCTTTTGGTTTTTGATCTATGTCAGTTTTTCACTAAAATTTTTTTTCTGAAACACCAGTCACTCAAATACTCCACAGCAAAAAAGAGTTTTTCAGTGCTCATTAAAGGGTCTGAAAAGTCCTTCAGTAAAACTGATTAATTGCTGAACCCAGCATTTCTCAATTGCCATTTTTTAGTTAGGTAGTTATTAACATCTTACAAAACACAGTTTTGGAAATGCTGAGAGATATGCTATATTTATATATAATAATTTGCCAAGATTAGATTCATTTTAGCAGCTTAGTATAATTGAAAATTTATCTCTTTTACATGAACTTTTCCCCAAATAACTTTGTGATTGATTAAATCTAAATTCATATCACTGGACTATCCTGCAATTTCCAGCTAGTCAAGATGATTTTTAATTTCAACTGGAATCCAACATATTTCTCTGCCAGCTTTGGGTCATTTGAATATTTGATAAGAAGGACTTCTAAAGCTACATTAATGTCTTTGTTCACTATGTTGAATCAGAAAGGGTTAATGATAGAGTCTCAAGTTATTCTGTCAGAAACTATTTTTCAAGTTAACACTGGTTAATTATTTGATATATTTGATATGTAATTCAACTGCTAATCCACCTAACACTTTTATCCTTCAGGCCACATTTTTCTTTCAACTACAAGTATGCCACAAGAGATTTTGTCATTTGGTTTCCTGAAATCAAACTTGATCTTCATACACAGTTTGTTGTGGTCTTTAAGTTGAATACCAAAAATATTTGCCCAAAATATCTCAGAAATTTTCTGTGGGAGTACAGCCCAAGGACCCTTATCTTTAAGTCGGCCAAGACCAAACCAGATTGAAATGGAATATATTATATTTTATAGAAAAATAAAACAACTCTGAAACAAGAAAACTGATGATTAAAACTTTCTGTTATGTTGTATGTTTTTAAAATTGGTGGCCCGTTACCCAGAATTCCCTCTTATCAAGATATTTAAAATTTCAAAATTAGAAATATAATTTTTGTCACCTGCAAATATTCCTGGAAAATGTCACTGAAAATAAGGTTCAAAGTATGTTTTTAATTTTTAAATTTTAATTTGATATATATAAAAGAACACATATCATAGCTGTATACCTTGAATTATTCTCACAAAGCTGACATAACTCGTACCCAGATAAACAGAACCCCATACCCAGAAGCCTTTTGCAGGCTCCCTTGCACTTACTACCCCTCCAAGAATAACCACTATCCTAACTTCTAACTCCATAGATTAATTCTGCCTCCTGGAATAGAGCACAGGTCCAGGTTCATTAGATAAATTATAGTTCACAGAATTATTCTAAATGTTCAAGTTGAAGAAACTCAATGTTTTTCTTTAAAGTTTCTTGAACTTTCTGGTTGTACAGTCTTGGCCAAATTGTTTAACCTCTCTGAACCTCAGCTTCTTCAACTTTACAATAGAAATAATTATAGTACCTATCTCACAGGCTTGTGAATAGTAAATATTTTATACATATATATGTATATGTATTTACATCTATCTATACAAATATTGTGTAGTAAATTTGTATGGATATATAGATAGATTTTGTAAAGTGTAGCACCTGGCACACAGTAAACACTCAAATTGTAATTACTATTGGAGTGTTTAGAATACCCTAATACATATTTTAAATTATTATTAGTGTTAATTAAAACCACTGCTAATTAAATCAACTTTGCTTTTTGGGTTATGTTTTTCTTTTTTTTTTTTTTTTTTTTTTTTGCTTACCACCAAAATATATATCTTCCATTAGTTACCATACAGCTGATCCCCTTTACCCATTTTGAGCCTCTCACACATACCTCTTCCTCTCTTGTAACCACTGCTCTGTTCTCTGTATCTGTGTGTTTGTTTTTGTTTGGTCTGTTCACTTATTTTGTTTTTGTTTGTCTGTTTATCAACTTTTTATATTCCACATGAGTCTTTCTCCATTTGACTTATTTCATTTAGCATAATACCCTAAATATCTATCCATGTTGTCACAAATAACAAGATTTCAACTTTTTTATGGCTGAGTAATATTCCATTGTGTATATATAATTTCTTCCTTTAGGTATGCTAATAATTGTTTTATATATATTGGTGCTCCTCTGTTAGGTACATGTATATTAATCATGGTTATGTCTTCTTAATAAATTGCCCCTTTAATATTATATACTGTCCATCTTTGTGTCTTGTTACCTTTTTTGGCTTGAAATCTATTTTGTCTGGTATGAATATGGCTACACCTACTTTCTTTTGGCTACCATTTGCTTGGAGCATCATTTTTCATCCCTTCACTTTTAACCTTTGTTTGTCTTTAGAGCTAAGGGGTGTCTCTTGGAGGCAGCATATATTTGCATCTTGTTTCTTAATCCATGTAGCCACTCTGTGTTTTTTGATTGGTGAATGCAATCCATTTATATTTAGGGTGACTAGTGACAGATGAGGGTATGGTATTGCCATTTTATTTCTTCTTTTCTGGTTGTTCTATATTTCCATTGTTTATTTTTCCTTGTATTTCTGTATGCCATTTTGTTATTTATTTATTTATTTATTTATTTATTTATTTTGGGGGGCTGTTTTGGGTCTTTGTTGCTGTGTGTGGGCTTTCTCTAGTTGTGGTGAGCAGGGGTTACTCTTCATTGTGGTGCGGGGGCTTCTCACTGTGGTGGCTTCTCTTGTTGCAGAGCACAGGCTCTAGGCAGGCAGGCTCAGTAGTTGTAGCACATGAGCTTAGTTGCTCCGCAGCATGTGGGATCTTCCTGGACCAGGGATCAAACGTGTGTCCCCTGCATTGGCAAGTGGATTCTTAACCACTGTGCCACCAGGGAAGTCCCCTGTGTGCCATTTTGGTTTGGTCATTTTCTATGATATTATTCTGCTTTTCCTCATTTTTATGTTTTGTGTCTCTGCTGTATGTTTATGTTTCGTGGTTACTCTGAAGTCTGTATAAAGCACCTCATAGATAAAATAGTCCTTTTTCTGCTGATAGCATCTCATCTTCATTTACCTATACAAGTTCCATCCTTTTCCTCTTCCCCTTTTATGTTTTTGTTGTCTCAAATTATCTTTTTCTATGCTGTGAGTTTGTTACCTGAGATAGCTATAGTTTTTTTTTAACCTATTCTGATAAAGAGTTGCAATTTTCTAGTTTTATTTATCACCTAGCTCAAAGTTTTGTGTATTTTTGCTGTGCTGTTTGTGGTAGAAGAGGTCCTTTTAATGTCTCTCATAAGGCAGATCTAGTGTTAATGAGCTTCCTCAGCTTTTGTTTTTTTGTAGTCTTTATTTCTCCTTCATATCTGAATGATAACTTTGTTTGATAGAGTATTCTTGGGTGACAGTTTTTATCTTAGTATTTTTCAGAATGTCATTCCACTTCCTTCTGGCCTATAGAGTTTCTGCTGAGAAATCAGCTGATACCTCAGTGGGGATTCCTTTGTAGGTTACCACCTTTTTTCCCCTAGCTGCCTTTAAAATTCTTTCTCTGTTATTGACTTTTGACAATTTTAATATTATGTGCCTTAGAGAAGGTCTTTTTGCATTGAGACAATTAGGTGTTCGGTGTTCTCTTAGCTTCATGGACTTGTATATCCAGTTCCTCCCCCAAATTTGGGAAGTTCTCAGCTTTTATTTCTTTAAAAAAACTCTCTGCTCCCTTCGCTCTTTCTTCTCCTACCAGAACACCCATTATCCTAAAGTTGCCCTTCCTGAAAGAATCAGATAGTTCTCGTAGAATTTCCTCATTTTTCTATATCTTATTTCTCTTTCTTCTACTTACATCATGTCTAGATTTCTATCTTTGTGCTCACTAATTCTTTCTTCCATATGGTCTGCTATATTTCCAGTGCTTTTGGATACATTTTTCATTTCAGTTATTGAATTCTTCAGCTCCACAATTGTGGTTTGGTTCTTTTTTAGAGTTTCAATCTCTTTGGCAAAATATTCCTTCTATTCATTAATTTTATTGCTAGCCTCATTAAATTGCCTTTCTGAGTTTTCTTGTATCTCACTGAGTTTCTTCATGACACCTACTTTGAATTCTCTATCAGTTAAATCACAATATTCTCTGACTTCTGGAAAACTATCTTTGTGTGTGCGTGTGTGGTGCTTTAGTATAACTGTGGTTCTTCATGGTGCTTGATGAATTGTTCCCCAGTTGGCGTATTTGAAGTTAAATGACAGGTTAGAAGTTAGTCTTTCTTTTCTTTTGTAGAAGGTGCTGTAACACAAGTTTTTGGTTTCTTTTACCTGAGCTACCTCTGTTTATATTTAAGAGTTGGCACTTTCCAGCCTCCATCTTCTCTGTAAAATGTGTGGCTGCATGCCTTCTTTGTCTCTTCTTGTGCCTCTGGGGTCCTTGCTGCCTTGCTTCTGCCAGAATCACTGTCAATACTGGGCTCTTCCCTTGTGTTGGGGATCCCCTGAGACAACGGGTCTACCATGGCAGGAGGGGGCAGTGGGGGGGAGGGAGCTGGTGTCATGCAAGTGCCTCTACCATGTCTGGTGCTATAAGGTTCATGGCTCCACCACTGCCAATGGGGGTGGGGTGGGGCCTGGGGTCGTAAGTGCTTTAGTGGCTAGAGGGATGGGATTCTAGGCTGCAGAGGCTGGTGTGTTTCGGAGGCCAGGATCATGTACGTGGCTTCCCCTGCTGCTACTGGGGTCTCTAAGGCTGTGGGCTCATCTACTGTAGTCAGAAGATCAGGATTGCAGGCAGCAGTCCACCCATCTTTAGATGTACAGATTTGTGAAATTCTCAAGCATCCTTCTGTGTTGAGCAGAGGCACTTTTGTTGAGTTGTGGATGTTTTACACATTGCAAGATTGAAAGGAGGAGATAAAGGTAGCTTTTCACTCTGCCATGTTTCTGGCATAACCCCAAATCTACTTTGTTAAGAAACAGAATGTTTTAAATTTTTTTCAAATAAAAAAATAATGCTTTTATTAAACCTCATTATGAACACTAACATAATGAATATCATGTTCTTGAATGATTGATTCACCTGTCATACGTTTCATTTTGTGGTAACAGTGATTAATTCTAGAGTGTTTGCAAGTTTATCTTCTGTATTATGGTGATTTTAAAATTCCTCACACTGACATTGAAATATGTCAATAATCTGTCAGCACATTCATGACTCACATAAAGTTCTACATGAAAAGTCATTGGTAATTTTCAAACATTTTAGAAAAGGTCTGAATAAAGCAATTAACCATGAAAATTGCTTTTGATTTTTTAGTAGTTTTAATATTTTCTGATTACATAAGAATATGACTCTTTTATCATTTTTAAGTCATGGTTATTGAGAATTCATGTAGGAGTCTAATTCAATAGGTATGGAATTATAAAATGAGGATGTGTCACAATTACATAAATATATGCTTAAAAGCGTGTGGTTTTTGTTTGGTCATTGTTGTTATTGTTTGTTTTTCTGTGTTCCTGGTATAACAGGTTTATTATCTCAAAGCTCTATCACTGAAATACTGGGAGTCCATACTCATTGACATGGACATTTAAAAAAAAATTATTTCATTGAAGTATAATTTACATACAATGCATTTCACTCATTTTAAGTGTGTATCTCAGTGGTTTCTCATACATTTAGAGAGTTATGCAAATATCACTACAATCCAATTTTAGAACATTTTCTTCAGCCCCAAGAGATCCATTATAACTTTGCAGTCAATTCTTGTCTGCCACCTCCAGATGCAGGCAACAACTAATTTACTTTTCATTTCTATAGATTTGCCTGTCCTGGACTTTCCATATAAATGGTATAAAACAGTAGTATATTTTAGGTAAAGTTGTTTTACAGTGTTGTTTAAGTCTCCTATGCTCTTGCTGATTTTCTATCTAGATATTCTATCCATTAGTGAAAGTGGGGCATTGAAGTTTCCTAGTATGATTGTTAAACTGTTTATTTCTCCTTTAGTTTCTGTTGCTTTTTGCTTTATGTTTTTGGGGGCAGTGTTGTTATTATGAACATAGGCTTTAAAAATTATATTTTATGCAATAAGCACTTCCAGAAGTTTAGAGTAATGACCACAAAAACACTCCTCAATGAAGGCAACAAAATGACAGCAAAAATTGTCAAAATAAATTTTTCATGACTTTGGAAATTAACCAAAATCTTGGGAAAATCTGAAGAGCATTTATTTAGGAAAAATGGCTAAATCTCAATAAGAACAGTGAGAAGTTTTACATTTAACTTGCCCTATTTCTATCCCTTTCTCTTTTGTTTTGTGGTAGACTTAAAATCCAACAGCATCACAATGAGCTTATCTGTGAAAACCAGCGCACTGTTGGATATAACTGGTTTAGAGTTCCCAAATACACCATCCATTGAGAACTGTCACTATTCAATCTGTTTGGCAGCTCCCTAAAAAGCTCCATTGTTAGTGTTTGCTTTATTTGACCTGACTCAGAGATAACTTTGCATGAGCATCCCTAAATTGTGGAAAACAATCAGCAGCAACTATTTAACGTGTCAACTGACTGAAGTAACAATACTACCTAAGACTAACTAGAGGCTAATCAAACAAAATTTTTTTAAACGGAAGAATAAGATATTCATAAAGGATTTTTTAAAGTCTGAAACATTCCTGGGAATCTAGAAGGTCACATGCATGTGTTAAGATGTTTGCATGTCGAGGAAAGATCTGAGAGGACCTTAATCTCTTACCTCTGGCTGACTTTGTGTCACTATACAATCAGGAAATAAAGAATAAGGCAGAGTTGTAAATTTCCTACCTAAGCATTAGAAACGTGTCTCATCAAACATACAGAGGCTCTTGGTAAGGACAGAAGAATTATTGGTTCAATGAGTTTAAGTATATCTCTGTCCAACCATTAGCTGTCAACTAAGATACATCAATGACCACACACAACAATGAACACATATTTTACAGAATGATTCAAGGACATCACAGAAGAAATAAACAGGAGAGGAACAACAATAACTGATTTTCAGTTTGTCCACATCATTGTATTTAAACTGTCCAGTTTTAAAGAAAAAAATTGAGACATGAAAAGAAACAGGAAAATATGTCCCATAAAAAGGAAAAGCAAATGAACACAAATTATCCCTGAGGAAGCAGAAATTTTGGACTTACTAGATAAAGACTTTAAAATCAGTTGTTACAAATTAGTTCAAAGACTAAAGAGAACAATGTCTAGACAAATAAAAGATATTATGAGAATGATGTTTCACCAAATATAGCATGTCAATAAAGGCATAGAAAGTATATAAAAAATAAATAAAATGCTGTAGTTGAAAAGTACAATAACTGAAATGAAAAATGCACTAAAGGGGCTCAATATCAGATTTGAGCAGGTATAAGAAAGAATCAGTGAATTTGAGATAGGTCAAATGAAACTATCCAGTCTGAGGAAGAGCAAGATAACAGCATGAAGAAAAATGAACAGAGCCTAAGAAACTTTTAGAATACCATCAAAAATATCATATAGGCATCATGGGAATCTGAGGAGAGAAGGGAGAAGAGGCATGATGAATATTTGAATAAATAATGGCTGTAAAGTTTCCAAGCTTGATGAAAAAATTAATCTAAAAGTCCAATAAGTTCAATGAACTCCAACCTGGATAAATTCAAAGAGAAGCAAACCTGAACACATGATATCAAACTGTTGAAAGACAAAACCAAAAAGATAATCTTTAAAGCAGCAAGAGGAAAGCAACTCATCATATACAAGGAATCTTCAGTAAACTTAACAGTAGACTTCTTGTCAGAAACCGTGGAGACCAGGGGACTTCCCTGGTGGTCCAGCTGTTAAGACTCCACGCTTCTACTGCAGGGGTCAGGGGGCGTGAGTTCAATTTCAGGTTGGTGAAGTAAGGTCCCACATGCCACATGGTGCAGCCAAAAAGTAAAAAAAAAAAAAAAGAAAAAGAAAAGAAAAGAAACCATGGAGACCAGAAGGAAGTGGAATGACATATTCAAACTGCTGAAAGAGACTGAATTCTATGTCCAGGGAATTAGCCATCAAAAAATGAAAGAGAAATTAAGACATTCCTTGATATACCAAAACTGAAGGAATTTTTTTACTCATAACCTTCCCTACCACAAAGACTAAAGGTAGTCCTTTAGGGTGAGATGAAAGGCCTCTAGAGAGTAACTCAAAGCCACACAAAGAAATGAAAAGCCTAGTATAAGTAAGTACATTGTTACCTCCTGGCACAAATAAAGAAACATTATAAATACCTTTCTTTTTGTAAATCTTTTCTTCCAAAATCTACTTTAAAAGACAAATACCTAAAACAATAATTTAAAAATCTGTGTTGATGGGTTTAAAAAATATATATGTATATATAAATGTAATTTGTTTTACAATAATACCATAAAACATACCATGTTTTACAAAAATACCATATTTTACATAAATACCATACCATTGTATAATACCAAATAATTACATAAATTACCATGTAATTTGTTTTACATAATACCATAAATACCAAGGGTATTATACAATGCCATATATTTTAGCAAAGTTTTTTTATGATATTGAAGTTATGTTGATATCAATCCAAACTTATTTTTTTTTTAAGTTAAGATGTTAGTTGTAATTGTAGGGCAACCACTAAGAAAGTAACTCCATAAAATATGGTAAAAGAGACAATAAGGGACTTAAAATGGGTTGCTAGATAATATAAATTTAACGCACAAAAATCAATAATGGAGGAATGAAGGACCAGAAAGATATAGAACATATAGACAACAAATAGAAAAATGGCAGAAACTAACCTTACTTTATCAATAATTACATTTAATACAAATGGCCTAAATACTGCAAGCAAAAGGCAGAGACTAGAAGAGTGGATAAAAAATAATCATGATTCAACTATATACTGTGTAAAAGAGACACTTTAGATTCAAAGGCACAAATAGGTTAAAACTAAAGGATAGAGGGCTTCCCTGGTGGCGCAGTGGCTGAGAGTCAGCCTGCTGATGCAGGGGACACGGGTTCGTACCCCGGTCCGGGAAGATCCCACATGCCGCGGAGCGGCTGGGCCCGTGAGCTATGGCCACTGAGCCTGCGTGTCCGGAGCCTGTGCTCCGCAACGGGAGAGGCCACAACAGTGAGAGGCCGCAAAAAAAACAAAACAAAACAAAACAAAACAAAAAAACAAAAAAAAACCTAAAGGATAGAAAAAAAAAGAAATAAGATGAAAACTCTAACTCAAGAAAGCTGGAGTGGCTATACTAATAATAAAGATAAAAGACAATAAGATAAGAATCTGTACTAGAAACAAAAAGGATATTATGATGATAAGAGTAAATCCATTGATAAGACATAACAATTACAAATTTACATGCATTTAATAGAGCTCCAAAATATATGAAACAAATGTAACAGAATTAAATGGAGAAATAGACAATTCAACAATAACTGGTGATTTCAACATCCCATTTTAAATAATGGATAAGACAAATAGGCAAAATATCAACAAGAAAACATAAGATTTGAAGAACATTACAAACCAATTAGACCTAACAAACATCTGTAGAACATTCCACCCAACCATAGCAGAACACACATTTTTCTTAAGGGCACATGGAACATTTTCCTGGATAGACCATATTTTAGGTCATAAAATAAGCCTCAATGAATTCAAAAGGATAAGATTATACAAGTTGTATTCTCTGATTACATGGAATAAAACTAGAAATCATTAATTAAGGAAATTTGGGAATTCACAAATATGTGGAAATTAAAAAGCACATTCTTAAATAACCAGTGTATCAAAAAATAAATCACAAGGGAAATGGAAAAAACTAAGATGAATGAAAATGATAAGATTACATAGCAAAACATGGTATATAGCAAAAGCAAAGCTTAGAAGGATATTTGTAACTATAAACCCCAATGGTAGGAAAGATGAAAGATGTCAATTCAGTAATTTCAGTATTCATGTTAAGAAACTAAAAACAAAACAGCACACAAAATCCAAGCAAGAGGAAAGAAGGAATAAAGATCTGAAATTAATGAAATAGAAAACAAATAATAGAGATTTATCAATGAAAGCAAAAGTTGGTTCTTTGAAGAAAGCAACAACAAAATGGATAAACTTTTAGCTATAATGAACAAGAAAGAAAGAGGCTAATTTCAAATTACTTAAATCAACTATGAAAAATGAAACATCAATACAGACCTTACAGAAATAAAAATGATTATGAGGGAATATTATGGTCAACTGAATGCCAAATAATTAGATAACTGAGACGAGATGGACATCTTCCCAAAAAGACACAAAATCCTGAGAGTGACATAAGAAAAAATATAAAATCTAAATAGATATATAACAAATAAGGAGATAGAATTAGTAATAAAAAACAAACAAAAATAGGAAAACCTTACAGCAAAGAAAATCCCAGGCCCAATGAGTTCACTGGCAAATTCTGCCAAACATTTGAAGAATTAACACCAATCTTTCACAGATTTTCCAAAAATTAGAATAGGAGAAGGACTTCCCTGCTGGCACAGTGGTTAAGAATCTGCCTGCTAATGCAGGGGACACAGGTTTGAGCCCTGGTCCAGGAGGATCCCACATGCCACGGAGCAACTAAGCCCGTGTGCCACAACTACTGAGCCTGCACTCTAGAGACCACGTGCCACAACTACTGAGCCTGTACTCTAGAGACCACATGCCACAACTACTGAGCCTGTGTGCCACAACTACTGAAACCCATGTGCCTAGAGCCCCTGCTCCACAAGAGAAACCACCACAATGAGAAGCCCACGCACTGCAACGAAGAGTAGCTCCCACTCGCTGCAACTAGAGAAAGCCTGCACGCAGCAACGAAGACCCAACGCAGCCAAAAATAAATAAATAAATTTATTTAAAAAAAAAGAATAGGAGAGTACACATCTCAGCTCTTTCTCTGAGGCCAGTGTTAATCCTGATACTAAAACCAGACAAAGACATCACATGAAAAGAAAACTGCAGACCAATATCCCTTATGAATATAGATGCAAAAATCCACAACAAAATATTAGCAAGCTGAATCCAGTAACATATAAATAGGATTGTACACCATGATCATTTGAGATTTATCATAGGAGAATGCAAGGTTAGTTCAACATAAAAAAATCAATGTAAGTGTCATATTAATAGAATGAAGGGAAAACATCAGAGGATCATGTCAATAGGTGTAGAAAGAGCACTTGACACAATCCAACATCCTTTCATGATAAAAACAATCAAGCTAAGAATAGAAGTAAACTTCCTCAACCTGATAAATGCCATCTAAGAAAAACCCATAGTTACCATCATACTTAATTGTGAAAGATTAAATGTTTTTCTCCTAAGATCAGGATCGAAATAAAAGTGTCCACTCTCACTGCTTTCTTGTCAAAATTGTGCTTGAGGCTCCAATCAGAGCTATAAGCAACAAAAAGTTATAAAAGGGGTCATTGGATACAATGAGACTGGTATAGGTAAGTCAGAGTGACAGCATGTTGGATCTTGAAGGTCATATTAAGAACATTTGGATTTATTCTAAGAACAATGAGAATACAGAAGAAAGTAATGATATTTAATGGAGAAGACATTCTTTTGCACCTTACTGTTCAAAAATATTATGCATTCTTTTTAATTGTAGTTAACCACATGTTTAAATTTTAAAATATTGAAATAATTTAAATTTTAAACTGACATTTCTGATTATATGTCCATCCTAATATAGGTTTAAAATCTGACTTGAATCAAAAACATTCAAAATAGATTTCTCTTTTTGTCACTCCTAGAAACATATTGAAACATGAAAGAAAAGTCCCTGGGAAATTCTTACCTCTTCATTTTAATTTAAATTGAAAATGCAATGCATAGTCAAAGAATATCTGCTGTGATTATTTTTTCATCCTGTGCCTAGAATTCTCCATTGAACACTATGCTGTGAAGGTTAATACCAGCAGGCTTAGTATTGGCTTGGGCTTTATTATTGAAATAAGAAATACCTGCCTGGCACTGATCCCTGGTCAAGGCATGTATTTCTTTTTTTTTTTTTTTTTTTTTTTTGTCACTGTGGGTCCAAGGAGTTTCAGGGAGCTTTGTCTCTGATTTTCAGCATTGTTTATTGTTAACACTGAGATTGATGACTTGCACCTGGTCTCAGTGAGGACCCCAGGGTCTGTGACACTGGGGTTGATTACACAGCAAAAATGGGTCTTAAAAGGGAGCATAGTTGAAACCTGTGTCCAGCCATTTCAGACAAAATGCTGTGAGACAATCTTTGATTGTCATTCATTTATTAACTTTAATGTGGTTTGTATGTCGTATCATACTTCTGCAATAAACCACACGTTTGTAAGCACTGTCATTTTGGATCCTGCTAGCATTCATTAGCAATGGAACCCTATCTAACTGCCACTTTCAGTGCAGATACCTATTTTCTATTGCCTGATTTCAAACTCTTTGGTACAATTAACAGACCCTTCCCAAATGGCCTAATTTATCTCTCCAAACGTGTATGTCCCTCCTGCTGAATATAATTTTATTTTTTCCTTTGTATTTTCATAGAAAGTGGTTCATCCTGTCATTGTAATACTACTGGATTGAATCATGACTACCTGTTAATACTTTTGTATCCACCCATCCTTAACACACTGTCTGAAGCACAGTAAGTGCTCAAGAAACTTTGGATGGATGGATGCATGCATGTATGCATGAAAGATTGTCCTTAGGTTTAGCCATACTGCTCTTGAAGTAACATTTCTCTAACAACAAATGGCACAAAGTGACAAAAACAGTGTGTTTGTAGAAATATATGAAAGCATAAAATCAAATAATATTCCTGACTATCTACTTGACCTTGCTAGTGTTTATAACTGGTTCTATTACCAGCTAATTCTATCCCATTTTTCATTTATTACCATAATCTAACTTGGTCATCACATATAGGAGAAGGCTTCATTGAGCTGCAGTGAAAGTATGGCTCTAAATGTGCCAGGGATAGTTAAATGAATTATAACGTGATATTGGCCAGGGGCTCAGCCTAAAAAATAATGAATGGACAGTTAGCTGATCTGAAAGGAGAGTGCAATGGAAATTTTAAACAATTCAGTGATAATCACCCAGGAGGGATTTGGAAAGTATGCTTTTATAGATAACATTCACAAAAAATATTTAAAATTAATGCTTGAAAACCTTCAGCCAAATTTGTTTTAATCCCTATAATATGCAGAGTATTACGATTTGCTTTACCAGTTAGGCTTTGCATCAGACTTTCATGTTCATGTAAAATACTAAAATGGAACGGAAATTTATAGTCACTTTTGTAAGAATAACTTCAAGACATTAACCTGGCCAAGAAATGACTGCATTCAGCCAATGAATACACTCTTGAAGTTATGATTTGATACAATCATTGACCAAGAAGCCAGGCTCCATTAAAAAAAAATGTCTTTTCTTCCCATCCCACAGCAATCTGATTTTTAAGCTAATGGAGCTATTGACAGTAAAAGAGTTTTAACCCTCTGCAAAACAACAGCAACAACAACAAAAATGTTCGCAAACTCCTGTGTTATTATAACAGAGGAGTTTAAAATTAAAAGTGTTGTTGCAGAAAAGCATAATAGGCAACTGTGCCGATAAAATTGAACAAGTTCTGTCCGTAAATCAAGGACTTGCGGATAAAACGTTACTTTTTAAGCTCTTGAGTTTACTCAGGTGTATTTATTGCATTAACATGACATTTTGAAAACTACAGTTCAATTTTTACTAAGTAGAGTTCTTGCGGTTTTCACAATGTATTCCACAGAAATATGCACATACTTTTTCCCTCTGAATCCCTGAAATACAAAAGTTTAATTTCAACTTTATCTTCAGTAATTTAATGACGTTATTACTCAATACATAGGAGAATAATGTGTGTGTGGGTTTTGGGGGGCATGGTGCCAGTTCTCTCCCTTGCAAGTAATAGGGAATAACATATCAAACTACTGAATATTCATTCTTTAATACATGCATCATACATCAATATGTACTATCCAATATTTGAATACAAATATAGTTAGCCCTGGTTATTTTACTTCTCCTGTGCAAACAGCCTGCCTAAAAATCTAACTACTGTTTATAACAGCGTATTTCACCTCTGCCATTTAAAATTTCCTGATCTCCCACTGAGAAGCTGGGTCAGCCCCCTGTGCTCCTACTACTCTACCAGCATCTATAACACACTGAATCCAATGACCTCTTTACTCATCTGCCCCCCATACTGAGGAAGTTTCTACAGGGAAAAGGACATGCCTTATCTGTTTTATTGTTAAATTCCCATCACTTAGAGAAAGCCACACAAATGATAGCTACCTTCTAACTGCTTGAATGGAGTTGGTCATTAAATCAATTATTCATTTGCAAAACTTTATACATTTATTCTAAGTTCATCTTAAATACATTTTAAGAGTTATGCCTACAATAATCAATGTCTGATTTGTAGAGCTGGGTAGAAAATTAAATATGAAAGAGATGAAATAAGCTTCATGTTACAACTACAAATTTAGAGAATTTTTGCTCATAGTGTAGAGAAATTGTTTTTATTTCAACTACACTGGACTTATTTTTCCAATTAATAGTAGATTATAGCCATTCTTTCATTACGTGTAACTTTTTGAGAAGTATAAATAAATTTAAGAAAACGAATTCTCTCAATGTGTCAGTAGCTCTCACTATTTATATATTCACTATATGATTGTTCAAAGTAAAGGATCAATACCTTTTATCATTGTCTTAAGTAACGGAGGCACACCTTTACTTCTTTGCAACAATCAAAAAGTTTTATTTTTAAGTACCGATTGCATGTGCATAAAATTCTGAATTGATTATTGTAAGTACACTTTTCAGAGAGAACTGGAAGAGGTAGCCTTGTGGTGTGATAGGCAGAATAATACCCCCCTCACCCCAAATATGTCCGTATCTTAACCCCCCATCTGTGAATATTTTATGTTACATGGCAAGTGAAACTTTGAAGATGGAATTTAGGCTAAGAGCTTTAAATATAGGGGGATTATCCTGGATTGTACATGTGGGCCCAATGTAGTCACACTGGGCTTTAAAAGTAGAAAAGGGAGGCCAAGGAGTCAATCAGAGAGATGTAATTGAAGGATAGAAGGAGAGGTCCAAAGTATGAGAGGGACACAACCGACTACTGCTGACCTTGAAGATGGAGGAAGGAAGCCACAAGCCAAGGAATACCAGTGATCTCTGCAGGGGGAAATGGCCCTCAGCTGACAGGCAGTGAGGAAACAGTATCCTCAGCCTTTTAACCACAGTGAACTGAATTTGCCAATAATATAGATAAAATTGGAAGGGGATTCTCCCATAGAACCTCCAGAAAGGAAGAAAGCCTTACCAAAGCCTTGATTTTAGCCCATGTCAGACCACAGAGCCATAAGAAAGTAAATTTGTGTTATTTTAACCAATTTGTGGCAATTTTTTTCAGAAGCAATAGGAAACTAATACAGATGGCCTATGTTGAAGGAAGAATAGCAATAGCTACTACTTATTGAGCACTTACTATAAGCAAGAGCATTATACGTATTATTTCACTTAATAGTAATAATAATATCCTCATTTGTTAAAATGAGGAAATCAAAGTACATAAGGTCTAAATAACTGTCTAAACTCAGCCAGCTAGTAAGTAGTAGATTTTAGGTTATTCAAGAGTCTACCTCTGGGCCTGCTTTTAACCAGTATGCTACTCTGCTTTTCAACAGGACTACAGGAACTATCTAAGGAAAGCATGCTGGGTTAATGCTAAAATTATAAACAATAGTCATTTACTGAAACTATAATCTATAATTAAATATATACATATGCTCACAGAACCTACTATGTAGTTCTCTACTGAAGTTGGTACATTTTATGGAAATAAGCTTAGAAATAATACTGTATATACAAGTTTTGGTAAAAATATATTATTTTTCAGGGCATAAGACACTATCTAACATGTATCAAGCACTTATTATGAGCAAGGTGCTATATTTCATATGTTATGTACATCATCTCCTTTACTCCTGATAACTCTGTGATATAGGCTTTATTATATATCTCTATTTTGAAGATTAAGAATCTGAGTTTCAGAAAAGTTTTTTTAAACCCGTGGCTGATTTGTGGCAGAAGAGGGCCTAGTATCCATGAATGTGACACTCCAAAGTATACTAGCTCCTCATGGGTGAGTCAGTGTGAAATGTCACCTACTAGCAGTTTACTTGTTCTACAGAATGGGATAATAATGCAATAGTTGCCTAGTGTGGCTTCAGAGATGATTAAGGAGATAGTAGACATCATATACAATGTCCTTAACATAGTAGTGATTTATGGTTCTCAGCCCAGAGGCCCTAATGTGCTAAGACTACCATTCCTGCCCTGGTGACCTCTGTTTCATTTTGGGCTATCTCTAGACAGGCTGTGATCCCAAGAAATTGTGGAGCTTGAAGTTGAAGGTGGAAGGTAAGTGTGGCAGGGATCCAATCAATCATTAACTGCAATATTCACTGAACCCCCATCATTGTTAACTCCCTTAGGTGTGTTTGCGAACTTTTATGTGGCTCCTTTTGGCAATATTTCTACCTACTTATTGCCATTCCTAACATTTACCCTCTTGGCTTTGAGTGCCAATTGTTTCTACCCATTCATAACCAATAAGTTGTATCCCCAACCTTGGCTCCTGACTGAACTTTAAATCAAATCTTAGTTCCCTTCCCTGCTCTGGCTTCATTATATTACCTTATGAAAAATAGGCAAATAGATCATTTTATGCTGTACAGTTCATCTGTAGGGTAGCTAACAATGCACTCCCCATGCAAATCATTTATTTTTAAAAAGATCTTTGTCATTGGATGAACTGCATATCTAGCTTACTTAAAACACTGAATATTATAGTAACCATATGTGTTTCAAAGGCACTCTGAAAAGCTTTACTTGAAGTTGTTAAGAATTCTCAAAATCATTAACACATACCCAGCTTAAAAGATTCTTAAAAGCATATGCTTGACAAAGTAGAAAGTTTTAAATGAGAGGTTTCCTTGATCATGAATACCTTTGTTAGATTTGTTTGAAGATATGCTGTGTGAATTTCCTCAGGAAAATTAAAACAACAACTAATTATCTTGCTTGTAACCTTGCTTACCCCCAAATTTAAAAAACTCTAAAAGCTTTATATATCTCACATGTGGAGTTTTCTGAATTAAGTTCTTTACCATCATTCTTTACTTCTTGGTCTCCCACTGGCAAAAGTGGAATTCTGTCCGTGTATACATTACTTTTCCTCATGGAAGTAACTCCCATTTAGTACAAGCTGAAAGAAGAAGCGATTTCAGAAGTATTCCTCAAGTACTGAGAATTTGGCGTACATTTGCCAGGTTGGAAGTATGTAAAAACAAAAGAAAACAAACAAAAAACACAATAGTTTCCTTTGTATCCAGAATTACAAGATATAGTCTTAGTTCTGTTTCCCAGTATAGATCAAGGCATAATGTTAAGCAACACCTAGATCTGAATGGTACATATCAATTAGTGTATGCTAATAGCCGTGATATTACACATATTAATATTATATATTACTTGTGATTCATTTTTATGTTCTTTACTAATATTTCAACATACATTTATTTTACTTACACTAATACTAAATTGAGCCAACATACTCATTGGAAAAGTGAGAACATTAGTTATGTCAGCCTAATATCAAACAACTTGGTTAGACATCCACATTTCCTATCCACCCCTCAAGACCACTGAATTAGCTGATTCCCTTGGTATTGTGTAAAAATAGTTCAGATATTAGTCTATAATTAGATATGTTACTTACTTCTTTTCACCTAATTAGTTAGGCTAATTGTCTCTAATCGTTGTAGAAGAAAGCTTATAGAAAGTGTTTCACTTGGAGATTAGGAAACTATTTCTCACTAAGTTTATTGTATGAGTTCATTATTTTAGCCATGAATTAAGATAAGTATC
Organism: Hyperoodon ampullatus; assembly: GCF_949752795.1. Classification (NCBI taxonomy): domain Eukaryota; kingdom Metazoa; phylum Chordata; class Mammalia; order Artiodactyla; family Ziphiidae; genus Hyperoodon; species Hyperoodon ampullatus. The sequence continues at coordinate 108,895,303 of NC_136913.1, read as the reverse complement.
TGATGCATTGGTTTTGACTTGTAAAAGGAGGAATACAATTGTCCTAAGCAGCCATTTGCATCATTTATGAAAACAAAAGATATAAATAATAATTTCTGTTTCTTTCTTAAAAATCAATATCATTTAATTTTTTGTAATAATAACTCTATTCAGCAAAATTTTGGTGTGATTTAATAGGTTGATTTTATATTTTCTCCTGCTTTGAGATATAATTCACAAATAAAAATTATTTATATTCAGGGTGTACAACATGATGATTTAATATACATATACATTGTGAAATAATTACTACAATCAAGCTAATTAACACATCAATCATCTTACACAGTTACCTTTTTTTTGTGGTGAGAACACAAGATCTATGCTCTTAGCAAATTTCAATTATAAAATACAGTATAATTAACTATACTCACCATGCTGTACATTAGATCCTCAGAATTCATCATCTTATAATCAAAAATTTGTACCCTTTGACTAGCATCTCTCCATTTCCCCCAACCCTCAGCCACTGGCAACCACCATTTTACACTCTGCTTCTATGAGTTTGACTTTTTTAGATTTCACATATTAGTGAGATCATAACAGTATTTATCTTTCTCTGAAGATTTCCTTACTTCTTATGGCTTAATATATAATGTATATATTACATTTTCTTTATCCATTCATCTGTCAGTGGACACTTAGGTTGTTACCATGTCTTGGGTATTGTGAACAGTGCTGCAATAAACATGAGAGTGCAGATATCTCTTCAAGATATTGATTTCATTTCCTTCAGACAAGTACTCAGAAGTGGGCTTGCTGGATTATATGGTAGCTCTATTTTTAAATTTTTGAGGAACCTCCATATTGTTTTCTATAGTGGCCGCACCAATTTACATTAGCGTCAACAGTGCACAAGTGTTCCCTTTTCTCCGCATCCTTGACAACACATTTTATCTTGGCCTTTTAATAATAGCCATCCTAACAAATGTGAGGTGATATCTCATTATGGTTTGGGTTTGCATTTCCCTGTTGATTGTGGAATAAGGAACTCATACAACTCCATAGCAAAACACCCCAAATATCCTGATTAAAAAATGAGCAAAGGACTTGAATAGACATTTTTCCAAAAAAGAAATACAAATGACCAACAGGTAGATGAAAAAGTGATCAACATCACTAATGTTAAATTTAATAATGTTAAGCTTAGTATGCCTGTTTATTCAGTTTTTGAAAAACATTGTGTGTGTGTGTGTGTATATATATAATTATTTAAATGTGTCTTCTTCAGAATAATCTACATGTTCTTCAAGAAAAACAATGGTTACGAAAGACCAAAGATGTATAGAATTAATCAAATCCCATATTTGATCTCTTTTTCATTAACTCATCTGGCATTTTAAAGTGATGACATTACAAATACCTGAAAAATTACATTATTAAAAATGAGTTACATATTACTGCAAAGGGTTGGGCAAGCAATCTAGTTCTGGGATAAGCAGGACAACTTAATGAGCTAGGCCAGCATTTCTTAAAGCATGCTGCCTGGATCACTAATTTCATGGGATGCTAATAGGTATTACATGGGAAAAAATAGTTATACAAGGTTATCTTCTGTTTTAAACAGACTTCATTCCTGAAAGATTGTTCAAAGTTTTTAGTATGCTAATGTTCATTGTGAATCCCTGAGAATGTGGTATACCTTGCAGCATTTCTCAAACTTATCTGGCTATAGGACCTTTTGTTTCACAGAGCATTTTTTAAAAATAAGTGACCCATGAATCACCCATTGCGAAATACTGTTTTATGCAGAGTTGAAAGAGAAGCCAGAGTGGAAAGGGAAAAGCCTAAGAGAATACAAAAATGGAGCTGTAAATAAGCAACCAACAAGCATCCTAGGAATAACGTGGTGCCTAGCACAGTGCTTGATATATAGAATATGTGTTTGTAAATATTCATAAAGTGAATGGAAGGGTGACTATGTGACTTTAACCCTATAATCACTCTTCTTTTGTGATTAGAGCATTACATTTAAGAAATCAAAGTCTAGTATTATAGTGAAAAAAGCATTGGTTTTTCAGTTAGACATACCCAAACTTAAGTCTACAATCAGATGTCTCAGGCAAATTATTTCACGAACCCAGTTAATCATCCCAAGCCTTAGTTTATCTGTGAATTACAATTAATATTCTCTAATTTGCAAATTTCATAAGGATTAAAATTACTATTATACTTTAAAGTTGCTTGGCACAGAGTAGGTATTTAACAAACAAATGTTGCTTTCCTTCCCTCCCAAGTGAATTGAACTTTGCTTCCAAATTATCATGGAGGAAATCTTACATGAATGGGAGCCACAGTGAATCTGATTCCAATCCCCACTCATGTATACTTGCCAGCTGTGTAGGCTTGTGCAGTCCTTAATTTCTCTAAGCCTTGCTTATTTTTACATAAAAATGAGAATAAAAAGTACCAAGCTTGAGGGATTATTTTGATGCTGAAAATATAAGTGCTTAGCAAGCAGCTTGCACAAAAGTAGGCCCTCATAATTAATAGCCATTATTCCTGATTTCTGAGAGACTCTGCAGTAGAAACCCTATTTCATAAGCAGCGAACCCATTGTAAAAATCTTTGAGGACTGTTGTAGCTCATGATTTGTAGACAACAGGTTTTCAACCCACAGAGTATAGTCAAAAAAAAAAAAAAAAAAGAAAATACAAAGATTATGACCACATAAGCAAAAAGGTATTTTGTAGACCTTGCGGGAAATTCACTACCATTCAGAATGTAGTCAAATTAGAATTCCATTTCTCTTTTTTTCTAACCCAAATAACAATATTAAGTTTAGAAAATATAGTAATCATAATTAGATTATCTGGGACTAGAAATGAGGACTGTTGGTAAAAGGCAAGCAAAGAAATGTGACGATGATTATAAAGCTATAACTCTGACTTAGATCATGATTTTTCTCTATCTTTTCTCCTTTGTTTCCTAAACTTTCATGTTTTTAAACATAACTCATTATTATCTTCCCCTTCAAACCAAGTCCTATAAGATCACATCACAACTCTCCCTAAACACACACACACACACACACACACACACACACACACACACACACACAATCTTTCACTGTAGCATAATAGCCAAAAAGATTTTATTTAGTATCTATCAGGTTAAAAAAAAAATCTTTGAAAGACTGACACTTTCTCAGCTACTCTATTGACTGCAAGGCAAATTCTCTCGGTTGAGTTATAAAGTGTCGGAAATAGACGTTTATAATGGCAAAGATGACAGACTTTTAACTAGAATGGCACTAGCACACCACTATAATTTTACTTTTTGTCTAATTCCGACAAGAGCCTCAGTAGATCATGGTTAACAGCGCTCTGGGGGCTTCAACATTTCCGAGAGGGGCCACATAATTCAGTGAGTGTCTGGTGAGTATCCAGTATACATGTCAGGGAAGGAGGAAAGGAAGGAGTTGGCATTTTCCTCAAATGCCACCAGTCAGAGCTGTACTGAGAACAAGATGAAAAAACTGAGAACAAAATAATGGCCAGTGGCACAGCACTCTGTACGGAAAATTTTTCTGGCAGCCTTGTAAGTTTAGCTGCAATGTCAATTGTGGGTTGTGATTGATTTATCTAAATTTTTTTCCGATTAATCCTTTCAACATTTTTGGTCATGCAGTTTTCCTGAATACAGAGGACAATGGGCTCTAGGGGATAAAAGAAAATACTGACTGTTGATATTTGAGGTGTTGGATTCATTAGCATCGTTCCTCCAAGCTGTCCTAACCTCACCAATTTAGAGCTGTCTCATCCTTCTCCAAGAGAGGTTAAAAATAAAGCATATTATGAGGAAACTGAATAGTTATCTATGCCTATGTTATTTTTTTCCCCTTGTCTCTCAAAGTAGAAAAGATCTTCAAGTGAGTCCGTAAACTTAGTTGGCACTTTGTCCCCAAGAAGGATAAGCAAAACTTTGAAGGTGAGAAGTTTGGAAGCTTGGTATTCAGAAGGAATAAAGTTTGTTGGTAAGGAACAATTGCAAAATGGGTATGTTAGGGTTCTGTAAATTCAATAATAAATGATTTTTGGACTTTGATTCTTGGTTTATGAAGTGCAATACATGACTTTTTTTTTTAACCTCTTTATTGGAGTATAATTGCTTTACAATGGTGTGTTAGTTTCTGCTGTATAACAAAGTGAATCAGCTATACATATATATATATATCCCCATATCTCCTCCCTCTTGCGTCTCCCTCCCACCCTACCTATCCCACCCCTCTAGCTGGACATGGAGCACAGAGCTGACATGACTTTTTAGAAATAGTTTCCTTTCATGAAATTCAGATCTTATTCAAAGAAGTGATGAGATATTTTAAATTTTTATAGGACCGAAGGATGATGATTAGGAGAGGGTATGAAGGAATGAGACGCTGATAATGTTCTATTTCTTAATTTGGATGATAATAGCATGAGCAGGCTCACTTTGTGATCATTAGTTGAACTGTACATGTATGATTTAGGCACTTTTATGAATATGTATTATATGTCAAAAAAGCTAATAATTTATTTGCATTGTAGGATAACAATGGAAGTTTAGACTACAAATTGTGCAAGGGAAAACTTAAAAGCACAGCCGATTGATAATACAAATGGAACTTTATTTCCTACATATTAATAGGAGATAAGTTAGTTTTAATTTGAGTTGTACTTTATAAGATAAATGAAAATTACTTCTTTCCTGATAGACTGGTATTCATTTCTCTTTAATAACTAGCTATGTTTAAATTCTATAACTTAGTCTCATGAGTTGTGTGAATTTCTCAGGTAAGGTGTTACTGAATGCCAGGGTTTTGTGTTGCTGTTCCCTGTAATAACTACAAGGAGTAGGACATATAATTTAGGTTAGCATGTCTCAACCTCTATATCATGACATAGTTGTGTGTTACAAGTAATCTGTAACTGAGCAAAGTTAAAATATAAAGTTTACAAATATTTTACCTTATATAGTGTTCAGTCTTATGGTTATGTTATCCTCTTTAGTGTATATTCTTTTATCACTTTTTGAGTGGAAGAGAAAGGGATAGAATACACTAGGAAGAACACATGACTGAAATACATACAATCTTATGTATTTCATTCTCCATAACTGAAATTAGAATCCATCTATGGGAATGTGTTGAGTATGCAATTTTTATCCATCCTGTGAGACACAGCAAAAACAAAAAAACAACAAAATTTGATAACTACTGCTTTAAATCACAACCAGAGAATGTATTTTGTGCCCGGCCTTGGGAAACAGAACTGAGAGCTATCTTAGAGTGCTGGCTCCAATCTCTGATTTCCTTATTCATATTATTGCTAAAGCCAAAACCCAACTATGTTTTCATGTCATTAATGAAGCCACATACAGATTCATTCCATAGTGACCTTTCATCCAAAATCTTTGAGATATCAGAAGAGAAAGAATCAGTTAGGAGACTGTAGGAAAAAGTTATGACACTCTAAGCATATGTGTATGCCCAACTAATACAGACAAATTCAATCAATGATAGAGAGAAGAACTAACAGAACAGTCAGTATTATGTTTATATTTCTATGATGAAAGATAATAACTTTTAACTTATATAATATAGGATTGACTTGCATCTGGAATTGATTGTGTCTGATGCCTGTTCTGAAATCAAATACATGCAAAAATCAGACATACTCACAGACATTTAAAAGTAGTTTGACTTTTCACAGGCCTCACCAGTTTCTGAGAATAGATGAGGTCACATATTAGGTAAACATTCACATTCCACTGGCTCTTGTCCACACCTGCTTACAAGATCTCAGCCTTCTTTCTGTAGAGTCCCTTAAGTATTTCTGGGAATCCTTGGGAAATGCCTCACATGTAGTTACAGAAAAAAAAAAACGTCTGATCCTGCTGGACTGACAGACTCAGAAGTCTCTGCTAGCTTCATTACTTCTTACTGGGCAAAACAGACTCCTGCTGCTTCTCACTGCTTCTCCAGTCTCTTATTAACTCTGCCACTGCTCCATCAGGAACCAGCTTCTGCTAGAGTCATTACCAATTTATTGGCATTCTCAGCATGCCAACGTTGACTACTATTTTGTGGTGATGTATGGGAGAAAACTTCCCCCAGCCTCATATGTCATCTTTTGTTAGGAGTAGACTGTAAGTCCTATGAAGGTAGGTACTATATCTCTTTTCTTTTTTTTTTTTTTTGTGGTACGCAGGCCTCTCACTGCTGCGGCCTCTCCCGTTGCGGAGCACAGGCTCCGGACGCACAGGCTCCGCGGCTATGGCTCACGGGCCCAGATGCTACGCGCCATATGGGATCTTCCCGGACCAGGGCACGAACCCGCGTCCCCTGCATCGGCAGGCGGACTCTCAACCACTGTACCACCAGGGAAGCCCTATCTCTTTTTTTAAACAGAGATTTTAGCAGACAGCAATTTCAAGCTTTAATTATAATCCTTGTAGAGGACACTGACACGATCCAAAGTAGACCAAAAGCATCATGAGGGAAGAAACTATCTCTTTCATTCATCGTATTGTTCATTAAATATTTGCTTAAACAATGAATGAGGGCTAGAACATGGGATGAAACACTACACTGCACTTGGAATTGCTCTTCCTTACAATAGCCAAGGTTTTAGCACAATGTCAGTTTCATGCTGGACTCTTTCTTGCCTTACCTAAGTTCTCTCCCAGAAAGCTTCATTTTTTTTGTCAAGTTTGTCAAGTTTGCTTCATTTTTTTTTACCATATATTTCTGATTCCCACATAGACTCAAGCTGGGCTGTGTCTTTATACCTACATAATTTTAATAGAATGTCAGAATATCACAGTTACGAGAAACAGATGTTTACTTTTATATCGCTTTATCTATAGTGTAAGAACATTACAATAGTGTGCTTCAATATCTCTCCTCCTGGCCTTTAAGTTATTGTTTTCAGTCATTTGATTATGGTGTGCCTTGGCATTTTAAAAACATTTTATTCTTTTGCAGTTCATTGAGTAAAACCTGTACATTTTTGTCTTTCACTAAATTTGAGAAATTTTCAGACATTATTTCTGTATCAATATTTTTCTCCCTCTTTCAGGGACGTCAATGACATAAATGTTAGAGTATCTGATATTATTTAGAGGATCTGTTCGTTTCAATCTTTTATTTCTGTTCTTCAAATTGGATACTTTCTCTTGATCTATGTTCGATTTACTGCTCTATCAACACCATTCTCCTAATGAGCTCATCCAGCTAATATTTTTATTTCAGGTATCACATCTTTCAGTTCTAAAATTTCCAGTTGGTTCATTTTCATAATTTCTGTTTTCTGCTAAGACCTTCTATCTTGACTTAATTTCAAGGTATTTACCTCATAGAGGATAATTATATTAGCTGCTTTAAAGATTTTGCCTGGTAATTCCAACATATTGGCATTGGCACCTGTTTATTGGTTTCTGTGTTTTTTCCCTTAAGAATTAGTCATATTTCCCTTTTTTAAAAATTCTAGTATTTAAAAATTTTTTTCATGGGTATTTTAAATTTTGTGTTGTGGGACTCTGGTTCCTGTTAAATTCCTCTGGAGAAATTTTTTTTGCTTTTGTTTTAGCAAACATTCGACCAAGTTAAGTTTATACCACAAGCGCTGTCTGTCCTTGTGCAGGTGGTGATACCAATGCCCTTTGCCATGCTCTTTGGGTCTAACCCCCATATAAGCCACTGGAAGGGTTAATCTGGGACTTGGGTGGTGGTTTACATTACATACCCGATGGCAAAGTCTTTACTATGCTTCTTTGGGTGTGTTCCACACACCTGCAGCTTGAGGCTGAGCCTGGGATTTGTGTCAGTTCGTACAAAGGACTAGGGGATTCACTTTTCCAACTCTGTGAACTCCCCACACTCCGAGTGTCCCAGGGGACCTTTGTTCCTCTGGCTGAAAAAACGGAATTCTCTCAGAGTTGTAGCCACCTGCACAGGTCCGCAGTTCAATGTGAATGGGCCTGCTTTCAGGGAGAAGCAGCAAGAGGATAGAGAGAAAAAAAGCAATCACGGGATAACTGGCACTCTTTGCAGAACAGAGCCTCCTTTTCCTGGTCCCTTTATCCAGAGAGATGGGTTTTCTCTTGGAGTTTTAGATACCTCTGCTTCTGTTGCAGCAGTGCAGTTCAGCAGCTGATGCTGGCCTCAGGCTGGGTAGGAGAGAAAAAAGAAAACATTGGAATTTTCCCCCTACTCTGTGGCTTGATGGGTTCCTTTGTGGACTGTGGTCAGAAGGAGAGATTCCTCTTGAAGTTTTGGCTGCCTGTGCCCGCTGCACAATTCCCCAAGACGGCTTTGTGTTCTGATAAAACCCCGGAGGTAAAGGAAAAAAAGAAGCAAAATAAGAAAATTATCACTGGTCTTTCTACAGATTTTGACTTCCCTCCCCAATGTCTCTATTATTTACATCTCGGAGATCTCATATCTTTGTTTTTCATATTTTGTCCATGGTTTTTAGTTGTAATCAACTGGAGAGTTATGTTGTAGCAAGCGTATTTCACCTCAGCCAGCAACGGAAGTCTTCCCATTCTCTCTTCAAAAAGAAATAATCAGATAACAGTTGCTCAAAAGCTAATGTTTATCGGGTACTTTTGCATGCAACCTAGGCGCTACGATTCTGGTTTTACAGGCTTGGAGACATTAGGATCTTTAAGAAGATCTCACAGTTGGTCAGGAAAGCAACTAGGGTTTTAAAAAACACAGGTCATTTGAATTCAAATGACTTTCCCGTTTGCTCTTAGAGGGAAAAAAATATCTCATAATTGTAAGCAGAATAAAATACATCAAATTCACAGTTTCTTGTAACTTAAGTGAGCAAAATGTTGGTTTTCTGAATTGGAAGTGACAAATCACAGTACTCGGTGTCTCGCTGCACTTCATCGATTCCGAAATACTCTAGTACATAAGATGCCACTAAATTCTGAGCTTTTTATTTAATAATCTCACCAACTATCTTTCTGTCCTCACCCAAATTATGGTTTCGGGGAAAATCTGCTTTGATTTTCTCTTCCCATGAAGTTAAGTTTACTTCTCAACTTCATCTCCTCCTCCTCCGCTCCAGCCTCCTCCTCCCCTCCTGCCTCCCCGCTTCCACTGACCTAAATTCAGCCCACAGGGAAATATAAGAATCCTTAAGTTTCTTTCCAACATTTAGAGTACATTTTCTTGGCAGAAAACTGCAATTCTTGTTTATACGGAAAATCATTTAGCCTAATGAATATTCCTGACCCATTCTATAAAAACAAGATTCTTTTTTGCTTATATTTTTGAAGGACTAATTTCTGCATGTTAAAATTGAGGAACAGGTCCTGAAAGGGTCTCATAATGATAAATTTAAATTTATACAATTACAATCTTAGTAAGTTGACTCATTTTTAAAAATGAAGTATGAGACTTACGGAAAAAGACACAAAATATTGTACAGTTCAATGAATTATCACATTAGTTAACACCCATGTAGCTACTACTCAAGTTAAGAAATAGAATGTTGCCAGGACATTGAGTGACTTGGCTTTTCATGTTTCTTTAGAGATTTTTCTAGTATTTCAGTAGTCATCTAGTAGCAGAACCTCAGTTAACTTAAGTGCATTCAATTTACACGCTTAAAAAAAATTTGTGTCTTTACAGAAGGAGATGGAGTATCTATATGTGTTTGTCCTTCATAGCTTTTATATTTATAGTCTAAGTAAATGCATGGGTAACTTGCTTTACCCCATAAATGTCTTCCTAAATATTGTATGGAAGTGAATTTTACCTAATATAAAGCATTTAAATGCAATAAGCAAGGAAACGGGATGATTTTAAAGCTGTAGTGAATCTTTTGTAATAAGGCAGTTCTCTTTACAAAATAACCACCCCTAAGTTATCTGTTTTAAAACTGGATTTGTGTACTCTAAATTTCCTTAAAATGGGGTGTATATATTTCTACGAAGGCAGATCTAACAAACTTTTGGTAGCTTTGATGGAACTGGGTGTTCCATATTATTAAGACCGGAGCTTGTAGGATGTAATGGGATATAGAACAGATGTACTGGATTAAAAAAAGAAAAAATTCTTGTCTATGACAATCAAGAAGCAATTGTAGTTATCCTCCCTTTCAGCCCATCTAAACAAAGTGTCAAATATAAATGCTATAGCACCCTTATTTTTTCTAAGTTTATCTTTATATAGCTCAGTTAAGATTTGAACATGTAGTGTAACTTTGAATAGGAGCATTTCATTTTAACTAACCTAAGTCCTCGAGTATCCTGAAGTTTGACTCATGCTTTTATTACTACTGAAAATGAAACAAATCACTGTATGAGAAATGTACTTAATCGCCTCATGCTTTAGTAGGCTCACATGTAAATCTGAATAAACAAAATTCATCTCTGAGAATCACGGCAGTACACTGTATGCTGCAAAATCATTTTTTAAACACCTAAAATTCTTACCTGGTCTGAAAACTTTGGATATTAGATATCCAGCAAAGTACTCTAGTGTGAAAAAAAGTCTTAAGTTCTCTCTCTAAAGTTATATACAGCTTTACTTAATGTTCTTTTCTTTTTTGTGTGTGTGATGTGAAGATTTTTTTCCCCTCAAAGGATTTTTAATTAGGCATTTATCTAAGACAAGATAAGCATAATTTTATACATCCATTAGCTAATATGCATTTAGAAATCTGTGATTAACAGCTTGAAATTGTGCCAGTACTCTGTGCACCAATTAAATATTCACAAATAAATGTGAATAGCCTTCTTTAATTTTGATAACTTTTCCTCGAGTTAAATTGTTCCCACATACTGAAACTAAAATTAGATCACCCTTTTTTCATTAAAGATAGCAATCACCCACTTTTCTTTTTTCTTTTAAAACTCTTAGTCTAGCTAGAATTCTCATTAGTCTAGATTATACAGTGCAAATTCGGTTAGTGTTAGGCTAATGTCAGTATGTGTCATGTGGTTAAGATGATCTTAACAGAATTGTAAAGGCTGTCCTAAAATAAAATAAAAGGTGTTTTAGTATTGTTAAAATGTACATTTTTTTTACCAGGAATACTAAAATCTGTGAAATGAAATTTATAGTGTGCTTATAACAAAATAATGTGAACATGAATTTTTGAAACGTATCTCTCTGCTCATTCTATGAATTAGATGTTTTCTCTCATACAAGTAATTCAGTTGTCGTTTTCCATCTTTGTCTTGACACTAATATCGAATTACGCATTTTTTTCATGATTTTAAAATAATTTCTTATGGGATCTTTGTATCTTTTGCATTAAATTATTTGTGTTTTCCTTGATATCTGAATGCATTATCCTGTGACATGGTAACTTGTATCAAGTATATTAGTGTGCTAGATTTCAGAAACAATAATACCTTGCAGAAATATACTACTTTAAAATTGTCGAAATGTTTTTACATCCATTATTCATTTGATAATCATAATAACACTATGGAATAGCGATGGCACATGTTACTTCTTACATTTAAAAGATGAGAAAACAAAAGTCTAAGATTACTTGACAAGTTAATGTCAGAATTTAGGACTTCTAATCCTCATGGTCTACCACGGAAATGTTGGAGTTCCTCCAGTGACTTGGGGGAAGCAATAGAGACCAACTCTTTTAGATTACTTGCCCTGGAATTGCTTTTTTTAATGTATTGAATCTTTTCGATTAGGACTACACTTTGTTTTATATTCTGCTAAATTACTGATCAGTAAAGTTGAAGTCCTAATCTGCACATGTAAAGTATGTATACACATAATTATTAGCGATGTTTCAATTATCATAAAACAGTGATTTGGGTTTATAAAAAGTCTCTTAGATGAGTCATTTAATTCCCCAATCATCATTTTCCAAATTAATATATTTTATCAAACATGAATAACCAGCGTAAACAATTACACAGAAAAGCCGTTAAGAACAAAATTACCTTACTAAAATAAGCTCTAAATGATCACGATTGCCAACTCAAATTTTTAGTAATCCTTTTCAAATTTATTTTTAGACTACCTATTTAACAATCTCCGGTGCTACTGTATTTAAGACTCATCTGTCAAAGGAAATTATTATTTTGTCCCTATGAATGTTTTTATTTAGGCTGGGGGAACCAAGTCTTAAATTACATAAAATAAGAACCTATAATATGTTGGAAACTGTGTAGTATCTTAATGGCCTTGGGGCAGGAACATTACAAAAAACTGATTAGAATAAAAGACAACTGAAATAATGAGCTCTTCTAGAAACAGAATTCCTTCAGGTCTTTGTCCTTGCATACTCTTGTTCTCATTATCTGTTCCTCACTCTTGCATCTTCCCTTGTTTCTATATTCATTCAGCCTGGCTTGGATCATTTAAGCTTACATGGAACTCACACTATACATCAACTCTGTGCCAATGTTTACTTGAGATGACTGAATTTATTACCCTTAACGACTGACAGTAACCCTTATATTTACCATTTATCCCTGTTATTCATTACCAATCTTACTCATCCTGGCCTCCCAAGTTTTATTTCTTACCATTCTCCCAGGGCCTCAAAGTCGACTAAAGAGGTGCTTACTCCTTTTCTCTGCCCACAATCTCTAAGAGATCCCTGACCTACTTATAACCTAAAATAATGCTTACATTTAACTTTTCCTGCATTCCTTTGTGGAAGAGTCTAAACCATGATTTTTTAACCTGAATGAGGTTAGTTTTTTATTAGAGTAAGTTGCTGATGAGGTCCATGTGGCAGGTGAAATCCTCATGTAGTCCTGTTAATGTCTTTCTTGGAAAAATTATTTATATTTGCTTATGTACTATTGATCTCAGTTCTCTATCTTTTCATTAGAAAGAGAAACAGGGGCTTCCCTGGTGGTGCAGTGGTTAAGAATCTGCCTGCCAATGGAGGGAACACGGGTTCGAGCCCTGGTCTGGGAAGATCTCACATGCCGTGGAGCAACTAAGCCCATGCACCACAACTACTGAGCCTGCACTCTAGAGCCCATGAGCCACAACTGCTGAGCCCACGTGCCACAACTACTGAAGCCGTGCTCTGCAACAAGAGAAGCCACAGCAATGAGAAGCCGGCACACCACGACGAAGAGTAGCCCCCACTCGCCACAACCAGAGAAAGCCTGCACGCAGCAACGAAGACCCAACGCAGCCAAAAATAAATACATAAATTTTTAAAAAAGAAAGAAAGAGAAACAGAATAAAATTAAACCAATAAGATCTACCTCAATTTATAAAAATCAAGGTGTCATCTTTGTATTGTTGGGTAGGAAATTTAAAACCTCTACATGAGTTTTTAAGGTAGAATAAATCAGATATGAGTGTTCAAACTGAACACTTTATGTAAAGGAATAAGAGTGATAAGGTTACTAGCCTGAGACCTGCAAAACAAATATGAAAAAGAAGATGAAGCCTAGAATTCATACCAAGAATTTACTGCCACAAAACAGAGGCAGAATACTTTGGAAGGTACCGATGAGAAACACACAACCCAAAATATCATAGCTAGAGAAATGGAACACTTATGGAGAGAAAATAATATACAGGCTTTTAAATACTGTCGTATATAGTAAGTTGGTAACCTTTCTGGAAAGACATTTGGCAAGAGCCACAAAATTTTTAAATGCTTTGATCCAATAATCCTATTTCCAGAAATTTACTACAAGGAAATAATGCACAAAGATGCTCTATTATTGTTGTTTATATTTATGAAAAAATAATAAAAAATTTTCAATATAGGAACGGATAGGTAAGTGATGTTACACATATGTTATATAATCATTAAAATAACTTTATGGCTGTTTAATAACAGAGGAAAGTGTTAAAGGAAAAACATGCAAAAAATGATGCACACTATGTTTGCCACCAGCCAAATACATATGATTATGAAAACTGGATCAGAATATCCCCAAACAATAATCATTTCATTAGCGCTCTTCAGCAGTGTCATAGAAGAGAAAATATTGGAACTAATGAATTATCATAAAAATGCATTGGTATTATATAAGAATTATGATACAGTCTATATGTAATCTTTTATTCTTGCCAGAATCCTCCCAACATTTAATTTGCCCATTGACTCTGCTTGACTATGGGTAAGGAAGCCTGTCATGCTAAAAGTCACATCCTTTCCTTCAGTTATCCAATAAGGCAGTTGAACTCCTGTCTCTTAGTTGTTTATAGGGCCTTCATCATCCAACTCCTTGAAAAACTCGACTTTGTACAGAATGCTGTTAGGTATTTTACATTCATTATCATTTAACCCTCATAAGAACCCTATGAAAAATATATTCTTGCCATTAATAGAAAGAAGCTGAAGTTCAAGTATGTAAAACAACTTATTTAAAATTACATAGTCTGGTAGAACTATTTCTTAAAACCCAGAACTGCCTGAGTTCCAAATCAGTATTCTTTCTAATGCATCATGCTGGCTTTTTCTTCATAATTATCCCTTAAATCCCCTCCTCATTTCCATTCATTTAACTGAGCACCTACTATGTGATAGACACTGTGTGAAATTCAAGGATACATGGATAAATGAAACAGTCCCTCTCTCAAAGAGGTTGTCTATTCTATCCTTCACCATTCATTCATTCACAATTTATGTAATGAGCACTTACTATGTGACAGGGACTTTTGATAGGAAAGATAAAAATGTAACATAACCTAAAATATTGCTTAATTATAAGATAAGACAGTAAAAAGTATACGGTCATAATAAAGACATAAACATGTGGCTAAAGCTGTCATAATGCTAGACAAGTTCTTTCAAATAAATTAGAAATGCCTAAAAACAATAAAACATGTCCTTGCAGAGAAACATTCTTAAAAGAAAATATGAGGTAAGATTCCCTTAACACTGATAATAATCCCAAGTAGGAAAGCTTAAGGACAGAAAGCCCTACAACTCACACCACTGATATGGGACTTCATAAATGTTTATTACTACAAAACACAGCCAACCAATTAGACACAGTGACTTTAACTCCACCTTTATTCTCCATTCTTTATTCTCCTTTCCTCACCTTGCTCAAACATTTATCTTAGCCTTTAAACCTTACTTTTAGTGAAATAATTAGAGTATTATACCTTATAAAACATAAGTCTAACTTTCCAACACATACTATCCTCTTACTGTATTTCCTGATGGCTAGAGAAAATTTATACACTTTTTCATCTCCAGAAAAAAAATAAACAACAATTTTTCATGAGTTGTTGTGATTTTTGTGTTTCTCATCTGCTTACAAGTAAAAAGAAAAATAGGCTGAACAGTATGAGTTAAAAATCTATCATTTGCACACAGCTGGCTGTAGGTGGAAAATCTCACCAGGAGCAGCAGGCCATAATGTTTTTTATTATGATATAGGAAACATAAAATTTTTAAATT
Source organism: Hyperoodon ampullatus (assembly GCF_949752795.1). NCBI lineage: Eukaryota > Metazoa > Chordata > Mammalia > Artiodactyla > Ziphiidae > Hyperoodon > Hyperoodon ampullatus. Next base: position 108,879,899 of record NC_136913.1, on the reverse strand, counting down.
TCTTCAGAAGTATTCCAACAACAAATGTATTGTCCAGGTGCTGAATAACATAAGCCATATACTAATCTGTCTCTCCTGCGCGTGAATATTCCAAAAATGCATCTGACTTGCTGTCTCTTGCTCACTTGCTCTAGCTCTCTTGCTTTCCAATATTATGGCTAATTTAGCAGACAAGATCAAAATGAACTGTTATATTCCATTGTATATAGGTGGCACATCTTCTTTATCCATTCATCTGTCGATGGACACTTAGGTTACTTCCTTGTCCTGGCTATTGCAAATGGTGCTGCAATGAACATTGTGGTACATGTCTCTTTTTGAATTATGGTTTTCTCAGGGTATATGCCCAGTAGTGGGATTGCTGGGTCATATGGTAGTTCTATATTTAGCTTTTTAAGGAACCCCCATACTGTTCTCCATAGTGGCTGTATCAATTTACATTCCCACTTGTAGTAAGGTGGATGGACCTAGAGTCTGTCATACAGAGTGAAGTCAGAAAGAGAAAAACAAATACCGTATGCTAACACATATATATGGAATCTAAAAAAATGGTTCTGATGAACCTAGGGGCAACATGGGAATAAAGACACAGACCTACTAGAGAATGGACTTGAGGACACGGGGAGGGGGAGGGGTAAGCTGGGACGAAGTGAGAGAGTGGCATGGACATATATACACTACCAGGTGTAAAATAGATAGCTAGTGGGAAGCTGCTGCATAGCACAGGGAGATCAGCTCAGTGCTTTGCGACAATGACCTGGAGAGGTGGGATAGGGAGGGTGGGAGGGAGGCTCAAGAGCGAGGGGATATGGGGATATATGTATGCATACGGCTGATTCACTTTGTTGTACAACAGAAACTAACACAGTACTGTGAAGCAATTATACTCCAATAAAGATCTATTAAAACAAACAACAACAACAACAACAAAAAACCCACAAAAAACTAGTGTGGTTTTTGTCCCCTGGCTGGACCCTGACTGTTAGAGCAAGCTATTATATTTCCCTGAAATTCAGTTTCCTCATCTAAACATAGGGACAACAATGCAGGAAGTTCTCATTTTCCAAGAGTAAATAGCACCAGAAAAGTCCACTTATGTGAATGTACTTTAAAAGAGGACTGAAAATACTTTGTAAATTGTGAATGAAAGGTTTGATTGGGACAAAAGCTTGAAAAAATAATCAAAATTATATAAAGCATTTATCTTACATTTAACAAATTTTTATTTATAATTAGAACTATGCATTACTTCTCAGAACAAAGATTGATTTGATGTTGATTTTTCTTGTATGTGTGTGTAATTTTTCCTGAAAAATTGTATAAGAACATAATATTATATGCCAAACTTTATTTTTTATTTTGTCTGCATACTAATTAATAGGGTCGCTTCTGGAAAAATATACAAGGGCTTCATCAGTTTTCTGAAGGACTCTGTCTTCATCATTCCGGTAAATGTTCTCTATTCAAGTACTAACTGATGTGTCTCTGCATGATTCCCATTTGTCATTGGTTTCACAGGTAATTTCCAGTATCATTTTTATTCATTTCATAAAATTTTGCATCTTTTGTAAAATTTACAATTTTATATTGTGATGAACTTGAATATGTCTGCATTAAAACACTGGATTATGACTAGGATATAATGGAAAGAGAGGGAAAGTAGTATTTACCATGATGGAATAATTAAGTGGGTATTAATTTTATGTAGTTTATTAGTGAATAATTTTGTACTTTGATTATGTTTGCTTCTCAAGAAAACTTATAACTACCAGTAGTAACATTATCAATGCCTGGCTAGCAAGGATCTTCTACATATACACTTGGTGGAATAGTTGTGTCAAAAAAATCATTATAAAAAGTGTTTATCACAGTGCCTGGACCACTGTTAGTCATAATAGTTACCATTGTTAAATTTTAACAATTTAGTTCAATAAATGTGTACTTCATGATATTCTTTTAATCTTTACACCTTAGTATACATAACTTGATCTGATTCTTTAATAAGAATAGGTTTAGATAAGAAGACACAATAGAACATTGGTACACCATCCTCAATCAAGGAATAGAAAGTACACTTTTCACTGGAGGTACGATATGGTTGCTACTCCACCTTTAAAATAAAATAAGACCTTTATTGAAAAGCAGGTTTTAAAGAGAAACAGTGTCAGAGTACTTAGCTATAAAGATGCATCAGTTTTTGGAAACAAACTCCTATAAGGGCATTTAAGATTATGTTTTCAATTCATGGATAGAGATAAAGAGAAGTAGCAAGGTAATAAAATGGAGTTAGAAACATATTGCCCAATGTCCTATCTAAGAGAAACTAAAATGAGCCATAATGTTTTGATTTTCTTTTAAATGGAAACAGCTCTGCTTGAACTTTGACATAAAAACACTTACTATATTTACCGCAATTGTAGGGCTCACTCATGGCAGTCTGCTATCTAACAAGAAGAGGTTGAAGAAAATTTAAACATGAATCTATGGTTTCTCAGGAGACGAGTATATATGCCAGATGTGTTGACTTGGATGTGTATTTCCTGTCAATAAAAATGCATTAGGACATGCAAATGATTTCTTATATCTAAAATTTTTCTTTACTTTTTTAAAAACACTGATTTGATTTCTATGAGTAACTGCTTAAGCTTGATTTTTTTTTTAAATTGTGATTATAAACTGTTACTAATGCCAGTTTGTAATCACAGTGGTTTGGTTTGCTTCCATTTTATAATAGAAAATGTGTAGATCAGGTCTACCAGTGACACACATCAAGAATATGTTCTTAACAACATGAAACTTTGACAACATAACATATATATCATTTATTATATTCTAAATATACATATTATTCCTAATTTTAAATGGTTAGTTATCAAGATCAGACTTAGCAGCTCAGGTCGTATCTACGTGATTAAATACCACATGACAAATAAATTTGGTCAAATATGTTATATATACTCCAAGAACATAAAATAATAAACCATAGGTTGAACTACATTTAATATTATAAAAGTATCAACACAATACCAAAGACATTCCACGAAACCTCTGCGTAATGAAAATATAATGAATTTGTTTCTTCAGAATATTTCCCCTTTTCATATATGTATTTTTTAATGAAATTATCCTTTTCTCTGTCCTCAGGCTTATATTTTCAAATCATTCTTGATTCTTTTCTTTCTGGAGAGACTTAAAAATTTGGTTACAAAATTCATTACCCTGCTTATCACAAATGTTGGTTCATCCCTCCCTCCCTTGCATCTCATCAATCGCCAAGCCCAGTGTGTTCTTTTTCTTTTGTAATAGCCTTTCCTTTCATTCCCCCATCACAACCCTTGTTCAGACCCTCATCACTGCTTCCCTGGATGGTTGTCATGATCTCTTAACTAGTTTCCTTGCCTTCAGTCTTTCCCCACTTACTGACAAGTAAATCTTCATAAAACACTATTTTGTACACATTAACCTCTGTTTAAATCCTTCAATGGCCCGTTAATTGCCTAACAAATAAACCTATAATTCCTCAGTTTCACATTTAAAGTTCCCCACAATCTGGTCAAAATCTTTATATCTCTCTGCTTTGCACAAATGCTCTTCCCCTCTCTCTCCGCTGATTTAACTTCTACCCTATCATCAAACCCCTACCGAAACCACAAAGACTGTGAAGACTTACCAGTTTGCATCACTCCATAGTGTTCTCCCGCTACCTCTTAGCAACTGTAGGTGGTACTGTCAAATCCTTTTGTAAAATTACATTTCCTACCTAGCACATTTGTGGAACTTTGTCTGATACTTAACTCAATATATCATTTTAATACAAGTACTTATTATAGAAGCACAAGTAGTTTAGAGAATGTATTTGTCAATTACAACTGTCACACTGCTGATTATTTTGATCTCTGTAAAACCCTGATACAGTGGGTGCCCTTCGATTTAAGGAAATATACTGAAGTTCAGAAATGTTTTTCGTGGCACTGTGTCAAATGCATTTCATGGCACTGTGTCAAATGTATCTCTTTTCTGTTTTGTTCTCCGTCATTTCTAGTGCCAAGTTGGAAAGCTAAAACATTATTTTATAGATTTCTTCCTACCAAGCAGTGCCATAACCTTCTTTCTTTATATCTTATGCTGCATCTTTCTTGCAGGCAAAATTAGCATGGGTTTGATGCTTATCGATAGTATCAGTACAGTCTAACCAAAATTATACTTCCTCTGATGCATAGTGGTCTTTATAGCAACCCAGCTCTGCAACAGTCTTATAAATAGTAGTGACTGAGTTTTATTATAAGTTCTTCAGTCCAGATTGATTATTTAATATCCAAAATCTACAATGAAAGTGAATCACTTAAAAGGAAGCTGACTGTTCAATGCATGTTCACCATTTTCTTTAAATATAGCTTGGTGCAATTTTTTTCATGAACTGTCAAATATATAATACCACAGTAAAAAAATAATCATTTTCTCTGTGCTGTTAAGATATTGTTTCCTCAAACTGGAACACTAGAAGCCTGACTTTTTTCTTCTTTTATTTCATAAAACAGTGAGAACAAAAACAGGATAAAGCCCATAGCAACAAGATATTTCTTTTACCATCTGTTTGATTTATGTCGAATTTAAACTGCTTGTATTTTAGAAAGGAATCTGTTTTCTATCTTCAAAAGGATGCAGTCCAACATCTCTCAGCTGCTAATTTTTAGCACTTAGAGGTTCCCTTGGGCTGCTGTCAACAACAACTTATTGCATAGGTACTTTTCACTAAACTCATTATAAAGTGATTAGCCTCCAGCAAGACAGTGCAATGCTACAGCCTGCTTGCATTCTATGTGGCTTTGCAACTGAATTTCGTGCCGTCAGATCTCATCAGGTAGTGAGTATAGAATGAATCCTGGGATTCAACACGTAGAATGTTGAGAGGGATCTTGTCACTTCTCTCTTAAACCATATCTTTCAAGAAAATATATGCACTCACATATACAAATAAACACACGTGCACATGTGTGCACATGTAGCACATGTACAAAATGGGTCATTTGTTTAAAATGGATGCCATCCTCAGCTAGAGTCAAACACATTTTTAAAATCCATAATTATTTTTCAGATTATACTTTAAATCCAAAAGCTAATTAAGTAGCTCTACCTTGATTCTATGAATAGTTATCATTTATATATATAAGAGGACCGCTTTTTTATTAGCACATTTAATTTAACAATGCTTCTTGCCTTAGGGTACCAGCGTTAGTCAATATTTTTGGGTCTAATAGGCTGTCTCAGTTTCTCCAATGAAACTAAAATTAGACTGACTATGTAGAGGCACTGATTATTAGAAGTAGAAGGTTTTTTTGGTTATTTATTTGCAAGCCTCCCTAACAAGGTATGTATTATCCCGGCTCACATATTCACTACTGCCTGAAACTAGCGCTACAATGTGACACTGAATAGTCTATACCAGGGATCCCCAACTCCCGAGGCCACAGACTGGTACAGGTCCGTGGCCTGTTAGGAAGCGGGCAGCACATTAGGAGGTGAGGGCGGGCGAGTGCGCGAAATTTCATCTGCCGCTCCCCATCGCTCGCATTACTGCCTGAACCACCTCCCCCCACACCCCCGCACCCCCCGCCCCCCACTCCCGTCCATGGAAAAATTGTCTTCCACGAAACTGGTCCCTGGCGCCAAAATGGTTGGGGACCGCTGCTCTACACTAGAAGCTACCTCAGCTACATGGTCCTCCTTCACTGGTCTCTACTTATTGTAAGGCTCACTCATTGTCTAGCTCATATTCTCAAACTATTACGACAGGGTTAATCCCATGACACACCTGTAGAAGTTTTCAAATGTGAAAGAGCAAAGTGCACAGTCCCTGGGAACAAACACAGAACTTCACATTCCAAAATTTTTCATGTTATGACTACTTCAAGTCTAAAGGCTAATTCAAAACAAATGTTCTACTTCGAGTAAAAAGTCTGAATAAAGTTATTTCATTATTTGCTACTTTTTCTGTTGTTTAAACTGAACTTTACTCTTTAGATGGGATTGATAGTTTTTGAATGTGTAGATTATTTGCATATGGGTTTCATTTTGCAGATTATTCCTGGGCAATTTTTCACTCATGTTCAAAGATTCTGGCTCACTAGAAAGTTCCTAAACATTGTCTTTCCACAGTGTACTATGCAGGGATAGCAGGATGTGGTGGATTAAACACAGAGATTTTAGTATCAGAAAGCTTCCTGTGGGCCTTTGTTTCCCTATCTCTAATATGAGGATAATGCAATTAATTCATTGCTGTTGTGAGGCTTCATTATATATACATTTATTTAAACATATATACTTACATGTGTACATTTTTTTCCTGGCACATAGGGAACACAATAAAAGCTAGCTATTATTACATGTTAATATATAATTATATGATTATTCATTTGTTAATATTTATATTTTTATATAAAATATGATATTAATCTGAGTAAGAAAAAATTAATGATGTGATTTTTGTGTAAAACATCTAAAAATGCATACTGGATACAATGTATATACTTTTTATTCCATATACTTATTATATATATTCAGATATATGCCGCTAATAATGTTTTTTTTTGTTTTTTGTTTTTTCTTTTTGCGGTACACGGGCCTCTGACTGCTGTGGCCTCCCCCGTTGCGGACCACAGGCTCCGGACGCGCAGGCTCAGCAGCCATGGCTCATGGGCCCAGCCGCTCCACGGCATGTGGGATCTTCCTGGACCGGGGCACGAACCCGTGTCCCCTGCATCGGCAGGCGGACTCTCAACCACTGCGCCACCAGGGAAGCCCGCTAATAATGTTTTGATGCTTATAAAAAGTGAGTTATGGGAATAACTGTTTTATCAAACTAAACAGAATTTTTACTACTTTCCTTGTACAAAAACTGAAAAAAAATATTAACTCTCCTTCTCCTGTTGGTTAGAATCACAGATATTTTTCACACTGTATATAAATTACTTCATGATCCATTTCCCAATCTATCTTGCCAACTTTATCATCTTCAATCTCCCAATGAACTCTAGGCTCCAATCACACTTTTATTACCATTCTCTGTATACTATTTATAATAAATTATTTTAGGTATTTCTTTATACTGAACCATCCTTGCATTCCCAGATTGAACTCTGAATTTTAGGACTAATTCATACTATGCTTAATTTGATTTTTAGTCACTGCTTGTGCTTCAATATTCATAAGTCAGATGAAGCTGTAGTTTTCTTTTTTTGATTTAATTTTATTTATAGTTGATTTACAATACTGTATTAGTTTTAGGTGTACAGTTTCAGATTCTTTCCCATTATACATTATTACAAGATATTGAATATAGTTCCATGTGCTATAAAGCTGTAGTTTTCTTTACCAAGCTCTCTTTGTGAGTTCTCAAGCATTAATGTGTGTTGTTTGAAAGAAGAATAAAACCTGAAAGCTTTCCTTCTAACTTTATTCTTTGGGACAGTTTAATAACATTGGAATCATCTTTTGCTTATAGTGTTAATAGAATTCACTCTGTGAGGCTACTTTGGCTGACTTTGCTTTTAGAGGATAGGTAATCTGACAATTTTCTCCATTTATAACATCCTTACACCTCATCTTTTTTAGCGGGGATTCAGTAGGAAATGGATTTATAGGTATATTATTTGCAGTTAAAATGGAAAGCTTAAAAGTATTAAAAGCCAGAAATTATTAACAATTTTGTTCCTACCAAGTGGAATTGGAGGTAGAGATCTGCACAGTAGAATGGATTTTTACTTTTTATTTAAATTCTTCCCTATACTTTACATTTTTAATGTAAAGTAAAAACACCATTTTAATTTTAATAAAACTGGTTTAAATGTCATTAAAGGCACACTCATCAGTCATATGAATATACTTACGAAGTTGGAGGTCCTCACTTTTTACTTTCTACACGACTGTATTATTTGAATGTTTATGGTGAATTTGCATTACTTTTGCTGTTACAAAAATCTGCAATGACTTTCCCATAACCTAGGTGATAAAATGCAAGCTGTTTAGTTTAGAATACAAAGTTCTTTATTATCTAGCATTTCTCTGCCTCTATTATTTCTGTCTCTTGCCTATATCCATCCACATTCTGGTCATATTTACCTTCATGCATGAAGTTTGACATAGCAAACCTTAAAAACCTCACACAATATGCTTATTTTGCCTGTAACATCTTCGCTGATCTCCCTGTTCCATATTCTAGCTAACTCTTTCTCCTTCTTGAGACCTCAGCTCTAGAGATACCTCTAGAAACCGGACTGCTGTTCATCCCTTTCTCTGTGTTCCCATAGAATCTTATGCTCCTGTGTTATAAAAAAAAAAAATCATCAGGCTCTACTGAAATTGTCTATTTATTTGTCTGACACCCATTTGATTTTGAGTTGTATGCAGTCAGGCTCTGGAAAATGGAGATAAAGTTTGTTTAATCAGTGATACATGTTTTTTTATATATGTATAGCTGTACCTCACTTCAGTAGAATCTTTATTTTTAAATTGTTATGCGTTTTTGTATCTTATATACTCCTTGATAACAAAAGCGATGTCTTATGTAGCCTTACATTTTCTAAGCACATAACACAATTACTCTCACATATTAAAAAATTTGTTGAGGGCTTCCCTGGTGGCGCAGTGGTTGAGAGTCCGCCTGCCAATGCAGGGGACATGGGTTCGAGCCCTGGTCTGGGAGGATCCCACATGCCGCGGAACAACTGGGCCCGTGGGCCACAACTACTGAGCCTGCACGTCTGGAGCCTGTGCTCTGCAACAAGAGAGGCTGCGATAGTGAGAGGCCTGCGCACCACGATGAAGAGTAGCCCCCGCGTGCCATAACTAGAGAAAGCCCTCGCACAGAAATGAAGACCCAACACAGCCAAAAATAAATAAATAAATAAATAAATAAAAAGCCAAGCATTTGAAGCCCTTTAAAAAAATTTTTGTTGAAATAAATATGTATAGTATTTTTAACCATCATTTCATACCCTGATTCCCCAGTCTATATATTCATATCTCATAAGTGATGAAAAATGTATCATTTTATTATGAAACAGAACCTAATATTCATCATTAATATTTTGCTAGTCCTTATAGGAATGCTACAGTATTAGAAATTATCCCTTGGCTATCACTCAGAAAACAATTATAGAGGGAGTTTTGAGAAGGTTCAATGTTTCCCTGGAGAGAAAAAAATACATAATGACTCTAATTCTGTGAATTGAGTCCTCAGAAGTGGGGACTAGTTTCCAATGAATTCTCTACATTTTCCTATCCTGTGTCTCATGTAATAATCAAAGGACACATTCATTCACTCAATTTACATTGAGCGTCAACTGTGTGTCAGGCAGGCTACATTAGGCCCTGGGAATATGACTTTGAACACTGAAAATCATTTATGAAGTACAGATCAGCAGTATTGACACAATCTTTAGCTGTAAGTAGCATAGCAACAGCAGCAGAAGAAACATTAGTAGCTAAAACATATTGAGTAATTAACTACGTGCAAGACACCATTTATAGCAGTCTACAGATAAAGTTAGAACTGCTTTCAGTGAGACATGGGTGTGGGAGTTCAGAGTCTCTTCCATCTTCCCCACCTCACACAAACTTTGACATCTTTAGACTCCATAGAGTTAAAACAAGATTATAATCCTGCTTTCTCAAATCACTTAATTTTGAATGAATAGTTTCCTTGATAAGTACTAGAAATATTAGGACCAAGAGATGGGGATAAGGCTTAAATACCCCAATTATATGAGATAAGCCAAAGAGAACTCAGACGTTTATACAAGACTAGCTTCCTATTTCAATCTCAAGCAACATATTGCTCAAGGCAAGGCAAGTTTTGCAAGTATTTACTGTGATCTGTATAACAGAAGATACCCCATTTGAAGAGAGAACAAGAAAATGGAAAACAAAATTACAGTGGAAGGTAAAATAGACTCTCCTCAACCTAACGCTTGATGGACCCTAGAAGCCATCTGTAGAATGTGGAAAGGGAGAGGCAGTGTTCAAAATGATTTCAGTAGTCACTCTTTAACCTTGTAATAATCAAGAATATGTGACTGACAATTTAAAATATTTAAAGAACTAATCTCTTTCCATTTAAATTTATTTTTGTTGTTCAGAAGTCTCCAGGTTCTCTGAATTTCCATTAAGAATTTTGAATATGTGTGTGTGTGTGTGTATGCATACATTTTTTTTTTTTTAAGAAAATGGTTCCTCCACAGCCCCATGGACCAGAGCAGGCTGTGGATCAGCACTTGGTCTACGGTTCCAAGCAGTTTGCTTTCAGCATTTTTTTTTTTTTTTTTTTTTTTGCGGTACGCGGGCCTCCTCACTGTTGTGGCCTCTCCCGTTGCGGAGCACAGGCTCCAGATGCACAGGCTCAGTGGCCATGGTTCACGGGCCTAGCTGCTCCGCGGCATGTGGGATCTTCCCATACCGGGGCACAAACCCGTGTCCCCTGCATCGGCAGGCGGACTCTCAACCACTGCACCACCAGGGAAGCCCTGCTTTCAGCATTTTTGATGACAACTTCAAGATTTCAACAGTCACTTCCACCAGTCACCTGTAGACACCATGCAGTACTGGCGACCCAGGCCCACAAAGTCCCAATGTTGTGAGGTCTCACCCAGCAGCAGTCAGCCCTAGGCGTCCACCCTGCCATGGCCCCAACAAAGTCTGGGCCCTGGGGAGGCCTGCTCACAAAGCCAATGGACTTGGCCTGACGCTGTAGGCTGGAGGCCCGAACTTGAGACCTTCACTCACAATCCTGGTAAAACCTGAGCCTCTCTAGCCTACCTGGAGCAAATGAGACCCTCCTCCAGTGGTGGGTCACCTTGCTGTGATCCAGGGAAAGGGCTCTGGACCAGTCTTCTATTCCACTCTGTATCTGGCAGGCCCCCTAAGAATTTTGAACATTTTGCTAACAATATGCAAATTACAAAGTTCCCAGAAGCATGAGGTTGTGAATAGCTACTTCACGAAGATTGAAAAGATAGAAAGAAATATTTTCCCATAAGATAGAATTACAGATTCAGCACTGGACTGTACCAAACACAACGAGTAAAGGCATATCTTGCTTTATTGATTTTTGCAGATATTGTGTTTTTTACAAATTGAAGGGTTGCGGTAGCCCTGTGTCAAGCAAGTGTATTAGCTCCAGTTTTCCAACAGCATTTGCTCACTTTGTGTCTCTGTGTCACATTTTGGTAATTCTCACAATATTTCAAACTTTTAAATTATTATTATATTTGTTATGGTGATCTGTGATTAGTGATCTTTGAGGCTACTATTGTAATTTTTGGGAGACACCACAAACTGTCCCATATAAGACGTGGAATTAAATCAATAAATGTTATGTGTGTTCTGACTGCTCCATCCACCGGCTGTTCCCACCTCTCTCTCTTTCGGGGCCTTCCTATTCCCTGAGACACATCAGTATTGAAATTAGGCCAGTCAATAACCCTACAATGGCCTCTAGGTGTTCAAGTGAAAGGAAGAATCACACATCTCTCACTTTAAATCAAAAGCTAGAAATGATTAAGCTTAGTGAGAAAGGCATGTGGAAAAGCTAGATAGGCCTAAAACTAGGCATCTTGCACCAAAAAGGCAAGCTGTGAATGCAAAGGAAAAATCCTTGAAGGAAATTAAAAGTGCTACTCCCATGAACACCTGAGTAATAAGCGAAACAGCCTTATTGCTGACATGAAGAAAGTTTTAGTGATCTGGATAGAAGATCGAACCAGCCACAACGTTCCTTAAGCCAAAGCTTAATCTAGAGCAAGGTCCTAACTGTTCAATTCCATGACAGCTGAGAGAAGTGAGGAAGCTGCAGAAAAAAAGTTTGAAGGCAGCAGAGGTTGCTATCTAGGACTTTCACAGCTAGAGAGAAGAACTTGATGGCTTCAAAACTTCTAAGGACAGGCTGACTCTCTTGTTAGGGGCCAGTGGAGCTGGTGACTTTAGGTTGAAGTCAATGCTCATTTACCATTCCAAAAATCCTAGGGCCCTTAAGAATTATGCTAAATAAACTCTGCCTGTGCTCTATAAATGGAACAACAAAGCTTGGATGACAGCACATTTGAATACTTTAAGCCCACTATTAAGACTTACTTCTCAGGAAAAGAAGATTTCTTTCAAAATATTACTGCTCATTGACAATGCACCTGGTCACCTAAGGGCTCTGATGGAGATAGACAATGAGATTCATGTTGTTTTCATGCCTGCTAACACAACATCCATTCTGCAGTCCATGGATCCAAGGAGTAATTTCAACTTTCAAGTCTTATTATTTAAGAAACAAATTTCATGAAGCTATGCTGCTCTAGATAGTGATTCCTCTGATGGACCTGGGCAAAGTATAGGTGACCCTCAAATAACATGAGTTTAAACTGGGCAAGTCCACTTATACGTGATTATTTTCAATAAATATGTACTACAGTACTACATGATCCAAAGCTGTTTGTGTGGATGTGGAACAGCAGATAGAGAGGGCTGACCCTAAAGTTATACTTGGATTTTTGACTGCGTGGAGGGTCGGTGCCCCTAACTGCCACTTTGTTCAAGGGCTGACTGATTCCAGCCCTCATGGATGACTTTGAGGGGTTCAAGGCTTCAGTGGAGGAAGTCACTGCAGATGTGGTCAAAATAGCAAAAGAACTAGAATTAGAAGTGGAGCCTGAAGATGTGAATTAATTGCTGCAATCTCATGATAAACTTGAACAGATGAGGAGTTGCTTCTTATGGATAAGAAAGGAAAGGGAAGACGTTACGAAGATTGTTCAAAAGACAAGAGACTTAGAATATTACACAAACTTAGTTGACAAAGCAGAGATAGGTTTTGAGAGGACTGTCCAATCTCAAAAGAAGTTCTACTCTGGGTAAAATGCTGTCAAACAGTGCTACATCCTGAAAGGAATAGTCAGTCGATGTGGTAAACTTCATTGCTGTCTTATTTTAAGAAACTGCTCTGGCCACCCCAACCTTCAGAAACCACCGCCCTGATCAGTCAGCAGCTGTCAACATGGCAAGACCCTCCACCAGCAAAAGATTATGAATTGCTGAAGGCTCAGATCGTGGTTAGCATTTTTTAGCAATGAAGTATTTTTAAATTAAGGCATGTACATTGTTTTTTGGACATAATACTCTTGCATATTGAATAGGCTAGAGTATAGTGTAAATATAACTTTTATATACACTGGGGAACCAAAAAAATTCATGTGACTCACTTTATTTCTATAGATGCTTTATTTTGGTGGTCTGGAACCGAACCCACAATATCTCAAAGGTGTGCCTGTAGTAACATTTCAGTACAGAGGGATGTCATTAAAAAACACACACACACACACAAACACAACAATAACCTTGGATTGAAAAAGAAAAAACATTTTTTTCTTCAAACTTGAGCTTTCTGCTGGGCTACAGTGATTTCATTAGCTTAGCACTAGCACTTTAAAGTAGATGAAAATGCAAAAAGTCTACAATCTGGTTACTTGCTGACTGAGAAATACCACTGATATTTGAAGACAATTGAATTGACATACATATGTAATTTTATTTAAATAATGATAAGGCTGGTAATTCCCAGGGAACCCATTTTGTCTGGGTAAAAAAGTTGCTGTTCTGGGATTAATGAAAGCAAAAGTGTCTGAGTCCGGAGACAGAGAGAGAGAGAGAGAGAGAGAGAGAACTTTGTTTTCATGAGACAGAGAGAAGGGAAAATTCTGCACCAAAGGATCAAACAGGGTTGTGATTTTTATTTTTTATCAGACAGGATTCCCACAGTAAGCCTGGGAAAACAATGATAAAATATGTGTTATCAGGTCTCTTTTGGACTCTTTAGTCCGGGGGGAAGATCCCAAGTTCATCTCCTATCAGATCTTTGCGGTAAGATCAATATTTGGCTGTGTTTTTAAAGCAAGAGACTAAAAGGCTAAAATAATTTTGCACAATCCATCCCTTGAAAATTAAAGAATAAGAAACAACACAACAGCAGTTGTTGTCTAAAAATTTTAAGAGTAACGCTGGGTTACCAAATAAACAGAGAAGGTGACTTTCCTCAGGCATGGTTTTAGAGGCACCAGGTACACCTCTTTTGTAAAACAATCCCTCAATTTTCTTTTTTTAAAAAATTTATTTAATTTATTTTATTTTTGGCTGCATTGGGTCTTCGGTGCTGCACGCGGGTTTTCTCTAGTTGCGGTGAACAGGGGCTACTATTCGTTGCGGTGCGTGGGCTTCTCATCGCGGTGGCTTCCCTTGTTGTGGAGCATGGGCTCTAGAGCGCAGGCTCAGTAGTTGTGGCGCACGGACTTAGTTGCTCCACGGCCTGTTGGATTTTCCCAGACCAGGGCTCGAACCCGTGTCCCCTGCATTGGCAGGCCGATTCTTAACCACTGTGCCACCAGGGAAGCCCCCTCAATTTTCTTTTGAAGCAATTGTTTCGGATTTTTTCTAAAATAAGCATTAGTTTTCTGATTCTAAAATTAAAACCTTCTCAATATAGATGACTTAGAAAATGCAAAATATTTTAAAAGGCAAGCAATCATTCATCACCAAATGCAATATGCTTTTTTCTTTAAGATTTCCTTCATTGTTGCTTCAAGATGTCTTCCTCACTCCAACATTGCACAGGTAATTACTTATGCTTTGTTTTAAGATTTAATTATTTATTAAACATTTAACTCTCTAATCCATGTTTTGGTGAGTGCTGATAAGTGACTATTTAAAATCTGGTAGGGCTTCCCTGGTGGCGCAGTGGTTGAGAGTCCGCCTGCCAATGCAGGGGACACGGGTTCGTGCCCCAGTCTGGGAAGATCCCACATGCCGCAGAGCGGCTGGGCCCGTGAGCCATGGCCGCTGAGCCTGCGTGTCCGGAGCCTGTGCTCCGCAACGGGAGAGGCCACAACAGTGAGAGGCCCGCGTACCGCAAAAAAAAAAAAAAAAATCTGGTAAACAGCTAACCAATTGCCCTAGCACTGTTTATTGGCTAACTGCTTCTTTCCCTAATATAATATAATGCCACCTTTATAAACTGCTAAATTTGTACTTACATTGGTGGCTATTTGGGAACTATTTTTTCCCATGTCTCTATATTCTTGCATTAGTAATAAACTAATTTTCATTGTAGCATATTTCCTCAGCTATTCTAACAGTTTATTCTTCTACATAGTCATTAATATCACAGTCTCACATCTCCTTCACCCCCCAAAATAATCATTGTTATTTTCCCAGCAATTATCCATCAACTAATTTTGGAAGTATTGATATCTTTACCATAGTGAGGAGTATTGTTTTTGCCATCTATGTAAGCCTACCCACCACCACCACCACCCCGCCCTCCCCCAAGTCTTTGTTTATGCTATTGCTTCGGCTTAAAGCACCTTTTCTCCTTCTCTTCAATGGCTCATTTTAAAGTCTCAGTTTAAATGTCTCAGTGTAAATGTTCAGATCTCAGTTTATATGTGACTTCTTCAGAGAAAAAACCTTTCTTTGATCACCCAATCTAAAGTAACTCCTACTTCCAGCACCTACAAACTCTGGATCACATTGCCCTGGGTTGTTTCTTTTGCAGCACATATAACTTTTTTGAAATTATTTTATTTTACATTTGTTTATGTCTCCCCGGTCAGAATAGAAAAATCATGAAGGAAAGAATATTATCTTTTTCAGTGCTTTTTCCCCATCATCTAACACAATCCTTGGTACACATCGATGTTCTAGAATTTTTTGCTGAATGAACAATGGATGAGTGAATAAAGTCAGCTCAGAGAAAATCTCTTCTGCTTCGTGCTTGATGTAATGCTATACCAGTCCTGAAACTGCAGCCTTGATTGTTGTGTAGAGTCACATGTGGTATCTAGTGGTATCCAGATTCCCAATGCCTCCCCACTCCCAAGCCAGACTCCACTATTGACACTATCAATTGTAATCGTGTTTGGGACCTTTGTGGCTTCTTTCAATTTTTTCCCACTGTAAGTTAGGTCACAGAAATCTCTCAGAGTTTGTACAGTGGTTGGCCCCTTGGATGCAAGGGATCCCCCCACCATTTTTGTTTTTCTTTCAGTTCAATTAGATCCTGGAAAAGGGATCAAGACATTAGTTCTTGGGTCATCTTTCTGTCAAGATCACTTATTAATTATAACATTAAATTCCTCTATATCATGATTTATTTATTTTTTCTGTTAATGTGATCTATAAAATACTTGCAGGACATTTTTAAGTATCCTGCTATGAATGTGTTTCTCTTGATTTTTCTTATAGCTGTATTTATTTAAAAATACATTGCAAGGTTATTTCATTTGGTACATTACAGCTTTTGAGTCCTGAACTCTAACATTTGTTTTGAAATTTACTATATTTTTCTGGTTTAATGCAATCATTGTCCTTGAAATTCAAAATTTTTACCAAAATATGTCTAGGTGTTACACTTCTCCCTCCTCTCTCCCCTCATCCCCTCTACACACATACACAGAGTAAATTTAACTATTAGCCATCCCTTTCAAATTAAAAAGTCAAATATTTGTTCAGCTCAGGAAAATTTCTCTCCACTGTTCTTTGCTTTTATTACATCATGTCTGTTCTCTTCTTCTAAAATTCCTACTTTCTGTGTATTGGATTCCTTGAATTTGTCCACAATGTCTCTCATATTTTCTTTTACTGTGTTTCACCAATTTACCATTTCCTCAGAGTTCCAAATGCATTTCTTGAATCCATATGCAACTTTTTAAATTCAATTATTAGCTTATTATATGGTACTTCTTTGAAGTGTTAAATTTAACAATCCTACTTAAAAAAAAATCTGTGTGTGTGTGTGTGTGTGTGTGTTTGTAATTGCTATTCATCTCTCATAATTACTCATTCTAGTGTTGTTTTATTTATTTTTTGGATCCATTATATTCTTAAATCCTGTTGAAAAAAATCTTAAAACTTCCATAATGCTCTTCTGTTACTTGAATACTCTTCTGGCTCTTGATAATTTCCTTTGTTGGAACTGCAGCATATTTTCATATATTGGGTGATGTTTTTCCATTTCTCTTTAAAATTTTTCACATCAGAATATCTATGGTGTTCATTACTTTGCCAAAGTTCAGTAGAAATTGAGATAGATTCTGTAAGAAATTGGTATAGATCTTTGCATAAATTTTTCAGATCTAGATGCAAAGAAGAGGGAATTTTTATAATTATTGTAAATTTATATTGTTAGTGACTTCATAATCTGGAGGGATTGAGAAAGGATCCAGGGCCCTGAACAGACAAAGTAGGAAACTTTGCCACTGTGCTATGCAAATTCAGTGCAAACAAGCACTAGAAGCAAGCCCACAATAATCAGCTTCCCTGTACCAAGAATAAGTCGTGGCAGTCTCCAGCTTCTTAGTGATGCTGCCTGTAGCAGTGACTTTTGGCTTCCAGTAGGCTTTCACTGTCAGTTCAGTTAATCTCACTTTCCCCCAGGTCTAATTATAGGTCTAGATGCTGTGTATGAACACAGGTCAGGTAGCATTAATGTGGTATGCCCCTCAATGTTCTTTGGCCCATTCTAGCAATCAGCCTTCTTCTTTAAACTTTAAGAAGTACCACTGAAATTGGCTCACTTTACTTCTCAGACTTTTTTTTTTTATAGGAAGCATTTTTCTGTTCAGGGTTCTATTCTTTCCTTCTTCCTTCACCTGGTCCCCTCTTATTTTAACTAACAGGAAATCCTAAAAGTTTGTGGTACATCAATTGGCAGTTTTCCACCTTGTTTTCTCAGGGGGGATGTGACGAATTACTGTGCTACTGCCACAGTTTCAATGGAAGGCATTCCTTTTCCTTCTTCTAGGCTTCCCCTCTACTTAATTTCCTTTGAAATATTAGAATTACTAGGAAAAACTTGGAATTATTCAGCAAATACTTATAGTACAGTATTGACATTCTGGTTTGTTATTAAGATAAAATTATCCTGGTAAGGTGATCCATTAAGGCATTATTAGACATTATACTCTTTTCAAAATTCAACAAATATTTAATCATAAAAGTAAATGAGATACAATCATAAAAATGAGTATATTTGTTGTCATTTAACAGAAAGAGGGAATTAGGAAGCAAAATTTAGTTTTATTTAAGGATTATTAATAAGAAGCATGTGATATTATGAGCACCTGTATAAGCAAAAACAAACTCAGTGGAACTCTAGTGAGAGACTTCTTACCAAGGTGCAGAATGAGGATTCTGAGTCCCTAAGTCAAGACACAGAAGGCAAAAATAAGGTTACCAAAATGGGGACCGGGAAAATGGGGATTGGAAAGCAACTGGGAATATACTGTGCTGACTCACAGTATTACCTAGGGTTGGATGTACCTTTTTCTTTTTCCTTTTGGCATCATCATTATATTATAGTATTCCCAGTACTCGAAGATTAAGATATTTTCTTAAAGGTTTTCCAGTTAGTATTTGTGCATGTACACAAAGGTGAATGTTTGAATGACAAGAAATCGATGCTGGTCAAAGCTAGTTATTTAACTGCTGAATAAGGATTTTCTATTGCTTTCCATGTGGCCACCCTCCAGCAATGGTGGGTCAAGTCCTTCTCACACTTTGAATTTCTCTTATATCAACTTCTGCCCCATCTTTCTGACTTCGTCCTTTCCTTCTGCTTTTCAGGGCCCACCTGGATATTTCAAGATCCATGATAATCTCCCTATGTTAAAGTCAGCTGATTACCAACCTTAATTATATCAGCAAAGTCCCTCCTCAACAGTACCTAGGATTGAAAAACCTGGTCATGGGTATCTTGGGGTAAGGAAATCTGTTTACTTTCAAAGGTATACAGGGCAGATTATCATAAGGGAGAGACCTATGCTTCACAGCTTTGCTAGCTTTCTTCTTTACTCGCTGCTATTTTCTTTTACACATTCTTTTTTGCATTTATAAATATTATAGATTTGCAAGGCTGACTTCTTAAACTTGACCTGGCTATACAAAAAGAGAGAAATTCAAAAAGTTCCAAAAATTTGAATCACTGACCAAAATAGAGTCCAGGAAGTTACTAGCCATTGAGTTTTACATAATTTCGTATGATATAAAGTGCACAAAAAGCCCTATTAAAATACCACTGCAAGTTAATCATGAAAAGACCCTTTAGAATTCTTAGAGATGCTCATTTTGTAGAGAAATGGGGAAACAGAAATGTCAGCACTGGAAGCTGAAAGGGCACAGATCTCCTGGTAATGAGAGAGGCAGCTGTTTCAATACAAATTTATTTTTAAAGTAAAATGTCCCATTGTGCCCTGGAATCCCTAATTAATTATGGTGAAGAACCAGAGTTTACTGCTTTTTAACCATCCAGAAAAAAAAATGATCTTCAACAACTAGGTATGATCTAAGGAAACTTTAGAGATTTATAAGTGATCTAAGACATAGAGCAAGCTACATTGTCAATTAGCAGTTCCCCAAATGGACAGAAAGTCAGACAAATGAGTTTATTTTTTATCTAAATCTCTAGAAATGTTAGTAAGTCATTGAAACTGTCTCTCTTTAAAATGTTTAAGATTCAAAATAGGTACCTGGCTTCTTTAGACAGTATGATATAATTAACAGAGTATAACCTTTGAAGACAGACAAAACTGGGCCCAAACCTTGGCTTTCTCACTTAGTAAAATGTATATGTATGAGAAACCACAACAAGATGGGTAGGAGGGGCAGAGACCCAGTATAGTCAAGACCCACACCCCTAGGAAGGTGACCCACAAACGGGAAGATAATCACAACTGCAGAGATTCTCCCCAAGGAGAGAGGAATCTGAGCCCCACATCAGGCTCCCTATCCCTGGGGTTCTGCATCGGGAAGATGAGCCCCTGAACATCTGGCTTTGTAGGCCAGTGGGGCTTGCATACGGGAAAGCCATATGGCTGTAGGAAACAGAGACTCTACTCATAAAATGGTGCATGGAAAATCTCACACACTCCAAGACCCAGTGCAGAAGGAGTAATTTGAAAGGAACCTGGTCTGAACCACTAACTGGTCTTGGAGAGCCTTCCAGAGAGGCAGGAGGCAAGTGGAGCTCACACTGGGGACACAGATGCTGGTGGCAGCCATTTTGGGGAGCTCCTACTACCATGAGAACCCTGGTGCTGACAAGAGACATTTTGGAGTCCTCCCTCTAGCCTGTTAGCGCTGGGAGCTTACCCACCCACCGGGGGGCTGACAACAGCCCCAGGCCCCCCGGGCCCCACAGCCAGCTGTTCTGGGACTCTGCTCCACCTACCAGAAGGCCCAGGAATCAGCCTCACCTGCCAGTAGGCCAGCACCAGACCTAGGAATGCCCAGGGCCTACTAATAGCCCCACCAGGACCTGGCCTTGCCCAACAACAGGCCAGGACCAGCCCCAGGAACCCCCAGGCCCTACTGCTAGCCACTTCAGGACACAGCCCTGCCCACCAGTAAGCCAACAATAGGACTAGGATACCCTGGGCACCACACCTAGCATGCTAGGACAGGGCTCTGCCCACCAGTAGCCAACAGCATCCACATGAGGCAGGGCTGGGTAACTATCTGGGCTGGGGCCAGTCCAGCCTACCAGTGCATCTGCAGTAGTCAGCCCCACCACAACAGAAGGGCCCATGCAGCCCACATGGGGACACCCCTAGAGAAACAGCTCCAGTGACCAGAGGGTAGTGTGCTACTGGGTCGCACAGGACATCTCCTACATAAAGCTACTTCTCCAAAGTCATAAATGTAAACCACCTACCTAACACATTGAAATAAAAACAGAGAATTAGGTGAAATGAGGCAACAGAGGAATATGTTCTAAATAAAGGAACCAGATAAAATCCCAGAAGAACTAAGCAAAGTAGTGATAAGCAATCAACCAGATAAAGAGTTCAAGGTAATGATCATAAAGATGCTCAAAGAGCTTGAAGAAGAACGGATGAACACAATGAGAAGTTTAACAAAGAGTTAGAAAATATAAAGAACCAAACAGAGCTGAAGAATATAATAATTGAACTAAAAGATACACTAGAAGGAATAAAGAGTAGATTAGTATACACACACACACACACACACACACACACACACACACACATATTTCTAAAGATGCCACCAAAAAACTACTAGAAGTAATAAATGAATTGAGCAAAGAAGCTGCAGGATACAAAAGTAATATGCAGAAATATGTTGTGTTTCCATACAGTAGCAACAACCTATCAGAAAGAGAAATTAAGGAAACAATCCCATTTACAATTTCATCAAAACAAATGAACTAACAAAACAAAAGAGAAACAGTCTTATAGATACAGAGAATAAACAGATGATTGCCAGTTGGGAGTTAGGATAAGTAAACTAGGTGAGGGAGACTAAGAGGTAAAAACTTCCACTTACAAAATAAATGATTCATGAGGATGAAATGTACAGCATGGAGAATTTAGTCAATAATATTGTAATAACTTTGGTGACATATGGTAATTATACTTATCATGGAAATCATTTTCTAATGTATAAAAATACCAAATCACTATGTTGTGCACCTGGAACTAACATAGTATTGTAGGTCAACTATACCTAAAGAAAGAAGGAAAGAAAGAAAGAAAGAAAGAAAGAAAGAAAGAAAGAAAGGAAGGAAGGAAGGAAGGAAGGAAGGAAGGGAAGAAGGAAGAAAGGGTGAGGCAATGATGGACTAGGCAATATCAGTTATCATTTACTCTTTATTGTAGCAAACTACAAGATTCAACTAAGGAGTTGGGAGAAATTCATGTCTAAGTAGATATTTAATCAACTGGGTCAAAACTTCTGCATAACTTTATCTGTATTAGAGGATACTAAAAAAAAAACCTCCAAATATTATTACTGCATCAAAGAAAAAGGGGAAATTTTCAAGGAGAGACCTTCTCAGACTCTTCTTAAAGTTGTCACTGATTAGCAAATTCAGAGTTCCACTTTAATATTTTCTCACAAGCAGGAAGAAAATTGTGCCCTTCTGATGCTGCCTGACTCCAGATCTGTTTGGCTCACAAAATGTATTTCTGTACAATTAAGAATTCTTACTTGTATAAGTATATGAAGCTACAAAATGTTGTGATACTTGTAAACTTCTTCCTCTTTCTTTTTGTTTGCTTTTATAAATGTGTTTACATATACTTAACAACTAACTTAAAAATCACAGTTCAGCTTAATGCAAAAGTATCTATTTAACACGACAAAGCCACTTGGCACATAAATAGTATGGACCAGGTTTTATAAAATTGTTCAACTTCCTTTAAACTCCAAATGGGTCATATGCATTTAGAGAAAATTAATCTAAACCACATTTAAATGACTGGCTCTGAAATATCCATCAAATCCCAGAATGGGGATTTGGAAGTCATTGTTGACTGTTTCTTATGCAGAGGAGACCAACACATATCCTAGGTTGCAAAACCACAGAACATCTGTACCTGGAACTACGTGCAATTACAATCACTGGATCACAAGGAAGACCCCACAGAATGGGGTAGGAGAAACTTAAATAATCACAGAATAGGAGATGTTGCCATAGAAGAACAACCTTAAACTAGGATTTTCCAGTGAAGTGTTACTCTATAGGTTCTTGTTTTATAAAACTAGGGGCAATGTTGAAAGCGTGAAACAGGTATTTTTAGGACCATGAGAAAGAAAAATTATTTTCCACAGGAGATTGAATGGCTGACCAAAGAGAGCACGGATGTTGAAGTAAAACAGGTTTGAGTGAGAGTGAGTTCCAACACTTACCCGTTGTGTGGCTCTAGGCAAGTTATTTTGTCTCTGAATCCCATCTCTTCACCTAAAGAATAAGGATAATGACTATAACTTGTTTTGGGAGCTAAATGAGATATTATTTTTATTCTAGACATTTAATGGGAATTTATTAAATGTTACTTCACCATTTTACACATAAAAAATAAAGCAGAATTACTAATAAAAAGGCATATGCTAATGATACAAATAGTTTAAAGAAACATAATTACAAGAGTGATACATCCATTGTAGATTTTTAAACAGAAATTAGGAATATTAGACGCAGATGTAGAGAACGGACATGTGGACACAGGGGGAGGAGAAGGGGAGGTGGGATGAACTAGGAGATTGGGATTGACATATGTACACTACCATGTGTAAAATAGATAGCTAGTGGGAACCTGCTGTATAGCACAGGGAGCTCAGAGGTGACCTAGATGTGTGGGATGGGGGGACAGTGGGAGGTCGGTCCAAGAGGGAGCAGATATATGTATACATATAGCTGATTCACTTTGCTGTACAGCAGAAACAAACACAACATTGTAAGGCAACTATACCCCCAAGTTAAAAAATAAAAAGGAGCCGGAGGAAGATGGCGGAAGAGTAAGACGCGGAGATCACCTTCCTCCCCACAGATACATCAGAAATTCATCTACACGTGGAACAACTCCAACAGAACACCTACTGAATGCTGACAGAAGACCTCAGACCCCCCAAAAGGCAAGAAACTCCCCACATACCTGGGTAGGTCAAAAGAAAAAAAGAATAAACAGAGACAATAGGATATGGACGGGACCTGCACCAGTGGGAGGGAGCCGTGAAGGAGGGAAGGTTTCTACACACTACAAGCCCCTTCGAGGGCGGAGACTGCAGGTGGCGGAGGGGGAAAGCTTCGGAGTAGCGGAGGAGAGCACAGCAACAGGGGTGTGGAGGGCAAAGCAGAGAGATTTTGGCACAGAGGATCGGTGCCCTCAGGCACACACCAGCCCGAGAGACTTGTCTGCTCGGCCGCCAGGGCGGGCGGGGCTGGGAGCTGAGGCTCGGGTATCGGCTTTCAGTCGGAGCGCAGGGAGAGGTCTGGGGCTGGCGGCAGGAAGAGAGCCTGAAGGGGTTAGTGCTAGCCCGGAGGGAGTCTGGGGAAAGGGTCTGGAGCTACCGGAGAGGCAAGAGACTTTTTTCCCTTTTGTTGCCTGCTGCGCGAGGAGAGGGCATTCCCCTCCCTCCCCTCTGCCTGAGTGAGCCAGAGCCCCCGAATCAGCGGCTCCTTTAAACCCGTCCTGTCTGAGCGAAGAACGGACGCCCTCCGGCGACCTACGCGCAGAGGCGGGGCCAGGTCCGAGGCTGAGACCCGGGAGCTGTGAGAGCAGAGACAGGGAAATCTCTCTGTGCAGCCTCCGAGGCAGCGGATTAAAGCTCCACGGTCCATTTGATGTGCCCTGCGTCTGTGGAGTGCATGAATGGACAGCGAATCATCCCAAATTGAGGAAGTGGACCTTGAGGACAAGATTTAAGACTTTCCCCCCCTTTTTTTCTTTTTTTTTTTTTTTTTTCCTCTTTTTACAACGAATTATCTCAAATTAAGGAGGTGGACTTAGCAAGATTTCAGACTTTTCGCCCTTTTCCTCTTTTTACAACGAATTATCCCAAATCGAGGAGGTGGACTTGGAGAGCAAGATTTTTGATTTTTCCCCCTGCTCTCTTTTTGTGAATGTGTATGTGTAATCTTCTGTGTAAGATTCTCTCTGTATAGCTTTGCTTCCACCATATGTCCCAGGGTTCTTTCGGTCCGTGTTTTTTTTCAATAATTACTTTTTAATTTTAATAACGCTACTATATTTCATACTTTATTCTATTTTACTTTACCTGCTCTTTCTTTTTTTCCTCCCTTCCCTTCCTCCCTCCCTCCCTCCGCTCCTCCTTTCCTTCTTTTTCTTTCCTCCATCCCTCCCTCCCTCCCACCCTTCTTCTTTCCACTTTCTTTTTCTTTCCTTCCTCCCTCCCTCCCTCCCTCCTGTCTTTCTTTCTTTCTTTCCTTCCTCCCTCCCTCCCTCTCTTCTTCCATTCACTCTTCCTTTTGTTTTCATTCCTCCCTCCCTCTCTCCTTTCTTTCCTTTCTTTCCATTCTTCCTCCCTCCCTCCTTTCTTTCTTACTTCCTTCCTTCCTTACTTCCCTTCTTCCTTTCTTTCAATCTCTCTTTCTTTCTTCTACTAATTATTTCTTTCTACTTTTTCTCACTGTTATTCTGAGCCGGGTGGATGAAAGGCTCTTGGTGCTGCAGCCAGGAGTTAGTGCTGTGCCTCTGAAGTGGGAGAGCCAACTTCAGGACACGGGTCCACAAGAGACCTCCCAGCTCCACATAATATCAAGCAGCGAAAATCTCCCAGGGATCTCCATCTCAACACCAGCACCCAGCTTCAGTCAACGACCAGCAAGCTACAGTGCTGGTCACCCTATGCCAAGCAACTAGCAAGGCAGGAACACAACCCCACCCATTAGCAGAGAGGATACCTAAAAACATAATAAGGCCACAGGCACCCCAAAACACACCACCAGACGTGGACCTGTCCACCAGAAAGACAAGATCGAGCTTCAACCACCAGAACACAGGCATTAGTCCCCCCCACCAGGAAGCCTACACAACCTACTGAAACAACCTTAGCCACGGGGGACAGACACCAAAAACAACGGGAACTACGAATCTGCAGCCTGCAAAAAGGAGACCCCAAACACAGTAACATAAGCAAAATGAGAAAGCAGAAAAACACACAGCAGGTGAAGGAGCAAGATAAAAACCTACCAGACATAACAAATGAAGAGGTAATAGGCAGTCTACCTGAAAAAGAATTCAGAATAATGATAGTAAAGCTGATCCAAGATTCTATCTCCCAGATCCAAAATCTTGGAAATAGAATAGACAATATGCAAGAAACAGTTAACAAGGACCTAGAAGAACTAAAGATGAATCAAGCATCGATTAAAAACACAATAAATGAAATGAAAAATACTCTAGATGGGATCAATAGCAGAATAACTGAGGCAGAAGAACGGATAAGTGAGGTGGAAGATAAAATAGTGGAAATAACTGATGCAGAGAAAAATAAAGAAAAAAGAATGAAAAGAACAGAGGACAGTCTCAGAGACCTCTGGGACAACATTAAACGCACCAACATTCGAATTATAGGGGTTCCAGAAGAAGAAGAGAAAAAGAAAGGGACTGAGAAAATATTTGAAGAGATTATAGTTGAAAACTTCCCTAATATGGGAAAGGAAATAGTTAATCAAGTCCAGGAGGCACAGAGAGTCCCATACAGAATAAATCCAAGAAGAAATACGCCAAGACACATATTAATCAAACTGTCAAAAATTAAACACAAAGAAATCATATTAAAAGCAGCAAGGGAAAAACAACAAATAACACACAAGGGAATCCCCATCAGGTTAACAGCTGATCTCTCAGCAGAAACTCTACAAGCCAGAAGGGAGTGGCAGGACATAATTAAAGTGATGAAGGAGAGAAACCTGCAACCAAGATTACTCTACCCAGCAAGGATCTCATTCAGATTTGATGGAGAAATTAAAACGTTTACAGACAAGCAAAAGCTGAGAGAGTTCAGCACCACCAAACCAGCTTTACAACAAATGCTAAAGGAACTTCTCTAGGCAAGAAACACAACAGAAGGACTATACCTACAATAACGAACCCAAAGCCATTAAGGAAATGGGAATAGGAACATACATATCAATAATTACCTTAAATGTAAATGGACTAAATGCTCCCACCAAAAGACACAGAGTGGCTGAATGGATACAAAAACAAGACCCATATATATGCTGTCTACAAGAGACCCACTTCAGACCTAGAGACACATACAGATTGAAAGTAAGGGGATGGAAAAAGATATTCCATGCAAATGGAAATCAAAAGAAAGCTGGAGTAGCAATTCTTATATCAGACAAAATAGACTTTAAAATAAGACTATTAGAAGAGACAAAGAAGGACACTACATAACGATAAAG
Source organism: Hyperoodon ampullatus (assembly GCF_949752795.1). Classification (NCBI taxonomy): domain Eukaryota; kingdom Metazoa; phylum Chordata; class Mammalia; order Artiodactyla; family Ziphiidae; genus Hyperoodon; species Hyperoodon ampullatus. The sequence continues at coordinate 108,853,138 of NC_136913.1, read as the reverse complement.
GGATCGATCCAAGAAGAAGATATAACAATTGTAAATATTTATGCACCCAACATAGGAGCACCTCAATACATAAGGCAAATACTAACAGCCATAAAAGGGGAAATCGACAGTAACACAATCATAGTAGGGGACTTTAACACCCCACTTTCACCAATGGACAGATCATCCAAAATGAAAATAAATAAGGAAACACAAGCTTTAAATGATACATTAAACAAGATGGACTTAATTGATATTTATAGGACATTCCACCCAAAAACAACAGAATACACATTTTTCTCAAGTGCTCATGGAACATTCTCCAGGATAGATCATATCTTGGGTCACAAATCAAGCCTTGGTAAATTTAAGAAAATTGAAATTGTATCAAGTATCTTTTCCGACCACAATGCTATGAGACTAGACATCAATTACAGGAAAAGATCTGTAAACAATACAAACACATGGAGGCTAAACAATACACTACTCAATAACGAAGTGATCACTGAAGAAATAAAAGAGGAAATTAAAAAATACCTAGAAACAAATGACAATGGAGACACGACGAACCAAAACCTATGGGACGCAGCAAAAGCAGTTCTAAGGGGGAAGTTTATAGCAATACAATCCCACCTTAAGAAACAGGAAACATTTCGAGTAAACAACCTGACCCTGCACCTAAAGCAATTAGAGAAAGAAGAACAAAAAACCCCCAAAGTTAGCAGAAGGAAAGAAATCATAAAGATCAGATCAGAAATAAATGAAAAAGAAATGAAGGAAACGATAGCAAAGATCAACCAAACTAAAAGCTGGTTCTTTGAGAAGATAAACAAAATTGACAAACCATTAGCCAGACTCATCAAGAAAAGAAGGGAGAAGACTCAAATCAGTAGAATTAGAAATGAAAAAGGAGAAGTAACAACTGACACTGCAGAAATACAAAAGATCATGAGAGATTACTATAAGCAACTGTATGCCAATAAAATGGACAACCTGGAAGAAATGGACAAATTCTTAGAAATGCACAACCTACCAAGACTGACTCAGGAAGAAATAGAAAATATGAATAGACCAATCACAAGCACTGAAATTGAAACTGTGATTAAAAATCTTCCATCAAACAAAAGCCCAGGACCAGATGGCTTCACAGGCGAATTCTATCAAACATTTAGAGAAGAGCTAACACCCATCCTTCTCAAACTCTTCCAAACAATATCAGAGGAAGGAACACTCCCAAACTCATTCTACGAGGCCACCATCACCTTGATACCAAAACCAGGCAAGGATGTCACAAAGAAAGAAAACTACAGGCCAATATCACTGATGAACATAGATGCAAAAATCCTCAACAAAATACTAGCAAACAGAATCCAACAGCACATTAAAAGGATCATACACCATGATCAAGTGGGGTTTATTCCAGGAATGCAAGGATTCTTCAATATACGCAAATCAATCAATGTGATACACCATATTAACAAGTTGAAGGAGAAAAACCATATGATCATCTCAATAGATGCAGAGAAAGCTTTCGACAAAATTCAACACCCATTTATGATAAAAACCCTGCAGAAAGTAGGCATAGAGGGAACTTTCCTCAACATAATAAAGGCCATATATGACAAACCCACAGCCAACATTGTCCTCAATGGTGAAAAACTGAAACCATTTCCACTAAGATCAGGAACAAGACAAGGCTGCCCACTCTCACCACTCTTATTCAACCTAGTTTTGGAAGTTTTAGCCACAGCAATCAGAGAAGAAAAGGAAATAAAAGGAATCCAAATTGGAAAAGAAGAAGTAAAGCTGTCACTGTTTGCAGATGACATGATACTATACATAGAGAATCCTAAAGATGCTACCAGAAAACTACTAGAGCTAATCAATGAATTTGGTAAAGTAGCAGGATACAAAATTAATGCACAGAAATCTCTGGCATTCCTGTACACTAATGATGAAAAATCTGAAAATGAAATCAAGGAAACACTCCCATTTACCATTGCAACAAAAAGAATAAAATATCTAGGAATAAACCTACCTAAGGAGACAAAAGACCTGTATGCAGAAAATTATAAGACACTGATGAAAGAAATTAAAGATGATATAAATAGATGGAGAGATATACCATGCTCCTGGATTGGAAGAATCAATATTGTGAAAATGACTCTACTACCCAAAGCAATCTACAGATTCAATGCAATCCCTATCAAACTACCACTGGCATTTTTCACAGAACTAGAACAAAAAATTTCAAAATTTGTTTGGAAAAACAAAAGACCCCGAATAGCCAAAGCAATCTTGAGAACGAAAAACGGAGCTGGAGGAATCAGGCTCCCTGACTTCAGACTATACTACAAAGCTACAGTAATTAAGACAGTGTGGTACTGGCATAAAAACAGAAAGATAGATCAGTGGATCAGGATAGAAAGCCCAGAGATTAACCCACGCACATATGGCCAACTTATCTTTGATAAAGGAGGCAGGAATGTACAGTGGAGAAAGGACAGCCTCTTCAATAAGTGGTGCTGGGAAAACTGGACAGGGACATGTAAAAGTATGAGATTAGATCATTCCCTAACACCATACACTAAAATAAGCTCAAAATGGATTAAAGACCTAAATGTAAGGCCAGAAACTATCAAACTCTTAGAGGAAAACATAGGTAGAACACTCTATGACATAAATCACAGCAAGATCCTTTTGGACCCACCTCCTAGAGAAATGGAAATAAAAACAAAGATAAAGAAATGGGACCTAATGAAACTTCAAAGCTTTTGCACAGCAAAGGAAACCATAAACAAGACCAAAAGACAACCCTCAGAATGGGAGAAAATATTGGCAAATGAAGCAACTGACAAAGGATTAATCTCCAAAATTTATAAGCAGCTCATGCAGCTCAATAGCAAAAAAACAAACAACCCAATCCAAAAATGGGCAGAAGACTTAAATAGGCATTTCTCCAAAGAAGATATACAGACTGCCAACAAACACATGAAAGAATGCTCAACATCATTAATCATTAGAGAAATGCAAATCAAAACTACAATGAGATATCATCTCACACCAGTCAGAATGGCCATCATCAAGAAATCTAGAAACAATAAATGCTGGAGAGGGTGTGGAGAAAAGGGAACACTCTTGCACTGCTCGTGGGAATGTGAATTGGTACAGCCACTATGGAGAACAGTATGGAGGTTCCTTAAAAAACTAAAAATAGAACTACCATATGACCCAGCAATCCCACTACTAGGCATATACCCTGAGAAAACCATAATTCAAAAAGAGACATGTACCAAAATGTTCATTGCAGCTCTATTCACAATAGCCCGGAGCTGGAAACAACCTAAGTGTCCATCATCGGATGAATGGATAAAGAAGATGTGGCACATATATACAATGGAATATTACTCAGCCATAAAAAGAAACGAAACTGAGCTGTTTGTAATGAGGTGGATAGACCTAGAGTCTGTCATACAGAGTGAAGTAAGTCAGAAAGAGAAAGACAAATACTGTATGCTAACACATATATATGGAATTTAAAAAAAAAAAAAATGTCATGAAGAACCTAGGGGTAAAACGGGAATAAAGACACAGACCTACTTGAGAATGGACTTGAGGATATGGGGAAGGGGAAGGGTAAGCTGTGACAAAGGGAAAGAGAGGCATGGACATATATACACTACCAAACGTAAGGTAGATAGATAGTGGGAAGCAGCCGCAGAGCACAGGGAGATCAGCTCGTTGCTTTGTGACCGCCTGGAGGGGTGGGATGGGGAGGGTGGGAGGGAGGGAGATGCATGAGGGAGGGGATGTGGGAACAGATGTATATGTATGACTGATTCACTTTGTTATAAAGCAGAAACTAATAAAAAAAATAAAATAAAAAAAAAATAAAAAGAAATATCAAAAAAAAGAAAGAATAAAAATTGTCAGAAGAATCATAAGTTCTGAGGATCTAATATATAGCATGGTGACTAAAGTTAAAAATATGGTTTTGTATACATGAAAGTTGCTGAGAGCAGATCATAAGCATTCTCACCACACACACAAAAGAAGAGTTTACGTGAGGTGATGGATGTGTTTATTATCTTGACCTTGGTAATCACTTCATAATGTATATGTATACCAAATCATCACACTGCATATTTTAAACATATAATTACAATTGCCAATTAGTCCTCAATGAAATTAAAAAAAGAAAGATATCCCAAGCCTTTTGAGGTAAATATTTAAGAAGATATTTTAGAGGAAATCTTGGCCCAAATGTCAGGGAAAGAGACTTTTTCTCTCTCCACAGCTGGATCCAAATAAACAGATTCTTTCTATAAGGCAGTGAATGACAATTTCTGAGCTCTCAGAGATAAACATTGCTCCAAAGAGATTTCCATAAAGTTTCTTTATTTTCTATTTAGGATAATATTAAACAACAACCAGTTATTATCCACCCTGGCTTCTCAGCCCTCCTCCAGTGATGAGGTTTCCCTAACCAATGTTTAACTGTTTCAAATGTCCAAGCAGAGAATCAAAACAGTCTCCTGCCTTAGCCTAAAAGTGGTTTGTCTGTGGTCAGTCATTACGGGCATGGTCTGCTCCCTGATCCTCTCCTTTCACAAAATCTACCTCCCTTTTTTATGCCTAAATTGACTGCTAGTCAAGACACTCAATTATAATTTTTCCTCAATTAAGCATTGAGACAAGAGCTTCCTACAATTACAGAGATGTTTACAAATTAGCATGTATACAGAACTTCTCATGGTATTTATAACATAACCCATAAAGGCTAGGGAACACCCCATGATCTCTTCCATTCCTCATTTATAACATAAAGAAATTATTTCTTTGGGATGAAAAGCCTAAATTTTGCTATACTATGACATCCTAGTAATATTTCCAAATCCTTATGCTCCCAGATGAAGAATTCACTGTCCGGTGGAAAATAGCCAAGAAAGCACTTGATTCTGCAGGATTGTCCTAGAGTCCCTGGAACAAAGGGAAGTCAGTCATGCTTCTCTTTGGATTTCTTGTGTTTTACTGGGCTGTATGAACTATGATTCTGACCCAGTCTGCTATTTGTTTTTCTTAGAAAATTATTTCAGTTAGTTTGCTCTCTTACAGGGCAAATAAACCCTGAGTATTCCATTCAAGAGTGGTTGTAGTGAACAAAAACAGAGCAGCTTATTAGTAATTTTGGTTCTCTTTCTACTTGTAACTTTAGATGAGAAATAGTTTGCATATACTACTAAGTAAAGAAAGAACAATATACAAAATTGAATGAATAGCATGATCACAACCTTTTAAATTCCGTAAGAAAATGTAATAAAGAAAATATCCTCAAGTACATTGATTTGAGGGGTAGGCTTATGTGTTATTTTAACATTTTTTTAGGACACAATCCATTTAAAATTAAAAAATAAGTTAGATACACATTTAAGAAAAAAGCTCTACAGCAATTCCAAGAATTGTGAAACATTTTGGATGCCATGACATCTGATATGTTTGGAAGTGGCTGTATGGAAAGTAAGCCACCTCTAATTGTGATTTGAAAGTAAGTAATGTGGAAATATCCCTTTGCCTCAGATTAGTTTCTCCGCAAACTTTCATACAAATGCTTGAATCCCTGAAATTACAGTATTACTTTTCTGGACTATAGAAAATGTCTTTTTAAAAAAAGTGCATACTTTAGAAGGGGAAAACTATCCAACATTTCTTCATAAAGGTTTATAGTTGAAATCTTAAAAACAAAACCATGAGGCCGGTATACAAGATGATTTAGTCAAGGTTTTTAATTGCAGGCAACCAAAACTACTTTAGGATCACTTAGGGAAAAAACATATTTTATTGAAATCTATTTGATAGCTCGTGCAATCACAAAGAAGATGAAAAACGAGGTCTGGGAAATGAGCAGGACAAAGGGAGCAAGGGTACAATGGAGAATACATTCTATTGTAAGTGACAGAAGCAGTGGCAGTAACATCAAATTCAATATTTAAGTGGGTGACAAACTTAGTCAAATGACTATCTACTAGCTAAAAGGTAGGTTGGAGAAGTGGGTATCTTTTTTTTTTTTTCAGTTTCTATCGTGTAAAGTGGGCTCTCTCTCCTGCCAAAATTCATGACGTAAAAAGTTCATCCACATGGGAGTTCAGATGATAAGCACCCAAATATTCACAGCAAATATGATGGGTCAGATAATAACACAGTGATTTAAGAGGGAGTTTTATGTGGGAGGGTACAATATATTACATGTCTTGTATTTGGAATCAAAGGAAATGGAGGTAATAGATATGGCATACAGGGGAAATTTAAGTCAAGCTTGAAGAATTTAGTATAAGGTTCATCTGTAAGATGTTTATGCAAGTAATGTTTGAAAAGATTATCCTTGTGGCAGTGAGAAAAAGTTAGACCTAGGAAATAGAGACAGGAAGTAGGATATCAAAGTCTGGCAATTATCAATGTTCTGTCAACATTTCACCAGGCTCTTCCTAATCATTCTTACCTTATTGCTTCCCTCACTTGTTATGTCATTCCAAAAAGGTCTACTTCCTGCCTCCATATGATTAGTGGTAAACTAATAAACCTTCTAGAATTTATACCATTTCACATGGTTCTAAATTCTCAATATGTGTAGCTGCTGAATAAAGTACATATTATTGATATATATATATATATATATATAGAGAGAGAGAGAGAGAGAGAGAGAGACACCCACCTTTCTGAAAAAAATAAATTTCATTTTCCCTTGACCTACTTTAAATATTGGTTGCACCTCATTTTATACCAGAAGAATCTTCAACGAACTATTGATTTTAACTGCATTCTATAAGCATATCTCTAAGCAATGCCTTATATAAATTCATTTCACTATTAGAAAAGAGCTTTGCAGCAAATCCTTATGTATTTACTACTCCATTTATACATTTTATAAACTCTTATTTTTGATTGTTAATAAAGAGAGGAACATCTGTAATATCAAAGCTTGTACTCTTAGCACACTTACATGGGACATTTAATCCTTGACATGTTTCTATGTGTCATATTAACTTCAATATGCCAGACCCAGTGTATTATGGGAGGATTTGGGGATAAAGAGGTTAAAACTTTTGATCAAATACCACTTTCCCATATACTCCAATAACAGATCCTTTCATTTTACCAGCTCAATATTTTGCTCAATCAAAACTATCAATACCATTTTATTGTTTTGCACAGGTAAAACATCAATTTCACCTGTAGAAAACCTAGGTTGGCATGCCTTAATATGTCAGTGTGCCTTTTAGAAATAGTATTTTAGACACCAGATTAAAATACATGCATTAAAAACTTAATTTGTGGATAATACAAATTGCACTGGCCAGGAATACCAAAAATATTTAAAAACCAAAGACCAAAAACATAAAAAAAAGCAAAAAAATAGTACTATAATTTGTCAGAAAAGTCATGTTCTATGGACAATTTTTTATGGTACAGTAAAATATGTGTGTTGACTAGAGTCTTTGCCCATAAACGTTAGTTTAGCTTATCTCAGTATGGAAATGTTTTTAAATAGAGCTTTCTCAGCTACAGAGCTAAGGGGATGCAAGGTAGAGAGCAAGGGTATTGCTTTGTGTGGAATATACTTTTGAACTATAGACAATTTGGCATATAGACATGTTAGCCTCTGGTCTATTCTGTGTATTAGTGAACAGTGGCTTTATCATCCAACAGCTGGGACACATTCTGGGCAGAGCAAAGTTCTGTAAGCTTGTGGTGTAGATTTATTTCATGTATACATTATTAGTGATATCGGTGTAGGTCAAAAGTCCAACAAAGGTCAGAGAGTTGTTTCATTGTTAATCTGGTTTAATGTTGAAACAGTTAGAAATAATACCCAGGGGGAAAAAAGGAGGATGAAATATCCTTCTGACCATGAGGAAGATCTGTTCTTTCATTCTTAGTGAATTAGAATTACCCATGCTTAGAGAAAGGGAAAACATCTCATCCAAAGCTAACAAATTACAGTAGATGCCAAAAGGGGCCTTTTCCAACTGCTAGCGTTACCTATTGATGAGATCAGTCATAGAAGAATTTACAAAATGAGAGAGATAAGCTGTGGCATTATCTGACCTAATCCCTTTTTCTTTAGGCTAAACCATTCAGGATGGATGATTGTCTATTGTCTTGCAGATCTCAAGAAGCCTATAATGCACTTCAGTATCTTATCAATATTTTCTGTTTCTCTAAAAATCATATTTCTCATTTCCACTTAAGGGAATCTCTTCTTGTTTAATAACACATGCACATTTATTCTTTAATATTTCTTCTTACAAGCTTCTTATAATATTAGGGATAGTAATCTAATTAGTCCTTAACCCTTAATTCTGTAAGCTAAACAACCTTAATTCCTTTAACATTCTAAAAATAATATATTGTCTATTATACCAATTATTTCTCTTATTCTCTGAAAAAAACCACCAGTTTCTTCATATTCTTTAAAAATGTGCAACCAAAGTTTCACATAACATATAGAGAAACTACAATATCCAAAGCAAAGAATGGATCTGGAACATGCATTTACAAGGATAAAGAAGTGGTAGGTCTGGTCACCAGAGACATGAAATAACCTAGCAAGAATTTTAATAAAAATTTTATAAATTATAAATTAAAATTCAACAATAGCATATATACTGAAGAACATCTTTCTTGAGGTGAAATCAAATTAACAAACTGTCATCTATGTCTTACTTGATGTGGAAATATTTTCTATAATGCAATTGCATCATTCAAGCATCAATTCTTACATAGTGGCCCTCAGTGTCAGGCCACCAAAGTTTTCTTCCTTCATGGTAATAAAGGTTGGAAAATGAGCATACCATACTTACTGTGTAGTTAATGGCTAAGACAGAGAAATATATAACAGCTCTGAGGTATAGTTAGCATTAAAGTAATGACAATGTTAAATCCACAAATAGCAAAGATGAATTAAGTCAACTGAATCAAGGTTTATTTTGAAGCTAAACAGCCAAAAATAAAATTCTGATGATATTTACATCATCATCTGTAGAAGTCTAAACGTGTTGCAATGGTATCTTGAAACATTATAAAATAATTTTAACAGTAGACATACTTTGTTCCTGTTTTCAGGAGAATATATCTAGTGTTTCACCAATAAATAATCTGCGTTTTTTTTCTGGTGTGTGTGTGTGTGTGTGTGTGTGTGTGTGTATGTGAACATACATATTTTCATTTGGAGCAGGCATAGCATTGTAACAAGATTTTGATATCAAAATCATGAAATCTTTGGGGAATAAATTGTATTGGTTTCCATTATATGTAATAATGTATATATGTTTGTATTATAAAATAAACATGAGCACAAAATACAAAAAAATTCAAACAGTACATGCGGGCATTAAATTAAAAACATAGGGGAGAGGGGGAAGATGGCGGAAGAGTAAGACGCAGAGATCACCTTCCTCCCCACAGATACATCAGAAATTCATCTACACGTGGAACAACTCCTACAGAACACCTACTGAACGCTGACAGAAGACCTCAGACCCCCCAAAAGGCAAGAAACTCCCCACGTACCTGGGTAGGACAAAAGAAAAAAGAAGAAACAGAGACAAAAGAATAGGGACGGGACCTGCACCAGTGGGAGGGAGCCGTGAAGGAGGAAAGGTTTCCACACACTAGAAGCCCCTTCGCGGGCGGAGACTGCGGGTGGCGGAGGGAGGAAGCTTGAAGCCGCGGAGGAGAGCACAGCAACAGGGGTGCGGAGGACAAAGTGGAGAGATTCCTGCACAGAGGATCGGTGCCGAATGGCACTCACCAGAGAGGCTTGTCTGCTCACCCGCCGGGGCGGGCGGGGCTGGGAGCTGAGGCTCGGGCTTCAGTCGGAGCGCAGGGAGAGGACTGGGGTTGGCGGCGTGAACACAGCCTGCAGGGGCTAGTGCACCAGGGCTAGCCGGGAGGGAGACCGGGGAAAAGTCTGGACCTGCCGAAGAGGCAAGAGACTTTTTCTTCCCTCTCTGTTTCCTGGTGCGCGAGGAGAGGGGATTAAGAGCGCTGCTTAAAGGAGCTCCAGAGACGGGCGTGAGCCGCGGCTATCAGCGCTGACCACAGAGATGGGCATGAGACGCCAAGGCTGCTGCTGCCGCCACCAAGAAGCCTGTGTGCGAGCGCAGGTCACTGTCCATGCCCCCTTTCTGGGGAGCCTGTGCAGCCCGCCACTGCCAGGGTCCCCTGATCCAGGGACGACTTCCCCGGGAGAAGGCACGGCGCCTCAGGCTGGTGCAACGTCACGCCGGCCTCTGCTGCCGCAGGCTCGCCCCGCCTCCGTGCCCCTCCCTCCCCCCAGCCTGAGTGAGCCAGAGCCCCTGAAGCAGCGGCTCCTTTAACCCCGTCCTGTCTGAGCGGGAAGAGACACCCTCAGGCGACCTACACGCAGAAGTGGGGCCAAATCCAAAGCTGAACCCTGGGAGCTGTGCGAACAAAGAAGAGAAAGGTAAATTTCTCCTAGCAGCCTCAGGAGCAGCGGATTAAATCCCCACAATCAACTTGATGTACCCTGCATCTGTGGAACACCTGAATAGACAACGAATCATCCCAAATTGAGGAGGTGGACTTTGAGAGCAAGATATATTATTTTTTCCCCTTTTCCTCTTTTTGTGAGTGTGTATGTGTATGCTTCTGTGTGAGATTTTGTCTGTATAGCTTTGCTTTCAGCATTTGTTCTAGGGTTATGTCCGTCCATTTTTTTTGGTGTTTTTTTTTTTACTTTAAAAATTTTTTTTACTTAATAATTAATTTTATTTTAATAATTTATTTTATTTTATCTTACTTTATTTTATTTTATCCTCTTTCTTCCTTTCTTTTCTTTCTTTCTACTTTTTCTCCCTTTTATTCTGAGACGTGTGGATGAAAGGCTCTTGGTGCTGCAGCCAGGAGTCAGTGCTGTGCCTCTGAGGTGGGAGAGCCAACTTCAGGACACTGGTCCTCAAGAGACCTCCCAGCTCCACATAATATCAAACTGCGAAAATCTTCCAGAGATCTCCATCACAACACCAACACCCAGCTTCACTCAACAACCAGCAAGCTACAGTGCTGGACACCCTATGCCAAACAACTAGCAAGAGAGGAACACCACCCCACCCATTAGCAGAGAGGCTGCCTAAAATCCTAATAAGTCCACAGACACCCCAAAACACACCACCAGACATGGACCTGCCCACCAGAAAGACAAGATCCAGCCTCATCCACCAGAAAACAGGCACTAGTCCCCTCCACCAGGAAGCCTACACAACCCACTGAACCAACCTTACCCACTGGGGGCAGACACCAAAAACAACGGGAACTACGAACCTTCAGCCTGCAAAAAGGAGACCCCAAACACAGTAAGATAAGCATAATGAGAAGACAGAAAAACACACAGCACATGAAGGATCAAGATAAAAACCCACCAGACCTAACAAATGGAGAGGAAATAGGCAGTCTACCTGAAAAAGAATTTAGAATAATGATAGTAAAGATGGTCCAAAATCTTGGAAATAGAATAGAGAAAATGCAAGAAACATTTAACAAGGACCTAGAAGAACTAAAGATGAAACAAGCAATGATGAACAACACAATAAATGAAATTAAAAATACTCTAGAAGGGATCAATAGCAGAATAACTGAGGCAGAAGAACGGATAAGTGACCTGGAAGATAAAATAGTGGAAATAACTACTGCAGAGCAGAATAAAGAAAAATGAATGAAAAGAACTGAGGACAGTCTCAGAGACCTCTGGGACAACATTAAATGCACCAACATTCAAATTATAGGGGTCCCAGAAGAAGAAGAGAAAAAGAAAGGGACTGAGAAAATATTTGAAGAGGTTATAGTTGAAAACTTCCCTCATATGGGAAAGGAAATAGTTAATCAAGTCCAGGAGGCACAGAGAGTCCCATACAGGATAAATCCAAGAAGAAACACGCCAAGACACATATTAATCAAACTGTCAAAAATTAAATACAAAGAAAACATATTAAAAGCAGCAAGGGAAAACCAACAAATAACACACAAGGGAATCCCCATAAGGTTAACAGCTGATCTTTCAGCAGAAACTCTGCAAGCCAGAAGGGACTGGCAGGACATATTTAAAGTGATGAAGGCGAAAAACCTACAACCAAGATTACTCTACCCAGCAAGGATCTCATTCAGATTTGATGGAGAAATTAAAACCTTTACAGACAAGGAAAAGCTGAGGGAAGAGATATGGAAACATATGTATATGTATAACTGATTCACTTTGTTATAAAGCAGAAACTAACACACCATTATAAAGCAATTATACTCCAATAAAGATGTTAAAAAAATTAAAAACATAAATAAAAGTCCATATTTATGCTCACCATAGAACAGTGAACTAGACATCCTGAAGAAAAAAAAGGAAAATTCCAGTGTAAAACACACAGATGTTGTTTAAAGTATAAAAAATGTACTTTAAGTATATTGGTGATGTCTTAAGAAAGAGAAATGCCCAAGGCTGCAAAAATGACATAGGGAGTTAAAACAAGTGTGCTAAATGAAATATGGGCTGGAATATGAAGCTGGAGCTTCATGGATAAGTGGCCTATCCCATAAAAAACTGAGAAATTAGACCTTAGGCTTGTGCAAGGTGAGGCAATCCTGAACTGGAAATCTCAGCAAAAGTCCAGATCTTTGAATAGGACACATCCTCAGTGAAATGGTTTTGTGTAACTTTTGTTTTATTTGCTTCAACAAGAAGATAAGATAATTATTGAACAAGAAGGTAAGATAAGAGGGTAATAATTATTTCAAAGGGAGGAAGTAAAATACTAACTCAACCTAAAATACGTGAGACATGAAAGAATGTACCACTTGACAAAAATTCCAGAGAAGTGGCATCTTATGGAGATGGTCAAGTTTATATCAGCAAGCCGGGAAAAGGAATGCCCAGAGAAAATGTTGAAGATATGTGTTGACTGGTAGAGGCAGAGTGAGAGATATGTGTATTTCATCTTAACAGTCTCTTTCATAGGGAAATATCTATGATTTTAAAACTAGCTGAATAATAATAAGTATAAATATATAAATTTAACAATAAAATACTATTGTGGAAACAATTTTTTGCCTTTATATACATAATGTACAAATATTCCAATGAGAGGTAAATGGCATAGTATTATAGAGTAACAGTTAATCCCAAATAAATTATATTTCACTTTATGATGTTGTTCAAATATCATATTTAGACATTCCATCCAGAGTTTTCCTCCCTAGTGTTAGTAAATCAAGAGAACAAGGAGAGATATGGAGGCAAAATACAAGGAAAGTAAGGCCATGTATGGATTATCCACACAGAAATAATTTAAAGTCAATTGTCTGCCTTAATTTCAGTCACCACGTATTGATTAACCTATTTATTTACTTATTTATTTCCTAAAAGGTGAAAACACATTTGGAAAATCTATTTATTATTCTCTGTAGAACTGTGATTTTTAATATAGAAGATACAGCTATGTTAAAAAATATGAGTAATTCTAACTTGTCTTTTTCTATGCTGTTGACATGAGGTATTTCTTCTCTTTTATTATTTCTTGTTATAGTTACTCTATGATTTTGCCCAGCTAGCAATCTTAGTAATTCTTTTATCCAGTGATGGAATTCTTTTAGAGACAATGAGGAAGACTGGATATTTTTGTTCAAAAGAAAAACTACTGTGAGGATTTCTTTGATATATTTTGTAAGAACAATAGCTAAAATGTCACTCAACTGCTACTATATACAATCAAGAAACTTTCAGAGGTTGTAAATAAAATGCAGTTTTAAAGATTGATTTTGACATATATACATAATGAGGGTCTGAATAGGGAGCAAGGTCACTGTTGAAGTAGACTAAAGGGATCTTTATTCTCCAAGCCATTTTCTACTAAAGACAGTCCTTGAAAATCTTTGGCTATATTATTTAGCAGCATATTACCTCAGTACACATGTAATAATAAAAATAAAAGCAATAATTGGGATCTATTGGAATTAATATAAAAATCTTATTGGGAATTCCCTGGTGGTCCAGTGGTTAGGACTCTGTGCTTCCACTGCAGTGGACCCCGGTTCAATCCCTGGTTGGGGAACTAAGATCCTACAAGTTATGTGGTGTGGCCAAAAAAAAAAAAAAATCTTATCAAATGTAAATACGGGATGAAAACCAGCATAAAGTAATGTCAGCAAAAATGACAGAGTAGGGACCTTCTAAAATTCTCTCCTCCCTAAAGGCAATAGAAAAACTGGCAAAACTTATCAGAAACAAATTTTTTAGATATCTGGAAATCGACCAAAGGCTTGCAGCAATTCAGGGAGAAGTTATTCAAGAAAAACAGGGGAATCTCAGTAACAGCAACAAGTTTTGTGGCATTTTAATTTGCCCTATTCCAATCTCCACCTCCAGATTCTCCATAGCTTTGAGAACCAACCAGCCCACATTCACCATGAAATCACCATGAAAACTCAGGCCTTGTGATTGCCAGAAGGAGCAGAATGGAGCTGGAGCTCCTTCAGAGCCTCATTCCCGAAGAATTCACATCATTTGACCTGTCTGGTATTTCCCTGGAATACCATACTTGTGAGGCTGTCTTATTTGATCTGATTTGGAGGTCACCAGGAGTAAAAAGACTTTTCCCAATGGGTGTTTGTCAAAAATGGTTACAGGCAATTGATTAAATTCATGGCTGTCTGAAGCAGTAGGTAACAGTTGGGACACACAACAGGCTAATCACACTGAGACTCTGTACAAGCAGGAAGTGAGGGCTAAAGTGCAGTTGTCAGTTTCATGGCAGAATATTAAAAGTGTCCACCAACATGCACACAGAGTCCCTAGGTAAAAAAATGGAAGACTTATAATATTATGAAATCACTGTATAAATAAATAGCTGACCACTAAGCTAAGGTCGAAGATATTTCCCTGGCTACATATGACAAATAATACCTCAATTTAAGGTGCAGATCTACCAAATCCATGATTCCCCTTGCATTATTTATTTCTGTTAATAAAATGATCAGTCAATCAAATGCTTGTGGAGAAATCTAGGACTCATCTTTATCTTCTCTTAGTTACTTATTCCCCCTGAAATCCAATATATCTATAAGTTCTATCTTCTAAATATACAAGATATGCTCCCTTGTTACAGACTTTTTTCATTCTCCTATCATTTCTGACCTGGTCCATTAACAATAAATGCCCTCCTTAATTCTTATCCTATCTTCAGCCTTTCTTCTTTTATTCCATTCCTCACTTTCCTACTAGTGGTTAAACATATATAATTGACTAATACAGGTATATAATGTTATATTTTAGTTTCCTAGGGCTGCTGTAACAAACTACCACAAACTAAGTGGTTTTAAACAACAGAAATCTATTTTCTTACATTTCTAGAGGCCCAAAGACCAAAATCAATGTGTTGGCAGGGCCACGCTTCCTCTGAAGGTTTTAGGGAAGAATAATCCCTTAATTTTTCCAGGCTGTGGTGCCTCCTTGGTTAGTGAAAGCATAACTCCAATTTCTGCCTCCATCTTCATGTGGCTTTCACCTTTGTGTGTCTGTGTATCAAATTTCCCTCTCCTTTCTCTTATAAAGGAACCTGTCCTTGAAGTTAGGGCCCACCCTACATCTAGTATGATCTCATCTTGAGATCCTTAAGTACATCTGCAAATACCCTATTTCCAAATAAGGTCACGTTCACTGGAGCTGTAGGGTTAGGACTTAGACATAACTTTTCGGAGGCCACTCTTCAACCCACCATGATATTTATATAAATATATATTTATTTATAACAAATTTTATATATAGTTATTCTTTTGTTTAACAAATCCTTGATGCCTATGTTATAAAGTTCATTCATCCATTTATTTATTCATCAGGCACTGTGCTAGAAACTAGCGATATGAAGGTGAGTCTGACAGGTACACTCCCTGCCATGATGGATGTCAGAGTCTAAAGACAGTGAAACTAATAAGTAATTAAAACGTGGTGTGTTATGAGAAGATGTTCATAATACTATGAAAATATATAGTAGAAACATTTTCACTAGTTAAAATGTTATGTTGAAGGTCAGAGACTGATCCTTCACTATCGGACTACAGTTCACTTTTCTTTCATTATTTCTCACTCACCAAAATGAACTCCATACTCTTATCACACTAACCTCTTTGCAGTTCTGTGAATTCACCATTTCTTTCATACTTCCTGAATTTATACATTCTCTTCTTTATTCTTTTTTTTTTTTTTTTTTTGCGGTATGCAGTCCTCTCACCGCTGCGGCCTCTCCCGTTGCGGAGCACAGGCTCCGGACGCGCAGGCTCAGTGGCCATGGCTTATGGGCCTAGCCGCTCCATGGTATGTGGGATCTTCCCAGACCAGGACACGAACCCGTGTCCCCTGCATCAGCAGGTGGACTCTCAACCACTGCGCCACCAGGGAAGCCCTCTTCTTTATTCTGAAACACCCTTCCCCTCCTGCACTTGTACATCAAGCAATCTCAATCACCAAAATTAAACTCAAATGCTACTATTTCTGTGAAGCTTAGTCTCTCCATCATCTGCCCCCAGTTATTCTTTTCTTCCTAAAGAGCTTTCTACAATTAGTTTTTGGAAGTTACCTCAATATGCTATAACTATTCGTTTATACACCTATTTCTACAAATACACTATGAGTTTCTTAAAGACTAACAGAGCATGATTCACATATACTGATTCAAGATCCAAAAAAGTGATATAGAAGTTCAATAAATACATGATAAATCAATGATGAATATACAGAGCTAAAACAAAATATGCACACTTATCCTACATTTTATCCTATTCTATTTTACATCCTTTTGTTATATCCTCAATCATAAAGTAGATACAAATAGAAATAACTTTTTGCCTATCAAACTAACAATAATGAAAAAGTGTAAAATAGTATTTTATAAGAAAAATGGAGCTGGAGGAATCATGCTCCTTGACTTCAGACTATACTACAAAGCTACAGTAATAAAAACAGTATGCTACTGGCACAAAAACAGACATACAGATCAATGAAACAGGGTAGAAAGCCCAGAAATAAACCCACACATCTGTGGTCAATTAGTCTACGATAAAGGAAGCAAGAATATACAATAGAGAAAAGACAGTCTCTTCAATAAGTGGTGCTGGGAAAACTGGACAGCTACATGTAGAAGAATAAATTCGAACACTCCCCAACACCATACACAAAAATAAACTCAAAATGGATCAAAGACCTAAATGTAAGGTCAGATACTATAAAACTCCTAGAGGAAAACATAGGCAGAACATTCTTTGACATAAATCACAGCAATGTTTTTTTGGATCTGTCTCCTAGAGTAATGGAACAAAATCAAAAATAAACAAATGGGATCTAATTAAACTTAAAAGCTTTTACACAGCAAAGGAAACCATAAACAAAATGAAAAGACAACCTATGGACTGAGAGAAAATATTTGCAAATGATGCTACCGACAAGGGATTAATTTTCCTTGTTTTACTTTATTTTATATAAAATATAAAAACTGCTCATACAGTTTAATATAAAAAGAAATACAAACAACCCAACCAAAAAAATGGGCAGAAGATCTAAACAGACATTTCTCCAAAGAAGACATATGGATGGCCAACAGGCACATGAAAAGATGCTCAGTATCGCTAATTATTAGAGAAATGCAAATCAAAACTACAATGAGGTATCACCTCACACCAGTCAGAATGACCATCATTAAAAAGTCTACAAATAATAAATGCAGGAGAGGGTGTGGAGAAAAAGAAACCCTCCTATACTGTTGGTGGGAATGTAAATTGTTGCAGCCACTATGGAGAACAGTTTGGAGGTTCCTTAAAAAACTAAAAATACAGTTACCATATGATCCTGCAATCCCACTCCTGGACATATATCTGGAGAAAACCATAATTTGAAAAGATACATGCACCCTAATGTTCATGGCAACACTATTTACAATAGCCAAGACATGGAAGCAACCTAAATGTCCATCAACAGATGGAGAAAGATGATATGGTATATATACACAGTGGAATATTAGCCACAAAAAAGAATGAAATAATGCCGTTTGCAGCAACATGGACGGACCTAGAGATTATCATATTAAGTGAAGTTGGTCAGACAGAGAAAGGCAAATATCATATAATATCACTTATATGTGGAATCTAAAAAATGATATAAATGAACTTATTTTAAAAAAGCAGAAATAAACCCACAGACATAGGAAACAAACTTCTGGCTACTGGGACTTCCCTGGTGGTCCAGTAAGTAAGACTCCATGCTCCCAAAGCAGGGAGCTGGGGTTTGACCCCTGGTCAGGGAACTAGATCCCACATGCATGCCACAACTAAGAGTCCGCATGCTGCAATTAAGAAGTCCGCATGCTGCAACTAAGGCCCGGCACAGCCAAAATAAATAAATAAATAAATAAACAAATAAACAAATAAACAAACAAACAAACAAATATTTTTTTAAAAAAATTTATGGTTACCAAAGGGGATAGCGAGGGGAGGTGCAGAGGGAGAGATAAATTAGGAGTTTGCAATTAACATATACACAGTACAATATATAAAACATATAAACAACAAGGACCTACTGTATAGCACAGGGAACTATATTCAGTATCTTGTAATAACCTATAATGGAAAAGAATCTGAAAGAAAAAATATATACGTTCAGTTATGCATATATATATAGCTGAATCAATTGCTGTACAGTTGAAACTAACACACATTGTAAATTAACTATACTTCAATTTAAAAAATAAAGAATTTAAAAAGAATTTTTAAAAATTAAAAAAATAAAAATAAATTAAAAGTAAAGAATGGTTAAAAGAAAGGAGACAACCCCATCTCCTGAGGGGGTGATTTGTTACTTGTGAGTTAAGTGTACCTTTATTATTTATGATAACAGCCATCTGAAATACCTTTGCTGGTAACTTAAATTATACTGTATTTTTAACAAATCCTGAAATTTAACTAAAAAAAGAAATAACTTTTTGACTATCAAATTAACAATAATTGAAAAGTGTAATATACAGTATTTTGCTCAAAGTGATGAGCACTTTCATGCTATGTTGGCGAAAATGTAAATTAGCAAACTCTTCAAGAATTTTAGAACATTCCCTGCCTTCGTCTAGCATCTAAAGTTTTAGAAATCAAACTTTAGTAAATTATCAATATGTGGGCAAAGATTAGTGAACAAAACTGTTCATTACGGTGATATGTGAAAAAGTACAAATGTCCAACAATAGTGAAATGGTTAAGTAAATTATGATATATTCCTACTGTGAAATATTAAACAATATTTAAATATCATGTTTTTGAAGAATATTAATGAAATTTGTTAAATAGTGCAGTGAGAGAAGAGTTGTCTATGAGTCACTATCTAACTCTAATATTCATATTTTTCTAAGAGCAATTGATGTGATAGAGTAGTCCTTTTCATGGGACCATGTTCATTTCCCAAATCCTCTTGGATTTCTTCTCCAAACAAAGATGATTTTGCTTTTCCTTTTGCTTTTTTTTTTTTATTTTTGCAAAGGCAGCATACTCCAAATTTGAGTTTAATGATTTCCGTTTAATGGAAAGAAAAAAATTGTTGGCATTTAAATTTTACTTCACAGCTCTCTCATCACTTACACCTGAAGTTTAGGAAGCTGCGAGGACTGTAAGCTTAAAGAGTCATTTATTCAACAGCTCCACAGATATTCTTTTCCATCAGCCCAGTCTTACTCGGAGGAGAATGAACTATTCCCTGCTTTATCTAAAAATTAACTTTGACTTACTACTATGGCTTTTCTATTAGCATTTGTCAGCTGCTTCCAAAGCTTAGCACTCCAGTCTCTTGACTATCTTCTTTACACTGATGCATAGATGGAATTCACCAATTTCACTACAAAAAGAACACTGTGGTCAGCTCATTCAGAACCATCCTTCCTGCAGGTATGTCTCTTTGGGAAATTTTCAAGTTAAACCTTCGGGCCTCTGAGTTTTTCCAATGTTAGTAAAACATTTATTAATAGCAATGAAGGCTCATCTCACTAAAACATTTTTAATAAGTGAGAAGTGAAACAGAACTTTAAGTGAATCCAAAAGATTATAACCAGTTCACTTTAAAAAATGTCTAATACTTGACTTGTGCTATTTCTAGCATAACTGATTCAGATAAAACTGTTACTACCTCTGTTTTAAGTATAGAAGATTTTGAAAAGAAAAACTTGAAAGATTTAATTTAAAAATCTGTTCTTTCACATTTAATACCTCCTAATGCTTTTAATTAATCTGAATATCCGTAATTACTTCTGTAATTTTTTCATGTGTAAATAGCTAATTCAAGTATTAAACTATCCTCAAATGTTTCATAGAATTAAATATATTTATTCCCAGGCTGATTAAAGGATTACATGGAAAAGGGAGTAAGGCTTCAGGTAAAGTTTTTTGTTGTTTCATTTTAAAATTCTGAATATATTCTTTAAAGGTCTGATGCATGCATCTGTTCATTAATTAAAAGTTTACTGGCTCTCAAAAAAATAAAATAAAATTCTGAATACTTTTAAGTACATTTTTTCCAACGTAATTGTTCTCAGAGTACAATCTGTCATAGAGATGAGTGGGAAAAGAGGCTTCTTTAGACCAGTAACTTTATTTTATTTATTTATTTATTTATTTATTTATTTATTTATTTATTTATTTATTTTACAACTTTATTGGAAGGGGCTTCTAGTGTGTGGAAACCTTTCCTCCTTCACGGCTCCCTCCCACTGGTGCAGGTCCCGTCCCTATTCTTTTGTCTCTGTTTATTCTTTTTTCTTTTGTCCTACCCAGGTACGTGGGGAGTTTCTTGCCTTTTGGGAGGTCTGAGGTCTTCTGCCAGCGTTCAGTAATTGTTCTGTAGGAGTTGTTCCACGTGTAGATGTATTTCTGATGTATCTGTGGGGAGGAAGGTGATCTCCTCGTCTTACTCTTCTGCCATCTTCCCCCTCTCTCTCTAGACCAGTAACTTTAGATGTGTGAAACCATTAAAGGATCTAAATGCAATTCAGGTAAATATGAGTCATAAAATGCCTGTTGAAGAAGTGAAAAAAGTCAAGATGGAGGAAGTGGTTTCCCAGCCTCAGGATATCATCAGCCTAAGAACATTTATATCGATGCTATACTTTTTTTTAACTTGTCTTCTAGTGGCTTAGAGTTGCCTATCAAATTACATCCTTCTGGCAAACAGCTTGGATGAGATTTTGCTGCAAGGTCAAAGTTCCCTCAGTTTACTGACACAAATCAATTAAATCTCATAATGAGCTCAGTTAATTTTCGAACTTGCCTCCAGTGTCATCTGAGACATTACACCAAACCTAATACAATAAACAGTAACCTAAAAACTACAAGCTTCACTCATGTAATTAGCATTTTCAATAATTCTGTGAACAGTAATTAAACCAAATAATGTGCCAACGTGTAATATTAGCTTTAGTTTAGGAATGAAAATAACAGTTATAATACTTTTAGCAAAATCACCAAGAGATCCACGGAAGATTATTCTTTCTTTCTATTTAGTAGTAGTAAACTTCCATGTATAAGGTCATTTTTCATTGCAATGGAACAACTAGAGCAATATTTACTAAACAAAATATGATTGGCTCTTTTGTACTTATTCCCCTCCAAAGTGCTGCTTTCTCTTACTCTAGGGACTAGTGTCCTCACTAACATGATCTGCCTTATTATACAAAGGTATCCTGGGCTTCACAAAATTCAAGTCAGTTAACATTGGGTTGAAAAGCTGGTAAAAGGCAGCCTCCCAGGTGCTGACTGGAATATGAATTTACACTCACTAAATCATATTTACAGTACAATTAACTATGTTTTCAAAACTGTTCCTAATACAAACTTTGATGACCAAAATCAGTCTATTCCACATGGGGTAGTTTACCTAAATATTTCAGGAAATGAGAAATTTATGTGGTTTAGATTTTGTAGTATCTCAGTGGCCACTTTGATTACCTTTGTTATCTCACTATCACCATGTGAATATTTGACTACCCAAATGTCCTATAAACCAGTGATGTTCTACTCTGCCTCCTAAGGTTTCGCATTTGGGGGTCTGCTAATTAAACCAACAAAAGATAGATTAACAAGTAAAAAAAAATAGTTCTTTCCTATGTGTATGGTAGCTAACAAAAGAAGTAGCCAGCCTGTTAAATGGCTAAAGTTAAGGGTTTATATACCTAACTTAGTAGGGAAAAGGGAGGGAAAAGAAAAGGCTTCTCTTCTATGGGAAGAACAAATAAGATTTCTTCAGGAAAGACAAATTAAGTTTTAGGAGAGCAAATGGGAGATAAGAAATTTTGTAATAATGTTTGTTTATGCAGGTGCAAGTGGTCTTTCTGACTTCTTCTTGGCCTTGAAACTTCCCCAAGAGGGTCTTTATGGTAGGCTTGCACTGTTCTCTCTCCTGGGAGTAGAGGTACCCCAAAAATGGAATTTATGGCAGCCCCATTTCCCACAAGTTTCTGTTTTTAGTCAGATATGGAAGGTTTTCAGAAGGCTTCTTTCTACATCTGTTGATTCTCAAATGTCTTCAGTTTAGTATAATCTTCATACCAACTCTGGGGTTCCAAGTGGGTCCCCACAGTGGTTACTGAGAGTGTGAGTCCTACAGTTGAGAAAATATATTACAGGTAGTTTGTTATTCAATGAATCAGTCATCTTTGATATAAATTGAGAGGAAAGACAAGATCTCAAAGGATCTGATATTTTAGGGGACCTGAGTTTTAAAGAACCCTAAAGTCATTGCATTCTTCAATGGAATTTGAAATTCTCTATATCTGTTTTATTTTAGAATTTGCTTCTTATTATTTCACCCTTTGTTTTTTCCCCAGCTCACTCCATGATGCAGTTTTAAGTCACAGCCTTTAAAAAATATATTATCTGTCATTTGTCTGGGTTCTGGAACAAATGCTTTGCTCTAGATGATGACATAGTGGTACCAATATCATTACGGCAAGTTCTTTCTCCTCCAAAAGCCCATCAAGCTAATATGGAAGACAAATACAGGTAAACAGATAGTGACTACATAATAAAGATGTGAATAATGGCTAAGAGGGAGGATGCCATGATAGACTTTAGAGAACAGATAGTATTTGACTTTTGTCAAATTAACTGCCATTGCTCTGTCCTAGAATTTCTTTTTTCAGATCTGAATATAATCCCACATGCTTAGCTTGTAATTGCTCTAGCTTTCAAAATGACTGTAAGTGCTTTCTGTGTATAAATGTAATCATTCATATGGATTAAATATGCCATATGCTGGCTTCTTTGTATTATATTCATTGGACTGCATTTGAAAGCCAGCCCAAGAATTTTATTACCAGTGATTTACTTATGAAAAGGTGTCACCACCAATCAGCATAACATGAAATACCATAATAATGACCACACTTACCAATGACAGTTCCTATCTGAAGAAATGACATCACCAAATAAATTAATTTCAGAATAGTGGACTATTTTCAATTAGAATTAATATCATTCAATTTATTTCCAATTTTCTTTCCATAAAACTTAAATTTAATCAATTTCTTATTTAATGAAATTATACCTATAAAGAATTCAGTTGACTAGGCTGAAAATGCAAAATTCAGTAGTATAAAATAAAATAGATTATAAAAGATTATAGTTTTACGAAGCCAGCTTGCATTCAGAAGCCCATTCAAAATATCACATGGTTATATATAAGCACTGCCTACAAAGAAATATGTCATAGAACCTATAAAACCCAAATGTAACTATATATGTTAACTTATACTGATTAATATAAAGGAACAAATAAAATGTATTTAGATTATTAGAAGTAAAGGTAACATGCCAGCTCATGCTACCACCAAAAAAAGCAAATTCAATTATGTATAACCAGAGACAAAATGATTAATTACAATTCAAATATATTTTACCCTTTGCCTAAGTGTTTAGTTTAACTTAACTTGCTCTGGGCTGTTATCTTGGTGTGCTTCAGGCTCATACATTTTGCAATCCAGCACAACTCCTCCAGACCAAAGTTAGATGGATTTTAGAGTAATTTATTTTTAGTCTACAATCATACGGTTAAGGAAGCAGGCCAATTTCCCACACCAGATTAACCTTTAATGTACTAGTATAGGCAAGAATTCAAATATCAAATTCATATATATTATTTACATTCATACTTTCACAGTCACATCATCTCTAAATACAGATACATTAACATACAACAGACAAATTCATTAAAGGACTGCTTAATTTAAAAAACTTTTAAATGGCAACTCCAAATTCTATGTGTTTCTTATTTTCCTAGACCAGGGTCAAGTACAAAGTCTTTCAGACAAATACAGCCAAGTAATTGTTCCTCACACTGCCAAGCATGGTGAATTTATCTAGCTGTTCCAGATTAGACATCCATTTTCCTTTTTGTGAGTTGTTACATAAAAGATATCACCAGGAAAGCCAAGTTTATAAATCCAAAAGTTTGAAAGGTGATTTCCATCATATTCACTTAAACGTGCATAATTTTCTTTCTAGTATTCCCCTCCCAACCCTAAAAATGGACTTTATTTTAGAGTACAATGTGTTTTTCCGGTAAAGCCAATTTCCCAAATGATGCTACTTATCTTGTCTCATTTATAAAATACAAAATTCCTGTGACAATCCAAATTCCCTACATTTATTTTCAGCCATGTACTGCTTGAGAGAGTGTTTCTGCCTTCAGTTTGAACATTTCCTGGTGAAAAATAATATTAATTCATGGATTTATAACTCTCACACAAATACATAAATGAATAA
The DNA here is from genome assembly GCF_949752795.1 of Hyperoodon ampullatus. Taxonomy (NCBI): domain Eukaryota; kingdom Metazoa; phylum Chordata; class Mammalia; order Artiodactyla; family Ziphiidae; genus Hyperoodon; species Hyperoodon ampullatus. Next base: position 108,828,319 of record NC_136913.1, on the reverse strand, counting down.
AATCTAAACCTTTCCTAGCAGTCTTCTGGAATGTGGACAAGAGTAAATAATTTTAAATAAATAGTAGGAAGAAATATGGGGAAATAAATTTTAAACTACATATGAATACCATACATTTTTGAAATATATAAATTATTTAGCTAAGATTGAAACTAGATGAAATGGAAAATTTGAAAAGAATAATAGCCATTAAAGAGATCTATAAAGTAGTCCAAACGTGACTTTCCTCAAAAGATTACGGATCCAAAAGTTTTATCTACTAATATGTCAAAATCTTAAGGATATAACTCTTATTGAAATGATAATAAATTCTTTACAAATATGGAAAGATCCTTAATTCTTTTATGAAGTTAGAATAATCTGGATAAGAAAACCTGTGAGGTACGTGGAACAAAAGAAGAAATATGAAAACTTTTGCCTAATCTTGCCTAATAATATACCTACATTTTATACTCCCACCAACAGTGTACAAAGGTTCCAATTTCTCCACATCTTTACCAACACTTAACCTTTTTTTCTTCTTATCTTTTTATCTTTTTTTGATAATAGGCATCCTAACAGGTGTGTTGGGGATATGTCATTGTGGTTTTGATTTGTATTTCCCTGGTGATTAATGATGTTGAGCATATATATATATATTTTTTTGTTTGTTTGTTTGTTTGTTGTTTTTTTTTTGCAGTACGCGGGCCTCTCACTGCTGTGGCCTCTCCCGTTGCAGAGCACAGGCTCCGGACATGCAGTCTCAGTGGCCATGGCTCATGGGCCCAGCCGCTCCGCGGCATGTGGGATCCTCCCAGACCGGGACACGAACCCATGTCCCCCGCATCGGCAGGCGGACTCTCAACCACTGCACGACCAGGGAAGCCCAAGCATATTTTCACATAACTGTTGGCTATTGTATGACTTATTCTCTTTTTCTGGGGGGCCGTGTTGTGTGGCATGTGGGATCTTAGTTCCTTGACCAGGGAACAAACCTGTGCCCCGTGCATTGGGGACATGGAGTCTTAACCAGTGGACCACCAAGGAAGTCCCCTGACTTCTTTAGAGAAATGTCTATTCAGGTCCTTTGCCCATTTTTAAAATGGATCTTTATTTTTTTTAAACTATTGAGTTGTAAGAGTTCCTTATATATTTTGGAGATTAATTCCTTATCAGATTCATGGTTTGCAAATATTTTCTCTCATTCTGTAGACTGCATGTTAATTCTGTTGATTGTTTCTTTTGGTGTGCAGAAGCTTTTTAGTTTGATGTGGTCCCACTTGTTTATTTTTGCTTTTGTTGCCTGTACATTTGCTGTCATGCCAATGAAATCATTGGCAATGCCAACTTCATGAAATCTTTTTTCCTATGTTTTCTTCTAGGAGTTTTAAAGTTTCTGATCTTTTAAGTCTTTTAATCCATTTTGAGTTGATTTTTGTGTATGGTTTAAGATAGGGGTCCAATTTCATTTATGTGGCTACATAAATACTAGTTCATTATTACCAATAAAATCCCTCACATCTATAAATCAAAGGAAAACTTTAATCATCTCAAAAGATGCTGATAAGCCATTTGATAAAAATAACATGTGCAAAAAAACCTTTCTAGGTAATCTAAAAAACATTTTTGTAGCATGAATGATGTGTTTAACAGTAAACACTGGAAACATTCTGGTTGAAATTAGAAATTGATTTAAAATTGTAATTTAAAATTGTTATAGATTTTCAACCAAGTGCTACAAGATTTTAAACAAAAATAAAATGAATAATTATTAAAAAGGCAAAATTATCATAATTTATAGGCCATATCACTACCTAGAATACTAATTAGTACTAACAAGAGAAATAAAAGAATTAGCACTATAGGAAAATTAGATTAGAATTCTAATATATCAGACACAATCACTGGAAAATAGAGTATTTACAGAAAAAAAGAGTATTTAAACTAAGAAACAAAAAAGTATAAAATATCTAAGAACAATCCTTTAAGAAGAAATGTGCTGGACCTACATAAAGAGAAGAAAAGATGAAACTTTGCTGAGTGACATAAAATAAAATGAATAAATCAAAGGAGATCTCACATATCTGGATAGAAAGAAGCATTATTGTAAGGGTTATTTCTTCACAAATTAAATTACAAATTTAAAGCAATTCCAATGACAATTTCAATTACATATTTTAAAATGATAAATGATTCTAAAATACTCCTAGGGCTCCCCTGGTGGTGCAGTGGTTGAGAGTCCACCTGCCGATGCAGGGGACACGGGTTCGTGCCCCGATCCAGGAAGATCCCACAGGCCCGTGAGCCATGGCCGCTGAGCCTGCGCGTCCAGAGCCTGTGCTCCGCAACGGGAGAGGCCACAACAGTGAGAGGCCCGCGTACCGCAAAAAAAAAATAAAATAAAATAAAATAAAATACTTCTATAAAAATAACAAAGTAAGAAAAACTAAGAAAATTGTACAAAGAAGAGTATTAAAAGGGAACTTGCCTTTATATATATATACACATATATATGGTAAGTAAAGTATATATAATGTGTATTTTTTCATATATATATATATATATATATCGGCATTAGTTTAAGCCATTTGGCACTGGCACAGATTCAACAAATAGAGCATTAAAACAAAATAACTAACCAAGAGTGCATATACTTTGACCTAGTAATTGCACATTTGTGGAATTATACTAAATACAGTCAAGATTCCATCAACAATCTTTATAAGAAAGGTTTTTTGTTGCAGGTTCACTCATATTAGCAAAAACTTGACCCCTTACGTGACCACCTAAACATAAAAAATTGTGTAAATCAATAAATAAAATACGGTGAAAAAAACACTTTTGTTGAGCTGTTATACAGCTACTTAAAAGTGTTTTAAAATAATATTTAATGTTATAAACATAACCTAAGTTATAGGAATGGGTGAATAAATTATGCTGCAACTCTATGATGGAATGCTATGGACCTGTTTACATTTTTAATTTTGAATTTCATGATATGAGGAAAATTGATACAATCTTTAAAAGCAGGATTTTTATAGTAAAATACAATATGGCTGGTTTATGTGAATTTTATAAATTTGAAAAATTCATACTCAATGTGCATACACATGTACACATGCATGCACATACATACATATGCATATACATACACATGAATATATTCCAAAGGAAAATTAAATGAGGATTGGTGGAATTATAAATGGGATATTTTCTTTATACCTCAATCTAATAATTTATTTTTCTACAGTGATCAGCTTCTCTTGACATAATGAAAGATGTTATTGAAAACAATAACTTTTAAATAGACCCTAATATATTTAATAATTTATAATATTATAAAAGAAGTATCATAAATTACTGGGAAATGGAAGGGCTGCCTAACAAATGGTTATGGAATAATTGTTCAATTATTAAAAAGAAAATAAAGTATACCTTTACAGCAAAATTAATTATAAGTGTTTGAGGAACTAACTATAAAACTATAAAATATAAAAATAGCTGGCAGAGAAAGGGAGGTAAAATATTTATCATATCTCAGATAACAGGTCCAGAGAAAATTTTCTAGATTAAAAACAAATATGTCACAAAGGACAATAAAAGGAAATGTTTTATACATAAACATGTAAAATGTAAAGTACTGCTGGTCAAATACACTAAGGAAATTAAAAAAAAAATTATTTGAGAAAAACATTCAAACAAAGTAAAAATGTCTTACTATATAAAGATCAATGAAAGCCCTAAATTATTCACAGAATAAGAAACACAGAAAGGCTAGCAAATTGAGAATGTTTGACCTCACTAATAAACTAAGAAATTCTAATTAAAATAGCAATAAGCGACTATGTTGCCATGGTAAAATTTGAAAACCTTTTTTTTTAATTATCATAAGTAGTGTTTGGAAGTGTAATGAAATAAACACTGTCTTAATCTGCTAATGAAAGTTTAAACTGGTAATATTTTTGGAAGGACACTTTGATAGTTTGCATAAAATATTTTAAAGGAATCATTCTTTTCGACCAAGTTCTCCTCCCTATTTTTGAGTGGGGGAGGGAATCAGTTTTGAGGAGAAAGAGATGCCATTAACTTTATTGGTCCAAAAAACTCATTGAATATTTATATGTAACATGAAAAATTGGAAATTACCCAAATTACCAACAATAACCAGATATTATACCACATTCATCAAATAGGCTATTATATATTTTAAAAGTAATAGTGTGATGAAAGTTTGCAAATTCATTTGAGGTATAGAAAGCAGAATATAAGACTATAACCCAATTGTATAAAACACAAATAGTGGTTCCTAATAAAAATTTGTATGAAACATAATAATGGAAAGAAATATAACAGTAGCTCTTTCAGCATCATAGGACTATGCTCCTTTAATTTTAATCTTTAAAATTGTCCTATATTTTCCAACTTTCTAAAAAGAGCTTTTATTATCATTATAATCAGAAAAATAAAACAAAAGCTTCATATCTTAGATTTGCTTAAATTATCTATTACTTTTGAGTTTGCAGAGAAATCCCATTCAACTCATCTTTCTTATCAACCTAATAGTTGATTTGTATCTTACAGAAAGTGAATTTCCATTTTCTGAAAATTGTGTGTAAAGCCATTATCACCCTATATCAGATTCCACAGTTGGAATTTAGACATCATAAAATTTCTCTTTTAAGGGACAAAAAAATAAAACTGTGTTTCTTGTTGTAATGCCTTAAATGGGTGAGAGGGGATGTAAACTTGAATACTGAAACATTTATCCATCCCCCTCCACTTGGTACTTTGACAAAGTATTAATTTATATTCCCAGAACTCTGTTAGGTTACTAAGTCTTGTCACTAATTTAAGACTATGGAGGTACTCTGTCATTTTTTTTTTTTTTTTTTTTTTTTTTTTTTTGTGGTACGCGGGCCTCTCACTGTTGTGGCCTCTCCCGTTGCGGAGCACAGGCTCCGGATGCGCAGGCTCAGCAGCCATGGCTCACGGGCCCAGCCGCTCCGCGGCATATGGGATCCTCCCAGACCGGGGCACGAACCCGTATCCCCTGCATCGGCAGGCGGACTCTCAACCACTGCGCCACCAGGGAGGCCCCATTTTTTTTTTTTTTGTATGGTGTCGACTTGCCATTCCCTGACCACACCATGCACATTCATACCTTCATGCTTTTGTGCACAACTATTTCTTATGCAGGAAATTTCCTTCCCTCTCTTTGCTATCACATGAAACATACATGTCCTTTAGTACATCATCTAAATGTAAATGGCACTTTCTTTGGGACAACTTTCTAGTCGTTCATTTCTTTTTGTCCCTTTCTCATTTTGCGCTCTAATTCAATTAGTATTATTTCTGTAGCAAATGACAGAAAATCCAACCCCGGTTTAAAGAAAATAAAAAGTGTTGGGGATTATCATCTTCACAAACAGCTAGAATCAGGGACTAAAATAATCTCATTGGGATCCCATTTTTGGAGTTGCTTACCTTCACAAAGGCTTTACTCTATTGTAGGCCATCTCATTGCAATGGCAAACTGCAACTTCTGTCTTCTTGGTAGTATGTGAAGAAGGCACAGGATTTATTTTCAGATCAACTTAGCCCTAATGCCCTGAGTCAGTCACTATCGTTAGGTCTAGGTTGGCACTATCTAGATCTCTGACCCACTCCTGACCCAATCTCTGTGTTTAGGAGTAAGTGTTCTGATAGGCAAGCTTGGAGAGGCCTGAAGAAAGCAATAATTTGAAGAGTAGAAGTTAGAAAAAGGGAGATTTTCCTTTTCATGGGGTGAGGAAATTTTCCTTTAGTGTTAGAGCAGAACTAGGCTTGTAGAAATCTACAAGATTTTCTTGCCCAGGTTAGAAATGAATATTTCAGTTTAAAAGTTCTTTATAAATAAAACTCTGAAGTAACTTTTAAATGTACATTTCTTCACTCAAACAAAAGAAGAATAATCCAAAATGTTTCTGTAGATTAATTTATCAGTTAAAGACTTTTAAGGCAAAAGGAAAGATATACAACAGGGAAAATAAACATACACAATATACTTGGTGAAAAACAGAAAGCTTCATACTGTTTTTCAGATATTATATAAGAATTGCTCCATCTTTGCAATGATGGTACTATCCTATGAACCATAAAATTAAATGTATTTATACCTTTCTTCTTCTACAAATATTGTATGACTTACAGTCATAAAAAACAGAATATATATGTTGGCAAATGCTGGAGATTTTTTTTTTTATCATCAAACTGGAATTCTGTGAATCAATAACTTTGCAAGGCAAGATTTACAATCTCTTCCAAAGAAAGCCATAAATCGACCAGTGGTGCAGTGCTGTAAAGTATATACTGCTAAAAGGATGTATGCGAAAGAGTGCAGTCCTAGAAACCTTCCATAAACAAATATTCCAGTCTACTTAGGTTACAATTAAAAGGTCATGCAACCAATCAACAACGTCAGTGGACCACTACATCTGCAGGTCTGACACTATTCTCTTCCACATTTTCCATCACATAACTACTGTTAATAATCTGGAAAGTTGCCTGATGCAGTAGCCTCAGGTCTTGTTATTTCTGACTGTCCATACAGTCATCCATAGTACCACCTGTTGGACCATTTGCAAATCATCATGGTACTGTTGAGATGTCGGTTGCCATGGTTATTTCCCCCAAATAGAAACCACACCCAACAAACTAAGCAAACACCTCACAGTAGATCATAGGGCAGAATTTTCTGGGGTTCACAACAGGTTGCTTCTTTTTTAAGGTGAAATGCTTCATTTTTTCAATAATAATAAAGTTCATTCTAGCTATATTATCAAATTAAAATGCCCATTGTAGAATATTTATAAAATAAACAAAACTTTGAATGAAATACCAATCATCCATAATCCTACCATCTAGAGATAATTTTTTAGCCAACGATATGTATTTCCAGCTAGGCATTTTTCTATGTAGATGTATGGAATAATAATAAAGATGATTATGACAACAGCAACAATAACTGCCATTTCCATGAACTCCAAGTACCCCAGGCTCTGTTTTAAGTGCTTTAAATGGATTGTATCACCAACTCTTGAAACAATCTAAATACAAATTATAGTAATTTCCCTTTTACATAGGAAAAGGTAGCTTAGAGATGGAAAATAAATTATTCAAGGTCAAAGAGCTTTTAAGTTTTGGAGATCAGGCTCAAACTAAAGTCTGTCTGATTCCAAAGCCTGTGAACCTAACCCCTATGTTATGCTACCTAATAACACAACATAGTTAAAATCATGCCCAATAGAGTTTGTTAAAGTGCACACTTTGATAGCTTTAGTACATTCACAGATTTGTGCAACTATCACCACTGTCTAATTACAAAATATTTTCATTGTCCCAAAAAGAAACCTCATACTCATTAGCAGTCATTCCTCATTTCCACCAGGGCCTGGCTGTTGGTAATCTAAAGCATATCTTTATGGAATTGTCTATGATGGACATTTCATATAAATGAATTATACAATAAGTGGCATTCTGTGCCTGACTTTCACTTTACATTATGTTTTCAAGGTTCATCTATGTTGTATTACCAATGTAATACCTCAGTATTACATTGCTTTTTTTTTCAATTTTTTATTGTGGTAAAATGTACTTAAAAATGTACCATTTAAATTATTTTAGAGTGTAAAATTCAGTGGCATTTTATATAGTCATGATATGCTATCATCACCACTATGTTGTTCTAAAATATTTTCATCACCCCAAAAGGAAACTCATTAAGACACTCTCCATTCGCCTGTCCCCAGCTGCTAGCACCCACTAATCTGTTTTCTTTCTCTATGAACTTGCCTATTCTGTATATTTCAAATAAACAGAGTAATGCAATATGTGGTCATTTGTGTCTGGCTTCATTTACTTAGCAAAATGTTTCAAGGTTCATCCATGTTTGTATGTAGCATGTATCAATACTTCATTCCCTTCTATAGCTGAATATTACCTCCTTGATTAAATGTATTCCTAAATATTATTTTTGATGCTACTGTAGATTAATTGTTTTCTCTTTTTTTTTTTTACAAGTTTTTGGTGGACATAAGCTTTTATTTTTTTACAAGTCTTTGGTGGACATAAGCTTTTATTTTTTATTATTGTGGTAAAAACATATACCATGAGATCTAACTTCAATGAAGGTACAGTATAGTATTGTTAACTATAAGCACAATGTTGTGCAGCAAATAACTAGAACTCTTTCATCTTTCATGGCTGAAATTCTATACCCATTGAAAAGCACTCCCCATTGCCCCCTCTTTCTAGCCCTTGACAACCACCACTCTACTTCCTGTTTCAATGAGTCTGACTACTTTAAATACCTCATGTAAATGGAATCACGCAGTATTTGTCCTTCTGTGACTGGATTATTTCACTTAGCATGATGTCGTCAAGGTTCATCCATGTGGTAGCATGTGACTGCATGTCCTTTTTAATAGCTGAATAATAATAGTCTATTTTATATCTATACAACATTTTCTTTTTCCATTCTTCCCTCGGTGGGCACTTAGCTAGTTTCTATGTTGTTATGGACTGAATTTTTGTGCCCCCACCACCACCAAATTCATATGTTGAAATCCTGTGCCCCAAAGTGATGGTATTAGGAGGAAGGGCCTTTGGGAAGTAATTAGGATTAGATTAGGTCATGAGGGTATATGTAGCCTTGCTTGCTTCTTTTCTCTGTTTTCTGCCATGTGAGGATACAAGGAAGAGTCAGCAACCTATTATCTGGAAGAGGCTCTCACCAGAAGTCAACTATGCTGGCACGCTGACGATCTCAGAATTCTAGCCTCCAGGACTGTGAGAAGTAAATTTCTGTGGTTTATAAGAAACCCAGTTTAAGGTATTTTGTTAGAGCAGCCTGAGCTTACTAAGGTACACTTCTTGGCTATTGTGAATAAAGCTGTAATGAATGTGGAAATGCAAATATCTCTTTGAAATCCTGGTTTAAATTATTTTGGATAAATACTCAGAAGTGAGATTACTGGGTCATATGGTAATTTTTTTTTTTCAGGATTTGTCAATTTTGTTTTTATTTTCAAAAAGCCAACTCTTTTTTGTGCTGATTTTTTTCTATTTTAAAAAATTCTCTATTTGCTTTATTTCTGCTGTAATCTCTATTATTTTTTTTCTTCTGCTAAATTTGGTAATAGTTTGTTCTTCTTCTATTTGGTGTAAGTTTAGGTTGCTTATTTGCTATCTTTTTTCTTTTATAATGTAGGCATTTACTGCTATAAACTTCCTTCTTATAAGATGCCTTTTGTGCAATCCATAAGTTTTATTATATTGGGTTTTGTTTTCATTTGTCTCAAATAGTTTTTAAATTCCTTTTTGATTTCTGCTTTGATCTAATTGTTGTTGAAGGGTGTGTTTTTAAGCTTTGATGTTTTTATGAATTTCCCCATTTTCTTACTGTTTTTGATTTCTAGTTTCATTCCACTGTGGTTGGAAAAAATATTTGGAATTATTTTGATCATCTTAAACTTGTTAAGACTTGTTTTGTGACCTAATATGTAGTTTATCCTGGAAATTATTCTGTATGCACTTGAGAAAAATGTGTATTCTGCTATTGAGTGGAAAGCTCTGAATATGTCTGTTAGGTCCATTTGTTTTGTAGGGTTGTTCAAGTCTGCTGTTTCTTTATTAATTTTCTGTCTGGAAGTTCTATACATTGCTGAAAGTGGGGCACTGAAGCCTCCTAATATTAAATTAGTGTCAATTTTTTCCTTTGGATCTGTTAATATTTGTTTTATATATTTAAGTGTTCTGATGTCGGATGCATATATAATTATAATTGTTATATCTTTCTCTCAATTTGATTCTTGATCATTATATAATTACCTTCTTTGTTTCTAGAGACAGTTTTTGACTTATACTCTATTTTGTCCATTGTAAGTATAGCCACCCTCCCTGGGCACGCCACCCTCCCAGCATGCAGATGTGTTCATGAGCCAGGAATAGCTCTGAACCCCTTCACTAAGGGTTTTTTGGAGGCTTCATTATGCAGGCGTGATTTATTCAATTACTGGCCATTGGTGATTAGTTGAATCTACAGCGTGTCTCTCCTCTCTGGAGGTTACTGAGTGGGACTGAAAATTTCAACACTCTAATCACATGGTTGATTCCCCTGGCAACCAGTCCTCCATCTTTAGGGGCTTTCCAAAAGTCACCTCATTAATATAAACTCAGCTGTGGTTGAAAAGTGTTGGCTATGAATACCTAAAGATGCTTCTTTCACCTTAACCACTGATGTTCTGAAGCGATTTTAGGAACTGGGTACAAAAACTAAATACTAGACCTCAACATAATGAAGCCTGTATATGACAAACCCACAGCTAACATCATACTCAATGGTAAAAAGCTGACAGCATTTCCTCTAAGATCAGGAACAAGACAAGGATGCCCACTCTCACCACCTTTATTCAACATAGTATTGGAAGTCCTAGCCACAGCAATTGGAGAAGAAAAAAAAAAGTAATCCAAATTGAAAAGGATGAAGTAAAACTGTCACTGTTTGCAGATGACATGAAACTATACATAGAAAATACTAAAGACGCCACCAGAACACTACTAGAGCTCATCAATGAATTTGGTAAGGTTGCAGGATACAAAATTAATATACAGAAATCTATTGCATTTCTACACACTAACAACAAAGTATCAGAAAGAGAAATTAAGAAAACAATCCCATTTACCATCACATCAAAAAGAATAAAATACTTAGGATGTAAACCTACCTAGGGAGGCAAAAGACCTGTACTCCAAAAACTATAAGACACTGATGAAAGAAATTGAAGATGACACAAAGAGATGGAAAGATATACTGTGTTCTTAGACTGGAAGAATCAATATTGTTAAAATGACCATATTACCCAAGGCAATCTAGAGATTCATTGCAATCCCTATCAAAATACCAATGGCATTTTTCACAGAACTAGAACAAATAATTTTAACATTTGCATGGAAACAAAAAGAAACACAAATAACCAAAACAATCTTGAGAAAGAAGAACAGAGCTGGATGAATCATGCTCCCTGACATCAGACGATACTACAAAGCTTTAGTAATTAAGATAGTATGATACTGGCACAAAAACAGACACATAGATCAATGGACAATTAATCTATGACAAAGAAGGCAAGAATATAAAATGGAGAAAAGACAGTCTCTTCAATAAGTGGTGCTGGGAAAACTGGACAGCTACATGTAAAACAATGGATGCATCTCCTAAAGTAAATGAAATAAAAGCAAAAAAAAAAAGGGACCTAATTAAACTTAAAAGCTTTTTCGCAGCAAAGGAAACCATCAACAAAATGAAAAGACAACCTACTGAATGAGAGAAAATCTTTGCAAATGATATGACTGATAGGAATACAGCTGTTTGTAACATATACAAACAGCTCATACAAATCAACATCAAAAAAACAAACAACTGGATTAAAAAATGGGCAGAAGGACTGAATAGACATTTTTCCAAAGAGGAAATGCAGATGGCCAACTAGCACATGAAAAGATGCTCAACATAGCTAATCACCAGGGAAATGCAAATCAAAACCACAATGAGATATCACTTCTCACTTGTCAGAATAGCTAGCATCAAAAAGAACACAAATAACAAATGTTAACAGGGATGTGGAGAAAAGGGAACCTTAGGACACTCTTGATGGGAAGGTAAATTAGTACAGTTACTGTATGGAGGTTTCTCAAAAAACTAAAAATAGAAATACCATATGACCCAGCAATTCCACTCCTGGGTATATATCTGAAAAACACGAAACACTAATTTGATAAGGTACATACTCCAATGTGCATAGAGGCATTATTTACAACAGCCAAGGTATTGAAACAAACTAAGTGTCCATCAACAGATGAATGGATAAAGAAGATGAGGTATCAATCAAGTCCAGGAAACACAGAGAGCCCCATACAGGATAAATCCAAGGAGAAACACGCCAAGACACATATTAATCAAACTACCAAAAATTAAATGCAAAGAAAAAATATTAAAAGCAGCAAGGGAAAAAAAAAACAAATAACATACAAGGGAATCCCCATAAGTTTAATAGCTGATCTTTCAGCAGAAACTCTGCAAGCCAGAAGGGAGTGGCAGGGCATATTTAAAGTGATGAAAGGGAAAAACCTACAACCAAGATTACACTACCCAGAAAGGATCTCATTCAGATCTGATGGAGAAATTAAAACCTTTACAGACAAGCAAAAGTTAAGAGAATTCAGCACCACCAAACCAGCTCTACAACAAATGCTAAAGGAACTTCTCTAGTCAGGAAACACGAGAGAAGGAAAAGACCGACAATAACAAACCCAAAACAATTAAGAAAATGGTAATAGGAACATACATATCAATAATTACCTTAAATGTAAATGGATTAAATGCTCCAACCGAAAGACATAGACTGGCTGAATGGATACAAAAACAAGACCCATATATATGCTGTCTACAAGAGACCCACCTCAGACCTAGGGACACATACAGACTGAAAGTGAGGGGATGGAAAAAGATATTCCATGCAAATGGGAATCAAAAGAAAGCTGGAATAGCAATTCTCATAGCGGACAAAATAGACTTTAAAATAAAGACTATTACAAGAGACAAAGGACACTACATAATGATCAAGGGATCAATCCAAGAAGAAGATATAACAACTGTAAATATTTATGCACCCAGCATAGGAGCACCTCAATATATAAGGCAAATGCTAACAGCCATAAAAGGGGATTATTGAATTGTGGATTATTTTAAATACAAAGTAATGGACTTTGAATTCCTTTTACCATTTGAGATGTAGAAAACTGGGAGTGTTGCTCCCAAACTAACAGTAAGAAAAAGCCAGATAAACTAGAAAATCTTAACTTTTCTTGACCTTATCAGAGATCTGAAATTTCAGGCCAAAAAAACAGCTTAAATCTCAGAAAAGGATAAGCCTCTCCAAAGAGAAATGAAATGCATACATAGGCTTACCTGTGGCAGAGCTCAAGAGGAGGACGTGGCTGCCACACAAGCTGGTAAGTAGCTATAAGCTAAAATCTTAACAAGTTGTTATGAAAAAAGTGGAGGCTGGGGCTTCCCTGGTGGCGCAGTGGTTGAGAGTCCGCCTGCCGATTCAGGGGACACAGGTTCGTGCCCCGGTCCGGGAAGATCCCACATGCCGTGGAGCGGCTGGGCCCGTGAACCATGGCCGCTGAGCCTGCGCGTCCGGAGCCTGTGCTCCGCAACGGGAGAGGCCACAACAGTGAGAGGCCCGCGTACCGCAAAAGAAAAAACAAAAAAAACAAAAGAAATGTGGAGGCTGGTAAATCAGTCTGTGATAGCTATGGGGCCGAGACACAGAGGTAGTTTGCACTCAAAGGCATTTTTCATGGGTGTCTGCCAAGTGCTCATGAGAAAGATTGGGGCAGGCTAAGAGAACATACAAAGTCCTGCTTTCTGGTACAGGTGCACAGTAGGTGATCCTTTGCCACATAGTGTCAGTCCTATTAGATTAACCTATTAGAGGTTAATCTAATCTGGGCAGAGGTTAGATTAACCTCTCAAAAGAAGGCAAAGATTTAAGCAACAGGGGAGAGAAACAACAAACGCTGTTGCCCCTAAACACAGGCAAAAACACATTCTGGCTCATGGGGTTGGTTTTAGTATTTTCTCTACTTTTTATTCTCTTTGAATCTTTCTGTAATAAAAAATTAAATTATATTAGTTTGCCATGACTTCTTAGTGAACCTTTAATGGTTAGTGGTGATCATCACATTCTTTTATATTTTAATGTTTATAAACCATATTTAGCTATTTTACAACTTTACTTTCTCTGGGAATATGTTTCAAACAAGTAAGTGTTTAAATATCAATATCTATCTTTTCCCATTTTAGTGAATTAGTGGATTTGAGCTGTCTCTGACTTCTGTTTTCCAGGATTTCTCCAAAATTATTGATCCTGACCTTGTAATCACATCTAAGCATGATAGTAATAGTTTCTTCCTCAAAGCAGCACACTCAGGTTAAGTTTAAAGGAGATGAATGTTGTCCAGAGTTGAAAACCCCCAATACAGATTCAGGGACATTTTCAAAGCCTCTGGCAAAAATTTTGTTTGTACTATTTTAACAAGCAACATTTATTTATGTTTAAACAACTTTAGTGAAGGGAAAATTGGGTGTCACTGAATAATAACTGCATTACAGATAATGTTTTCAAAGGATTCTTGGTTTTTTATTCAGTGATCAAATTAAATATTAGATTTATGATTGGATCCAAAATCTTTAAAACCACATGGTTTCTCCCAGACTAATAAATTATGTAAACCATCCTACACACAAATGCTTTATTATACACAAGAGTCAATATATATTCCTTAATTTGACTTTTGGTGAGAGAAAACTGGTAGTTTTTTCATAGATGGTTTTTCCTCAAAGGTGATTACTACCTACTTTCAGGTGAAAAGTTGCTAGATGAGCACGCATAATCTGTTTTCAACCAGACTGGCTACAACATTTCATTTTTGAAGCATTCTCTGCAGGGGTCCCCCAAATCTTTCTGAATAAGTTCTATTTTCTTTTTCTTTGTCGGCATTTTACTTCATTAGCTAAAATGATAATATCTCCCTAAAGTATGGGTAATTACATTTTGTTGAAGATTTGTTTCCTATTTTGTTTCTGGAAGCATTATTCTGAATACATTTTTTTCACATTGATATTGTCCCTTCCAGAATCTCAAGACATTTCACTTTGCACATTTCCATACTAAACAGTTCAATTATGAGAATCAAAAATTGTGTTATTACCGTTTGCAATTCTTTCCTTCGATGGGGTTAGAATAGTAGATCAACTCTTCCACCTCAACACTTTTTAAGAATCATTCCTCTATATTCTTTTTGTTTCACTCAAGCTGCAATAGATGTGAGATGTAAATACATATGTAAAATCTGTCTATCTTTTGATAGATTACTCTTTACAAAAAGTACATGCTCAAAAATCATGTGGTACATTGGAACTTTATGATTTACTAGATGTTTCTTTATATATCTAGATTTAGTTCCAGTCAGAATTTGAGAAATGTGTCATATTGTGGCAATTATGATCTTTGACAAGAAAATCTACAGCAAATAACATTAAGACGTCTGTTAATGAGTATCTCACATGCAAGCGCTTTTACATTGGTTATAGGATCCTGTTAAGTTTGATGCATGTTTGCTACCCTAAAATACATTTTCCACCATGCATGAGAGTTATCCAGGCCATTATTTCACATGCATTCTTTAATTATTCACTGTATGTCAGTATTATTTTAATGTTAGGGAAACTTTTTTTTTAAGTAATACATTGGAGTCCATGTAATCCGAAAGTCATGGTTTTCTGCAATATGCTTACCAAACTACTTACTGTTTTCATTTTTTGTTTCACATATTTAGGAAAACTGTCACCTACATTAGTTAAAAGAATAAAGATTGAAACTGGCTCTGACACTTACGGTTCTCCTTTATGGGGAGATCTTTTTTTTCTTTCAATTTCATCCACTGACAGTGTCATAATTGTGGGTCTAGGCATTATGCGGGGGTCTCATCAGACCTCCCCCCATCTCCTCTTAAACCTATCCCATTAAAACCCAGTCTCTAGGCAAATGACGTCCTTCATACACCCTCAGGGCAAACACCTGCTCTAGAGTTTGACTACCTCTATGTAATAGAACTATCTTGCCATGTCTAGCCTTCTTAAACTTAGCCATGCTTTTTAATAAAAAGAAACTATCCACAAACACACATACAGAGAGAGAGAAAAAAAATTTAAGTATTCTATACTAGCAAGGATTTCTCTGCACATCCATCCTATATAGATGAAAATGAAAATTATTTTTGAATTCAAAAAATCCTATATCCATGATACATATGATCGACATTTTGAATTAGTGGTGACAATGGATATACGGCGGGCACGTGTTGTGCTCTCATACTGAGCAATATCACTACGATATTATTAACACTGGTGTTTAAGTATACTTTCAGATGTTTAAATAAACAGCTGAAGATATAAGTATCAAAATATTTTATATATCTATGTTTTCTGTTAAATCTCCCATATCAGTTGAAAATGGTGCATGCAATTATATCATAAGGAAGACTGTGCAAAATGAACTGGAGGAAAAACATAGTCAAGTGTCTTTGGTAGTAAATAAACAGCATTTATAAATTTAGCTTCCTAGTCATTGAAACATTAGGAAACAAGCTCATGCATATGTCTTTGCATAATACCTTGTGTAATACTATTTTGTAACTATCCAAGTCACTATTTTCTGTTTGACAACTAGGGTACTTGCTTAAAGGGTTGACTTCCAGAGCCATGATATTGTGTGACATAGAATGTCTGCAGCGGTTAACGGCAGAGTAGCATTCATTAGATGTAGAAATTAGTGGATGAAAAAGACAAAAGACCCATGCCTGAGCAAGTTCTTTAATCACTGTTATATTATATAGCTATAGTTTCCACCAGGAAAAAGACAATGATTAGCAAAGCATTCACTGTTGAAGAAACAACTATAGTCTGTTATGGTGAAGAAATGTATTTTTCAAGATATATTCTTCATAAAAATATTTGAAGTTTTGTAAAGTATTATAAACTCTATTTGTTGAAAATGCATAAATGAGGAAGTATAATGAGGGACTTTATCCTTGACCATTTTATTGAAGTATAATATATACCTCATACATAAATATACATACATAAAAGTACATGTAATATAATCATACCTTTTGCTTAATTTTCACAAACTGAACACAATTATGTAAGCAGCACCCAGATTAAAGAAACAGAAAATTACTAGCATCACAAAATGACCAATTCCCTTCTAGTCACCAACCTCCTAGAGTAACCACTAATTTGACTTTTAATAGAACAGGTTAGTATTGCCTATTTGGTACTTTATATAAAATGAATCATACAGTATGAATTCTTTTTTTGGTGTGGATTATTTTCTTCAACATTATGTATTTGAGACATCTATCCATATTATTCAGGTTAGTTGTACATTGCTCATTTTCTTTGCTATATAGCATTCCATTGTGTAAAAATACCACAATTTATCCATTCTACCATTTATGAACATTTGGCTAGTTTCCAGTTTGGGGGTTCTTGTGAATAATGCTGCTATAAACATCCCAGTACATGACTTCTGGTGAGCAAATACACACATCTCTTCTGGGTATACACTTGGAGTGAAACTGTTGGGAAATGGGACTTAATATGTTCTACTTTAGTAGATCATGTCAAACAGATTTCCAAATTGGTGGTAGCAATCTCCACTCCCACCACCTGCAGTTTATCAGGGTTTCAGTTGTTCTACATCATTATCATAACTTGGTATTTTTAATCTTTTCTATTTTAATGCCTATTAACATTCACATTTAGATTTGCAATCCATCTGGACTTGATATTTGAATATGGTATGAGGTTCGATTGAGATGCATTGAATAGTTTATGGATTTCTAATAGAACAAACCATTTACTGAAAAGACCATTTCCCCCCACTGAGCAAATTGTCACCTTTGTCATAGTATATATATTTGCCTATATAGTATGTGTGTATGTATGTGACATAGCGTGTATGTTTGTCTCTTACTGAACTCTCTATTCTGTTCCATTGTTCATTTTTGTCTATCAATAGACTAATACTAATTACTATAGTCTTGATTTCTGGTCTTTGTCCCCTTTTTTCCCTTGCTATTTAGTGATCCTTTGAAAATTTCAGAAATATGTTCTTCAAAAAATGAAAATGGAGATTGCCCATAATTATAATTTTTAAAGGAGTCTTAAGGATTACTCATAAGTATTGTGCCAAAAACTAACCTGCTGCCTTTCAACCCCACCGTCACCCTACTATACTCAGTTATATAGTGTAAGAGCTATGATTCTGCAGTTTATATTTATCCTTTGCCAGCTGATTCATTGTTAAATTCAAAGAATGGGGTTGGAGGCTGACAGGTAACTAGAGAGAGACTGGAAAGCATGAAAAGGGTAAAGGGGACTTGAACATTCCTGTTTTGCTTGCTGTTTAATACCCTGGGAATAGCACTTCACTATGAGAGCAGTTATTCCTTCTAGTTTCCAACTACTGTTTGGCACTTCCAGATCTTACTTCTCACTATTTCTTCTCAAAGACATCAATCAGCTCTAGCTAAGTAGCAGCTGCTCATCAGAGCTCCAAAACCCGTACTGAGAGCCCTTTCTCCAAGCTTCTAGATTCTAATAACCTAGTCTCTTTCCTTCTTTCTTAGGAATGTAGCTACTTCCTATATTTATTACATATGTGTTATCTCAATGTTACTTTTTTGCCTATTAAGTCCTCCAATACTTGTGTAATCAACCCCCTATATTAAATTATAACTGTTGAAATGTTTAGTGTGGTTTCTGTTTTCCTGACAGGACTCTAATACAAGTATAGGTATTCCATGATATAAGACATAATTGGTGGCTGGACTATTGTTTTTCAAGTTTAGCTGTCTTAGGTTAAATCTTTATTGTCCATCTCCACAATATTATAAATTATATTCTAATACTGAAAATAAAATGGCATACCATGGAATATAAAAATTAATTATTAATATAATTTAAATAAACCCCAAACATGCAGAAAATATTAAAGAATGTTGCTTTAGATAATCCTTTTGGAGAAAAGACAGTTTGCGTAGTAAATGTCATTTAATTGGCTGTGTTACCAAATGTCTGATCCTGATATTATATATCAACATAGTTACCATGTTTCGTTTTTTGGGGGGTAAGATGGTAGGAAGCAAAAATCAAGCAGAATGTCAGGATTTACCTACATTGTTGAATAATAACTTAAAGAAACTGACTTTAATCATATGTGGACCTGAAGATCAACTTTTAGGTATGAATGGAAAAGCAGCAATATGTCAGTCTTAAGATCTTCAGTCAAATACACACCTAAAGTTTCATCATTAGAAATGCATTCTCCTTTTCTAAGGTGTCACCCCTGTTCAAAGACAGATGACCCTCTGATGACAAAATAGTATAGTGAACATGAATAGTTATTTAATCTCACTGGACTCAGTTTCCTCATCAGTAAGACAAGGATAATTGGTACTTATAAAGCTGTTTTGAGGATTAAATTGGAAAATTTAAAACAAAGTGCTCTGTACAGTAGTTTACAAATACGAAACACTCATTAAATCTCAGATATTATGATAGCTATGACTTTCAGGCATTAACTCCTTAATTATAAGATCTGACTCCAAGTTCAAAATTACCAGGTCAGATATTCTGATCATCATAGCACAAGCCAGTGATGGGACCTTACAGATGGGATGGCACTGTTCAAACTTCTTCAAACCGCTCCTGTGGGTGAGTGGGGAAGTTCTCAGAGAGGATAGGATGACTGCTTGGATGAGGCTGGATAGATTGAGAGTGACCTATTCATGAAGCATCATGTTGGTTAAGTCTGTATTTTTCCTGGAGTTAATGAAGAGCTTTTGACAAATTTAAATCAGTGTATATGACCAAATTCGACAGTTTAGAAATATCACTCTGATGGTTCTGTGAATGATAACAAGGTTTGAGAATAGGGCCTGACTATTACGTAGTTTGTAGGAATCTATGGTAAAATTGAAATTGCATGATAGAACCAAGAAGTTATGCTTAGGGCTTATTCATAACAAAACTGGCAAGTAGAAAGTGCTAAATAAAATTATTTAATAAATTTTATATTTTTTATTATTTTCAGAGCTTTATGCCATTTGTAATTCCAATTAACATGTTATGTCACAGTCTAGGAGTTATGTAAAAAAGTTTTTTGGATACTCTAAACTCATTTCCATTTCCCTAAACCTTGCCATTTTGTGTCCTAGGCCCCTTATCAATTATAGTACAATAAATTCTAAAAGGTATCATTTTCACATCACTATAGTTCAAATAATAATTTTTAAAACTAAATTGAGGCACTAAAAATATCTTATAAATTTTAAATTAAAAAGTATTGTATTACATAAAATATTTTTAAACTAAATGCTTCTTTTATAGCACAATTTTTAAAACTTGAAAATATGTTATGGTATATGTGGCAAATATTTATTCACTGGAGTACTATCTAGCTTGGTTACCTTGGCAAGTTATTTAACTTTTCTGATTTTAATTTTCCTCAACTATAAAATGAGGGAAATGAACACTTTATTATGTAATCATACCAAATAGCCATAATCAAACTATGTGACTTGGGGTAATATTTTAATCATCTCTGTATCACAAATATCAAACTATGTGGAACATAATCATACACAGATGATGGGAAAAGATACCTGCAAATGATATTTTGACATGAGGTTAATATCCAAAATATGTAGATAACTCAAATAACTTAACATCAAAAAAATAAACAATCCAATTAAAAGATGAGCAGAGGACCTGAATAGGACTTTTTCCAAACAAGACATACAGATGGCCAACAGACACATGAAAAATGCTCTACGTCACTAATCATCAGGGAAATGCAGATCAAAACCACAAGAGGTATCACCTCACACCTGTCAGAATGGCTACCATCAAAAATGGAAGAAATAACAAGTGTTGGTGAGGATGTAGAGAAAAGGGAACACTAGCACACTGTTGATGGGAAGGTAAATTGGTGCAGCCACTATGGAAAACAGTGTGGAAGTTCCTCAGAAAATTAAAACTACCATACAATCCAGCAACTCCACTCCTGGATATTTATCCAAAAGAAAATGAAAACCTTAATTAGAAAAGATATATGCACCCCAGTGTTCATAGCAGCATTATTTACAATTGTCAAGATATGGATGCAACCTAAGTGTCCATAACAGATGAATGGGTAATTAAGATATTATATATATAATATGTATGTATGTTTGTATATATACAAACATACATACATACAATGGAATATTACCTGATCATGAAAAAGATTAAAATCTTGCTATCCTTCAACATGGATGGACCTGGAGGATATTATGCTTAGTGAAATAAGTCAGACAAAGACAAATACTGTATATTTTCACTTGTATGTGGAATCTAAAAAACAAAAGAGTCAATATAACAAAACAGAAACAGACTCACAAAGAACAAGCTAGTGGTTGCCAGAGGGAAGAGGGGTGAGGGAAGGAGCAAAATATGTAAAGGGGATTATGAGGTAAAAACTATCAGTTATAAAATAAATAAGTCACAGGAATATAATATACAGCACACATAAGAAATATAGTCAATAACAGCAATGTATTGAGAGATTATAGAGTATGGATAACTGAAATAAATGACAACAAAGTCATAAGAAATGAGAAAGAAGAATTAGGAAAACTCTTTTATGAGGTAGCTGCAATACCATGGGATGGTATAGTGTTATTTGAAAGTGGACATAGATTGGTTATAAAAGTATATTGTAAATTTTATGGAAAACACTAACTTAGTTTTAGTAAGAGAAGTGTTCTTTTACTAAATTCATATGCTAAGAGAGGAAAACCCTAAAAATAATAAAAACCAAACTATAAAAATGTTCAATTAAACCACAGAAGGCAGAAAAAAGAGGGGTGAAAAAAATGAAGAACAGTGCAATGGATAGAAAACATACCAGTATGGTAGATATTCATCTAACTATATTAATAATAATTTTAACTGTGAATGGTCTAAATACAATAAGAAAAACAAAAATTATGGGAGTTCATTTAAAAAAAATCTAACTATATGCTGTATATAAGTATAAGTATAAGAAATATATAGTATATAGTATATACTATATATATAGTATATAGTATATAGTATAAGAAATCTACTTTAAATATAAAAACACATATAGGTTAAAAGTAAAGAGATGAATGAAAATATACCTTTTTAATGCTAATCAAAAGAAACTGGAGTAACTATTAATAATTTCAGACAAAGCTGATTTCAGAGGAAGGATGATTATTAGGGATAAAAAAGGAATACACATAATGTTAAAGGGGTGCAATTCTCAAAGAATATACAACAATCCTAAACGTGTAAGCACCTAACAATAGAGTGCTGAATTAGATGAGGAAAAGCAAATAGAACTGAAAGGAGAGATGGAAAAATCCACTATTGTAATTGAAGACTTCAACACCCCTCCATAATTAATTGGTACATCAAATTCGCAGAAAATCAGTAAAGATACAGATGACCAAACAGCAGTATCTATCAACTTGATCTTAATAACATTTATTGAATATACCATTCAACAACAGTAGAATACACATTTTTCTTAATCTCACATGGGACATTCAAGATAGACCACATATTGGGCCATGAAGCACACTTTAACAAATTTAAAGGAAAATAAATCATACAAAGTATTTTCTGAGATCACAATGGGATTAAGTTAGAAATCAGTAACAGAAAGTTAGCTGAATAATATACAACTATTTGGTAACTAACACACACACACACACTTATAAGTAATCCATGGGCCAAAGAGGAAATCTCAAGAGAAATTTTAAAAAAATATTTTGAACTAAAGCAAAATGAAAATACAACTACTCAAAATTTGTGAGATGCAGCAAAAGCAGAGCTTGGAGGGAAGTTTATAGAATTAAGTGTATATATGTGAAAAGAAGAAAGATCTAAACTCAATAACCTAAGTACCACTCTAAAAATGAGAGAAGAGCAATTCAAGTATAAAGTAAGCAGAAGAAAAGAAATAATAAGAATTATAGCAGAAGATGACATGATACTATACATAGAGAATCCTAAAGATGCTACCAGAAAACTACTAGAGCTAATCAATGAATTTGGTAAAGTAGCAGGACACAAAATTAATGCACAGAAATCCCTTGCATTCCTATACACTAATAATGAAAAAGCTGAAAGAAAAATTAAGGAAAAACTCCCATTTACTATTGTAACAAAAAGAATAAAATGTCTAGGAATAAACTTCCCTAAGGAGACAAAACAGCTGTATGCAGAAAACTATAAGACACTGATGAAAGAAATTAAAGATGATACAAATAGATGGAGAGATATACCATGTTCTTGGATTGGAAGAATCAACATTGTGAAAATGACAATGGCACTCAAAGCAATCTACAGATTCAATGCAATCCCTAACAAACTACCAATGGCATTTTTCACAGAACTAGAACAAAAAATTTCACAATTTGTATGGAAACCAAAAGACCCCGACTAGCCAAAGCAATCTTGAGAAAGAAAAACGGAGCTGGAGGAATCAGGCTCCCTGACTTCAGACTATACTACAAAGCTACAGTAATCAAGAGAGTATGGTACTGGCACAAAAACAGAAATATAGATCAATGGGACAGGATAGAAAGCCTAGAGATAAACCCACGCACATATGGTCATCTTATTTTTGATAAAGGAGGCAAGACTATACAATGGAGAAAAGACAGCCTCTTCAATAAGTGGTGCTGGGAAAACTGGACAGCTACATGTAAAAGAATGCAATTAGAACACTCTCTAACACCATACAGAAAAATAAACTCAAAATGGATTAAAGACCTAAATGTAAGGCCGGAGACTTTAAAACTCTTAGAGGAAAACGTAGGCAGAACACTCTATAACATAAATCACAGCAAGATCCTTTTTGACCCACCTCCTAGAGAAATGGAAATAAAAACAAAAATAAACACATGGGACCTAATGAAACTTAAATGCTTTTGCACAGCAAAGGAAACCATAAACAAGACAAAAAGGCAACCCTCAGAATGGGAGAAAATATTTGCAAACGAAGCAACTGACAAAGGGTTAATCTCCAAAATATAGAAGCAGCTCAAGCAACTCCATATCAAAAAAACAAACAACCCAATCCAAAAACGGTCAGAAGACCTAAATAGACATTTCTCCAAAGAAGATATACAGATGGCCAAGAAACTCATTAAAGGATGCTCAACATCACTAATTATTACAGAAATGCAAATCAAAACTACAATGAGGTATCACCTCACACCAGTTAGAATGGGCATCATCAGAAAATCTACAAACAATAAATGCTGGAGAGGGTGTAGAGAAAAGGGAACCCTCCTGCACTGTTGGTGGGAATGTAAATT
Organism: Hyperoodon ampullatus; assembly: GCF_949752795.1. Taxonomy (NCBI): domain Eukaryota; kingdom Metazoa; phylum Chordata; class Mammalia; order Artiodactyla; family Ziphiidae; genus Hyperoodon; species Hyperoodon ampullatus. Next base: position 108,804,274 of record NC_136913.1, on the reverse strand, counting down.
GATACAGCCACTATGGAGAACAGTATGGAGATTCTTTAAAAAATGTAAAATAGAACTACCATATGACCCAGCAGTCCCATTTATTGGGCATATACCCTGAGAAAACCATAATTCAAAAAGAGTCATGTACCACAATGTTCATTGCAGCACTATTTACAATAGCCAGAACACCTAAGTGTCCCTTGACAGATGAATGGATAAAGAAGATGTGGTACATATATACAATGGAATATTACTCAGCCATAAAAAGAAACAAAATTGAGTTATTTGTAGTGAGGTGGATGGACCTAGAGTCTGTCATACAGAGTGAAGTAAGTGAGAAAGCAAAAAATAAATACTGTATGCTAACACATATATATGGATAAAAATAAAAGGAAAAATGGTTCTGGTGATCCCAGGGGCTGGACAGGAATAAAGACGCCGACATAGAGAATGGACTTGAGGACACGGGGAGGGGAAGGGTAAGCTGGGACAAAGTGAGAGAGTGGCATGGACATATATACACTACCAAATGTAAAACAGATAGCTAGTGGGAAGCAGCTGCATAGCACAGGGAGACCACCTCGGTGCTTTGTGACCACCTAGTGGGGTGGGATAGGGAGGGTAGGGGGGAGACACAAGAGGGAAGATATATGGGGATATATGTATACGTATAGCTGATTCACTTTGTGATACAGAAAAAACTAACACACCACTGTAGAGCAATTATACTCCAATAAAGATGTTAAAAACAAAAAAGAATTATCGCAGAAACCAACAGAATTGAAAACAGGGAAACAATAGAGAAAATAATTGAAAATAAAAGCTGGTTTTTGGAAAAGATCAATAGAATTGATAAGCTTCTAGCTAGGCTAAGAAAGAAACAAATTATTAATCTGAGAAATGAAAATGTGTCATCACTACAGATCTCATAAACATGAAAAGTATAATTCAGGCATTCTTCATTTTACTATGCTTTGCTTTATTGTGCTTCACAGACACTGTGTTTTTACAAATTGAAGGCTTTTGGCAACCTGCATGGAGCAAGTTTATAAGTGCCAGTTTTCCAATAGCATTTGCTCACTTGGTGTCTCTATGTTACATTTTGGTAATTTTTGCAATATTTCAGAAAGCAAAAAGATTATGACTTGCTGAAGGCTCAGCTGATGGTTAGCATATTTGAGCAACAAAGTTATGTTAATTAAGGTATGTACATTCTTTTAAAAACATAATATTGCACACTTAGTAGACTATAATACGTTGTAAACATTAACACTTATATGCACTAGGAAACCAAAAAATTCATGCAATGCACTTTATTGAGAAATTTGCTTTATTGCAGTGGTGTGGAATCAAACCTGCAATCTCTGAGGCATGCCTGCTAAGGAATACTATGAACAACTCTATGCCCACAAACTTGACAACTTAGATGAAATAGACCAAATCCTTGACACAAACCACCAAAACTCACACAAGGAGAGAATGATAACCTGAATAGTTCTATATCTAGTAAAGAAATTGAATCATTAATTAATAACCTTCAAAAAATAAAGCAGGTTCAAATTGTTTTACTGGCTAATTCCACCAAACATTTAAGGAAGAAATGATAGCAATGCTCCATAGTCTCTTCCAGAGGGAATCCTTCCCAACTCATTCTTTTTTTTTTTTTTTTTTTCTGGCGGCACAGGATGTGGGATCTTAGTCCTCGACCAGGGATTAAACCTGTGCCCTCTGCAGTGGAAGCGCCGAGTCTTAACCACTGGACTGCCAGGGAAGCCCCACAACTCATTCTTTAAGATCAGTATTACCATAATAGCCAAACCATAAAAAGATATTACAAGAAATAAAATTTCAGGCCTCATGAATCTCTCATGAATATAGATGTGAAAATTCTCAACAAAATATCAGGAAATTGAATCCAATAATATCTGACAATAATCTTACCCTCAAATCAAGTGGGATTTATTCCAGGGATTCAAAGCTGGTTCAACGTTTGAAAATCAATCAATATCCACCACATCAAGAGGCTAAAGAAGAAAAACCATTTGGTCATATAAATTGATGTAGAAAAAGCATTTGATAGAATCCAACACTCATTTGTGATGCAAACTTCCAGTAAGCTGGAAATATAGGAAACAAAGCTCAGAAGAAGCTCCTGGCTGAGCAGCGTGACGCCCACGGGTCTAAAACCAAGGAAGACTGGCTCCAGGCTAAGAAGGAGGAAATCAAACCTCTGCCCAAGGAAGAAGAGACCAAGAAATAAAGTTCCCCTTCTCTTGTGTGAACACACTAGCCTCAACAATTACACAGATAAATCAGTAAAATGAGCCCTATCTGCCTGAAACAAACAAATGAATCTAAGTGAATCTGAATAACATGTGGTCTTTAATAAATAATGTGTTAATTAATTGTACCAAATGTACCATACTACTGTTACATGTTGATAAAGGGAGAAAATGGCTGTGAGATATATGGAAACTCTCTGGACCATGTTCACAAATATAAAACTGTTATAAAATTGTTAAAAGTTTATTAAAAAACAGTAAATAGGTTAGAAACGTAATTTATAATAACGTGTAGTATAAATATAAGCATAAAATAATCAACATCAATGGCAATAAAAATTGAAAATTAAAAAAAATTTAAATTAAATTTAAATTTATATAAAGCTATATTTTAAATTTATATACATATATACATTTATATGAATTTACACAAATGTTTATATAATTGTATTCATGTACATATAAGTGTATTAAATAGATTTATATGTGGAGAGACAGAGAGAGAATGTGCTTATTGCTTGTTGTTAATTGTTTGGGTGACATAGATTTTTTAAAAATTGCACTTATTCCTCCCCCTATATCTGTGCCCCTCGCAATGTAATTTTTCAGCTTTTATCTTTAACTATCAGACTGTATTTTTCCTCAACACATGAATCTGGGCTGGTCTTGAGGTTTGCTTAGGCTAATAGAATGCAGGAAAAACACTGGGCTAGTTCTGAACCTAGGCTTCAAGAGGCTTTGACTGTTCTGCTGTCTTTCCTGTCACCCTGCCTAGCTGCTATGTGAACAAATCCAGGTTAGCATATTGTATGATGATGCACCTGTCCCAGTTGCCCTAGTAAATCCAGTGAAGAGCCAGCCAACCTCCAGAAGCAGAGCTCCTACCTGACTACCAGCTGACTGCAGATACCTGAATGAGTGCCGCTGAGACCAAAGGACCCACTCATCTAATCCCAGGCCAAATTGTAGATCTACAGAACTGTGAATTTAATAGATGGATATTGCATTAAGTCATTAAGTTTGGGGGTAGTTTATTATGCAGCAAAAACTATTAAAGGTTAAGTTTGTGAACTAGAGTTTTGATACTTAAAAACCTGCAATATTTATAAGTCATTTCTAATTAATATTGTTCTTTTTGTTATATTTTCCTTACCTATTGGGAGTAATATTGAATGACAGTTTCAAAAATGTGATTATCATCTCTATTTCCATATAACTAATTAAAATTACTTTATTAGACTACACACTGAATACACACTGAGCAGTCATTCAAATACTCGCTATCCCTATAATACACAACATGCACACGTTTATTCCCATTTTTACTAGTTTATTTTGGTTAATATCAGCCCATCTTTTGGAGGTTTATTTGTCAAGTCTATTATAGCACAGTGGTATAGTAAAAAGAAAATTAAACTGGGTGTCAGGAGAATGGGGTCTGAGACTTGGATTTGCCGCTCACTAACTCTGACATTTGCAATTTGCTGTAACCCTATGAGCGTCATATTATTCAAATATAAAATGAGAAGATTAAAGTAGAAGATTTCTAAGGTCCCCTTCTAGATCTAATATTGTGTCAGTTGATAATTCTAATATATTTAATAATTATAGATTTATTTGTTACATTATTAATTTTTATCATATATTTATAAAGATGGGATAGGAAGAAGGAAAGAGAGCATGAAAAAAGGGTGCCCTTTTTGATGCACCTTGTCCTGAACAATGTGTTGTTTAATTGTGACCCCTTTCTACTGTTCACAAAAATGTGATAAAGATATTCATTTCCTGAAGGACTCAGCATTTGTTGACAGACTCCAGGACAATAGGGAGAATGTATACATAAGAAGTTGGTAAAAGAAAGAAACTGGAAAGGGAGATTTGAATTGATATTGATTTACTTAAGTGAAGGGAAAGGTCAGCAGTTCAAGCAAGGCCTTCAGATACTGGAGGAGGGACTTGTTTCAGCAAGCCAAGACAACACATAAGAAAAGATAGATGATGGAACTTATCTCAGGCATTTAGTGGATTTGGGGAAAGATCTGTAAAAATAGAATCCAGAGTAGCAGCTACTTCAGAGTTCCAATAAATGTGGAAATTAGAACAAACCCTTCTGAAAGTGTGACCTGTTAGAAGTCAGCCCTATATGTTACATAAAACTAGATTCCAACATGCAGCTAAGACCTAGAATTTATCTATCTATATGTTTATTGAATCCTGAAATTCATCATATTCTACATAGCTTATTAAGCCAGGATGATGTCCTACTATGGAATACCTCACACACACAACACACACACACACACACACACAAACACACACACACGTATTTCCACATGTAGGGATAGTCTGCAGTCCCAGGGTCACAACCTAATTCCTTCTTATTCGCCTGGGTGCAGGTGGCAGAAATGATGAGAGCCAAACAGAACTTTTCCCTGAAGCAGTGATTATTTTGCAGTTAGGAAGTGGAATAGAAGCCTGTTCAAATATTCTTACTTAGGGACCCATAATTTGAGCACACATCATTACCAGGATCCATTTCCTTGACTTTGTAGGAATACATAGTCCACATTATTAAATTATTGCCTCCTTTACCAGATTTCTAAAATGAGATGACTCAGATGTTACAGGCATAACAACCTACATAACAACATGGGCCATCATTTGTGTTGTTCTTTTCTTTGCCATAGGGACATATTAGCAGTTGGGTAACATTTAACCTCCAACTTCTAAAATATTATTGAATAACACTTCACATTTCACAGAAAATGTGATTTCAGGCATCCAACTGTGGATGCTTCTGTGATTCTTTTTTTCACAGAACCTACACGAAGCCTATCTCCAAATATGTTATATGGTATTCACTATATCAGTAATTTGCTTTAACACCAATGTTTCCATACTTGTGAATATTGCACTTAATAGACAGAAGTGCTTCATACATTCAACTATGTAATGATTTCTGATGTTACTCAATATCAGCTGGAAAATACTGTATGAAACACACAGGAACTTTTACTAATAGCAATGTGAACATTTTCTACACATACACCTAACTCATGTGTGATTAATAAGTGTGTGTCCCTTAGTCCTCTAGCCTCTGGCTTCACTTTTTCTTTATTAATCAAATATAGCAGCTTAGTCACAACACTATTCCCTATGTCTCTAAGTTTTCTTGGGTGAGCTGGGAAGTGGAAGGCTGATGCTTTTCCTGGGTACCTCTTATCCTCTTATGCCTATTCCTTCATTCCCTACTTTCACTCTCTACCAAGCAACACTTATCAAGTATTTTACATATATCAGGTTTATGCAGAAGGTTTGGAGTAATACAGTGGGATTATAGCACAGCAGAAAACATCTTAAAATTTAGCATCAGATATCACTGCCCTAAATTTTTACTGGGCCTTCCCTGCCACTAAGAGCTTCTTGGTGGCTCTATCTCTTCCGTAGGCTATCACATTTTCAGGTTTCTTTCTTTCTTTCAAGACTTGCTTCCTTCACTTTCATCTCCACATTGGTGTCCTTTTGCCCTTTCCTTCAAGCTACCTGCATGAACTCACAATCTTTTTTACTCTCTGAGGCAGCACTATAAAGTTATCTCTTTTAGTGCTCTGGATTCTAACTTTTTCAACCAAAAAGACTCCTCAAAGTACATTGCAGTTTTTTTTGTCCTGAAAAAAAAAAAAGAAAGAAAAAAGGTGATAGTCAACATTAAGGAGATTGTTGATTTTCCCCTAGAATGCAGCAGAAAAGCAGACATTTTGTTTTTTAAATAGCACTTTTCCCATCTGGCTACATATAAAGGAAGCCCTTATGGCCCAGAAATTCACAGGTATGTGCATAATGACCCCATCTCCATGGGTGAGATTTGTCAGACCATTTATCTAGCTTACAATATTGTATAAAGTTTCACCCTTAGTATTGAATCTCTCCAATTCCTATGAACATCAATATTCCCAAGTCTGGTTGCTCACAAAAGGCCTGTCTTTTTCTCCCTGCTGCCCCAGTCATCTACCGTTTCACACCATTTCTAAAGATTGCTTTCCACCTTTCCCCTCAGGAACTTCTTGGCTAAGTGGTAATTTTAAATATGATGCTGCTATCAAGAAAAAGCACATTTAGAAAAAGGCCAAAAGATGGTGTGTATAACTTTAAACGCTTCAAATTGTACATAATGAAAAGACAATATACATGAAAGTTCCCAAGAAGGAAAAAGAAATTTTAAACAAAGAAGAGTTATACCTCACTTTATTTAGTGATTATATTCCTGAACAATTACATGTAAATTTAATTTCAATAAATTAAATCCTATGTGGCAACTCTTAAGAAGAAAACATTACTTAAATGGGACTCTGAAATAAATTCCTTTATAAAGTGAACTTTTATGCAAGTATTGATTTGTTTCTATCTGAATATTATAAATTTAGTTATACTTGATTAATATAATACTCTTGTTGGGAAATTAATAGGGGATGCCCCTAAACAAGCTTCCTTTGTGAAAGAGGACTATGCTTTGTCAAAAATTCCTTCTCTACCTTGTAATGTAGCTGAAACTTACTTGAATTCATTCTGTTCCCACAAATGAAAGGGAGAAGAGGGTGAAAATTCTCTGGGAAAGATTTCTTTATTGACTCCCTAGTCTTACTTGATTAGTTTAGACAAGGAGCTAAATTCAGGAAGAAATTTGATTTCCATTTTATTAATATATAATACATAAAAATACAATATACAGACCTTAAGTGTTCAGATTTATGTTTTCCCAATTATAGTCACCAGTGTCATGAAAATATCTTATTTTGAAACCTCCAGAACAATAGATCTCCCTTAAAAGATATTATTTCACCCTTTTAATTACCAGCGAGGGGAGTAGTAATGGTAGTTAAGATAAGAGTTTGAATCCTAATTCTAACATTTACAAGTTATATGATCTTGGAAAAGTTGTTAACTATTTTCTGCATTTGTGTCTTTATATGTTATACAGTGTTAATGATAAGGCAAAAATTAAAATGAGATAATATATGTAAAGGGCTTCACTTAGTGCCCAAGACATAAATACTTGATAGCTATTTGCTATGAATGCTCTTCCTATTTGTAAAAACCATAATATAAATGCTAAGTCAGAAGGGTTCAGTATTGTAGACAAAGATGTTTTGTGTTGACAAATAGTAAAATACACATTCATTGAATGTACTTTGAAACTACTACATATCATGTGCACTTTGTACTACTACATATCATGACTTATGCTGAAATTGTCACCCTGGCAGCTGAAACTGAGATAAAAGCAGACTTTCAGCAATTTAGCTCTTCTAGAATGGTAATGGACAGAAAAGATTGAAATGAATAAAGTATTCTGTGTCCAATGTATATAGAAAAAAATTTCTTGTGTCATGATGAAGCACAGTTTGAAGCAGTTAAGATTTACAGTTAAATCTGAAAGCCAAGACTTGGATTACTTGAGCAATTGCGGTTTGGCAGACTTGACTTGTGTAATGTTACTTCCCCAACCAAATGCCTAAGGCTTCAGACTCCTTGAATGTAGAATTCTGGAACACCAGAATAAGTTTCTCTGATTCTCTATAAAAAATCGATGTTATATTATTGCTTATAAAATAATTCAACAACATGGAATGGGGGAAATAGATTAAAGGAAAAAATCAATATAATTCTACTATCAAACCCACTCCATTTAATCTTTAGAAAATTTAATAATGAAGTTTGTGGTTCAAAATTAAAAATTTTGAGTCATTGTTTTCTTTCAGCTTAAAGTATTATATCTGAGACCCTAGTACAGCAAGTGCTATTTTTACTACTGATACATTATGAATTTTAGTGGACTTTATTACAGACATTCAAATAAAAAGCTGTCAAGAGAGATAAAAGGATGTAGATCTGGATTTTAAGGGACTTTAATTAGATTTAAAGGTCAGCAATAGCAGAAAAAGGCAACGTATCTAAATAAAGCATAAACTTCTATGAGAGAATATACTAATATTTCATGTAAAGTACTTGTCAGACTGATCATGGTGCCTATTCCCAAGAGTTAACTATTTTCTGTGATGTAACTTTAACATGGTAATCCCTGGTTAATTTGCTTTTTAAGTACATGGTGCTTGCTTGTTTTTACAAATGGCTGAGTTTAACTTGTAGATGATCCAGTTATGCTACATGATGCTTTCTCTCAAAATAAGCACTTTGGCTAGGAATCTTGAGTTCACTATTGTCTTTGTTTTCTTTCTGATATACAGTTAAATATTGATGGGATTTTTAAAAGGCAAATGTTTCGGGTATTATAAATTACTCTTTATTACACTTTAATTAGTATACTCCTAGAGATGCTCAATTATAATAGCTGTTAATATTTCTGAAACTTAAATTAAGATTCTACACTGTTAGTGAGCAAACTCATTAAAGACATGAAAGAATGACAAGATGAAAAAGGATTTACATTTGTAGAATCTCCTGTAAAATTATTAAAAGTGACAGGTTCCATTTTTTTGATGCTGGAATCAAGGTTGCATGTCTAAACCATAGTGACACCATGGTTAGATTTTGCATAGCTGAGAACTAATAGGAAATTAATAGAGTGTAATACAGGCCTATTGAATTTGGTATAATGGTGCTACTTTGATGTGTAAGAACAGAAGGCGTAATTTCAATCTTTGTTTAGTGTCTTGGACAGCCAACCTCAGTAGCATCTAAGTATGGTCAGGATTAAAAATGTGATGGATAGTACCACAGCACCTTCTTGACAGCTTTTCTGTACAAATACACATTTCTGTCACAGCCCCAGAAAGTTTGAAGGAGAATTCAGAGATGAAATATCACAGCTGCAACAAGCCCAGTGTGAAGCTATTATGTTTTGAAAGGAAAAATAATTACAAATTGTACATCTCCTAGGCACCTATATGTATTAATAATGCAGAGTAATAAATACACTGGAGTATACTAATGAAGTGTTATTGAACATTAAAGTTTTGGAAACTATAGGGTTATGAGTCTGTCAAGAAAATGTCAATGCATATGTTTACTTTCAGATTTCTGTACCTGTTTTAGGCAAATAAATATTTGGGAGAGTTGTGAAAAAAACATGATTTATTCCACCTTTCATAATGTCTCTTCAGTACATTTTTAAAACAAATTTGAGGTACTTATAAGCTGTTTAGAATCTAAATGATCAATACATCCACCCCCCATGCAAATTTTATGCTCATCTACCAAAATCATTTTGAACTGCACAAAAGATTATCTTTCTAGGAAGTGTGGTTTTCATGAGGTATTATAACATTGTTCTATCAAATATTTTCTCTTAAAAAAATTGAAGGGATCCCCCTGAAAAGAAATATTAAATAACCTACAACCTCAAATCCCACATTTATTTCATAATAGAAATACATTCTGCAACAACTTTTTTTCTTGTGATATATGTCTTCCCCCATTGTTTCTTCAAGTAAATTCATTTTTACAGCAATAAATCAAAAGTGTTAGTGTTCAGAGTTTGCAGCACCCTAGAATATTAAGTTCTACTCTATCTTGAAGAAGGAAATGGACAGAGTTCAACTGAAATGAGCGTAAAATCATTTATAGAATTCTTTTGTGAACCAAGAATAACCTGCCACCCTTCCTGACAAATTATCTTTGAGTCTGGGAACCAAGCATTGCACAAGGACATTGCATACTGCGGACTGTTGGTTTATCAAGCACTGCAATCTATTTTTGATAATTTTTGCAATGAACATTTTCATTATAATGAAATAGTTGTCCCCTATGTCACAGTTAACACATACTTAAGATTAACCATTCAATTAATATGGAATGCTTACTGCAGTTAATATAGAAATATGAGTCAAGGTATTCTACACCGGCCTAAAATGTTCTCATAGAGATATTACCCATAAAGATAATAGACACTTTGGGCCTCCCTGGTGGCGCAGTGGTTGAGAGTCCGCCTGCCGATGCAGGGGATACGGGTTCGTGCCCCGGTCTGGGAGGATCCCATATACCGCGGAGCGGCTGGGCCCGTGAGCCATGGCTGCTGAGCCTGTGCATCCGGAGCCTGTGCTCCGCAACGGGAGAGGCCACAACAGTGAGAGGCCCGCGTACCACAAAAAAAAAAAAAAAAAAAAAAAAAAAAAAAAAAAAAGATAATAGACACTTTGTGCTTGAAAGAAAGTCAGAAAGAGAATTTGAAGGCTAAATAATGGGAAATTGTTTTGCTGGTTTCTCGATGTGTATTCTCGATATTTGTGTCATTAATTTTGTTGGTTTCTAGGGGTACTTGAGCATCTGTTTGCTCAGCTTTCAGAATATATTTATTGAACATCTATATATGCATGGTACTATGCTGAGGTTTTGAATATGAGTATGGCACAGACTCTTCCATAAAAACGCATAGAGAGAATAGGAAAAGTATATAGAGTGTACCAATAGCTATAAACCAATATGTAATATGATAAGTGTCCAGGAAGCTATTGTAAAAAGTGCTATGAGAGTTTAAAAGGAGGGGGACCCCGGAGGAAGATGGCGGAAGAGTAAGACGCGGAGATCACCTTCCTCCCCACAGATACATCAGAAATTCATCTACACGTGGAACAACTCCTACAGAACACCTACTGAACGCTGACAGAAGACCTCAGACCCCACAAAAGGCAAGAAACTCCCCACATACCTGGGTAGGACAAAAGAAAAAAGAATAAACAGAGACAAAAGGATAGGGACGGGACCTGCACCAGTGGGAGGGAGCCGTGAAGGAGGAAAGGTTTTCACACACTAGAAGCCCCTTCGCGGGCGGAGACTGCAGGTGGCGGAGGGGGAAAGCTTCGGAGTAGCGGAGGAGAGCACAGCAACAGGGGTGCGGAGGGCAAAGCGGAGAGATTCCCGCACAGAGGATCGGTGCCCTCAGGCACACACCAGCCCGAGAGGCTTGTCTGCTCGGCCGCCGGGGCGGGCGGGGCTGGGAGCTGAGGCTCAGGTATCGGGTTTCAGTCGGAGCGCAGGGAGAGGACTGGGGCTGGCGGCAGGAAGAGAGCCTGAGGGGGTTAGTGCACCACGGCTAGCCTGGAGGGAGTCCGGGAAAAAGTCTGGAGCTGCCGAAGAGGCAAGAGACTTATTCTTCCCTTTTGTTTCCTGGTGCGCGAGTAGAGGGCATTAAGAGGGCTGCTTAAAGAAGCTCCAGAGACGGGCGCGAGCCGCGGCTAAAGGCGCGGACCACGGAGACGGGCGTGGGACGCTGGGGCTGCTGCTGCCGCCGCCACAAGGCCTGTGTGCGAGCGCAGGTCACTGTCCACCCCGCCTTCCGGGGAGCCTGTGCACCCCGCCACTGCCGGGGTCCCGGGACCCAGGGACGGCTTTCCCCGGAAAGCGAACGGAGCACCTCGGTCTGGTGCAACGTCACGCTGGCCTCTGCCGCCGCAGGACCGCCCCACACTGTGCGCACCTCCCTCCCCTCTGCCTGAGTGAGCCAGAGCCCCCGAATCAGCGGCTCCTTTAAACCCGTCCTGTCTGAGCGAAGAACGGACGCCCTCCGGCGACCTACGCGCAGAGGCGGGGCCAGGTCCAAGGCTGAGACCCGGGAGCTGTGAGAGCAGAGAAGAGACAGGGAAATCTCTCTGTGCAGCCTCGGAGGCAGTGGATTAAAGCTCCACGGTCCACTTGATGGGCCCTGCGTCTGTGGAGTGCATGAATGGACAGCGAATCATTCCAAATTGAGGAAGTGGACTTTGAGGACAAGATTTAAGACTTTCCCCCCTTTTCCTCTTTTTACAACGAATTATCCCAAATTAAGGAGGTGGACTTAGAGAGCAAGATTTCAGACTTTTCGCCCTTTTCCTCTTTTTACAACGAATTATCCCAAATTGAGGAGGTGGACTTAGAGAGCAAGATTTTTGATTTTTCCCCCTGCTCTCTTTTTGTGAATGTGTATGTGTATCCTGTGTAACATTTTCTCTGTATAGCTTTGCTTCCACCATATGTCCCAGGGTTCTATCTGTCCGTTTTTTTTCCAATAATTACTTTTTAATTTTAATAACGCTACTATATTTTATACTTTATTCTATTTTACTTTACCTGCTCTTTCTTTTTTTCCTACCTTCCCTTCCTCCCTCCCTCCCTCCGCCCCTCCTTTCCTTCTTTCTCTCTTTCTTTCCTTCCTCCCTCTCTCCCTCCCTCCTGTCTGTCTTTCTTTCCTTCCTCCCTCCCTCCCACCCTTCTTCCTTTCACTCTTTCTTTTTCTTTCCTTCCTCCCTCCCTCCCTCCTGTCTTTCTTTCTTTCTTTCTTTCTTTCCTTCCTCCCTCCCTCCCTTCTTCCATTCACTCTTCCTTTTTCTTTCATTCCTCCAAACGTCCCTCCTTTCTTTCTTTCTTTCTTTCCATCCTTCCTCCCTCCCTCTCTCCTTTCTTTCTTCCTTCCTTCGTTCCTTCCTTTCTTTCCTTCTTCCTTTCTTTCTCTCTCTCTTTCTTTCTTCTACGAATTCTTTCTTTCTACTTTTTCCCCTTTTATTCTGAGCCGGGTAGATAAAAGGCTCTTGGTGCTGCAGCCAGGAGTCAGTGCTGTGCCTCTGAAGTGGGAGAGCAAACTTCACGACACGGGTCCACAAGAGACCTCCCAGCTCCACATAATATCAAGCAGCGAAAATCTCCCAGAGATCTCCATCTCAACACAAGCACCCAGCTTCAGTCAACGACCAGCAAGCTACAGTGCTGGTCACCCTATGCCAAGCAACTAGCAAGGCAGGAACACAACACCACCCATTAGCAGAAGGGCTGCCTAAAAACATAAAAAGGCCACAGGCACCCCAAAACACACCACCAGACGTAGACCTGTCCACCAGAAAGACAAGATCGAGCCTCAACCACCAGAAAACAGGCACTAGTGCCCCCCACCAGGAAGCCTACACAACCTACTGAAACAACCTTAGCCACTGGGGACAGACACCAAAAACAACGGGAACTACGAACCTGCAGCCTGCAAAAAGGAGACCCCAAACACAGTAACATAAGCAAAATGAGAAGACAGAAAAACACACAGCAGGTGAAGGAGCAAGATAAAAACCTACCAGACATAACAAATGAAGAGGTAATAGGCAGTCTACCTGAAAAAGAATTCAGAATAATGATAGTAAAGCTGATCCAAGATTCTATTTCCAAGATCCATAATCTTGGAAATAGAATAGACAAAATGCAAGAAACAGTTAACAAGGACCTAGAAGAACTAAAGATGAATCAAGCATCGATTAAAAACACAATAAATGAAATGAAAAATACTCTAGATGGGATCAATAGCAGAATAACTGAGGCAGAAGAACGGATAAGTGAGGTGGAAGATAAAATAGTGGAAATAACTGATGCAGAGAAAAATAAAGAAAAAAGAATGAAAAGAACAGAGGACAGTCTCAGAGACCCCTGGGACAACATTAAATGCACCAACATTCGAATTATAGGGGTTCCAGAAGACGAAGAGAAAAAGAAAGGGACTGAGAAAATATTTGAAGAGATAATAGTTGAAAACTTCCCTAATATGGGAAAGGAAATAGTTAATCAAGTCCAGGAGGCACAGAGAGTCCCATACAGAATAAATCCAAGGAGAAATACGCCAAGACACATATTAATCAAACTGTCAAAAATTAAACACAAAGAAATCATATTAAAAGCAGCAAGGCAAAAACAACAAATAACACACAAGGGAATCCCCATCAGGTTAACAGCTGATCTCTCAGCAGAAACTCTACAAGCCAGAAGGGAGTGGCAGGACATAATTAAAGTGATGAAGGAGAGAAACCTGCAACCAAGATTACTCTACCCAGCAAGGATCTCATTCAGATTTGATGGAGAAATTAAAACCTTTACAGACAAGCAAAAGCTGAGAGAGTTCAGCACCACCAAACCAGCTTTACAACAAATGCTAAAGGAACTTCTCTAGGCAAGAAACACAACAGAAGGAATATACCTACAATAACGAACCCAAAGCAATTAAGGAAATGGGAATAGGAACATACATATCAATAATTACCTTAAATGTAAATGGACTAAATGCTCCCACCAAAAGACACAGAGTGGCTGAATGGATACAAAAACAAGACCCATATATATGCTGTCTACAAGAGACCCACTTCCGACCTAGAGATACATACAGATTGAAAGTAAGGGGATGGAAAAAGATATTCCATGCAAATGGAAATCAAAAGAAAGCTGGAGTAGCAATTCTTATATCAGACAAAATAGACTTTAAAATAAAGACTATTAGAAGAGACAAAGAAGGACACTACATAACGATAAAGGGATCGATCCAAGAAGAAGATATAACAATTGTAAATATTTATGCACCCAACATAGGAGCACCTCAATACATAAGGCAAATACTAACAGCCATAAAAGGGGAAATCAACAGTAACACAATCATAGTAGGGGACTTTAACACCCCACGTTCACCAATGGACAGATCATCCAAAATGAAAATAAATAAGGAAACACAAGCTTTAAATGATACATTAAACAAGATGGACTTCATTGATATTTATAGGAAATTCCATCCAAAAACAACAGAATACACATTTTTCTCAAGTGCTCATGGTACATTCTCCAGGATAGATCATATCTTGGGTCACAAATCAAGCCTTGGTAAATTTAAGGAAATTGAAATTGTATCAAGTATCTTTTCCGACCACAATGCTATGAGACTAGACATCAATTACAGGAAAAGATCTGTAAAAAATACAAACACATGGAGGCTAAACAATACACTACTCAATAACGAAGTGATCACTGGAGAAATCAAAGAGGAAATAAAAAACTACCTAGAAACAAATGACAATGGAGACACGATGACCCAAAACCTATGGGACACAGCAAAAGCAGTTTTAAGGGGGAAGTTTATAGCAAAACAATCCCACCTTAAGAAACAGGAAACATCTCGAGTAAACAACCTGACCCTGCACCTAAAGCAATTAGAGAAAGAAGAACAAAAAAAACCCAAAGGTAGCAGAAGGAAAGAAATCATAAAGATCAGATCAGAAATAAATGAAAAAGAAATGAAGGAAACGATAGCAAAGATCAACCAAACTAAAAGCTGGTTCTTTGAGAAGATAAACAAAATTGACAAACCATTAGCCAGACTCATCAAGAAAAGAAGGGAGAAGACTCAAATCAATAGAATTAGAAATGAAAAAGGAGAAGTAACAACTGACACTGCAGAAATACAAAAGATCATGAGAGATTACTACAAGCAACTCTATGCCAATAAAATGGACAACCTGGAAGAAATGGACAAATTCTTAGAAATGCACAACCTACCAAGACTGACTCAGGAAGAAATAGAAAATATGAATAGACCAATCACAAGCACTGAAATTGAAACTGTGATTAAAAATCTTCCAACAAACAAAAGCCCAGGACCAGATGGCTTCACAGGCGAATTCTGTCAAACATTTAGAGAAGAGCTAACACCCATCCTTCTCAAACTCTTCCAAAAAATTTCAGAGGAAGGAACACTCCCAAACTCATTCTACGAGGCCACCATCACCTTGATACCAAAACCAGGCAAGGATGTCACAAAGAAAGAAAACTACAGGCCAATATCACTGATGAACATAGATGCAAAAATCCTCAACAAAATACTAGCAAACAGAATCCAACAGCACATTAAAAGGATCATACACCATGATCAAGTGGGGTTTATTCCAGGAATGCAAGGATTCTTCAATATACGCAAATCAATCAATGTGATACACCATATTAACAAACTGAAGGAGAAAAACCATATGATCATCTCAATAGATGCAGAGAAAGCTTTCGACAAAATTCAACACCCATTTATGATAAAAACCCTGCAGAAAGTAGGCATAGAGGTAACTCTCCTCAACATAATAAAGGCCATATATGACAAATCCACAGCCAATATCGTCCTCAATGGTGAAAAACTGAAACCATTACCACTAAGATCAGGAACAAGACAAGGCTGCCCACTCTCACCACTCTTATTCAACCTAGTTTTGGAAGTTTTAGCCACAGCAATCAGAGAAGAAAAGGAAATAAAAGGAATCGAGATTGGAAAAGAAGAAGTAAAGCTGTCACTGTTTGCAGACGACATGATACTATACATAGAGAATCCTAAAGATGCTACCAGAAAACTACTAGAGCTAATCAATGAATTTGGTAAAGTAGCAGGATACAAAATTAATGCACAGAAATCTCTGGCATTCCTGTACACTAATGATGAAAAATCTGAAAATGAAATCAAGAAAACACTCCCATTTACCATTGCAACAAAAAGAATAAAATATCTAGGAATAAACCTACCTAAGGAGACAAAAGACCTGTATGCAGAAAATTATAAGACACTGATGAAAGAAATTAAAGATGATACAAATAGATGGAGAGATATACCATGCTCCTGGATTGGAAGAATCAATATTGTGAAAATGACTCTACTACCCAAAGCAATCTACAGATTCAATGCAATCCCTATCAAACTACCACTGGCATTTTTCACAGAACTAGAACAAAAAATTTCAAAATTTGTTTGGAAAAACAAAAGACCCCCAATAGCCAAAGCAATCTTGAGAACGAAAAACGGAGCTGGAGGAATCAGGCTCCCTGACTTCAGACTATACTACAAAGCTATAGTAATCAAGACAGTGTGGTACTGGAACAAAAACAGAAAGATAGATCAATGGAACAGGATAGAAAGCCCAGAGATAAACCCACGCACATATGGTCAACTTATCTTTGATAAAGGAGGCAGGAATGTACAGTGGAAAAAGGACAGCCTCTTCAATAAGTGGTGCTGGGAAAACTGGACAGGGACATGTACAAGTATTAGATTAGATCATTCCCTAACACCATACACAAAAATAAGCTCAAAATGGATTAAAGACCTTAATGTAAGGCCAGAAACTATCAAACTCCTAGAGGAAAACATAGGCAGAACACTCTATGACATAAATCACAGCAAGATCCTTTTGGACCCACCTCCTAGAGAAATGGAAATAAAAACAATGATAAAGAATGGGACCTAATGAAACTTCAAAGCTTTTGCACAGCAAAGGAAACCATAAACAAGGCCAAAAGACAACCCTCAGAATGGGAGAAAATATTTGCAAATGAAGCAACTGACAAAGGATTAATCTCCAAAATTTATAAACAGCTCATGCAGCTCAATAGCAAAAAAACAAACAACCCAATCCAAAAATGGGCAGAAGACTTAAATAGGCATTTCTCCAAAGAAGATATACAGACTGCCAACAAACACATGAAAGAATGCTCAACATCATTAATCATTAGAGAAATGCAAATCAAAACTACAATGAGATATCATCTCACACCAGTCAGAATGGCCATCATCAAGAAATCTAGAAACAATAAATGCTGGAGAGGGTGTGGAGAAAAGGGAACCCTCTTGCACTGCTGGTGGGAATGTGAATTGATACAGCCACTATGGAGAACAGTACGGAGGTTCCTTAAGAAACTACAAATAGAAGTACCATATGACCCAGCAATCCCACTACTGGGCATATACCCTGAGAAAACCATAATTCAAAAAGAGACATGTACCAAAATGTTCATTGCAGCTCTATTCACAATAGCCTGGAGCTGGAAACAACCTAAGTGTCCATCATCGGATGAATGGATAAAGAAGATGTGGCACATATATACAATGGAATATTACTCAGCCATAAAAAGGAACGAAACTGAGCTATTTGTAATGAGGTGGATAGACCTAGAGTCTGTCATACAGAGTGAAGTAAGTCAGAAAGAGAAAGACAAATACCGTATGCTCACACATATATATGGAATTAAAAAAAATATATCATGAAGAACCTAGGGGTAAAACGGGAATAAAGACACAGACCTACTTGAGAATGGACTTGAGGATATGGGGAGGGGGAAGGGTAAGCTGTGACAAAGCGAAAGAGAGGCATGGACATATATACACTACCAAACGTAAGGTAGATAGATAGTGGGAAGCAGCCGCAGAGCACAGGGAGATCAGCTTGGTGCTTTGTGACTGCCTGGAGGGGTGGGATGGGGAGGGTGGGAGGGAGGGAGATGCATGAGGGAAGGGATGTGGGAACAGATGTATAAGTATGACTGATTCACTTTGTTATAAAGCAGAAACTAATAAAAAAAAAAGAAAAAAAATTTAAAAAAAAGAAAAAATAAAAGGAGGAAAGATTACCAAGAGAGCTTTCATAGAAAATATGGGCCTAGAAGTATTGCTAGACTGTGGATAGGTGTGCCTCATCCAGGAGGAGATCACTCAGTTTAGAGGTACAACATGAATCATGTCACAGAGGCAGGCAAGCTCTCATCATGTTCATGGTGCAATGAGTATTCCAACTCCTTCAAGAGTAGAAGTGAAGGAGACAAATAGAGAAATGCTTGTGGGGAAGGTAGGTTGGAAGCATTGTAAGGAATTTTTTCGTATAACACTGGTAAGTTTATGCATACTAATAGGAATTGGAGAACCATTAATGTTTTCTGAATATTGTTTGTTGTTTATTTTATCTCTGCTGCTTTGAAAATGATACCAGTTCCTCTTGAAACTGTTTCCTCACCATTACGTCTTGTTTTCCTCTTACCTCTCTGGCTGTTCTTTCTTAGTCTTCACAAAGTCTTTTCCCTATTTACCCCTTAAATGTTGTTGTTTCTTCATATTCTTCCTGGAGCATCTCACCTATTCCTTTGTCTACAATTACCACCACTATCTTTAGAATTTTACAGTATCCATTTCCAAACCAATGTTCTCCTGAGTTTTATGTCTGAAAATCCCATAGTCACTTTACTTGTCTGTCTCCCCTACTAGACTATGAGCCCTTTGAGTATTATACATTTATTTATCCTCATTGTCTAGGTAGCCTAATACATAATAGATGTTCAAGACACATTTTTGAAGGCAGGAATGAATGAATGAATGAATGGTAGCATTGTGATCATAATTGTACTTTGGGAAACTGAATCTTGCAGTAGTTACAGAAAGTATCAGAGTTGGCTTGAGAAATGGGTTGCACTTTTTTTTTTTTTTTTTTTTTTTTGCAGTATGCAGGCCTCTCACTGTTGTGGCCTCTCCCGTTGCAGAGCACAGGCTCCAGATGCGCAGGCTCAGCGGCCATGTCTCATGGGCCCAGCTGCTCCGCGGCATGTGGGATCTTCCCGGACCGGGGCACGAACCCTTGTCCCCTGCATCGGCAGGCGGACTCTCAACCACTGCGCCACCAGGGAAGCCCTGGGTTGCACTTTTTAACTTTTGTGTTTCATTCTCCACATTACTTGTTCTTTACTTAGACCTACACAGAGATAGAACCCTATTAATTCACATACTCTTGCAAAAACACAGACTACATTCACTTACACAAACACACATTTGTGATGCTCTTCCATTAAAATTCCTCTTATGGATACCTTGAGGAAACCATGCAATTAATAGGCCACTGTGTCATTTCCACTTCTCTCTGTCCTCCACACCCAAGAAAAGCTTATTTGCCATGTCTTTGTGTTACTTCGTATTCACATGGCAACTATCACAATTACAAGTCTATTGTCTAACAGGTAAGTATATAGATATTTTTTAAAAGTCAAGCTTTATGTTATGAACTCAAGTTAAATGATGACAAATATAGAGGTATGTTTTCTGATTCACAGTATCATAACGGTTCTATGAAAATTTTACTTTGGATTGTTTTATCTTTTCCTTTCCTTGGTTCCAAACTTATTTTACTGAAAAATAAATTTCTATTGTTTACTACTAAACAACAATCAACAATGTTACTTTGCAATTGATATCTAAAAATAAAGATCATTCACTCATTTGATAAATATATCTGTTACACATTTACTAAGTATAAGGTACTGTGCCATGCCCACATTATGAGGTATAAAGAACATCTTTAATACAGTATACATAGGTCAGGCTCCTGGTTCAAGCACTAATTCAACCATTCTCCTCTCTGCTCCAAAGCCAAAAGATGAATCATCTTGGTATATTTCGCATTGTCTTCATCAATATCATTGTAATTCAACAAGTATTTGAATACCTAGCATGTGCAACATTACACTAATAGACATAGCGGGGAAAGAACAAAGGTAACAAAACCGTTTCCCATCCTTTAAGAGCTTAAAACCAAGTACATTTTACATTTATTGAGCCTTTACTATGTTTCACACACGTCCTGGCATTTACATTTATTAGCAAAATCCTCATCAGTTAGCTACTATTTTTATCTGTACTTTTTAGGTGAAGAAACTCAGGCAGAGGTTTCTCATCTGAAGTCTCACAGCTAGTAAGTAGAGGACCTAGGATTTTCATTCAGGTCTTTCTGACACCAGAGACAGACTTTTTAATGAATGTTACTACACTATATTTCCTGGAATGAGAAAGAAAGATGCATGTGCAAATAACTACAGTTCAGCAGTGATTGTGACATATCAATAATAAAGATGTCAACAAAGTACTGTGGAAACACAGCAAAAGGATATGGGAAGATTTCATGGAAGAAGGCTTCATTTATATCAAGTCTGTAATAACAGTAATAGCTACCACCTTTGAGCAAGTTCAGCTTGCCAGATAGATATTTGTGATGCTCTTTATACATACCACTTGTATCCTCACAATAATGCTAACAAGTTATTTTACACTCCAGGAAACAAAGGCTCACAGTGACCAAAACCTTGTCCAATGGTCATACACCTAAGAGTAGCAGATCTAGCATTAAGAAACCAGCCTACACAGATTGCCCTTTCCCCTCCCCCAACCCCTTCATTTCCACTTCCCTACACTGCTACTCATAAATATGGTTTCAACTTATTTAAGCAGTGGTCATAGGGAAAGGCATGAAATTAGGGAAATTTAAGGTTAGTTTTGGAAATGACTAGTCACTATTATTTGGAGTATAAAGGTATATTGTGCAGGAGGATAGAAGAATAGTGAGAGATATAGCTAAAAGCTCACTTAGGTTAGATTGTGGCAGGCAGAAAACATCCAAGTTAGAACTCTGCCAGTCAAGATACATTTACAGCCAAGTATTAGATCAGTTCGTATAGGGATAGAGAGTAAAATCAGTAAATATTCTCCTGTAATAATTCAGGCAAGGGATAAAGAACACCAGAATTAGGTGATGAAAGTGGGAATTGAAATAAAGGGAACAATGTTAGAAATACTGTCCCCATTAACATCCCCTGAAATCCTCTTTTCTAAGATTATGCACTTCCAGTTAGTAAATTTTCTGCTAAACATGTTTGAGTGGAATGCACCTTCTTCACTCTATATTCACAGTTTTGTCTAATAATATGAGTTAATTTTTGTTGAATTTTGTAATATTTAAGGACACAGACTGCTTCCCCTAACTTCACCTTAATAATATGTGTGTAAATTCAAATATACCTTTAAAATATGAGCTAAAATGTTAAAAATAACATTATAATGATTACATGGATTGATTGAGCATAAATTCATTCTTTCTTAGTTTCATCACAAAGAAGTACTATATCTACCATGCTTCAAAATTATTTACCTGACTCCACATATCCTCAGCCATCTCCATTTTTTTCTTCCATTCATAGAAAATTCTTCAGAAGTCGTCGTTTGCTTCCAACTCAAAAATCTAAAGACAGATTTTTATCCCCATCAATACACTAAAGCCATTCTTTTCAAAGTCAACAACAACCTACAAATTGCCAAAAACTTGGATCAACTTTTAGTCTTTGTTTCACTAGATCCATTACTAATATTTGACACAGTTGATCACTGATCCGCTTCCTTTACTTAGGTACCAGGACATAAAATTTTTCTTGTCCTTCTCTTATCTCACTGGCTGCTCCTTCTCAGTATCACTTGCTCAATTCTCTTCCTCTTCTCAACCTCTAAATATTGGAGTTCTCCAGGAGTCTGTCATCATGTGTCCTCTTACCTTCTCTATTTAGACTGAATTCCTTGATGATCTCATACAGTCCTAATGCTTTTAAATGTCATCTGTATTTTGAAAATTTATGTAAGTAGCCATGAGCAATTGATTCAACTCCAGGCTTCTACATCCAGTTAACACTTTGATATCTAATAGGTATCTTAACCCTTACATGATAAATAACTAAACTGTTGATTTCTACTCCCCCATTCTGAAACTTGTTATTCCTGCAATATTCCACATAAAGGTAAATGCACTCAGTTGCTTAGACTTAGCCTTGGACATCATCCTTGGCTTCTCTCTTTTCCTTACATCTTTCCCATCGAATTTCCATCAGTTCTATCTTCAAACTGTATCTGAAATTAAAAAGCTCCTTACCACTTGCACTACTGTCACTCGGGTCAAAGCCATCATCTTTCACCTGAATCACTGTAATAGCCTTCTAATTGCTCTCCCTGCTTCTACCCTCTCCCCATTAGAGTCTTTTTTTCCACACAGCATTCAGAGCTATCCTTTTAAACCTAAGTCACATTGGGCTGATCCTCTTCTCGAAACACTCCAATGAATTTGTGGTAGCTTTAAAGCATACTGCAAAATCTTTAACACTTCCCATCAAGTGGTGAAATATATGTCCTCTCACCTTGAGTGGGCTTATGTCTCTTTTGACCAGTAGAGTGCTGCAGAATGCTGCTATGTGACTACCAACGGTAGGCCATGAAAGATTAGGCAGGTCTTACCTTGTTCACTGGAATAGTTTCTCATAGCTCTGAGCTGGCATGTAAGAAATCTAAATGTCCTGAGTTTGCTGTGCTATGGTTGACAGTCCTAGCTCAGCTTAGCCTTCCACCCATCCCCACCAAGGTGCCAACATGTGAGGGAACCTTTTGCAGAACCTCCAAACCATCCCATCTGCCAGCTGAATGGCAACAAGTGACATTCATCAATGCCACATGGACCAGAAAAATCACCCAGCCAAGCCTCATTTTAGTTCCTGACACAGAAAATCATAAAATATAGTTAAATTGTTGCTGTTTTAATTCACTAAGTTTAAAGATTGATTGTTATGCAGATAAATGGAATAGACTTATTCAAATTAAAAGTCAAACTCTTTTCAAGTTTAACATGATGAAAACTAAACTCCATATCACCATCCCTAAGCCTGCTCCTCCACTAGGATTTCCTAACTTAGTTAATGCCAACTGCATTTTTTAAGTCTCTTAGGCCAAAAACTTGGAGTTATCCTTGATTCATTTTTTCCTCCATATTCCACCTAAGATCTCACAGCAAATATTTTGGTTCTACCTTCATATTATGTTCAGAATATGGCCAATTCTCACCATTTCCAATGCTACCACTCTGGTCCAAGCCAGTCATCTATCACCCATATTACTGCAATAGTCTCTCAACTCAACACCAACCCCTGATTCTTTTAATAGAAATTTGAAACATTAGTATTTATTTTGAAAAATTAAGTTTCAACTGTGACCTACTTCTTTACCTCAGGAAACATTGGAATTGTCCTTCATTTCTCTTCCTCAAACCTTTGCAGAGCTGGTAGTATGTAGGACATGCTCAGCTTTGAGCCTGGTTCGTGCCCAGTTATCTCTCAATAACACAAAGGTATCTGTTGTTTTCCTCTATTTATCTACAAAGATGAGCAATACATTCAATTTCCATGGCACTACTTTAGACTTGAACATGGACAAATAATTGGATGAGGGTGGTGGTGTAGGAACTCTATTAGAATCTCCTGATGACCCTTTTCAAACTATTCACACACACACAGACACAGACACACACACACACACACACACACACTGAGAGAATGGTAACTCTGAAGTGTACTCCTTTCCCCAACATTGGCCTCTTTCTAGACTAGAATTAACATTGGAGTATATACAGAGAATTGAAATCTATATAGATTGCTTCTGAATAACCCAGCATATTTTTCCTAGCTGAAATAAAATTTTTCTAAGGGAAGCAACCAGGTAAATGATACAGATTGAGCACCCAGAAAAATTAGTAGAAAAAGATGAGATGCACATGACTACTGTAGAAGATGGCATCCCTCTTCTCTCATGGTCACACTGGACACCACTGTAATTTAGTATCCTTACATTTTCATTTTACTTGAACTGTTTTAGAACACATACCAAAAGAACAAATATCACACATAATACACACTGAATCTGTTATCATTTATTTCACATAATTCAGATGCAGTTGAAAATATTGCACTCTAGCATTTCATAAAGACCAAAATTTAACTTCAGGTAGAGCTGACATGATAATTTTAAGCCCCAACTGAGATATTTTGTGTGGTTTGTTTTGTTTTGCTTCTTTTGGAACATAGATTTGGATAGGGAAAAGTCAGGTTGAAGAAAAGGATCCGGGAAAAGGCAAAAAAAATGATTTAGAAAATAATTATTGGCATCTGTTGGTCCTCTACAGTGGGTTAAAGTCAAAATTAGTATTTTTGTTCCCTGAGCTAACTGAGACTGCACTTTAAAAGTCACATTTGGTGTAATGAAGAATGAGGTCAAGTTGTGCTATGTCTGGGTGACATACAGCTCAGTGGAATGTCTAGACTGTAGGGTCCTTAGGTCTCCATGGAACTTTGGAAGCTTCATTTAACACAAATAATTTCTATGTACTTTTTGCATTAGGAACAGCTGTACTTTTGCATTTCCAAGTGATCTCTGTCCTCAAATAGCAATTTTTTCATCCTTCTGAATATGCTGTTGCCCTCTCTCTTTATGTGTTTCTTGCACTATGAACTTTTTCTGCCAACATGATGTATTTTAAAAGTAAATAATTTACGGGGAGTTGGGGAGGTGGAAGAATGGAGGGTTAACTGCTTACAAAAACCTGTGCTCTTGAGGTTTATTATCTGTGAACCTTTTAGGTAGAATTATAGCCTTATATTCACTATGTGACCTGAAAAGAATCAGGTGAATACTAAAGGGCTTTTTCTTCAGATTTGTAACTATAAAAGTAAATTAAATTATACATGAAAAATAAAGGAGAAAGACAAATTTAATCAGATGCCTTACTGAACATCGAAACATATGCTAACTAGGCCAGTTCAGATTATCTTCTTAAGAAAATTGGTATTTGTCATCACTCTATGGGTTTTTAGTTTCTGAGGCCAGCATACTCCTGAAGCTGTTATTTTATCCCACTAGCTACTAAGACTACACTTCAGGGAGCTTGTATTCTGAACTTCTAGATTTCCCATAAACTTGACCTGAATCAAAGATTATAGCATGATTCTTCTTTTAATTATGCTTTTTTTCAAATAAAACTAATTACCAGTGAACAGAACTACTGATAAACATTAAAGAGCACTATGGATCAAATTACATACAGCTTGGAGTAAGATTTAATAAATGAACAGCTAAATTAAAATTAATACAATTAAAATTGGGAAGTTGCTTTTGAAAATCCACTATGTGTTAATGTAATTGCCATTTGGTCTGTCTGATTATTGTTATGTTGTCTGGTTTTAGTACAGTGCATAATTTATCATTTATTTAATTATGATGCACTGAGTTCCTACTATGTGTCATACACTGTACTAGGAATTGGGATGCAAAGATTGTGAAGTCACATATCATAACTTCAAAGTGCTCATAGCACCAACTCAATAAAAACAAAAAGCTGAATGTTTAAATATTGGGGGAAACACAACGAGCTCTTCAATGGAACGTATTGCATACAGACAGAATATGTCTGTAGAGATTTCTAAGAAACTAGTAAAGTGGTTGTCCCTGGGTTGGAAAACTAAGTAATGGGGGAAAGGGCAGTGAGAGAGACTCACTTTTCACTGTATATATTTTCAGTTTTGGAATCTTGTATGAACTACATTTAGTATACATTTAAAGTATAAAATAATTGTTTTAAAAATATTTTTTAAATGTTTGTGCTTGCCATACATAGTCTGATCTCATCAAAGTGGGCCTGTCAAAGCAGCAGGTAACTTTTGAGATTTAGTTGACTGATCAAAATACGGGTGAACAGGGCGTTAAGTAGATAGATATATAGGTCCGGAACTCAGGAGAACAATTTCTGGGCTAGAGATACAGAATTAGGTAATTGAAACCATGCAAGTGGATAAGGTTAACCAAACTGAGATAAGCTATGGACCTACCAAAGAATGATATATGGAGAGAAATAGGAGCCAGCAAAGAAAATTGAGAATGAGTAAGATGAATATGAAAATTTACATAAATAGAATGAAAACCAGCAGAGTGTGGTAAGGGAGCAATGCGAAACAACAATGGGCAACACTCAAATGTTGTTAAGAGATCAAAAAAGAGCTAGAAATTGTTTATTATATGTGACAGCAAGGAGGTTGGAGGATATTTACTAGAGTATCCTTAAGGAGACAGGCAGATTGGAATATTCAGTAAGGTGTGCTGTGATATCTCACTCTGGTTTTGATTTGCATTTTTCCCTTCCTATAATTTCTTATAATTTCTTGTTGTAGCCTCTTCTTTTTCACTTAAAGAAGACCCTGTAAACTTCTTGTAAGGTTGGTTTAGTATTGATGAACTCTTAGTTTTTGCTTGTCTGAGCAGCTCTTTATCGCTCCTTCAATTCTGAATGATAACCTTGCTGGGTAGGGGATTTTATGTTGTAGATTTTTTTCCTCTTAGCACATGATAAATATATCATGCCATTCTCTTCTGCCCTGCAGAATTTCTGCTGAAAAATAAGCTGATAACCTTGTTGAGGTTTGCTTGTATGTAGATGCTTTGTTTTGATCTTGCTGCCTTTAGAATTCTCTCTTTAACTTTTGCCATTTTAATTATGATATATCTTGGTGTGGGTCTCGTTGGAGTCATCTTGTTTGGAACTCTGTGCTTCCTAGACCTGAATATATGTTTCCTTCTTCAGGTTCTGAAAGTTTTCAGCCATAAGTTCATCAAATACATTTTATACCCTTTTGTCTCTCAATTCTCCTTCTGGGACCCCTATAATACAAATGTTAGTATGCTTGATGTTTTCCCAGAGGTCCTATAAACCATTCTCATTTTTTAAAAATTTATTTTACTTTTTGATGTTCTGATTGTTTGATTTCCATTATTCTGTTTTCCAGATCACATATGTGTTCTTCCATATCACCTAATCTGCCATTAATTCCCTCTATTTTTCATTTTAGTTATTGTAATCGTAAGCTCTGACTTTTTTATATTTTCCACTTCTTTGTTAAAATTCTCAACGTGTTCATCTATCTTTCCCCCAGTTCAGTTAGCATTCTTATTACTGTTGGGGTTTTTTTGTTTTTTTGTTTTTTTGTTTTGCGGTACGCAGCCTCTCACTGTTGTGGCCTCTCCTGTTGCAGAGCACGGGCTCCGGACGCGCAGGCTCAGCGGCCATGGCTCACAGGCCCAGCCGCTCCGCGGCATGTGGGATCCTCCTGGAACGGGGCACGAACTCGTGTCCCCTGCATCAGCAGGCGGACTCTCAACCACTGCGCCACCAGGGAAGCCCTACATTCTTAATTAAATAAGCCAGGCACAAAAGGGTACACATTGTATGGTTTCACTTATATGAAATGTCCAAAATAAGCAAACCCATAGCAACAGAAATTAGATTAGTGGTTGTAAGGGGATGGGTGGAGGTAGCAGCTGGGAGTGATGGCTAATAGGTAAGGGGTTTCTTTTTGCGGAGGTAAAATATTCTGGAATTAAATAGTGGTGATGGTTGCACAACCTTGTAAATATACTGAAAACCACTGAATCAAACACTTTAAAACAGTAAATATTAGATGATGGGAATTATATCTCAATACAAATTGCAAAAATCCAGACTCCCTCAGGTAACAATTTATTTTATATCAACGTAGAAAAAATTATGTGATTTTAGTTTAGTGTGCTTAATAGACATTGAGCAAAGGGAGAGTAATTTGCTGTAATAAATCAAGGGGGAAAGTTGTCTGAAGATCCTTTTCCAATAGACTGTTTTCTTTAAAATAGACTTTCCCTAACCATAGTTTTGTTTTTAAGGTCTATGACTCATTTATTTTTTATAATGAGTAATTATTTCCCATCTCAACAATAATATGATTACAGGGCTTTCATGAAATCTTTCTATACTTCATCATTATTATTATGTTTTTAAAATGTCAGGCTTTTTAAAAGAATACTGGTTTTTAATAACTTTACCATTTATTTGGGAATAATGAATCTAATAAGATGGGTCATTCTCTGAATATGTAAACATGGTTATCTTCATATTCATTTTCACACTCCTTTTCAAATGAAAGAATTATTCCCTGATCAGTTTAATTACTATACTTCAATCTTGAGAGAATATTATCCATTTTCCATTCAGATCAGAACTGAGTTGTTCAGTTTATATGCAGAAAATAACTAGGTTCTGAATATTCTGGAGAATGCACCAGTGCAAATATTCAGAAGCACATCAAATTTCCAATCTCTTTCCATTTGTCTCCACTCTGAGGGAAGAACTTCCAGATATAAATAGCCTGTAGACTTATGATATCAGTCATTTAATTTTGGAACTCTATGGACTTAGTGGGTATTTCTTTGTAGAATAGGAGGGGCATGTAGTTTCCATCATTTTATTTTGTATTGTAACTTACAAAAGAAAAAAGTAATCTATGTCAAAATACCTGAACTTCAAAATTGTCAAGGTAATGGAATACATGGAACAAATGAGGAATTGTGAGAGATTGGAGATTAAGCTCAAGATGGAATCCTGAAATACAAAAAGTTAAAACCTTATAGTTGAAACTTTAGTAAAATTGAAGTAAGTTCTACAGCTTATTAATCAAATTGTACCAATATTAATTATTTGGTTTTGATAATTTTACTATTGCTATGTAAGATCTTCATTTTAGAAAATCTAAGTTGGGTGACGGAAATGTAGGACTTCTGTATGATTTTATCACTTTTCCATAAACCTAAAATTCTTTCAAAATAAAAAGGAAAACAGCAGCAGCAACAACAACAGGAACAACTAAAACCTCTCAAAGTTCAAAGTTTAAAATCAGATAGATGGACCCAAAATTACTTTAGGAATTAACTTACTATATTTAAGCTAATTCCACTCTAATAATGCAAGATGGATGATATTTTTAAAAAGTATATTCACATCATATTGTTCCCCTTAACCATACCTACCAAAAAATGCATAATACTTGTGTCTACGACTGATACTAATCACAGAACTGATCAAAACAGTTAGGCCATAGTCCAATGATGTAATTCACTGTTAACAGGCACACATTCATCTCGGAAACAAAAGAATCCCCCTTCTTCCCTTTGCCTAACTATTATGTTCTTTGATAAGCTTTATGTTTCCTCCTTTGTCTCGCTGTATCTCTTTCTCTCATTAATATAATTCAGTTATTTATTCTGGAACATTTTTCAGTAATAATAGAGAACAATCACCATTTGTTTCTTTTTATGACTTAACTAACCCATCATCTATTATATCTTCTCTTCCTTTTCCTTGTACTCTTCCTCATAATTATTACAGCTCTTGTTGTTGTTCTTACAAGAATTGTTAAAACAAAATATATGTACTAATATTACAGCTAATGGTATTGGGAACTAAGAATACAAAGTATATTTAGCAAATTCAAGTAGTTAAGTGGGAGACTGTGGATAGTACAAGCAATCTAAAAGATTCAGCTCAGTGTTAGGGATAAGAAAATGATAATTGAATTGGGCTTTTAGTGATTCTTTCATTTTGATATAAAATTATTTGTTAATGTCATTGAAAAATTTTAAATGAAATATTAACAATCAAAATCATAAGTGAATCTAACTATTAATAATACACAAGAATCACTCTTAGTTAATTACAAAATTGTAACGATGGTTCATCGTTTTAATCATTAAGAAATATATGAACAAAGGTCATTACATTAACAAATTAAGTGAAGAAAGTGAAGAAAACCATAGGTTATATTTTAAATACTGAAATGACATTTAATAGAATTCCAAAAGAATTCCATATGACTCTTAATAAAATAGGACTAGTAACTATGAAAAACACTATTTATGAAAAGCCAAAATCAAATATTATTTTAGTTGAAGAATACTGGAGCCAATTTCAATAAATTAGAAATAAGTCAATGAGATAAACTACCATGTTAACAAGACTTGCTTTAGAACTTCCCTGGTGGTGCAGTGGTTAAGAATCTGCCTGCCAATACAGGGGACACGGGTTCGATCCCTGGTCCGGGAAGATACCACATGCTACGGAGCAACTAAGCCCGTGTGCTACAACTACTGAAACTGCGCTCCAGAGTCCATGCTCCCCAACAAGAGAAGCCACCACAATGAGATAGACCACGCACCACAAGGAAGAGTAGTCCCGGGTCACCGCAACTAGAGAAAGCCCATGCCCAGCAACCAAGACCCAATGCAGCCAAAAATAAAAATATATAAATAAATAAGTTCATTAAAAAAGACTTGTTTTAGTTTTATCCAATATAAGAGACTGAAATAATTAGCACAAATATTAGAAACCAATTAATATATTTTTCTTATTTTTGGTTGATTTAATTATTGATGTAGACAACCTAGGAAAGTCTACTTTTAAAAAACTTACCAAAGCAGATAACGTAATTTAGGAAGATTTCTGGGGACAGGATAAATAAAAAGCATAATGGGTGGAAATACTTTCAAATCATATATATTATAAGGTTTTAGTATCCAGAATATATAACAAATTCTACTAACTCAGCAATAAAAAGTCTACAGTCCACTTCAAAAAGAGCATAGGATTTGAAAACACATTTCTCCAAAGAAGGTACATATAAATGGTAATTAAAAAAATGAACAGATGCTCAGCATCATTAGCCATCAGGGCAGTGAAAATGAAAATCACTATGTGATACAACTCCATAGCCTCTAGAGTGGCAGATAAATAAGAGAGACAATACTAAGTGTTGATGAAGATATGCACTATATATCTTGCTGGCACAGCCTATATGAAAAAGAGTTTAGCATTTCCTCAAACATTTAAACATAGTGTTACCCTATGGCTCAGCAATTCTACTCCTAGGTATATACCCAAGAGAAATGAAAACAAATATCCACACAAAGACTCATACATGAGTGTTCACAGCAGAATTGATAATAATAGCCAAAAAGTGGAAACAACTCAAATATCCATCAACTGAACAGTGGATAAATAATGTGGGGTATATCCATAAAATGTAATACTATTCATCAATAAAAAGAAATAGCATACTGATATGTGTTGCAATATGGATGGACTTTTGAAAACATTATGCTAAGTAAAAGAAGCCAGTCTCAAAGTACAACACATTATGTAATTCAATTTACATGAAATGTCCAAAATATGCAAATCCATAAAGACAGAAATTAGATTAGTGGTTGTCAAAGACTGAGGAGAGAGAGGAAATGGAAATGATTGCTAATGGGTATGTGCTTTCTTTTGGGGGTAATGATTTTTTTTGTAATTAGATAGTGGTTATGGTTGCATCTTTGTTAATATAGTAAAACCTCTGGATTTAATACTTTAAAGGGGTAAATTTTATGGTATTTGAATATTATCTCAGTAAGTCATTTTATTAAATTAAAAAAAAGTTTTATAAGCCAACATAAAAAATATCAGAACTAGTGGGAATGAATAGCATTTCCTGCACAGGGGTAGTTAATAGCATGAACACCTCAATTTATTGCAAATGAATACATAATTTTACTCATTCCAAATTTTTAGAATTGGATTAAATGATATAAAATTTTATATAGAATAGTAAAGATCATCAAATGCGTAGAATATTATATTAAAATTGATAGTGCAGTAGCAGTGATATAAGACCTTCTGTATCAAATAGTAAACTTACTCTAAAGTCAGGTGGATAAGAATGGACAAATAGATTAGTTGTAAAGCATAAGTGTCTAAATCTAATATATATTATAAATGTGACAAAGTTGGCATTTAATTCAGTTGACAAAGCATAATTTATTTAATAAGTGGTGCTGGAAAAAATGATTTCATTTGAGAAAAAAGTCTACTACTTGACATAATCAAAAAATAAATTCCATATAAAGACCTAAATGTAACAAGTAAAATAATAGAAACAGGGCTTCCCTGGTGGCGCAGTGGTTGAGAGTCCGCCTGCCGATGCAGGGGACACAGGTTCGTGCCCCGGTCTGGGAGGGTCCCACATGCCGCGGAGCGGCTGGGCCCGTGAGCCATGGCCGCTGAGCCTGCGCGTCCGGAGCCTGTGCTCTGCAACGGGAGAGGCCACAACAGTGAGAGGTCCGTGTACTGCAAAAAAAAAAAAAAAAAAAGAAAAAAAAGAAACATTTTGCAATAACAGGAAATATTCACATTACCGTGGAGTGGGGAATATCTTCTTAATATAGACAGGAAAATAGAAGCCTTTAGAAAATGATTAGTAAATTCAATTACCTAATTGTTTGGCAAGGGATATCATAAACAAAATCAAATAAATAACAGACTATGGGTAGTCTTTCAGATAAATCAAAGGAATCCCATTTAAATATGAATTTCAGATAAACAATCATTTAAAAATTATACTCATATCCCAAATATTTTCTAAATTTTCTGACTATGGGTTAATGTGACTAATTAGCAAAAGATACTATGCTTAATGAAGAAAAGACTAATTATTAAATAGAAATATGTATAAAGGTTACAAACAGCCAATCCAGAGAAGAAGAAAATCGAAATGTAAATATACATATGAAAGGAGACTCAATCTCATCAGTGGTCAGAGAAATTCAAAGTAAAACAACAATGTACTTACTTTTTTTACCCATCTGATGGTAAAATTAACAAGGATAATAATATCCAGTACTGGCAGAGATACGGGAAAAGGCATTCTCATTATTGACGCTGGGATTATGAAATGCTACAACTTTTTAAAAAAGCAATGTTGCAAAATCTATTACGATAAATATATGCATATTATTTGGCGTAATAATCACTCTTGCATGTGGGCCTCTCACTGCTGCGGCCTCTCCCGCTGCAGAGCACAGGCTCCGGATGCGCAGGCTCAGCAGCCACAGCTCACGGGCCCAGCTGCTCCGCGGCACGCGGGATCCTCCTGTACCGGGGCACGAACCCGCGTCCCCCACATCGGCAGGCGGACTCTCAACCACTGCGCCACCAGGGAAGCCCCATAATCACTCTTTTGAGAATCTCACCTACAGAAAGACAAAAAGCACTAATATGTATGTATGCATGTATGCATGTGTGTGTGTGTGCGTGTGTGTGTGTGTGAGAGAGAGAGAGAGAGAGAGAGAGAGAATAGAGAAAATTAGCAGATGTAAGGGTGTGAATGAAGGTATATCAAATTTTTACCATTGGTTACTTCAGGAGGAAGGAATTAGAAAGTGAGGAAGAAGAGGGTATTATACATGCACATGGAAATAAAATTTCAAAACTACCGAAGTGTATTAAATAAAAAGTTTTTAAAAATCCACCCCATTCTGACATTACCAGTCCCACTACTTAGGAGTTATTTCTTTTGCTTTTCTGGGGGTCATGTCAAAAACTCTAAATAATATGCTTATACTCCCATTCTTCAAATGAAAATTTAAAGAGTATTTAAATATAATGAATTAAGCTCAATTAATAGACCCTTTTTCCCCAGTCTTCCCAATATCTGTTAGATAGATTTTGTTTTTATAATTCTTCTTTTGATTATCTTTACAAAGCCTTACTTCTTAATTTATTGATTTTAAATTATAGCCATTGATTCCCCCACTAAGTCAGAGAAAAATTGCAATCTTCTTCTTCCCCTTTACATCCTAACTTAACATGACCTTTTCTTTTTACATTGACAAGATTTATGACATAAACCTGCACTTCAAATATAATTAAAATTTCCAAATTTATAGGTTGTTTGTTCAAATTATGTAAATATGTATATTATACTTTTCAATATTAGAATTATGTGAATATTTTTCACTGTACGGCCAAATGGTATGACTGGATCTACAGAAAAATGATATACTCTCTTAAAGGAAGATGCTTCAAGCATCAAAGTCAAATGCATTTACACTCCATTTAATGCTCAAAATCATGCCACATTTTAGTTTGCTTTGTTTTTGGATCATTACATCCTTATAGAGCTTGTTTTTCCTAGAATAACAGGTCAGGGATTTTTTTTTCCCTTTTTGGCTGTTGACATAAGAAATGTATGTCTTATTTGTCTTATGACTTAGATCATCAACCTTCTTAAATCATACTATTCTAAGACTTCCTTATACATGTTTTTAAAAAATTCTACTTAAAGTGAAAATGCTGAAAACCAGAACCAAACTTTCACAGTTATGAAAATAGTGGAAAGTAAAGGTTTTATTGAGAACTTGCCTGGAAAAAAAATAAAATTTACATTTCTTTAACTTATATTTAATAACATTTATGTTTTAATTAAAACTTTGCATTAATTTCTTAGAATAAACAATGAATGAAAGTATTAATTTTTACTGGGGTCTGGGAAAGAATTTTCCCAACTAAATTATAACATTCTACTATATTCCTCATTTTGCATTTAAACTTCACTGCATGAAAATAAAGGTCATTTTTGCAAAAATATTTGAAGGCTTCATTCATTTTCCAAAAGGATTTCCCTAATATTTTGATATTTAAATTATCTTATTGTGAAACACCTACCATGTCATTATATTTATCAATTTTTTTCTTCTTTCAATTTTGAACTGATCTAATTTTACTAGATATTCATTTACCAATGGCTCTGCCATGTGATTCTTACTGTTTGCCAATAAAACTTTCATCATCTATGTGATATCCAATATTTTTGCAATTCATTTTACATTCAATTTGAATTTATTCTGTTGACTTTCTTTTTAATCAAATTTAAATTTCCCTTGTTTTCTGGCTATTCTTCTTATAGTCATCTGCTCTTATTTTATGAATGTGGGAACCTTTTGATTCAAGAATATTAATTACTATAATTTTTTAAAGTTATTTTCTTCCAAATTCCTAGTTTTTCCAGAGTTAGTTGTGCTTATTTTATGTTTCCAGTCTTTCTCAAATATCTGATGATGCTTGGTTTTCTATTCGTACTTACAAATGAAGGACTAGGTGGATTATAATAGGTCACTACCAAGCAATTCTTCTACCATTCTAAAGGTCTTCTTCCACAAGCCTTGTTCCTGAAAGTCAGATCTAACTTCAAACAAGTGGATTACATTTTAGTGCTTATGGCAGAAAACAGGCACACAGTCACTCTTCTGTATACCAAAATGAGATGGCTCTTCTGTGAGGTATCAACTACCATAACAAGAGCACTAACCCCTTCCTGGTAGATCATTTATTTCTTTAGAAAATAGCATCTTGGCCAGTATAGGGGTGTTGCTGACCCCCACAGCCATTCTGCAGACTCTATCAGTTACAAAAAAGGACATCCATCAATAATTTTATATATATATATAATAAATTATTTCAATAGCCAGGTCATGGAAGCAACCTAAATGCCCATCGACAGACGAATGGATAAAGAAGATGTGCTACATATATACAATGGAATATTACTCAGCCATAAAAAGGAACGAAATTGGGTCATTTGTTGAGACATGGATGGATCTAGAGACTGTCATACAGAGTGAAGTAAGTCAGAAAGAGAAAAACAAATATCGTATATTAACGCATGTATGTGGAACCTAGAAAAATGGTGCAGATGAACCGGTTTGCAGGACAGAAGTTGAGACACAGATGTAGAGAACAAACGTATGGACACCAAGGGGGGAAAACCGCGGTGGGGTGGGGGTGGTGGTGTGCTGAATTGGGCGATTGGGATTGACGTGTATACACTGATGTGTATAAAATTGATGACTAATAAGAACCTGCAGTATAAACATACAAACAAACAAACAAAAACAACTAATACTAAACTTCCTTAGGGTTATTTGTATGGAAATATGTTAATATAAATGTTTCAGACATTACATGAAATTTCTAAAAATCTTATATGTTCTGGTATAATGTTATAAGTCATAATTCTAGTTATTACTTTAAAATTTATATCTCAGAAATAACTAAAATTCCTTGTCAGTTGCATTATTATGAACTTTCATCAAATCTTTAACCATGGTCATTTTTAAGTCTTTTGTCATTTACAGACAGTTCTGGGTGTACTCTGATGCTTTTGCAAAAATGTTCCTATAAAAGGGTTTCATCTTCAAGGAATTCATGGAAAAGACTCTGACAAGTACAGGTTTCTGGTAACTGACTATACTGCTGAACTGAATGAATAAGCATTTTCAGAACTCTAAACGAAAACTGATGAATTCATAAAAGTGCTAACAAAAGATCAAGATGAAAAAAAATTAATTACATGGGACTGAGTGAACTGATGAGGATGATTATAATTTTTGTGACTTTCTGTTTGAATAAAAAAAGAAAAAATCCCACAAGGACTCAGAGGCAAAAAATATACAAATCAAATTTCACTGCAAAGTAAAGGAGCTGTTACAGTGGAGGATTACTGGACTGAATGTCAATATTATGCCATAGTATGAGTGTGTTTCGTGTTTGGTAATTGCAATCATTGTTGCTTTTGTTGTGGTCATCCATTTACAATGCTTGGTGTCAGTTTATTTATCTCTTGTAAAAATAAAACACAGTGTGTGTGTGTGAAAAAAAATTTATATAAATATAAATTTATATTTTTATTTGTATCAATTTATATAAATAAATAAATACTATATATTTAATATATCAAAATATATATTATATATACTGCTTAATCAGATACACAGACTACTGTGTTTATAAATCTGTTTATAAAATATTGATAAGCACCATATATTTCTTATTTTTTGATAGAAAACAAGTAGAAATGGAAACTTCATTATTTTTTCTGTGTACCACATGGAATCATCTTGCGCACCCCCTAGGATGAGCACACACAACCTTGGAGACCACTACTATAGATCATCAATACTGTTGCTGTATAATTCTATTCCTATTCCACCTCTCTGGTGAAAGCACCTCTAACCTCTGCTGCAGCATTCTGTGCAGGCCCTGAGCTCTGGCTCTCACCTTCGTAGATTGTCCATTAATATGGTCTCACCTTTCTTCCATTTTCTAGAATATGTATCATAGCCCTGATCTTTTAATGAGTTTCTTATTTTCAGTGAATTTACAGATTTACTATCTTTAATATTTCACTACTATTATTCAGAAGATTTTCCAAAAAAGAGGATATAAATGTGTGCTGTCTATCATCTTGAACCAGATACCCTATCAAAGATTTTCATTCTTACTTCTCAGATTATAGGACTCTATCTGTGTTACACGATAGACATCCAGTAATCTATCCAAAGGGAAAATCATTTTTATATC
Organism: Hyperoodon ampullatus; assembly: GCF_949752795.1. NCBI lineage: Eukaryota > Metazoa > Chordata > Mammalia > Artiodactyla > Ziphiidae > Hyperoodon > Hyperoodon ampullatus. Next base: position 108,766,770 of record NC_136913.1, on the reverse strand, counting down.
AATTAATATTGGTAATAGTCTCAAGCACACTAGTATTACAACTCTGAATATAACTAACAAGCCAAGTCCCTAAGTTGTGATTCACTTGATGTTCAACAGATTATAAATGCTCAATTCAAGTAGTCTTAAGACAAATGCAGGGTAGTAGGGAATTCTGTTGGACATAAACAGCTTTAAAATGCAGCATTTCAAGTTTAAGATGTAATATTAACAATTTAGACCCATGTTAGTCTCCTCTTTCGGTTGCAGCCCCATAATGACAAGCTTCCTTTTTAATGTTCAGGGCCTGCTGTGCCAGTAGTACTTTTAACAAAATACATTTGCTTTAGACTTTCTGACATGGCTTCACACTGAGATAAACACAATTAATAAGATCTATTTAAATTCTGGCTCTTTGGTAGTTGTTTATTAATGGGATTTTAAGATTCCTTTTTTTGGTGTTTCAAAATTTTTTCAATCAAGGTTTTTATTTGCTGTGTGTTTTCATTTTTAACACCTGGATATTATCTATTGGTTCCATTTCTCAGTGGCAAAAAGAGAATCTCTATCCTCATAAAATGACCAGAGGATCATCGGCACCATGATAGAGAAGCAATCTTAGTTACAATAGGCTTTGAAGAGCAATGGACTCATAAATAAATTTAAGAATCAAACAAATAATTTATTTTTGCTCTTGCTTAGTAAGAAGGAGCACTATATACCTTTTTGCCTGATTTTAAGCCATGCCATCAGTTATCATCATGAACTCACAGGATGTAGCACACCGTATAATATAACCTACCATAGAAGCAACATGGGAGAGTGGAACGATCATTGGTTTTAAGGACGGTTAAATCTCAGCTCCACCACTTTTGAGCTGTGTAACTTTGGGCAAGGCTTAACCTCTATGAGCCTGAGTTTTCTCATATGTAAAATGGGGGTTATAACTCTCCCAGAATTGCTCCGGTGGTTAAATGGGATAACATATATAAAGTGACATATAGTGATACAATTCCTGGCACAGGGTAGACGCTCAATGTATTTAAATTAATTATCTTCTTTATCCGTTAACTGTTGTACTTGTCTGTCTAGACGAAAAAAATTTTAAGCCATGCCACCATGTAGAGTTTCCAGGAACTCAGGCCAATGCTATACCTATCAGTTAAAATTTTACAGTTTTGAAAGTTTGGTTTCCTAGATGTCACCTGGAAAAAAAATGTCTATAATATATCTTCTTGGGATCCAGAGGGAAAAGAAATAAATGATAATAAAATAGCATCAGGAAAACATTAACTTACAGCAGGCACAAATATACTGGTTGCATTGTGAGGAAACCCAGAGAATAAGGATGTCAAATATTCAGAAGAGCCAACCAGAAAGAGACATTTAAAAATAGATATTTAAAAAATACAAACATATTTAAATGGCATACTAGAGAATCAGAACCAGACGTATATTTTTAAAGATCTCCAGATTATTTTAATGACTAGCTCAGTTAAAAGCCACTGACATAATGAAGTTGTCAGAATCTCTATGCTGTAGCTTTCTATCAAATCAGATCGTCAGACTTCTGCAAATTTAACTAATACTATTATAGTTCCCCATAGAAATGCCTCAGTAAATACACAGTTTCATGTTTTCTCTTTACTCTTACCTGTACTCACTATTGAAAAACACATAAAGACTGTCCTTATGCTTTTATTTTATAAAATTATCCAATACAGTATTTTGTTGCCTAATACTTCTTACATGAAGGATCACACCAATACTTTATTTCAAAGATGAGGCCTTCGACAGAAAGTTTGTCTTATCTGAAAATCTGTGTTGCTTCTTTTTATTTGAGAATGGGAGTTAGTCCATTATTTCTCCTTTCTTTACTTTGATTGCCAGGAAGGTAAGTATCTCTCCCACCTCCACACCAATCTCCATCTATTATTTGCTGTTGCCTATTTTTGCTGGCTGCAATGATTATAATGCATCTGTAGCTCTTGTTAAAAGGCAGCTGAAATCTTTTCTGGGGGAACAAGATATGGCAGAAATGTAATTGCTTGGCACTCCTAAGCATCATAGACCTCACTAGCTGAATTTTGCTACATAAGATCAGGCCGTGATATTGACTTTTTTATGGTTCACTCATTTTTCCATACAGGCTGCTTATAAACAGATGCACTAATGGAAATTTTTGTAATTTAGAATTTCTGATACCAGAGTCTTGTAGAACAGCACTAACATGTTTAACTGAGCCCATTTTCCTTTGCTCTAAAAGGTTCCTTGTTAGCAATGTCATTTACAAAAAAAAAAGACAGAGCTTTAAGATTTACTTAAAGGAATTGCCTTTAGCATATTATGGTGCTAGCAAGTATGCAACCAAGAAAACTTGGGGAAATGGTGTTATTCAAGAAGAAATATGGACATGTTGACTATTTTTGCATATGGAATCACCAGAAACCATTTAACCTTGCTCTATATTCAAGACTCCTTGACTAGCTTGAAAAGGGTAAACCTGATTTCATTTGACAGCTTAGGTCATGCTTACTTATTACACCACACTTCAAGAATGCCAACACTACTCTACTACTGTGCTGATGCCTCTCCCTCTCTTCTCTCCTCTCCCTCCCTCCCTTCTCTTCTTTCTTCCCCTCACTCCTTCTCTTCTATCCTTCCCCAACCACCATTTCTCTCACTCTCTCACTTCCTTTTCTTTTCCCTTGTACTCCACAATGACACTTACGTCCTTTAATTAGGCTTAACAGAAACTTAAGGATAAAGAGATTCCTAACTCTAATTGCAAAAGAAGAATTGCAAATTGAAAGTAAGTTTTCTCAGAGTCCTCAAATTTCCAAGAAGCAGTTCTAGCTCCCTCTTGGATGTTGGGCTTTTGCTGTTTCTCTTCATTGTTACAGTCAAATAATTATACCAGAGACAGTTTGCCAAGTTCATAATAAGCACAAAAGAAAATAAATTCATTATGCTCAGGGTGATCAGTTTTACCACGAAGTCTACTATAGGGCAGTTTGTTTTCAGTGTTCATTTTCTTAGATCAGTCAGGTAGACAGTTTTTTTTAGGGCATTTCTGTTCAGTTATGTTCCTTTGAATTGTAAATCTATCATCACATTTTTTTAAAAAAAATTCAGCCTGGAGCTCACAATTCTATCATTAGAAAAATCTTCAGATCACTAATTCAAAAAAGTATATACATAACTACATATTCTAGGCATTTTAAACACATGCAAAAACTATGCACAATAAATTACCTTAATTCATCAGAGCTTAGGTAAAACAAAATCCTGTTTTATATGACTGCAGTATGTCCTCATAATTTCTGTGCAAGATAAAATATGACTGCTGACATAACATCATAAAATTATACGGTGTGCTTCACTTTATGCAAAGGGTGTATTACTGCCTGTATGGGTGTGGCTAGGCATGTGAATTCCCATCCTCTGATACAATCATCAGTAGCAAGTGGTTGAATACTTTCTTAGGCTGTGTCTGCAAAATGCTAAAACATCTGGCCAATTCAGTGGGGAAAATTCAAACTGGTAATTTGGCATCGTATAGCCTAAACAGTGGGACTGATTGAACTTTTCATTTTGCTATGGGTTGTTTAGACTTCGTGTAGACAGACTTAGAAATAATACAAGACATATTTGTTTGTTTTTTAATTGGGTAATTTGAAGCAGATCATTTTAACTGAACCAACCAGTAATTTTAATAGAATGTTAAAGGAAATTATATAATGTAAGTCTCAATGAATACACGGTGATTGTTGTACTAACTTTTGTTTGTTATTCTATTTTATTTTTATTTTTTAATGTGGATGACGATATAGGTATCACTATAAAATGTGACTTGTTTCTCCCGAAAGAGGGGTGTGGGGAAGGATTTCAACCAAGCTGTTTACACTTTCTGAGGAAGGTTAAAAAGCAGAAAATTGTTTTTTTAGGTATCTGGAGATCTCTCTTTGTGACAAACCAACAGCTGGATGGACTCTATCACCTGGCCCTCTTTATCATCATATATAAACACTCTCAGTTCAGAGAACACAATCACCAGAAGTCTCAGTCTTAAAAAATAAAATAAAATTCTTCTATGTGTCAAAGTTCAGATATTTCTTACCTTGTGACAATATGTGATCATTTTCTTTGATATGTAATCATAATTTTGCTATAATTTTAAAATTTTGGGCATTTTCTTATTGCTTTCTCAGAAAGCAATGTTTGTCTTATTACTATAGGAATATTAGTCTATTATTCATTAAAAGGAGGGGAAATGGGAAGGATATATAACACAAAGAATCTTTTTCACATAGTAGGTATATGATAGATTTTTATATGTATTAATTATGCAGAATTTTGTCCAAGCAATGTGGCCTATTAACCAAATAACTTAGGAAAATACTACTGTAAATCATATTTCACCAACATACTGCTGTCTCAAGCCAAATGACAAATTTTATACTCAAGAAAAATTCAAAGGAAAAAAATATGTTGGCATATTACTGATGTTTTATTTGTCTTTGTTTTAAGAGTTTGCTCCCTAGAAGAAAAAAGTTAGGTCAGAGCATTTAACTACATCAAAAACCTAAACATATATAAACTGTCAAACCAATGATATTTTCTATAATAAAAATATAATTTGAGCCATTCAGCAAAGTCTTAGTTGACCCATGCTTGATAAGGACAAAGAAACTATCTCTAATCATTAGAGTCTGTTACTAATGGAGTCATTATTAGAATGGAAGTACCAATAATAGTTAATTTCAGAAATGAGATAGAGTGTGTCAAATAAATTGTATACTTTCTTATTTTATTCATCAGTATAGATTTTGCCTTTTTCATTGATGTTGAATAATAGTTTGCTGTCTTTTCTTATTATCTGTTTTAGGTGTGTAAGCCAGATTCCCTAGCTGGTTCGTAAACTCCCTGAGGGCAAAAACCATATCAAATGCATCTTTTGTTTCTTCTAGCTGTGTAGTAGGCATTCTACACCTACAGAAATTTTTAAAAATTTAATAAATATTGATGAATGGAAAGACAGTGAAATATTTATGAAATATTCTGCAAACTGCCCTTTGAAAGAGCGGTCTAGCAAACATACAAGATCAAAAACACTAGGGCTTCCCTGGTGGCGCAATGGTTGAGAGTCTGCCTGCTGATGCAGGGCACACGGGTTCATGCCCTGGTCCGGGAAGATCCCACATGCCGCGGAGCAGCTAGGCCCGTGAGCCATGGCTGCTGAGCCTGCGCGTCCGGAGCCTGTGCTCCTCAACGGGAGAGGCCACGGCAGTGAGAGGCCCGTGTACCGCAAAACAAACAAACAAACAAAAAACAAACCAAAAAACCCACTAGATTTGGTTTTGTCAATAATAAAGTTGATTAGTTTTTGTGATACATAGGCATCAGGTAAGACTGAGATAATACAAAATATCCATTTAAAAATTAATTTCCAATCTCTTCCTACAGCTGCTTTTTGAGATCTGGTGATGAATAATAAAACAATCTGATTTATTTCAACTTATTTTCCTTGCCTTTCTTGTTCACTATGTGTTAGATATGTTAATGAACAGTAAGCCAAAGAGTGAACAGTAGTAGGAAAAGAAAATAGGAGGCATGAATAAATTACAAAAAAATGGGGAAGATAGGTACCTGAGAATTATTATTACCATTTGAATGGATATTATGCAGTGGTGAATTTCATATTCTATGAGTTTGGCCCCATCCATCCATCAGTTCTCTGAAATAAAAATGCTTAGGGAAAAATCTGACCAACTTTCATCAAATAAAGAACCCGTGCAGGGTTGTAAATGGAAATAATAGTTGCTTTATAATCAAGAATAGTAATGCTGTGTTTAAGACTTCTTTTTCATTTAAAATACTGCAAACATACAAAAGGATGAACATCTTAGAATCAGAGAACTGGAGGAGATATATAGAAGTCATTTAATACATTTCCCTTCAGATTAGTGCAACACCAAAACAAAAACGAATGAATTATCTTTCTTAAGCACAATAGGCATTACAATTAGAGATATTCTGGAGTTTCACTATACACTGAAATTGAAACTGTGATTAAACATCTTCCAACAAACAAAAGTGCAGGATCAGGCGGCTTTACAGGTGAATTCTATCAAACACATAGAGAAGAGCTAGCACCCATCCTTCTCCAACTCTTCCAAAAAACTGCAGAGGAAGGAACACTCCGAAGTTCATTCTATGAAGCCACAATCACCCTGACACCAAAACCAGACAAAGATACTACAAAAAAAGAAAATTATAGACAAATATCACTGATGAATATAGATGCAAAAATCCTCAACAAAATACTAGCAAATAGAATAGAACAACACATTAAAAGGATCATACACCATGATCAAGTGGGATATATCCCAGGGGTGCAAGGATTCTTCAATATACGGAAATCAATGTAATACACCATATTAACAAACTGAAGAATAAAAACCATACGATCATCTCAATAGATGCAGAAAAAGCTTTTGACAAAATTCAACACCCATTTATGATAAAAACTCTTGAGAAAGTGGGCATAGAGGGAACTTACCTCAACATAATAAAGGCCGTATATGACAAACCCACAGCAAACAACATTCTCAATGGTGAAAAACTGAAAGCATTTCCTCTAAGATCAGGAACCAGGAACAAGACAAGGATGCACACTATTGTCACTATTATTCAACATAGATTTGGAAGTCCTAGCCATGGCAGTCAGAGAAGAAAAAAAATAAAAGGAATACAGATTGGAAAAGAAGAAGTAAAACTGTCACTGCTGGCAGATGATATGATACTATACATAGATAATCCTAAAAATGCCACCAGAAAACTACTAGAGCTCATCAATGAATTTGGTAAAGTTGCAGGATACAAAATTAATGCACAGAAATCTCTTGCATTCCTATACACTAACAACAAAAGATCAGAAAGAGAAATTAAGGAAACAATCCCATTCACCACTGAAACAAAAAGAATAAAATAGCTAGGAATAAACTTGCCTAAGGAGACAAAAGACCTGTACGCAGAAAAGTATAAGACACTGATGAAAGAAATCAAAGATGACACAACAGATGGAGAGATATACCATGTTCTTGGATGGGAAGAATCAATATTGTGAAAATGACTATACTACCCAAAGCAATCTACAGATTCAATGCAATCCAGATCAAACTAGCAATGTCATTTTTTACAGAAATAGAACAAAAAATCATAAAATTTGTATGGAGACCCAAAAGACCCCAAATAGCCAAAGCAATCTTGAGGAAAAAAAAAAAAAAAAAAACAGAGCTGGAGGAATCAGACTCCCTGGCTTCAGGCTACACTACAAAGCTACAGTAATCAAGACAGTATGGTACTGTCACAAAAACAGAAACATAGATCAATGGAACAGAGCAGAAAGCCCAGAGATAAACCCACGCACCTATGGTTAACTAATCTATGACAAAGGAGGCAAGGGTATACAATGGAGAAAAGACAGCCTCTTCAATAAGTGGTGCTGGGAAAACTGGAAAGCTACATGTAAAAGAATGAAATTAGAACACTCCCTAACACCATACACAAAAATAAACTCAAAATGGATTCGAGACCTAAATGTAAGACCAGACACTATCAAACTCTTAGAGGAAAACATAGGAAGAACACTTTTTGACATAAATCACAGCAAGATCTTTTTTGACCCACCTCCTAGAGTAATGGAAATAAAAACAAAAATAAACAAATGGGACCGAATGAATCTTAAAAGCTTTTACACAGCAAAGGAAAGTATACACAAGACAAAAAGACAACCCTCAGAATGGGAGAAAATATTTGCAAATGAATCAACAGACAAAGGATTAACCTCCAAAATATATAAACAGATCATTCAGCTCAATATTAAAAAAAAAACACAACCCAATCCAAAAATGGGCAGAAGACCTAAACAGACATTTCTCCAGAGAAGATATACAGATGGCCAAGAGGCACATGAAAAGCTGCTCAACATCACCAATTATTAGAGAAATGCAAATCAAAACTACAATGAGGTATCACCTCACAGCAGTTAGAATGGGCATCATCAGAAAGTCTACAAACAGCAAATGCTGGAGAGGGTGTGGAGAAAAGGGAACCCTCTTGCACTGTTGGTGGGAATGCAAATTGATACAGCCACTATTGAGAACAGCATAGAGGTTCCTTAAAAACCTATAAATAGAATTACCATATGACCCAGCAATCCCACTCCTGGGCGTATACCCTGAGAAAACCATAATTCAAAAAGACACATGCACCCCAATGTCCATTGCAGCACTATTTACAATAGCCAGGACATGGAAGCAACCTAAATGCCCATCGGCATACAAATGGATAAAGAAGATGTGGTACCTATATACAATGGAATATTACTCAGCCATAAAAAAGAATGAAATTGGGTCATTTGTAGAGATGTGGTTGGACCTAGAGACTGTCATAGAGAGTGAAGTAAGTCAGAATGAGAAAAAATATATTGTATATTAATGTAAATATGTGGAATCTAGAAAAATGGTACAGATGAACCGGTTTGCAAGGCAGAAATAGAGACACAGATGGAGAGAACAAACGTATGGACACCAAGGGGGGAAAGCGGCGGGGGTGTTGTTGTTGTTGGTGGTGGGATGACTTGGGAGATTGGGATTGACATATATACACTAATATGTATAAAATAGATAACTAATAAGAACCTACTGTATAAAAAATAAATTAAATTAATTAAAAAAAAACAAGCACATCAAGAAAAAAAATTTAATTCAAATAACATTTAAATTAATACTCTGGCTCTACACTGGCAGGGATATAGTCTAAACACACTAAAATATATATAGAAAACTTGAACTTTATTAATGTTTGTTTTCAGAACTCACATTGGTTTATTTATTTATTTTTTTAACATCTTTATTGGTATATAATTGCTTTACAATGTTGTGTTAGCTTCTGCTTTATAACAAAGTGAATCAGCTATACATATACATATATCCCCATATCTCCTCCTTGTTGCGTCTCCCTCCCACCTTCCCTATCCCACCCCTCATACTGGTTTAGTATTCTGAAACTGTGTATATTCTAGGATAGAGAAAATATTGATATTATTGGGAGGAAGGATTCTCACTGTGGAATAAAGGAAATACAAATATGGAAAGTGGTACTTCTTAGTTTTGTTCCCTTAAAAAGCCTAAGAACAATGACACCCCAGTAGCAATGAGTAATGTTCTAACAAGGTTTTAGTGCTTAAGTTACATTCCCCCACTGAAAGGAGCCAGGATTTCTTAAAGAAATGGCTGGATCCATATTTGAGGCAGAGAAAGTACATAGTTCTGGATAAATTTTGAAGGTAGAATCCAACAGATTTGCTGCAAGTTTGGTTTTGGGGAGGTAAGAAAAAAAAGAGTCAATAGTGACTTCCAGGTTTGCGGTCTGATCAATTGACTAAGTCATTTACTGAGTTCAGGAACACTGCAAGAGGAGCATATTTAGTGGGAGAAAGCAAATATTTAGCTTGGCCATGTGCAATATTCTATGTCCGTTATACCTTCAAGTACACATGTTGTGTGAACAATAAAATATATGAGTTCAGGGAAGAAATATGGGTGAAGATATAAATTTAGAAATCATCCACATATGTATGGTGTTTAAATCCTTGGAACAGGATTAAGTCATCTAAGGAATGAGCTTAGATAGAGAAGAGAATAAGAAGACAAAGGTTTGAACTGTAGGATATCCCAATATCAAAGGTAAGGAAGAGGGTGAGTCAGAGGAGTAACCAATAAAGTAAGTAGAAATGCAGAAAACAGTATTTTCTCAGAAGCCAAAAGAAAGTCTTTCAAGAAAACTAATTTCTTCCCTTCCCTCCCCTTCCCTCAACTCCATTTTCTTTTTCTTCTTCTCCTTTCTTTTCTGTCTAAGATATACTTTCTATGTTTCTTAAGTCTTCTCTTTAAAAAGATAATTTTCATCATCTTTTTGCAATGCATTCCAGGAGAATCCTCTGGTCCGGTCTTCGATATCAGTAGTCATGTATGCCAGTTCTGCCATTTCAGCCCTCCTACTGATTTTTAATATATCAGCTATCATGTTTTTAATTTCCCATATTTACGTAGAATTTTCTGCTTGCTTCATTATCATAGAATCCCATTTTAGAGCTCAATACTCTCCTGACTTTACAGACACAGTCAGTGGTTTTAAAAGTTCTCATCTGTTTTATTTATTTGATAACTTGGTTTGCTTAGGGATTGGTTTCTCTGATCAATATGTGCCTTCTTCTATTTCTGCTGTTTTCCTTCAAAAGTGTGATGAATCGTGATTTTCTGCTCATTTTCACAAATGAGGGTCTTATTCGACCACAGTTAGTAACTAGAGTGGGTTTTCCTAGCACTTGTGATATTAACTCTTTCTCTAGTTGTGAATTGGGGTGAGACTTGCTGGAGCTGTGACTCAAATGAGTGACTGAGGTATACTTTTGCGCCTCCCTTTAGTATACCCAGGACCTTGCCTTGAAGCTATGGAGCTTGTGTGCCATTTGTGGCATATTCTGTAGGTAAGAACCACCCCCCCCCCCCCGCCAAACCTCTAGCACTTTTAAAACTAATTACCCCCTTGATCATCCCTATAAACTATCTATGCCCTCATAACTAATCATTTCTGTCTCTAATTTGGGGGTTAGTACAGATTCTCCTGTGAAAACTCATTTTCCATCAGTCTCTGTTTCAAGTGTATTGTATTATAGTTCCCTGGCCTTGTTTTCACTGTCAACCTGGTATCATCTAATTCATAATATGCAGACATTTATCAGGGCTTCTGGTTCATTAATGCCACCTGCCCAGTTTTCCAGTGTTCATTTAATCTTATTTTATACTTTTGCTGTCATTTTGATAGGATTTGGAAATATAAACTGTTTAGAAATTGTTTCAATAATAATAATAGCTAACGTTTATTGAGTACCAATCTCCTCTTATTCTTGGGAGCCAAGTTCACCAAACCTCCTACAACTGAACACTGTAATAACAATAGTTAATTCTTATATAGTGTTTACTGTCTTCCAGGCATTCTTATAAGTATGTGGCATGTATTAACTCATTTGATCTTGACACAATCCTATAAATTAGTTACTACTATTTTCCACATTTTACAAATGAACTTATAACTCAATATATGGATTTTATTCATTTATGAGTTATATGCATGTAGTAAGTATACTAATTATTAAGTACATCATAAAGCTCCACGAAAATAAGATTTTCTAAAAAGATTAAAATTAAATATAAATTCCAATATTTTCTTCCTACATTCCAACTGATGTTCACCAGGCCCTGAAATGCCTGCAAACCACTGTAGAGACCCAAGGGTGTGTATATGTGTGTGTGTGTGTGTGTGTGTGTGTGTGTGTTCCGATCTCCCCTTTCTCCTCCTCATCCCCAGCAGCTCACAGCTCCCTCTCCTCCACCCAGCCCCCAACCTGGCCAAAGCATTTCCTCCAAACTTTCCCATTCTCTTCCCACCAGCCCTTCTTCTTGAAGTCTATTTCATCCTACCCTGTTGATGATATACATCACCCACTCCAATGCTACAAACTCAGCCGCTACACTCTTTCAAGCCAGTGTGCAGCCTCACCTCCTCAGAGCCCCAGGCTTGGCCGCACACCTCCAAGCCTCAGAAGCGAGTCTCCCTCCCCAGTTCCTGAAACCGCCGAGGCTGGTGTCCAGGCCTGGCCTGGGCCCTCCTTTTGGGCTGCTCCAGGCCGCATCTCTGCTGGGGAAAGGGGGAAGGTGCCTCCGTGTTCACTTGAGGCCCCAACTGGGGCCTTGTTGGCATTATTCAGCTTTGGAGGCTTGAGGAAGAAGCTGTACAGCATGCTCTGTTGGGACATAGCGACAATGTAGGCTGACCACCCCGCCCAACTGAGTGACTAGAGAGAGTCCTAGCATCTCAATTCTATTTCTGCAGGTCTCCCAGTTTGTTCCCAGATAGTGGGCCTAGAAAGGCAAAACAACTGGTAATTGTGCCTCTCAGGCCTTTCAGACTAAGTTATATACTGGAATGGCTCTTCACAGGATTTGTTTCCATTTGGCCTACCTTGACAATCTCCAAAAATGTATGCATTTAAAAAAAAAATATGGAGTATCCAGGTTAGCTTTCCAAGACAACTATTTTGAATGGGCTAACAGTCACTTGAGTGTTTGAATTCTGGAGTGTTCTTTAAGAAAACCACACTCATTACTTTACTCACTCTACCTCCTGGTCCATAGGCCCTATATATTCTCAAAGGAATCAATGGTTGGTTGGGTATATTAATTAGGCAAGAACTAATGGCATAGTGGCTACCAACAGCATTTCATTCATTGGTTACATCAAAAGAATACCTGTCAGACACCTACTGTCAGAAGACAAGCACAGTGCCAGAATGACTGCCAAGATGAACAGATATTTCATGGATGTCACTAGCTTACTGACTGGCTGCCTGCCTGTTTTTTCCTGGATTCCTTTTTCACCTAGGAAATTTTTAAAAATGCATCAGCCAGAGTTAAACAGACTCAGATTGTAACTACTCAAATGTGTGGAACTACTGAATATGTTTAATGCTGCCACAGGTTTACAGCTATGTACAGAGCATCCTTTGTGCCCTTGTCCCCTAAAATCAGAACTGTGTGAATATAATTTTTATTTTTATTATAGAAGTAGAAAATAAATAAGTATAACTCTGGGGAAAAATAATAAATATTTTAAAAATTATTATGGTGTATATATATATACCAATATGAGTATGTCAGTGGCACAAACACAGGATATATAATGAAGGAAACAGTATACAGAAAAGAAGGTGAAGATTAAAAACCAAATCAAACCAAACAAATCAATAATTCCCTGTGCTAACTGGCAATCATCTTTTAAATTCTACTCTTCTTGAATCCTTGAGCCAAAAATAACTCCCAGAGCAGGAAACTAAAGATTTTACTTTTTTCCCTTTATTTTCTGAAGTTGTAATTTTCTTTTTCTGGGCCAGAACTGCTACTAAGAATCATTGACCAAAAACACTGAAGGGTGGCCACCACAATCCTTCTATCCACTAAGCTGCTCTTCCCTAGGATCCCCAATGGCTCTTCACTGGTTTATTAGTTTTCTAGGGCTGCCATAACAAAGTACCACGAACCGGGTGACTTACAAAAAGACAAATTTATTGCCTCACAGTCTTGGAGGCTAGACATCTGAAATCAAGGTGTTGGCAGGGCCATGCTCCTTCTGAAACCTGTAGGTAAAGGATCTTCCCTTTCTTCTTATAGCTTCTGTAAACCCCAGAAGCATCTTAGCTTTGGAAGCTTAATCCCCATCTCTGCCTCCATCTTCACAAGATGACTTCTTCACATGGTTTTTCATCTGTGTGTCCGATTTCTCCTTTTTATAAGGACACCAGTCACACTGGACTAGGGCCCACCCTAATGACCTTGCTTTAACTTGATTACCTCTGCAAAGACCCTACCTCCAAATAAGGTTACATTCTGAGGTATGGGTGGGTTAGGGCTTCAATACAGGCAAACTTCATTTTATTGAGCTTTGCAGATATTGTTTTTTACAAACTGAAGGTTTATGGAAACCCTGCATCAAGAAAGCCTATTAGCACCAGTTTTCTAACAGCATTTGCTCACTTGTGTCTGTGTATCACATTTTCGTAATTCTTGCAATATTTCAAGCTTTTTCATTTATTATTATATTTGTCATGGTGATCTATGATCAGTGATCTTTGATGTTCTTACTACAACTTGCTGAAGACTCAGATGATGGTTAGCATTTTTTAGCAGCAAAGTGTTTTTTAATTAAGGTATGTACATTTTTTTAGACACAATGTTATTGCACAGTTAATAGACCACAGTATAGTGTAAATATAACTTCTTTTTTTTTTTTGGCTGAGCTGCGGGACTTGCGGGATCTTAGTTCCCTGACCAAGGACTGAAGCGCACCCTCAGCAATGAAGTTGTGGAGTCCTAACCATGGGACCACCAGGGAATTTCCTAAAAATAAGTTTTATATGCCCTGGGATACCAAAAAATTCATGTGACTCACTTTATTGTGAAATTTGCTTTATTGCAGTGGTCTTCAAACCCACAATATCTCCAAGGTATGCCTGTATATCTTTTTTGAGGGGAGACACAATTCAACCCATAACAAGTGGTACCACCAGGTTCCCTTCACCATCCTCACCACCCTTGTCAGATGTCCCTTCTAGAGCATGGTGTGCATGATTCAGTACTCCACTGCAGAGAGTTGTAACCCATCCACTGGACTGATGCCCAACCCCCTGCAGTCTGGACACTACATATGTATTTTAGTCTGGACACTACATATTTATCAGTACAGGCAAGGATGGTACGGACTTATCTTTATCAGTTTGTGGTTTTGAATCCCAGGTCTTTTGTACAGAGACTGCTGTCAAGCCAGGCCTCCTCAATCAAAATACATGATGTTGATATTTTTTCATCTTTTTTTTCATTTTTTTTACATTTTTCCCTGTGAAATTGACTTTTATTACTATTTTCTGTCTTTAATTTTTAGTCCATCACTCTAGCCCCTGAAGTTACATGCAAATATTGTGTGTATAGAAGTATCTCCTTTCATCACCTAATCACAGGATCTTGAGAGCTTTGTGAATCTTCAGTCTATCATCTAACAAACATCTAGTTACCACTCCAGGTTTGTGTTACTTGCAGATTAGATAACCTGGATTATGGATATAAGTGTTGACCAAGATAAGACCAAATTCAGATCCTGGCAACATGTGAGGAGACCTCCACATAAACTGACATCGATCCACTGATCAGCACATATGAAGAGCAGTACAAATTTACCTTATTCTACTATCACACATTCATCACTGTACCCATTACACAAACAACTATAAAGCATCCACATGTTCCAGTCACTATGTTAGCTATTCAGAAGCACCTTATTGTGAAGGGAGACAAAAACAGCATGGTAAGTGTGAACAAACCAGACAAATGTAGGAAAATACAAGCAAGACAACAGATTTTAAGAGGCGGAATGAGAGTAAAGAGAAACAAAAGCTAAGACTGGGGAGCTGATCAAAGTCATCTTTTAGTATTATGGACAGCAATCTTCTCAAAAAATAATCTACATTTCTTGCCTCATTCTTTTCACCAAATTATCACTTCTGCATTGCTTACAACCAGTCTCCTGCCCCTTACAACTCGGATGGATATGTCTTATAGAAGATCTTGAAGTATCTCTTCTCTATCTTTGAGATATTTACAGCTAAACATATCCTTCATTATTAAACTCCCTCCTTCCTTAACCTCTTAAATCCTTGGTTCTCTTCCCACTTCTGTGACCACATCTTACATGTTTGCTTTATTGCCTGATCTTTCTCCTTAACATGAACATTAACATGTTCTATCCTTAATTTTCTCTAAAGCTGGTAATATTATAAAATAAAACATGGCAGGAAACCTATAGATCATCTTATTTAATCTCCTCATGAAGAGGAAATAACTTCCCCAGCCGATTTTTCCATTTTTCCAAATGGAAAAATCTGTTTCCTCTTTTGCATATCTTAAACTATCATATGCTGTGCAACTCTACTCTCCCTTATTCAAATGAATGTTGACCATTCAGATGCTTCAATTTTTATATATGTGGAAATTACTTTCTGATGTTTATCTTTAGTCTATGTCTTGCCTGCATCTAGTCTCACATTTCTGTCCCATGGGAAGTTCTTATGTGTCATTTCTTAATCCCCAAGTACCTTAGTCTTTTCAGACTTTCCAGGCTGCTATAAAAAAATACTCCAGATGTGGTAGCTCATAAAGAACAGAAATGTATTTCTTAAAGTTCTGGAGGTTGTAAGTCTAAGATCAGGGTGCCAGCATGGTCAGATTCTGGTGAAGGCCCTCTTCTGGGTTCTAGAATGCCAACTTCTCTCTGTGTCTTCACATGGTGAAAGGGGCTAGGGATCTCTCTAGGGTCTCATTTATAAGGGAACTAATTCCATTCATGAGAGGCCTGTCCTCATGACCTAATCACCTCCCAAAGGCCCACCTCCTAATACCATCATTTGGGGGATTAGAATTTTAACAAATGGATTTTGAGTGACACAAATATTCAGACCATAGCACTAAGTGTAGTAGTCCTTTTGAAGAACCTATCTTTGTCTACAGAGAACTAACTAAAGCTGGCAATTAATCAGGAAAAAAATTTGAAATTATTTTGAATTATTTAATCTCCCTTATCTCCTATATCTAGCCATCATTGTTCCTTTGCTTTATCATTTTTTTTGAGCAGATAAAGGTTTATTGCAGGGCCAAGCAAGGAGATGGGTGGCTCATGCCCAAAAAAACAGGAACTCCCCAAAGGGTTTCATCAAAGCATTTTTACAGGCAAGATGAGGGAGGGGCATTGTTGGTTGTTGCAGGCTTCTGGGTGTAGGAATCATTTGTTCTTGCACCTGTCCACGTAGGTCAGGTCATGATGTTTCTGTAAACCTCCAACAAGACAAATGTTATTCTCTGTTCTACAACTTTTGTTATCTCTATATGAATGTAAACGTGTTATATGCTTAAAGGTCAGAGCCTTGAGAATAGGCTATCCTGTATATTTCAGGTTATAGGCAACACTCTTAACTCGAAGCAAAAGCATTAGAATGCAAAGGTTAAAGTAAAAGAAACTGATGTAATATGGAGTCAGATATGTTCTTCCCTGTTACAACCTTAAGGTAAATGCCAGTGACACCCAGCCTGTTCTTGAAAATATACAGTGTTTATTTTAACAGTTGCCAGCACTGCAGCTTCTTTTCTATTGGAATTGAAACAGTTTCTTTCTTTTTTTTTTAACTTATTTATTTCCCTTCTTAATAGATTTTTTAACAACTTTATTGGACTATAATTGCTTTACAGTGTTGTGCTAGTTTCTGCTGCAAAACAAAGTGAATCAGCTATATGTATACATATATTCCCATATCCCCTCCCTCTTGCATCCCCCTCCCTCCCTCCCTATCCCACCCCTCTAGGTGGTCACAAAGCACCAAGCAGATCTCCCTGTGCTATGTGGCTGCTTCCCATTAGCTATCTATTTTACATTTGGTAGTGGATATATGTCCATGCTACTCTCTCAGTTCATCCCAGCTTACCGTTCCCTCTCCCCATGTCAAGTCCATTCTCTACATCTGCGTCTTTATTCCTGTCCTGCCCCTAGGTTCATCAGAACCATTTTTTCTTTTTTCTTTTTTAGATTGCCTATATCTGTGTTAGCATACAGTATTTGTTTTTCTCTTTCTGACTTACTTCACTCTGTATGACAGACTCTAGGTCCATCCACCTCACTACAAATAACTCAATTTTGTTTCTTTTTATGGTTGAGTAATAATCCATTGTATATATGTGTCATATCTTCTTTATCCATTCATCTGTCGATGGATACTTAGGTGTCCTGGCTATTGTAAATAGTGCTGCAATGAACATTGTGGTATATGACTCTTTCTGAATTATGGTTTTCTCAGGGTATATACCTAGTAGTGGGATTGCTGGGTCATATGGTACTTCTATTTTTCATTTTTCAAAGAACATCCATACTGTTCTCCATAGTGGCTGTATGAATTTACATTCCCACCAACAGTGCAAGAGGGTTCCCTTTTCTCCACACCCTCTCCAGCATTTATTGTTTGTAGATTTTTTGATGATGATGGCCATTCTGTCCGGTGTGAGGTGATACCTCATTGTAGTTTTGATTTGCATTTCTCTAATGATTAGTGATGTTGAGCATCCTTTCATGTGTTTGTTGCCCATCTGTATATCTTCTTTGGAGAAAGGTCTATTTAGGTCTCCTGCCCATTTTTGGATTAGGTTGTTTGTTTTTTTGATATGGAGTGCATGAGCTGCTTGTATATTTTGGAGATTAACCCTTTGTCAGTTGCTTTGTTGGCAAATATTTTCTCCCATTCTGAGGGTTGTCTTTTCATCTGGTTTATGGTTTCCTTTGCTGTGCAAAAGCATTTATGTTTCATTAGGTCCCATTTGTTTATTTTTGCTTTTGTTTCCATTTCTCTAGGAGGTGGGTCAAAAAGGATCTTGCTGTGATTTATGTCACAGAGGGTTCTGCCTCTGTTTTCCTCTAGGAGTTTGACAGTTTCTGGCCTTACATTTAGGTCTTTAATCCATTTGGAGTTTATTTTTCTGTATGGTGTTAGGGAGTGTTCTAATTTCATTCTTTTAGATGTAGCTGTCCAGTTTTCCCAGCACCACTTATTGAAGAGGCTGTCTTTTCTCCATTGTATATTCTTGCCTCCTTTATCAAAGATAAGGCGACCATATGTGCATGGGTTTATCTCTGGGCTTTCTATCCTGTTCCATTGATCTATATTTCTGTTTTTGTGCCAGTACCATACTCTCTTGATTACTCTAGCTTTGTAGTATAGTCTGAAGTCAGGGAGTCTGATTCCTCCAGCTCCATTTTCCTTTCTCAAGATTGCTTTGCCTGTTCAGCGTCTTTTGTCTTTCCATACAAATTGTGAAATTTTTTGTTCTAGTTCTGTGAAAAATGCCATTGGTAGTTTGATAGGGATTGCATTCAATCTGTAGATTGCTTTGGGTAGTGTAGTCATTTTCAAAATGTTGATTCTTCCAATCCAAGAACGTGGTATATCTCTCCATCTGTTTGGATTATCTTTAATTTCTTTCATCAGTGTCTTACAGTTTTCTGCATACAGGTCTTTTGTCTCCCTAGGTAGGTTTATTCCTAGGTATTTTATTCTTTTTGTTGCAATGGTAAATGGGAGTATTTCCATAATTTCTCTTTCAGATATTTCATCATTAGTGTATAGGAATGCAAGAGATTTCTGTGCATTAATTTTGTATCCTGCTACTTTATCAAATTCGTTGATTAGCTCTAGTAGTTTTCTGGTAGCATCTTTAGGATTCTCTATGTACAGTATCATGTCATTTGCAAACAGTGACAGCTTTACTTCTTCTTTTTCAGTTTGGATTCCTCTTATTTCTTTTTCTTCTCTGATTGCTGTGGCTAAAACTTCCAAAACTATGTTGAATAAGAGTGGTGAGAGTGGGCATCCTTGTCTTGTTCCTGATCTTAGAGGAGATGCTTTCAGTTTTTCACCATTGAGAACGATGTTGGCTGTGGGTTTGTCATATATGGCCTTTATTATCTTGAGGTATGTTCCCTCTATGCCTACTTTCTGGAGGGTATTTATCATAAATGGGTGTTGAATTTTGTCAAAAGCTTTTTCTTCATATATTGAGATGATCATATGGTTTTTCTCCTTCAGTTTGTTAATATGGTGTATTACATTGATTGATTTACGTATATTGAAGAATCCTTCCATTCCTGGGATAAACCCCACTTGATCACAGTGTTTGATCCTTTTAATGTGCTGTTGGATTCTGTTTGCTCTTTTCTTTATCTTGATGGTTCTTAACCTGAATTCAAAAAGCCCATGCATATAGAAAGTGAAATAATAAATATTTATTTTCACTAACTTCTCTTTGAGCTTTTTCTTCAATAACAAATGTAAACAGCTTCTCTTTAGTACTTCGAATATCTAGTTAGTCAAAAAAATCTGCCATTGTTTTCCTTAGGCTATTGCTGCTATGAACATGGGTTTACAAATATCTGTTCAAGCCTCTGCTTTCACTTCCTTTGGGTATACATGCGATAGTGGAATTGCAGCATCATATGGCAATTCTATGTTTAATTTTTTGAGGAATCACCATAATGTTTTCCACAGTGTCTGCACTCTTTTACACTTCCACCAGCAATGTACAAGAGTTCCAACTTTTCCACATTCTCACAAACATTTGTTATTTTCTGTTTCTGTTTCATATTTTGTTTTTTTTAATAGTAGCCATCTTAATGGTATCACACTGTGGTTTTGCTTTGCATTTCCCTAATGATTAATTACTGAGCATATTTTCATGTGTTTATTGGCCATTTCTTTATCTTCTTTGGAGAAATGTTTATTCAAGTCATTTGTTTACTTTTAATAGTGTTGTTTGGTGTTTTTTTTACTGCTGAATTATAGGAGTTCTTTATATGTTCTGGATATTAATCCCTTTTCAGATACAAGATTTGCAAATATTTTTTCTCATTTCATGGATTACCTTTTAACTCTGTTGATAGCATTCTTTGATGCACAGAAGTTTTTGATGAATTCCAACTTATTTATTTTTTCTTTTGTTGGCAGTGTTTTGGTGTCATATCTCGAAATCATTTCCAAATCTAATGGCATGAAGCTTTTCCTTTGCTTTCTTCTAAGAGCTTTATAATTTCAGCTCTTACATATATGTCCTTGATCCATTTTCAGTTAATTTTTCTATATGGTATGTGTTCAATTTTATTATTTTACATGTGGATATCAATTTTCCCAATACCATGTGTTGAAGAGACTACCTTTCCCCTTTGGTCTTAGCACTCCTGTTGAAAATCATTTGACCGTATATGCAAGGGTTTATTTCTGGGCTCTATTCTATTCCATTGGTCCAAATGTCTGTCTTTATGACAGTACCACTGTTTTAATTATGGTAACTCTGTAGCAAGTTCTGAAATCAGGATGTGAGAGACCTCCAACTTTGTTCTTCCTTTTCAAGATTGGTTTCACTATTTGGGGTCCCTTGAGATTCCATTTAAGATTTAGAATGAATATTTTTATTTCTGCAAAGACTGTCGCTGAGACTTCCGGGTAAGATGGCGGAAGAGTAAGACGCGGAGATCACCTTCCTCCTCACGGATACACCAGAAATACAGCTACACGTGGAACAACTCCTACAGAACACCTACTGAACGCTGGCAGAAGACCCCAGACCTCCCAAAAGGCAAGAAACTCCCCACATACCTGGGTAGGGCAAAGCGGAGAGATTCCCGCACAGAGGATCGGTGCCGAGCGGCACTCACCAGCCCTAGAGGCTTGTCTGCTCGCCCGCCGGGGCGGGCGGCGCTGGAAGCTGAGGCTCGGGCTTCGGTCAGAGCGCAGGGAGAGGACTGGGGCTGGCGGCGAGAACTCAGCCTGAAGGGGGCTAATGTGCCACAGCTAGCCGGGAGGGAGTCCGGGAAAACTCTGGAGCTGCCGAAGAGGCAAGAGACTTGTTCTTCCCTCTTGGTTTCCTGCTGCGCGAGGAGAGGGGATTAAGAGCGCTGCTTAAAGGGGCTCCACAGACGGGCGCGAGTCGCGACTGAAAGCGCGGAGCCCAGTGACGGGCGTGGGACGCTGGGGCTGCTGCTGCCGCCGCCAAGAAGCCCGTGTGCGAGCGCAGGTCACTGTCCACACCGCCCTTCCGGGAGCCTGAGCAGCCCGCCACTGCCGGGGTCCCGGGATCCAGGGGCGGCTTCCCTGGGAGAACGCACGGCGCGCCTCGGGCTGGTGCAACGTCACGCCGACCTCTGCCGCTGCAGGCTCGCCCCGCACTCCGTGCCCCTCCCTCCCGCCCGGCCTGAGTGAGCCAGAGTTCCCGAAGAGGCTGCTCCTTTAACCCTTTCCTGTCTGAGCGAAGAACAGACGCCCTCCGGCGACCTACACGCAGAGGCGGGGCCAAATCCAAAGCTGAGACCCGGGAGCTGTGAGAACAAAGAAGAGAAAGGGAAACCTCTCCCAGCAGCCTCAGAAGCAGCGGATTAAAGCTCCACAATCAACTTGATGTACCCTGCATCTGTGGAATACATGAATAGACAACAAATCATCCCAAATTGAGGAGCCAGGAGTCAGTACTGTGCCTCTGAGGTGGGAGAGCCAACTTCAGGACACTGGTCCACAAGAGACCTCCCAGCTCCACATAATATCAAACGGCGAAAATCTTCCAGAGATCTCCATCTCAACACCAGCACCCAGCTTCACTCAACGACCAGCAAGCTACAGTGCTGGACACCCTATGCCAAACAACTAGCAAGACAGGAACACAACGCCACCCATTAGCAGAGAGATGGCCTAAAATCATAAAAAGTCTGCAGACACCCCAAAACACACCACCAGACGTGGACCTGCCCACCAGAAAGACAAGATCCAGCCTCATCCACCAGAACACAGGCACTAGTCCCCTCGACCAGGAAACCTACACAACCCACTAAACCAACCTTAGCCACTGGGGACAGACACCAAAAACAACAGGAACTACGAACCTGCAGCCGGCAAAAAGGAGACCCCAAACACAGTAACATAAGCAAAATGAGAAGACAGAAAAACACACAGCAGGAGAAGGAGCAAGATAAAAACCCACCAGACCTAACAAATGAAGAAGTAATAGGCAGTCTATCTGAAAAAGAATTCAGAATAATGATAGTAAAGATGATCCAAAATCTTGGAAATAGAATAGACAAAATGCAAGAAACAGTTAACAAGGACCTAGTAGAACTAAAGATGAATCAAGCATCGATTAAAAACACAATAAATGAAATGAAAAATACTCTAGATGGGATCAATAGCAGAATAACTGAGGCAGAAGAACGGATAAGTGAGGTGGAAGATAAAATAGTGGAAATAACTAATGCAGAGCAAAATAAAGAGAAAAGAATGAAAAGAACAGAGGACAGTCTCAGAGACCTCTGGGACAACATTAAACGCACCAACATTCGAATTATAGGGGTTCCAGAAGAAGAAGAGAAAAAGAAAGGGACTGAGAAAATATTTGAAGAGATTATAGTTGAAAACTTCCCTAATATGGGAAAGGAAATAGTTAATCAAGTCCAAGAAGCACAGAGAGTCCCATACAGAATAAATCCAAGGAGAAATACGCCAAGACACATATTAATCAAACTGTCAAAAATTAAACACAAAGAAATCATATTAAAAGCAGCAAGGCAAAAACAACAAATAACACACAAGGGAATCCCCATCAGGATAACAGCTGATCTCTCAGCAGAAACTCTACAAGCCAGAAGGGAGTGGCAGGACATAATTAAAGTGATGAAGGAGAGAAACCTGCAACCAAGATTACTCTACCCAGCAAGGATCTCATTCAGATTTGATGGAGAAATTAAAACGTTTACAGACAAGCAAAAGCTGAGAGAGTTCAGCACCACCAAACCAGCTTTACAACAAATGCTAAAGGAACTTCTCTAGGCAAGAAACACAACAGAAGGAAAAGACCTACAATAACGAACCCAAAACAATTAAGAAAATGGGAATAGGAACATACATATCGATAATTACCTTAAATGTAAATGGACTAAATGCTCCCACCAAAAGACACAGATTGGCTGAATGGATACAAAAACAAGACCCATATATATGCTGTCTACAAGAGACCCACTTCAGACCTAGAGACACATACAGACTGAAAGTAAGGGGATGGAAAAAGATATTCCATGCAAATGGAAACCAAAAGAAAGCTGGAGTAGCAATTCTCATATCAGACAAAATAGACTTTAAAATAAAGACTATTAGAAGAGACAAAGAAGGACACTACATAACGATAAAGGGATCGATCCAAGAAGAAGATATAACAATTGTAAATATTTATGCACCCAACATAGGAGCACCTCAATACATAAGGCAAACACTAACAGCCATAAAAGGAGAAATCGACAGTAACACAATCATAGTAGGGGACTTTAACACCCCACTTTCACCAATGGACAGATCATCCAAAATGAAAATAAATAAGGAAACACAAGCTTTAAATGATACATTAAACAAGATGGACTTAATTGATATTTATAGGACATTCCATCCAAAAACAACAGAATACACATTTTTCTCAAGTGCTCATGGAACATTCTCCAGGATAGATCATATCTTGGGTCACAAATCAAGCCTTGGTAAATTTAAGAAAATTGAAATTGTATCAAGTATCTTTTCTGACCACAATGCTATGAGACTAGATATCAATTACAGGAAAAGAGCTATAAAAAATACAAACACATGGAGGCTAAACAATACATTACTTAATAACGAAGTGATCACTGAAGAAATCAAAGAGGAAATAAAAAAATACCTAGAAACAAATGACAATGGAGACACGACGACCCAAAACCTATGGGATGCAGCAAAAGCAGTTCTAAGAGGGAAGTTTATAGCAATACAATCCCAACTTAAGAAACAGGAAATATCTCGACTAAACAACCTAACCTTGCACCTAAAGCAATTAGAGAAAGAAGAACAAAAACATCCCAAAGTTAGCAGAAGGAAAGAAATCATAAAAATCAGATCAGAAATAAATGAAAAAGAAATGAAGGAAACAATAGCAAAGATCAATAAAACTAAAAGCTGGTTCTTTGAGAAGATAAACAAAATTGATAAACCATTAGCCAGACTCATCAAGAAAAAAAGGGAGAAGACTCAAATCAATAGAATTAGAAATGAAAAAGGAGAAGTAACAACTGACACTGCAGAAATACAAAAGATCGTGAGAGATTACTATAAGCAACTCTATGCCAATAAAATGGACAACCTGGAAGAAATGGACAAATTCTTAGAAATGCACAACCTGCCAAGACTGAATCAGGAAGAAATAGAACATATGAACAGACCAATCACAAGCACTGAAATTGAAACTGTGATAAAAAATCTTCCAACAAACAAAAGCCCAGGACCAGATGGCTTCACAGGCGAATTCTATCAAGCATTTAGAGAAGAGCTAACGCCTATCCTTCTCAAACTCTTCCAAAATATAGCAGAGGGAGGAACACTCCCAAACTCATTCTACGAGGCCACCATCACCTTGATACCAAAACCAGACAAGGATGTCACAAAGAAAGAAAACTACAGGCCAATATCACTGATGAACATAGATGCAAAAATCCTCAACAAAATACTAGCAAACAGAATCCAACAGCACATTAAAAGGATCATACACCATGATCAAGTGGGGTTTATCCCAGGAATGCAAGGATTCTTCAATATACGCAAATCAATCAACGTGATACACCATATTAACAAATTGAAGGAGAAAAACCATATGATCATCTCAATAGATGCAGAGAAAGCTTTCGACAAAATTCAACACCCATTCATGATAAAAACCCTGCAGAAAGTAGGCATAGAGGGAACTTTCCTCAACATAATAAAGGCCATATATGACAAACCCACAGCCAGCATCGTCCTCAATGGTGAAAAACTGAAACCATTTCCACTAAGATCAGGAACAAGACAAGGTTGCCCACTCTCACCACTCTTATTCAACATAGTTTTGGAAGTTTTAGCCACAGCAATCAGAGAAGAAAAGCAAATAAAAGGAATCCAAATTGGAAAAGAAGAAGTAAAGCTGTCACTGTTTGCAGATGACATGATACTATACATAGAGAATCCTAAAGATGCTACCAGAAAACTACTAGAGCTAATCAATGAATTTGGTAAAGTTGCAGGATACAAAATTAATGCACAGAAATCTCTGGCATTCCTATATACTAATGATGAAAAATCTGAAAGTGAAATCAAGGAAACACTCCCATTTACCATTGCAACAAAAAGAATAAAATATCTAGGAATAAACCTACCTAAGGAGACAAAAGACCTGTATGCAGAAAATTATAAGACACTGATGAAAGAAATTAAAGATGATACAAATAGATGGAGAGATGTACCATGTTCTTGGATTGGAAGAATCAACATTGTGAAAATGACTCTACTACCCAAAGCAATCTACAGATTCAATGCAATCCCTATCAAAATACCACTGGCATTTTTCACAGAACTAGAACAAAAAATTTCACAATTTGTATGGAAACACAAAAGACCCCGAATAGCCAAAGCAATCTTGAGAACGAAAAATGGAGCTGGAGGAATCAGGCTCCCTGACTTCAGACTATACTACAAAGCTGCAGTAATCAAGACAGTATGGTACTGGCACAGAAACAGAAAGATAGATCAATGGAACAGGATAGAAAGCCCAGAGATAAACCCACGGACATATGGTCACCTTATCTTTGATAAAGGAGGCAGGAATGTACAGTGGAGAAAGGACAGTCTCTTCAATAAGTGGTGTTGGGAAAACTGGACAGGGACATGTAAAAGTATGAGATTCGATCACTCCCTAACACCATACACAAAAATAAGCTCAAAATGGATTAAAGACCTAAATGTAAGGCCAGACACTATCAAACTCTTAGAGGAAAACATAGGCAGAACACTCTATGACATAAATCACAGCAAGATCCTTTTTGACCCACCTCCTAGAGAAATGGAAATAAAGACAAAAATAAACACATGGGACCTAATGAAACTTAAAAGCTTTTGCACAGCAAAGGAAACCATAAACAAGACCAAAAGACAACCCTCAGAATGGGAGAAAATATTTGCAAATGAAGCAACTGACAAAGGATTAATCTCCAAAATTTATAAGCAGCTCATGCAGCTCAATAACAAAAAAACAAACAACCCAATCCAAAAATGGGCAGAAGACCTAAATAGACATTTCTCCACAGAAGATATACAGACTGCCAACAAACACATGAAAGGATGCTCAACATCTCTACTAATTAGAGAAATGCAAATCAAAACTACAATGAGATATCATCTCACGCCAGTCAGAATGGCCATCATCAAAAAATCTAGAAACAATAAATGCTGGAGAGGGTGTGGAAAAAAGGGAACACTCTTGCACTGCTGGTGGGAATGTGAATTGGTACAGCCACTATGGAGAACGGTATGGAGGTTCCTTAAAAAACTACAAATAGAACTACCATATGACCCTGCAATCCCACTACTGGGCATATACCCTGAGAAAACCATAATTCAAAAAGAGACATGTACCAAAATGTTCATAGCAGCCCTATTTACAATAGCCCGGAGATGGAAACAACCTAAGTGTCCATCATCGGATGAATGGGTAAAGAAGATGTGGCACATACATACAATGGAATATTACTCAGCCATAAAAAGAAATGAAATTGAACTATTTGTAATGAGGTGGATGGACCTAGAGTCTGTCATACAGAGTGAAGTAAGTCAGAAAGAGAAAGACAAATACTGTATGCTGACACATATATATGGAATTTAAGAAAAAAAAAAGGTCATGAAGAACATAGGGGTAAGACAGGAATAAAGACACAGACCTACTAGAGAATGGACTTGAGGATATGGGGAGGGGGAAGGGTAAGCTGTGACAAAGTGAAAGAGCGGCATGGACATATATACACTACCAAACGTAAGGTAGATAGCTAGTGGGAAGCAGCCGCATAGCACAGGGAGATCAGCTCGGTGCTTTGTGACCGCCTGGAGGGGTGGGATAGGGAGGGTGGGAGGGAGACGCAAAAGGGAGGGGATATGGGAACATATGTATACATATAACTGATTAAATTTGTGATAAAGCAAAAAATAAAAATAAAAAAATAAAAAAAATAAAAAAAAAAAAGACTGTCGCTGAGATTTTGAGAGGGATTGCATTAAATCTATAAATCACTTTGTGTAGCGTTGACATCTTAACAATATTGTCTTCCAATCCATGCACACAGATGTTTTTCCATTTATTTGTGTCTTCGAATTTTCTTTTGGCAATATTTTGTATTTTTCAGTTTATATGTCTTATCCTTGGTTAAGTTTACTCCTAAGTATTTTTTATTGTTTTTTTGATGCTATTGTAAATAGAATTGTTTCTTAATTTCATTTTTGGATTATTCCAATATTAGTGTATAGAAATGGAACATGATTTTTTAGTGTAGATTTTATATTCTGCGACTTTGCCGAATTCAGTTATTAGTTTTGGCAGTTTTCTGTGGAATCTTTAGAGTTTTCTACATATAAGATCATGTCATCTGCAAATAGAGATAATTTTACTTCTTCTGTTCCAATTTAGATGCCTCTGCAGGTAACTTTTAGGGAAACTCTTCATCATTAATCTCTAGATTTCATTCTCAAATACCTTGAATACCTCTTTGTGGTAATATATCTACATTTGTTTCCACACTGCTTTCCCACATTTATTTTCATTATCAATATCTCATTCCATTCATTTAAGCAATATTTGGATTTAAAAGCCTACTATGTGCCAGACACTGTTTGATGCTCTTGGGATACCTTAGAATCATACTGCATACATTGTTTCCCTAGAGAATAGCAGCACACAATTTGAACAATACTATCTTGTGGAACCTCAAGATGTTTAAAGTTTTTGATGATTATTGTGTGGTTGATAGTCAGTTATTCCCCCTAATTATCTGTGGGGAAACTTCTTATATCTGATAGTCTATGATTTTAGGGAATGTAACTGGTAGTGTGGAGGAGCCGAGTAGTTGACTAAGGGAGCTGACAATATTACTCAGATTAAGCTATGAGAAACGCCCTAAAATTTTCACTGCCTTGGACTTCCCTGGTGGCGCAGTGGTTGAGAGTCCGCCTGCCGATGCAGGGGACGCGGGTTCGTGCCCCAGTTCGGGAAGATCCCACATGCCATGGAGCGGCTAGGCCCGTGAGCCATAGCTGCTGAGCCTGTGCGTCTGGAGCCTGTGCTCCGCAACGGAGAGGCCACAACAGTGAGAGGCCCGCGTACCGCAAAAACAAAAACAAAAACAAAAACAAAAAAAACGCAAACTGTATACTGAAAATGGATGCTTTTTTTTTGATTTTTTTTTCTTTTATTTATTATTTATTTTTTATTAGTTTCTGCTTTATAACAAAGTGAATCAGTCATACATATACATCTGTTCCCACATCCCTTCCCTCATGCATCTCCCTCCCTCCCACCCTCCCCATCCCACCCCTCCAGGCGGTCACAAAGCACCGAGCTGATCTCCCTGAGCTCTGAGGCGGCTTCCCACTATCTATCTACCTTACGTTTGGTAGTGTATATATGTCCATGCCTCTCTTTCGCTTTGTCACAGCTTACCCTTCCCCCTCCCCATATCCTCAAGTCCATTCTCAAGTAGGTCTGTGTCTTTATTCCCGTTTTACCGCTAGGTTCTTCATGACATTTTTTTTTTAATTCCATATATATGTGTTAGCATACGGTATTTGTCTTTCTCTTTCTGACTTACTTCACTCTGTATGAGACTCTAGGTCTATCCATCTCATTACAAATAGCTCAGTTTCGTTCCTTTTTATGGCTGAGTAATATTCCATTGTATATATGTGCCACATCTTCTTTATCCATTCATCCGATGATGGACACTTAGGTTGTTTCCAGCTCCGGGCTATTGTGAATAGAGCTGCAATGAATATTTTGGTACATGTCTCTTTTTGAATTATGGTTTTCTCAGGGTATATGCCTAGTAGTGGGATTGCTGGGTCATATGGTAGTTCTATTTTTAGTTTTTTAAGGAACCTCCATACTGTTCTCCATAGTGGCTGTACCAATTCACATTCCCACCAGCAGTGCAAGAGAGTTCCCTTTTCTCCACACCCTCTCCAGCATTTATTGTTTCTAGATTTCTTGATGATGGCCATGCTGACTGGTGTGAGATGATATCTCATTGTAGTTTTGATTTGCATTTCTCTAATGATTAATGATGTTGAGCATTCTTTCATGTGTTTGTTGGCAGTCTGTATATCTTCTTTGGAGAAATGCCTATTTAAGTCTTCTGCCCATTTTTGGATTGGGTTGTTTGTTTTTTTGCTATTGAGCTGCATGAGCTGCTTATAAATTTTGGAGATTAATCCTTTGTCAGTTGCTTCATTTGCCAATATTTTCTCCCATTCTGAGGGTTGTCTTTTGGTCTTGTTTATGGTTTCCTTTGCTGTGCAAAAGCTTTGAAGTTTCATTAGGTCCCATTTCTTTATCTTTGTTTTTATTTCCATTTCTCTAGGAGGTGGGTCCAAAAGGATCTTGCTGTGATTTATGTCATAGAGTGTTCTACCTATGTTTTCCTCTAAGAGTTTGATAGTTTCTGGCCTTACATTAAGGTCTTTAATCCATTTTGAGCTTATTTTTGTGTATGGTGTTAGGGAATGATCTAATCTCAAACTTTTACATGTCCCTGTCCAGTTTTCCCAGCACCACTTATTGAAGAGGCTGTCCTTTCTCCACTGTACATTCCTGCCTCCTTTATCAAAGATAAGTTGGCCATATGTGCGTGGGTTTACCTCTGGGCTTTCTATCCTGATCCACTGATCTATCTTTCTGTTTTTATGCCAGTACCACACTGTCTTAATTACTGTAGCTTTGTAGTATAGTCTGAAGCCAGGGAGCCTGATTCCTCCAGTTCCGTTTTTCGTTCTCAAGATTGCTTTGGCTATTCGGGGTCTTTTGTTTTTCCATACAAATTGTGAAATTTTTTGTTCTAGTTCTGTGAAAAATGCCAGTGGTAGTTTGATAGGGATTGCATTGAATCTGTAGATTGCTTTGGGTAGTAGAGTCATTTTCACAATGTTGATTCTTCCAATCCAGGAGCATGGTATATCTCTCCATCTATCTGTATCATCTTTAATTTCTTTCATCAGTGTCTTATAATTTTCTGCATACAGGTCTTTTGTCTCCTTAGGGAGGTTTATTCCTAGATATTTTATTCCTTTTGTTGCAATGGTAAATGGGAGTGTTTTCTTGATTTCATTTTCAGATTTTTCATCATTAGTGTACAGGAATGCCAGAGATTTCTGTGCATTAATTTTGTATCCTGCTACTTTACCAAATTCATTGATTAGCTCTAGTAGTTTTTCGGTAGCATCTTTAGGATTCTCTATGTATAGTATCATGTCATCTGCAAACAGTGACAGCTTTACTTCTTCTTTTCCAATTTCAATTCCTTTTATTTCCTTTTCTTCTCTGATTGCTGTGGCTAAAACTTCCAAAACTAGGTTGAATAAGAGTGGTGAGAGTGGGCAGCCTTGTCTTGTTCCTGATCTTAGTGGAAATGGTTTCAGTTTTTCACCATTGAGGACGATATTGGCTGTGGATTTGTCATATATGGCCTTTATTATGTTGAGGAAAGTTCCCTCTATGCCTACTTTCTGCAGGGTTTTTATCATAAATGGGTGTTGAAGTTTGTCGAAAGCTTTCTCTGCATCTATTGAGATGATCATATGGTTTTTCTCCTTCAACTTGTTAATATGGTGTATCACATTGATTGATTTGCGTATATTGAAGAATCCTTGCATTCCTGGAATAAACCCCACTTGATCATGGTGTATGATCCTTTTAATGTGCTGTTGGATTCTGTTTGCTAGTATTTTGTTGAGGATTTTTGCATCTATGTTCATCAGTGATATTGGCCTGTAGTTTTCTTTCTTTGTGACATCCTTGCCTGGTTTTGGTATCAAGGTGATGGTGGCCTCGTAGAATGAGTTTGGGAGTATTCCTTCCTCTGATATTGTTTGGAAGAGTATGAGAAGGATGGGTGTTAGCTCTTCTCTAAATGTTTGATAGAATTCGCCTGTGAAGCCATCTGGTCCTGGGCTTTTGTTTGTTGGAAGATTTTTAATCACAGTTTCAATTTCAGTGCTTGTGATTGGTCTATTCATATTTTCTATTTCTTCCTGGTTCAGTCTTGGCAGGTTGTGCATTTCTAAGAATTTGTCCATTTCTTCCAGGTTGTCCATTTTATTGGCATAGAGTTGCTTGTAGTAATCTCTCATGATCTTTTGTATTTCTGCAGTGTCAGTTGTTACTTCTCCTTTTTCATTTCTAATTCTATTGATTTGACTCTTCTCCCTTTTTTTCTTGATGAGTCTGGCTAATGGTTTGTCAATTTTGTTTATCTTCTCAAAGAACCAGCTTTTAGTTTTATTGATCTTTGCTATCGTTTCCTTCATTTCTTTTTCATTTATTTCTGATCTGATCTTTATGATTTCTTTCCTTCTGCTAGCTTTGGGGTTTTTTTTGTTCTTCTTTCTCTAATTGCTTTAGGTGCAGGGTCAGGTTGTTTACTCGAGATGTTTCCTGTTTCTTAAGGTGGGATTGTATTGCTATAAACTTCCCCCTTAAAACTGCTTTTGCTGCGTCCCATAGGTTTTGGGTCGTCGTGTATCCATTGGCATTTGTTTCTAGGTATTTTTTAATTTCCTCTTTGATTTCTTCAGTGATCACTTCGTTATTGAGTAGTGTATTGTTTAACCTCCATGTGTTTGTATTTTTTACAGATCTTTTCCTGTAATTGATGTCTAGTCTCATAGCATTGTGGTCGGAAAAGATACTTGATACAATTTCAATTTTCTTAAATTTACCAAGGCTTGATTTGTGACCCAAGATATGATCTATCCTGGAGAATGTTCCATGAGCACTTGAGAAAAATGTGTATTCTGTTGTTTTTGGATGGAATGTCCTATAAATATCAATTAAGTCCATCTTGTTTAATGTATCATTTAAAGCTTGTGTTTCCTTATTTATTTTCATTTTGGATGATCTGTCCATTGGTGAAAGTGGGGTGTTAAAGTCCCCTACTATGATTGTGTTACTGTTGATTTCCCCTTTTATGGCTGTTAGTATTTGCCTTATGTATTGAGGTGCTCCTATGTTGGGTGCATAAATATTTACAATTGTTATATCTTCTTCTTGGATCGATCCCTTTATCGTTATGTAGTGTCCTTCTTTGTCTCTTCTAATAGTCTTTATTTTAAAGTCTATTTTGTCTGATATAAGAATTGCTACTCCAGCTTTCTTTTGATTTCCATTTGCATGGAATATCTTTTTCCATCCCCTTACTTTCAATCTGTATGTGTCTCTAGGTTGGAAGTGGGTCTCTTGTAGACAGCATATATATGGGTCTTGTTTTTGTATCCATTCAGCCACTCTGTGTCTTTTGGTGGGAGCATTTAGTCCATTTACATTTAAGGTAATTATTGATATGTATGTTCCTATTCCCATTTCCTTAATTGCTTTGGGTTCGTTATTGTAGGTATATTCCTTCTGTTGTGTTTCTTGCCTAGAGAAGTTCCTTTAGCATTTGTTGTAAAGCTGGTTTGGTGGTGCTGAACTCTCTCAGCTTCTGCTTGTCTGTAAGGGTTTTAATTTCTCCATCAAATCTGAATGAGATCCTTGCTGGGTAGAGTAATCTTGGTTGCAGGTTTCTCTCCTTCATCACTTTAATTATGTCCTGCCACTCCCTTCTGGCTTGTAGAGTTTCTGCTGAGAGATCAGCTGTTAACCTGATGGGGATTCCCTTGTGTGTTATTTGTTGTTTTTCCCTTGCTGCTTTTAATATGATTTCTTTGTGTTTAATTTTTGACAGTTTGATTAATATGTGTCTTGGCGTATTTCTCCTTGGATTTATTATGTATGGGACTCTCTGTGCCTCCTGGACTTGATTAACTATTTCCTTTCCCATATTAGGGAAGTTTTCAACTATAATCTCTTCAAATATTTTCTCAGTCCCTTTCTTTTTCTCTTCTTCTTCTGGAACCCCTATAATTCGAATGTTGGTGCGTTTAATGTTGTCCCAGAGGTCTCTGAGACTGTCCTCTGTTCTTTTCAGTCTTTTTTCTTTATTTTGCTCTGCATCAGTTATTTCCACTATTTTATCTTCCACCTCACTTATCCGTTCTTCTGCCTCAGTTATTCTGCTATTGATCCCATCTAGAGTATTTTTCATTTCATTTATTGTGTTTTTAATCGATGTTTGATTCATCTTTAGTTCTTCTAGGTCCTTGTTAACTGTTTCTTGCATTTTGTCTATTCTATTTCCAAGATTATGGATCTTGGAAATAGAATCTTGGATCAGCTTTACTATCATTATTCTGAATTCTTTTTCAGGTAGACTGCCTATTACCTCTTCATTTGTTATGTCTGGTAGGTTTTTATCTTGCTCCTTCACCTGCTGTGTGTTTTTCTGTCTTCTCATTTTGCTTATGTTACTGTGTTTGGGGTCTCCTTTTTGCAGGCTGCAGGTTGGTAGTTCCCATTGTTTTTGGTGTCTGTCCCCAGTGGCTAAGGTTGTTTCAGTAGGTTGTGTAGGCTTCCTGGTGGGGGGGACTAATGCCTGTGTTCTGGTGGTTGAGGCTCGATCTTGTCTTTCTGGTGGACAGGTCCACGTCTGGTGGTGTGTTTTGGGGTGCCTTTGGCCTTATTATGTTTTTAGGTAGCCTCTCTGCTAATGGGTGGGGTTGTGTTCCTGCCTTGCTAGTTGCTTGGCATAGGGTGACCAGCACTGTAGCTTGCTGGTCGTTGAGTGAAGCTGGGTGCTGGTGTTGAGATGGAGATCTCTGGGAGATTTTCGCTGCTTGATGTTATGTGGAGCTGGGAGGTCTCTTGTGGACCCGTGTCCTGAAGTTGGCTCTCCCACTTCAGAGGCACAGCACTGACTCCTGGCTGCAGCACCAAGAGCCTTTCATCCACCTGGCTCAGAATAACAAGGAGAAAAAGTAGAAAGAAAGAATTAGTAGAAGAAAGAAAGAGAGAGGGAAAGAAAGGAAGAAGGGAAGAAAGGAAGGAAGGAAGAAAGAAAGAAAGGAGGGAGGGAGGGAGGAAGGATGGAAAGAAAGAAGGAAAGAAAGGAGGGAGGGAGGGAGGAATGAAAGCAAAAGGAAGAGTGAATGGAAGAAGGGAGGGAGGGAGGGAGGAAGGAAAGAAAGAAAGAAAGACAGGAGGGAGGGAGGGAGAAAGGAAAGAAAAAGAAAATGGAAAGAAGAAGGGTGGGAGGGAGGGAGGGAGGAAAGAAAAAGAAAGAAGGAAAGGAGGAGCGGAGGGAGGGAGGGAGGAAGGGAAGGTAGGAAAAAAAGAAAGAGCAGGTAAAGTAAAATAGAATAAAGTATGAAATATAGTAGCGTTATTAAAATTAAAAAGTAATTATTGAAAAAAAACACGGACCGATAGAACCCTGGGACATATGGTGGAAGCAAAGCTATACAGAGAGAATCTTACACAGAAGATTACACATACACATTCACAAAAAGAGAGCAGGGGGAAAAATCAAAAACCTTGCTCTCCAAGTCCACCTCCTCAATTTGGGATAATTCGTTGTAAAAAGAGGAAAAGGGCGAGAAGTCTGAAATCTTCCTAAGTCCACCTCCTTAATTTGGGATAATTCGTTGTAAAAAGAGGAAAAGGGGGGAAAGTCTTAAATCTTGTCCTCAAAGTCCACTTCCTCAATTTGGGATGATTCGCTGTCCATTCATGCACTCCACAGACGCAGGGCACATCAAATGGACCGTGGAGCTTTAATCCGCTGCCTCCGAGGCTGCACAGAGAGATTTCCCTGTCTCTTCTCTGCTCTCACAGCTCCCGGGTCTCAGCCTTGGACCTGGCCCCGCCTCTGCGCGTAGGTCGCCGGAGGGCGTCCGTTCTTCGCTCAGAGAGGACGGGTTTAAAGGAGCCGCTGATTCGGGGGCTCTGGCTCACTCAGGCAGAGGGGAGGGAGGGGCGCGCAGTGTGGGGCGGTCCTGCGGCGGCAGAGGCCGGCGTGACGTTGCAGCAGCCCGTGGCGCTCCGTGCGCTCTCCCGGGAAAGCCGTCCCCGGGTCCCGGGACCCCGGCAGTGGCGGGGTGCACAGGCCCCCCGGAAGGCGGGGTGGACAGTGACCCGCGCTCGCGCACAGGCCCCGCGGCGGCGGCGGCGGCGGCGGCGGCGGCGGTGGCGGTGGCGGCGGCGGCGGCGGCGGCAGCCCCAGCGTCCCACGCCCGTCTCCGAGGTCCGCGCCTTACCCGCGGCTCGCGCCTGTCTCCGGCGCTTCCCTAAGCAGCCCTCTTAATGCCCTCTACTCGCGCACCAGGAAACAAAAGGGAAAAAAGTCTCTTGCCTCTTCGGTAGCTCCAGACCCTTTCCCCGGACTCCCTCCGGGCTAGCCGTGGTGCACTAACCCCTTCAGGCTCTCTTCCTGCCGCCAGCCCCAGTCCTTTCCCTGCGCTCCGACTGAAACCCGATACCCGAGCCTCAGCTCCCAGCCCCGCCCGCCCCGGCGGCCGAGCAGACAAGCCTCTCGGGCTGGTGTGTGTCTGAGGGCACCGATCCTCTGTGCCAGAATCTCTCCGCTTTGCCCTCCGCACCCCTGTTGCTGTGCTCTCCTCCGCTACTCCGAAGCTTTCCCCCTCCGCCACCTGCAGTCTCCGCCCTCGAAGGGGCTTGTAGTGTGTAGAAACCTTCCCTCCTTCACGGCTCCCTCCCACTGATGCAGGTCCCGTCCCTATCCTATTGTCTCTGTTTATTCTTTTTTCTTTTGCCCTACCCAGGTATGTGGGGAGTTTCTTGCCTTTTGGGGAGTCTGAGGTCTTCTGTCAGCGTTCAGTAGGTGTTCTGTAGGAGTTGTTCCACATGTAGATGAATTTCTGATGTATCTGTGGGGAGGAAGGTGATCTCCGCGTCTTACTCTTCCGCCATCTTCCTCCGGGTCCCCCCTGGATGCATTTTATTGTATACAATTATACCTCAATAAGGTTGAAGAAAAAATCATTCTTAATAAAGAAAAGGACCCCTTTAAGTGCAGGACGGTGCATACTGGAATCCTACTTTGATTGAATAATTCAAGCTAAAGCTTATTTGAATTAGTAAGAAAGACTGAATTATAGCAATTTGAAATGAAATATATGTACATATATACATATATAGATAGATATAGCTATATAAATATAGCTTTCAGGTATATATGTCAAACTGTTTTGACTTAAAAGTTTTACATATAAGCCCTATAAAATCTTAATTCATGAAACAGATAAGACTCAGCTATAATTGACCTGCTTACCTACAAATTAATGATATACTTAAGACAACTTACTTTTATTCCAAGTAGGGTAAATATTTTTCTTTCTGTTTTATTTACACTTTTATTTTAGTTTGCTCAAACAGGATCTTCATTATTGAAACACAATGGTAAACTTCAGCTCAATATGATCTAATAATCTAAAAGCTCAAGTATTGACTTCACCACTTGCCAGCTATTTGATCTTGAGCAATTTATTTACGTTGCTGCGCCTCCATCACCTTACTTCTAAAATCAGGATAATGATAGCACTCATTTCACTGGGCCTTTGAGATAATTAATGGAAGGGATGAATGTGAAGCACTTAAAACAGTGACCAACACATAGTAAGTGCTCAATAAATATTAACTGCTATTTGCGATGATTTCCCAGCTTTTTGAGACTAAATTAAGTCTAATTATTTGAGACTTAATTTTAGTTCTGCACAGAGAGAGGACACTGAATATGGTTTAATAATTTGTTGTGCAAATAGCTTTAGAGTTTTTTTGATACTTTTTCAGTCCATGTAATGACGAAAAATGCAAAGACTACCAACTTTTTACTCTTTTTTCCCCAGTCATTTTCTCAGTATACGGTATATTAGTTTAGGAAATTAAGATTGCCTTATCTCTTAGTCACTTGAATAATGCAGTTAAGACATTCAACCAAATATCTCCATTTTGTTGGCCATCACGTGAATTTTTTACTGATGATCAAACTGGATTTGCTCTACTAAAAGACCTAAGTAAGTAGACACAAACAGTCTAGTTACCACCTTTGGCCTTTGGAAAGAATTAAGGTGATGGACAAGTTTCTTTAATAGGTTAATTAAGCCCCACTGATCTATTCTCCAGTTAGTTTCTGAAAGATCATATTTCCTCTTAGGTTTTAGTTATTTAGCTTCAAATTAGAAAAATTCAAATCAAAACATCAAATTTTATAATTCAAAATGTTTTCCTGGCTCAGAGATTGGGCATTTCTATAAATCTTGACAGTCACATTTTCCCAGAATGTTAGAGCTGGAAGCAACCTTAGAGCCCATCTAGCCTAACCCTCTCATTTATGTTTTGGAACACTGAAATCTACAGGGGCCAAGAGCAAGATCTAGAGAAAATTTATATCTCTTAAGAGTCAGTTTTTTAAAAATCTCTACCTTTATAGGCCTTTGATTAGGAAGCTGGAAAACATATGTGTATATATGCATGTATGTGTGTCTGTTTTGTCTTCATAATCATTTTATAGGTTTCTCAAAGGCTCATGACTCTATCTAGTACCTAGATCAGTTGGCTCCTAAATTGTATTAAATTCTATATTAGGTCCCTCATTCCACGCTTAACTTTTAATCATTTTATCACTATTGGGGTTAGGATATAAAAACAGAGGCATAACCTCCAGAATACCACAGAAACCCTGAAGCCACACTCTGAACCCATTTACTCTAGGTGTGGGTCCATTGATACACATGAGCCAGAATCCAAGCACTATGATTCTTGTGCTTTGCATTTAACCAAGTCCTATTGGCCCTTACTTAGACTATATTTACTTTTACTTTAGACACAAGTCTAGTGAATTTTTATGGCATTCCTCAATCAGTAGTAGATTATAAGCACCAAATCTGAAGGGAATGAAGAGGCTGCCAGAACCTGCTATACCAGTTCATCAATAAGTGACAATTGACAACTTGATAGGAAAGAAGGCAAAAACAAACAAATGAACAACCACAACAACAAAACTAAATCAAATGAATTACTTAAAAATTCTAGTCCATTAGGTGAGGGACAACTCCAACAAACATCTGTACATTTTTCAATAGCTTCTTTAGTTCTCATAAATACTGTAACAATTGATGCTAAAGCAGATGACTTTGCATTGTTTGATAATCATCTACCCTTCAGGCCTTACCTCTACTACCTCAATCCAAGTTCCATGTAATTCAGCTAATTAAAGCTGCCCACTAATTTCCAAATCTGCCCTGCGCTTTCCCCTTATAGTCTTTTTCCCATACAGTTTTCTCTCTACCAAATGCTTTGTTT
The DNA here is from genome assembly GCF_949752795.1 of Hyperoodon ampullatus. NCBI lineage: Eukaryota > Metazoa > Chordata > Mammalia > Artiodactyla > Ziphiidae > Hyperoodon > Hyperoodon ampullatus. Next base: position 108,728,269 of record NC_136913.1, on the reverse strand, counting down.
GATCTCTAATTGTCCAAATCCTTTAAAGACCTGCAGAAATACCACATACTGTACAGAATCTTCCTTGATCCTCACAGTTGGAAGCAAACTTTCCTCCTCTGAACTAGTGTAGCTTTTTCACTCACTATGTTTTTTATGATATTCATCATCTTCTTTTTAGTAATGAGTTGTCATCTCTCTTACAAGACTATAAAGCACCCTGAAGGTAAAGGTCATGTCTATTTCAACTTTTTATTTTATTTCATTGTATTTTGCATGGCACTTAGCAAAATATTTTGAGTGATCAATAAATATTTGTTGCAAGAACGTGTTTATCAAAATGCAAAGTATTGTTCAGTTACTAAAATAGTATATTAGAGACAGAAGACAGAAGCCGAGGAGAATTGCCATCCTGTTGATAATCTTTGGGATACATGCTCTCATCAGCATATGATAGAATAAATGCAGTAGAGTAGCAAGTTATAATTGATAGAATACTCTTGAAAAATGTGTAACCTTTTAAATGCCAATATATAGGCTTTGGATTTATCTGCACTAAGGTTTACCAAGTAAATAAGCCTTTTGAAATCAATGAGGCAAGGGGAAGTAAAGAAGATTTTAGATGTTTATACTATATATAATTTGTCATTGTTTACATTTACTACCAAACAGTAAAAGGTGACATATAAAAGTAGCATGTGCATCTCTTTATAGAACACAGTATAGGAGTGTAGTGTGTATCTTATATATACATACTCATCTGAATACTTATAAAATAGAGAAACATGTTCTTTACAAAAATAAACTCCTACCCCCTAAAAGAGATCACCAAAAGCAATTATGAAATATAATACTATGCCATTTGAATGGTAAATCATGACCTTAGAATCATTACTCTCAATATATATGGATTAATATGTAGTTGTAACGTTTGCAATTGGTTCCCCCAACTAGATTTAAGCTCTTCAATATAAACTATTTTTGCATTACTCTTAAGCAAAAGTTGGTCTAGAGTTTCTCAATAATTGTTAGTTGACCAAACGCATAATAAAGTGTCTTTTAGACAGGATCCTAAATCTTGTACCCTACAATTTATCATCTGCATTTTTATTTCTATAATGTGCTTTAGTCACATAACTGGTATAACCTATGACTCACTAGAAGACTATTCTTATGATTTTCTTTAATGGGGGCATTTGTAATTAGAGTCTTTGCAAGTCTCTAGAGAAAAGACATTTCATTCTAAACTTTCAGCTATGTGGCAGCTTGAATTGTTTAACACTGTGCCATGGTTTTGCTTGGGTCATATTGAAATATTTCTGTAGTACTTCCAAGATTGCTTTAAGTAATGAATGTATTGTAACATTGTAAGGAAACATGAGGATTAATGTTGACATAAAAATGCTAACATTCGTAAAAGGAAAATTGTTATGGATTTCTTATTTATTCCTTGATATTTGGAACTTTGAAAGGGCTGGAATTTCATTATATAATCTTAATGTGGCATGGCTAGTGAATTTTAGATTTCACAAGTGTGTCTATAAGAATCTTATAGGAAAAAATAAATGAAGGCTTCCTAGCATAACATATATCAATGTAGTGTCTTCTGGGAAATGCATTTTATTAATGATTTAATTTCTTATTTTTCCACAGGATTTGAAGTTCCAATTAAAACCCTGTTTGGGCCATTGCGTTACTGCCTGCTAGTGCTTAATCTTCACCGAAAGCCTCATCGTTTATTTTAAAACAAAAGAAGAACGAGGTAAGGAGAAAAGTAATGAAATGCAGCATAACACGTCTTTCAAAGTAAGGGGAAGTAGCTTTTTAAAAATGATCTAGGATCAGTGACATTCAGAAATTATTTGCTGAACACTAAATGTGCTCAAGTGTGGTATCTCAATTCCAAGGACTCTATGTCTTCTATTATGAAATGAACCACACAGGGTTATTTTTTTCTCTTTGATGTTGCAATAGCCTAAGGTAATAATTATTAATGTCACTGATATACCACAAATGGTAATGTGAATTGCAAAATGAATCTTCTACTTTATTTAATAGCGATTCTATGATGCTCTGGTGCTAAATGAGTATAATTGACAACGTTAAATGTTACTTATTAAAAAATATTCACAATTCTAGTATTATTCTAATAACAGATCATGTCCATATTTGCTCATATCATGGGGTCATACTTAACAGCTTTCTGTCCACTCCATCATGACGTCTTTTAATCCTCATGTTGTTAATTCATCATTTTTGAAATACGTAGTCTGACATTTCTTTGGAATGTTACGCTGCACTGAGTAACACTGCCTGTATCAGAGGAATGATATAATCAGAGGTGTCATTTAAAGATGCATTATCAGTCCCTAAACTTAAATCTAACAAAACATGTAGATACGAAAAGAAAGTTGAAAAGTATTCACACTTTTCCCCTGTAGTCTCTAATAATGGGATGTTTTTCATTAAATTAAAAACTTGAATAAAAAAATATTTGCCACAAAAGACAGATCACTCCCAAATGAATTGATATGTAATGTTTATATTCATACCAAATGGGACTGACTTATTGAAGATGACAATTATCTTATTGATTCTGGATTTTCAAAGTATAAACAGGTAAAGCTATGGCTATAATAGTGGCAAAGTAGCTAATTTTGTTGGACCTGTTAGCCTTAGAGTGAACTACACTTTTGAGTGTCTCTAGAAGTTTCATCATGTTTGAGAAGATTCAGGGACTATATATATATATATATATATATATATATATATACTTTTTTTTTTTGCGGTACACGGGCCTCTCACTGTTGTGGCCCCTCCCGCTGGGGAGCACAGGCTCTGGAAGCGCAGGCTCAGTGGCCATGGCTCATGGGCCCAGCTGCTCTGCGGCATGTGGGATCCTCCTGGACCGGGGCACGAACCCATGTCCCCTGCATCAGCAGGCAGACTCTCAACCACTACGCCACCAGGGAAGCCCGAGGGACTATATATTAATCTCAACCCTCCTTTTAGGGTCTATCAAGGTGCCTGTGTTTGTTGAATGTTGGAAGGTAGGGAGCAAGGGAGAGAAGAGTTATGTTTCACAGCAGCCTAGAAATTGGTCTACTGCCCTGTGTAAACATGGTTTGCTATATGGCACTAAGGATTTTGATAAAATACTTCAAGTTTGGATTCTCTTTCTTATGCTAGTCTCCACTTAAGAGTTTATTACTGAGCTATGCCCATATTCCTCATTAATTCATCAGCAGCCTCTTTAGTGTATTTAACTTTCATTTAAGCCCCAGATCATAGCTGCTGAGAACACCAATGGGGAAAGTTTAACAGCCAGCATAATATACTAACTTGTTTTCAATAAGCTTTAATTTAATTTAATTTCACTTTATTTTAATAGTTGACTTACATATGAGATTCACCCTGTAAGTTCACTATAACCCTTTTTAGTGTTTGTATCCTAAAAAATAAAAATCCATCTCTGTGAAATGTAACTTACTGTTATCAGAAATGTTATCAGTGCTCATATGTTTATTAGGCATAATGGTAGCTGGCTTATGTGTTGCATCTTTGTATATCATCTAGTCTTAAGACCTCAAACTAGTAGTTTGACTCACTAATTCTCATAATTTTCTATAAGGTAAAAATAAGTAAGATGTGACTGCCCTCCCTTTAGTATGTGGTAAAGGAATACCCCAAGGCTACCTCTTCATTGAATCACCATTTAAGTTCAGTGTATCTAATATATATTGATCAAATTCCATTCCAGGCAATGTCTCTAGGTTTATAAAAATGAATACAACATGACCCTTGTCTTCTCAGATCATATAATGATTGAGGAAGCCAAGTATATACATCATTTTAATACAGTCTGTTGAGCATTCTGAGATATGTGTAGGATGATACTGAAACCCTGAATAGGGACATTCAAACCAGCTTGAGGAGGAGGTTAGGCCAATGAAGAAATACTTGAAGAGATAATGTCTATCAAAATGTGAGTAGAAGACAGTCAGGCAAAAAAAAAAAAAAAAAAAAAAAAAAAAAAAAAGATGTGGAGCTTCATAGAGCAGCAGGGAAAGGGGTTTTAAGTCACAGATATGATTAAAATGAAGGTCACCTCTCCTAATGTATGATATGGCAGTGAAAAACAGAATGCTTCCTGAAGAAAAGAGAAGGTTTCCTGAATGAGGTAAAGGTTGACAGAAATCTGAAAGTATAAGTAACCCAAAGAAAGAATCGAGAAAGAATGTTTTCTAAATAGAAAGAATAACACCCAAAGATTGTGTTCATAAGCTTGCTTGACGTCCATTTGCATGGCATCAGTGAAAATAAATTTAAGAATCAATGGTCCTTTTTTTCTCATTCTCTACATTGTAAGTAGTCAATGCATTGATTTCTACCTCTTTGAACTCTGAGTAAAATCATATAAACATAAAATTGCAAAACTGAAGGAAATGTAGTTTCTACTTCATTCAGACTCTCATTTTCTAGATGAAGAAATTGAGGAAGCTCAGAGGGGTGATATGACTTGTTCAAGGGTGAGCTGTTGGTAATTTTCAGAGCCTCAGTAAGATCCAATACCCCCATATCAGCAGAAAAACTTAAAAACTGAAGTATTTTAGTATTGCTTCCCTCAGTACTGCAGATTATCATTAGAGACAGTAAAGTCTAGAGTTTAAAAGTGTTGGCTCTAGATTTAAAATATTTGCTTTCAGCAAGTACATGTCAAGTGACTTTAGGCAAGTGATATAATCTCTTTTTGCTTCAGATCTATCAACTATAAAATAGGGGATAATAATGTAAAATGCTTAGATCAGTACCTAACACATAGTAAGCACTCCATAAATATGCTATTACTATCTGTCTTTAGGCAATCAAGTATTAGCATACATGTATAGATGGTGGTATGGGCACTCTTGAAATTGACTTTATTATCCAAATCATTCTTAAAATTTTGTTATAATGACTATCACATCACCTATTTTACCAAAACCTTTCTAATTTAAAATGTTTTAGAACTGCCATGTACACAGAGTCCAAATTATATGATTTTAAATTATTTTCATTAATGGAAAATATTAAATTTTTATAAATTAAGTAATATGAAATACTGGTTAAAGGATATTCAAGTAGAAATTGGAAATCTGTCTATTAATTTGAAATGTGAAAAACGTTCTTACCTAAACAAAATTGTCTATGAATCTGTTTCTTGTACGAGAATATAGTAATGGCTATATAACCTTGCATCTGATCCCAATCTTATGTTCCAGTACCCCTACTATATAAACAATACAACAGATTAAAGCTGAAAGCAAAGTGGTATAATATCCATACTTTACAGAAAAAAAAATAAAAAGATCAGTACAGCCCTGCATTTCAGAAGGATGATGGCTTTCATTCATTTGGCAAAACCACTTTAAGGACATTTTTATTCTTAAAAAGTTTTGGTCTGATATAAATTTCCTATCCAGTGGATATTAGACTTTTACTGCAGAGCTTTTGGACATTAGATAGCTACATATGACATGAGACACCTCAGTGCTTCCAAAGTCATTATATTCACTGCTAATGAATTGAAACCTTTAGATCTATAATGTGATTCATAAATCAAAGCAACATTTTATACACATTTATGTGACCTACAGTTGTGCAAACAGAAATTTAACTAAATAGAACTATTACCATCTTGGGAAAAATATGAATTTGTTTTGCAATTTAAATTACAAAGATTAAAAAAAAATAATTTGCCATGTTTGGAAGTATAAGTAATTTATAAAATGCAGAGGATATGATTTTTAAAATAGAGGTTTACAGTATATGACCTATAAATAAAACTGTTACATAAAATACCCAGTGACCAGGTGGTCACATTTCACAAATCATAGATTACTGGGTTTTCTTAACACAATAATATCCTCAGTGTTTCTGTATTATGGTATAAGTTTCTAGAAACTATTATAAAAAGCTTTTATTTATTTATTTTCTTCTATTTAAAAAAATATAGTAGTAATAAATGTTCAAAGCTTACAAGTTTAGATTATATTATTTAGGGAGCAAAATTTAACAACTCCCTTCTCTTCTTTTGGAGAAAGAATTATAAAGGAAACCAGATATCATGAATCTATTTTATTTTACTTTTATTTTTTATTTTTTAATAGATCTTTATTGGAGTATAATTGCTTCACAATACCATGTTAGTTTTTGTTGCACAACAAAGTGAATCAGCCATATGCATACACATGTCCCCATATCCCCTCCCCATTGAGCCTCCCTCCCATCCTCCTTATCCCACCTTTCTAGGTCATCACAAAGCACTGAGCCAATCTCCCTGTGCTATGCTGCTGCTTCCCATCAGCCAACTATCTTACATTCGGTAGTGTATATATGGTCGATGCTATTCTCAGCCCCAGATTCGCTTTCCCACCCCATGTCATCAAGTCCACTCTCTATGCCTACCTCTTTATTCCTGCCCTGCAACTAGGTTCATCAGTACCATTTTTTTTTATATTCCACATATATGCGTTAGCATATGGTATCTGTTTTTCTCTTTCTGACTTACTTCACTCTGTATGACAGACTCTAGGTCCATCCACCTCACTACAAATAATTCAATTGTGTTTCTTTTTAAGGCTGAGTAATATTCCATTGTATATATGTGCCACATCTTCTTTATTCATTCATCTGTGGATGGACATTTAGGTTGGTTCCATGTCCTGGCTATTGTAAATAGTGCTGCAATGAACATTGGGGTGCATGTCTCTTTTAGAATTACAGTTTTCTTAGGGTATATGCCCAGTAGTGGGATTGCTGGGTTAATGGTAGTTCTATTTTTAGTTTTTTAAGGAACCTCCATACTGTTCTCTATAGTGGTTGTATCAATTTACATTCCCACCAACAGTGTAGGAGGGTTCCCTTTTCACCACACCCTTTCCATCATTTATTGTTTCTAGCTTTTTTGATAATGGCCATTCTGACTGGTGTGAGGTGATACCTCATTGTGGTTTTGATTTGCATTTCTCTAATAATTAGTGATGTTGAGCATCTTTTCATGTGCTTCTTGGCCAGCTGTACGTCTTTCTTGGTGACATGTTTATTTAGGTCTTCTGCCCATTTTTTAACTGGATTGTTTGTCTTTTTGATATTGAGCTCCATGAGTTGTTTGCATTTTTGGAGATTAATCCTTTGTCTGTTGTTTGATTTGTAAATATTTTCTCCCATTCCAAGGGCTGTCTTTTTGTCTTGTTTATGGTTTCCTTTGCTGTGCAAAAGCTTTCAAGTTTAATTAAGTCCCATTTTTTGGTTTTTATTTCTGTTACTCTAGGAGGTGGGTCCAAAAAGTTCTTGCTGTGGTTTATGTCAAAATGTTTTTCCTATGTTTTCCTCTAAAAGTTTTATAGTGTCCGGTCTTACATTTAAGTCTTTAATCCATTTGGAGTTTATTTTTGTGTATGGTGGTAGGTAATGTTTTAATTTCATTCTTTTACATGTAGCTGTCCAGTTTTCCCAGCACCACTTATTGAAGAGGCTGTCTTTAAATGGACAACCACGAAGAAATGGACAAATTCTTGGAAAGGTACAATTTTCCAAGACTGAACCAGGAAGAATTACAAAATATAAACACACATATCACAAGTAATGAAATTGAAACCGTAATTAAAAATCTTCCAACAAACAAGTCCAGGACCAGATGGCTTCACAGGTGAATTCTGTCAAACATTTAGAGAAGAGCTAACACTGATCCTTCTCAAACTCTTCCAAAAAATTGCAGAGGGAGAAACACTCCCAAATTCATTCTACGAGGCCACCATCACCCTGATACCAAAACCAGAAAATAAATATCCCCAAAAAAGAAAATTACAGACCAATATCACTGATGAACATAGATGTAAAAATCCTGAACAAAATACTAGCAAACAGAATCCAACAACACATTATAATGATCATACACCATGATCAAGTGGGATTTATCCCAGGGATGCAAGTATTCTTCAATATACACAAATCAATCAACGTGATACAACACATTAACAAATTAAGGAATAAAAACCATATGATCATCTCAATAGATGCAGAAAAAGCTTTTGACAAAATTCAACACCCATTTATGATAAAACCTCTCCAGAAAATGGGCATAGAGGGAACCTACCTCAACATAATAAAGGCTGTATATGACAAACCCACAGCAAGCATCATACTCAATGGTGAAAAACTGAAAGCATTTCCACTAGAATCAGGAACAAGACAAGGATGTCCACTCTCACCACTCTTGTTCAACATATTTTTGGAAGTCCTAGCCACAGCAATCAGAGAAGAAAAAGAAATAAAAGAATACAATTTGGAAAAGAAGAAGTAAAACTGTCACTATTTGCCAATGACATGATACTATACATAGAAAATCCTAAAGATGCCACCAGAAAACTACTAGAACTAATCAATGAATTTGGTAAGGTTGCAGGATACAAAATTAATGCACAGAAATCTCTGGCATTCCTATACACCAACAACAAAAAATCAGAAAGAGAAATTAAGGAAACACTCCCATTTACCATTGCAACAAAAAGAATAAAATACCTAGGAATAAACCTGCCTAAGGAGGTGAAAGACTTGTACTCAGAAAACTATAAAACACTGATGAAAGAAATCAAAGATGACAAAACAGATGGAGAAATATACCATGTTCTTGGATTGGAAGAATCAATATTGTGAAAATGACTATACTACCCAAAGCAATCTACAGATTCAGTGCAGTCCCTTTCAAACTACTAATGGCATTCTTCACAGAATTAGAACAAAAAATCTTACAATTCGTATGGAAACACAAAAGACCCTGAATAGCAAAAGCAACCTTGAGAAAGAAAAACGGAGTTGGAGGAATCAGGCTCCTGGGCTTCAAACTATACCACAAAGCTACAGTAATCAAGACAGTACAGTACTGGCACAAAAACAGAAATATAGATCAATGGTACAGGATAGAATGCCCAGAGATAAACCCATGCACATATGGGCACCTAATTTATGACAAAGGAGGAATCTATTTTAAAAACCCACTTTCAGGTAATAGCTAGAGTATATTTTCTCTCTCCACACTGTTCTACTATGAGAACTACTATGTAAAACTAATTTCTAGGTACTCCATGGTTTACATTTATGACCTGATTATTTTATGCCCACAATAAGTTACCAAGAAAGGCATAGAGACTATACAATTTAGAAAGGCATTCATTAAATGTGGGGTAGAATCCACCAGTGAAACCATCTGGTCCTGGGCTTTTCTTTGTTGGAAGATTTATGATTGCTCATTCAATCTCCTTACTGTCTGTTCAGATTTTCTATTCCTCCATGATTCAGTTTTGGTAGGTTGTATGTTTTGGGGAATTTATCCATTTTTTCTAGGTTATCCAATTTGTTTGTGTATAATTGTTTATAGTAGTTTCTTATGATCCTTAGTTTATGTGGTGTCAGTGTAATGTTTCCTCTTTCATTTCTGATTTTATTCATTTGAGTCTTCTCTCTTTTTTTCTTAGTCTAGATAAAGGTTTGCCAATTTTGTTTATCTTTTCAAAAACCAGCTTTTAGTTTTGTTGATCTTTTCTATTGTCTTTCTAGTCTCTCGGTCCTTTGTTTCCATTCTGATTGTTATTTTCTTCAACTCTACTAACTCTGGGCTTAGTTTTTTCCTTTTCTAGTTCCTTGAGGTGTAAAATTAGATTGCTTATTAGAAATCTTTCTTTTTTCTTAATGTAGGCGTTTGTCCCTCTCAGAACTGCTTTTGTTGCAGCCTGTAAGTTTAGGTATGTTTTGTTTCCATTTTCATTTGTCTCAAGATATATTTCTGCTTTGACCCATTGGCTGTTCAGGAGCATGCTATTTAATCTCCACATATTTGTGAATTTTCCAGTTTTCCTCATTATCGATTTATTTCACAGTGTGTGTGTGTGTGTATAAAATCACGTTGTACACTTTAAATCTATTATATTTTTTATTTGTCAATTGTACCTCATTAAAGCTGGAAAAAATAAATTTCACCTTCTCAGCTTAAAAATATACATAAAAATTAAACTAAATTAAATTTTTAAAAAGGTCTTCAACATCTGAGATTGAAACAAGAGACTTTCTTCTTAAGACTTGGTCAATCAAAACAAAATCAAAAACCAGCAGCTAACAAAAACTAAAACCTGCATTCCTCAACCATTTTTATTAATTCTTATTAATTGAAATTTTACTAAGTTCAATATGCTTCAAGATGTTTTAAATGTGCATTTTCATATCAGAAGTCAGGCATCAATTACAAAACAATCTATTGACAGCTAATTTTCTATGTCTATCATTTATGATTTCACTTTCTTTTGTATCACTTTATAATATCCTCCTGAAGTTATTCTTTCACAAATTTTTAAGTTTGCATATGAAACTTCTTTGTCTTGACCAAAAATGATGGTGTTATATAGATTGTAAACACTGTCCTCACAGTGACTGGTTTCCTTGAAAGAATGGTATGTGTGGGACTTCCTTGGTAGCACAGCGGTTAAGAATCCGCCTGCCAATGCAGGGGACATGGGTTCAAGCCCTGGCCTGGGAAGATCTCACATACTGCAGAGCAACTAAGCCCATGCACTGAGCCTGCGCTCTAGAGTCTGAGAACCACAACTACTGAAGCCCACGGGCCTAGAGCCCGTGCTCTGCAACAAAGAGAAGCCACTGCACTGAGAAGCCTGCGCACCACAACGAAGAGTAGCCCCCCATTCACCGCAACTAGAGAAAGCCCGCACTCAGCAACGAAGACCCAGCACAGCCAAAAATTAATTAATTAATTAAAAAAAAGAATGGTATGTGTGAGTGTGTGTGTGTGTATGTGTGTGTGTCTGTATGTCTGTGCCTATATCCATGTGTATGTGTGTATATGTGTGTTTCTGCAAACATGATAGAGGGAAGGAGAGAAAGAGGGAGAGAGGGAGAAAAAACACTAACTTTTATTGAGGAGAGAATTCAAGTCAAATAAGTAAGGTATACTAAAATTCAAGGAAGGGAAGTGTATATTAACTCTTCATTCCTAGCCTAACCACCAATATATAAATTAGTGAGACTTCCTTAAATTTTAATTTGAGGCTAGGTTTGAAAAAAATTTCTGTAGTAAACAATACATATATTGACCTATTAAAAGTATAGTTTATTTCAAGCATAACTGAATTCCTTAAATATGGAACAACTTTTGGAAAACAGCCTTTATTACGCTTGATATAATTCAAATAAAAGTTAATCAATTCTTAAGGAGTGCAAGTTTTCTTGTTGTTGTTTTTTCCTATTGTGACTTCTTATTCCATTTCAGAACCCTTATTTTGGCTTCTATTATTATTGTTGGTGGTGGTGGTGGTTTGAGTTAGCTAAAGATTCTTTTGCAGCATCTTATTAAAGAGAAAAGAACATTAACTTTCACTGGAAAACAAAAATTACATCTTCATTCAAAATTGTGTTATGGGAGCATTCTCTTACTCTAACAAACATGTTTTTGTTTGTACCATTAACTGTGAGTCATTTGGATCTACAGAAAATAAAATCAAAGCCTGTGACTTACATTTTAATTTTCACTAAGGGCTCATCAGTAAGATGGAAAAAAAATAAAGACAAAAATTCTAGCTCCTGGATTTCTTCTCCCTCTCAGTAAACACAGCCATCTCTCAGTAATATTTTCCATTTTGGAGGTACATCACCAAGAAGGTAATTTGTGAAAGGTAATTTGTCAGGATTTGTGATTATGTATTTCTTGGACCCATTTGATTTCCACCAAAGTCTTTCTCCCTGATTTTCTGGCTTTAAGATTTACTTTCAAATTCCTTTTGTATTTACAAATGATGTGCTTGACAGATATGTTACAAGGATTGTTATACATGCAATAGAGTGTTTTAAAAAATTACTCACTTTGCTTATAAGCCAGTTTATTGTCCTTTGTGCAAAGTAACAAGCCATTCTGTCATGGATGAAAGATCTTGATTTGAGTGTTTACAGCGTACAACTCCTTCATGGCTGAAAGCTTCTAGTGATTTCAATCTTTCTGTCACCCATACAAATCCCGTATCTACATATAGAGTCTGATTACAATAGGTAAAGATTTATTTTTCAATTATTAGTTGCAATAGTTTCTTGATTAAATGTCTCTATTGCTAAGAGAGCTCCATCCTTTCAAGACCTCTACCACCCCTTCCACCACCACCCTTCACCCAGCTGCCATCAGAAAAATTGTTACTTGACAATAAAACACCATTTCAGATTTTTGTTTGGATTGGGGCTGTCAGCTTATTTTAAATTAATTCTTTGATTTTTAACGTATCACTCAAGTTTAAAGACATTATATGTGACAATTCTGTCAATTCTAAATCTAAATAGTTATACATTTAGAGAATTTTAAGGTTCATACTTGGGGTGTTCTTATCATGAATGAATAAACCAGATTCTTACAATGGAAAAGCTACTGCCTGGGAGTGAGCTACTTATACTGATATTTTGGAACTACCACAGTTCCATTTAGTAAAATGTTAACATAGTAGTTTAACGGCAGGGGAAAATCTGACTCAATGCCCTTCTTAGCCAAAAAAACAGATTGGATAATGAAAAATCCTTACTGACAATAGAAAACACCCTGTTACATTTGCAATTACTGTGTTCCTCTTAATCCAGTATCTCAGTATGTGTTATTACCCTAGCAATCCTTATATTAATCTGCACTAATTGGGGTAATTCTGGCTCCCATTTTTAGAACTGGGAAATGAAAAAGTAATTTTTTTCAAGGTCACGTATTATATCTACGATAGAGACTGCAACAAAAATTTATCATTGCAGGTTCCGTGCGATGTGTTTCTTAAGGAATTTCTGCCATTATTCTCAGTCAATTCTCTTAACCACTGAATAACCGCTTCTGACAAATCAATGAAGGCAACTACCAAGTCAAATCTAACACAGAGAAAGCAATAATAATAAATACCTAGCAGATGCATGGTGCTTGGCACTCTACAAAGTATTTTCACACCCATTATCTCATTTTTTTTAGAACCACCTTAGAAGCAGGTAAGGTAGGTATTTTTATCCTTATTTTAGAGGTGTGGAATGTAAAACTCAGAGAGGTTAGATTACTCAGCCAAAATCACAGAGCTAGGAAGTAGAAGAGCCAGGATTCTAATGTAGATCTTTTGCCTCCAAACACTGCAATTTTAATACTAAAATATAGTGCCACATCCAAAAACTTATAATTTGTAACTAGAAAAATATCGAAGCACACTTGTCAAAACTCAAATATCATTTATCAGATAATTTCATTTTTGTTAAAAGTACCTTATTCACAAAACTATGCATGTTAAGAAACAAAATATTCAGAAAACATAGATTTGAGAAACTGTTGTATCTGAGTATCTGTTCTATCCAATTATTTATATCTTAATGAATTGTCATATCTGTTATTTAGTTATCTAAGATGAATATTACTAACCACATTTTATATGTGAAGAAACAGACTCAGAAAGTTTTAATAACTTACCTCAGATTGCAGTTTGTAACTTGGTGGAGCCAGTATTCAAACGAATATCTGTCTTGTCCTCTAAGGCTTTGCTTTTTCTTCCTAAGTCATGTAAACAGTCAATAAAAGAGTTATTTTATTGATGGTGGAATCCTTTCTCAACATATACATATATCAAACCATCATGTTGTACACTTTACAAATATTGCAATTTTATTTGTCAACTATACTTCAAAAAAATTGGAAAAAGTTACTTTGATATTGTAGGCTTCCCTGTACAGGAACTATTTGTATAGTTCGCATATAAATGTTTTTGTTAAATATATCGCTAACTCTAACTGGGATTCCTCAAATAATTAAGAATTCAAGATCAAGGGACGAGGGGAAGATGGCGGAAGAGTAAGACACGGAGATCACCTTCCTCCCCACAGATACACCAGAAATACATCTACACGTGGAACAACTCCTACAGAACACCTACTGAATGCTGGCAGAAGACCTGAGACCTCCCAAAGGTCAAGAAAGTCTCCACGTACCTGGGTAGGGCAAAAGAAAAAAGAATAAACAGAGACAAAAGGATAGGGACGGGACCTGCACCAGTGGGAGGGAGCTGTGAAGGAGGAAAGGTTTCCACACACTAGGAAAGGCCTTCGTGGACGGAGATGGGGGTGGCGGAGGGGGGAAACTTCGGAGCCATGGAGGAGAGCACAGCCACAGGGGTGTGGAGGGCAAAGCGGAGCGATTCCCGCACAGAGGATCGGTGCCGACCAGCACTCACCAGCCCGAGAGGCTTGTCTGCTCACCCACCGGGGCGGGCGGGGCTGGGAGCTGAGGCTCGGGCTTCGGTCTGAGCGCAGGGAGAGGACTGGGGTTGGCGGCGTGAACACAGCCTGCAGGGGGTTAGTGCACCACGGCTGGCCGGGAGGGAGTCCGGGGAAAAGTCTGGACCTGCCGAGAAGCAAGAGACTTTTTCTTCCCTCTCTGTTTCCTGGTACGCGAGGAGAGGGGATTAAGAGCGCTGCTTAAAGGAGCTCCAGAGACAGGTGTGAGCCGCCGCTAAAAGCGTGGACCCCAGAGACGGGCTTGGAACGCTAAGGCTGCTGCTGCTGCCACCAAGAAGCCTGTGTGCGAGCACAGGTCACTCTCCACACCTCCCTTCCAGGGAGCCTGTGCAGCCTGCCACTGCCAGGGTCCCAGGATCCAGGGACAGCCTACCCGGGAAAACGCACGGCGCGCCTCAGGCTGGTGCAACGTCACGCTGGCCTCTTCCGCCGCAGGCTCGCCCCGCACTCCGTACCCCTCCCTCCCCCCGGCTTGAGTGAGCCGGAGCCCGCGAATCAGCTGCTCCTTTAACCCTTCCCTCGCTGAGCAAAGAACAGACACCCTCAGGCGACCTACACGCAGAAGCGGGGCCAAATCCAAAGCTGAACCCCGGGAGCTGTGCAAACAAAGAAGAAAGGGAAAGCTCTCCCAGCAGCCTCAGGAGCAGCGGATTAAAGCTCCACAATCAACCTGATGTACCCTGCATCTGTGGAATACATGAATAGACAACGAATCATCCCAAATTGAAGAGGTGGACTTTGGGAGCAAGATTTATTATTTTTTCCCCTTTTCCTCTTTTTGTGAGTGTGTATGTGTATGCTTCTGTGTGAGATTTTGTGTGTATAGCTTTGCTTCCACCATTTGTCCTAGGGTTCTATCCGTCCTTTGTTTTGATTTGTTTTGTTTTTCTTTTTAAAAAAATTTTTTTCTTAATAATTATTTTTTATTTTAATAACTATTTTATTTTATATTTATTTTATTTTACTTTCTTTCTTTCTTTCTTTCTTTCTTTCTTTCTTTCTTTCTTTTCTTTCTTTCTACTTTTTCTCCCTTTTATTCTGAGCCGTGTGGATGAAAGGCTCTTGGTGCTGCAGCCAGGAGTCAGTGCTGTGCCTCTGAGGTGGAAGAGCCAACTTCAGGACACTGGTCCACAAGAGACCTCCCAGCTCCACATAATATCAAACTGCGAAAATCTCCCAGAGGTCTCCATCTCAACACCAGCACCCAGCTTCACTCAATGACCAGCAAGCTACAGTGCTGGACACCCTATGCCAAACAACTAGCAAGAGAGGAACACCACCCCACCCATTAGCAGAGAGGCTGCCTAAAATCCTAATAAGTCCACAGACACCCCAAAACACACCACCAGACGTGGACCTGCCCACCAGAAAGACAAGATCCAGCCTCATCCACCAGAACACAGGCACTAGTCCCGTCCACCAGGAAGCCTACACAACCCACTGAACCAACTTTAGCCACTGGGGACAGACACCAAAAACAACGGGAACTACGAACCTGCAGCCTTCAAAAAGGAGACCCCAAACACAGTAAGATAAGCAAAATGAGAAGACAGAATAACACACAGCAGATGAACGAGCAAGGCAAAACCCCACCAGACCTAACAAATGAAGAGGAAATAGGCAGTCTACCTGAAAAAGAATTCAGAATAATGATAGTAAAGATGATCCAAAATCTTGGAAATAGAATAGAGAAAATGCAAGAAACATTTAACAAGGACCTAGAATAACTAAAGAGGAAACAAGCAACAATGAACAACACATTAAATTAAATTAAAAATACTCTAGATAGGATCAGTAGCAGAATAACTGAGGCAGAAGAACGGATAAGTGACCTGGAAGACAAAAGAGTGGAAATAACTACTTCAGAGCAGAATAAATAAAAAAGAATGAAAAGAACTGAGGACAGTCTCAGAGACCTCTGGGACAACATTAAATGCACCAACATTCGAATTATAGGGGTTGCAGAAGAAGAGGAGAAAAAGAAAGGGACTGAGAAAATATTTGAAGAGATTATAGTTGAAAACTTCCCAAATATGGGAAAGGAAATAGTTAATCAAGTCCAGGAGGCACAGAGAGTCCCATACAGGATAAATCCAAGGAGAAACACGCCAAGACACATATTAATCAAACTATCAAAAATTAAATACAAAGAAAACATATTAAAAGCAGCAAGGGAAAAACAACAAATAACACACAAGGGAATCCCCATAAGGTTAACAGCTGATCTTTCAGCAGAAACTCTGCAAGCCAGAAGGGACTGGCAGGATATATTTAAAGTGATGAAGGAGAAAAACCTGCAACCAAGATTACTCTACCCAGCAAGGAACTCATTCTGATTTGATGGAGAAATTAAAACCTTTACAGACAAGGAAAAGCTGAGGGAAGAGATATGGGAACATATGTATATGTATAACTGATTCACTTTGTTATAAAGCAGAAACTAACACACCATTGTAAAGCAATTATACTCCAATAAAGATGTAAAAAAAAAGAATTCAAGATCAGAGATATCTTGCAGAGCTTAAGGGTTATAGGGAGGGATTTAATGATAAGCTTGAGATGTATTCATACTTTTATTCTATATTTTAGAGTAAATGTGGAATAAACCTTTGCTGAGGATTTGTGTCAAACACTCTCCTGGACTCTGAGGACACAGAGATGTTTAAATCATGTTTCCTTCCCTTTAGAAGCTAATAGGAAATTAATTCATTCTCTTATTCAAGAAGTATTTATTGAGTGTCTAATAGAAAGATGGGAACAAAGAAAAAAAGGTGTATATCTACTTCAAAAGTTCAGTCGCTCATAAAATAGAAGGGACTTACTTTCTAAAAGTCTTTAAGCATTCTAGGTTTTCATCTTTAAAGTTCTATGTCAACTTAAAAATATTAGTTAAAAGAATCCCTTTCAAATGCTCCAAAACAAAGAGCAACGTTATTTACACTCATTCATGCTGTATAATGAATGTATATTGAAAGTCACCATCTGCCCAGTTTTGCTTAGTGACAAAGTGTTGTCAACACTGTTAATTACCAAAATCAGAAAGGATTTTGGATAGTTGAACTTCAATGTGACATCTTGGACCAATTTACATATTACAGGAAATATGAGTCTTAACGATAATATACGTATGTGGTCGTTTTAACTTATCCCAATAACCTCTGTTTATCTGGTCAAGCAAACAAAATATTCTAAGAAATTCCCTACCTTCATGTCCTGAGTTTTGTAAATCAATTAGTCAATAGCTCAGAGGGGATGAAATTAATCCATAAGGAAAGTACAAGACTAAAAAACCAATAAATGCCTCTTATATCCCTCTCTCTGGATAATATTTTAACCTTAGTTCTCTGCTTTGTTGGCAGAGATTGTGAAATTAGATAATTCCTACCTTTATATGCTTCCAGTAATAATACTTTTACTAGTTTGAGAATTTCAAGACACAATAAGTGTCTTGAAATATCTCATGATTTTTCTTTACCATTGCTGGTGTCAATGTGTCAATAAAAGTTAGAATGTCTGATTCCTCCTAATCCTCCAATGCTTATAAAGTGACACATTTTATTTACACTTTTAAAATGCATATTTAATTCTTTTATTCTGTGAACATCAATATTTTTCTGCTCAGTGGATGAATATTGAGTAGGGCAACTTGCCAGCTCTCCACTGGAGAACTGGGATCTGGCACTCCCTCCACTTTCAAAACACGCTCAAGCAAAGCTCCTTGTTCACATAGGGCTCACATTAAAAAGCAAACTCAAAATATCTTCAAACAACACGAGACACCCTGCTTTATGTACTTAAAGAAGGTCAGTAGTCTTTCTCATGCCAAGGAAAGCATATGATTTAAATTGCAGAACATGATTTCATCTAAAACTTGCAAAAATGTTTTTATTTGACTGGAAAGTTAAAGAAGAAAAGAAAGTTGTTGCTGTTTGCATATGTTAACTCAATACCTTCAGTGACATTCCTCTAACAGCCACAAACTCTTGAATTCTCTATGGTGGGCAATGTAATTTTTTAAAAGTTAGTAGGCTTGGGCTTCCCTGGTGGCGCAATGGTTGAGAATCCGCCTGCCAATGCAGGGGAAACGGGTTCAAGCCCTGGTCTGGGAGGATCCCACATGCCGCGGAGCAACTGGGCCCGTGAGCCACAACTACTGAGCCTGCGTGTCTGGAGCCTGTGCTCCGCAACAAGAGAGGCCGCGACAGTGAGAGGCCCGCGCACCGCGATGAAGAGTGGCCCCCGCTCGCCGCAACTAGAGAAAGCCCTCGCACAGAAACAAAGACCCAACACAGCCAAAACTAAAATAAATAAATAAATAAATAAGTTAGTAGGCTTTCAAAATGACATTTTGTACTTTTGTGATAAAATAGCTTATCTACCAACCAAATAAAGAGGTTTTGAAACCCCAGGGCAAATCGCAATAGGTGTGGTGGTGGGGGAACAACTTTATGAACATACACAAGAACAGCATGTTTAAGCTCTTAATTTTATTACCGTAAATTTATTTTCATTTGTCTCTGTAACACAGCAGGAACAGAAGAGGGAGATTGCGTGCAAGCGAACAAAAATAGCTCATTTAAGTACATAAGTTCTGTAGATGTAAATTAAGCTCTCCTTAGTTTCAAAGCTCAGAAAGTTTTAAAGTAAATCATTAGATCTCTCTCGTTACCAATGACATGTTTCCATCTATTACCTTTTTTTCATTCTTTCTCCTCTTGAACATGCCAATTTGTACAAAGAAAAAAGACACTGAACCAAATATTTAAAACTTGAAAGTTCTTCTCCAATTCCCTTTGTGTGACCCAGAATATAGTCCAAAGGGGAGGCAGGGCATCCCAGTTTTTTTCTTTTTTTCAATTTCTTTAAAATTTTCTTTTCTGTTATTTTTTTAATAAAGATTGTATATGTTTAAGATGTGCAACGTGATGATTAGATATATATATGCATAGTGAAAGGATTGCTACTATATTCATTGCAGCATTATTCACAATAGCCAACACATGGAAACAACCTAAGTGTCTATTCGTTGATGAATAAAGAATTTGTGGCATATATATGCAATGGAATATTATTCAGCCTTAAGGAAGAAGGTGATCTTGCCGGTTCTGACAATATGGATGAACTTGGAAGACATTACACTAAGGGCAATAAGCCAAACACAGAAAAAGAAAAACTGCATGATCTCACTTATACGTGGAATCTAAAAAAGTCAAATGCATAGCAGCAGAGAGTAGAATAGTGGATACCAGGGCAGGGAAGTGGATGAGATGCTGGTCAAAGGGTACAACTAAAAGGGGTTGAGGTGACCAGTATAATCAATTAGAGTTGTTAATTTAGTTGCCTAGTGTTTTTACAACAGAGTAAGACTTTAGCTACTTACCAACCCAATGGGATAAAAAGTTTAAAATTTCATTAAATCATTAGTATTATTATTCATATTTATTGAATAGCTACTGTGTGCAGTACATTAGAATCCACCCCAGTCAAATATAACATCAAATTGGTCTGAATGCAATTTTCTTGGAATTTTTAACCAGTTGTTTTGACATAATATAGACATGAACTAAGTTCTTGAAGTTCAAATTTCTTGAGTTTTTCTTATTTATTCTTGGGGTTTTCTTGTCCCATTAGCAATTTCCTAGAACATTTGCATATGAAAGAATATGGTACTTCCCTTCAAGTTTCCCACATGCATAGAGGATGCTTTCGCAAACCATGTCAACTCCTTATATTTCCACTATCGCTTGAGCACAAGCGATATCTGTGGAGATTATATATATCTGCCTTCAAAAAGCAATGATGCTGAAGGCAGTTGTTTTTATAAGCAGAACAGTTTTCCTTGCCAAGATAAGAAATGGTTAATAAAAGCATCTGGATGAGATGAAATTACAACCAGCATTCCATCCTCTACCTTTCTCAATGCTCTATCCTCCATCCCTCTATATTTTTTATCTTTTACGAAGTTTCTAAAGAATGGGAGTTATGATGGTGCTACAGTAGTTCCTGCCTTCCCTAATACCTACCACCATATTTTGTTTAGGAATTGTTAACAAGATTTTTAGCATTGTTAAATTACAAATTCTACAGTCTACTTTATCCTTTATATCTTCCAGTACAAGAAACCAAAGAATACTAAGGTTTTGTACTTGTGACTGCTATTATGAGGAAATCAGAAGATAGGTATGTCTCAAAGGAACTTTTCAAGTCAGGAGGATGTGCTTCTTTCATTGTTTTTCTTTAACTGAGCCATCTTAAATTCATTTGTTCAATACTGAATCAATTTAGAAATCCACATCTTCACTTTCTTTTGTCTTCTCTTTGTAAATTTTCTTTTCCCTGTCAATTCTTAAGCTTAGAATTTTGTAGCCACTTGAGTAGTTTTTCTCCATCTCTTATGCTCAGGCAATACTCAAGTCTTGTTAGCATTATTTAGACATGTTTATACCTTAACTTTCATTTCCAGAGAAAATATGTCATTCTAAAACACTATTCCCCTGTGAATGGATTATTACAGGCTACTTGTCTCTACAGTCTTTTTTCTCCCTGATTAAGCCCACTCAGTAAACCATGGCTAATCTAATTTCCTTTAAATGATACACCCATCATCTCATTCATCTTCTCAAAAACCTATGGTGTTTCCCTATTTACCAGTACTACTCTGCATGACTTCCAAAACCTTCTATAATTGGATGACCCTTAGCTTAATGTTCAAGTCAATTTCCCACTTTTCCATAACACAATTACTCCGCTTTCATCAGGCTATTTTCTACACTGTGCTGCTCATGTTATCCAAATAACCTTCAAGGTTCAAGAAGGTTACAGCTCCTCCATGAATTCTTCCCTCTGTGCCACAGCCTGTACTGAGTAATTTCCTTCACAACCCTCCTTTATGACTCCTTGTGTTGGCACTTAATTTTATAGTCGTGAATGTTAAAAATTATTATAAATGTTACGTTATTTTCATCTTATCTTCCTAACCAAAGTAGGACGGCATGGGCCATTATTTGTTTTCTTGCAGATGTTCTACACAACCGAGAATATCATTATATACGTACTAGATCCTCAATGAATATCTATTGATAAAGAAACTGTCAATATTTATTGATAAGGAGAGTTAAATGAGTTAAATTTCACTTCTGATTTTTTGACTTACTGCCATCAGACCATCCACCCAGCAAATGAGCACACTTGCCATGTACACCTTCTTCCATCATTTAATTTAACAGGAGAACACAAGTGTTTCCTTGTTTAATATAGCCTGTCAATTTATAAAACTTTACCAAAATTGAGCTAATAATTTATGCTTTAAAAACAGACTTTGGCGGGCTTCCCTGGTGGCGCAGTGGTTGAGAGTCCACCTGCTGATGCAGGGGACACGTGTTCGTGCCCCGGTCCGGGAAGATCCCACATGCCGTGGAGCGGCTGGGCCCGTGAGCCATGGCCGCTGAGCCTGCTCATCTGGAGCCTGTGCTCCGCAACGGGAGAGGCCACAACAGTGAGAGGCCCATGTACAGCCAAAACAAAACAAAAACAGACTTTGGCAATTTTGAGATTCTGTATATTGTGTAGATTGACAGTCATCATCTATTTTACACTGTGGTAGTTGACATTTCTATAGCATACAGATCAGACATGCTATTATTTTTCTTTTCATCATCACATGTGTAGCCTCCCATTCTGAAATTCATAGTTTACAAAGATATATAACATACCTATATTTTTCAGTTCCAGTCTTAATCACAAACTTTCAGAGTAGGACAGAACCTTAGAGTTTATCTAATTCAAATGACCAATCTAATGCTTGAATCTTTTATATGAAAGTTATTCATTTATTCAACACATAGTCACTGAACACCTCACATGTACTAGTCACTAAAGCAGATAGTACTTGACTACATGTAGTAACTCGGAACTCTCGATGGCGTGAAGCCGCCCATTCTATCAGATAATGCCTTGTTGGAGAGGTCTCCCTTGTATTTCACTGAAATATGCTCTCTGGGATTTCCTTTGTTTATCTCATTTTAGTTATTAGAACACTATAAAACATCCCTAGTATCTGTTCTGCAGGACAAGCCATTAGTATTTAAGATAACTCTCATGCTACCCTACAGTAATATTTCTCTTCTGTCACAACACTTCAACTCTTTCCAGTTTCCCAATGATTTGGTTCCAAGTCTCCTCACCACCCTGATTGTTCTGCCCTAAATATGTTCCAGTGCTGTTCTTATCAAGCTTATCAGATTTAATGACCATATTTTGCTACATTCCCTTTACTGAAATTAAACTCATAGGTAATATAGCCTACCTACACATATCACCTATAAAAGTCTATATAACTCTTGAACTTTAATATAAATGAGAAATTGAATGAAATAGATTTATAATAAATAACATGTTTTGCAATGTGTAAGTTACAACTAAAAACTTTTTTAAGACAAAAATCACTCCAAGTTTTCAAAGTGTCCCCTGGGGGTCAGCAGCCACCCCCACAATGCCCTTTTCCAGCGGGTCTAAAGTTTTTTAAAATAAGGTGACTAATTTTGAATGCAGCCCTTTGTATGTAATATAATGTACTCATAAAGAGTAAAATTATCTTTTGCTTCTTCTACATACTGCACTTCTATTATTGCAGTCTAAAATCAGAGGACCTTTCTTATTCACTCTTTGGGATTATTATTAAATAAAATCCCAAAGTCCTTTAACATGGATTTCTAAGTGTGAAGTCATGTCATTTTGCTTTTATACTTAAAAATTTTAAATATGCAAATTCAGCACATATTCCCATTAAGTGTCACCATGCTAGATTTGGAACATTGCCCCAATCTATTGAGATTTTTGAATCATGTTTGTTATGTTTCATATTCATTCTGCTTCCCAGTTTAATTTCATCTCTAAATTTCATCAATATTCCTTTTATGTCCTTATCAAAAAAAAAAAAAAAAAAAAAGACTGGGAGAGAGAACCACTTAGCTAACTTCTAGGAAATGTACTGAGAATATTATAGCAGAGTTGAGACAACATGGCTATCTATTTAAGAATGCTTGCTCTAGAGTCAGTACTGGGTGCAAATCAAAGCATTGCTACTTTACTGGCTGTGCAAACTTGGAAAACTCTGTGCCTCAGTTTCCTCATCAGCCAAATGGGGTTGAATACAGTACTTCCATAGACTTGTTTTAAGAACTAAGATAATCTTCTATGGGTCTGGTGCTTGGTAAATGCTCAGTAAATGTTCTAATGTTTCAAGAGCTCAAGTCATGTACTTGTTACCGTGTTGAGTCACTAGCCCAGCCATTGTTCTGGTTGAATCAACTATTTACAAATCTGGGAAACATTTTCCCCCAATGAATAAATTATTTATTGCTATGCAAAAAATTACCCCAAAACATAATAACTTAAAACAACACACATTTATTATCTCACAGTTTTTGTAGATCAGAAAAATCTGGGCACAGCTTACGTGCATTTCTATGGCTGAGAGTGTGTCATCAGGCTGCAATCAAGATGTCAGCCTGGGCTGTGGAGTCATCTCATAGCTCACCTGGGGGCAGGGGAGGGGGAATCCACTCCTACTCATGTGGCTGTAGGCAGGCTGACATTAAGTCCTTTACCAAGTGAGTCTCTCTAAAAGGCAACTCACAACGTGGCAGCTGGCTTCTCTCTCACAGTGAGCCAGTGAGAGAAGAAGGGGGGAGATGGACATCACAGTCGTTTGTAATTTACTCATGGAAGTGACATCCCATCATCTTTGCCGTATTAAATTGGCTAGTCAAGTCACTAGGCCAGTCGAATGCCTAGTGGGGATTATATAAGGGTATAGAAACTAGGAGGCAGAGCTCACTGGGGACCATCTCAGAGGCTATGTACCACAACTAGCAAGATGCTGGCAGGGCAAAATAGGAAGGCTGGGGATCACCCAGATTGGGGTAGTTTTCCAAATCACTCAGTGGCCAGGCACCGAGACTGTAGCATATTGACTTACCTCATGCCACACTCACCCCTTTTATGGTACTGGCAAAGGCCCAGAAAAGAATATTGTAGTGGACACAGTGTGATGGGGGAAAGGACACTGGCCTGGTTGGAATCTCGCCTCTGTCACTTACTAGCTATTTTACTTCACTAAACCTGAGTATCTTCAGCTATAAAATTGAAAGAATGCCCTCTGTTACACAGATTCGTTGTGAAGTATAGAGATAATAAACGTAAAATCTGTAGTGCAACACAGGTTATCAAAACCTGGAAGCTATTATAAACAAATACATATATGATATATATATCATATTTTATATGTACGATATATATCGTATTTTATATGTACGATATATATATCATATATCTATTTAAATAGATGCAAATATATGTGAATCATAATTTTTAATTTAAAAAAATATATGTGATGTACACACAGGTCCTGGCAAAGTTCCCGATACATAGTAGTTATCCATGTAAGTGTTTGGTGAATGAGTTTGGTCTCCTATCCTTCCATTCTGTCTCTTTGTCACACTAGAATGACAATTCATTGAAGGGAAAGACTTTATGTCCCATTAATCTTTGTATTTCCTAATATCTAATGCCTTCTAGCATATCACAGGCATGTAATAAATCCTGTTGAATAAATACAACCATTAATCATTAATCATTCACACTGCAATCTACCTTATTGTCCTAGCATCTTGCCCACTTTTTTCCATTTTTTTCACAAGCATATCTGTGATCATTTCAAATGCATATTCCATAATAGGTCTCTTTAGTTAGAGGACATATTGTAAAGTAATTGTTTCTTCTTTAATTTATATCCCAAAGAACAGTATGATATGGTCTACCTGAAGGAAATTAGGATATGAGCAAAGTCAGTATTCTGCATTCTTCCCTCATTTCCAGCTTTTTTTCTTTTCAAAATATTTTAACCATTTTCTCCCCTTCTATTCTCGTCCTCATGTCCTTTTCCTCTAAGCAATCCTTCCTGTCTTTGATCCTACTGATTCTGATGACAAGTAAGTAATAGTTTAATGTATATTTATGTATTTACATTTCAAGAGCCCTGCTGGGAGAGGAATCCCTAATGATGAGATGTAATACATTGTGGCACCTAAAGGGGGGCACTTGTAGAAATATTGGGGTTTTCTTCTCTGTCCCTTAAATCTCGACATTTCCTATACTACATTAGTCTATGATAATTATAACTTTAGGGTTTTTAACTAATGGAGATTTTTGTTGTTGCTGTAGTTCAGAGTTCACAGGTAATAACCCTTTTATATATTTTATGTGCCTCCTTTCCATAATTAATTGAAGTGGTTTTTAAAAATAAAATTCAAAGAAAATCAAAATCAGGTCAAGAAAAAGTGGAAAAGTTGATATAGCTTCTACAGTTAAGTATCAAGTTTGTCTCTGTGCTTCCTAGCAGCCAAGGGGAAAAATATTAAATGATTTTTACTATATACTGTACACATATTGTGTGCCAGGAACTTTGCTAGGTGCACTGACATTGTATCTATCTTCACTACAGCCATGGAGAGTAGGTGTTATAATCCTCATCTTACAGATGAAGTTACTGAAGTTGGAAAAATTACCTGGCCCAGTGTCACAAAACTAAACCCTTAAGTGGAGCCAAGATTCAAATCCAAGGACTCTCTGACTTCATAGTCTGCAGTCTTATATAGTTCTCAAGGTCAGAAAGGAGGAAATATAATAATTCCAGAGATAAAGGCTTTTGTCATTATATTATAAAATTAATTTTCTGTGTGACATTGTATAAAGGGGACATTAAACAATGTGATGAACAGTGCCCTTCATAACAGATTTACAATAAATGCAGAATGAATAACCGTATAGCTGTTTGGCTATTTTTTTTAATGACCTTTGATAACTGCCTAAAGCATAACATTAAAGTGCAAGCGAGTGAAACTGATTCAGCAAATACTAAGCTAATATGATCCTATGATACAGTCTCCTGGTGGCCTAAGGTGATTCAAGAATAAAACTGAAAGTATGTGAATCAGCCTTCAGAATGCTATTTTATATATATATATATATATATATATATATATATATATATATATATTTTTTTTTTTCAGTACGCGGGCCTCTCACTGTTGTGGCCTCTCCCGTTGCGGAGCACAGGCTCCGGACGTGCAGGCCCAGCGGCCATGGCTCATGGGCCCAGCCGCTCTGCGGCATGTGGGATCTTCCCGGACTGGGGCACGAACCCGTGCCCCCTGCATCGGCAGGTGGACTCTCAACCACTGCGCCACCAGGGAAGCCCCTATTATATTTTATTAGCAAGGGTTTGGATAGAGGCCGAATTCATTTGTTCATTCATTCAGCAAAAGTGCATGGGCCATCTATATGCCAGGCAGTGTGCTAGGTTCTGGGGATCCAAATATATTTTTAAAAATATTTCTACTTCAAAGGGGCTTGCACTTATTTTAGAATTAGATGAGTCAATGCCTGTAATGAAGTAAGTTAATTGCTATAATGGAAGTATGTACATACTGTACAAAAAGGATGCTTTTTGGCCTATCTGGTAGAGTCAAAGAAGTGATCATAGTGGAGAAGGTAATGTCTGACTTGATGGTAGCAAAAGTTCTTCCCTCCAAGCTGTGTTCAGTTAGAAGTGGTTGATCAAACAGCATGAAGTTTTGGGGTTCTGATGTACCAGTTAAACAGGGGTCCAGGGTCTCTAAAATTTCTGTCAGTATTATTCAACAAACACCGATTATTTCTATGACATGCTAAATACTGGAGATACAGTAGTGAGCACAATGGATACTGCCTCTGTCCTCACGAAGTTTTCATTCAATATTTTGGTAGATACAGACATTAAACAAAGAGTCACAGAAATAGCCATGCCATTTCACCTGTGGTGAATGCCATGAAATAAAGTTAAGGGAATCTCAATGTATAATAGATCAGACCTAGTCTGGGTAGTCAAGGAGATTTTCCATAAGAAAGTGATAACTTACCTAAAATCTGAAGGATAAGAACTTAACAAGGTCAGGTATCTCTGGGGGGTAAAAGGTGGGAAGACCTGCAGGTAGAAAGCTTTCCAGGCAGAGAGAACAGCATGCAAAAAAGGATCTGAGGCATGAAGTTATGTAACGTCACTGAAGAAATTAAAAAGGGCCAGTGTGTCTTGGAGCAGAAAAAGCAATGAAAAGAAGGTAGAAATGTAGCTGGAGAACATAAGTCAGATCATGCTGGGTCTCGTAGGCTGTGTTAGAGATTTTGGTCTTTATTCTAAGACAGTAGGAAAACACTGGTTTGCTTAAATCAGATCAGTGGCATGGCCATATTTGCATTTTGAAAATATCAGTCTGGCTGCAGTGTGGAGAGTTTAATGGAGGAGAGCAAAAGTGGTTGCAGGAAAATCAGTTAGGCTATTGTAGTTGTCAAGTCAAGACGAAACAGTGGCTCAGGAAAGGGTGGTAGCAGTGGAGAGGAAGAGAATTGAGTGGATTTGAAAAATGTTAGAAGATAGATATGGGACCTGAAGATGAGGAGCATTGGGTTTCAAGGATAATTCTTAGGACTCAAGTTTACACAGCTGGACGGATGGTGGTGCTATTCATTAAGATAGGAAACAATAAAAGATCAGGTGCATGGGAGTCAAATTCAAGATCTTGAGCTTATACATGCTGAGTTTGAAGTCCTTTCTTGATGTCCAAAATGTCAAGTAGAAAGTTGGCCATGTCAGTTTGGGACAAAGATAAAAAGTTGGGAGGCATTGGTATATATGGTGTAGTTGAGGCTAGGTGTAAGTGGGTATCTAAGTTAGGGAAAATAATAACTGGGTATCTCTATCCAGTTAAGACACTATAGAACATGGAATAGAATTGTTTATCAATGAACTTCACGGGCTTCCTTTATGTACCCATGTGATATTAGAGTGTGATCTATATACATTTTTACAGTCACTTCTGTCCAATTTAACTACTATCATCAGTGGGCAATGCCCCCAGTCAAAGAAAAGATCTATTTTTTGTACAGTGGTTCATATTTATTTTCACATCTATTAGCAGTAGGAACCCCAATCTGGCTGGTTCATAGAATGAAACCTTTCAAACTATCCTTTGATCATCTACTAGCATACTATAAAGTTGTCCCTACAATGCATTCTTCCCATATGAATATTTATCTATAACTCTATAGATAACCCTAACCCTAACACTAACCCTATAGATTGGACAGAATGTTTATCTATAGGTTGGATAGATAATGGAGATTGATGAGCTGTATGTGAGTAGACAAGTAGCTAGCTCTCCAAATATTTTATCCCTGTGTGTACTAGTGTATAAGTGTGTGTTGCACTGCCGTTCACACTAAAAAAAAACCCTTTCTGCAGCTTCCAAGGTGTCTTCATAAACTTAAATAAGGGAAAGGAGGGAAAGCCATTAGGGTTTAAGAGAAATTTATTAAGAGCTTATAGTCTTCCAGACACTGTTCTTAGTGGGTTTTATGTATTAACTCATTCAATCATCAAAACTACCCCAGGACATAGGTGTTATTATCCTATGGTTATAGATAAGGGAATAAATCCAAAGAAGGTATACTAACTGACCCAGTTCCAAGACCAGAAAACCACAGAAACAGAATCAAACCATGTTATGTGGCTTCAAAGTCTACTCTCTTAACCACTACGCTGTTGTGCCTCCCATAAAACATATAACCAGCACCGAATCTACCCTCTCAATAAACAAAGTCCAAGCTTGGGCTCTGACACATTCCTTCCTCTTAGAGAAGATAGAGAGAGAAAGGGCAAGGAAGAGGTCATAGAGTCAAAATTGCCTCTTTCCCTATAATTCTGTTTCTAGTAAATGAAATAATGTGATAAATCTTTCCGTTATTCCCCCATCTGACAGCATATGCCTTTAATAGTGCCTTTGTTGGGGGAAACATAGCCTGCTGAGTCATCTCTACCAGTTTCTGCATCATGAGGTTTGGAGGAAGCCTCCCATCTGACTACAAACCAGGTTCACAGCTGCTTATCTTAGGAGGCTTGACAAGGTCACAGCTTGAAATGCTATGGCTGTATTATAATCAGAGATTAAGTGAAAATTTATTCAATTTAATAATTCAAGCATAGTTTGCCTTGTGTCTGTTACAAACAACAGGGTATCATTATCATATATTATTTTCAAACAAGCTTAATTAACTATATTTCTTTTTTTATTTAGTGCCTTATACTTGTTGATAGAGATAATGGAAAAGCTGTACATACAAATATAGACAAGATGTCAAAAATATTCTTGAGGATAGTCTTGCTTTACACCTATATACAATGTATCAGAAACAATTATAAACCCCATTTCTGAAGACAAATGCATTTATACCTGAGAATGTGCTCCAATCTCTAAAGCGTGTATCTGTAAGATCTATTTTTGAATAGAAGAATGTGAAAAGAAAGTTTCAGAATTGAACACTTCTTCAAAAAGACTTGTTGCTAACCTTCCAATTTTCTTATTACCCTGCCTTTCTCTTTCAGTGCCTTTGTCCTGAGACTGTTTTAGTTTTGAAGTGAAAAATAGTAATATTTTCAAAATAATTTGAGTCATATTTAACAACCAAGTTTATGTTCATTATATCACAGTAAAGTAACCAATCTTTGGCCTTAACTAATTTTAAACTGGTAATCTAACATTTTTTCGCTAGACAGATCCTTTTCTTCATTCATAGATTAGAAAGGTAGACACAGTTGATAAAATTATCCAGTAGGCTGAAAAGAAACACACATAAATATAGAGAGATAAATTGATATAGATAATAATTCCACATAACTTGTTTGAATATATAGAGATATATAGATCAATATAGATACCTATATTGAAGTTATATATATATACATATATATATATATAACTTCAAACAAGTTATGTGGCAATATTACAAATCAATTCAAATCCTTCACTTTCTCCCTTAAGTAATTTGATTTCAAAATATCTTACTTGTAATTTTTTGATATTTCAATTTGTTTTCTCTCCTTTCTTCTATTAGTTTATCAACAGGACAATCAAGTTTTACAAACCATTTAGTGTATATCTAGAAGGATGTGATGGTGTGAAAGAAGTAGGAAACATTACCTAACCCCTTGAGGAGTTTACAATCTGATTAAGAAAATAACATTTAAACATATTAAGTGATTAGAGAACAGGATAAGACAGTGCCCTGAAACCACACATAAAAGCCCCTATCCAATGGAGGGGAATATCGTGTAGGGGAGATAGGTGAGGCTAATACAAATTTATCCGGGTATATGTTACTAGCACAAAGCAGTAATGAATGTACAAATAGATTAGTAAGGACTGACAAGATGTTTACACTCATACACACAGCGGTCTTCACAGGTAACAAAAAGTAATGGAGACCCTGACACTCAGAAGGCCATGCAGACATCTGAAATTTTATCATCAGGCCATTACATCTACTGCTTTAATAATAAATGTATTGTGCATGACTTTATATATTATCAGACATTGTGTTTTCCTAAAAATGGAAGCAATAAAATGTAAATAAAGGTTCAAATTTGTAAGTTGATATAAAAAACTGTAAATCTCTCAACATAACTTGGCTCTGGTCTGGAAGTTTTACATCTTTAAGTACAAAGCTCAGAGAAATTTGAAAGTGTAGACATAAATGAAATGAAATGCGTTTCATGTATTGTATTCCAGATGAAATTAACACACTTCATTTATCAATACAAAATAGTAATCTGCACACTGACTACAAACACATTACTATACATAAATATTGCATACGTATATTATCAAAAGAGTGGAGAGACATACCAGGACAATTTATATGGGTGTTATTTTTACCAAACAAAAAACAAAAAAAGTAGGCATATATTATTACATTTCATAAATATTAATTTAAAAGAATTTGTAAAAAAAAAAGTGCTTCAGAGATCGTATTTTTGCCTTTAAATACTCTACGGAAAGTGTTATACATAATTTGCATTCAGTATTTATTCATGTATTTTAGAAACTGTGGCTCTCTCTCTCAAATACACAAGATGCAACACCTGTAAAATTTCCATGATGGGGTAGTTTACATGGTTTTTAAAGAGGCAGAAATAGAAAAATTGTATTTATAGAATAATATAGAGTAGTCGTTAGTCTTAAAAACTTTGGAGTCAGACCGGGATTCACAACCCGACTTTACCATTTACTAGCTGTGTGACCATGGGGGAGTCATCATTACTCTTTCTGGGCCTCAGTTCTCTCATTTTAAATTATGGCTATAAAAATAGAACCTACCTCACCAAGCTATTGTGAGACTGAATGCACATAAAGCATTCGAAGTGTTTAGCACAGCCCTCCAGCCCATGACACAAATAGGCTCTCAATAAATAATAGCTGTTATAAGAATTATTTTTACAATTGAAATATGTCTGTATCTATCTACATATATATACATATTATATATATATATATATAATATATATATCCCCAAACGTTCAGACTATTTGTTCTACCACAACAGTAAAAAATATGCCATGAAGTCTTACTGTATAATATCCATTTTTCTAAGGTTGAATTAAAAAAAAAAAGGAAAACATCATGGTAGGTTAAGTTAAAGGAATTTGCAGTCAGTTATTCTTGAGTAACATCAGTTCTAATTATGAAGTTGTCAGCACTCTTTTCATTGTCAGGTCACTCCCTATCCACCATCCTCACCCATCTCTTGATATCGCATTAAACACGGGGAGGAATATGGGGGAGGAGTGGGCACTGGGACTTCGCAGCTGGACTGGAGTGGTGGGAAGGACCCACGGTTTACGTACTTGGAGTTTGTGCATTTGAGGTGGGGGTCGCAAAAAGGGCTTGGTGAAGGGGCATAAAAGCAGCAACAAAGTAACTCCCATGCTTTCCACTGATGGATCAGAAAAGTTAATCCACCTCCCCTCCCCATATGCACCCACTGAGCAAACACGGTTTTATAGCAGAAGATTGGGGTGTGTGCAGAGTTGGTATCAGCCACCAGCCACTTGTAACTCTGCGTAACTGAGCATGCCTGGATATGGGCTTGCCACTGCGGCTGCTCTGAAGCTGCAGAGCCGCGTATGGACCATCCAAATCCTTAGACTGCTAAGTGCATGCTCTGAATTCCTACTCTTCACCACTGTGTTTATGTGGTTATATCCTTTTGGAAAGTTCTTCACTATCTGTGATTCTGGAAATCCTGTGCACCCCTCAGGGCCCTGCGCCAGTGTCCCAGGGGGCCTCTCACACGTGACAGGGCTCTGCCCAGGCTCCCGGGGCTCCTCCTGAGACTGACAGCAGGACTGACCCTTCCCTCTCTGGAGCAGAGGAAGGGGTATCCCTCCGTCTCCTAGCCCTCTTCCAGTCAGCTCCACCGCCTGAGGGCTCTGAGGTTCAAGAGAAGTCAACAGCCTGAACACCCACGCCCATCCTCAGTGCCGTCCCCTCAGATCCTGAGGCTTCCCTCTTGACCACAGGGTCCTAACGCCACCCCGGCGGGAAGTGGAGCCTGGGGAACTACATTTGGAATGCACCCCTCAAAGATTCTGGTGCAGGAGCTCAGGGGACTCACTTTGAGAAATACAGGGAAAAACTGGTTTAAAAACTAGGTTGAAAATTTTTAAGACACCAGTAGAGGGGCTGAGACAGGAGGGGCTGCAGGAGAGGCCTAATGGGGAGGGCCTCTTTGCCTCTGCCAAACACTACCATCCCCGGTCAAGTTCACTATCTAATTGCAGCAAAAAGTCTCACAAAATTGCACCAAGGGCACATTTGTTTCTTCGACAGATAACTTCAGCGCTCCTTCTAGCCTCATACTTGACTGTATTTTAGCTTTCAGAATTATTTAAGTAAGGATTTTAAGAAGGCTACTTGGTTGCTGTCCAGAGGGTAGTGAAACACCCCAAGTAGGATATCAGGGGGCATGGGCAGGCGCACCAGATGTGTCCACACGGAAAAGGCTTGGGAATCCCGAAGCGCTGGTCCTGGGTGAGTCTCCCCCTCCTCGCGGGCTCCATTTCCCCCCCTCGCTCCCGCACCTATCCCACCCCTCCCAGTCCGGCGTGTGCTATCCGGCACCCGAGGCCCGCTCCTCCCGCCGCCTCCGCCCCCTCACACTCGCCCCCCGCGTCGTCCTCGTCCCACACCGACTTCGCTCCCGCCGCGCCGCCGGCCGCGATTCCCGCCCTCGCTTCGATTCGCGCCGCCGCCACCCTCGCCGCCGCGCGCCGCCTGCGCTCCGCTCCCCCCGGCCACCTCTCCTCGCCCGGCCGGCCGCCCTCGCCTCCGTCGCCGCCGCGCGCCGGACTCTGTTGGCTCCGCGCCCCGCGGCCGCCCCAGTCCCCCGCCGCCGCCGCCACTCGCCCGCCGCCCACCATGGCCCCGAGGCAAACAGGTAGCAGGAAGCGGAAAGCGCCGGCGCTCGAGGCGGCCGCCGCGGGCTCGTCGTCGCTGGGCTCGGCGGTGGCGGCGGGGGACGGGGACGGGCAGCTGCCTCCCAAGAAGCCCAAGCGGCCGGCGGCGCGGCGCTCGCTGCTGCACTACCTGAAGGGCCGCGAGGTGGGCGCGCGGGGCCGCGCCGGGCTCCCGGGCTTCGAGGGCGAGCTGCGCGGCTACGCGGTGCAGAAGCTGCCCGAGCTGCTGAGGGAGCGCGAGCTGGCGCTGGGCACCCTCAACAAGGTGTTCGCGTCGCAGTGGCTGAACGCCAGGCAGGTGGTGTGCGGCTCCAAGTGCAACACGCTCTTCGTGGTGGACGTGCAGTCGGGCCAGATCACGCGCATCCCCCTGATGCGGGACCGCGGGCCCGGGTCGGCCCGCGCCCAGCCGAGCTGCGGCATCCACGCCATCCAGCTGAATCCCTCCAAGACGCTTCTGGCCACCGGGGGCCAGAACCCCAACAGCCTGGCCGTCTACCAGCTGCCCACGCTGGACCCCGTGTGCCTGGGCGACCGCCACGGCCACAAGGACTGGATCTTCGCCATCGCCTGGATGAGCGACACGGTGGCCGTGAGCGGCTCCCGCGACGGCACCGTGGCGCTCTGGAGGATGGACCCCGACATGTTCCACGGCAGCATCGCCTGGCACAACGACGCGGGCCTCCCCCTGTACGCCCACATCCGTCCCAGGGACGTGGAGACCATCCCCAGGGCCAGCACCAACCCCAGTAACCGCAAGGTGCGGGCCCTGGCCTTCAGCGACCAGAACCAGGAGCTGGGAGCCGTGTCCCTGGACGGCTACTTCCACCTGTGGAAAGCCCGGAGCAACCTGTCCAGGCTGCTGTCCATCAGGCTGCCCTACTGCCGAGAGAACGTGTGCCTGACCTACTGCGACGAGTTGTCCCTGTACGCGGTGGGCTCCCAGTCCCACGTCTCCTTCCTGGATCCGCGGCAGCGCCAGCAGAACATCCGGCCCCTGTGCTCCCGAGAGGGCGGCACGGGTGTGCGCTCGCTGAGCTTCTACCAGCACATCGTCACCGTGGGCACGGGCCACGGCTCCCTGCTCTTCTATGACGTCCGCGCGCAGAAGTTCCTGGAGGAGAGGGCCTCGGCCAGCCCGCACTTCTCTCCGGGGCCCGCAGGGAGGAAGCTCAAGCTCACCTGTGGCAGAGGCTGGCTCAACCACGATGACCTGTGGGTGAACTACTTCGGTGGCATCGGCGAGTTCCCCAACGCGCTCTACACTCACTGCTACAACTGGCCCGAGATGAAGCTCTTCGTCGCTGGGGGGCCTCTCCCTTCCGGCCTCCACGGGAACTATGCCGGCCTCTGGAGCTAAGGATGGCCTCCGCGTCCTCAAAGTGCCCAGATACACCTTCCAGTTCCCTCTCGCTTTCCTCCTTCACTCTGTGTTTGTGCTGTTACTCTGTGTGGCTTTTATCTTCCAGGTGGAAAGGGCCCAACTTACCTCTGCTCAGTGTGTTAGGCAAAGAGAGAGAAAGAAACAGAAGGCAAAAGTGGTCTCTTGGGCAATCAAAACTTGGCTTTCAGAGTTTTCTGCACCTCCTCCAATATCACCTTTTTTTTTTTTTTTTTTTTGCCTCTCTTACAAAGAATTTTGACTAATCCTTAACTGTGTTCTCTCTGAGTGATTCACATATGCTCTTTCTCTTGGCTGATGTAGTCATGGTTCTGACAACAATTCAGTACTTTAGTTTTATCAGTATTTCAACAGTATGTTCAGGTCTTTTACACATTTCAGATGTATTTCTGGAAAATGTGTGCTAAAAAGTGTCTTTTGGGCTGTTCTGAGGAACTACCCATCATGTAACAGAGCAGGTTTATAGGCCTGCTCCAATTAGAAAATGCATTTCAAGTTCTAGATTGCCACCATTTGGGGTATGTTTCATTTGGAGGTTGGAAACTCAGTGTTTGTTGTTTGTATATTGTTGGCATATAAAATACCTTAAAATATGTTCTCTTCGTTAAGAAATCTTACAATGATGTTCATCCTATTAATCACAGTTTTGATTATTTAGTAGAAATTTAGCATCGGTACCCCCAGGCCCTCAGCCTTCTTGTTTAAATCTGCTATATTATGGCCTGCTTCCTTGGGTAGCATTTATGCTACAGACTTTCAGAGCTAATCAAAACTGGCCTATATGTGGCAGGACAATCAGGGAGGTACTTTCTGGGGTAAACATTTCTTTACGTTTCAGGTAACACTATCCAGGCAGCCGTTTACAGAGAAAGGCTGACTGTTGTGCTCAATGCAGGTGTTGACAATTTTTTATTGTATACCTGGATAAGTCTTCTATCTGGATTGAGTATATGATGTATTGCAGGAAAAAAATAAAACATGTTCAGCATTTTAGTAATTAAGTGCTAGGCTAAAGTTTTTGAATGCTTAAACATATACTTTATTTTTTCTTAATTGTCCTTCTAGGAATATATTTATCAAAGTCAAAATCTTCCAGGGGAGAAACTGAAGCTGAAATATCACCTATGCACACAGTACTCTGTAAGTTTGCTTTTGAACAGCAAACTTATTCTATTATGGGTTAAAAGATTAAATGACATCTTCAATACCTTATCTAAATATACTTGCTACAGGTTAGGACAGTTAGGGGTCTTGTGCTTTTTAAGATGATTTAACACACTGTTTTTCATTTACACAAACATACATATTGTGCTTATAACCACCTACTCACATATACTGTGTATTTGTGTATATGTATATGTTACTTCCCATATGAGGAAAAGGCATAGATGTATGCCATTTTACATATGCAGATATTTCATATATTTTAAACTACATCTATCAAGACTTCCCACTTGGTCTCTATTTTTGTTTTGTTTTATTTTAACTTAAGTAATACTTGCACATGAAAAAAGAATCATACTTTATAAAAGGTGTATAGTGAAAAGTGAGTCTCATTCCCCAAGTTCCCTGATCTGCCCATAGCTCAAAAGCAGTACATCTTGTGTGTCTATCCATTTAGAGATAGTCTATACATATATAAACACATATGTATGTGTGTATGCAATTTTTACACAAATGGTAGCACATGTTTTACATACCTGTGCCTTTTTTTTATCACAGAACCTTAGAGTCATTCTCATGCATATCTACCTAATTCATTTTAATTGTATATTATTCCCTAAAATATGGCTGGAACATATTTTATTTCTTCATTACACTTTTGATGAGCATTTATATTGGTTCTTATTTTCTGTTACTATGAACTGTTCTGCAGTGATTACTTAGGTGCATACATCTTCATGCACATGTGTAAGTGTATCTGCAGGGATAAATTCCTAGAAATGAAATTGCTGGGTCAATTTTATATTTAATAGCCATTGCCAAATTACCCTCCAAAGAGGTCCTATCAACTTAACCTCCCATAAGTAATGTATGCAAGCCTGCTTTACCACACTGTTGCCAACAGTGTGTCATCAAATTCTGTGCTCTTTGCCAATCAGATATCCACCTGATCTTGATCCTTTGTTTCTAAGCCACTGTGGCTGAGTTAACTAGATTTGTGGTCAGAGTACCAAGTAGGTTCTGAAACAAAGATCAAGAATATGAGGAAATGAGGGCAAGCAATAAAAATACTGTCAAACCAAAGGCAGAGAACACCTACAGTTCAGGTTCACCTATCTGCAGGTGGATTATAAAAGACTACATTTCTTAAATGCTTAGCTGGAGCTAGTAGCGTTTCCTGGTTTATTGCACCCTGGTTTCACTTGTATTCAATGCATCACATGTCACTGAAGAAAATCCAAGAAGGAGATGATGAGAGCCTGCACTAGGATATTTGAGGTAAGTGTGGAGAGGGAGGAAGGTATTAGAAAAATGAGGGGAAAATTAAGTGAACAAGCAGTATTTGGTATTTCACGTGAAGGGTGAAGAAAGCCAAAGAATTTAGGTGGACTCTAAGGCTCTGAGATTGAATGCAAATGAATAGTGGCAACAAATGAATATAGAAAATATAGCCACAGATGATACACGTGGAGGGTGATTAACTCAAATGGGGACATGTTGAATTTGCGGTGCCTATGTGGCATCAGGAGAACACACCCAGTGAAGAACTGGTTCTATATTCCAGAATGAAATTTCTCACTGCTGGGAAGGTGAGTGATATGAAACACTGGGAAACGCTCCCTTTTAGGAGCAAGCAGAATAGAAGAGCCTTTAAAAGGGGGGTGGGATATAAAATAGAAGAGGCTTATTTTACTCAAATGCCATGATCTCATCAGCATGAGACAACAAATATTTCTAATTATTTTATAATTATAATAACTTCTGAGTCTCCACCTCAGTCACAAAAGGCCAGTTTTACTGCTGGCACCGGTATGCCTGGCAGTCATGCCAAAGCCCTGGCAGCTTCACAGAGGTGGAGTATCACCTCATCACCAGCTGCTACTAGCCTGTGTTTGAGTTCCTGCCTCAATCCCACAGGTGCAGGTCTCTGCCACTTTTCCCATTCTACCAAAGGACAAATGGGGTGTCCAGCAGAGGATGCTCTTTTCCTCAGCATCAGGATCACAAAAGCACAAATACAGAGAATTAGAGGTGAAAAAGAAAAAATAACCACAGGCACAGATTTATTTATAAGGCAGGTAACTGTAAAATCTGAGTGAAGAAATTATCAGAAGATACAAATAACTAAACTTTTTCCCAGAAGAAATGAGAAACAAGAACAGAAAACTGTGAATGCTATCTTGTTTAATCTTCCCTTTCCTCCAAGAAAATCACACACATAAATATATAAACGTATAATAGGCATGCTCAGCCTGATGGTCTCACCAATAAATTATTTCACATTGTCAAGGAATATTTCATTTTGAGCCACTTCAGGGCCCAAAGAGAAAAGTTTACTCTTTTCTATGTGAGGCCAGCATAGTATTAATAAAAAACCTGACTAAAATTGTGCAAAATGAGAAGAGACCAGTTTTACATATATAGATAAATAAATGAAATGTGTCTTTTAAAAACACTGACTATAATCCATCAGTGTATTAAAAGGAAACCATACCCTGGCAAAGTGAAGCTAGTTCCTTGAATGCAAAGTGTGTTCACTATTGAGAAATCTATTATTTCAATGTATCATATTAACAGGTCAAATAAGACACATGCTCATGTTAATAAATTCTAACAAATAATTTAATAAAACCCTACTACAATTCTGATAAAGTCCTTAGTAAAGTATGAAGAAATATAATCTTCACGTGGTGAGTGTGTACGTGTGTTGTGTTTCAAACCTGAACCATAGTCCTCTTTAATGGTACAACATTGAATAGAATTAAATAGAACAATAAAATTCCTCACAGAGGAATTCCTATGAAAGTAAGGAACAAAACAAGGATTCTAAAAATCATCATCAGTATTTAATATTATTATAAAAATTCCAGATATGGCAGTTTTAAAAGATAGGAAAATAAAAAGTATAAATATTGGAAAAGAAAGAAGTTATAAGTATTTGCAGATGATATGACTGTAAAAAAAAAAAAAAAAGAAATCCAAAAGAGCATCAATAGCAGGAGTGATTTTTGAAATGGCAAGCACAGTTGGAGAACTGTCCATGGATGGGCTTGGCTAGCTGGACCCTTCTCCAAATGATGGAATACTAGACAATTCTGGAGTTGATGATTCACTGACATGGAGAAGTAGCCTTGATAATGTTAGATGAAATAAGCAAATTGCAAACCAGAGGCATACTATAATCCCATTTTTGTTTCGACTAGGAGGAGGAAGATGAGAGGAATAAGCATACAGTATATATAAGAATATATACAAAAGCGTTAACTGTATGTCTCTAAGAGATGGTATAATAGGGGCCTTTTTTCTTATTTTATATATTTATGTAATATTTGAACAGTCTGTACTGACATGTATTTCTTTAGTAAACATAAGGGGAAAAAAAACAATGAAGACACATTTTAAAAGGCCTGGTTGGAGAGGGGAGGAGGAGGAAATGATCAATGGTGCTCAATGCAGCAAGACACTAAAGATGAGACAAATTCGTTTTCATGTAGTGTGGAAGTCCACAGAGGCCTTTTGCCAGAGCAATTGCAATAGTAATCAACTGCATGCTCTCCAAGAAGGATAAAGATTTCAGTGTGTTTCAAAATTGACCATGGGACCCTTGGTCCCATTAATACCTGACAGACTGGTTTTCTATTTACTTCTTCTCATCTCCTCAAACCAGTTGATTTCGGACAAGTAGGGTGAGAGTTACATAGGCACTACCTCACAGTGTCTGCAGAATAGTGATTAAATGTTCCTGATCCAGATGCGGAGCAAAGAGAAGACATGACCCAGCACCTACCAATTTCAAGAATCTGTGTTGTACTTTAGCCTTTCCTGGTTAAAATTATAATATGTTATAATAATAATTATAATGTAATATATATATGAATTATATATACATATATATGTATATATAATTCATAGCCAGAAGCTAATTTGAAGAACCTCTAACACTAGAGACTTTCAGTTTTTTTGGATACTCATTTTTTTCCCCCAAAACATCCTGCTTATTATATGCCACAATTTTAGTTTGAGTCTTAACACCTAAATGTCCGTTAATCTTCTCTAGCTCCACATTCCCAACTATAATTATGGGGGAGAGGTGAATTTTAGCTTTGGAATAGACCAAGGTATATTCTCAGTAAATGCTGTAACACTTAAATCCATTCCCATCTCTGATAACCTTAACTGATAATAAGGCCAGTCCTACACTATATTCATCTAATCTCTGATGAGGTTTTATTATTTATAGGAGGCTAGGAGAAAAATAATCGCTAAGAACTTTTAAAAGGCGTATTGAGTCTATAGTCACAGATGGGGGAGAAACATAATTCATAAAGTCTTTTTTTTCCTCAATATTAGGACTTGAGCACTGTTAACACGTGGGAACATATTTGCTGCACATACTTCTCTATGGTTAATCAGAGGTCTTCTGAAATCTAGACACTTTCACTTACAAAGGATTAAATATCACAAATATTTAACATTGGGAATATAAAGCAAAACTGAGATATAATACATAAATTTGCTCATTTGTCTTGCTTTTCACTAGGTTTTACCCAGTAATTACTCATGATATTGACACACAACATAATAGCTGATTGATGTAACTATAAATAGATGAGTTGATTCATTGAGAATCATTCAAACCAGTGATTTAGACTAATGTGGGTCAAATCACCAACTATTAACAGTAATAATCTTCCTCAGCCAGCCCATCTAGCTGTTTTCAATTTGGCAACCTGAGAATACAATATTGTTCTGGAAAACCAAATAAATATTCTCTATAGAAGAAGATAAAAGACTAAAATCATGCATTAAATAATTCCCTTTTTAAAAGGCAACTTCCCATAAGCAAAGAAGCAGAGACATCATAGTAGGATCAGAACCTTCTGCTGAGAAGGAGCATTAGATAGAGACAGATATTTGACCTTCAAGATCTCAGTAGAATAATGATCCTTGTGTCACATCTATATACATAAGTAGTAGCCAGTATTTCATCTTCACTTGCAACGGGATTTCATTACTATGCCTGTTTATTGGGGTCTCTATCTTTGTGTGAGTGTTCACATATATAAACACTTGCATCCAGACAGAGATAAACTATCTTCAACGTGAGGAGCTCAAGGTAATGTCTTATTAAAATCTTGAATCTTCTTTGTTTTACGTTATAACTCTCTGTGGGTGATCCACCCAGTCTCAAAATGAAAAACACAAGTCAAACTAATGGCAGAGCACTGCAGTCACCCCCGGCGTCTGTTACTGTTGTTGTATTTTTTCCAATTTGCTGGTATGAGCATTGAGTAATGAATGACAACTTGGCACCACCATTCTTTGAGAATATATAAACATTTTAAAAAATCTCAAAACTTCAAATCTAAGTAATAACCAAGTCTTCATTTTACCTCAATATTTTGAGTTGCTGCTCAGATAACAGCAATTAGTTCTGACATTGTAAATGTCAAATATCAAGGTACAAAGTGTATACTGTTCATTATGCAGTGCTTATGGGAAATCAGATGACGGAAGTGACTACCTTTCAGAATCTATACTACCAATTAAGCTTTTCCTAAGGTCACTTCTTATAAAGAAAATGGTAAATAAATATGACAATTTATTCATCTGTTATTATGAGTATGCACCTACAGAATATATGGTCAAGAATAGGTAGGTGTAGGTCTATACATTAAAGATCATATAGTATAACACTCTGATTTTTAAGGATCAAGATATTTCTATAATGGTCATTTTAAATGTATTTCCTGACTTATAATTTTTAAAATGACAAAATGTACACATAATGTAACAAAAACTCATGTCTTTAACTTCTAGAATTAACTGAAAGTAAAACCATGGATGAAGTAGAAGCCCTCCTTGAACGCTATAAATTACCTTCTCACTTCCCCAGAGGTAAACACTCACTATAACAGTTCAGCAAGTATCTGTCCAGTTCAAGTTTTATACTGTTATCTATTTATATTTACTTAACAAATTCTTAAGTACCTAGCATGTGCTAGACAGTTAACACTTTCCAAAGATTTGCTAACTTAACCCTCATAGTAATCCACATTTTATGGATGATCACTTTACAAAGGAATAATTAAATAATTTGCCCAAGGTCATAAGAGGCGATAAGATGCTGAGTTATATCCAGAGTCAGTCCATACATATAAATGTTTCCATCTATAATATATAGAATGACTTTTATTAATCTTGAGTGCATTACAAAATTTACATAAATTATATACTGAATTTATTCAGCAATTTGTTCTTTTTTTCACTCAATATTATGTAATTACAATCTTCTAATGATATGTGTATGTATCTATTTAGTTTATTTTCACCACTGGGTCATCTATTATATGAATATACCACAATTGGTGTATTATATCAATGGACAATTGGGTTCCCACCAAATTTTCTGTGTTTCAAACTATGTTGCAATACACACATTTTAAAAAATATTGTGATGCACACATGAGATAACTACTCTAGATTTTTCTTAAATGAAGAGGACTTGTCATTTTACAGAGTGTGTGCATTTTCAATTTGCTTCATGCTGCCAAAACAGAACTCTAAGCTTCCTGGGGTAAGAGTAATTCTGATGACCCCAAGGATGGCTGGCCTCAGGTATACATACAACTTCTCCCAGCAATACAAGAAATAATCATGCTGTTAAGGGATTTTGCAGATATAATTAAAATCTCAAATCAGTGGATTTTAAAATAGGGAGATTATCTGGGGTGGACTTAATCAGGTGAACTCTTAAAAGGGACTGGGCTCTTCCTGGAGAGAAGAAAATTGAACCACAAGAGGTTTTTGACACAAGAGATATTCTCTGTTGCTGGCTTTGAAGATGGAGAAGTGGCATTAATAGGATCTGTGGGTGGCTTATAGGAGCTGATAGTGACCCTCAGCCAACAGTCAGCAAGAAAATGGGAATTTCAGTCCTTCAACCACACACACAAAAAAGGACAAAAACATAAACAAAAAACTGAATTCTGACAACAACATGAACAAGCTTAGAAGTAGGTTCTTCCCCAGAGTCTCTGGACAAGAACAAGGCAGACCAAGATCTTGATTTCATCCTTGTAAGATTCTAAGCAGATAACCCAGTTATGCTGTGCCTGGACTTCTAACCTACAGAAGTGTGAGGTAATAAATGGAGATTGTTTTAAGCTGCTCAGTTTGTGGTAATTTGTTGGGCAGCAATAGAAAACTAACACTGTCTGTGTCAAGTTTTATTCTTGTAAATGGTGTATAAAATTTTCTTTTGTCTCATATCCTCACCAACACTTGATATTTTTAAATATTTTCATTTTTTCCAGTCTTGTGGATAAAATATGACATGTTATTTTTGTAATTTGAATATCCTTGTTTACTAGCAACCAGATGATTTTATAGAGGATTAAAGTTAAACCAGAGTGAATGTGTTTACTCATGTCATACAGCTAATTAAGAAGCAGAACAAGGATTAAACGTTTGAGTTAATAAAATGAGATATATCACTCTTCTGAAAACCCACTGAAAAAGCTTTTATCTTAGTTATTCA
Source organism: Hyperoodon ampullatus (assembly GCF_949752795.1). NCBI lineage: Eukaryota > Metazoa > Chordata > Mammalia > Artiodactyla > Ziphiidae > Hyperoodon > Hyperoodon ampullatus. The sequence goes on along the minus strand of NC_136913.1, from coordinate 108,684,460 downwards.
ATAAATATAAAGGGAATGTACGTCTTACATCTACATCACTGTACGTTGTTTATCACTGTACTATAAGTATATTCTACAGCTGAGAGACAAGCTGAGAAAAACATGGTTGAGATGAGGAAAGGGATAATTATGTATTTCATTGCTTTTTCATAAAATGTGTCTTATTGACTACATTTTTACTAATCATTAGAGCTGCCACTGTCAAAGCAAGCATGCACTGTTCCCTAATTCTCTTTCCATTAACAATTAAATAACATAATGATAGAACCTGAAAGAATAAACATGTACTGTGAATTCAGTACTATTTTATAGTAGCTACTACATAACTGCTACCCAAGTTCCTCATATGCTTTGCAAATATAAAATAGAAGAATATCCATCTTTAGACAATAGTGATAGGAAAACCTCTGTAGATTACAAATTCATCTCTGAAGTTAAGAGTCACAGATTTTTCCTTGGTTATTTATTCAGTATAATAATAGCACAAGCATTGCATGCTAAGTGTATTTTTCTATGTAAAAATAAATATTGAAACTTCTAATTAAATAAAAAAATAAGAATGGCAATCCTTAAAATTGTAATGGTAACTGTTAACATGTCCACATCTGTAGTGAATACACTTTTTCTACCAATGAGTTCCAGATTTTAGTCAATTGAATAATGGCAGAGTTTAGAGGGAATGCCTCTATGTTGCTAAACATTAACAAACAAGCCTAAACAGATGTACACATATCAAGGTGAGGCCTAGACATATAGCAGGGCTTAAGGCTAGACTCCTCCCTCTCCATTCCCCTAAATCATTAACCTATTCATGTCTAGTCTAAGATGCCTCTTGGATTTTTCTCCTCAGGTTATTTCCTGCTACTACTGGCCTAGTTCTGACCCTTGTCTCCTCAAAATGGAATTTTTAAATAATTTCTTATATTGTCCTACATCCTCATTCTTTACAATCCATATTTTATTGTCAATATTTACCTTCCTAAATCCAGGTCTTCTTCTATGCTGTCCAGTATGGTAGCCACTAGTGACATGTGGCTAATAAAATTAAAACTAATTAAAATGAAATAAAATTAAAATTTCACCACAGTTGCGACAAGTGGTTAATAATAACATCTGGCCAGCAGCTACCGCTTTGGATGTTGCCAATACACACTACTTCCACTATTGCAGAAGATTATAATAGACAGTGATGCTCTAGATTATTGGTTCACAGTTTTAGTAGGATATCAGAATCAAACTTTGTATCCACACAGAATTTGTACGAGAATGCTTATAGCAACATTACTAATAATAGCCATTAGGTAAAAATAACCCAAATAGTGATCAACTGAAAAATGGACAAACAACTTATGGTATATCTATACAATGGTATATTATTCAACAGTAGATGGGAATAAAGTATAACACATGCTATAACATGGATGACCCTTGAAAAAATGCCAAGTGAAAGAAGCCAGTCACAAAAGACCGCCTATTTTATTACTCTATTTATATGAAAGGTCCAGAATAAGCAAATCCATAGAGGTAGAAAGTAGATAGTTCTGATTGTTGCAAAACTCTGTAAATATACTGTAAACCAAAGAATTAAACACTTTTAAAGTTGTGAATTTTATGATGTGTGAATTATATCTCAGTAAAGCTGTTATAAACAACAAAAAGAATTGAATTGTGGAGGTTTTAAACATCAGACCCTGGGTCGTAACTCAGTCCCACAAAATTAGAATCACTATGCAGGATACAGGAAGATAGATAGATAGAGCGAGCTAGAGATATAATATATAATGTCTCTATAATGTCTATCTACCTATCATCTATCATGTATATATATATATATATACATATATATATATATATATATATATATATATATATATATATATGTCAACAGGTTACCCTGATGTTCATACAGGGTTGAGAACTACTGCTGTTTGCTATGATTCCCTCAAGGGCAGGGACCATGTCTTACTGAGCCTTTGATACTCAAAAATACTATAAATGAATCAAAATGGAATTGTAAAAAATGTTCAAATAACCCACAGCAAGGTAGGAAAAGTAAAAGAGTCAACCAAAAGTGGAGAGAACAAAGACATAAGCAAAAGAATACAATGGCAGACTTAAGCCCTAAGATATCAATAATTATATTAAATGTATATGATCTAAATATGCCAATTAAAACTCAGAGATTATTACAATGGATTTATAAAGCCTGGCCCAGCTGTATTCTGTCTACAAGAAACTTTCTTCAAATATAGTAATATAGTCAGGTTGAATGTAAATATATATGTATATATATATATATATATATATATATATATATATACACACACATACATATATATATATATATAAAATGCAAAATTTAATCAAAGGAAAGCAGGACTGGCTATATTAATATCAGATAAAGTCAACTTCAGAGCAAAGAAAATTGCCAAAGACAGAGAAGGATATTATACAAAAGAGTCAATACCCCAAGGACACATAGAAACTCTAAATGTGTATATATCAAACAACAGAAATGCAAATTATAGGAGACAAAGCTCATAGAATTGAAAGAAGAAATAGACAAATCCACAATACTTTAACACCCTTCTCCTGACAACTGATAAAATATCTAAGTAGAATATAGCAAGGACATAGAACAAAACAATACCATCATCTAACAGCATCTAATTGACATTTATGGCATACTCTACCCAACAACAGCAGAATACATATTCTTTACATGTTTCCATACAATATGTACAAGATAGACCATATCTGCAGACAAAAAAGAGAATTCAACAAATATAAACATTTGAAATCATACAGAGTGTATTCTTTAAACACAGTGAAATCAAGCTAAATTAAATAACATAATGATATTAGGGAAATCCAAGCACTTTGAAACTAAACAACACAGATTTAAGTAATGCATGTGTCAAAGAGGAAGTCTCATAGGGTAATAAAATATACAGTTGACCCTTGAACAACACGGGGGTTAGGGACACTGACTCTCCAAGTAGTCGAAAATCCACATGTAACTTATAGTCGGCCCTCTGTACACATGGTTCCTCCATATGTCGGTTCCGCATCTGCAGATTCAACAAACCGCAGATCCTATAGTACTGTTGTATTTACAATTGAAAAAAATCTATGCATGAGGGGAACCACACAGTTCCAATCTGTATTGTTCAAGGGTCAACTGTACATTGAAATGAATGAAAATGAAAGTAAAAACTATCAAAATTTGTAGGAAGCAGCTAAAGCAGTACTGAGATGGAAATTTATAGCACTGAACATGTACATTAGAAAAAAAGAAAAGTCTCAAATCAACAATCAAGCTCCCATCTCAAAAACCTAGGAAAAGAAGAGCAAAATAGGTCCAAAGAAAATAGAAGAAAGAATATAATAAAGATTTTAAAATTAAATGGAATTGAAAACAGGAAAACAATAGAGAAAATCAGTGAAACTAAAGATTTGATTCTTTGAAAAGTTCAATAAAATTGACAAACGTCTAGCAAGACTGACAAAGAGCAAAGATACATATAATCAACATTGGGAATAAAACAAAGAATATCAATACAGACCCTAAAGACATCAAAGGATAATAAGAGAAAACTACAAAAATCTCTTCACAGATAAATTTGATAAATTAGGTGAAAAGGACCTATTCCTTGAAAAACAAAAACTACCTCAAGTTACTTAATATGAAATATACAATTTTAATAGAAGCATAATTATTAATGAACTTTAATTGGTAATTTAATAACTCCCCCCCCAAAATCTAGAAATCTATCAAATGTTTAAAGAAGAATTAACACCAATTCCCAATTCATTTTCTGAAGTTAGTAATACCCTGATACCGAAACCAGACAAAGAGAATACAAGAAAACTACAGACCATTATCCCTCATGAATATACATGCAGACATCCTTAACTAATATTGACAAACAGAATTCAGCAATATATACAAAAAATTATTCACCATGACCATATAAGTAAGGTTTTTCCAGGTATGCAAGGCTGCTTAAATATTTGAAAATCAATTAGTATAATTCATATTAAAAGCCTAAAGAAAAAAATCACATGAGCATATCAATCAATGCAGAAAAAGCACTTGACAAAATTCAATACTCGTTCATGATAAATAATTACAGAAAAATAGGAATAGAAGGAAACTTCTTCATCTTAATTAGGACTATCTACAAAGAGACCACATCTAACGTTATACGTAATGGTGAAAAAGCTTTCTCCTAAGTTCATGGACAATGCAAGGATGTCCTCGCTCACAATTCTCACTTACCATAGTGATGAAAATCCTAGACATTGCAAGGTAAATAAATAAATTAATTAAATATGAATCATAAAGGAAGAAGTAAAATTGTCTTTATTTGGAGATGACATCTGATTGTCTGTATAGAAAATCCCAGAGAATTTACAAAAAGAAATCATAGAACACACGATTTCAGCAAGATCATAGGCTATATGAAAACATGCAAAAATTAATTGTATTTCCACATGCTAGCAATCAACATGTAGACACCGAAATTTAAAATACAATACTACTTACAATTTCTCAAAAAAGTGAGGGGCTTCCCTGGTGGTGCAGTGGTTAAGAGTCTGCCTGCCAGTGCAGACATGGGTTCAAGCCCTGGTCCGGGAAGATCCCACTTGCTGCAGAGCAACTAAGCCCGTGCACCACAACTACTGAGCCTAAGCTCTAGAGCCCATGAGACACAACTGCTGAGGCCCGCATGCCTGGGGCCCGTGCTCTGAAACAGAGAGGGGCCACTGTGGTGAAAGGTCTGTGCACCGCAGTGAAGAGTGGCTCCTGCTCGCTGCAGCTAGGGAAAGCCCGCGTGCAGCAACAAAGACCCAGTGCAGCCAAAACTAAAATAAATAAAAATAAATAAATTTATTTTAAAAAGAAAAAAAAAAGTGAGATACCAGGGCTGGTATCCCTGTCTGGGCAAGGCCACAGGCTTTGCTCAGAAATTGTGCTAGTCTGTAGGCTGTCCTCTGTTGTGAGGCAGGGCTGGAGGAAGAGCTCTGCAGCTGCCGTGGTACTCTGGCTAAGCTTCTTGGTAGAGCAGGACTGGGTACTATGCTCCACGAGAAGGGCTGCTAACTCATTTCCCTGTCCAGGTGGGCCACAGAATGTGCTCCACGACTGCCAGACATCTATGGCTAGGCTTCCTGTTGGGGTGAACCAGAGGCTATGCTAAGCAGTTGGATGGGGCAGTGAACTTGCTCTCCTGCCTGAGGAGGACTGTATATAGAATGGGCTCCATTGCCAGTATGATATGTTAGCTGGAGACCCATACTAGGCAGAACCACCTACTGAGCTCCCTGGCCAGACAAAGCCACCAATTAAGCTCTGCAAATGGGCCAAGCCACTGGCTGCGTTCTCAACTTGGGGGCCACCACCTGCCAGAACATGGTCTGCCAAGATCTGAGCACGGTTGCTGTAATCCCTATTTCTATTTGATCCCACATGGTCCAGCTCCACAGATTACCCCAAGATCCCTGTGAGATGAAAACCAAGTTGGTTCTCCCCAGAAGTGTCCTGCAATGCTGGAAAAGCTGAATGTTCACCTTGGGCTCTCTTTTTCTCACTGGAGAAACCTTAGGCCCAGTGTGGTGCTAAGTTAAATTTTTGCCACCTTTTTCGAGGACAATTCTGCAATGTACATCACACCATGTCTACTTCTATATCTTAAAGAAGTAATTAAAGTTGTGCAAAAATATGTACAAATATCATCATTCACAAAGTGGAAAGGGCTGTTGAATTTATTATTATTTAATTTTGGATGTAAAGGTCTGGAACTTTCTGCTGGTCCTAGAAGTGGACTATGTACAATTATTTGAAGAATTTGAATGCTATTACAAAACAGTTTATGGGTGACTTTGCATGGTGCTTGACATGATTTCAATATGTTCATTACAGTGGAAACAGGAATTCTTGATTTAAAAAAATGGTACTAGGAGGGATAACACATAAAGCCATTCATGTTTAGAGTGAATGGGTTCCTCATCTAAAACACAGAACATTAAAAAAAAAACTACCTGAGTGATTCTTTTCTAGATTTCCCCAAAGATAGAATGGAACTAGAACTATTCTAGATGCACAAGTAGAGTTACTTCATTACATACAAGGAATGCCTTAGGGCATTTGTGCTTAATTTTAATTCTCTCTCTAGGACCCAATTGAGAAAGGGTAGCAGCTATTGATATGAAAAGCAGAGAATAGGTTTCTAATAACCAGACCCTGCCAGCAGGTAAATTTGGATATGGGAGAATGTAGGAGGGAGAGATCTAGGATGTGGGGCATTTCCTCGACTAATTGGACATATGTGGTTAGCTCTATCTTGGGGCCCTAAGTGACAAGAGGAAATTGGGCACTGTCATTCATTTGTTTAACAAATATTCATTTAGTACACAGACTTTGATAGGCATTGAGTATAATAAAGAAAATAAAACATAGTCCCTGTCCTCAAGAAACTCACTGCAATTATTACTAAGCAATTATTTTTTTTAAACTACATAATGCTAAATAAAAGTAAATATTAATCAATGTGTTAAGTGATTATATTTGTTTTCTATTGCTACACCACAAATCACCACAAACCTAACAACTTAATCACACATCTATTTCTTACTTCACTGTTCGGTAAGTCAGGAGTCCAGGCACAGGTTAGCTGGGTCCTCTGATCAGGAATTCACCAGACTGAAATCAAGGTGTTGGCGGAACTATGTTTGGATCTGGAGCTCAGGATTCATTCTAAAAATCATTCAGGTTTACACTTCAAATCTCTCTGACTTCAGGAAGGGCTCAGTCCCTTTTTTTTTTTTTTTTACATATTTATTGGAGTATAATTGCTTTACAATGCTGTGTTCGTTTCTGCTTTATAACAAAGTGAATCAGTTATACATATACATATGTTTCCATATCTCTTCAATCTTGCGTCTCCCTCCCTCCCACCCTCCCTATCCCACCCCTCTAGGTGGTCACAAAGCACCGAGCTGATCTCCCTGTGCTATGCGGCTGCTTCCCACTAGCTACCTATTTTACGTTTGGTAGTGTATATATGCCCATGCCACTCTCTCGCTTTGTCACAGCTTACCCTTCCCCCTCCCCATATCCTCAAGTCCATTCTCTAGTAGGTCTGTGTTTTTATTCCTGTCTTACCCCTAGGTTCTTCATGACGTTTCTTTTTCTTAAATTCCATATATATGTGTTAGCATACAGTATTTGTCTTTCTCTTTCTGACTTACTTCACTCTGTATGACAGACTCTAGGTCCATCCACCTCATTACAAATAGCTCAATTTTGCTTCTTTTTATGGCTGAGTAATATTCCATCGTATATATGTTGCCACATCTTCTTTATCTATTCATCTGATGATGGACACTTAGGTTGTTTCCATCTCCTGGCTATTGTAAATAGAGCTGCAATGAACATTTTGGTACATGACTCTTTTTGAATTATGGTTTTCTCAGGGTATATGTCCAGTAGTGGGATTGTTGGGTCATATGGTAGTTCTGTTTGTAGTTTTTAAGGAACCTCCATACTGTTCTCCATAGTGGCTGTACCAATTCACATTCCCACCAGCAGTGCAAGAGTGTTCCCTTTTCTCCACACCCTCTCCAGCATTTATTGTTTGTAGATTTTTTGATGATGGCCATTCTGACTGGTGAGAGGTGATACCTCATTGTAGTTTTGATTTGCATTTCTCTAATGATAAGTGATGTTGAGCATCCTTTCATGTGTTTGTTGGCAATCTGTATATCTTCTTTGGAGAAATGTCTATTTAGGTCTTCTGCCCATTTATGGATTGGGTTGTTTGTTTTTTTGTTATTGAGCTGCATGAGCTGCTTGTAAATTTTGGAGATTAATCCTTTGTCAGTTGCTTCATTTGCAAATATTTTCTCCCATTCTGAGGGTTGTCTTTTTATTTCCATTTCTCTAGGGGGTGGGTCAAAAAGGATCTAGCTGTAATTCATGTCATAGAGTGTTCTGCCTATGTTTTCCTCTAAGAGTTTGATAGTTTCTGGCCTTACATTTAGGTCTTTAATCCATTTTGAGCTTATTTTTGTGTATGGTGTTAGGGAGTGATCTAATTTCATACTTTTACATGTCCCTGTCCAGTTTTCCCAGCACCACTTATTGAAGAGGTTGTCCCTTTTAAAGGCTCTCCTGATTAGGTCAGGCCGTGCAGGATAATATTCCTTTTGAAGAACTCAAGTTTAACTAGTTAGTGCCCTAATAATGGGAGTAACATCCCATCATATTCACAGGCCCTGTCCACACTCAAGGGAAGAGGATTATACAGAGCATATACACCAGAGAGTGGAAATCTTGGAGTCCAGGTGAGAATTCTGCTTAGCACAGTGATATAAAATATATAAATAAATTCAGTACCCCAAACCACACAGCAGGGGGCATCAAACACTGTTTAGGGAAGGAATAGTAAGTAGCAGGCTCACCTGCCATATTCCCCCTTGCCTGTGCCAGAACTCCTTTCTTAATGGCTCCAGGCAATTTCTCACTAAACTGAAATATGCTTTAACAATCCATTTGTAACAAAACAAGTTGAAACTGCTTTCTGATTCTTAGCCTAGGGTAATTAGGTAAGTTGTCACAGAGAACTTAATGTTTGTGCCTCTAAGAATGGATAAAAGATCATTATGTGAAAAAAGCAGAGGAAGTACAGTTCAGGCAGAAAGAACTATTTGTGCAAGAATATAAAAGTATAGCAATGCACGGGATTTTCAGGGTAAATAGTTTCTTGTTTCTGGAGGGTAAAGTACAAGTAGAAAAGATAGAGTGGGAAGTACAGCCGGGGGCCAGACTATAAAGAAGTTCATAAATTGGGTTAGTGATTCTATCCTATGGATAGGTTGATATCATCTAAGCTGGAACACTTTTGATATGGAATGGTGGAACTATTAATGATAATGACAGGACTACAGGTATAAACTGGAATTGCCCCAAGCAAACCCTACTTATAGGCAATGACAAACCAAAGAAGGATTTTAATCTGGATAGTGACCTTGAACAAGGGCATAGAATAAAAGAAGGTGGTTGGAAAATCAAAGGCCTACTTTATTCAAATTCAGTTTCCCCCTTGGCTGCTCATGCTGATAATTGTACCAATTTGTTAAATGGTCCCGGCTTTTGTTAAAGGTTTTCTCTAAAGTTTTGGTAATCACAGTGAGAATTGTACTAGCTATTTTAGATTATTGCTGAATTACTTCTGGATGATGTGAAAAAGTATGCCTACCCTCCTGTAATATTTAGGGCATCATGATGTTGTAGTCAATGGAAAATTCAAGGGCAGGATGACCATAACTTAATACACATACATTTAAAAAGTTTAAAAAAGAATCCAAGCTATGGTTTTTCTGATTGGTACAATAAATACAGATTAAAAACCAACCTCAATTCTGTGATGCTGTTATTTTCTGTGTCATTTTGTGAAAACATAAGCTGAATAAATAGCTCAAATCATATGAAAATACAGCAGGAAGAAGGCTGTTCCTCTGAATAAATACCCTTTAATGAACTGAACTCCATTGTGGTGATATAATTTTAGATTCAACCATGTAAAATAGACACATGATTCTAAATTACTCTAAAATTTTTGATCTGGATAACAAATAGAAGATCGCTTTTCCTATTTCTCATCATCTGGGATGACATGACGTGGTTAAATATGATTTAAGTTCACCATGTAAATTGGGTAGAGACTATAATGTGAACCACTAACAATGGAATAAATTCCAGCTATTTTCCCTAGGGTATGGTATCTCAGTTTATGAATGTACTTGTACTTCATATATCATTCTCAAGAGCAAAGAGAAAAAATGGAAATACATTTTCTTTAGACCCCATGGGTCTTCACTTAATGTTTAATGAAATAGGGAAGATATGGCAACAATAAAATAGTTTCCACATTCAGCTTTGCAAAAAGACTTACTGAAAATGTCAAAGACCTTCCAAACATAATGGATTTGTAAAGGAGGATGCGGGGTGAGAGAAGAAATATAGTAATAGTATTTAACTCCGAAAAGTGGAGAATGACCAAAATGTAATAATATATGATAGCATCTTGCAATGCTCCCCATTTCAGCATGAAACAGATAAAGAATTTTGGATATTTAAAAGACCACTTAATTCTCCAAGGCAGATAGTTGTCAGTGTGCCACCATATTTTCCAGGAGATTTGCTCATTATTTGAAAGCTATTCTTTTGGATTGTGACAACTATCGATTTGTACTTGATATGTTAGTGTCTACTTGACTGAATTTTTTAGTTACGTCTTGCAAATCGTGACAAAAAATAGGAGAGAAAAATTATATTTAACCGAAAATTTTGTTGACCCGGTGAACACTTTTGTCCCTAATTTTCTTTGCCTCTCATACCTTTTTATATTCATATATTCACTCAGTCATTTGTTCATGTATTCATTATTTATATAGGGACTATTATATGCAATAAAACAGACAAGGTACAGTGATGGATAGAGAAATATATGTCTTAGTTCTAGTAAGATTTACATAACGAAAATACAATAAGAAAACTTTTGGGCAGATCAAGAGAAGTACATATAAAGGGAGGATTCAGGAAGGGTGTCATAGAGAAGTTGAAAAAATAAAGAGTCTGAAAAAAAGGGAAAGAAGATAGAAAATATCAGAACAATAAATAGTCATGTTTTCCTGGACACTTGGAAATCACTTTCGGTGTATGCAGATCAGTGGCAGGAGAGAAGTATGGAAATGTGGGTTTGGGCGAAACTGGGCAGTGACGTGAAAGGCAAAATTAGACACTTAGAATCTGCTAAACTTCTGAGTATCATTTAAGGATGTCATTGTTATTGTTTGTTTTATCATGTAAATCATATTTTAAATCAATTTCATGGAGTCATAATTTATACATAAATGTACTCATTTTAAACCCATAATTTGAGGAATTTTGACATATATCCAAAACCATGTAACCACTACTACCGTCAAGAAACATCCCCAGGACCCGGAGGAAGATGGCGGAAGAGTAAGACACGGAGATCACCTTCCTCCCCACAGATACATCAGAAATTCATCTACACGTGGAACAACTCCTACAGAACACCTACTGAACGCTGACAGAAGACCTCAGACCCCCCAAAAGGCAAGAAACTCCCCACATACCTGGGTAGGGCAAAAGAAAAAAAGAATAAACAGACAATAGGATAGGGACGGGACCTGCACCAGTGGGAGGGAGCCGTGAAGGAGGGAAGGTTTCTACACACTACAAGCCCCTTCGAGGGCGGAGACTGCAGGTGGCGGAGGGGGAAAGCTTCGGAGTAGCGGAGGAGAGCACAGCCACAGGGGTGCGGAGGGCAAAGCGGAGAGATTCTGGCACAGAGGATCGATGCCCTCAGGCACACACCAGCCCGAGAGGCTTGTCTGCTCGGCCGCCGGGGCGGGCGGGGCTGGGAGCTGAGGCTCGGGTATCAGCTTTCAGTCGGAGGGCAGGGAGAGGACTGGGGCTGGCGGCAGGAAGAGAGCCTGAAGCGGTTAGTGCACCACGGCTAGCCCGGAGGGAGTCCGGGGAAAGGGTCTGGAGCTACCGAAGAGGCAAGAGACTTTTTTCCCTTTTGTTTCCTGGTGCGCGAGGAGAGGGCATTAAGAGGGCTGCTTGGGGAAGCGCCGGGGACAGGCGCGAGCCGCGGGTAAGGCGCGGACCTCGGAGACGGGCGTGGGACGCTGGGGCTGCCGCCGCCGCCGCCACCGCCGCCGCCGCCGCCGCGGGGCCTGTGTGTGAGCGCGGGTCACTGTCCGCCCCGCCTTCCGGGGGGCCTGTGCACCCCGCCACTGCCGGGGTCCCGGGACCCGGGGACGGCTTTCCCGGGAGAGCGCACGGAGCGCCACGGGCTGCTGCAACGTCACGCCGGCCTCTGCCGCCGCAGGACCGCCCCACACTGCGCGCCCCTCCCTCCCCTCTGCCTGAGTGAGCCAGAGCCCCCGAATCAGCGGCTCCTTTAAACCCGTCCTGTCTGAGCGAAGAACGGACGCCCTCCGGCGACCTACGCGCAGAGGCGGGGCCAGGTCCAAGGCTGAGACCCCGGAGTTGTGAGAGCAGAGAAGAGACAGGGAAATCTCTCTGTGCAGCCTCGGAGGCAGCGGATTAAAGCTCCACGGTCCAGTTGATGTGCCCTGCGTCTGTGGAGTGCATGAATGGACAGCGAATCATCCCAAATTGAGGAAGTGGACTTTGAGGACAAGATTTAAGACTTTCCCCCCTTTTCCTCTTTTTACAACGAATTATCCCAAATTAAGGAGGTGGACTTAGGAAGATTTCAGACTTCTCGCCCTTTTCCTCTTTTTACAACGAATTATCCCAAATTGAGGAGGTGGACTTGGAGAGCAAGAATTTTGATTTTTCCCCCTGCTCTCTTTTTGTGAATGTGTATGTGTAATCTTCTGTGTAAGATTCTCTCTGTATAGCTTTGCTTCCACCATATGTCCCAGGGTTCTATCGGTCCGTGTTTTTTTTCAATAATTACTTTTTAATTTTAATAACGCTACTATATTTCATACTTTATTCTATTTTACTTTACCTGCTCTTTCTTTTTTTCCTACCTTCCCTTCCTCCCTCCCTCCCTCCGCTCCTCCTTTCCTTCTTTCTTTTTCTTTCCTCCCTCCCTCCCTCCCACCCTTCTTCTTTCCATTTTCTTTTTCTTTCCTTCCTCCCTCCCTCCCTCCTTTCTTTCTTTCTTTCCTTCCTCCCTCCCTCCCTCCCTTCTTCCATTCACTCTTCCTTTTGCTTTCATTCCTCCCTCCCTCCCTTTCTTTCCTTCTTTCTTTCCATCCTTCCTCCCTCCCTCCCTCCTTTCTTTCTTTCTTCCTTCCTTCCTTCCTTTCTTCCCTTCTTCCTTTATTTCCCTCTCTCTTTCTTTCTTCTACTAATTCTTTCTTTCTACTCTTTCTCCTTGTTATTCTGAGCCGGGTGGATGAAAGGCTCTTGGTGCTGCAGCCAGGAGTCAGTGCTGTGCCTCTGAAGTGGGAGAGCCAACTTCAGGACACGGGTCCACAAGAGACCTCCCAGCTCCACATAATATCAAGCAGCGAAAATCTCCCAGAGATCTCCATCTCAACACCAGCACCCAGCTTCAGTCAACGACCAGCAAGCAACAGTGCTGGTCACCCTATGCCAAGCAACTAGCAAGGCAGGAACACAACCCCACCCATTAGCAGAGAGGCTACCTAAAAACATAATAAGGCCAAAGGCACCCCAAAACACACCACCAGACGTGGACCTGTCCACCAGAAAGACAAGATCGAGCCTCAACCACCAGAACACAGGCATTAGTCCCCCCCACCAGGAAGCCTACACAACCTACTGAAACAACCTTAGCCACTGGGGACAGACACCAAAAACAATGGGATCTACGAACCTGCAGCCTGCAAAAAGGAGACCCCAAACACAGTAACATAAGCAAAATGAGAAGATAGAAAAACACACAGCAGGTGAAGGAGCAAGATAAAAACCTACCAGACATAACAAATGAAGAGGTAATAGGCAGTCTACCTGAAAAAGAATTCAGAATAATGATAGTAAAGCTGATCCAAGATTCTATTTCCAAGATCCATAATCTTGGAAATAGAATAGACAAAATGCAAGAAACAGTTAACAAGGACCTAGAAGAACTAAAGATGAATCAAACATCGATTAAAAACACAATAAATGAAATGAAAAATACTCTAGATGGGATCAATAGCAGAATAACTGAGGCAGAAGAACGGATAAGTGAGGTGGAAGATAAAATAGTGGAAATAACTGATGCAGAGCAAAATAAAGAAAAAAGACTGAAAAGAACAGAGGACAGTCTCAGAGACCTCTGGGACAACATTAAACGCACCAACATTCGAATTATAGGGGTTCCAGAAGAAGAAGAGAAAAAGAAAGGGACTGAGAAAATATTTGAAGAGATTATAGTTGAAAACTTCCCTAATATGGGAAAGGAAATAGTTAATCAAGTCCAGGAGGCACAGAGAGTCCCATACAGAATAAATCCAAGGAGAAATACGCCAAGACACATATTAATCAAACTGTCAAAAATTAAACACAAAGAAATCATATTAAAAGCAGCAAGGCAAAAACAACAAATAACACACAAGGGAATCCCCATCAGGTTAACAGCTGATCTCTCAGCAGAAACTCTACAAGCCAGAAGGGAGTGGCAGGACATAATTAAAGTGATGAAGGAGAGAAACCTGCAACCAAGATTACTCTACCCAGCAAGGATCTCATTCAGATTTGATGGAGAAATTAAAACCTTTACAGACAAGCAAAAGCTGAGAGAGTTCAGCACCACCAAACCAGCTTTACAACAAATGCTAAAGGAACTTCTCTAGGCAAGAAACACAACAGAAGGAATATACCTACAATAACGAACCCAAAGCAATTAAGGAAATGGGAATAGGAACATACATATCAATAATTACCTTAAATGTAAATGGACTAAATGCTCCCACCAAAAGACACAGAGTGGCTGAATGGATACAAAAACAAGACCCATATATATGCTGTCTACAAGAGACCCACTTCAGACCTAGAGACACATACAGATTGAAAGTAAGGGGATGGAAAAAGATATTCCATGCAAATGGAAATCAAAAGAAAGCTGGAGTAGCAATTCTTATATCAGACAAAATAGACTTTAAAATAAAGACTATTAGAAGAGACAAAGAAGGACACTACATAACGATAAAGGGATCGATCCAAGAAGAAGGTATAACAATTGTAAATATTTATGCACCCAACATAGGAGCACCTCAATACATAAGGCAAATACTAACAGCCATAAAAGGGGAAATCGACAGTAACACAATCATAGTAGGGGACTTTAACACCCCACTTTCACCAATGGACAGATCATCCAAAATGAAAATAAATAAGGAAACACAAGCTTTAAATGATACATTAAACAAGATGGACTTAATTGATATTTATAGGACATTCCATCCAAAAACAACAGAATACACATTTTTCTCAAGTGCTCATGGAACATTCTCCAGGATAGATCATATCTTGGGTCACAAATCAAGCCTTGGTAAATTTAAGAAAATTGAAATTGTATCAAGTATCTTTTCCGACCACAATGCTATGAGACTAGACATCAATTACAGGAAAAGATCTGTAAAAAATACAAACACATGGAGGTTAAACAATACACTACTCAATAACGAAGTGATCACTGAAGAAATCAAAGAGGAAATTAAAAAATACCTAGAAACAAATGACAATGGAGACACGACAACCCAAAACCTATGGGATGCAGCAAAAGCAGTTCTAAGGGGGAAGTTTATAGCAATACAATCCCACCTTAAGAAACAGGAAACATCTCGAGTAAACAACCTGACCCTGCACCTAAAGCAATTAGAGAAAGAAGAACAAAAAAACCCCAAAGCTAGCAGAAGGAAAGAAATCATAAAGAACAGATCAGAAGTAAATGAAAAAGAAATGAAGGAAATGACAGCAAAGATCAACCAAACTAAAAGCTGGTTCTTTGAGAAGATAAACAAAATTGACAAACCATTAGCCAGACTCATCAAGAAAAAAAGGGAGAAGACTCAAATCAATAGAATTAGAAATGAAAAAGGAGAAGTAACAACTGACACTGCAGAAATACAAAAGATCATGAGAGATTACTATAAGCAACTCTATGCCAATAAAATGGACAACGTGGAAGAAATGGACAAATTCTTAGAAATGCACAACCTGCCAAGACTGAACCAGGAAGAAATAGAAAATATGAATAGACCAATCACAAGCACTGAAATTGAAACTGTGATTAAAAATCTTCCATCAAACAAAAGCCCAGGACCAGATGGCTTCACAGGCGAATTCTATCAAACATTTAGAGAAGAGCTAACACCCATCCTTCTCAAACTCTTGCAAACAATTTCAGAGGAAGGAACACTCCCAAACTCATTCTACGAGGCCACCATCACCTTGATACCAAAACCAGGCAAGGATGTCACAAAGAAAGAAAACTACAGGCCAATATCACTGATGAACATAGATGCAAAAATCCTCAACAAAATACTAGCAAACAGAATCCAACAGCACATTAAAAGGATGATACACCATGATCAAGTGGGGTTTATTCCAGGAAGGCAAGGATTCTTCAATATACGCAAATCAATCAATGTGATACACCATATTAACAAGTTGAAGGAGAAAAACCATATGATCATCTCAATAGATGCAGAGAAAGCTTTCGACAAAATTCAACACCCATTTATGATAAAAACCCTGCAGAAAGTAGGCATAGAGGGAACTTTCCTCAACATAATAAAGGCCATATATGACAAACCCACAGCCAACATTGTCCTCAATGGTGAAAAACTGAAACCATTTCCACTAAGATCAGGAACAAGACAAGGCTGCCCACTCTCACCACTCTTATTCAACACAGTTTTGGAAGTTTTAGCCACAGCAATCAGAGAAGAAAAGGAAATAAAAGGAATCGAAATTGGAAAAGAAGAAGTAAAGCTGTCACTGTTTGCAGATGACATGATACTATACATAGAGAATCCTAAAGATGCTACCAGAAAACTACTAGAGCTAATCAATGAATTTGGTAAAGTAGCAGGATACAAAATTAATGCACAGAAATCTCTGGCATTCCTGTACACTAATGATGAAAAATCTGAAAATGAAATCAAGAAAACACTCCCATTTACCATTGCAACAAAAAGAATAAAATATCTAGGAATAAACCTACCTAAGGAGACAAAAGACCTGTATGCAGAAAATTATAAGACACTGATGAAAGAAATTAAAGATGATACAAATAGATGGAGAGATATACCATGCTCCTGGATTGGAAGAATCAATATTGTGAAAATGACTCTACCACCCAAAGCAATCTACAGATTCAATGCAATCCCTATCAAACTACCACTGGCATTTTTCACAGAACTAGAACAAAAAATTTCACAATTTGTTTGGAGAAACAAAAGACCCCGAATAGCCAAAGCAATCTTGAGAACGAAAAATGGAACTGGAGGAATCAGGCTCCCTGACTTCAGACTATACTACAAAGCTACAGTAATTAAGACAGTGTGGTACTGGCATAAAAACAGAAAGATAGATCAGTGGATCAGGATAGAAAGCCCAGAGATAAACCCACGCACATATGGCCAACTTATCTTTGATAAAGGAGGCAGGAATGTACAGTGGAGAAAGGACAGCCTCTTCAATAAGTGTTGCTGGGAAAACTGGACAGGGACATGTAAAAGTTTGAGTTTAGATCATTCCCTAACACCATACACAAAAATAAGCTCAAAATGGATTAAAGACCTAAATGTAAGGCCAGAAACTATCAAACTCTTAGAGGAAAACATAGGTAGAACACTCTATGACATAAATCACAGCAAGATCCTTTTGGACCCACCTCCTAGAGAAATGGAAATAAAAACAAAGATAAAGAAATGGGACCTAATGAAACTTCAAAGCTTTTGCACAGCAAAGGAAACCATAAACAAGACCAAAAGACAACCCTCAGAATGGGAGAAAATATTGGCAAATGAAGCAACTGACAAAGGATTAATCTCCAAAATTTATAAACAGCTCATGCAGCTCAATAGCAAAAAAACAAACAACCCAATCCAAAAATGGGCAGAAGACTTAAATAGGCATTTCTCCAAAGAAGATATACAGACTGCCAACAAACACATGAAAGAATGCTCAACATCATTAATCATTAGAGAAATGCAAATCAAAACTACAATGAGATATCATCTCACACCAGTCAGAATGGTCATCATCAAGAAATCTAGAAACATTAAATGCTGGAGAGGGTGTGGAGAAAAGGGAACCCTCTTGCACTGCTGGTGGGAATGTGAATTGGTCCAGCCACTATGGAGAACAGTATGGAGGTTCCTTAAAAAACTAAAAATAGAACTACCATATGACCCAGCAATCCCACTACTAGGCAGATACCCTGAGAAAACCATAATTCAAAAAGAGACATGTACCAAAATGTTCATTGCAGCTCTATTCACAATAGCCCGGAGCTGGAAACAACCTAAGTGTCCATCATCGGATGAATGGATAAAGAAGATGTGGCACATATATACAATGGAATATTACTCAGCCATAAAAAGAAAGGAAACTGAGCTATTTGTAATGAGGTGGATAGACCTAGAGTCTGTCATACAGAGTGAAGTAAGTCAGAAAGAGAAAGACAAATACCGTATGCTAACACATATATATGGAATTAAAAAAAAAAATGTCATGAAGAACCTAGGGGTAAAACGGGAATAAAGACACAGACCTACTTGAGAATGGACTTGAGTATATGGGGAGGGGGAAGGGTAAGCTGTGACAAAGCGAAAGAGAGGCATGGACATATATACACTACCAAACGTAAGGTAGATAGATAGTGGGAAGGAGCCGCAGAGCACAGGGAGATCAGCTCGGTGCTTTGTGACCGCCTGGAGGGGTGGGATGGGGAGGGTGGGAGGGAGGGAGATGCATGAGGGAAGGGATGTGGGAACAGATGTATATGTATGACTGATTCTCTTTGTTATAAAGCAGAAACTAATAAAAAAAAAAAAAAAAGAAACATCCCCAATGCCCTAAACATCTCCTTATGCCCCTGTGCACTTAAATTCTAACTCCTTATTTCCTTTGTGACTAGTAAGGTTGAGTGTCTATTTGTGTGCTTATTAAACACTTGTACATCTTTGTGTCACGTACATTTTTATTGGGTTAGTTACCTTTTCATTATTGGTTTGTAGGTGTCCTTTATGTGGTCTATATGTAAGTCCTTGGTTAGACACATGTTCTACAAATATTTTCTCCCAGTACATATTTTGTCTTTTTATTTTACTAATAGTGTCTTTCAAAGAGCAGAATTTTTTTTTATTTTAACGAAGCTCAATTTATCATTTTGACTTTTTTGTGTTTGTTTCTTAGTAATTCCTGCCTTTTGTGTCCTATATAAGAAATCATTGTCTACTTCTAGTTTCAGAAAATATGCTATTTTTCCATAAATATTATAGTTTTATCTTTAGGTTTCTGATTAATTTTATGTTAATTTTTATGTATGGCATGAGGTACAATTTGAGGTTTCTACAATTTTTACATAAGGATACCAGTTGTTCCAGCACCACTTGTTGAAAATAATATTATTTCCTGTGTTAGTTTTCTATTGCTGTGATAAATTTCCACAAACTTACGAGCTTGAAACTACACAAATTTATTATCTTACTGTAGTTCAGAAGCATGACATGGGTCTCACCGGGCCAAAATCAAGGGATTCTCAGGCCTGTGTTCCTTTCCGGAGGCTCTAAGGGAGAATCCATTTCCTTGTTCATTCAGGTTGTTGGCAGGGCCCAGTTCCTTGTGATTGTAGGTATGAGGCCCCTGTTCCCTTGCTGGTTGTCAGCTGAGGGTTGTTACCAACTTCTAGAGGCCACCCCCATTCCTGTGTCCTCTTTCTATATTCAGTGCTAACAATGGTTGGTCAAGTACCACTTATACTTTGAATATCTCCTGCCTCTTTTTCTGTCTCATCTATCTGATTGACACTTCTGCCTTCACTTTTAAGAACCCATGTGTTTACATTAGGCCCATGTGGATTATCCAGGACGATCTCCTTATTTACGGTCCATAATTTTAATTCCATCTGTGAAGTCCCTTTACCATGAAACATAACATACACAGGTGTAACAAGAAGGGGCAAAGGTCATGAGGGCCAAAATCCTGCCTACCACACTTCCCTTTCAAATTGCCTTGGCACCTTGTAAGTAAAACCAATTATCCAAATATGTGTGCTTCTATTTCTGAACTCTCTATTTTGTTTCATGGATCTATACATCTATTCTATGCCAATAACACACTGTCTTGATTACTGTAGATTTATAGCAAGTCTTGATATTTGGTAGTTCAATCATCCAATTTGTTCTTTTCCAAAATTGTTTTGGCTATGCAGGATCATTTGCATTTCCATATGAATTCTATATGCAGATTATCAATACATTCATAATTGAATTGAATCTAAAGTTAAATTTGGGGATAATTAGCATCATAACTATATTGAGTCCTCCAAATCATGAACATGATACACTTCACTTATTTAGGCCTTCCTTAATTTTTCTTTTTTTTAAGGTGTTTATATTTTCAAAAAATTTGGTAAGGTGAATTCTGGTCTCATGAAAATAGCTGGAATTCATTCTCCCCTCTTATATTTCCAAAAGAGTTTGTAAAGGATTGATATTATTTCTTCCTTGGTATTTGATAGAATTCACCATTGAAACCACTGTCTGGCCTACAGTTTTCTTTATGAGAAGATATTTCATTACAAATTCCTTCTCTTTAATAGATGTATTTGTGTTTGTATTTCCTATGTTTACTTGTATCAGTTTTAAGACTTTTAAGAAATTCTTCCGTTTCATCAAAGTTATCAAATTTACTGGCATAAATACTATATTTATTCATAATATTCCCTTATTCTTTTAAAATGTTATATCACTGGTGAGTTTCTCTTTTCCATTCCTGATATTGCTAATTTGTGTTTCCTCTCTTTATTTCTTAATTCATTTAAATAGAGTCTTTTCAGTTTTACTTACCTTTGATTATTTTTGTAAGAACCAGCTTTTGGTTACCTCTAATGTTTATTCATTTTCTCTGTCATGGGTCTCTTATTTTTATTCTGTCCTTCTATTTTAGGTTTATTTTGCTTGTTTATTTTATACATTTATAAGGTGGCATCCTAAATCATTTATCTTAGATTTAGTTCTTTTTAAATATGAGTATTTAATGATGCTATATAACATCCTCTGAAAGCTAAAGTAGCTATATTTCACTTTTGATATCTTTTTACATTATAATTCACTTCAAGATATTTTCTAATTTCCCTTATGATTTCTTATTTGATCCGACGGTGCTGGTTACTTGCCAAATGTTTGGGTATGTTTCAGATAACTTTTAGTTATTGGTTTCTAATTTAGTTTTATTCATGTTCAGAGGGAATGGGGATACACAGCGTGGTTTCAATCTGTTTAACTTTATTGAGACTTGCCAGGTGGCTCTGAACATGGTCTACCTTAGAGAATGTCCAGGTACACCTGAAAAGAATGCATATTCTGCTGTTTTTAGTTGGAGAGTTCTACACATGTCAACTAGGTCAAGTTCTTCACTAGTGTTTTCTATGTTTCTACATACTTACTGATTTCTGTTTTTTCAAGTGTTAAATTATCCATCTGTAAGTGGGATTTGTTTATTTTACTTTTCTTTCTGTCATTTTTTTCCATTTTGTGTATTATGAAGATCTGTTTTTAAGTACATACACATTTAGGACTGTTAGATCTTTTTAATGAATTGAACTGCTATACTCATAAAATGCCCCTCTTAGCCTCCGGTGATATTTATTGTCCTGAAGTTTACTCTGTCTGACATTACACAATCTAGCTGTGTTATGATTAAAGTTTGCATGGTATGTCTTATTCTATCATTTTACTTCTAACCAGTCATCAGTATTTATATTTAAAGTGAGTTTTCTCTGCACAACATAAAGTTAGATCTTGCTTTTTAAACCAGTTTTATAACCTCTGCCTTTTAATTCAAGTGTTTAGAAATTTTACGCTTAATGCCATTTTTTATACTGTTGGCTTTAAATCTATCATTTTCCTATGTTTTTCTATTTGTCTGTATCTTATTTGTTCATAAATTTCCATCATTTCCTGCATTTATTGAGGGCAATTATTACATTTTTAATATTCCATTTTATCTCCATTCTTTACTTTATAGCTATTCCACATTGTTTCATGTAAGTGTCTGTTTTGGGATCGTTATGTGCATCTCTAACTTATCATAATGTCTTAAAATAATACAGCATTTCACATCTAATTTAAGAACGTTAGGAGTTTACAATAGTCTATTTCCATTTACTCTTTTGTGTTACTGTTACTTAAAATTTCACTGCTACATATTTTATAAGTTCCACAATACAGTGTTTTTTTTTAGCTTTAAATTGTCAACAATGTGTTTAAAATTTATTTAAAAATTAAAAAATTTATATTTGGCCACATATTTAACATTCCCATCATTCTTTATGTTTTCATGTATAGTCAAATTTTCAGTTAGTATCATTTTTCTTCACTCTAAAGAGTGAAGAATGTTCCTTTAACATTTCTTATAATGTAGGTTCACTAAAATTCTCTCTGCTTTTGTCTATTTGAAAAACTATTCATTTTACTCTCATTTTTGAAGAATACTTTCCTCTGTATAGAAATCTAAGTTGACAGTTTCTTCTGTCAACAGTTTAGATATTGTTTTGTTGTCTTCTGGCTTGCATTATTTCTGACAAGAAGTCTGCATTCATTCTTGCTTTTGTTCCTTTATAATAATGTCTTTTTTCCTCTGGTGATTTTAAGATTTTCTCTGTATCACTGATTTTCAGCAATTTGATTTTGATGTGACTTGGCATGTTGTCCATATGTATTCTACTTGTGTTTGTTGAGTTTCGTGGTTATGTGGGTTTATTATTTTCATCAAATTTGGAAAAGGGGCCATTTATTTTTTCAAATAGTTTTTACTGTCTACCCTCTTTCCCTCTTTCTAGACTTCAATTATATATATGGTAGACAGCTTGATAGTATCACACAAGTCACTGTCACTCTGTTCATGGATTTTAAAGCTTTTTTTTTCCCTCTGTGCATTTCATTTTTGATAATTTCCATTGCTGTAACTTCAAGTCCACTGATCATTATTCTGCAATGTCTAGTTTGCTGTTAGATTTATACAGTGATACTTTTTTCAAATATTGTATTTTTAGTTCTCAGTGTTTTGTTTGTTTATTATATTTTTCATTTATCTCTTATGTTCATACTTTTCTTTAAAACTTGAACGTATTTAATAGCTCCTTTAAACCCTTTTTTTAAAATTTGGTTAACCATACAACCTATATCATGTGTTGAATATAATGTATTCTATTGAATGATATTTTCTCCTGTACTTCTTCTTCACATGTCTAGTAATTTCTGATTAGATGTTAAACATTGCAGTGCTGTGTTGTTCAATTTCTGGATTTTGTTGTCACCCTTGAAGGGATATTGAAAATTGTTTTTTAGGTTGTTAGGTTAATTGTGAGTCAAACTGATCCTTTTGTGGCTTGTTTTATAGCTTTGTTATGGTGATATCTCTAGTAGCTTTAAATTTACTGTTATTTTAGCCTCACTACTAAGGTGTGACCTTTCTGGTGTCTCTACCAAATGCCCTGGATATTCAAGCAAACTATGCAGTCTAAAATGTGGGAATTAGAATGATTCCCAGCCCTATGTGAATTCTAGGAATTGCTCAGGTTGCAACTCACTGGTAGTTTCTTACCCAGCCTTGTGGAATTTCATTTTAAGCATGTGTCACATAGTATTCAGCAGCAGACTCAGGGATGCCTATGTGGATTTTTAGAACTTTTTCTCTGCATAGCTATTCTATTCTCTTGTCTTCTGCCTCAATCTCACTAAACATTGTTCTCTGAATTTCCAACAAAGTAAAACCACTGCTATCTGCTTGGGATTTCTCTCTCTTGCTGTGACCCAGGGACACTTTTAGGACTCACATCATTTGTTGTCCTTTTATGGACTACATTTTTATTTTCTTTTCGCCCCACGTACCAGCACTACAGAGGGAAGAGTTCAGGCTTACAAGAACTTTGGATGGTGCTGAAGGGGCTATAGCCTCAGAGGCATCTGTCCAGTCTGCTACATAATGATAGATAATGTTGTTTTTTCCCCCTAGTTTTATTGAGATGTGGTTGACATGTTTAAAATGTAAACTTTGATAAGTTTTGATATATGCATGTACCCATGAAACTACCAACACAATCAAGATAATAAACTCTCCACTAACTGAAAAAGTTTCCTTTTTATACCTTGAAACCCTTCCACACACTCTTCCTCCTACCCAAGACCCTAGGAAACCACTGATATGTTCTATGTCACTACAGAATAGTTTCCAACTTCTAGAACTTTAAATAAATGGGATGATACCATATATACTCTTTTTTTGGCTTGACTTCTTTGATTCAGGCTAATTATTTTTAAAGTCGTCCACATTGGTACATGTTAATAATTAATTAATTTTTATTTCTGAGTAATATTCCATTGTCTACATGCACCAGACTTTGTTTATGCATTCTCATATTAATGGACATTTGGTTGTTTTCAATTCTTGAGTATTGCTAATAAAATCATTATGAACATTCTCATACAAGTCTTTGTGTGGACATGTGCTTTCAGTTTTCTTGGATATATACCTAGGAGTGGAATGCCTTGGTCAGTAGGAAGACTTATGGTGAACTTTTCTAGGAACTGTCAAACAGTGTTTTCAAAGCAGTTGTGACATTTTACACTCCAACCAGCAGCCTTTAAGTGGTCTAAGTTGTTCCACATCCTCACCAAGACTTTATATGGTTAGACTTTTTAACTTTACACATTCTGGTTGGGGTGTAGTGGTATCACACTGTGGTTTTAATTTTCATTTCACTAATGAATAATGATGCTGAACATCTTTTATGTGCTTACCTACCACTTGTATATGTTACGTGATGAAATGTCTGTTTAAATATGTAGGCAATTTTTATTGTGTGGTGTGCTTTCATATTATTGCATTTTGAGAGATTTCTTTTATAGTCTGTATACAAGTCCTTTATCACAGGGGTCTCCAATCCCCAGGCTGTGGACCGGTACCAGTCTGTGGCCTGTTAGGAACTGGGCCACACAGCAGGAAATGAGCAGCTGGTGAGCAAGTGAAGCTTCCTCTGCCACTCCCCATTGCTCGCATTACCGACTGAACAATCCCCCCCAACCCCTACCCCAGTCCGTAGAAAACTTGTCTTCCACGAAACTGGTCTCTGGTGCCAAAAAGGTTGGGAACCACTGCTTTATCAGATGTAAGATTTACAAAATATTTTCTCCCAATATTTGACCTGTATTTTCATTCTTCTAATGAGCTTTGAAGAGTGAGAATCTTAATTCTTATAAAAATCAATATATCATTTTTTCTTTTATGGATTATGCTATTGATGTTATATATTTAGATTTCGTTGAATTTCTCGATCACTGGGTTTATTATAGTTTTCATCATACTTGGATATTTTTCAGCCATAGTTTCTTCAAATATTTTTTTCTGCCCCTCACTTTCTCATCCCGTTTGAGGACTGCAATTACACATATAATAAGCTACTTGAAGTTGTTCCAGAGCTCCCCAATGCTATTTTCATTTTATTCTCCACTCTTTTCTCTTTCTGTTTCATTTTGGATATTTTCTACTACTAGTTATGCAAGTTCGCTAATATTTTCTTCTACAATGTCTAATCTGTTTAATCTTATCAGGATATTTTATCTCAGATATTTTGTTTTACATTTCCAGAATTTCATTTGGAATATTTATATTTTCGTTGTCTCTACTTAACATGCTTGACCTTTCCTTTACGTTCTTAAATATGTGTATAGTAACTCTTTTAATGACTTTGACTCCTATCATGTCTGTCTTTTAAAAAATCTGTTTCTATTGATTGCATTCTTACCTTATTATTTCTTATATTTCCCTGCTTTTTTGCTTGCTGGGTAATTTTTTATTGTGTGCCACATATTGTGAAATTTTACCTTGCTGAGTGCCAGATTTTTTGTATTCCTCTGAATATTCTTGATCTTTATTCTGAGACATAGTTAAGTTATTGAGATTCAGCTTGATTCTTTCAAGCCTTATTTTTAAGTTTGTTAGGTGGGACCAGAATAGCCTTTAGTCTAGGGATACTTTTGCCCCACTAGTGAGGCAATATTCTTCTGAGTACTGTACCAATTCCTTATGAATTACAAGGATTTCTGCTGGCTGGTGGGAACAGGTACTTTTCTTGGCCCTATGCAGTTTTCATCGATTGTTCCCTCTGCTCCTTATGGGTGGCTTTTTTTTGGCCTCAGGTAGATTTTAGCACATGCAGGAACTGATCAATACTTCGCTCAAGACTCAAGAGGAACCCTCTGCAGATATCCAGAGCACTCTCTCAATGCAACCTTTGCCTCTCCATTACTCTATCCTGTGAACTCTAGCCTTTTTCACCAGCTTGGTCACTCCACTCAGCTTTTCAACTCAGAGAGACTGTCAGGTTCCTCTCAGCTTCTGGCCACTGCATTGCAACATGGAACCTCTCTCCAGAAGGTAAGCTGGGGCACTTGTAGGGCTCACCTCATTTATTTCCTTCCTTTCAGGAATCACTGTCCTGTGTTGACTAATGTCTGATGTCCAGAAAATGTTGTTTCATACATTTTGTCCAGAATTTTATTTGTTCCAGGTGGGAAGGTAAATTTGTTCCCTATTTTTCCATTTTCATTTTTCTCAAAGCAGGAGTTCCAATCCTCTGGGTTTTGACATTTCAATATAGAAAAGCATATGTTTCATATATTTTGCCCAGTTTTCTCATTGTTAACTTACAGAGGAATCATGGACAGAAGTGGAAGTCCCCATCAGTGATTTTGAATATGCTTGCAGGATGGGTTATATTTTAAGAGGAGTCATAATTGAATATATAGAATGAGTAGAAAGGTGAAGAAGATAAAAAATAGAAATCAAGTAAATGACTAACAAAGACTACAATTATGATGCAATAGATGATAAATTGTGTTTTAACAAACAACCCAATCAAAAAATGGGCAGAAGACCTAAATAGACACTTTTCCAAAGAAGACATACAGATGGCCAAGAGGCATATGAAAAGATGCTCAACATTACTACTTACGAGAGAAATGCAAATCAAAACTACAATAAGGTATCACCTCACAGTGGTCAGAATGGCCATCATCAAAAAATCTAGAAACAATAAATGCTGGAGAAGGTGTGGAGAAAAGGGAACCCTCTGGCACTGTTGGTGGGAATGTAAAATGATACAGCCACTATGGAGAACAGTATGGAGGTTCCTAAAAAACTAAAAATAGAACTACCATATGACCCAACAATCCCACTACTGGGCATATATGTTGAGAAAACCGTAATTCAAAAAGAGTCATATACCACAATGTTCATTGCAGCACTATTTACAATAGCCAGGACATGGAAGCAACCTAAGTGTCCATCGACAGATGAATGGATAAAGAAGATGTGGCACATATATACAATGGAATATTACGCAGCCATAAAAAGGAATGGAATTGGGTCATTTGTAGAGACATGGATGGACCTAGAGACTGTCATACAGAGTGAAGTAAGTCAGAAAGATAAAAACAAATATCGTATATTAACGTAAATATGTGGAATCTAGAAAAATGTTACAGATAAACCTGTTAGCAAGGCAGAAATAGAGATACAGACGTAGAGAACAAATGTATGGACACCAAGGGGGGAAAGGAAGGGTGGGATGAATTGGAAGATTGGGATTGACATATATACACTAATATGTATAAAATAGATAACTAATGAGAAACTGCTGTATAGCACAGGGAACTCTACTTAGTGCTCTGTGGTGGCCTAAATGCGAAGGAAATCCACAAAAGAGGGGATATATGTATACATATGGCTGATTCACTTTGCCCTATGGTAGAAACTAACACAACAGTGTAAAACAACTATACCCCAATAAAAATAAAATAAAAATTTTAAAAAAGATTATAAATTGTGTTTTGGATATGTATAACTTGTGGTATCAATGAGACATCCAGAAAGATATCAATCAGGAAATTGGAAATACAGGACTGGAATTTGGGAGAAAGGTCAGAGCCATATTGCCAAGGAAGAAAGAGAGAAGAAAGAAAATAATGTTGGAAAATAGCTCGGGGTCTTATTCATATTTATAATTGCAACACTTAGCATAATGCCTCGCATCTGTAATTGCTCAGTATATGAATGCTGACTAAATGAATGAAAAAAATTAGAGCTACATTTAATATAAAGAATAAGAAAAAAAGTCAGACAAAAGATGATTAGAGAGGCAAGAGTTTCCTTGATACTAAATTCTAAGTCCTGCAAAATTTGACTTGTGAGCAGTTTTGAAAAAAAACTATATTTTAAAAAAATAATGAAAAGCTGAGGAGACAAAAGTAGTATTTTTGTAGTCATCTGTAGTTTCTATATGCCATCTACAAAATAAATGGCATGATATACACTTCTCTGTGTAGTCATTACCTGGCCCTTATTGCCAATCAGATCAAGCTGCCTCATTATTGCATTCCTTTTCAGGTTTATAAATGGAAGGCTTAAAATATCTATAGAATCAAACGTAATTGGTACTGCACTGTGTGCTTTTAACTCTCTCATTTTTTTTCATCAGTGAAGTCACCCATGACTTTAGAAGAGTGTTTTCCAACGAAGAATCAGTTTCCAAATGAAAACTTTGCTTTGCTGTTATATTGGCTGTGTGAATTACATTATTCCGATTTTGCTACTGAAATATAAGTGGCTTTTGTTTAAATAAAGAAATGTATTAATCCAGAAAATATAATAAATTGTAATCTTATTTTTTTAGGAAAAAGTTAATTGCATTTCCAGGCTACCAATATAATTTATTTTCATCAGATTTTATTTAGCATAGCATCACTCATCTGATCCTGCAAACTGTATCCTCCTTAGAAGGCATTTATATATTTCACAAAAGTTAAAAGCAGTTCTATAACATAACATAAATAAAACCTCCCTTTGGAGGTTTTTATATCCAAAAAAATATTTTAAATTTCTTAAATTGAAACTTTAAAATTATACTTAAATTTAGCCTTCTCATTATGGGTTGGGCAAATGTATCAAATATAGAATTACAATAACAAGACTACTATCTTTTTACATGTGTAGACTTTTATCTATTTGTGATTTTAAAAATTAGCCATTCTAAACTTTTGGGTTTCATTAAATCATTTTGTGATCAAGATATATTTTGTAATAGGAAATATATTTGATAGATGAAGTTAAAGCACATTAAAACCTCAGACTTAATTTTATGAAAAATAAGAGTAGCTGGTTTGCTTGTCCTCTGCCTTTTCTAAAACTCTGCTTCTCGGTGAAACAATAATCATCTTACTTTAAAACCATTTTGACCATGTCATTTCCCTTTTCAAAAGCCTGTAGTTCCTTACCACTGGTTTTTGTAAAATTTCTCTTATCAGGTATCTGTGGCCTCCATCAGTTCTCACTTTCCCATCTCATTATGCTACAATTCACCAACTTTATTTTTAGATACTCTCTACCATGATCTGCTCTCCAGCCAAGAAAAGTAACTTCTCATCCCTACTGAAACTTTCTTACTCCTTATATCTGCCTCCACAGGTTACACTTAATTGTTCAATGACTATTCTCCCTAGCCATATTTATACTTGATTTCTTTTAAAATCTTGATTTAAAAAATATTCTATTGCAGAATTCTTCCTTAATTAGCACAAATCATATGTATACATTTTGTATCCCTCTACCATTGATTCATACAGCTTGCTCTACATAATCAATACTTATTTATACATTTATATTATACATTATGATTGACATTTTCACAGTTGTCTATTTTGGTAACTCATTATGAACTGATTTCACTCTGGTTTGTATGTCTCTCTATGGAATTCTAAGAAACATTAATCTAGCAAAGCCATCTCTGAGACAATATTATGTCAGAGAGAGAGCACTGGCCCTGGCCTGGAGTCATAGCCCAGGTTCCAGTCCTAGTTTATAACACTTACTATTGGTTTGACCTTTGGTAATTCACCTAACATTTCTGAGCCTCCATTAGCTAATTACTCCATATATAAAATGGGGTCATAGCAGTAGCTGCTTCCTAACTTTAATCTGAAGATTAAATTAAATAAGCATATAGTAAGCACTCAGTAATTGAAGGTTTATCGGCATTAGTATGGCCCATTCTATCAAATTAATAGTGACCTCAAAGGATTTGTTTCTCACCAACAGCTTCCATAATCTTGTTGCCCTTTGCACATTTGCTCTACTGCATGTGTACTCTATTAGCTGAATCTTGTTAGTGGGCCAATCTAGCAGTTGTTTACATTGTCCCATTTCCTCTATCCTTCTGAAATCAGTTCTGCATTCCTAGGGATTTGGTGAGAGGTCATTTGTCCCATGTGGCCTCACCCACTTTGATGCTTGTAGGCAGGCATATTCAGAAAGTTAGTCTAGATTTCATAAAGTCTGAATAAAGTTAGAAAGTGGTAAGTACCTTAAGGATGGTACAGAGAAAATTATATAGGAGTTCAGAAAGTTAGCACTTAAAAGTCAACTACAAAGAACTTGCAGTCTTATATATTAATTTACTTATTATTAATATTCTACCTTATTTCTGAGAAGATATCTGGTAGGCAAAATATGTGAATAAACAATTAAAAATTGGACATTTAAGTAATGCTTACATTAATAACTTTAGCTAAAAACCTTACTAAGGCAATTAAAAACAGAGACAGCACTCATATATTGCTGACTGGAGTATAAAACAGTTACACGATCACTTTGGGAAGTTATTTGACAATCTCATAAGTTAAGAATATATCTACTCCATGACCCAGCAATTCACTACTAGGTATATACTGAAGAAAGATGAAAATGAGTACATGTGTCTAAGGAAAGATTTCTACAAGCATGCTCTTAGCAACTTTATTGATAATAGTCAAAACAACTAATAAACACTAAAAGCACCCCAAATATCCACGAAGCTGGAATAGATAAACAAATTGTGGTATAGTCACAAAATGGAATACTATCCATCAATAAAAAGTACAAGCTACTGATATATGGAACATCGTGGATGAAACTAAAAAAAATAGTATGTCAAACAAAAAAAGAAGCCAGGTACAAAAGAGTATATGTTATATGATTCAAATTATATGAGGTCTGGAATAAACAAGGACTAATTATGGTATCAGAAATCAGAATAGTGGTTAACATTGGAGGAGTATTTACTGGGAGAGATCTTGTCTGGAAAGCAGCATCTCTGGGGGTGATGAAAATGCAATATTGCTCTAGATAAGATTACAAGAGTATCCATACATAGACAGAATTTCTTCACAAAGTATGCATTGTGCTATATATAAATTCTACTTCAATAGAAAATGCAAAAGTACAAAGCAACAAGGAGGCAGATGTCTAGTAAAATATTAAAGGATGACTTCTACAATGTGTAAGTAATGTTTACGTGTGGGGAGGTGGGAGAATATAAATATAAATATATATATATTTGTTTTTCATTATTCCTTTCCTCTAATATATGCTGTTATGAGCTTTACTTTTTTAATTATTATTTTTCATTTCTAAAATATATCAAAATTATGCTGCACTTTCACTGTTGGTATGGGGCTCCTGATACCTCAGGACAAATGTTTACAACTCTTTTAAAATAAAAGTTATTATTGGCTTGGCCGACTGCAAAATATTTCTCTAAGGATCACTCAGTAGGAGGATAGTTGATTATTAGTCTAGTTTAATAAC
Source organism: Hyperoodon ampullatus (assembly GCF_949752795.1). Classification (NCBI taxonomy): domain Eukaryota; kingdom Metazoa; phylum Chordata; class Mammalia; order Artiodactyla; family Ziphiidae; genus Hyperoodon; species Hyperoodon ampullatus. Next base: position 108,653,019 of record NC_136913.1, on the reverse strand, counting down.
TTGATCTCATAAATTCTGAAGCCTGTAGCATCATGGAGGACTATTTTTTTGGATGCATACTTGACCATATTGTATATTTTTAAAGATTCTTTTACAAGTGTTCATAACCTAAGGCTAATGTTGTATTTTAGTATTTTAAAGCAAACTAGCAAATGCCATAGTGCTGACAAAGTAATAGGCTCTGACTTATTTGAAGTGAGAGCTCTCTCTTGCCTGTTCCATCCATCCTCCAATCAGTTTCTAAGCTTTATGAAGAAGTTCTTAAAACTGGTATGAGAAGCATCCAACCTTGTGAATATGAAGGGAGGTAAAACATAAAACAAGCTGTGCAAAGCTACTCTGCATGAAAATGCTCTTCTACTAGTGTGCCTTTGTTCGAATAAATTTTAACTGAATTAAATGAACACTGATGTGTCAAAATAATTAATAACGACTAACAATTGTATAGCACTCTCTAATCTACAGAGTGCTTTTGCAGGTTTTGTCTCATTTGGTAGCCTATTATATTTGGACAGGAACACTTAATGGAATGTTTTGCTTATAGAGTGTTCCCATACACCACAGTCTTGACTAGAACCATTATGGATATGGCGATCTGGACTCTAATTCTGAATATACGAATGTCTCTTTCATTTTGGCTTTGTGGAGAATTGAGTAGTTTACATAAGTGGATTTTCCAGATAAATACAACTTAGCATTAAAAGCACCAAGATGATTAATTATAACCACTTTTAAGAGGAATCACTATAAAATCTATATAACTTTTTATCTCCTTTTTACAAGTCACGTTTGACATGTATTTTAGTTGTAAAGAAATACAGGACCACATTATAATATTTGGAAAATACAGAAATGTGTGAAGAAGAAAACAAAAAAAATTCCATATTCCTACAGTGTTTATTCAAAGATAAACACTGTTAATATTTCAGTATGATTTCAGCCTTTCTACAGTGAAATATATTTCTATGTGTATAAATATAGTTACATATTAATCTTACACTTTACATACTGTTTTATCTTGCTTTTATTATTTATTTATTTATTTATTTATTTATTTTTGCGGTATGCGGGCCTCTCACTGTTGTGGCCTCTCCCCGCTGCGGACACAGGCTCCGGACGCGCAGGCTCAGCGGCCATGGCTCACGGGCCCAGTCGCTCCGCGGCACGTGGGATCCTCCCGGACCAGGGCACGAACCCGCATCCCCTGCATCGGCAGGCGGACTCTCAACCACTGCGCCACCACGGAAGCCCTTATCTTGCTTTTAAAATCAGTATTATATCATGATTATATTTTTCATATCACTTCATGTCTAGACATACAAATTACTAGTCATATTTTCTATATCCTTTTTATCTACCTTTTAAGGTAACTGCTAAGTAATTGTATTATAATTTAATTAAATAAATATTTAATTAGTTTCATGATTATATTTACATTAAAAATTAAGGATGCTTAAATTATAAATAACAGACTTCAATCTATTCTCATAAATCTATATATCATACTACATAATTTATAAAGAATTGAACAACCATTCAGTGAATAAAGTATCTATGCTATGTAGTTGGAGAAAATCTTTTTATATAGTTATTCTGTGATTATTTGTAGCTGTCTAAAATATGATCTCAATCTTGGGAATCTGTGAAAGATTTAAAATAGACACTGTGTAGAAGGTTCTTAATAGGGTTAAATTTAAATGCAGCATTCTCTATGTTTCTTAGTATGCTTCCTTACTTTGAAATATAAAATACTAACAATAAACACAATAACAGTGAAGCAATAATTAACCTGAAGCTTCAAAATATATATGCACTACTAAGTATAAAGTTGTATGATACTGTAAATAGGATAAAAAGGCCTTCAAAATTTCACAAAAAAGGAACACATCTCTGTATTATCGAATCAGAAAACTTCAAGGTGCCTCCCTCCTTGAGATCCTAGGAAACACAACATTAAAATGGGGGTGACATCTGCGTTTATATTGAGTGATAGGTACAAAGATAGCTACCTACACAAATATACTTTATATGGTTCCTTCTCGACATTGAGAATGACAGATGACAAATATAAACCCTTAGGGCTTTATTTATAAAGTCACATCTGTACATTCACATTGGCTCTGTTTATGAGAAGAGACAGACTGGCTAAAAATAGTCAGGTATGATAACCCAATGAAGTGCTCAGAGAATGTTGTAAAACACATAGTCAACTATAAACCAATTGGCCCTGTATTAGGGCCAATTATTCAGAAAACTCTAATATAAATTTTCCTTAAAATCACACTAAACCACAATTTTGTCTCTTCTTTGAATTTTAATGTGGGTACAGTAATTCTACAAGCCCCATGAGGACAGGACCCGTGAGCATTTTGTTCTCTCTTGTATTCCTAGCACCAAGTATAGTGTCCCACATTCAGTAGGTGCTCAATAAATACTTTCATTGAATAAAAAAATATAGATTGGTTATAAAGTACTTGGAAATTAGAAATAGGACATCCTGGGGAGATTAAAGGTTGCAGCTACATATATGATAATATTCATATGTAGGTATATGGATATTTACGTTATAAAGTAATTTAAAAACATAAAAGTCTCAATAAAGTTTTAATCAATACTTTCTTTTCCCTCAGAAAAACGTATCATTTAAAAAATATTTTCATCCCCTTAGTGCGAAGATCTGAGTTAAGAAATTTTAAGAAAACAATATGATTTAACTAGTTAATAATAGTGTTTAATATTGCCAAGAGATGTAGCAAAACTTTCAGGCATTATGTAAGGAGGTACAGGACAGGGGTTAACTATATGCAGATATTATGGCAGGCAGGCTAGGCCTGTCTAAAACGCTGCCTTTAAATTTTTACTGTTTTTTTCTTGTTCATCTCTGGTACTCACAAGCTAATGTTTTCTATTTTTAGGAATCATCTTCAATGTAGCGTCTTTGAGAGTTCTGGCTGTGGTAGATGGGACCTAAGACAGTGAGAGATATTTGCTGGTGTTGGTCATTTTAGGTTGAATATATAGAATATGATCTATATACATTACACTGAATATTTTCTTTGCTCAAATAAAAGGGAAAATATTAAAAATTTTAAACAAAATAGTGGAGTGTTCTGTCTACGCATATCTATATACAGTTGCATGTGTCTTTGTGTAGGTCTTAGACATGTATATTCATTTTACTTGTACTGGAGACTGTTTAGCATGCAGTTCATTAAAATATGTCATCATTTTCCCAATGATTTTATAAAAATACCAAACTGCCATTTTACACATCAGGAAAATTTTCCTCTGCTACAATATAAAAGCAAAAGTTTGTACATCACTTTCATCTTAATGAGTTTTGTGGTAGTAGGTGATTTATGCTTCTTTTATCTTTTTATTCAGTGAATGCTAGCATAACAGGATGACAGTTTGTTCATCATAGCTTCATTGAATTGATTTTCATGATGTTTAAATAATGAATGCTATTTTTTAATAAATGTGTGTTTCAAAATAACGTTTTGGTATATTTTCTCATTTTAAAATGTGTGTGTGTGTCTGTGTGTGCGTGTGTGTTTTGATTTGAAGATTTTCTGCTGCTATCTTTGATACAGCTGTTAATGATCTCTCATTCAATTCAATGGTTCTTTTATACCCCACCCATCAGAAAATGAAGGAATGCAAATTTTAAATTGAGCTAGAGATACCAATGCCCAAGAAACAGGCATTTCAATATATAAAGGGTTTTATGGTTTTGATGGGGTATCATTATATTTTGTTGCCTAACGGCCATTTAAACACCAGAACTCAATATGAAAAATAAAAGGAAGCTCATTTGCACTGTAGGGGGCTCTCTCCTCAGTGTCCAAGTTACTCTCTAGGAGTTAGTCACTTAGGTAAGGTCAGTAAGTTTTTTAGTGTTGAGCCTCCCTAAAAACCAACCAAGTGGTAACTGAGTGACTTTAAGTGTATTAAAATTAACATAATGCATCGGGGTTCACAGCTTTAGTTAATTCCTACAGCAATCGTGTGAGATATGTTTTTATCCCCATTTTGCAGATGAATAATCTAAAACTCAGAAAGACTAAAAACATTGCCCAAGGTCCTAGAGCTAGTAAGAGAGAGCTGAGATTCCATCATTGCTCTCCTACCTCAAAGCCTGTGTTTCCTTTTCTACTCTGTTCTGTCTCCCAGTAATGTTAACACTGTATTTAGAAGGCTAAATTTTAACTTAAAGCTTTTAAATGTATACCCCTTTCAAAACTGCTCTCATGTTTACTCAGAAAAGTCACTGAATGTAAATGAATATTTGCCTCCCATTCGGTTGGTATTCCCTAGAAAAAATCCCGACCATCTTATTCTACAGTGAAACACTCCACTGCTATTTTGAGAAAATACTTATTGCGTTGAATAGTTGGAATGCTTCACAGGGTAAAATACCAGTTCTTTTTGCTCCAGCTCTAGCTAGATTTGAAATGTCAGTTTGAGTCATTTCTCTATATTCTGAAGGAATGTGAGACAGTAGGGATTATTTGGAGATGCTAGACACATACAATGTGGCATCCAGACCAAGGGGAGTGATAGGTCATTGCCTGGCAGATGGCATAATGAGCTGGAGAGGCTAATGGCAGATGGACTTGATGATTTGGGCAAAGCAAAAGAGCGTTTGGCTACTAACACAAAGTACAAGGAAAGCACTGAAGGAGTCTACTCCGATCTGATGATGATGCCAACTTGGATTTAGCAGATGATATGGTGAGAATGAGGCATATGGAAGACAAAGTGGTATTTTTTTCTAGGTATGGTAAGGAAAAGGCAGCTAATGTAAGCAAAGTGTTGAGGTTTTTGGTTAACTAAACTCATGTGTGTAGGGATATATTTTTAATATACTCAGCAATACTTTCATATTGTCAAGGTAAAGTATGAATTTATAAATTGTTCGTTAATACTATAAGGTTAAACTTTAAATCTTATCACAGCCTTCATGAGTTAAGCAAATTAACTCCAATTATATATTTTATATTTTGTTAGAAAAATGAGATACTCATACCACTTGAAACAACTGTAGTAAGTAGATTTTCTAAGCTATATTTTTCCTCTGAAACTACTTGAAAGGAGACACTATTTTTTCATTTATTGATCAAGGTAGCTTTTTGTGAGTGTAATGTCCTATCCATCTAAAAAGATGAAACTATTAAACAACCAATAACAGAGCTTTGAGATGTTTCCCCCAGTAGTGATGATTAATTTCCACCAATTCTGCCAAATTCTTTTATCCATCTGTAACACATACTATGTTGAATAATTGATTGGCAATTTCTGGTTAAAATGTATCTGAACTTTAGCCCCTGCTGAAGTCTCTCCCAACTTCCTATGGAAATATTATGAATCCATAGAAAACGATGAGAACACACAGATCGAAAGATTAAAACAAACAAAACAAAACAAAAAAGCCAGTATCTGGGTTAATGAGACCAGACTAAATTATGAGCAAAAGTTTGCCTCATGAAAGTAAGAGGGGTAGGGGTAAGATGCGTGAGGTTTTGCAATTCTACACTATGGCCGATGGCCCAGAGTCCCAGGATCTATACTAACCAGAACTCTGGACAACCATATCTCTACTGTGAAGTTGCTACTTTATGAGGCAAAAAGAGTATGCCTACCCTCATCCATTTTTCTATGTTCATTGAAAGACAGCAGCTCCCAGAACTGATAGTAGTATATTTTATCCTGGGAACATGTAAGACTCACAAATAAACTGCGATAACTGGAGACTAAAAATTGTAAATGTTTATTGTACATTATGGAACAAGGTTAAGGGTAGGAAAAAAGTTACTGAAGTAAAGCAAAGCTATGTTAAGCACATGGTAGCTAAAAACTGGAAATAGGACTTAAATTTGTGGGCATTAACCTATCCTCTAACTATGGACCAAAAAAAGCTATTCAACCATTCTCTGAGTTGGGAAAGACTGGGACCAAAGGCAAACAACTCGCTGGTTCTGTTGCCAAATATTTTGTCTGAAGAGAACTTGCCTCATTTGAAAATGAGTAAAGAGAAAAAACTCACCACATTGGTTATGAAAAAAATCACACAGGACTGGGGAAATGGAACATAAATTTCAAAAGAAGAGAAAATGAGTCCCTACAAGATCCAGAAGAAAATGTCTTAAAACTCTTTGCCATCCTAAACACGTTGGGAGAAAAAACATGTCTTGGAGATACAAAAGCACAAAGTCATAGGGACAACATTCTGAGATGTGCAGGCAACAAAAATAGGTGAAAAGGGATATGGGCAAGATAAGTAAGGGTTTCAATGTAACTAAAAATGCAATAGAAGATTAGGAAATTAAATGCATATTGGAGTTACTAAAAAGAAGAAATATACTGCAGAATATCAAATTAGTAATGCAGAATAAAAACTTAGGAAGCTTTACTGGAGTCCTGAGAAAAGGAAAAAGGGAGGAAAATGATAGGGAAAATGAGAGCTATGGAGGAAAGAAAATGGAGATCTAGCCTATGAATAATTGATGTATCTGAGGAACAAATGTTACAGAAGTTATTAAAAATATAGTGGAAGACAACTTTTATGAATTCAAAAAATACCCATGTATGTACTTTGAAAGGGCTTACTAAATTTCTAGAAAAAATAATGAACGGAAACTCATATCTAAATGTATTCTGGTTAATTTCTTACATTATAAGGATATATTTTAAAATCCTGCAGGCATCTGAGAAGGGGAAAATATAATAAAGATAATCTAGAAAAAAGAAAGCTGGCTCTGGATTTATCTGTGACATCTTAGTCCTGAAGGCAATGTAACAACATCTAAAGAGGCAAAATCTAGAGGTGGCAAAAGGATTTGACATCTTTTATATTCAGCCATGATGACTTCCATGTGTGAAGGCAATAGAAGTAAATCTTCAGATGCAAAAGGATTCAGATACTATACCACCCATTTAGACTTTTCAAAGAATTTACTTTAGGCTTTATTACAGCCAATTATGATATATATATATATTTATCACTCTGAACATCACGTTGAAGAATCATGGTGAGACTATATGTTTTCAGGTGGATTCTGTAACCTGTCTTCAGATGCTATTCTTCTTTTATTTCCACTTCTTTTTAGTACCAAGAAATGTGTTTTCCAAGCCGTGTCTTTTATCTCAGAGTTCAGATGGAATCTTGTCATGTTTAATGACAACTTACAACAATTATTGGTGGTGTACCATTCCAGCACTTGTTAGCAATAGGTAAACAATTTACATAATCACTGTACCAGAACATTGTGCCAGGAGAATTACTGAATAATTTTTACTCTCTACAAAATCATACCTACTTAAAGGAATACAACAGACTTATTCATTATAAAGAAACTTGAGTAACAATTTACTGCATCTTTAAAATGCATTGACTATCTTGACTAATTGCTACTATAGATTGATGCTTTGTGATTTACCACATGTAAACTCAGGTGTGATCATGATAATGCATTGAGTAATTACTAAGGTTATGGGGGTGGTTTGAGAATTTTGAGATGCATCTTATTCACTAAAACATCTCATTTGCACTAGAATGTGGAATCTTGTGTAAAAAAAGAGAAAAGAAAAACAGTAAATGCAGAATCTTCCACCTTAACTTTGACCAACACCCTTAATTACACTAAGATCAATATTGATGACTCAGATATACAGCATTATTCATTTATTCAGTTAACAAATATTTATTGAAGTACTCCTGTGTACAAAGGATTTTACTGGAACCTAGATACACATCTGTGATAACCTTGCCTGGCGATCACCTCTTTTCCACTTTCTCACGCTTAGTAAACCTTTTCTTCAAAAACATTGAAATATTCAGACCACCGTCATACTACTTTAACGATCTCCTGGATTTAAATCACTCCATACCCGTGCCACAGCACAAAGCCAATCATTCCAACTCCACTCTTACCATTGTCCTCAATTCCCTGATCATTTTTATTTTTGCTGATAATCTCTGACTTGTATAATAGACTTTATGATATATGAAGGGAAGATTTTTGATCAGAAAATACTGACAAGGCAAATATTTATCTTAGTAAAACAAAATAATACAAACATAAAACCTATTACCCAGTGCTACATGTACTTCAGGAGTTGGAACTAATTTTACCAATATTATGTGAAAATAAGGAAGAACCTAAAATTGGGACATAAGAAAATGTTCTACCATTCTCCCAACTGACATTTCCCACTGGAACTTTGGAATTCAGGTCTTTGGTAGATTAGGTTGAATTCAATCTTTGTAAACATGTGTGTAGCTTTGGGGTTGAAAATCTAAAGATTATCTTGAAAGGAGATGTGCCTTGTCTAGATCATTCTTGCAAACGCTATGCAGTGATTTTTATATATGAGTTTACTCACGGTTACCAATTATATGTGAAGGCAAGTTGTACATAACCCTCCCATAAGTGTAACTTTGAGGACGATGAATTTAGATCTCACTTTACTTCAAGAAAATAAGTCTCCTACTCAGCATCACATACTATGGATAGAGGGTCAAGTGAGGATGAAGGAAAGCTATGAAAGCTATATATAGGTTATATTTTTTTAATGGATTCTCATGGACACCCTGCAGAAAGTTGGGAGGTATAGAAAGAAGAATTGACTTAAATAGCTTACTGAAAGTTCAGGCCATATTACTCTTTGTCCATCTTCTTCTTACCATCCCATTTCTCATTGTTTTATCATAAATAAATTTCCAATATATTTGTATTAGGGTGTTTTTCTTTAAAAAGTTCCTGTGGGAAGTTGTATGCCATAATGTATAACAGAACAAGAGTCTGAAACCAAGTTACTTGGGTTTGAATCCTGACTAAGCCATTCCCTAGGTATGTGACTGGTACTTCAGTTTTTCAGTTTCCTCATCTATAAAATAAAGGAAAACGTTATACCCATAAAAAATTCCTATGAGGCATATGGAATAATATTAGTACCTGACTCAGTGTGGTTTTAAGAATTCAATTATATTTATCTGTATATAGGCAGAGTCTGAATGCCATAGATAGATAGATAGATAGATAGATGATAGATAGATACTTGCTTTTACCTATGTTAATCTTCTTTAATCCTCACAACAACTTTATGAGGTAGGTATTCTAATTATTGTCCTTATTTTGTAGATGACTAAATGGAGCCATTGAAAGGTTAAATAACTTGCTCAAGATAACACAGCCAATGAGTGGGAGAGCTGAGTTTTGATTTAATACAGTCTAGCTTCTGAGTCTGTCTTCTCGACCACATTATCTCTTTCAACCCTATAATGAGCAAAATTTATTCCAGGGGCATTTATTAATATCCAGGGCTAAAAACTCAATTGCTAGTACTTCAGCACTTAGTTTTCTTGATGTTTAAAGATAGGCTTGCTCTTCTGCTTTTAACAAGAAATCCTTTAGTTATCTGTATCCTTTCATTAGTCAACTAAAGGTGAAATAGAATAAAATAGCAAAAATCATGACTGCATTTACAGGTGGCGCTAAAATTCATAAATTATCCACATCTCCATACTCCAATTTCCATGTCACTTACATGAGAAATTACTGATACGATTCAGAGCATCATTTGATGACTGATTTTTAACTTCTCTTGCACTGCCATTAAGAAATAGGAATATTTAAATGTGCAGGTAGTTGTCTCTGCCGTTCACATATTGGCCTTTAGAACTTATTACCAATAGCTTCAGGCATTTAATAATGTATTTTATAGCAAGATAATATTAGTGGGGTCTTTCCTATGCCAACATTTTCCCCAAAGAATTCTTAAACCCAAACTGCATCTCTACATTGGAACTAACTCTCAGAATATTTAATGATGAAATGAGCTGTAATAGGTAAAATAAGAATATAGTAGGTGAAGAGCCAAGTGAATAAGTACATGTTATATCTATCACCAACCCATATTTTTAAAATGCTTAACAGCAAGACAACTCTCACTCTGATAATCAGTGACTACATCTCTATGTTAAAGTCCATGATTTTTAATAACATTGTCACATGAAATCGTATATCTATATTGAATATCCTGAGAATAAATTAATAAGGCGCTACTGAACTTGGTTTTCAGAAGCTGTTAAAGTGAATAATGGATATTACTATTAAGATATTTCTGTCACTATTATAAAATATTTATATGTATATGTACATCCAGATTAAATATTGTTTTAATAAAATAACCCCTGATTGCAAAATATTTCTTCAAATGTTTAAAAAGAACTTTATACCTCACAACACCCACCCCTATACACTTTGATCCAACCACAAAAGTGCTTACCAAAGCCTTGCCTTGGACTAAAAGACCCCACATATATTTGCCTGAATCCTTCATTAATCTTTAAATTCTTAGAAGATAGGGACTATGCTTAACCCGATGCACATCAAAATAGTTAACACATAGTAGTTGCTCAAAATATTCCTTAAATAAATGAAAGAGCCGTTAAATGAAAAATTAAAAATTTGATTAGCATACAGATAAAAACTGAGGACAAGGGAAGAAATTATGTTTTCCAGAAATGACTGTCAAAATGAGAATATAAAAATGGACATGCATAGAGCTCAAGGAAGCCCAAAATTAAATGAAAGGGTAAGCGATCGGAACAAATAAAGGATGTTCAAAGAGGTAGAAGAAAAAAGAGAGAGTAGTTATAAAACAAGGGAAAAGAAACATCCTAGGAGTTGGGACTTACTGACAATGGCAAATGTTGTGGAGAAACTAAGCAGTTTGAATACTGAAATTAACTATGATTATTAAATCATTCTTAGATATGGAATTTTATGTATAGTGTGGTAGTGTCAATTCAAGCAATGTTAAAAATTTAGAACAAATAATTTGAATTAAAGTTACTCCACACATGGTAAATCACCAAAGCTGGTCCATGTTGTACACTACAGAAGCAATATGAGACTTAAGGTAAAGGTGTTTATTAAAAACAAGATATTTAGTTTTCTTTTTGCATTTTAAGAGAATGTTGGAATAGGAGACACAAATTAACAATGTTTATTGCTGAATATACAATTTCAATCAGAATTTAAAAGGCTTAAAACATCTAAATGGAAGTAAAATGAAAAAATACAGGAACTTTAATTAGAATAAAAGTAAAAATGTTCTTTTAGCATTTATCTCAGATACAGTTATTATTTTTACAGTGCAAATGAATTCAAATTTTATACTTTTAAGCTGATTAAATAGATCCTCCTCATTCAATTTCATGAAACTGCCCAATCCACAGAGAATTTGGGTATTAAAATTTACTGTACATGACAACTAGACTCATTCTCAGAATGCAGTCTACCACCTCTATGTGATTAGCTTTCCTATTATAAGCTCTGAAAAGGTTAATGAAAACCTTTGCCAAGCAGCTCAGGTTTTATAATTGGGTGTAATAAGTAGATATGGCAATGGAGTTCTTCGTTAATGTAATTGTAATGCAGATCCACAATGTGTTATAAAAACAACACAGTGAGGAATCTAAAGAGAAATAAAGACACACACACTTGTTGCTTGTAAATATGATCGAGAAGCACATTGTATGTTTCTATTTGTCTATTAACTGCAAAATATACCTCAGAAACAACTATTTATTCTTTTAAACTATAAGCAAAGTTAGAATGGCCTGGTGACTTGAATTCTGATCTCTCTCTCCCAGCCCCCTGATGAGAAAGACAGAGAGAGAGAGAAGAGAGAGATAGAGAGAGAGAGGAGAAGGAAGGCTAGGGGAGGGAAAAAAAGAGAGAGAAGAGAGAAATGAGGTATGAGAATATTTGCTCTTCTTTGTTACCTGTGTTTCCTCTCCGCTCACCATGAAAACAACATACTTCAAGTATTAATATCTAAAGTTTACTTCCCCCAGGACAACTGTAATGAACGCCACCCTACACAATTATCACTTGCTTCCTGATCCTTAACTTGTACTTTATTCATAAAAGCTGTTACCTGTACATTTATCTATAGCATAGTGGTTAAGAGCGCAAACTCTGGAGACAAGCCTGCCTACATTCAAATCTCAATTCTGGTTAACTCTTAGCTGTGTGCTCTTGAGAAAGGAATTTAAAATATACCTAAAGCAGTGTACTTCCTGCACTATACCCTGACTAATATTGATATACAAGGTGTTTTCCAGCTTGGCTCAGGCTTTCCTTCCAAGCCTCATCTTCTATGACTTCTCCCTAATGTGATATGCTCTGCCCTAGCACATGTTCTTAAACACATTGTCCATCTGAATGCCTGTGTCTCAGCTTGTACTATTCCTTTTGCCTGTAAAACTTCATACCGTAGGAGAAGCTACTACATTTTATCATTCAAATGCCGCCTCCTCTTTGAAGCCCTCCCTAAATACAGTGAAGCCTTTCCTCATCTGTGATTCTATAGCATTTACAATTCTTCCCCTTAAATGAAAATCTGCTTTCAAAGTTTATTGGTGAGGTGTGAGGGAAAAGAACAGTGGAGTAAGGTAGTTTTCAATGCTATTTATGTTCTAGAGTAATCTAAAAATTTTAATAATGTAACTTGAAAAGATTTTCTTGGTTAAAAAAAAGTGAAACATCAGGATTGTTCTATGGTTTTTCAGAAATTACATGATAGTTGTATCGGAAATAAAAAACAACTACTAAAAAAATTCTGAACTCTAGCCATATATTCTCCTGGTTCTTTTTAACTCACTAAGCCAGATCTCTTTTCAGAAGGTCTGCCTTCTCAATAGGACTTTTCTCTAATTGTCTCCTTGTTTGTGAATGCAATGGGAATTTTAGGCAATTTAAGATGTACCTACTCAGGCTTTTATAGACTTTAAAAAATGATGCTTATTCTGAACAGTATTACCAATTTGTGTGTTAACTTGCATTTAACAAAATATCAAACAGGCATTGAGGAAAGCCACTGGTGAGTATTTCAAATAATCTTGGGTAAAGAGCATATCAACTCCAACTAGCCATACAGATGAAGGTAAAAAAATGTCTAAGTTAATTATTTCCATACATCCCTTAAACCAGAAATTTAAAACCCATATAAGCCCAAATAAATTAGTATTACCTTTCTGTTACTATTTCCAGAAATGCTTAAATACTTAATATTTACAACATATAATGAAAATGTGGGGAAACTGAAAGAAAGCCATGGTAGGGAATAAGCACATGTGAAGGAGATGTGTAAAGGCAGAGAGAGGAAAGAAAATAGGCAGAAAAGAAAAGGTAGTAGCAATTAATGTCTCTTAATTGTGACTCTTGGCTCTCTAAGGAATTTTTGATTCTGTGTAACAATTCGATGTCTCATATTGGAGCTGTTTGATAGGCACTCAGGAGTTCCCTCCTGCCCACCAAGGGAGAGAAAACATACTTTTAAGTGTCATTAGCTACCTTTTATGTCAGGAGATTCTTTCTATTTTCGTAGACTTTTGGGGTTCTTGGGTGATTTTTAAAAAATGAAGGCAAGTTGTTTGGAAGCTATTATAATTTTTGTTCAGCCAAAGAAATACAGTGTCAGGCAATATAGGAACTTAAGTCTGTTTCTGAACTGTACATCTATATTCTCTTGATGAATTCTTGTATTTATCTGATAAAATGTTGAGCATTAAAAATCTGGGCTTATCTAAAACAGCTTCATGCATGGAGCCCTCTCCTGTCTGAAAGAATACCATTTAGAGAAAAAATGAAAAGCATTTTATCATTGAGGCTATAGTATTGATTATTTCTTTCTAGAATAACCATGACTGCATACCTCTGATGTTTACATGTGATGCTCAAAATAATTTCATAATTTCCTCATGATAAATTAAGTTATACTGCAGTAATAAACAACTTCAAAATGTCAGTAGTTTAGAACACCAGAGATGTATTTCTCACACATAATACCGGTCTATTAACAGTTGTCTGGGGGCTGTGCTCCGAATCACCTTACTCTGAAACCCAGGCAGATAGAACCACCACCAGCTTGAACAGTTTCAGTCACTGTGACAAAGAAAAAAGGAAGCTCTGGAGGTTTTTCATATCAAATTAAATGCTCTGCATTGGCAAGTAAATGGCTCACAACTCAAGCCAGAACTAGTTATAGCTCCATCCAACCACAAGGAAGTGGTACAGAAAATGCAATCCTGCCTTGTGCCACTAAGGAGAGGAGAATGGGAATATTGGTGAAAGTATTAATGATTTCCACACACAATTCCAAATGAAGTCTTCCTAGCAAGTTCTAAATTTCAAAGATTCCATGCAGAGCAGAAAATGGATGAGAAGGAGCAACATTTAAATGAAATTGAATACACATACACACAGTATTGGGGAAGTTTTAGGGATTTCTGCCAATATTCTACAAAATGCATATCTTTAACTTGAAAGTAATATAACTAAGAAAAAACTATGAGGGAACCTGCTTAAAACTAGCAAATAATCCTTTATATAAAAATCATGTAACTGGGTTGTACCTGGGTTAAAAATAACAATCTGAGCATACTATAGTTAGAAAAAATATTAGGAGCTTCATATTTTTGATGGATCAAAAAATGCTGTGGACATCTTACAGATGCTGAAGAGATCGCTGCTGGGTCAGCCCTTCTATTCTCACCCATGACACTGCTTTATAGATTTTCCCATTACTATCCCTTATTTTCTACTTTCTGATTTACAAGGCATTTATTTTACTGTTTCATCCCCGCCCAATCCATTCCATCACACTGCTGCCTCATCCCTGCATATTTAACTCTGTTCTTTAATTTTCAAGAGGCATGGTAGGCCAGCTGGTCCTGATGTCATACCTTATGTCTAGTTCTCTAAGATTCCAGGCTCTTTATTAAAAGGTAAAGAGGTTCTTTCTGATTTGTTGTTTTTGTTGTTCGTTACCTAGTACTTGAGGGTCCATATTTTAACATACCATAGGTTGGTAAATATTTATTTTGAATGCCCTAAATTATAAATAGCTTAAATCACTGTGACTTCTGGACATTATGGAAGGAAAACTCAATTCCAAAATAAATTTTCATAAGCTGAAAACCGCAATGTAAAAAATGTAAAATTAGGTAGTCAAGGGTGAAATCTGGCAAAGGCAGGCAACAGGACAAGGACAAGAAACTTGAACTGGATAGGGCTTTATCAGACATCTAATCTCATTGCAATAAGTGAATGAAATCAGTTAACAGAACATATATTAATAAGCTACTACATATTACAATAAACATGCAGAGTTACATCAGTCTATATTCAGTTTCCCACTTAATCTTCAATACAAACTGAGAGGTAAATTTTCTCATACCTATTTACAGATTAGAAACCCAAAGCTTAGAGAAATTGAGTAACTTGTCCCAGCTCGCACAGGTAGTAAACTGTAAAGCTCAAATTCAAACCAGATTTGTCTGAGTCCAATGTACATGCTTTTTCTCTTATAGTGATTATGGTTTATTAAAGTAACGTATTCTTCATATTTCTTTGCACAAAAGTGAAATTTTCCTTTTTTTGAATTTAAAAACCTAAAAAAAATTCAATTTTAACCTAACATTTATTACTTGATGCTTTCTAATTTGTAGAACATAGTTGTTCTTTTAATTTAGTGATATATTAAGACCAAGACTTACTTTTCAGCAAGAGTAAGGCTAACTTTCTAATGCAAAAGTCACAGGCTGTATATGCAATTCCTAAAACACGCACCCTGTTCTATTATATGAACTACATTATTAACGCTTTTTGAACATTCTAAATATACATATTTTTAAACCACATAGCACACAGTATGTATCCTTTGTCCAATGTCTCTAAAACCTCTGACTTCCTGCCAGAGAGTACTGCTGAACGCTATTTTTACAGTCTCGCCTGTTGAACGAAACACAATGCAGCACTAGTGGAAAATGAAATTAAAATATATTGGGGGATGTAAGAGGAAAAGAACGTGAGTATTATTAGGCTCGTTCATGCCAAACAGATTACAACAGTCATTATAACAAGTGTTATTAAGGTTCTGTTAGGATTTTCTTCAAGTGGGGGCAGATTTGTGTGTTGAAAATTACAGTTATCTAAAACTGTAGAGTATGAGATATTTTAAAAGATTACAAGCAAAATTATTCACTTTTGACAGATGGATAGCTCCTATCAAGTTTCAACATGTTTGGAGGGGATGTGTAGTTTCCAAAGGTTACATTAATATCATCTAAAATGATATATTGGGCTTATTATTTACCTGTATTACAATAATTTAAGAGAAGTAACTAAATCATTTTTAACTAGCTTCCTTTACCTTGAAAATACTTTAAGTTGGCTTGGTTTGTATATCAAACAAGGACTAGCATTATAGAAATATATACTAATTAATTGAATAGAAATGATGACACTATTTCTACAAATCAGGAATGGAGATTTCTCAATTCTTCCTTAGAAACAATCCTTTAAGCTTAAGTGCTGAAGCTTGAGGTATAACTGGAGTAATAAGGCATTTTTAGCAAACATACTAGAAATTATGCAGCCAGTGATCTCAGGTACCATGTGATGTAGTCAACTTGGAAGGTTATATGATGATGAGTATTACCAATTTAATTAACATATGACAGTTGTAAAGGCCTGTCCAAACTTGTCAGCAAATTCAGATGAAAATATGGCTCTCTCCAGAGAACTGAATGTAATGACCTAAAAATTGCTATATGATGGGACTACATTTCTACCAAAGCCATTTTGCAAATCAGATTTAATCTGATCAGCTCAACTCAGGTAGTCTGAGAATGCCGCATCTATGTTTATTTAGATGTTAGATGTTTGACATGTTTAAATAACATCTCTGTCAAGCATAATCTCCTATTTCATCATCAGTTCTACCTTGAGAAGCTGGTAAGTAAGGTGGTATTCTGCAAGCTTTTTTCTCTGAAAAATGGACACGGCTATATTTTAGCACCATATCCAGCAAGTTCTTTCCACTCTCTGGTTAAAAAAGTAAAGTGTCAATATCCAGGACGTATGGACAACCTCATATATACCCACGATAGAATGAACAAGTAGACTGCAAGTGAATCCTGGTCGTAATGTTGGGGATTTTTTAAGGGCAGTCTGTAATTCAGCAATACCATAGAACAGTCTTTGAAGTCTGGACCATCAGCTCAGCCATGTGAAGCTATTTAGCTTCCCAAATTCTATTCCCTATCATTTTATGGAAATGAGAACAGAAAAACAAGATGCCAAATCCATTGAATGACATCAAGCATAGCTTTAAATTAAAGACTCTTTTCCAAGGTATTTGTTTTAATTAGCACAGTACTGGGATAAAGTTCCAAAAAAGGTATATGAGAATTCCATCCTCTTATTTTCCAAGTCTAATTTCTTGATTTGCAGTAAAGAGTAGTAGAGTCAGATAGAAGAAATATCTTGAAACTTATTTTAAATCCAATTTTATTTATTAAATTAGATCTAATTGGCTAAAGTGGAACAAGTGTTCCAAATAGTAGCAGTCTATTATATTTTACAAGGATGTCTACTAAGGTGCCAGAAGAATACCATTTTACCTATTAGTGTTATTAGTAATATGAAGAAAGGAATGTACCACATGTAAATAATGTATTCAAGCCAGTTTTAAAGCTTCCATTATGTATGAATTTTAGTATAGATGAAGACTTCGATTGAAAAATTTTGTTCTTATCCATATCAATATTTAATTTTAGGCATAAATTGAACTCCCATAGACTTTGGGCTTGTGTCTAATCAGGATTGGATTTACACAAATTATTATGAACTGTTTAGTTTATTTTGAAATACCTTATAGAGTGTCATGCAATTGTTACATGTAATTTGAAACACTGAATTCAATGACCTAAGTTTTATGATAATATTATACAGGAAAGTAAAAATATGGAAATGTAAGTTAAATGTAATTCATGATCTTAATTGAAGGCACCAAGGATTATAAAGTACAAAGGAGTCAGACCAATAATCTAAAAAACAACTTCAGGTGAACGAATATCAGACTTTAGAGCTTCAAGAATTCTAAAAAGAAGGAAACAGTGAATATGATTTTCTGAATGTGATGGCCTGGGCATGAATGATTTACCTTTTGAAGCACAGTGGAGTATGTCCCATCTTTAGAGTACCTATAAGGTACACATTCAATAAAAAAAATATGTAATAAATAAATATATACATTTTACTCAAAGGAAGATTATGTCAATGATGCTGTACAATTTGAGATCTGATCTTTTATTAAAGCTCATATTCATATTTCTACAATAATGCTTATGCTCAACTTTCGTGTAGTATTAGAAGGAGACGATTCTTCTAGTAGGCATTTAACTGATTTTTAATGTTACATATTGTTCAGTCTGCTAGGCCAATAGTTCATTGAGATGACAAAAATACGTATTTATATATATTTTTTGGAGACTCAGTGACCTTACGTGTTTGGTCATGGACTCATAAATCAGTATTTATGAATTTCAAGCCTATGCTAGTATGATACAACTTAAAAATTAAAGGCAAGAAGAGGAACAATCCAAGCCATGCATCTAAACAAAACTTTTTCTTTGCAACAGCCAAAACAATCAAAGTAAATATAGAGACATAGTTGATAGAATGTTGCAGATAAAGTGCATAAGGCAAATAAGAAATGAGAATATGATATTCATTTGAAATCAGTGTTCAATTGTTTAAGTAAAATGATTGAGAATAAACATCCATAAGTAGACTCAAATGGAGATTAACATAAATATTTGAAAATGTACTTGCCCTATAATCTAGGTTTCTTTAAAGAAAAACAAAAGGAAGATCTGAGAGGACAACTGATGAAGTTCTTCTAGAGTGATGTATTGTGATGGAATGGTAATTAGAAGCTGTATGCCACATCATGTGAAAAGAATTTATTTGACAATCCCATATAAATGCACAGCCGCTATCATATACCTTTGTAACATCAGAATCAGGACTGAAAAACATTTTTCATGAAAGCAATCCCTATAGATAGGTTGAAAATTCTCCCTGAGTTCTAAATGACAGTAACTATAGTTGCTTGTCATTCTTGTTTTATCTTCTTCTAAACAGTGTCTAAAGAGTAGTTTAATCACAATTATTTTGAATACTCACATTGCAAGTATGTTTGTAATATTGACAAATTATGCTACTTTGTCACAAGTACGTTAAATAATTACAGTACTTGTCAGATATCTCTAAATCCGATTATTTCATGCAAAAGAAAACTTAGGGTATCCATACCCAAATCATATTATATTCTGCCCTTGATGGGACATCACATCACTTTGGTTGACAGTTGATAACATTACAGATAAAGAAGCCTATTTTATCAAAGGATTATGCCTGTCATGGTATAGGAGATTTAGTGTCACTCACTAGCAGCTAGTAACATTCTTTTTGCAAGTTTGGGGAGTTAGGGATAAGGCTAGATGACAGGGTATCACAAAGATTTTGCATCCTTCAGTACTTTAATACAAATGGACACATAAGTTTTTCCCATTTTAAAATTTTTTATTTGAGTTTCTAAGTTTCCACTTGAAAGATGAGGTGCATGCCTGTGATAGAAATGTTTCCACCCATTCCTTTCTGAATGTTAAACTAGTTTCTAGTTGGAGAAAACATTTGTCACTTCTGATCAGTTCCATGACAGCAAGGAGAGACTTCTTTTTAAACCCAAGATTTTACTTCCCAATAAGACAGCATATATAATACATAATGAGTATCAAGATTGCCAATATTTATAATACTGTCAATGAGATCTTGACTGATATATTAATAATAAAGTATCAGAAAACATGAAGATTGTAGATGCTATAGGTCTCCTCAAATTGTTTCTCCATAGTAGCTATGTTATTAATAGGCAACTCAAATTTAACATATCCAAAATCTAATTTCTTATCCTCTCCCTACCAAAAAGATAACACCCACAGTCTTTTCCCATTTCAGTCAGTGGCAACTCTTTCTCACTCCCCATATCCTGTCCATCAACAAATTCTTTTGGTTCCAACTTCTATATAAATCTAGAGAATAACAGGTTCTCACAACTTCCACTACTAGCTCCATGATCCAAGAAACCATCATTCTTGATCAACTTAGAGCCTACTAACTGCTGTATCTGCTCCCACCCTTCCCACTCCCCACCTCTGTCCATACACACAGTCTAGTATTCACACAGCAACAAAGAGATTCATTTATCTAAGTCAGATCTTGTCATTACTATGGCTGTCAATGTCAAATAGAGTGTAAACAAATATCCTTACAATGATCTAAATACTAAACAATATTCTGCATCCCCCTTACTTTTCTCTCACTTCATTTCCTACCATTTTTCCCTTATTATATTTGCTCTAGCCACAGTCTTCCTTGACGTTCTTCCAAAAAAAGTCACTCTCTCAACCTTGGGCCTTTCTATTATTTCTATAAGCGAAGACAAAACTGACATAGAATTTCTCTTTTTTTCATCATGCCTAATAAAAGGAGAAATACTTCATGTTAACTGGCTTTTGAAGTCTGGCATCCCTAAGTTGCCAGTATTGTGCCAGAGAAGCGATAGTGAAGCATTCTGTTACCAGAGAACAGCTTACACATTGGTAAGGTATGGTTCTCAGGTTTATAGTTCATGCAGAAACATGCCTATGCTATATTAAAATAGTACATAATAGAGCACTAAAAATACACAAACTTTGGGTGCATTGGGTTATCTTTGTGTGGTATATCTATGATATTTAGAAAATAATGTTAGAAAGGTGTTGTTAACTCAAAGTTACTTAATTAGAAAACTTAACAAAGGAAGTGAGGACTTGTGAACATATGTATGTATTGGAGAGGAGATAGTATATACTGGAGATAGGCAACCTTTTTTGAGGTTGATGACTTTCATACTTTCTAGAGAGAAATAAAGCATACTGTACACATAGAGCCTTGGTTCTCCTAGTTTCCTAAATTTTCAACATACTAATATTCATTTAGACAGTGCTACTTTTTTTGATAAATTAATCAACATGCTTCAGATACTCACAATACCCTGAGTGTTATTAAGAATCTACAGAGTTGGCCCCCTCAATTAGGAGCATGATGGGGCAACACATTGTATGTTGATTTGGGGGGTTGCATTAATTATCAAATATAATCCAGAATGAAATCAAATATACAAAATAAATCAGGAATGGGTCTTCTTTTAAAATCAGTAAATGAACAGTGAGTCAAGGGTAAATGTTTGTAGGAGAGAATCCAACTTATTATCTAAGATAGGAAGTATTTCTCAAACATCAAATAACTACTTTTATTTCAAAGGGCAGTTTAGAAAGAAAAAGGATATTTGAAATTCTCTTTTGTCATGAAATTCTTCTTTTAAGACACATTAAAAATTATTGAAACCTGGACCTAAATAATTGAACTAGGTACAGTAGCATTTCTATTTTCAAAGAAGGCTCTGTCTCACCAGTGCTTGTTAATAAAAACCCCATCATAGTAAAATACAAGCTGGCATTTATTCCATGTTGTTTTAAACAAGTTTGTGTAGCATACTTGAAGTGTATTTTCTTGATAATTCCTATTGTACCATACATGGCCTCCTACTGAATGAGCAAATGATGATAATAGCAATCATCAAAGTTATAATACTTCAAGTCCTGTTAACTCCAGAAAAAAAAATGCTGTGGACTGTTGGTTGTCATATTGTTACATTTTTTTTCAACTTTCACTTGGCTCTTTTACTTTTTTGTTTTTGTAAAATTGTTAGGATGTCAAATCAGTCTACATACACTTAAATATTATGAAACTGCTTAACAGCTATGAATAATGACATTACAGAAGGTAGAGGTTAGTTTAAAACACTTGAAGGTCAAAAGAAAATTTTAGTTGGAACTATAACCCTTAACAAAATATGGGACCTAAGCCTAACCCAGACATATGTGCTAAAATTACTATTTAAACATGATTTTATTATGTTATTTATATATTTTGGTAGATGGATAATGATGTCTTTTGCATATGCTTAAAGAGTAATTTTATGTGAACCAAAGCTTTAGTAGTAACCCACTTTTTCAAAAACTGCCAATTTGAGCAACTAAGGAACACTGGATTTCATTTTAACTGAGTTCAAAAGAAGGTTTTAGATAACTACTGATCGATTTATTTTTAAATAATTCACTTAAAAATAGATTTATTCAGCTTCCCTGGTGGCGCAATGGTTGAGAGTCCACCTGCCGATGCAGGGGACACGGGTTCGTGCCCCGGTCCGGGAGGATTCCACATGCCGCGGAGCGGCTAGGCCCGTGAGCCACGGCCGCTGAGCCTGCGCGTCCGGAGCCTGTACTCCACAATGGGAGAGGCCACAGCAGTGAGAGGCCCGCGTACCGCAAAAAAAAAAAGAAGATTTATAAAATCTTCTGAAGGGAATCACTCCAAATTTAAAACTTCAAATTCTTTCCAAGGAATTAATGTTTCATTTTGCTACAGAGCTTTGGTTGCCCAAATCCAGAAGAATATTTTTTCCCTCCGGTTATAGTTTCTTAGAGCAGAAGTAATTTATTCCTGCATACACAGTTATTTATGATGTTTTACATGCTTATTATGGTAATGCTAGCTTTTTTGCAAAAAAAAGAACAAACAGTGTTCACTAATAGAGAGTGGTGGGATTCTATTCTCACTGGGCATTATTAAGAATCATTATTAGCTGCCTACCCTTTTATAGCATCAATACAGCCTTCTGGTATTTAGTCAATACTTTCTCATAATATCTCATATTTAATTAATCTCAATGATAATAAATTGATGTCTGTCTCCCATTGTTTTAAGTTTAACCTTGAAAAAGCATTTTTATGTTTTGTTCTTTAGAAAAAATATATTTATGGGAATCATCAATTTAATCTGGTATGCATTTTTAAGCCATTGATAAAGATCACCTATCCCCTGACATTTCATGGGGTGAAATTTGCATATTCATTAATTGTGTTTCTATTTCCATGTCTATTCCCAAAGTTAATTAAAGAAGTCTGACTTAATTATGTATCTTATAGTCATTTCTGTCAGATACAGGACAAAGAAACCCATTTAAATATAATACCACAGATTCCATTTCATGGCTATGGCATACTCTTGTGTTCATTTACACTATATGACCTGATTTTTTTCCTGAAGAATATGTTCATTGACATATTATCAGTTGGGATTCAACAAGAGAAGCTGAATCAATAGAAGATGTATAGATATAGATATGAAAGCTTCAGATTTTTTCCTAATAAATCTTCAGGCTTATTAAAATAACTTGGCTCACATAATTGTGGGGCTGGCTAAGGAAACCTAAAATCCATAGGCAGGTTGTAAGTAAGGGCAGGATGGATCCCACGGACATGGGCCTATACTGTTGTCCACAGGCTGAACTCACCTCTCTGTCTTTCTCCGTCTCTCTCAACCTCTCTAAAATTTCAGCACTGTTTTTCAGGCCTTCCAGCTGATTAAATCAGACCCACCCAGATTATCCAGAGCAAGCTCCTTTACTTAAAGTCAACTGATTAGGGAGTTTACATTAGCAACATAACTTCACAGCATCACCCAGATTAATGTTTGAACAAACAGGGAATGTAGCCTAGTCAAGGTGATACATTAAAAAAAAAAAAAAAAACAACTGTAGCCATGAAACCTAATTTAAATCAATAAAAATCTATTACCATTTCAAAATATTATACGAATTTAAGCTTTTTATGTATTGGTGTTATATCTTTAGAAGGTAGAAAAAAAAGTAGCCTTTTGAACTGATCGGCCCTTTGATATTGCTAACAGGAGCAAGAGGAAATTAGAAGACATGGGAGTAAAATACTCAACAAAGTACACCAAGAATATATTCCTTCCCAACCTGAATCCCAAGACAAATAAATAACTCCTGCAACGAAGGAAGACTGCAAATACGGTTAAATGATTCAGTCATGAAACTTTATGTAGCAAATAGCATATCAAAATATATACAGGAGGGGCTTCCCTGGTGGCGCAGTGGTTGAGAGTCTGCCTGCCGATGCAGGGGACACGGGTTCGTGCCCCAGTCCGGGAGGATCCCATGTGCTGCGGAGTGGCTGGGCCCGTGAGCCATGGCCGCTGAGCCTGTGCGTCCGGAGCCTGTGCTCCACAACGGGAGAGGCCACAACAGTGAGAGGCCCGCGTACCGCAAAAAAAAAAAAAAAAAAAAAAAAATATATATATATATATATATATATACACACATACATACATACAGGAGAATTTCATTTCCAGAAGTGACAGATCAGCTTGACTCAAACAAGCCATTCTGCAAAAATCAACTAGAAAAGCTGTGGAAAATATCGTTTAAAATATTTCTGAAGGCATGAGTGAGCTGCCAAGGCAGCCAGAATCTGCAGGGCCAAAATCCAGAAACAAAGGGAAAAAAAAAATTTAAGGAAGGGATTTCAATTCAATTTTCCCTTCAATGCATTAACCAATTATTATAAGGCTTCTGAGAGGCTGAGAAACCATCAGTGCTTTGAGCAGTCTCATGAGTCAAAGGGAGACAACCAGAATTCAGAGCTCAATAAGGAGGAGTATCTCTCAACACACCTGGCTTTCACTTTAGACTTTTGAAGGCTCATCTTTCAGGAAAACAGGGAACTGGACATAGACAAGACCACATAAAGGATTAAATTCAGCTTCTAATGTAACCAGTCACTGAATTTCTGGAGGTATTATGTCCATATTCTAATGAAAGTAAGAAGCAAAAGCAAATCCTCTCTTAAGAAAGACTATACAGACTCCTAAACTTAACAATCGTTTCACTTATGATTTTTTGACTTATTGTGGTTCAAAAGTGATATGCATTCAGTAGAAACCATACTTTGAATTTTGAATTTTGGCCTTTTCCTGGGCTAGTGATATGTGGTAGAATACTGTCTTGTGATGCTGGGTCAACAATCAATACACTTACAACCATTCTGTACCCATACAACCAGTCTGTTTTTCGCTTTTTGTTCAGTATTAAACAAATTACATGACATATTCAACTATAATAAAATAGGCTTTGTGTTAGATGATTTTGCCAAATTGTAGACTAATATAAGTATTCTGAGCATGTTTAAAGTAGGCTAGCTATGGTGTTTGGTAGGTTATTAAAGGCATTTTCGACTTAGGATATTTTCAAATTATGATGGATTTATCAGGACATAACCCCATCATAAGTCGAGGAAGAACTGTAATTCTGAACCTCAAAGTATCTTTAAAACACTTCATATGCCATTTCTGGCATGTAATAAAACGATAAACATACTAGCAGATAAGACCAGGTGACCAATATCAACAGAAAACTAGATAATAGAATTATCGATAGATGTATAGGATATTTAAATGTTGAGGTTACCAGACACAAAATTTTAAATAACTGTAATTAATAGTTTTAAAATGAGAATTTCAGTACAGAATAGGAAGCTGTAAATAACAAGCATATGGGCACTTCTGGTTTCCAGTTCAGCATATAAGGAACTTAGAAGTCACCACTCCATTCCAACAAGTAAAAAGCTTAACAAACTGAAACATCAATAGCTCTTCTTAGGTTGATCAGAAAAGTGAGGTCACAAGCAAATCGCTGCCCCCAAAACTGGAAGGAAACACAGGCAGATACAGAGAATCACTACATACCAGAACAGAAACCAAGGAGCAGAAATCTCCACAGGAACCAGTGCCAGGATAGGAAAACCTGAACTGTAATGAATGAAGTGCTGAAGGCTCAGTCTGTACAAGTCTGAGAGATAAAAACTCCAGGGGGACCTAGTCATAGAGGGACCCCCTCACAGTGAATACTGGAGAAAATTTTCCTCATGCTTCTGGCAGGGGAGGGGAAAAAGGAACCATTTTGAAGTATGCCAGATCATTCTGTTCTTCTTAATAAAGTCTGCCCTCAGGAAAAACTATTTAGCCAGAGCCTAATTTACTGAGGTTTTTTTAGAGCCTAAACCAACCTGAGTTGCCCAACTTCAGCTCCCTTTAGCCATCCTGCCCCATCTAAGGGAGGAGACTGAGAAGCACTGGTCAAGTTCATAGCCCAGGAGCACAGCTCACCAAAAAACTAAGACAGAATCATGAGACTATAAAATTCTTCCCCTCCCCCCACACCTTATCACTGCATTACTAAAGACTGATTTACTGCAATTCCTTTTACCCACTACATAATGTCCCCTTTCAACAAAAATTAAAAGGCACACTAAAAGGCAAATACACAGTCTGAAGAGATTAACCAAGCATCAGAACCAGAGTCAGATGTGGCAGGAATGTTGAATTATCAGACCAGGAATTTTTTTTAAACTATGAATAATATTCTAAAGGCTTTCATGGAAAAAGTAGAAAACATGCAAAAACGAAGGATAATATAAGCAGAGAGAAAGTCTAAGAATCAAAAAGAAATACTAGAGTTCAAAAACACTAACAAAGATAAAGAATTCCTTTGATGGGCTCACTAGTAGACTGAACACAGCTGAGGAAAGAATCTTTGAATTAAGGAAATGACAATAGAAATTTCCAAAACTTAGAAGCAAAGGGAAAAAAGAACAAAATAAAGAACTGTGGGATAACTACACAAGGTATAACATATGTGTAATGGGAATACTAGAAGAAATTAAGGAAGGAACAGAAGAAATATTTGAAGCAATAATGATTGAAAATTTACCCAAATTAATATTAAGACACCAAATCACAAATCTAGGAAGCTTAGAGAACACAAAACAGGATAAATATTAAATAAATAAATAAATAAATAAATAAATAAATAAATAAGTCATGAAAAGGTTTGAAATATTGCAAAAATTACTAAAATGTGACAGAGACATTGAGTGAGGAAATGCTGTTGGAAAAATGGTGACAATAGATTTGCTTGACACAGGGTTGACACAAAACTTCAATTTGTAAAAAACACAGCATCTGCAAAGTGGAATAAAGCAAAGCACAATAAAATAAGGTATGCCTGTATAAGGACACATATAGATTAAAAGTAAAAGGCTCGAGAAATATATACCATACTAACATTAATCAAAAGACAGCAGGAATAGCTATATTAATTTCAGACAGAACAGACTTCAGAACAAGGAAAATTATCAGAGAAAATGAGGGGCATTATATAATGATAAAGGGGCCAAAATTCCAAGAAGACAAACAATCTTTAATGTATATGTGGCAACAGCAGCGTATCAAAATATGTGAGGCAAAAACTTAGAGAGCTTCAAGGAGAAATAGATGAATTCATTATTATAGTTGGAGACATTAACATCTCTCTATCCGAAATGGACAGATCCAGCAGGCAGAAAATCAAATCAGTAAGCACAGAATGGAACTTAACAGCAACATTATATAGCTGGATACAATTGAGATTTATAGATTATTTCACCCAGCAATAGCAGATTACACATTCTTCTCAAGCTCATGTGGAGCAGTTTTCAAGATAGAACACATTCTGGATCATAAAATACACCTTAACATGCTTCCATCTGGGATCACTTTCCTTCAAAAAAGACTTCAGTATTTCATTTGGTGCAGGTGTGAAAATATATTTAAATTGCTTTCCTTTTTGAAGACTATATTTTTCTGGATATGGGATTATAGATTGGCAGTTATTTTCTTTCAGGATTGTGAAGAGATCAGACCACTGTCTACTGGCTTTCAAAATCTGTGTTGTTGAGTCAACTATCAGAATTATTTTCCCTCCTTTGAGATTACTGTCTTTTTTTCTCCAGCTGCTTTTAACATTTTCTCTTTATCTTTGATACTTAGGAGTTTTAATATGATTCAGCTAGTTAAAGTTTTCTTTATGTGACCCTATTTGGGTTTGTGTTACTTCTTGAATCTGTGGCTTGATAACTTTCATCAGTTATAGAAATCCATCAGCTATTTTGTTTTCCAGTATTGCTTCTTCCCCAGTCTTTCCTCACCTCTGGGACACTAATTACAAGTATTTAGAACATTTTGTCTTGTCCTATATGCATTTTATTTTTTCCCCTGGGTTTTCATTCTCTTTTGTTTCTGTCAATGATTTAATCCATACCTACAAATTATTTCCTTAATTGTGTCTAATCTGCTGTTAAACCCATCTATTGAGTTCTTATTTTGAAATATTTTATTTCTCAGTTCCAAGATTGCCATATGTTTCTTTTTTAAAATTAATAAACATTATTTTTTAGAACAGTTTTAGGTTCACAGCAAAATTGAGCAGAAAGTACAAAGAGTTCCCATATACTCCCTGTCTCCACACATGCACAAACTTTCCCAATATGGTCATCCCACCTCACAGTGGTACATTTGTTAGAACCAATGAACCTACATTGATACATCATTATCCCTCAAAGTCCATAATTTACATTCAGGTTCACTCTTGCTGTACATTCTATGGGTTTGAATAAATGTATAACTAACTACATGCACCCTCCCAATGTAGTATCATACAGAATCATTTCACTGCCCTAACAATCCTCTGTGCTGTCTCTTCAATCTCCCCTACCAACTAAGACCTGGCATCTACTAATCTTTTTACTGTCTCCAGAGTTTTGTCTTTTTCAGAATGTCATATAGTTGGAATCATACAGTAGGTAGCCTTTTTAGATTGGCTTCTTTCACTTAGTAATATGCGTTTAAGTTTCCTCCATGTCTTTTCATGGCTTGATAGCTCATTTATTTTTAGCACTGAGTAATATTCTACTGTCTGGATGTACTACAGTTAATTTTCCATTCACCTACTAAGGGAAATCTCGGTTGCTTCCAAGTTTGGGCAAGTAAAGCTGCTATAAATATACATGTACATGTTTTGTATGGATATAAGTTTTCAATTCACTTGAGTAAATACCAAGGAGTACAATTGCTGGATCATGTGGTAACAATATGTTTAGTTTTGAAAGAATATCAAAATGCCTTGTAAAGTGGCTGTGACATTCTGCATTCCCAGAATCAATTAATGAGAGTTCTTGTTTCTCCAAATCCTTGCCAGCATTTGAGGTTGTCAGTGTTTTGAATTAGGCCATTCTAAAAGATGTGTAATGCTATTTCATTGTTGTTTCAATTTGGAATTCACTAATGTCATATAATATTGAGCATTTTTTCATATGTTTACTTGTTATCTGTATATCTTCTTTGGTGATGTATCTGTTTAGTTCATTTGCCCATTTAAAAAAAACTGGCTGTTCATTTTCTTACCATTGAGTTTTAAGAGTTCTTTGTATAGTTTCAAAAACAGTCCTTTATCACATGTATCTTCTGCAAATATTTTCTCCCAGTCCGTTGCTTGTCTTCTAATTTCTTTGACATTGTCTATCACAGACCACATTTTTAAAAAAATTTTAATGAAGTCCAGCTTATCAATTATTTCTTTCATGTGTCATGACTTTGATGTTGTGTCTAAAAAGGCAACATCATACCCAAGGTCATCTAGGTTTTCTCCTAGGTTATCTTCTAGTAATTTTATAATTTTGCATTTTACGTTTAGGTCTGTGATCCATTTTGAGTTAATTTTTATTAAGGGTGTAATGTCTGTGTCTAGTTTCTTTCATGTGTGTGTATGTGTGCGTGTGTGTGTGTGCATGCATATGTCCAGTTTTTCCAGCACCATTTGATGAAAAGACTTTTCTCCTTTATCTAAGATGACATAACTATTTATGTGGGCCTACTTATATGCTCTCTATTCTATTCCTTTGATCCATATGTCTTTTCTTTTGCCAATACTACACTGTCTTGATTACTGTAGCTTTATATTAAGTCATTTTTAATTTTGCTTTTTTATTGAAGTATAGTTGATTTACAATGTTGTGTCAATCTCTTCTGTACAGCAAAGTGACTCATATACTAAGTCTTAATGTCTGGTAGTGTCCTTCTGATTTTGTTCTTCTCATTCAATATTGAGTTGGTTATTCTGGGTCTTTTTCCTCTCCATGTTAACTTTAGAATCAATAATTCAATATCCACAAAATAACTTCCTGGGGTTTTGATTGGTATTGCATTGAATCTATAGATCAAGTTGGCAAGAACGGACATTTTGACAACACTGAGTCTTCCTATCCATGAACATGAAATATTGCTCCATATATTTAGTTCTTTGATATCTTTCATCACAGTTTTGTAGTTTTCATCACATATATCTTGTACATATTTTATCTATACCTAAATATTTATACCTAAGCATTTCATCTTTGGGGGCACCAAAATAAATGGTACTGAGTTTTTAATTTCAAATTCCATTTTTTTCATTTCTGGTATATAAGAAAGCTGTTGAATTTTGTATGTAGAATACTTTTCTACATAGACAATCATGTGATTTGCAAGAAAAGACAGTTTTATTTCTCCCTTCCCAATCTGTGTACCTTTTATTTCCTTTTCTTATTGCATTTGCTATGTCTTCCAGTATGGTGTGAAAAGCACTGGTGAGAGTGAATATCCTTGTCTTGTTCTTGATCCTAGTAGGAAGCTTCAAATTTCTCATTATTAAGTATGTTAGCTGTTGGGTTTTTTGTAGCTTTTTAACATCAAGTTAAAGAAGTTCTCCTCTATTCCAAGTTTGCTGAGATTTTTTTTTATCATAAATGTGTGTTGGATTTTGCCAAATGCTTTTTCTGCATCTATTGATATAAACATGTTATTTTTCTTCTTTAGTCCGTTGATGCAATGAATTTCATTGGTTGATTTTTAAGTTTTTAACCAATCTTGCATACTTGGATACCTTGTTTGTGGTGTATAAATATTTTTATTCATTATTGAATTTTATTTGCTGATATTTTGTTGAGGATTTTTGCATCTGTGTTCAGGAGAGATAGTGGTCTGTAGTTTTCCTTTTGTAGTTATAAAAGATGTTTTGTAACATCTTTTTCTGGTTTTGCTATTAGGGTAATGCTGGCCTCATGGAATGCATTAGGAAGTATTCCCTCTGCTTCTGTCTTCTGAAAGAGCTTGGAGAGAATTAGTATATTTTTTTCTTTAAGTGTTTGGTAGATTTCAGCTACCAAACACTTAAATAACACTTCTGGGCCTACTGCTTTCTGTTTTTGGAAGGTTATTAATTATTGATTCAATTTCTTCAATAGATATAGACCTTTTCACACTGTCTATATCTTCCTGTGTGAGTTTTGGCAGGTTGTCTCTTTCAAGGAACTGGTATTTCATCTACATTTTCAAATTTGTGGGAATCGAGTTATTCATAATATTCCTTTATTATCCTTTTACTTTGCAATGAATCTGAAATGATGTCCCTTTTTTATTTCTGATATTAACAATTTCTATTTTCTCTTTTTATTGGTTAATCTGGCTAGAGACTTATCAATTTTATTGATGTTTTCAAAGAACCAGCTTTAGGTTTTGTGATCTTCTCTGTTGATTTCCTGTTTTAAATTTCATTGATTTCTGCTCTAATATTTTTTTTTCTTACTTTGGATTTAATTTTATCTTCTTTTTCTAGTTTCCTAAGGTGGAAGGGTAAATTATTCATTTTAGATCTTTCTTCTTTTCCAATAGGTACATTCAATGCTAAAAATTTCCCTCTAAGCACTGCTTTCACTGCAGCTCACAAATTTCAATAAGTTGTTTTCTCATTTTCGTTTAATTCAAAATGTTTTTTAAACTTCTCTTGATATTTCTTCCTTGATCCATGTGTTATTTAGCAATTTAGCAGTGTGTTATGTTGTTTAATCTCCAATTATTTTGGGAATTTCCAGCTATCTTGTTTTTTATTTTTAGTTTAAATCCACTGTGATGTGAGAGAGAGAGACACACACACACAGAGGGAGATAAAGAAAGAGAGAGCAAATAAAGAAAAGAAACTTCACATAGGACTTACAGATATTTTTAAAAACCATAAAAGAATATTATAAACAACTTTATGCCAACATATTTGAAAGTTTAGATGAAAAAGACAATTCCTAAATTGATACAAGAATTAGAAAAGTTTAAATTGATGCTATTCATAAGAAGTTCAGATGTATTCACAAAGATGCTACAATAGATTTTATTCTCATGTATGAAAAAAATTCCTCATCTGAAAACACATATTAATACTTTGGTTGTCTCCAGAATTCTAAATGTAGATCTATAATACATTTGAGTTTGTATCTTATTTTTAAATAGTAAAAATATATTTTAAATGATAAAATTCAAATTGAAATTTAATCAAGGTTCTATATAATGGTTTGAATAACACTGGTCTATCCTACATTTGAAAACATCTAAGATATCTAAGATGGAAAAGTTTAGTAGGTTTACAGTCTTTTCTCTGTGACCTTTTTCATGAAGCCCTTTTTAATCTTATTAGTAATTTTCTCTCTCTCTTGGTCTCACTCTTCTTTTCTCCTTTAAATTCCCAGAGTGATACTGCAGCATTTCTATTTCTCCTGTTATACCTAAAGTATTTCCTTTGTATTATAATTATTAGTATAATTATAGGCTTCTTGAGGACAGGGATTCATTTTACACTTTTTTTAAATACATGCAACTTTGGCATAGTATGTCTTCATTAAATTGAATTGAATTGAATTTACTATACATAATACATTCAAGTATATTTTGAATCAATGCTACACAGTGATTTCCTTTTCTTGTGGGAAGGAGAAATTCAAATGTGTATAGCCAGACCACATCAATAACCTAAATCATTTCTCTGTGGCACATTAATATTTTGGTAATTACTTATCTTACTATCCAAATTTGGAGTCTGTGAAGCTTTCCACATAATGTCTCTGAAAGTAATTTGTAAAACTGGAGGCAAGATGATTTCTGGATGGAATCTTAGGGAAATTACCTATGCCCTCTGATTGAATTGAACCTGAGATGGCTTTTCTGCCCCCAAAAAGGTTCATGTGTTGGTTAGATTTACCTTCCCTGGATTATCTCTTAGTTAGATCATAACATTTAATTTATAAAATGTTTTCCATAGATGTACGTAGAAGCCTATTTATTTTGTAGTTCAAAGACATTTCTTTTTATAAGTATACTTTATTAAGATTATGCCTAAATAACTGAAAAAGAAATGTTACTATGAACCAGCTATTACTTTATTTCATAAAATGTGTAAATTTGTATTTAAAATTCCATACATTCAAAATATACACAACCATGTTCCTCAAATGGTTACATAAACCAAAAAAGTAAAGCACACTGATTTTTAAAGGCACTTAAAGAAATATTATTAGAAATCCATATTTAAAATTAATGATTATTTTATGAAATAAATAATAATTTCCTATATCTTTGGTGGAAAGTAAGCAACACTTGCACCATAAAACCACTTGAAAATATTTCTATATTAACCCTGAATGGAACATTCCTCATCTCACTTAATTGTAGGTGTAGGTGGCATTTCATTTTTTATAAATGAGAAAATTGAGGCTCAGGAAACTTAAGAGAATGTCCACATTCACAATAGGTGGCAGAGCTTGATTTGAACACAAGTTTTTTTTTTAACTTTTCTATGTGTTTCTAACTTAGGGTCTCTAACATTCTTCAATATTGGCAAGAAAAACTACTACATATAACTAACTAAAGCCTTGGGTCAGGAAGATTTACTAGCAACGTTTACCATTTTCTTTTCCTATTTACTCTTCCATGTTTGAAGACTCCATGATATCTTAGCAACACATGTTTGCTGTCTTAGAAAATATAAAAATTTTTCTCAAGGAGACACACATAATTAACTCTCTTGTTTCCTACATCATTGTGGTGATCTTAAATATCTGTTTTGTAATCAATCAACAATGATTAATTGAGTTGTTACCATGCGTTTAGCAGTACACTAAGTGTTTTGGAAATATAATAGTGCTATCCTAACTTAAACTAAAGTAACAAAAAATTAGGCACCTCCATCTAATGTGTTTATAATCTGATTTCATGTACACCAATTATTTAGAATATATCAGTTATTAATAATGCTGCTTAATAAGGTACTATTTGAGTAACAGAAACAATAGATGCATTAGAGTCAAAGCAGTGAGAGATAAGTGTTAACTGGAATCATCAGCCCTGTTAATGTCTGCCAATACTTGTGATTAAATAAAATATATCAATAAGTCAGGTTTATAAAAATAAATAATAGTGAAAAAGAAAATAATCCATGCACATATTATTTTCATATTTATAAGGTAAGACGGAGACAGAAATGTGGACAGAGTTCACCTTGCAGATAGAAACTTCTGTATAAGGAATACCAGGAAAAAAAGTTAAGAGTTATGTCATCATCATGGCAGAATAAGAGTTTTCTACAATCTTCTCCCCAAGTAACAGTGATTTAGACAATCACCCATGGATAAGAGAGTCTTTTTGAAAGTCCAGGAGTCCAGCAGAGAAGTATAAGAACACCACTGGAGCAAAAAGAAAAAAAAAAGCAAGATTAGACCACTGAAGAGAATAAGAGGAAGGTTCACTTTACTCACATCACCCTCCTCCAAGGTGGTACAGCTTAGGACCAGAGAGACCTACTTAGCCCACAATTTCCCTGTGGGGGGGAAATGAAAGCATGTGAATGACCACCCAGATTCTCCAGCTATGTGGGATGCTACCAGAGAGACTCACCCCATTCAGAATACTGACATGTGCTGTGTGACTAGAAAGCAGAAAGCAGGTGGGAGAACAGCAGATAGGGCTCTCAGGGGTCATCAAAGTGACACATATCTTGCTGAACAGTTTTCAGACTCCATCAGGAAGTCTGACTACAAGCTACTGGGTATGCAATCTCTGCAGATTCTTCCACTGGCCCATGGACACACTCAAAGCTCTATACGGCTCACCTGCACACATATCCCACTCCACAGCTGGATCTCTGTGCACACGCCCAATGGCAGCAAGAGCAAGGTTTTGCAAATGGGTAGTGAGCATGCACAGAAAGCTGGTCAAAGTACGTTGGACTGGGAGAAATTACACAAACTTGAGCATTCAGTAACACTCTAGGGAAAGAAAAAGGGATGCTCTCAGTACCTGGCCTGGGTTTGCAGGATTGAGAGAAAGCATACAAGCTTAATAATTCAGCCACAAGAGGGAACGAGAACTCTGGAGCAAGAGCACCCACAGAAAAGGTCTAAGAAGACCCTCAGAATTCCAACAGGGCTGATGGAAGGAATTTTACTCCCAAAGCTAGTCTGTAAAGAATGGAGGAGGTGAGTGCTTTCTTCAAATGTGAACACAGCAATGCAAGAATTCAAGAAACCTGAAAAATCAAGGAAACTTGACACCACCAAAGGGACACGATTTCTCAGTAACCAAAACAAAGAAATGGAAATCTGTAATTTTCCTGATAAAGAATTCAAAATGATTGTCTTAAGGAAACTCAGTGAACTACAAGAAAACACAAAGACAGTTCAGTGAAATCAGGAAAACAATACATGAATAAACTGAGAAGTTCAATAAAGACACAGAAATCTTAAAAAAAAGAAACAAATTCTGGAGCTGAAGAATACAATGAATAAAATGAAAAAACAAAAAAGCAATAGAGAGCATCAACAGCAGACTGAATCAAGCAGAAGAAAAGATCTGTTAAGTAGAAGACAGGTTCTTTGCAATTATCCAGTCAGAGAAGGAAGGAAGGAAGGAAGGATAGAAGGAAGAGAGTGAAGAAAGCCTACATAAACTATGAGATATCATTAAGAGAAATAATCTATGCATTATTGGAGTCCCAGAAGGAGAGGAGAAGGAGAAAGGGGAAGGAAGCTTATTTAAAGAAATAATGGCTGAAAACTTCACAAATCTGGGGAGAGATTTGGACATCCACATTCATGAAGATTATAAGTAAGCCCAAGATATCAACACAAAACTATCTTCCCCAAGACAATATAATTTAATGTAATGGTGGTAGAGAACCAAAAAAGAAAATTAATGAAAACTGAAATAATTAAACATTACCTATCTATGAGTTATCTCTTTCAGTAGCCCTAAGAGGTAGAAGAGAAAAGGAAATGCTTTAAAGATACGGCCTGGTTTAATGATCAAAATAGATAACATTTGTAGAATGCTTAATAAGTACTAGCCATTGTGACAATATGCACTATGAGGGAATGAGAATTATGCTTTCATAGTCATTCATGGGTGTAAGTTCATTCCTTCATGTGTTTGTCTAAGTTCTCAGGGTCTCTGGATGGAAAGAAAGGGAAAGAATGAAAGATTGTATGGAGGATTCTATAGATCAAACCGAGAGGTGGCATACACTACTTCTGCTCACATTCCATTGGCTAGACCTAACTGCACAAGAGGCTGAGAAATTCAATCTAGCAGAAATCCAGTCTAAATGGAAAGCAATCATTTTGGTCAGTAGTTAGCCAGTCTCTGCCACAGGCTCATAGGTAACACCAAAGGAGTGAGAATTGGCTTTGGGGATGCAATGAGAGTGCCTGGTGAAAAGAAACAGGATAAAGGTTTTAGTAATGAAGATGCTAAAGCGACCAAACAGTATGGTTATATGAGATAAGAAATACAAATTGTCAAGAGAACTTGACAGTAAAGTCCAGAGGGAACAAAATTCATGCAAATCACAGCAGGTTTTTATGACAGGAGGCTGCAAAGATAACTGGATGAGAATATAATTAACTATTTTCAATATGATATATTGGATATGTGAAAAAATATAAACTTCTAGAGAATAGTTAATAAATAGGATAATAGGGCTATTGTAATACTGATATTTCAATTAAAATGGTGTTAGGACTATAGACTGAAACAATATAGGTATAAATTTATCTCCTGAATTTCATGTAGTTCTGAGATAAAACAAATGAAATACAAACTGATACTCTAAAATGTCTCTGAAATATCTGTACTAAAAATTTCTATATAGTACTAAACATCAGAAGCTACTTTGGAATGAGAAGACAAGTTTCCATTTGCCCTTAACATAAGTGTTTCCACAGGTAATCTTCAAAATTAATCAATGAGGTGTCCCTGCCTGGAGTCCCATACATACTTTAAACCATCTTTTGTTATTGGCCATCAGGAGTTGCTGTTTCAGGTTCCTCCCTATCCTAGGTAACTTGGGTTCCGAGTTAAATGAAAGAAAGGCAAGAAGTATGATTGAGTAATTGAGAATCAAGAGTTATTGAGAAAGTTTCAAACACAGAGTCTGGCTAGCATCTGGTATAAGTAAGACAAAAAGAGACTTGAAACTTCAAAACTTGTTATCCAGTCACATAACCATGTGGCTCTGAAACTCTGGGATCCCAGTGTCACAATACCCATGCTGGAAAGTCAAACACCAAATACTAGTTTCTAATTTTGCTTATACAACTTATTACCTATACTTAGCAGCTTATTATCAAGCTACTGAAATTTTATGAACCTTACTTTACTCATTGGTAATGATAATAATAGTACTTAAGCTACAGCCATGTGTAGGTTTAGATAATTTATTTGAAAGCTTGTAGGACATTTGGCCCTGTCCAAAATGCCCATTGAGACATCTGGTCCACATGAAAAGGTCTTTAAAATTTGGTCCTGTCCAAAACGTCCATGAGATATTTGGTCCATGATTCATTAAATAATACAAACATTTAACTTCATTAGAGTTTTATTTACATTATTTTTATTGTTAGTTCCTGATGAATTTTGGATTTCATGATTATTTTTGTTCTTCTTCATCATGAAGTTTAGCAGGGTTAGTCTTAAGTCAATGAGCAACTGATCTCAAGTATATATCAACTTGATTATCAGCTTTATATTTGTTATATTTGTTAACAATTTCAGTTATAGGAATTTGATTTTGTTGGTATCATCGTGAAGTTGGTGGTTGTATTTGAGTGTGACCACCAAGAACCTGGGTGATAACTTGTTCATTTGCTGTTCATCTTTTAACACTCCAATAAATCTCCAAATTTAAGGATGATGCACTACCATTAGCTTTGAAATTTGCTATGCCAGTCTTCCACAGCATCATTTGTCCTGTGATTGCTATTCAGTACTGATATATAAACATTCCAAGTTTTTGGCAGAAATCTTGGAGCTTCTGCTCTTCCTCTGCTTCTGCCATGACTTCCAAGGATATAATTCATTAGGTCATCTAAATATTGTTCTGCATTCTCCACAATGTACTCAAAGTTTCATTTACATCTTCCAAAGGCATAAATGGAAGTCCAAACATCATGGATGCTCATGTACTGGTGTTAGTCTTCATTGTTGTATACTCACGTGTTAGACCCAAAGAAGATGTTTTTCACCACAATGACTATGAAAAGTGAAATAAGTATCCTTTTACTTGGGCATTTGGTAGGAACAGTTGAATCGCATTCATATTTGCAACCTTGAAATCCATCATACACAATGAAAGATTAATGTTGAGATTTCTTTTCCATGCAAATGCAAGTACTTTCATATATATATGTATGTATGTATGTAAGCGTCCTCTTGCTTTTTCATTTTTAGTGCATAAATCAATGACATAGTATAACCTAATACTACACCATGCACAGTAGATAACTGAATGAACTGTATTAGTGCCATCTTGAAGGTGCTATCACTGAATAATGTACTGTTACTTAAATATTGAATATTGTCAAAGTTGTGTAAATAAGAATTATTTCCTCATCTTGAGAAACAGAATCGTGCATAAGAAATCATTCTCCATGTCTGGTCACTTTATACTACTCTGGAATTTCATTTCCATGCAATGACCTCTTCAGTGAGTTTCTTTCTGGTGGCATTAATAGGACTTCTTCATCATGTTGGAGAGTTCTTTGAAGTACCTACAATGGTGTTGCATTTGGTTCTTCTTCTGTGTGTCCTTTTAATCTATTCAGGGTTTTCCTTACTTCCCCTTCAACATCAGTGTTTTGCTGATGTTTTCCTTTTCCATCTTGAATAATTGCAATGTTATCCAAATCCTGACTAGCTTGTACGTTGGGCATGCAGGTTCTCCTCTCTTCACAGAACCAGTACCTTTTACTCCAATCTATTAAGGGAATGGAAATGATAACAAAAAGCATTACAATGTGCCATTGGCTTTTCTTTTTGTGAGGATATGATTTCTGCCATATTCCACTGAGAATTTTCAAATAAAGATATCATATTGCCAAGCAACAGAAGAAGGGTTATTTAACATTGTTTTTCTTCTTTTGTAGCAGTCTAACCAATGGTCTATGGCTTACTGGTAGAAGAAACCTTACTAATGTCTTATGGATTTGACACCTGGTTTGACTGGGCAGGATTAGCCAGTATGTTGGCACCAGTGGAGGGCATGGTGGTCAATGCCAATGGGCAGGATTAGCCAGTATGTCGGCACCAGTGGAGGGCATGGTGGTCAATGCCAATGGGCAGGTAAGTGTGGGAATCACACCCATTAAAATCTCTCCAAATAAGCAGATGCTTCTGGCAGTCTACTGCAATTGCGAGTGTACCTCTACAGGATATCCATCCAAGGGAAACATTGCCCATTAACCATGGGTGATGAGATAGTTGTAGGGAGGTTAATTAGATGCCTGATATCACCCTCATGGCAGCTATTACACCTGATCACTGTGTAGTAGGAGAGCCACACCCGTTCTCACTCCTCCTGAAGATGCTCTGTATAGTGTTTACATCAACAAGATCACTGCCTGCTTTACACAGCAGCTTGACCAAGGTCCTCCTTTCAAACTCTGTTCTAATTGAATGACTCAGCCACATCCAACCAAATGCCCAGTGACATATTAATGCATGGCAGGGATTTTTGCATTTTTTTTCACTATTAGAACCTCCTACCTGGATCTGTAGATTTGTAGATTTTATTTGCAAAATAAATGTGTTGAATAAAACTGTACAGAATTATACCATTAGAAGCAACTGGGTTTTTATATTTTATTTGTAAACAAAAGATAGTATGTCTTCATTAAAAAAAACTCAATATTTTAAAGATATATACTATTATCTGAGGCCTAATGTGTCATAAGAAATAGGAATAGTTTCCTTTAAACAAAAGATAGAAAATGGAAAATATCACTGTGCAATATATTTTCTCTATAAGAGTTTTTTGATATATTAAAATCTGTCACAGTTGTTTGCATTAAAATAAGGAAAAGTGTCTTGTGAAATCAGTTCGATTGTAGCCACTGCTGTATTTGCAAAATAAATATGTTAATTTCCTTCCTCCAAAACAGAGTGCAGATAAAGTGGCAATTACCATCCTACATACCCTTTAAGTTTAATGAGCAAGGAATCTGAGGGAATGTATAATAACTATGCACAGTAGATGCTTGTCATTTGTGCCAACAGTGCAGAGAGAGAGAGACAGAAGAGAGAGAGAGGAAGAAAATGAAAGAGAAAGAGAGAGAAAGAGAGAAGCGAGCATTTGGCTAATATAAATCTCTCCTTATATATTTTTTCTACCAACAATTTAAGTGTATGAGGCATGACTTGAAAGTAATGAGACTGATATTCTTGTGTGACTACTAAATTAATCTACAGACAGTTTCAAAAGATGTTAAAAGATGTTTTATATAAAAGTTCTGGTAGGCTTTTTTAAAGCAAGCACTCAAACAAAAGAGCAATGCATGTGATAAAAAGTACCCTGGGCATGCTGTGACAATATTCAAACTTGAACAGATTCCTTCCTAATTGGACATATGATCTTTTATGATATTTTGCTTTTGTGGATCTCCTTTCCATCAACATTGAATTAAGTAATCTCTAAAATCCCTTTCATTTGTAAAAACCATGAAACTATTTTTTTAGAATTATAGCTCACATTATGAAAGATGTTTAATTTGGGTACAATTTCTTGAGCCTTCAAAAAAATAATCCATCTGTTCCATAGTTGTGCCCCAAAATGTTTTAAGTGATAACAATGACAACATTAAGTGTTTCAATATCTTAAAACACCCAATGTCTATTTGCCAAAACAGAAAGACTCAAAAATGCACATTGTGGTTGCAGCACATTGACATGTAACAAGGTCAGATTTACCAATATATTACCACAGTTCATATCTATGTAATTTATTTTCTGTGTCAGGAGAGAAGTTTCTCATTTAAATATTGTGACTAATCTGAAGCATATCTGAGCTTTTATCAAAAGATTTCCAAATCAGAGCTCAAGGACCTAGAGCTATTGCTTTCTATATTTTCACTCTGTAGATGTATCCACTGAAAAAAAAGACGATCTCAAATTTGAAAAAAATAAAACAAAAAACTATCCTCTAAAAAGGGTGGCCACTTAAAAATGAAGAAACAGTTTTTGTAAAGAGTTTGCAAACACTACATTTAGATTTAGCCTATGAAGGATTCCCAAATGGATTACTACGTTAGTACATAAACACACTAAGTTAGAAAATACTCAGTCTGCTTGATGTACCTTAATACTTAAAAAGTTGTTTTGTTTTCCATTGTATATCAAATTTACCTGTGAACAACAGATCATTCATTCAGTTATTTATTCATTTAAAACATATTTGTTAACTCCCAATTTCTACTTGGAATATACAAAACTGGAAAGAGCATCACTTCTACCTT
This sequence comes from Hyperoodon ampullatus, assembly GCF_949752795.1. Classification (NCBI taxonomy): domain Eukaryota; kingdom Metazoa; phylum Chordata; class Mammalia; order Artiodactyla; family Ziphiidae; genus Hyperoodon; species Hyperoodon ampullatus. The sequence goes on along the minus strand of NC_136913.1, from coordinate 108,611,675 downwards.
TACAACAAAAACAACAAAGCCATATATCCTGCAAATTCATAATTTTCTTGAACCTATCAGAAAGCTGAGGTCACAAGGCAACCAAATAACTTTAAATCTAAGGAAAGACAGGCAATAAGAGATAAGATACAAGCACTTATGTGAAGATGGATGTAGCCAGACACTGCTAAGAAGAATTAAGCAATTTTTAAGTGAATAGTATAGTACAATTTTTTATATAGAATAATTTTTTAGTTTTGATAAATGTTCTATGGTTATGTAAGATGTTAACATAAAGGGAAGCTGGATGAATGGCACATATACAGGAAATCTCTACTATTTTGCAATTTTTCTATAAGTTAAAAGTTACTAAAAGTTTTTTTTTAAACTGTTATAAATTATTGCCTGATTGGTAAAAGCTGACTATGGCTAGAAAGAGAATATAGAACCTTGAGGGCACAGGTATAAGGGGAGTACATACTCACTGCAATCTCTTCTCCATGGGCGTCACTGGACACTGAAAACATATTGGTGAGATGCTGAGAAAGCATCCCTCAGTCTATGAAAGAAAAAAAAAGCATCCCTCATAGTACAAGTCTGGGTGAGAGGAATAGCAGCAGCAAATCCTACCCAGATCTGTTTCTCTTATTTCATCTATGGAACAAAAACTGCAAACTGTGAGAGAGGAAAGGGCAACACAAACTGTCACCCTTAGGGCACTGGTGAAAATGTACTGCAGCTGGTAGAAGAGAACAAGAAAAAAAACAAAACAAAACTGTACCCTTGGGGAAAGCAAGAGGATGGGCCAAGAACTATATCTGGGAGGGGCAAGAGTAGTGAGAAGGCCACACCTCCAAGACCTAGGGACACAGTTCTTGCCCAGGATAGAGGATTAATTAGAACAACAGAAAACACTCTCCATCATCAGGCTAATCAGAATCATGTGATAAGTGACAGTGAAATAATGATGAAAGTGTTATAAGAGCCTGAAAGAAGACTCTTCCTGAGGCACAGCCCAAAGGAAAACCCAAAGCTGTGGAGCAGACATTGATAAAAACCATTGGGCAACCAGAACCCACCCTGAACTAATGTATCACTTGAGGAATTTAAAGCCTGGCACACCTCTTAACAAGACTAAAAACAGCAGCAAGAAACTCCACAATCTACTCTTGACTAGAATGACACACATACACTCACATACACACAAACGCTAAAACCCTAGTAAATACAAAGGCATGCCAATTTCTCAACATAAGAACTATTCACTTTAGTCTCTATTGTCTTACATAAGATGTCCAGCTTTCAACAACAACAACAAAAATAGCAGGTATATTTTAAAAATCAATTAAAAAACAACATACTGTCAAGAGACAAAGCAGTCAACAAAACCAGAATTAGATACGAAAGAAATGTTGGAACTATTTGAAAGAAGATTTAAAATAACTATGATTAATATGTTAGGGGTTCTTCTAGATAAGACTGACAACATTCAAAATCAGATGGCAAGTTTCAGGAGAAAAAAATGCAAAGTATATGAAAAAATCAAGTAAAATGTTAAAAATGAAAATCACAGTAAATGTGATACACAATACCTTTGATGGGCTCATCAGTAGATTGGACACAGCTGAAGAAAGAACCAGTGACCTTGAACATATGCCCACAGAAATTATCCAAACAGAAACACAAAGAGAAAAAGGGTGAAAATAAAAATACAGAACAGTCAAAATTTGAAGGACAATATCAAATGGTCTATCATATGTGTAACCAAAATCCAAAAAGGAAAAGAGAGAACAGGGAGTTAAAAAAGATATTTGGAGAAATATTGGATTTGTTGCTGCTATTCCTCTCACTCAGACTTTTGTACTACAAGGGATGCTTTGTCAGGATCTCACCAATCTTTGTTTTGAGTGTCCAGTGACACCCATGGAGAAGAGCCTGTAATGAATGTGTACTCATTACACCCTTACACCTGTGCCCCCAGGGATTCTATATTATCTTTCCAGCCATAGTCAGCCTTTACCAATCTGTCAAAATTAATGCCACACAACAAACGACAGAGTGAAGAAGCTCAGATTAAGCCAAGTAGAATAATTACTAACACACAAGCACGTACACAGGTATACACACACAAAACTAGATTTAAGTTCAAGCGGGTGAAAATCTAAGTCATTTAGAAAAAAAGGACACATTATATACAGAAGAACAATGATAAGAATTGCAGAAAATTTCTTGTCAGAAACCATATAACACAGAAAGTATTGAAATGACACTTAAAAAGTGCTGAATTTAAAAAGAATTCAACCCATAGTTCTATACCTAGTGAAAATACCTTTCAAAAACGAGGAAGAAATAATTTCCCTGAAAACAAAATCTGAGTGAATGTATTGCTACATACCTACATTACAAGAAATGTTAAAGGACATTCTTCAAGCAGAAGGAATATGATATCAGGAAGAAGTCTGAATCTACATATAGAAATAAAGGCCACTGGAAATTGAAAAAAAGGTAGGTAAAAATTATTTTTGTCTTTATTCTAATTGCTTTATTACTTCTATGTTTTGCATTACTTATCTAAAGCAAAAATAGTACCCTAGCACTGTGTTTTTAAAACATATGTAAAGTGACAATTATCACAAAAATAGCACAGAAGATAGGAGGAAAGAATTTTGAGCATATAATTGTAAGGACCTTGCACTACACATGAAGTGGTATATTATTTAAAGTGGACTCTAATTAATTGAAGATGTATATTTTAAACTCTAGGATAACCACTGTTTTTTAACAGAGAGAGACAATAAGTCAATAATGGAGATAAAATAGAATCACAAAGATGCTCAATTAATCTAAATAAAGGCAAAAAAGAGGAAAAAGATGAAACAAAGGAGGGGGTCAATTTTAATCAAACCAAATCATTAATCACATTAAAGGTAAAATTGTCTAAATGTGGGAATTAAAAGACAGAGTTTGCCATTTTGGATAAAAAATTCAAGACCAACCTACATCCTGTCTATGGGAAAACCACTAGATAGATGATAAATAAGTAGATAGACAGATTTAAAGAAAGGAACAAAAATATACACAATTCAAACACTGATAAAAAAATAAACCTGGAATATCCTTATTAATGTCTGACAAAGTAGACTTCAGAACAAATAATACTATCAGAGAAAAGAAGGGCATTATATAATAATAAAAAGGCCCATTCTCCAAGAAGACATAACAATTCTAAATGTGCATGCACCTAACAACAAGTTTGAAAATACATGAAGCAAAAACTGAAAGAACTGGAAGGAGAAAAAGAAAAATCTACAGTTGTAGTTGGAGCCATCAACACTCTTCTCTCAGTAAATGATAGAACAAGTAGAAAATCAGTCAGGATAGAGAAGATCTGAAAAACACTATTGACCAACATGACCTAATGGACATTTGTAGAACACTCATTCCAGCAAGAGCAGAATATATTTCTTTCAAAGGCACATGTAACATTGAACAAAATACAGCATAAATTTTAAAAGAACAGGAATCATGAATGTATGCTCTCTGACAAATTAATAAAATAGAAATCAATAAAAGGAAGATATCTGAAAATCCACAAATATACTGAAAATAAACAAAACACTTCTAAATAACCCATGTGTCAAAAAGGAAGCCTCAAGGAACATTAAAAAATTATTTTGAACTAAATAAAAACAAAAGCATAACATATCCAAACTTGTGGGATGCAACTGAAGCAGTACTAAGAAGGAAATTTATATAATTAAATGGTTATACTAAAAGGAGTAAAAGTCCTTATATCAGTAATCTAACCTCCCAACTTAGAGACTAGAAACCAAAAAAAGATAATTTTAAACCCAAAGCAAGCAAAAGAAAGGAAATAATCAAGATGAGAGCTGAAATCAGTGAAATTGAAAACAAAAACAGACAAAAGCAATGAAGCCTAAAGCTAGATCCTTGAAAAAAACCTTTTGTTTTAATTGCCTTACTTACCAAGAAAAAGAGAGAGAGAGAGAGAGCACATGTAAGACAGGACACAAATTACCAATATCAGGAATTAATTAGGGAAGAACTTTACTACAAAACATACAAACATTTAAAGGATAATAAGGATATACTAAGAACAGTTCTATACCCATAAGTTTGACAAGATAGATGGAAAGGAAGGATCCATTCAAAGCCATAATACCAAGTTCATGGAAGTGGACATAGATACTCTTTTTAGACTTGTATTTATTAAATAAATTGAATTTGTAGTCTAAAACCTTCCCACAAAGAAAACTAGAGACCCAGTTGAACTCTACCAAATAATTAAGAAATAATGCCAATTGTAAATGATTCTTCCAGAAAATAGAAGAGGAGAGACTATTTCCCAACTCATTTTATGAGACCAGTATTACCTTGGTAGCAAACTAACCAAGGATATTAAAAGAAAAAAAAAATCACCAACTAATATCCCTAATGAACACAGATGGAAAAATCCTCAACTTAATATTAGAAAAGTAAATGTAGTAACATACAAAAAGGATAATAAATCTTGACAAATGTGAAGCTGGTTCAGTACTTAAAATCAATCAATATAAATCACAATGTTAACACACAAAAGAAGGAAAACCATAAGACCACCTCAGTAGAGGCAGAGAAAAAAAATGGACAAATCCAATAACCTGTCCTGATTAAAAACAAACAAACAAATCCTGCAAACTAGGAATAGAAGGTAGCTTGATTAACCCAAAGGCATCAACAAAATACTGACAGTTAACATCATATTAAATGCTGAAAATATGAATTCTTTCCCCATGATATTGGGAATAAGACGAGGATGTTCACTATCACCACTGCTATTCAACATTATGTACTAAGTACTTGCAACGCAATAAGAAAAGGAAATGAAAGCACACAGATTGAAAAGGGAAATAATTGTGTCTGTTTGCAGATGGTACAAATGTTTACATAGAAAATCCTCAAAAAGTCTACCCTAAAGATACTAAAGCAAACAGTGAGTTTAACAAGGACATAGGAACAAGGTTAATATGCATAAAATGTATTTCTATACATTAGTAAAAAACTTAGAATTCAAAATTAATAAAACATCATCATTAACAATAATACCAAAGATGAAATGCTTCTGTATGAATCTCACAAGATGCATGCATTATCTGCATGCTGAAAACTACAAGATTTATTAGCAACTGGAATTCTCTTATCTGCTCGTGGGAATGCAAAATGGTACAGCTACTTTGGAAGGTAGTTTGGCAGTTTCTTTCTTTTTAATTACTTACTTACTTAATTAATTATTCATTGGATGACTTGAATAATATATATATATTTTTTATATAGTGGGTTCTTATTAGTCATCATTTTTATACACATCAGTGTATACATGTCAATCCCAATCGCCCAATTCATCACACCACCACCCCACCCCCGCCGCTTTCCCGCTTGGTGTCCATACGTTTGTTCTCTACATCTGTGTCTCAATTTCTGCCCTGCAAACCACTTCATCTGTACCATTTTTCTAGGTCCCACATATGTGTGTTAATATACTATATTTGTTTTTCTCTTTCTGACTTACTTCACTCTGTATGACAGTCTCTAGATCCATCCATGTCTCTATAAATGACCCAATTTCTTTTCTTTTTATGGCTGAGTAATATTCCATTGTATATATATACCACATCTTCTTTATCCATTCGTCTGTCGATGGGCATTTAGGTTGCTTCCATGACCTGGCTATTGAAAATAGTGCTGCAGTGAACAATGGGGTGCATGTGTCTTTATGAATTATACTTTTCTCTCGGTATATGCCCAGTAGTGGGATTCCTGGGTCTGGCAGTAATATGGTAATTCTATTTTTATTTTTTAAGGAACCTCCATACTGTTCTCCATAGTGGCTGTATCAATTTACATTCCCACCAACAGTGCAAGAGGGTTCCCTTTTCTCCACACCCTCTCCAGCATTTGTTGTTTGAAGATTTTTGGATGATGCCCATTCTAACTGGTGTGAGGTGATACCTCATTGTAGTTTTGATTTGCATTTCTCTAATAATTAGTGATGTTGAGCAGCTTTTCATGTGCATCTTGCCCATCTGTATGTCTTCTTTGGAGAAGTGTCTATTTAGGTCTTCTGCCCATTTTTGGATTGGGTTGTTTCTTTTTGTAATATTGAGCTGCATGTGCTATTTCTATACTTTGGAGATTAATCCTTTGTCTGATGATTCATTTGCAAATATTTTCTCTCATTCTGAGGGTTGTCTTTTCATCTTCTTTATGGTTTCCTTTGCTGTGCAAAAGCTTTGAAGTTTCATTAGGTCCCATTTGTTTATTTTTGTTTTTATTTCCATTACTCTAGGAGGTGGATCAAAAAAGATCTTGCTGTGATTTATGTCAAAAAGTGTTCTCCCTATGCTTTCCTCTAAGAGTTCTATAGTGTCCGGTCTTACATTTAGGTCTTGAATCCATTTCGAGTTTATTTTTGTGTATGGTGTTAGGGAGTGTTCTAATTTCATTCTTTTACATGTAGCTGTCCAGTTTTCCCAGAACCACTTATTAAAGAGACTGCCTTTTCTCCACTGTATATACTTTCCTCCTTTGTCATAGATTAGTTGACCATAGGTGCGTGGGTTTATCTCTGGGCTTTTTATCCTGTTCCATTGATCTATGTTTCTGTTTTTGTGCCAGTACCATACTGTCTTGATTACTGTAGCTTTATAGTATAGTCTGAGCTTAGGGAGTCTGATTCCTCCAGCTCTGTTTTTTTTCCCTCAAGGCTGCTTTGGCTATTCGGGTTCCTTTGTGTCTCCATACAAATTTTAAGATTTTTTGTTGTAGTTCCATAAAAAAGGCCATTGGTAACTTGATAGGGATTACACTGAATCTGTAGATTGCATTGGGTAGTACAGTCATTTTCACAATATTGATTCTTCCAATCCAAGAACATGGTATATCTCTCCATCTGTTGGTATCATCTTTAATTTCTTTCATCAGTGTCTTATAGTTTTCTGCATACAGGTCTTTTGTCTCCTTAGGTAGGTTTATTCCTAGGTATTTTATTCTTTTTGTTGCAATGGTAAGTGGGAGTGTTTCCTTAATTTCTCTTTCAGATTTTTCATCATTAGTGTATAGGAATGCAAGAGATTTCTGTGCATTCTTTTTGTATCCTGCTACTTTACCAAGTTCATTGATTAGCTCTAGTACTTTTCTGGTGGCATTTTTAGGATTCTCTATGTATAGTATCATGTCATCTGCAAACAGTGACAGTTTTACTTCTTCTTTTCAAATTTGTATTCCTTTTATTTCTTTTTCTTCTCTGAGTGCCATGGCGAGGACTTCCAAAACTATGTTGAATAATAGTCGAGAGAGTGGACATCCTTGACTTGTTCCTGATCTTAGAGGAAATGTTTTCAGTTTTTCACCATTGAGAATGATGTTCGCTGTGGGTTTGTTGTATATGGCCTTTATTATGTTGAGGTAGGTTCCGTCTATGCCCACTTTCTTGAGAGTTTTTATTATAAATGGCTATTGAATTTTGTCAAAAGCTTTTTCTGCATCTATTGAGATGATCATATGGTTTTTATCCTTCAATTTGTTAATAGGGTGTATCACATTGATTGATTTACATATATTGAAGAATCCTTGCATCCCTGGGATAAATCCCACTTGGTCATGGTGTATGATCCTTTTAATGTGTTGTTGGATTCTGTTTGCTAGTATTTTGTTGAGGATTTTTGCATCTATATTCATCAGTGATATTGGTCTGTAATTTTCTTTTTTTGTAGTATCTTTGTCTGGTTTTGGTATCAGGGTGATGGTGGCCACATACAATGAGTTTGGGAGTGTTCCTTCCTCTGCAATTTTTTGCAAGAGTTTGAGAAGGATGGGTGTTAGCCCTTCTCTAAATGTTTGATAGAATTCGCCTGTGAAGCCATCTGGTCCTGGACTTCTGTTTGTTGGAAGATTTTTAATCACAGTTTCAATTTCATTGCTTTTGTTTTGTCTGTTCATATTTTCTATTTCTTCCCTTTTCAGTCTTAGAAGTTTATACCTTTCTAAGAATTTGTCCATTTCTTCCAGGTTGTCCATTTTATTGGCATACAGTTGCTTGTAGTAGTCTCTTAGGATGCTTTGTATTTCTGCAGTGTCTGTTGTAACTTCTTTTTCATTTCTAATTTTATTGATTTCAGTCCTCTCCCTCTTTTTCTTGATCAGTCTGGCTAATGATTTATCAATTTTGTTTATCTTCTCAAAGAACCAGCTTTTAGTTCTATTGATCTTTGCTATTGTTTTCTTTGTTTCTATTTCATTTATTTGTGCTCTGATCTTTATGATTTCTTTCCTTCTGCTAACTTTGGGTTTTGTTTGTTCTTCTTTCTCTAGTTCCTTTAGGTGTAAGGTTAGATTGTTTGAGATTTTCTTGTTTCTTGAGGTAGGCTTGTATAGCTATAAACTTCCCTCTTAGAACTGCTTTTGCTGCATCCTATAGGTTTGGATCGTCGTGTTTTCATTGTCACTTGTCTCTAGGTATTTTTTGATTTCCTCTTTGATGTCTTCAGTGATCTCTTGGTTATTTGGTAACGTATTGTTTAGCCTCCATGTGTTTGTGTTTTTTACGTTTTTTTCCTTGTAATTCATTTCTAATCTCCTAGCGTTGTGGTCATAAAAGATGCTTGATATGATTTCAATTTTCTTAAATTTACTGAGGCTTGATTTGTGACCCAAGATGTGATCTGTCCTGGAGAATGTTCTGTGCGCACTTGAGAAAAAAGTGTAATCTGCTGTTTCTGGATGGAATGTCCTATAAATATCAATTAAATCTATCTGGTCTATTGTATCATTTAAAGCTTCTGTTTCCTTATTTATTTTAATTTTGGATGATCTGTCCATTGGTGTAAGTGAGGTGTTAAAGTCCCCCACTATTATTTTGTTACTTTCAATTTCCTCTTTTAGAGCTGTTACCAGTTGCCTTATGTATTGAGGTGCTCCTATGTTGGGTGCATATATATTTATAATTGTTATATCTTCTTCTTGGATTGATCCTTTGATCATTATGTAGTGTCCTTCCTTGTCTCTTGTAACATTCTTTATTTTAAAGTCTATTTTATCTAATATGAGTATAGCTACTCCAGTTTTCTTTTGATTTCCATTTGCATGGAATATGGTTTTCCATGCCCTCACTTTCAGTCTGAATGTGTCCCTAGGTCTGAAGTGGGTCTCTTGTAGACAGCATATATATGGGTCTTGTTTTTGTATCCATTCAGCAAGCCTGTGTCTTTTGGTTGGAGCATTTAATCCATTCATGTTTAGGGTAATTATTGATATGTATGTTCCTATTACCATTTTCTTAATTGTTTTGGGTTTGTTTTTGTAGGTCCTTTTCTTCTCTTGTGTTTCCCACTTAGAGAAGTTCCTTTAGCATTTGTTGTAGAGCTAGTTTGGTGCTGCTGAATTCTCTTAGCTTTTGCTTGTCTGTAAAGCTTTTAATTTCTCCATTGAATCTGAATGAGATCCTTGCCGGGTAGAGTAATCTTGGTTGTAGGTTCTTTCCTTTCTTCACTTTAAGTACATCATGCCACTCCCTTCTGGCTTGTAGAGTTACTGCTGAGAAATCAGCTGTTAACTTTATGGGAGTTCCCTTGTATGTTGTTTTTTTTCCCTTGCTGTTTTTAATAATTTTTGTTTGCCTTTAATTTTTCACAATTAGATTACTATGTGTCTCAGCATGTTTCTCCTTGGGTTTATCCTGTATGGGACTCTCTGTGCTTCCTGGACTTGGGTGGCTATTTCCTTTCCCATGTTAGCGAAGTTTTCGACTATAATCCCTTCAAATATTTTCTTGGGTCTTTTCTCTCTCTCTTCTCCTTCTGGGGCCCCTATAATGAGAATGTTGTTGTGTTTAATGTTGTCCCAGAGGTCTCTTAGGCTGTCTTCATTTCTTTTCATTCTTTTTTCTTTATTCTGTTCGCAGCAGTGAATTCCACCATTCTGTCTTCCAGGTCACTTACCTGTTCTTCTGCCTCAGTTTTTCTGCTATGGATTCCTTGTAGTGTAGTTTTCATTTCAATTACTGTATTGTTCATCTCTGTTTGTTTGTTCTTTAATTCTTCTAGGTCTTTGTTAAACATTTCTTGCATTTTCTCGATCTTTACCTCTATTCTTTTCCCAAGGTCCTGGATCATCTTCACTATCATTATTCTGAATTCTTTTTCTGGAAGGTTGCCTATCTCCACTTCATTTAGTTGTTTTTCTGGAGTTTTATCTTGTTCCTTCACCTGGTACACAGCCCTCTGCTTTTCATCTTGTCTATCTTTCTGTGAATGTGGTTTTTGTTCCACAGGCCACAGGATTGTAGTTCTTCTTGCTTCTGCTGTCTGCCCTCTGGTGGATGAGGCTATCCAAGAGGCTTATGCAAGTTTCCTGATGGGAGTGACTGGTGGTTCCTGGAGCTGACTGTTGCTCTGGTGGGCGGAGCTCAGTAAAACTTTAATCCACTTGACTGCTGATGGGTGGAGCTGGATTCCTTCCCTGTTGGTTGCTTGGCCTGAGGCAACCCAACATTGGAGCCTACCTGGGCTCTCTGGTGGGGCTAATGGCAGGCTCTGGGAGGGCTCACGCCAAGGAGTACTTCCCAGAACTTCTGCTGCCAGTGTCCTTGTCCCCACGGTGAGACACAGCCAGCCCCCACCTCCTCAGGAGACCCTCCAACACTAGCAGGTAGGTCTCGTTCAGTTTCCCCTGGGGTCACTGCTCCTTCCCCTGGGTCCCGATGCGCACACCACTTTGTGTGTGCCCTCCTAGAGTGGAGTCTCTGTTTCTCCCAGTTCTGTCAAAGACCTGCAATCAAATCCCAGTAGCCTTCAAGTCTGATTCTCTAGGAATTCCTCCTCTCGTTGCCGGACCCTGAGGTTGGGAAGCCTGACGTGGCGCTCAGAACCTTCACTCCAGTGGGTGAACTTCTCTGGTATAAGTGTTCTCCATTCTGTGAATCACCCACCCAGCAGTTATGGGACTTGATTTTACTATGGTTGCATCCCTCCTACTGTCTCACTGTGGCTTCTCCTTTGTCCTTGGACGTGGGGTATCTTTTCTGGTGAGTTCCAGTGTCCTCCTGTTGATGATTGTCCAGCATCTAGTTGCAATCCTGGTGCTCTCGCAAGAGGGAGTGAGAGCACGTCCTTCTACTCCGCCATCTTGGCTCCAATCCTAGTTTGGCAGTTTCTAATAAATGTAATCATATATTTGCCATATGACCCAAGCATCCCACTCCTCAGCAATTACACAGGAGAAATGAAAATTTATGTTCACATGAAGGTTTTATGTAATTGCATATAGCCAGTTTTACTCATATTTGCCAAAAACTTGTAACATCTCAAATGTCCTTCAAACTCTGAATAGATGTGCATATTGTCAGGCATCCATACAATGGAATTCGACTCAGCAATAAACAGGAATGAATTGTTGATACAGCAACATCAGTGACTCTCATATGCATTTCGCTTAATGAAAGAAGTCACTCAGAAAGTTACCTATTATATGATTCTATTTGTATGTCATTCTTTTAAAGGTAGACCTATACTGATGGAGCACAGACCAGTGGCAGCCATGGTCTGAGGGTGGAAGAGCAGTTAATTACAAAGGGTTGCACAAGGGAACTTGCAGGAGAGATGGCCTCTTCAGTTTTGATTGAATAATGAAAAAGCTAAAGACAAAAGGAGTTGTAAACATAATGTGCTTTAGTTGTCCTCTGTCCCCCTCACCCCACAGGGGTATCAGCATATGATTATGAAACTTCTTATAACTACACTATGGATGTACAAATAAACAAATATATTGTAGATAATGAGAGTCTGAGAAAGATCCAATAAGCAAGATGAAAGGCTAGAATAAATTCTTTGGTGCTGAATTAGAGTCAAAGATATCTATAAATACAGGTAGAGAGATGAGGATAGTATATATTTATGTATGTGTATGATGTCTGAGAAGTTTTCTCTGATAACGGGACATTTGAGCAGAGACATGAATAAAATTAGAGGGAGCTTCATATCGATATTTGAGGGAAGACTATTTCTAGCAGTGGGAAGAGTGAGTGCAAAGTTTGTGAGGCAAAACATGAGTGGCATGTTATTGCTAATAATCTAATCTGCATAGAGAACTGTGGATATTTACCATCAAAGCCTTGTTAATTTTTTTCCCTTTTGAACAAAGCCCTTTTCAAATGTTAACATTATGACAGTCCCAAACATTAATACTAGTTGGTGAAAAAAAAAATCTAAAGCTTCATTTAAAAACGGTAATATTTCACATTCCAATGGGTTAACTCACTCTCAAAATACCTTACCACACAGTTTCCTTAGATAATAATCTGTCCAAACCCTCTTTACCTCTTAATTTCCAATAGGAATCCTGCGAGATTTTTAAAAAGTGTTTTTAAGCACTTTTCCAGAGCACATCTGTACTTGAAAGGAGTCCACCTATAAAATTGTTATTGTTCTTATAATTTACTAAAGGCTTTCCTACTAACTACCTTTCATATATGTATCATCTGTCTTTTCCCTAGTTGTGACTTTTATAGGCAACAGATAATTCTCTTTCTATTTTGTAAATATCTAAACTATACAATATTTACAAAATACTAATATCAGTAATCCACGAGTTGTGACCAAGTGTTCTGATAACTACCTTATTTTCTGAGCAAAGTAGCAAAGTCAAAGAATAATCAATTCATGTCCAAAGTTTTGATTGAGTGTGTAGGTGCATATGTGTTTAAATAGATTGGTATTCCACAACCATCAATCACAGACAAATATGTCAGGGAGAAATTTCCAGTGTAGATCTAGCCCCATGACCACACTTTACTACAAGTAAATTATTTCTCTTTTCTGGACATGAGGGATAGTTATTTTTTATTTTATAGAATTAGCATGTTTTTCTACTATATTTATGCATATTGCCTAGTAGTTTGTAAAAGCACCAAGTGAATAAAAATTTCATCAGTTCCAGTGAAAATCGATAGCTTCTAGTTGCATCCATGACCTTCCTTCTTTTAAAATGTTTGGCTCATCTCTTAGATTATGAGTTGCCCTTGATTTTGAAAAGAGTATATATAATGCTGAATTCACTATGAAAATGCTATCATCCACTTCTGCTTTTACTTAATGTCCTATATAATCTTGATGCACACAAATGGTTGGATCGTGTAATGTATCTGACAAAACATGGATAACCATGCTATGTGGTGTGATGATGAGACATTATGGTGACATTAAAACTGTAACAATACTTATCCCCTTATCACTCTCTCTCCAACCAAGGATCCAGATTAGCACTTCTTTGTATTATTATATTCCCAGTTTTTAAATCATTCTAGCTTATTGTTTTTCTTACTTTTGACATCAAACAGCTTTAGAGAATACTGTACCAATGGCTTTGCAGAGGACAATAGAAATTTGAAAATGAAATAAAACTTTGCACTTCACACAAAAGGTTCTACTAACATCCTAAATCTGGGAGGAACAGAAAAAATTCATTATAATGTTTTTCATCACATGAAAGTAGCTTATTATTATGATTTTACTACACAAATATTTTCCATATTTCCCTATATTTTCATATTTCATATAAAACTATCTAGTGTATAGATTTAATCATTGAGATTATAAATCTGTTTTCTAAATGCCTCATGGTTGACATGAATTTTAAATGATTGCATTTCTTAAAAACCAAACAGAAACCTCAGCTAGTAGCTTCACTGCATGAATTAAGCATTCTGTGGAATAAAAGACATTCTTTTTGTTTATAACACTTTTTTCTCCATTATCACGAAGCCAATGTGAAAAAATACATTTGAGGTGAAAGAAATAGCATTTCTTGGCACTGTGGCTTAAGTAGATTTCCTATTCATTGAACAGATAAATGAAGCCAGTACAATGTGTTAGAAAGAGTGTTGTTTCGACTGTTACTGTATTACTTTGTGATATCCTCCACAGGAAATAGTCTATCACTGGTACTCACTGTCAAATCCAGTTTCCAGCTGTGAAGTTGTACCCCTTCCATTCATTTAAATGGTTGGCTTTTGCTTCGGGATGTTAAAAATGCCATGGAAATTGTTCTCAGATTTCCATTTCCTTGCACAGCCAGGGTTTAAAAATAAATAGACAAATCAGGGAATATTATAGGATTAACATTAGGTAAACTTTAAATACACAAAATAAACCCACTGCCCTAATTTAGGTTTCATCGTACAAAAAATATTGTATACATTGATGGTGGAGACTTTCTGCTTTCTGTGATTTATTTCTCCATCCTAAAATATCACTTAATCACTGGTTAATGCTCTATATTCCTAATATATGTCTGTCTTAAGACAGCACCTTAAGCAATTCCTAAAGTTGCTATTCCAAATAATATTCATTTAGCTAAATCATTTATCCTTCACCTATCCCTCACTCTCAGGCTTCTCCACAGAGAAAAGTGAGGCTATCATGATGGAGTCCTTCAGTTGTTATACCGTACATCTTATACTTGCTTATAAGAGCACCCATTCCTTTCTCATTCCTTCTTTCAGAGTTTTCATTTATTCTCTCTAAGGATGACACTTCAACATTTACAGTGAGTTCTGTCACCCTTAATCTCTTCCAGGCCCTACTTCTATTACAATGCCCACTTTCACCTGTATATTCAAATTATTTACAGCTACTCCCTGGTTTCCAAGACTTTCCCCTTCTCCTGACAGTCTATACTCTCCAGAATCATCCCATTTGCCAGAATCAGGGATATAATTCCAGGAAATTAAACCTAGACCAGCAACAAAGGCAAAGCACCACCTAGTGTCTAAACTAGTAGCGGAGAAACAAGGGAGTTCTGTTGGGTCACCAGGTGAGTGAGTTATTCAGTCAGAATGAAGTAGGAACTGGGGAACTGAAGACAAAAGCAAAAGCCAGGCCAGGCTATATAAGCAATAAAGCTACACTAGGAATATATTTAAGTAAAGAGTATTAGTGACATGACAGAAAGAAAATCAAATGTTAAAGGAGCCAGAACTGGATAAAGAGCCGGCCAGCCATAGGACAAAGACCAAGATTGAACAGAACAAAAACTGTAGTATGAAGCTTAGTTTAAACCAGAAAAAAAGGGACTTGAAGTTGTTAAGCAGTAACAAAGCTGTTTGGCAAATCAAAAATCTAATTATCTGAAACGAGGTTCTCCTTTTGTGATGGCTCAGGGATAGGAATTTGCCTTAAAGTGTACTTAAAGTATTCTCACTCTATGGATCTGGGATTGAAAATGGAAACTGTGAGCTTTCCTCAATCAAAATTGCCATTTCTTCTGTGCCATTGCTGTTGCAGAGGAATTCAAATTAATTCACTTGAGGGTGGAATCACTGATACACTGAGAGGAGATATTTAAATAGAAAGAGGGCTGAGTCTATAAAAGCATACCACATGGGCCTACTATACATAAAAAATAATCAGTCCTGAGTGGAATAATCGTATGTTACTGTGGTAGACTGTATTATTTGTTCAAATTATTCCCGGCCTCTCTATTCAGGTCTACCACTAGCCCCCTGGGGCCTGTCCTGGTGGGAAGATTATCATTTCTACTATACTGCTGTCAGGCTTATTCATGTGACTTGCTTAGGCTAATAGAATGTGAGTGGAAGGGATATATGGCCCATCCAAGTAGAAGTGACAAGAGACATTGGGTGGTTCTACCATTGCTCTTTTTGCTCTGCAGCAAGGCATACATGCCTCAGATGAGGGCTGTTCTTTCAACCTGAGACTTTGAATGACAAGGTCCTAGAGCAGAGCCAAAACTTACCTATAAGGGATATGTAAGGTGAGTGAGAAATGAATATTTGCTTTTGTAAGGCAGTGAAATTTTTTTTTTTTTTTCCGGTACACGGGCCTCTCACTGTTGTAGCCTCTCCCGTTGTGGAGCACAGGCTCCGGACGCGCAGGCTCAGCGGCCATGGCTCACGGGCCCAGCCACTCCGCGGCATGTGGGATCTTCCCGGACCAGGGCACAAACCCGTGTCCCCTGCATCGGCAGGCGGACTCTCAACCACTGCGCCACCAGGGAAGCCCAAGGCAGTGAACATTTTAGGGCGTTTCTCATAGCTTAATCTGACTAATATTGTCAGCTCTCTTACTCAACTACTCAGCTCCTCCACACTACTGGTTACATTTCCTAAAATCATAGACTATCAGATATAAGAAGGTTCCCCACAGATAATTCAATTCAACTCCAATATGAGGCATGAATCCCATTTACTTCCTTCTTAGAAAGTGCCAAAGGGGAAGAGAGAGAGCATGAATGATGATGGTGAGGAGGTAGGCCCAGTATATATATCATACATGTTCACATTTCATTGGCCAAAACACATTTGGACATACTGAAAACAGCTGCAAGGGAGACTGAAAACAATATAGTCTTCCTATTTTTTTTCAGGAAGTGAAAATAGGATTGATGAATACCTAGTAATAGCTAGTTTATGGATTTCCTTACATTTTGCTTTAATGCAGAAGATAGTGACTTGTGGTACACCACTAGTGACCTCGCCCTAGTTTTAATATTGATATTTAATAAGGACACATATATTGTAAGATATTCAACAGTTATAAGTCTACCTAAGTATACTTACTTTCAGTTAATATTTCTACATTTAATACATGGCACAAATTATGAGACTCTATCATATAACTAAATACTAACATGCTATGTCTGCAACCTTCCTCTAATCCACCAGTTTAGTAATCTGATCAGAATAAGTAGCCTAATACACCCTGAGAAAACCATAATTCAAAGAGTCATGTACCACAATGTTCATTGCAGCTCTATTTACAATAGCTAGGACATGGAAGCAACCTAAATGTCCATCAACAGAGGAATGGATAAAGAAGATGTGGCACATATATACAATGGGATATTACTAAGCCATAAAAAGAAATGAAACTGAGTTATTTGTGGTGAGGTGGATGGACCTAGAGTCCTTCATACAGAGTGAAGTAAGTCAGAAAGAGAAAAACAAATACCATATGCTAACACATATATATGGAATCTAAGAAAAAAAATGGCTCTGAAGAACCTAGGGGCAGGGCAGGAATAAAGATGCAGATGTAGAAAATGGACTTGAGGACACAAGGAGGGGGAAGGGTAAGCTGGGACGAAGTGAGAGAGTGGCATGGACATATATACACTACCAAATGTCAAATAGATAGCTAGTGGGAAGCAGCTGTATCACACAGGGAGATCAGCTCGGTGCTTTGTGACCACCTAGAGGGGTGGGATAGGGAGGATGGGAGGGAAGCTCAAGAGGGAGGGGATATGGGGATATATGTATACATATAGCTGATTCACTTTGTTGTACAGCAGAAACTAACACAACAATGTAAAGCAATTATACTCCAATAAAGATGTGAAAAAAAAATAAGCAGCCTAATTCATTGATGCAAAATAGCTGCACAGAAAGAGTCCATATTTCTGTCCTTGATATCCACACATACAAAAGCATTAGCAGTGATACCTGCCCCCATTTCCTCAATGGTTTTGCCAGTATTGGAAGATTTATGCAATTATCTATAAAATAGGATATATTTTCAACTCAAATATTAATTTATTCATTCAGATACTTAATAGTGCTTTCTATGTATCTGAAGCTCTGTTAGTATCTGGAGAGACAGAAATGACCAAGATATAGTCTCTGTTCTCTAGGGACTCATGGCATTGAAGCCCAAGAAAGAGATTGAAACAAATAATTAAGATTAAATATATTCAGTCAGCAAAAGTGATGTTGTAGGGAACTCAAAAGTCCACCTCTCCACAAACATAGTGAATAAACTGGCAAAAATCTGAGAAACAAGTTTATGAAAACTCCAGAAACTAATTTACAGCAATCGGGTGAATGCTTTAGTTGAGTAAAACAAACAAACAAACAAAAAACACCTGAATATTAATAACAGAGATTTTACGACATTTCTATTTATTCTGACTGCATCCCCTACTCCCTGGCAGCTTTGAAGGCAACAGCCCACATTACCAGTATAGATTCCTAGTATCACACAGCACAAAATGGACTTTATTCTCAAAAATTTGTGGCTTCATGTTTTGATCTGTCTGTAGCTCTCTGAAGGGCTAAATTTAAAACCTTGCCTTTATTTTAGTAACTAAAAACTCTCCCAGGATGGAGGTAGTTTTCCAAGGGGCATTTGTCAAAAGCATTTATGCCTGAGCCACAGACAATAGTGTAAAGTATAATAGTTGGGGCAAACAATGGACAAACCAAGAAGCTTGGGAAAAGAGAATGGAGAATGAGATGAAAATCTAGAAGGTAACACTCATGAACAGGGCTGGGCCCATGCTCAGAGTAAACCTAAGAAAGGCCTAAGCTCTCACCCCTGGATGATCAGCACAAGGTCAGGACAAGCAGGAAGTGAAGGCTAAGGCAGAGGGGTTTTTTCAGTTTTATTAAGATATAATTGATATATAAAATTTTGTAAATTTAAGATGTACAATGAATGTAGTGATTGTATATATGTATATATTTCAAAGGCAGAGTTGTTTTTTTTTTGGCAGTGCCACATGGCATGCGGCATCCTAGTTCCCTGACCAGGGCTTGAACCTGAGCTTCAATGGAAGTGAGGCATCTTAACCACTGGACTGCCAGGGAAGTCCCATCAAGGGCAGAGTTTTAAACTGCCTGGTTGAGAGGTGAAAGCATTCCCCACCATATATTGTATGGTTTCGTTTATATGAAATGTCCAGAAGAGGCAAATCCATAAAGATAGAAAGGAGATTGCCAGAGGTTGTGAGGAGAGGAGAATGGGGAATGACTACTTAATGGCTACTGGATTTATTTTTGTGGTTATGAAAAAGTTCTAGAATTAGGTACTGGTGATGGTTGTATAACATTGTGAGTGTACTTAAAATCACTGAACTGTACACTTTAAATTGGTGAAAATGGTGAATTTTATCTCAATAAAAAAAGATACAATATAGTATGCAATATTCAGATATATGCACATAGTACCACAGCAGCACAGAGAAAGCCATCTAACTCATGCTTAGTGGTTAGGAAAAGCTTCCTGCATTGGGTAATATCTAATTGAGATTGACTTATCTAGATAGTTGCTTACTAGATGTGAAATGATGAGAACTGAGCCTGTACTATAAGGAAAAATCCCTCCACAAAATCTTGGCTTTTTGTAGAGACCTATAATTATTATCATTGACATGGTCCTGCAACATTTTCTTAAAGGACCAGAGAGTAAATATTTCAGTCTTTGCAAGTCATAGGTCATAGTAGCAACTGCTCATCTCTGTTGTTGCATTCCAAAACCAGTCATAGGCAATATGTAAGTAGGCATGATGCTGTTCCAATAAAATTTTATTTCCAAAAACAGGGCTGAAGGCCATAGTTTCCTGACCCTTGACCAAGAAGAATAGCTATCCAGTCACTGTTGATATAATTTTCTGAATACTGGTCAGAAGTCAAATAATTGTGTAGAGGTTTTTATGACCATATTTCATATTTTGAAACCAAAAAGATGCTTTATCTAAAGTGATATAGCTAGTTCTATAATTCAACCTTTTACCCCAGTCTTCTCCTGTTCTGCTTTTCTGTGGTATCTGTGGTAGATGATCTCTAAGGTGGGTCCCAGTGCTCCTTACATCCAGAAATGTACACACTTGTGCAATTTCCTTCCCTTGAATGTTGGCTGGACTTATTGAATAGCTTGTAATAAAAATAATATGGCAGAAGCAGTGAGATGTCACTTCTGAGATTTGGTTAGGAAAGAAATATAGCTTCAGACTTTCTCTCTCTCTCTCTCTCTCTCTCTCTCTCTCTCTCTCCTTCTGTTGGTCTCTCTCAGAAGCAAGCTGCCATGTGGTGTGTAGCCATATAAAAACTGGCCAGGAAATTGGTATCTCTGGTCAACAGAGTGCAAGGACCTGAGGCCTGCCGATAGCCATGACTGCAGCCACAGCAGATGCCCTGATTAAAGCTTTGTGAGCAGCCCTGAGCTGCAAGAACCAGCTAAGCTATGCTTGAGCCACAAAAAACTGAGAGATAATAAATGCTGTTTTAAGCCACTGCATTTGGGGTATTGCAGCAACAGATAATGAATACAGTGTTATTTATTTACTCCTTTCATCCTATGTTGAATCATTCCTAGTTAAACCTGAATGTGTGTATTTGGAATTATATTTTTATGACTAGGAAACAAATGAATTGAAGAAATGCTAGACAGACAAACTCAAATGTAAATGCATAAATTAGACCACATATATGAAAAAACCCATCTTAAGCTATGACCTAAAGTTCCAAATTGCTATGTCATAAATCTTTGGGTTAGATTGTACCAGCATCATTAGGAACTTAACATGGGAATGATAATCAGTGAGTCTCTGGTCTAAAAATATATATTCCCTCTCACTTGAAGGACATTTGTATTGTATAACAAATCAGAAAGAGACATGATTGAAAGCACTGACCTTATGCCAGGAAACAATGCAGAAATCTGCACTAATCACTCCTTTAGACTTTTAGATGAAATGATGATCTCTTCCTTTATATCTATTTTTCACTGATTCACTTTGAAGGGTTTATTTATATGATTTAAACTTTTCTCTGAATAATACAGATATAATTTCAGGCTGACATTTGCTGAATTAAATATGCCCATCGTTTGTCTTTATCTTTTTGATATATGTATAGCAGAACTCTTAAAATGTGTTCATTCAGTCATTTCTGTCAATTATTCATTATTAATTTGTAGAGCCATTTTTTCATTATTTCCTCCCATTTATCGATATAATTGTTCATAAGAGAAGATGTTAAAACTTTTGGTTTAATTTGAGGTAGCATATGTAATTGTACTCTTTTTTATATTTCAAACACATCAGAAGAATTTCATTATTAAAGATATTTACTGGAGATAGAGCACTCTCTCTCCCTCTCTCTCTCTCTCTCTCTTTACACACACACACACACACACACACACACACACACACACACAATTCTTTTTTCTGAAAATCTAAGACAGCTCTTTTATTCATGTAAATAAACATTATGCTTACTTTTTATATGTTTTAGGTAATGAAGTACCTTCATTTTGTTCAATCCTCTTTCTATCTGAGAAATGATCAAATTTGAGGAAAAATGTGGCCTTTATGAGCCTCTGAGGTTATAGAAGGTTATATACGATGGGTGTGAAACCATCTTACATCTTAGCTGTGGTACATGAAATCAGACATAGGCAAATAAGAAGTGTGTCTTTGAGGACTACTGAACATCAATGTGTGGTCAGTACCAAACAGACATATCAAATTCAGGATCTAGGTAGGGAACAAGAGTCATGATATGAAGTTGAAGTGGTGTGGAGATAGAAAAGTTGAATCTGATGCTGTGCATAAGAGCAGTAAGTACTGTAGAAAACAAGTGAGAAGAAGGCCTAAATAAATCCGGAGACTACATTTGAATTCCAATTTTTTATACTGTTTCTATCATGTCATCAAGCTGCATTATATTTACCTAAAGAACAAGACAGACAGCTATTCACTCATTCATTCATTCCTTCAGAGAAAACATGAATTCAACACCTATTATGTTCTACTCATTATACTGGATAATGAGGATACAGATATGAATAAGAAACTAACACTGGAAAATAATATTTATATTTTCTGATTATGTGATATAGTATTCATTCAGCATACATTCATTCAAAATTATTTATTGCACATGTATTGTATTCCATTTATTATGTTAAGAATTACAAACACTTTGATGAGCCAAAATGAACACGGCCATTGCTTTCATGTTACTGATTATGAAGTAGCATATACATATAATAACAAATCATTAAACGAATGAATCTATAAATATAAACTAGACTTGGAAATCTGGTATTAGGAAAATATTCTCATAGAAAATTATTTAATCTAGCATATAAAGCATGGGTGGGACTCAACTAGAAAACTAGAAAATTTGAGTGTGGGGAGATGTGAGGAGGTGGGGAGTGTGGAGATAGAAAAAGTATTCCAGACAGAGGAATTAACAATTACGATGGCCTTGTTATGAACGGAAATATTTCCCTCAGATCCATATATAGAAGTCCTAAACTAAATACTTCAGAATGTGAGTGTATTTGAAGATAGAGGTAATTAAATTAAATGTATTTGAAGATAGAGGTGATTAAATTAAAATGAGCTCTCCCGCCAGGGTGTGCCCTAATCCAGTCCAACTGGTGTTCATTTTTTTTGTTTTGTTTTTGTTTTTAAAGAAGATGTTGGGGGTAGGACTTTATTAATTAATTTATTTATTTTTGCTGTGTTGGGTCTTCGTTTCTGTGTGAGGGCTTTCTCTAGTTGTGGCAAGCGGGGGCCACTCTTCATCGCAGTGCACGGGCCTCTCACTATCGCAGCCTCTCTTGTTGCGGAGCACAGGCTCCAGACGTGCAGGCTCAGTAGTTGTGGCTCGCGGGCCTAGTTGCTCCGCGGCATGTGGGATCCTCCCTGACCAGGGCTTGAACCCGTGTCCCTTGCATTGGCAGGCAGATTCTCAACCACTGCACCACCAGGGAAGCCCTGGCGTTCTTATAAGAAGAGGAGATCAGGAAACATGAGAGACACCAGGGGCGTGTGCGCACTAAGGAAAGACCATGTGAGGACACAGTGAGAAGGCATCCACAAGCCAAGGAGAAGGTTCTCAGGGGAAACTAAAATTGCTGACACCTTGATCTTGGACCTCCAGTCTCCAGAATTAAGAGAAATAAATTTCTGTTTTTTTTTTTTTTTTTTTTTTTTTTTGTGGTATGTGGGCCTCTCACTGCCGTGGCCTCTCCCGTTGCGGAGCACAGGCTCCGAACAAGCAGGCTCAGCGGCCATGGCTCACGGGCCCAGCCGCTCCGCGGCATGCGGGATCTTCCCGGACCGGGGCACGAACCCGTGTCCCCTGCATCGGCAGGCGGACTCCCAACCACTGCACCATGAGGGAAGCCCTAAATTTCTGTTTTTTAAGCTACCCAGGTCTGTGGTTTTTGTTATGACAGCCCAAGCAAACTGATACAGGCCGTATGGCAGGAAAACACAGAAAATGTGACAAATTCAAAGAAGACAAGAAACCATAGTGAAACAGAGTTACCTTAGATGAATCTGTGGAATAAAGAAGTAGCTGAACTATGCAGGCCATTATAGGCCACATTAAGGATTTTGATTTTGTCCTCAGAGTAATTTAGAAGCCACTGATAGTTCTTAAGCAAATATCTGTATACCAGTTAGGATGCTTTCAGCTATAGCTAGCAGGAAATCCAACCAGACGTATACTAAGCTGTAAAGATATTTATTCATAAGAAGTCCAGAGATAGAGGGATTTCAGAGTTAGTTAATTCACTGACTTAACAAACTAATCAAGAAGAGAGATTCCTTTTGTTTTTCACCCCTCCAATGTTTGTTGGCTTGTCTTCCTAGACTAAATACTCCAATGGTCATAAATTACTGATATAGTTCTAGGCAGCATTTGCTAATGTCAGTATTCAGAGGAAGAACAGTGAACATTCTTGTCTCAGAATCTTTTGTAAAAGTAAAACCTTCTCAGAAGACGTTCAGCATGCGTTCTCTCATATCTCATTGCACAGAAATGCATCACATTCCCATTCCTAAAACAGTTACTTGACCACGGAAATAAAACCACGATAACTGAGTTAGAGTAATCAAGATTCACTCACTCTATCCGGAAAGGGGCCAAACCTTCCCTGAAGGAAATGATCTCTTAGAGAAGGGTGGACAATGTTGGGGTTCATATAGGAAGGAAGAAAGAATGGCTTTTGGTTAGTAAAATCTGTTCAAGCCTCTCTATAGTGCCTGTCCAAGGATTATATGATTAGATGTGTGTTTTGAAATATCAGTCTGGCTGCAGTGCAGATAACTGTTTGGGGGTGGGGGTGGGAGGGAGCAGAATAGAAAGAAAATAGATCATTTATTTAACTATTACAGTATTGTAGGCTAGAGAAGATGGTATATTGGACCAGAATGGAGGGCATGGAGAAGAGTGGATGGGTAAAATCTGTTGAATCTGATGATGGATTAAGTATGGGATATGAGTGAATGGGAGGTATTAAGGATGATTCCTAGTTTTCTGGTCAGTGCAACTGGATGGAACACTGAAAGAACACATTTATTGAGGAAAATAATGAGTTTTACCTTGGACATGTTGAGTTTGAGCTTCCACTGAGCTAGCCAATTGGATATATCTGTCAGATGATTGGATATATGAATCTTAAGCTCATATCGGGGATCTAAATCTGGAAAAATATATCAAATTATTTATATGGATGGATGGATAGATAGATGGATAAATGAGTCAAACTCAGATGAGAAGTTTGGAATTCTCTGATATCAAATGATCAGAAAAAGATTATGGAGCCTAGAAAGGAGACTGAGAAGGAGCAGTCAGATCTATGGGAGAAAAAGAAAAATAAATAAAAATGGACAGACATGATATCAAGAAAGAGAAAGGAGTTTTTTGAGACATAGGGCCTAGTTAAAGAAAACAGAAAAAATAAGTAATATGGAGAGACATAATGGTTGAAAATTTGCCAAACTAATTAAAGATATCAACACACAAATTCCAGAAACTCCATGGACCCAAAGAAAGATGAATTCACAGAAAACGACACCAATTTTAAAGTGCTGGAAACCACAAAGAGCTAATGTTAAAAGAAGGCATAAAAAAATCAATTAATTACCTTCAAAGAAGCAATAATAGGACTGATGACTGACTTTTTTAAAAGAAACTGTAGAGTCAGAAGATAATGGGATTGTATATCTAAGTTGCTAAAAGATTTTTTAAAATTCCAACCTAGAATTCTTTATCCATATAAAATTTACTTCAAAAATAAGAGCAAAATAAAGGCAAACAAAAGCTGAAATACTAAAATCAGAAAAACTGCATTACATGATAAACTAAAGGCAGTTTTGCAGGCTGAAGAAAAATGATCTAAGTTGGAAGGAATTTTGAAAGGGATGAAATGCAGCTTAAAAAGATTTTAAAAAATGTTTTCCATCAACGTCACTTCTATGCAACATTGTACTGAAGTTCATGGCCATGGCAGTAAGGAAGGCCAGGGAAAGAAATAAAGGGAGTGAAGATTAAAAGGAATGGAATAAAGCTGTCTTAATTCATAGATACTATGATTTCATATGTATACAAATAATGAGAATTAAGAAATGGATCTAGTAAAGTTGCTGGTAAACAGTCAATACACGGTATTAATTGTATTTATATATACCTGAAGCCAAAAATGGAAAAATAAAATTTGAAAAAAACCCACTATTTATAGTAGCATTTAAAAAAATCAAATCCCAGAAATAAATCTAATTAGATATGAGCAAAATCTCCATACTGATATCAACAGTTTATTGATGAGATAAAATTAAAGCAAACCAGAAAAATAGAAAAGCTAACCTTTTTCATGTATAGTAAACTCTGTTCTTTAAGATTTCACTTCTTTCTAAATTGATCTCTTTATGTAACACAATCTGAATTAAAATACAAAGACGGTGTCCAGTGATATTCTCTTCCTTTTATCTGGCTATACAAATGTGTTCATTTTATAATAACGCATCAAGGTGTACATACATGACTTGTGTTCTGTTATATATGTGTGTTACTGATGAGACCTATTCATTAAAACACATAAATTATCAAAAAAAAAAAATACAAGGAGATTTTTTTGGTGGAAATTGACAAATTAGTTATCAAGTATATATGGAAAAGCAAAAGGCCTAGACAAAACAAGAATAAACTTGGAGGTTTACTGAATGAACTCACATAATAAATATAATCCCTATTAAAGGATACTTTAAAAATGGCTAAATTAAGCTTATTATCAATGTGATAATTATCAATGTGATAAAACTCAGAATATTGTATACATCTAGTAGGGTACTGAATCTGAAGGGCCCTGAGGAAACTTTTTGGAGTGCTGGAGATGTTCTATAACTTGATTTGGGTGGTGGTTTCATGGTTGCATACATATGAAAAAAATAACAAAGCTTTCCTATTAAAATTAGTATATTTTACCTAATAAATGTATGCTATACCTGAGTAAAAAAGTATAAAAAACAAATCTGATGTCAGTTAATGCATATTTATTGGAATTTGATATTATACTAAGATGAGAAGCTACAAATGATATGCAGTAGAGCTTATGTTCTAGCCAAAATTTTTTAATATAATTACAAGATAAAATTGGAAAAAAATGCCTAAAAATTACCTAAAATAAGTTAAATTTGTTATCCCTTGGATTCAATTTACTAGAAAACACTAGTTTGAATGATACCCTCTTCTCACCTAAAATTTTCCTCATCAGTAACAGGAGTTTTTTGGTTTTTTTTTTTGCGGTACATGGGCCTCTCACTGTTGTGGCCTCTCCCATTGCGGAGCACAGGCTCCAGATGCACAGGCTCAGCGGCCATGGCTCATGGGCCCAGCCGCTCCGCGGCATGTGGGATCCTCCTGGACCGGGGCACGAACCCGTGTCCCCTGCATTGGCAGACGGACTCCCAACCACTGCGCCACCAGGGAAGCCCAGTAAGAGGAGTTTTTAACTCTCCTTAGGGAATTTAATTTCTCATTAGAGAAATCTCTAGGTTACAATGGTGTTTATATTTATCAGTGAATCAAGAGCAATGTTTTCTGAGAAAGTTCACTAATCATTAGCCTCTTTCTGCTAATGTCTCTACAGAACTAGCTAATACAGTATTAACACTTTAAGCAATCTTTAGCTATCCCAGGAAATCACTCTGTATCTTCTCCTTCTGATATCACCTAAGAATGGGGATCCAGGTTAGACTGGGTGCATTCTAAATATAACTAAAATTTGTTACGTGTCTCACTTTTAACAATATCCACACAATAGAAATTCAAAAGGCCGTGACAATGTCCAGCCTTCAAGTCTATCCTCCCCCTTATTCCCATCTGTTGAATTCTTCATAGTGCTTATATGCTAGTAAGAAGGGGGGGGGGGAGGAAGTAATAAGACAAGTGAATAAAATGATTGATATTCTGGGAGAGACCACAATCTAGTGGAAGAAATAGATGAATAAGAAAGAATTTTCATGCAGTTTAGAAATTGTTATAATTATGATATTCCCATAGTACACTAGCAATAGGAACAGTAACTATTTCTATTGTGGGCAAGGTGTGAGAGGGGGGGATATTTACTTATTTTGGAAACTTTGCAACTAGCTACTCCTATCAGGTTTCATTTCTCTGTTGTTCCTGATAATAATTTAACAAATTAAACCTTTTCTCTCATCTATTCTCTTTAATCTTGCCAACTTTCGGTGCTTCTTCCCTTGGAGGGGTATAAGACTGGAGGTGGAGAAACCAGCTAAGAGATAAGAAGACGGTCTGAACTAAGGCAGTAAGGTCAGAGAGGAGACAATTTTAACTGATATTTAGAAGTATAAATTGATGATGGTAAATGGGAATGTGAGAGGTAAAGGTAAGGAAGAGGTCAAGGCTGACTATCATGTTTCTAGCTTTAGCATATTTGGGGACTCACAGATCCCTTTGAGAATTTTATGAAACTTGTAGAGCTTTTCTCCCAAGGAAGGAAAATCGATGTACACAGAATTTCACAAGCAATATAAAAAGGTTCAGATTTCTCTGGTCTAGTAGGCATAGTGGGATCAGTGGTTTGAGTGTATGGAGCTGTTTTGAAATCCTGAAAAATCTTGGTTGATTGAATTTACAAACTCGCATTTAATTAAAAATTATAGAACTAGCCAATAAATCATTTTAAAATATGAATATATATTAAAATGGCTGTTTGCAAATAATATATACTTGGGGTCAATAATTATGACTATGTCAAATTTGAATGAATAAAAAACCCTAGCCATTCTAACATTTTGGTTTACATTTTACACAGAGACATAAAATATTTTTCTCATACGTAACTAATATTTAATGTTTATTGAATTCTTATTTGTTATTTATTGTAGTCCTAGGTATATCAGATACAACCTCTCAGGAGCACAAAGATTAGTAAGATATAATATAAAGAACACAAATAACTAGAAAATAAAGATCAATATGATAAATATCATACAAGTGTGGCCATCATAGTTGTTTTGGAATGAAGAGACAGAATCACATACCTGTTTAGTGTCTTAACAGTTTTATATAAGGCCTCAAATGGATGTCTATGGCCATTTTGCCTGTTTTAAATTACAAGTTTTTAGAGGTCAGAGACACTAGATTGCTTCATGTGTCTAATAAATACTTTAGGAAATGGTAGTGAGGTTTTTTTAAATCTCAAATGTAAGATTATTTACATAGAGGTGTGAGATTCAATTAACTTTTATTCTGTATATGCATTCCTTGCCTGGGATGTCTACTCAAGAAATAAGATGTGTGATAGTGTTTAATTTAAAATGCATATAAAATCATTATTAGTATAATTAAAAGAAGTAGAAAGCAAAGAGACTTTCCGTAAAAAAGTAAAATGGATATGTTTATGCAAACATATCTGTGATGACATTAAGGAAGATATGAGATGAGAAAAATGTATCCCCTCCATTTAATCTATCGGATTGTCAGGCTCTTCCTTCCATATAATAGTACAGACTTGCAACATGATACTTTCTTTTCAATAACCAGCATCTCTGTTTTTTCTCCATCCTGGTACTTACGGAATGAGAACATCAGTTGGCTGAATGACAAAGAGACAAGCATGAGGAACTGAAAGCATACAACACTTCTAAATACATACTAAATACTCTTTGTAAACCACGTAAACTTGATTTTCTTCCATGTTTTCTATTTTTATCTTTAAATGAGAATAGTGACATTTTACTCATTTAACAGTGGTTCTTTACAGAAGTAGAATTCAGATGACCCTATTAACGGGTCAAGATAAGCAACCAAGTGGTTACTACTGTCTTGATTTCCCAGAATACATGTGAGTTTCACTAGCTTATAGTTCCTAAAGAGTGAAGATTTTGTAGTACGCATGACTGCATATCATATATATTTATTTTTAACATTTTTACCTCTATAGAAAATAAAATAATAATTAAAAGCATGAAACAATATGGGCTTGAGAGCTTTGTTGTCCCTACAACAATATGTGTCACCCTGGGCTGGTCACAGAAATACATTTATACTTTTATACCTAATGTGAGGTAAAATTTAGAGGGTTTGGAAGTAGATGTAGAAATGGAAAAGGAAAATCACATTATAAAAACAAAATTGGTATGATTTGAGAAGATATTAGATATAATGAGTGAAGCAGAGTCACATTTCAAAAAGTTCTCCCCAATCCCACCCCAGCTCATGTCTACACATTAGTTCTTTAAGATGTGTAGCAGTCAGGATACACTAGGTTATGTTGTAACAGCAATACCAAAATCTCAGTTCTTTAACACTAAACTAGTTTATTTCTTACTCATGCAAATTCTGCTGCAGGTCCCCATGACTTTTCAGGGCAATATTCTCCCTGTGGTGGCTAAGTATTTCAGGTTGCTTCTTTCTATTTTATGGCACAACCGTTTCAACATGATGCTTCAGGGTCCATTTTGGCAGGTGAAGAGAGCATGACACAGTGGCTCTTAAGTGTGTCAGCCCTGAAGTGATACATATTACCACCAGTTACAGTCAATTAACCAGCATTAGTCATGTGGCCCCATCCAATTTTCAAGGCTGGGAAATATAATCTTCTATATGACTAGGTAAGCTCAGAGAAGTGGAAATAATGGTGAGCATTAGTAATGTTTAGCTAGAATATAAGGAATTTGGTGGTTCTACACCAAGAACTTGAGCGAAATAAGATCTTGGGTTGGCCAAAAAGTTCGATTGGGTTTTCCGTACCAGCCTACAGAAAACCCGAACGAACTTTTGGGCCAAACCAATAATTACTTCAAAGGGAAAAAAAGATTAAACAATAGATGAATACAAAAAATGTGTAAGGGGTTTAAAATGCGGGATACTATATTTTAATAATTTAAGGTAATCAACATTATTATGACACAAAATTTTCTAAGGAAAATGTACAGTGATGATAATTTTGAGTTTTGTCACTGAAAGTGCCATATCAAGTTGAACATGCCCTTAGGCACAATAATCTTTAAGATTCTTTTGTAAATGTCAATCTTCCTGGTAAATATTTTCTCATGTAAAAATATCAGTATGATTATTTTGACTGTTGCATGATATATTAGCTATATTAGAAATGGAATAGAGCAACTCTTGGATAAACCCTGTAACAATCATCAGATATCAAGAAAGTGAACTTAAACTTTCTGCTCCCTAGTGTCTTCCTCTCAACATTTGTCTCACTATTACAAATCAAAGAATTATGTGAATATCCTCAAATATACTTTCAAATGTTAAATTAACATTCATGGAAGAGGACATTTGCGGAGTATTTTGAGTTACTCAAGCAAAATAATTGCCAATCAACTACATTTTTAAAATTAAAAAGGTAATGAATCTTATGATGCCAGAGCAAAATGAAATATTTGATTCTTTATTTACACTTTTTAATTAAAAATTGTCCACCACTTTAAATATGTAGCTTTCTGTGTACCACCCAACAATATCAATAAAAATAATTCCCTCAACAAAGCTAGTAACTGCGCTGTCAAAGATAGGGTAATTGGAGCTAAATAAGAGAACTGTGTTTGTTTTGCTACAATTTAATGAATTGCATCGTATATTCCTTAATGTTACTCTAAAAAATGTGAGATAGGAGTGGAAACACAATACCAATTTAAATTATTTTGGACCTTTTCTACATATACCTTCATATAGGTTTTGCATTTATGATCATTCTCATTTATTCCTCTTTCTTTCTTCTTTTGTTTGCACAAAACAAAACAAATACTGGGCATCATCAACCCATATAGGAGCCTTGAAAGTTTTAGTAGCAAAAAAGATACCAGTGAAAAGCATAGTGGAAAGAACAAGCTAAAGGAAGAGAAATAACAGAATAAAAATAATGATAATTCCATTAAAGGAAAAATAATAGAAAAATAGCACAAAAATAGGATAAATGAAAAAACAAATAATAAGGTATATTCAATCTCACATATATAAATATTTACCTTGGAAATGAATGAGCTCTCTGTTTGAGGGAAAATATTCCCAGATGGAATCTGAACTACAGAAAAGAACACAAAGTACCAAAAAAGAATAAATATGTAGTATATAAATTCCATAGGCCATTGAAAGTGACAAAATCAACAATGTCTTGTGGGGTTTATAACATACATAGAAGAAAACTATATAACAATAGCACAATGAGTATTGAGTGGAGCCAAACTGTTTTAAGTTTCTTGCATTGTTCATTAAGAGGTAATCATTTAAGGTAGGGTATAATAAGTTAAGCATGCATATTGTCATCTCTAGATTAAACACTAAAACTATTTTTTAAAGTTATATAGCTAAAACATCTAATAGAGAAGGTAAAATGGAATAAATTAAAGTAATTGAGTAATTTTAAAAAAGTAGGCAAATTGAAACAAAGGGACTAAGAGTAGATGGGAAATGTACAAAGGAATAGCAAGATGGCAGACGTAAATATAATTATAATAATAATTGCACTGAATATAAATGAGCTAAACACCAATTATCTGAATTTTAAAAATAACTATATGCTGTTTAAAAAAGAAATATTTTAATATAAAGATGAAACAGGTTAAAAGTAAAAAGATGGAGATATTTAATTCCACATAGGAAGGACTTTTACAGGAATTGTCTTCCAACTGTAAACAATGTGGGACTTAGGTAAAATACATGAAAAATCTGTTTTTGAAATTTGACCATAGGGAGCACAAACAGTGACCTCTAGAAGAAGGGAAACAAAGGAGTACAGCACTATAACTTCCCTGAGTAACTTCCTGGAGACAATTTCCAAGGTGAAGTGCAGGGAGCTGAAACCAAAACAGGGCCCTGAAGTCTTGCTGAGTTGAAAAGACTGAGATCAAAACATGGAGGATTGCAAGACAGAATTTCTGAAGCACATTTTAGAAGAGGGAGTTCCACAGAGAGAAAAAGAGAGTTCTCAAGGTATACAGAGGGGTTCCCTCAAATCTTTGGCAGAATACTGGTCTAGGCTTGTACGTGTTGGATCTCCATAAGGATGAAGAAACAATAAGTGAAGTGTAGGCTGCACATTTTCTGAAGCTCATACAAAGCCTGGAAGTAGTTTGTGTTCCCACAAGCCAGAGTAGTGAGGCCTCAAACACAGGGCATCAGGTAGAGTTCTCAGAAAGTTATTGCCTTAGAGTGGGGATAAATTAGCTCTATATTAAAGGTAACCCTGGGTACTCCCTAAAATAGTATACAAATAAGCCTTGAAAATATAAAACTTCCTGACGAATATAACTGCCTGCCAGAATAAAACCCTATGCTCTATAGAGGAATTTAACAAAATCCATAACCAACAATGTAAAAGTCACATTTGGTATCCAATTCAAAAAATGCCAGGCATTCAAGAAAAGAGAAAGTATAATCCAAAGAACAATCAATAAAAACAGTGCCAGAAATGAGAGAAATGATAAATGTAGCAGACAAAAAGCCATTGCAAATATGCTTCATATATCCAAGAATGTAGAAGAAAATGCAAACATGAGGAATAAAGAAATGTAAGATTTTAAAAAGACCAAAATGATACTTTTAAATGCAGTATCTGAAATAAAATAAATATACTGGGTGGGATTAGCAGTAAATTACATAAAAGTAAAGAAAAGATTAGCAAACTTGTTGAAGACAACAATATATATAACCTATATTTAAAGAAGCATAGAGATAGAAAAAGACAAAGAGATACAAAAAGATACAAAAAGGAAAAAGCAAGCAGAGTATCAGTAACTTGTGGGATGATAACAGATGGCTTAACATTCATGTAATTGGAGCCTCAGTAAGGGATGTGCGTGGGAAAGAAGGTTGCAGAAAAAAAAATTGAAGAAATAATTGCCAAGATTTTTTTCCAAATATGATTAAAATAATAAGCTCCAAATCCAAGTTTCTTAAAGAACCTCGTGTAGACTAAATATAAAGAAAATCATACCAATACATATGATAATTAAATTGCTAAAAAAGCAGCAATAAAAATAAAATCTTAAAGGCAACTAATTTTTAAAAAATTACACGGTGGGTAACAACAATAAGAATAACAGCAAACTTCTCATAAAAAACTTTGCAAACCAGAAGACAATGGAGAAACATTATCAAAATATTGAAAGAAAAAAATCAACCTAAATTTATATACTTATCAAAAATATATCTTAAAACTATGAAGGTGGGCTTCCCTGGTGGCGCAGTGGTTGAGAGTCCGCCTGCCAATGCAGGGGACACGGGTTCGTGCCCGGGTCCGGGAGGATCCTACATGCCGCGGAGTGGCTGGGTCCGTGAGCCGTGGCCGCTGGGCCTGCGCATCCAGAGCCTGTGCCCCGCAGTGGGAGAGGCCACAACAGTGAGAGGCCCGCATACCGCAAAAACAAAACCAAAAACAAAAAAAAAACTATGAAGGTAAAATATAGACTTTTCAGACAAACAAAAGCTGACAGAATTAATTGCCAATAGATCCCACTATAAGAATTATTAAAGAAAATTCTTCAAGCAGAAGGAAAATAATAGTAATGGAAATTTGATCAAAACAATAATAAGTATCTATCAATACTAAAATAATATGTAGATAGAAAAAATGCCTCCAAATACATGAAGAAAACATATAACTGAAATGGTAAATAGAAATATCCTCAATTATAGTTAAAAATTTTACCATGTCAATCTTAGTATTTGATAGAAAAATTAGAAGACTTGAACAACACTACCAAAAGATTAATCTAATTGATATTTATGGAATATTTCACTCAACAACAGCAGAATACATATTGTTTTCAAGTACAAATAGAATATTCTGCAAGACAGGCCATATTCTGGAACATTAAAGTTAACTTGACTTTAAAAGAATTAAAATCATATAAATAATATTCTCTGACCACACTTGGACAAAATAAGGAAATAAGAACAGAAGGAAAATTCCTAAATATTTGGAATTTAA
This sequence comes from Hyperoodon ampullatus, assembly GCF_949752795.1. Classification (NCBI taxonomy): domain Eukaryota; kingdom Metazoa; phylum Chordata; class Mammalia; order Artiodactyla; family Ziphiidae; genus Hyperoodon; species Hyperoodon ampullatus. The sequence goes on along the minus strand of NC_136913.1, from coordinate 108,577,632 downwards.
ACAACACACTTCCATATAGTCTCTGAATCAAAGAAGAAATAACTAGGGAAATTAGAAAATATTTTGAACTGAATGAAAATGAAAACACAGCTTATCAAAATTTCTGAGATGCAGTACTCAGAAATAAATTAGTAGCATTAACAGCTCCTATCAAGCAAGAATAAAGTAATAAATCAATTACCAAAGCTTTTACCTTAAGAAACTAGAAAGAGAAAAGAAACTGAAGCCAAATAAAGCAGATGTGAAGAAAAAAAATATAATAAAGGCAGAAATAAATGAAATAGTAAATGGACATACAATAGAGGAAATCAATGAATCAAAAAACTGATTCCTTGACAAGATCAATAAATTTGGTAAACTTCTAGCCAGAATTATGAAGGAAAGAAATACAAATCACCAATATCTGGTTGAAAGAGGGGATATTAATATAGACACTGTAGAGATCAAAAGGAAAATTAGGGAATATAAGGAAAAATTTATAACAGTAAATACAACGACTTAGGTGAAATAGACAAGTTCCTTGAAATACACAAATTAAAAGGTCATTCAGATAAAATAGAAAACCTGAATTTATATGTACAAAATTAATAGAATACATCATAAAAAATAACTTTCCACAAATTATACTCCAGGGTATTATGCTACACTGGTGATCTATTGAACATTTAAGGAAGAAATAATACCTATTCTACACAAAGTCTTACAGAAAATACAAGAGTAGGGAAAACATCTCAACTCATTTTATGAAGCCAGCAATAACCTAAAACTAGGTATTGCATTACAAGAAAAGAAGCTATAAACAATATCCCTTTTGAATACAGATTCAAAATTATTTAATGAAACTAGTAGACTGAATCTACCATTATATTAAGGAGGTAGCACATCATGACTCATTAGAAGTTATGTCACGAATTCAAGGTTAACTTTCAAATTTTAATCAATTCTCCAAGTTAAAAGAATTGAGGAGAAAATGATATGCTCATCAAAGTATATGGAGAAAAGTTATTTGAAAATTTCAACACCAATACATGATTTAAAATTTTTTCAGCAAATTGGGAATACAAGAGACTTTTCTGGATGTCATAAAAGACAATTATGAAAAATGTACAGGCTATATGTATGTTCTTGAAAGAATTAGTGCTTTCACTCTAAGTTTAGAGTAAGAACAAGAGAAGGATATCTGATCTTATCACCTCTTTACAACATTATATTGTCTGTCCTATCCCATTGAACAGGAAAAAATAATAAAACATTCAGATTGGAAAAGGTACAAAACTCTCTATTTCCACTCAACAAACCCACAAAGAAATATTAAGGAATCTACGACAATGCTACTAGGAAAAATTAATGAGCTTAGCACAGTCACAGGATAAAAAGTATGCAAAAATGAATTCTATAATATTTCTATATACTAGCAACAAACAATTAGGAAGTGAATGTTTAAAATACACCATTTATAATACCATTGAAAAACATACAATATTGGGAATGAATTTAACACAATAAGTGCAAAACATCTACACTAGACAATATAAATTATTGCTAAGAGAAATTAAAGTAGCCCTGATTAAATGGAGGAATATACTGTGTTTATGAATCAAAAGATTCAAGGTTATTAAGATATCAGTCATTCTCAAGTTAAATTTATAGGTTTAAAACAATAGTAATGAAAATTAGAATGGAAAAACTTTTTTGAGAACATGGTGAACATATTCTACAATTTATATGGAAATGTAAAGGACCCGGAAGAGCCAAATTCAATTTTGAGAAAGAGCAAAGAGAATTTACACTTTCTGATTTCAAGACTTATTACCAAGCTTCAGGAATCAAGACAGTGTAGAACTGGTATAAATATGGGCACGCAGGTCAATGGAACAGAATACAGAGTCCAGAAATACACCTACTCTATATTATCAATTGAATTTTGACAAAAGTGCTAGATAACTCAAAGGGGGAAGGACAATCTTTTCAACAAATGATGCTAGAACAATCGTTTATCACGTCAGAAAAAAATGGACATCAACCTTTATATTGCATCATGAACAAATATTAACTCAAAATAGATGGTAGACCCCAACATAAGAGCCAGAAATATAAAACTTCTAGAAGTAAATTAAAGAGAATACCCTTGTGACTTTAGGTTAGGTAAATAGTATATAAGACACTAAAGCATAAACAACAAACATTTAAAAAAATAAACTGGATTTCATTAAAATTTTAAGCTTTTGTTCTTCAAAAGACACTTTAAAAAAATGAAAAGGCAAGCCACAGATTGGGAGAAAATATTTGCAAAACATGTCTGATAAAGGACTTGTATCCAGGCAGGACCGGCGACATAATTTGTAGGTCCAAGTGCAAAATGGAAATGGGGAGCCCTTAATCAAAAAGCAAGAGAAATATGTGATTAAAGGTACAAATATATAAAGTTTATTCCTTTAAAAAATATTTTATTACTTATTAAATATAATAGGGACAATTGTGGTTCTAAGTAGAACAAATTAAAAATTTAAATTATAAGAACAAATTTTATCATTCATAATTCATTTTATATTATGCAATGCCAGTTTTAAATGCAAACATAAGAGCATTACTTTTTTATATGAAATCATTGATATTTTATAGCTTATACATGTATAAATATTTGTTCTTATCAGAACAGTAGAAACGCTGCCTAAATTAAGAATTTTCATTATACTTATTGACATGTGCATGCTCTACCAACAATCTCTACGTTCAACTTACTGATGAGTAGAGAAGACCCTAAAGGGAAAAGAATGATGAGTTGGGAAACCATACCTCTTTTTCTTCTATAATCCTTTTCAGAGTAAGTGATAAACACAAAAAATAAATACATAAAAATGCTCAACACCATTCTTTAGTCATAGAGAAATATAAATTAAAATCCACTTTGAGCAATCACACTCTAGAATGGATAAAGTCTTTTTATTTATTTATTTATTTATTTATTTATTGGCTGCGTTGGGTCTTCGTTGCTGTGTGCGGGATTTCTCTAGTTGCAGCGAGCGGGGGCTACTCTTCATTGTGGTGCACAGACTTCTCATTGCCGTGGCTTCTCTTGTTGTGGAGCACAGGCTCTAGGCGCGCAGGCTTCAGTAGTTGTAGCTTGTGGGCTCTAAAGCACAGGCTCAGTAGTTGTGGCACACGGGCTTAGTTGCTCTGCGGCATGTGGGATCTTCCTGGACCAGGGTTCGAATCTGTGTCCCCTGCATTGGCAGGCGGATTCTTAACCTCTGTGCCACCAAGGAAGCCCCTGGCTAAAGGCTTAAAGACTGACAAAACTAAATATTGGTAAATATGTAGAATGAATAGAACTCTCATACATTGTTCATGAGAATGCAAAATGGTAGAGCCACTTTGTAAAACAGGATCACTCTACAGGAAGATATAACAATTCTAAATTTGTATGCAACAAATGATGAATCTTCCTTAAAATATATTAAGCAAATGTCAACAGAACAGAAAGGAGAAATAGATCAATCCACAATTTCAATAGGAGAGTGTAATCTAATTATATTTTAGATAGCAAAATATACAAAAAAATTTAGACAGGATATAGAAATTTTGAGCAACATGGTTAATAAACTTCATGTTAATGTTATTATAGATCATTGTACTCAACAACCGCAGAATGCATGTCTATTTCTAGCACCCATAGAATAGATATCAAAATTTAACATGCATTGGGCCATTGGCAAATTTCAATTTTCAACAGAGATTGCTGTCTGACCATAGCAAAAATTAAGCTAGAGGTCAAGAAGAAAACAATGCTCAGAAATTCTTATATGTGTGAGAATTACAAAATGCATATCAAAATAACACCTAGGTCAAAGAATAAATCATACTGAATATTAGATAATATTTCCAGCTAAATGAAAATGAAAATAATATAGAATAAAACATGTGAGATCCAGTAAAATACATGCTCAAACTGAAATATTTAATTTAAAATAATATTTTAGAAAATAAAAACCTAAGAGGTGATCTCAATAATTAAAAAATAACAACAAATTAAACTCAATGAAAGTATAAGAAAAAAATAAAGATTACACCAAAAATAAAAAGAGGAAAGAAATTTAAAATTGAGATCAACATAGTCAAAGGTTTTTTTTTTTTTAAAGCTATTAAAGTGTATAGGATCTGATGAGACTGATCAAGACTAATACGGAGAAGGCACACATAAACAATATAACAAATACAAAAGGGACTTTACTACAAATCTCGTAGTTATTAAAAAATCATAATGTAGGGCTTCCCTGGTGGCGCAGTGGTTGAGAGTCTGCCTGCCGATGCAGGGGACGCGGATTCGTGCCCCGGTCCAGGAGGATCCCACACGCTGCGGAGCAGCTGGGCCTGTGAGCCATGGCCACTGAGCCTGCACGTCCGGAGCCTGTGCTCCTCAATGGGAGAGACCACAACAGTGAGAGGCTCGCGTACCACACACAAAAAAAATCATAATGTAATATTGTGAACAACTTCATGCCAGTACTTAAAACGTTTTGATGAGATGGACTAAGTATCAGGCAAATACATTATAAAATGGATGCAAGAATAAATAGAAATTACAAATATTGTAATACATATTGAAAGAATTGTTATATAACTTGAAACCTTTCCCACAAAGAAAATTCCAGGCCTAGATGAATGACATGATGAAATTTATCAGATATTTAAGGAAGAAATTATTTTGATCTTACACAAATTCTTATGGGGAATAAAAAATGAAGAAACTCTCTCCCAACTTGTTATATTATGCCAGCATCATCTTGATAACAAAATATGACAAGCAAATCACAAGTAAGGATGAATTATATACCTCTGTCTCTCATAAACATTAATGCAAAGATTCTAAACAACATTTAACAAAATGAATTCAGTAATATATAAAAAGGATAATACCTCATAACCAAATTGTTTTCTTCCAGGAATCTAAGATTGATTAAACATTTAAAAACCAATGTAATATACCACAATAACACTTTAAAGGAGAAAATCACATGAACATCTTAATGAATGCTGAAAATATTTAACAAAACATTACACTTATTTGTGGTTTTAAAAAATTCTTGAACCAGGAATTGAATAGAACTTCTTTAATCTTATAAAGGGAAGCTTCCAAAACTTAGAGCAAACATTATACTTAATACTGAGATGATTAATGTTTACCATTGTGATCTAGAAAATACAAGCATACCTGTAACAACTACTACTGCTCTTTTTTTTTAAGATGGACATTCCAAAATATATGAAGTTAAAGTAAATAGACACATTTTTAATGTACTAAGATATTAAGAACTCTGCTCCCAGAGCATTCCCTTAGTCAACTATACTAATCTTGAACAGCAAATTGAAGGTCCTAACCAATGCAATAAGGAAAGGAAAAGAAATAATATTAAGTAACCAGAAGGGAAAAAATAAAATTCTCATGCTCTATGCTAACAATGAATATGTGGTAAATGCAAAATAATCCACAAATTAGTCATTGGAAGCACACTTACGGTTTCTGCATACAGTGCAGTTTTTAAAAATTTAATTCTACATAGAACCACAAAACAGAAAACTTTTTATAGAGATATGAGAGAGATGATTTACCATCACATCAAAAAAGATCAAATATCTTGGAGAAAAGAACCATTGAAAACTGTGGAAGACTTCTATGCAGAAATCCATAAAGTGTTATGAAGACAAATCAAAGAAAACCTAAATACATGGAGGGATATCATGTGCTCATGAATTGGAAGATGCAGTATTTCAAAGATGTCAATTCTTCCTGTATTGATCTATAGATTCATTGCACTTTCAAAGAAAATCTCAATAGGGAGATTGTAGAAATTAACATGTTTCTAAAATTCAAATGGATATGTAAAAGACCAAGAACAGCCAAAAACCAATCAAAAAAGAAGACCAAGTTTGAAAATTTGCACTGCAAGATAATGAGATTTACGAAAAGCTGCATCAATTACAATTCTGTGGTATTGTTGCAAGGATAGACAAATAGGCCAATGGAACAGAGTAGAGCCTAAAACCAGACCTGAATATATATGGACAATTGATTTATGACAAAACTGACACTACTGATAAAGGGAAATCTTTTAAACAAATGGTGCTATGTTAATAAGATATTCATAAGGAAAAAATGAAATTTAACATCCAAATCTCAAACTGTAGACAAAACTCAATACCAAATGGATTGTATATCTAAATGTGAAAGGCAAAGAAGAAACTTCTGGAAGATAACAGGAGCAAATATCTTCAGGTATTGAGATAGGGTAATATTTTCAATTCATATATACATACATACACACAAGAATATACATTAAAAGAACAATCCTTTGATGTGCATTTTAAATTTATACACAGTCCAATTTTATTTTTTGTCTTATTGCCAGTGCCTGTGGTGGCAGATCCAAGAAATCATTGCCAAATCCAATGGCATAAAGCTTTCCCTGTATTCTTCTAAGAGTATTACAGTTTGAGCCCTTATATTTAGGTATTTGACACATTTTGAGTTAATTTTTGTGTATGGTGCAAGGTAAGGTTCAACTTCATGCTTCTGCATGTGGATATGCCATTTTCCCAACACAATTACCTGGAAAAACTCTCCTTTTTGCCACTCTTGGCACCTTTGTGGTCAGAACAATTAAGATCTAGTTTCTTAACAACTTTGAGGTTTATAATACAGTATTGTTGACTATAATCACTAGGCAGTACATTAGATCTGTAGATCTTACTTATCTACTGGTTGCAAGTTTGTACCTTAAACAAAATCTCACCAATCCTCCACCCACCAGTCACTGGTAACCACCATAGAATGTTTTTACAAGTTTGGCTTTTTTAGATTCCACGTGTAAGTGATGTCATAGAATATTTGTCTTTCTCTCTCTGACTTATTCTCACTTAGCATAATGCCCTCAAGGTCCTATTTTTTGTTGAGTTGAGCTACACTTTCCATTAACCCTGTGCATTTCTATTTATTCTGATGATAACTGAAGAATCAAGATTCTGGGTTTTTTTGTTGTTGTTTTTTTTTTTGCGGTACGCGGGCCTCCCACCACTGTGGCCTCTCTCGCTGCGGAGCACAGGCTCCGGACGCACAGGCTCAGCAGCCATGGCTCACGGGCCCAGACGATCCGCGGCATGCGGGATCCTCCCGGACCGGGTCATGAACCCGCGTCCCCTGCGTCGGCAGGCAGACTCTCAACCACTGCGCCACCAGGGAAGCCCCAAGATTCTGTATTTTTAAACAAACTGTAGAAATTACAATGCTGATGACTGTCTACCCCTGAAAAGCCAGGCAGTCTAATATCCTCATCATTTGTACTTATTCAAGTTAAAGAGAATATTTTACATAGAAATATTTTCTTGTCATGGATGAAGAGGTACAGAGATATAATTAAAAGCTGAACAACTACATTTTATTACAGCTACCCAATGTGGCCATTTCTGTAAGCTTCTCCAGAATTATGGAAGATCTGAAACACATATAAATGCGTGCACACACACACACACACACAGAGAATTTTTCAGTTGGTCTGTTGAGAAGTGAAATGCTTTGGGATTAGAGGGAGATGAAAATTCAAAGGAGGGTAACATTGCAATATCTCAGGCAACTTGTTCATGCATTTGATAAGACTGATGTCTTGTGGAAGCTGAGAATACGACTACCGTATAACTTGATTACTCAAACTGATTCATGGATTAAGCAATATTGCCAGGGCACATACTTTTCTGTGTGATGCTTATTAGATATTCCAAAATCCATTCCACTTGTGAAGCAGGAGCCACACTCTACTGTGCTTTCTGAATAGATAAAAATTACTGGGGCTTCCCTGGTGGCGCAGTGGTTGGGGGACCGCCTGCCGATGCGGGGGACGCAGGTTCATGCCCCGGTCCGGGAGGATCCCGCATGCCGCGGAGCGGCTGGGCCCGTGGGCCATGGCCGCTGAGCCTGCACATCCGGAGCCTGTGCTCCACAGCGGGAGAGGCCCGTGAACAGCAAAAAAAAATAATAAAAAAATAACTAATGTCAGTGGTTGAGTTGGTATATTTGAATAATGATCACACCAAGAGGTTTGAGGTACATCAGTCTATTATGATAGTACCATCTTCATGACCATACTGTGATGTGTAAAAAACAGAGAAGACAGTCTCATATATTTGAAAGCCATGGTAAGAGGGAACATGGCATAGTCACCAAATCTCAGAGCATGCAACTCAGCCCTTTTTTACTTCCTCAGACACTTGGGTTTTAGAAGACATGGGTTTAGGTTATTATAGGACCTAAGTTTTTCACTAAAATTCTAATCCTAAATTTGTATACCTTTATGCTGCACACTAGATAAATTAATAACAAAGCAATCAGTTCAAGCCTCCCAATTTGTTCAAAGCAGTGGATACCAACCACAAATTAGCTAGCTGTGCTTGGGAACAATGATTGATCATCAAGGTCAGAAAAGAGAACTGACATTAATATGACAAGATGGTCACGCAAGTGAACAACAGCACATGTGTGGTGAGGGTCAAAGCAGTAATTCCTACTTAGGAGGCTTTCTCTTCCAAAGGGGACAATAACATGCAAATAAGTAACAAACCTGCATAGCTCACAAATCATAGGTTGGGTTGATTATGGGTACAAAACTTCCACAAAAGTAAACAAAAGCTTTTTAGAGGTAACAAGACCTCTGTCTCCAATATTTTGCAACGTCCCTGGACTGACCATAAAAGCTTGCAACCACAGAGGAAGTGATTTGGGTTGTTGGTATAGCAGTATTTTATTGAGTGCCTAATCATATTTTAGGCAGTGAATACGTTAGCACACTGACTCCAGGGAAGTGGATTTGATTAATCCTGGTTTGGCAAATCTGAGAGAGCTTTAGAAAGGAGCTGACATTTGTGCTGAGCCTTGAAGTATAGGCAGGGATTTCAGGGAGTGGTTTCCCAAGCAAATGGCGTATCTTTAGAAAAGACAGAGTTGGGAAACAATGAGCATATTCAGGAGAGGGGTGTGACCAGAACTGTGTCTTCAGGGGTTAACTTTGAAGGAATATGAAGGGTAGAGGAAGAAATTAAAGACCATGAAACTACTTTTTTTAGGTATTAAACATTTTAAACAGTCTACAATATTTTCACTGAGGTTTTACTATATCTACAGATGATAGATTCATATTATGTCAAGAAGAGGGGATCTTAGCATTCCTATAATCTTGAGTCTGATCTATTAATAGTCATAGAGAATTAGTATAATCTTTTTCTACAAAATTTTCTTTGATGTCATGTCACAAGACTAACAACCGTTTGCTGGGCCATGCAGAGACAATGGGACATAGGGGGATTTTAACAAACAGACTTTGCTAGGCTCCTCCTTGTCTACCATACCTAGTTCATAGTATAGTTACCTATGGTGATAGCTCCCTTTCTGGAACAGGTCCTCTATCTACATTCTTTGAGGCAGTTAGGGGGAAGGTCAAAGGTTCTTCCTGAGTATTTTGGGCCTTGATTGTTTTCAGTTCAAAATAATCCACATGCCAAAGAGACATTTTGGGGTGGCAAATTTTGCTCCCCTAAATGGGCATAGGAAACTGAGCAGGTATTCTTCAGAAAAGAAAGAGATATGATTTATCTTATACTACCTAATAAAAACCAAATTAATAAAATGAATGCATCCAGGCTGGTGGAACAATGTATTGAATAATAATGTCATCAAGCTTGGTCAAATCTGCATAGGTGGTTTATAGCTGTGGTTTCCCAGCTACAGGCAACTATGCCCTATTATTCATTGCTGAATGCTACACCTCAAGAGTATATTTAACCAGCACCTTCTGCACTACCTTTCACGTTATCTTCTGTAGACTGTAGTAAGTGCTAGTATTCATGTAAATAGGAAACCTATGGAGGGAGCCAATGGAACAGAGTCAGTTTGTTTGCTGGTCCTGCCCCTGATGTTTGTGAGGCCCAGAGTAAAAGTAAAGGTGGAAGCACATATAACATATACCTAGATATTTAAAATATATAAATCAAGACACTAAAATATCAAATATTAAATAAAATATGTTGTACTCCCCTATGTTGACAAATACACCTGCATAAATATCTGGAAGAACAGGCTCAAACAGAATTTTTGGACTCCTTGGAGTTCCATGTAAGAATGTGCCAGTGTGGGTGAAAATTTTTCATGTTCATCTTCCCACCACCAGCACTTGAGGGTCCTCACACGTGAGAGTCTAAATATACAAACAGACAATGGCCAGACCATACATGGCAGTAGAACACTAATCCACAGCCTCTGCAGCAGTCAGCCCAGAATGGTCAGTACTTGATTAATAACTGCCAGCTTCCCTAAGTTTGGTCTCCACTTCCTATTCAGGACCAGTTAGAGAAAGCCAAATATGCTCCCCAAGCCAATCACAGTGGACGCCCTGCTTCTAATTAACGCATCTAACACTTTCTCATAACAATAACCTCCCATCAGAGCACACCTGAAATCTTCCTTTTTTTCAGAGATAAAGCATTGCCACTTCTTTCCCTGTCTTTGAGTTACTGCCCAACATTAGTGAAGGTAGGTGATGCCCTTGCTATATAGCAGGTGCTGAATAAATAGCCTCTGTTCTCACTTGAGTTATCTTCACTTATTTTCACATGTGTGTATGAGTGAGGACACTCCAGCCTGCAAAACAAAGCTTCACCTGTACCTCCCACAAACAGTGGCCTTGTAGCCACTGCTTGGGACTCAGAAAGACCCAAGAAAAGAGGCCTGATTAGATTATGAAAGTGGATTGAGTACCCTTGGAGCAAGGAATTCTAGGGTCTTGAGTAACCTGAACAGTCTAGAAAGAGATGGCACATATTCCAAGTGAATACACAGTTGGTTCTGCAGACCTCCGACTCCATGGAAAGAGTAGGGCCAGGGCAGGCTCCTGAATCCAGGGCAGGGAGCTCCTTTTGCCTAAGTCTAAGGATGATACTGGCATAATACCAACTATTTTGAGCCAAGGTCTCAACATGAAATCTATCTAAATTTTAAAAAATATGACTCCTCCCAAATAGGAGTTACAAAACCTCCTTAGTGCTTTCTTGGTGTCCTGTGCTACTCTCTATTCACAGCATTTATACTCTTTTGTAAATTGCATTTGCTTGCTTTATATACCTTTAAGGCAGGCATCTTATTCATCTGTGTGCCCTGAAGGCTAACACAGAGTCAGAATTCAATTAATTATTATTTGTTCACGAAAAATGATCAACTATACATAAAAGCACAACAATGTTTCCTCTCATTCAAAGAAGGAGATGGCTAAATATTTATTTGGCTTTACTAGATTCAAAGTCTTACTCCCTATGTTGGAGAGAAACTGGCAATTTTAAATGAGTCCTTTACTGCCATAAATTCTATTATTCAAAGCTTGTTGCAAAATATGTCTGTGTTTTGAGCGGGAAAAATGTTTGCCATTGTTTTTCTCTGGCTGGAGAGTTAGGGGAAAGTCTGAGAATTCTGAAACGGGTGATATAATCACAGTTCTGAGGACTTTTTACTTTAGCTGTTGGTTTTAAATTGCATTTTTATATTGTAAGGCACCTAGGGAAGAATTGGCCTGATAGATGCAATATAAGTGAGAAATATTTTAAAAATACAGTTCTGGAGCCTGATAATAGGATTTCTGCTATTTTGTTGTTGTTGTTTGGTTTTGTGTTGTTTTGCTGTTGTTCTCATTGTTTTCAGTAGGGATTATCTTCAAGACAATTTAAATCTAATTTTTATTGAGACACTAAGTACACCAAAGCTCTTCTGCAGACCAATTGATTAAAAGTTAATTTTACATTTTCCTAGAAAGTAGGGTGGGTGCCTCCTAAGGAATAGCAGCAGGCTTTCACTTTAATCACCTGTGAGCACTTCCCATGGCTCCATTTGGAATTTTATGGAGAATTTAAAAAGTCCTGGCAATGATATTCCCATGGGAATAGAGAAAGATGAAACCATCCTTGCCAATTTTGAATCTTGGCTGGAGCTAAGACATTAGCATTTGGAATCAATGGTATAGCATGATGGAGAAAAAAAATGCCTAATAAGCAGCTTCCCATTATTCCAGAATCATTGTGAACAGAAAATACAGAAAATTCCAAGTGAATGGATTGGAATGTTCTTGCAGAAATAATGTTTCTGTGGGTTATTTCCTTTTTCAAAAGGTGTCAAAAATGTACCTGGACCTTGCTGATTAGGAAAGAACTTCCACAGAAAGAAAAAACACCTCTTTTATGTAAAAGAGGTGTAAAACACCTCTTTTTTTTATGTAAAAACACCTCTTTTATTTTATGCATGTAAAATATGCATGCTAGGTCTTCATTTATTTTGAAAAATAAATCTTCTCCTGTTAACTGGTAAAGAAACATGGATTCCCTCCTTTATTGAACTCTCTGAATTGAAAGCAAGCCCAACTATCTACAACTATAATATACAGCCTCAAATGGTCATTCAGTGTAAAGGACAATTGTAGCTTCATAAAATAGTTATTTGCTAAGTTGTATACTAAGAGATCATAGAAATGCTTACTAAAAGGAAAAGATTTCTTCATCTCTCTCTTCCCCAGTATCTCACCCTTCCTACAGAAGAAATATCTGTCACTAAGAGAATATGTAATTTCCTTAGCATTGAATTTCCAGACTTTAGCCCTCCATGTGATTGCTCGATTCTTCTTGAAAGCAGGTGAAAATATTCATTGTAATAGAAAAAACTTCCTCAATAACTGAAAAAAAAATAATTGCAAATGATGTTTAAGAGAAGGGAACCATGTTGGCCCACTGATTTGCTGAAAAAATGCAAGACTTTAATAAATAGATCTGGCTTTTTGGGCTAACACTGATGCCATATAACTATGTGACCCTGGGAAAAATCATGTACTTTCTGTTTCTCAGTTTCTCTATTTTTGAAACCTTGACAATACAAAGTTGTCAAGGTTTCAAAAATTTAGAGTGTAGTTATAAGGAGACATGAAATAAAATTATTATTGTTGTTTGCCTTCCTCTCAAGAAAACACTATGCAAATCCAAAGAATCAGTAGAATATAAAGAATGACGCATTGAATCAAACTGAGACTCTCTGTAATAAATCTCTACAGTGCCAAAGAGGCATGCTTTTCCTATACGGCCAGATAAGAACACCAACACGTGTCATCCTACATATCATTATTTTCCCATTAATAGCCTATTGAATCTATCATTTGATATTCTTTCTAAACCACCTTGAATTTATTTCCTTTCTTTTTTTCTTCCTTCTTTCCTTCTTTTCTTCTTTCCTTCCTTCCTCCCTCCCTCCCTCTCTCCCTTCCTTCCTTCCTCTATTCTTTTTCTATTCCTATATCCCTTCCTTCCAACATTTACTGAGGACCCAGTATTATTCGAGGCAACAGAAAAATACAGAGGAGAAAAGAATGGAATTCTAGAAGGCTTAAAGAAAATGAAATATGTTACAATAGGAAGCTACAAGTATTTTCACTTGACTGTATCTAAAGGTATAAAAGGAAGAGTGATAAGAAATGAAGCTGGAGAAATAGGCAGGGGCAGATCAAGGAGGACCTTAGGTACTCTCTACAGGGGTTTCTATTTTATCCTATAGGTGATATAGAGCTAGTGAAGAATTTAATATTTTTGAACATTTTTATTCTGTCAACTGTGAGGGGAAAGGTAAGGTGAGTAAAAACTTTTGGTAGGAAAATCAGTTATGAGAGTGTTTCAAGAACACTGTTGAAAGATGCTAAGAGTGTGAAACCGAGATTGCTGCACTGGAGATGGTGAAGAGGGGGCAGAGTTGAGATACATAGAAGGAAGAACAGAAGGGATGGATTGACTGTACGTAGGAATTGAGAAAAAGGGAGAATTAGGATGATTATAAGGAGAAGGTGCAGTTTGGGGAGACGAGTTCACTTTTAGACATGTGTAATTTGATTGTGAGCCCTTTGTAAGGAGAGAGCCTGTAGGAAGATAATATCTCAGTGTTTTCACATATGCTGTTTTCTCACCCTGAACATTATTATTATTATTTTTGTTTTGGCCGTGCCACGTGGCCTGTGGGATCTTAGTTCCCTGACCAGGGGTCGAACCTGCACCCCCTGCAGTGGGAGTGCAGAGTCTTACCACTGGACCACCAGGGAAGTCCCCTGAACATTAATTCTTAATCTCTTGTTTTGGTTAATTCTTCTTTATCTTTTAGGTCTTACCTTAAATATTATTGCTCAAAGAGGTTAAGTCCTCATTTATTTGCTATCATAGCATTCTGTAATTTTCACTCCTAGAACTCCTAATTCTGCATTTATATTTATCTGTATCAGTATTTAGCATTCATCTCTTCCAGGAAATGGTAGAATCCATGAGAACAAAGGTAATGCATCTGTATTCTTTTCTGCTATATCCCCAGAGCATAGAACAGTGCCTGATGAAGATAAATAATTCTTTTTGTTTTGTTTTGTTTTTTACTCTTTTTTATTTTTTATTTTTATTTTTTAAACATCTTTATTAGAATATAATTGCTTTACAATGGTGTGATAAATGATTCTTAAATGACTAAGTCTGAGCTTGGCTTTAGGGGAGAGCTCTGCCTAAAGGCGGAGTTGTATAAGGTATTAATATAATTACTGATAGGAAGTTGACCAAACAAAGCCATGAGGGTGGATGGAATTGCCTAAATATTATGCACAGAATGGCACAAGCATACAGTATGAAGGAAATTAGAAAGTAAGTTCCATGAGATAGCAGCACTGACTTGTTCACTTCTGTATCTACAGAGCTTACAACAGGATCTGGGATATATAGAGCAGTCACATATTTATTAAATGAAAGAATGAAAACACGAATGAAAAACATGTATATTTAAAGGCCTGAGAGCTCTTCACATATGTGGACTTAGTTATGATGCTTCCCTTACATCTCCTTTCTCTGTGCAAAAATTCCCAGGTTTCCTCTACCACCCCTTCCATATAGTTTACAGACCTTTTACATCCTCATCCCCTGTCCTGTCAAAAGACCATGTCACTCTTAAAAGGCATTTCTCCAACAAGTGAACCCAACATTCACAGTGTGGTCTGACCAGTGGAAGAAAATAAACTCCATTTTTGTGGACCTTACACCTAGGTGAATGCAGACTAGCTCACAATTTTCATAGCAACAACACATCTCTCACATTCACTCTTCGTCAACATAAGCATCTGTTTTACATAAGCAGCTCTTAAGGAGTTTTATCCTTCTCCTATACTTTGCAGTAAATTTTTACTATATAGCAGAATTCATCACTATAGTTTTGATTTCTCATTTCAGCCTGTGAGATTTTTTTCTATTAAATCTTGGTTCTTTATTAGTATTCTGTCAAGCTATGTCATCCACAAATTTGATAAGCTTATCTATGTTCTTTGTCTTAATTAAGTCTTTTGATAAAAATGGAAATGATTAAGTTCAATATCCAAGCGCTATAATTCTCCACGAGGGACAAACCCTCCAGATACAGATCCCATCTATGAACCAATACTCTTCATGTATATTATGAAGTCTCCTAACTCACATCTCTTTAACTCCACATTTCTCTGCATTGTAATTCCATTCAATTTCTATGTAATAAACAACTATTATTTGCAAAACAATATGATGGCCAGGATATTATACCAGGATAGTATGTGAATTTTTCTTCAAAATGTGGCTGAAATCCTGATTCATTATGTTTATGGCATCTTCTTAATCTACAAACCTAAAAATAATGGCATATTTAGTTGCACTTATATCATAAGACCCTAAACTCTATCACTTGAAAATCTTGGATCTTCAGTTAAGTATTGCTATCGACATATGCCACATATACATATAGAACGTGCTCTGAGGAGAGAACACATATAATATAATAAAGCTTAATTGATTGAGGTATATTTCACCTTTTTTTTTTCCCCATGTCAGGATCATGACACTCTAGTGTAGTAGTTAAAAAAAAAAAAGTCAATAGGGCTCAGAAAGGAAAGTAAAAGAATAAAGATGAACAATCACCTACTGTATTGTGTTGTCTAGGATCTGCCCTGAGTAACACAGAGTCAAACCAAAAGGATGGCCATCAAGGAGAAGTCCTTTGCTGAAAACAGACCACTAAATTTAATAGAGTCCATTAGAGTATCTGGTTAGATTTAACTCAAAGGATGGATATTTCAGAAAGTTCCTCTATGTACTGCTTTTCAGAAGAGTAAAGGCTATCCTTTGCAATGTTGGACCTTTTTTTTTTTAAAGAAGCTTTATGGCATGGTCTTAGTTACATATTCTTTTTTTGGTAATGTCACTGAAGCAGTATTACTGGTCTGATAATGAAAGAAAATAATGAATGGTTTTAGAAAGTACTAGGGAATTAGAGGAGAAATGATATTAAAGAGGAAGCTGTCTATTTCAGTAGAGCTTACCACTTCAGTTTAGATATAATGTTTAAAATATTTGTCGGGGAGCCGGAGGAAGATGGCGGAAGAGTAAGACGCGGAGATCACCTTCCTCCCCACAGATACATCAGAAATTCATCTACACGTGGAACAACTCCTACAGAACACCTACTGAACGCTGACAGAAGACCTCAGACCCCCCAAAAGGCAAGAAACTCCCCACATACCTGGGTAGGTCAAAAGAAAAAAAGAATAAACAGAGACAATAGGATATGGACGGGACCTGCACCAGTGGGAGGGAGCCGTGAAGGAGGGAAGGTTTCTACACACTACAAGCCCCTTCGAGGGCGGAGACTGCAGGTGGCGGAGGGGGAAAGCTTCGGAGTAGCGGAGGAGAGCACAGCAACAGGGGTGTGGAGGGCAAAGCAGAGAGATTTTGGCACAGAGGATCGGTGCCCTCAGGCACACACCAGCCCGAGAGACTTGTCTGCTCGGCCGCCAGGGCGGGCGGGGCTGGGAGCTGAGGCTCGGGTATCGGCTTTCAGTCGGAGCGCAGGGAGAGGTCTGGGGCTGGCGGCAGGAAGAGAGCCTGAAGGGGTTAGCGCTAGCCCGGAGGGAGTCCGGGGAAAGGGTCTGGAGCTACCGGAGAGGCAAGAGACTTTTTTCCCTTTTGTTGCCTGGTGCGCGAGGAGAGGGCATTCCCCTCCCTCCCCTCTGCCTGAGTGAGCCAGAGCCCCCGAATCAGCGGCTCCTTTAAACCCGTCCTGTCTGAGCGAAGAACGGACGCCCTCCGGCGACCTACGCGCAGAGGCGGGGCCAGGTCCAAGGCTGAGACCCGGGAGCTGTGAGAGCAGAGACAGGGAAATCTCTCTGTGCAGCCTCCGAGGCAGCGGATTAAAGCTCCACGGTCCATTTGATGTGCCCTGCATCTGTGGAGTGCATGAATGGACAGCGAATCATCCCAAATTGAGGAAGTGGACCTTGAGGACAAGATTTAAGACTTTCCCCCCCTTTTTTTTTCCTCTTTTTACAACGAATTATCTCAAATTAAGGAGGTGGACTTAGCAAGATTTCAGACTTTTCGCCCTTTTCCTCTTTTTACAACGAATTATCCCAAATCGAGGAGGTGGACTTGGAGAGCAAGAATTTTGATTTTTCCCCCTGCTCTCTTTTTGTGAATGTGTATGTGTAATCTTCTGTGTAAGATTCTCTCTGTATAGCTTTGCTTCCACCATATGTCCCAGGGTTCTTTCGGTCCGTGTTTTTTTTCAATAATTACTTTTTAATTTTAATAACGCTACTATATTTCATACTTTATTCTATTTACTTTACCTGCTCTTTCTTTTTTTCCTCCCTTCCCTTCCTCCCTCCCTCCCTCCGCTCCTCCTTTCCTTCTTTCTTTTTCTTTCCTCCCTCCCTCCCTCCCTCCCACCCTTCTTCTTTCCACTTTCTTTTTCTTTCCTTCCTCCCTCCCTCCCTCCCTCCTGTCTTTCTTTCTTTCTTTCCTCCCTCCCTCCCTCCCTCTCTTCTTCCATTCACTCTTCCTTTTGCTTTCATTCCTCCCTCCCTCCCTCCTTTCTTTCCTTTCTTTCCATCCTTCCTCCCTCCCTCCTTTCTTTCTTTCTTCCTTCCTTCCTTCCTTACTTCCCTTCTTCCTTTCTTTCAATCTCTCTTTCTTTCTTCTACTAATTATTTCTTTCTACTTTTTCTCACTGTTATTCTGAGCCGGGTGGATGAAAGGCTCTTGGTGCTGCAGCCAGGAGTTAGTGCTGTGCCTCTGAAGTGGGAGAGCCAACTTAAGGACACGGGTCCACAAGAGACCTCCCAGCTCCACATAATATCAAGCAGCGAAAATCTCCCAGGGATCTCCATCTCAACACCAGCACCCAGCTTCAGTCAACGACCAGCAAGCTACAGTGCTGGTCACCCTATGCCAAGCAACTAGCAAGGCAGGAACACAACCCCACCCATTAGCAGAGAGGATACCTAAAAACATAATAAGGCCACAGGCACCCCAAAACACACCACCAGACGTGGACCTGTCCACCAGAAAGACAAGATCGAGCTTCAACCACCAGAACACAGGCATTAGTCCCCCCCACCAGGAAGCCTACACAACCTACTGAAACAACCTTAGCCACGGGGGACAGACACCAAAAACAACGGGAACTACGAATCTGCAGCCTGCAAAAAGGAGACCCCAAACACAGTAACATAAGCAAAATGAGAAAGCAGAAAAACACACAGCAGGTGAAGGAGCAAGATAAAAACCTACCAGACCTAACAAATGAAGAGGTAATAGGCAGTCTACCTGAAAAAGAATTCAGAATAATGATAGTAAAGCTGATCCAAGATTCTATCTCCCAGATCCAAAATCTTGGAAATAGAATAGACAATATGCAAGAAACAGTTAACAAGGACCTAGAAGAACTAAAGATGAATCAAGCATCGATTAAAAACACAATAAATGAAATGAAAAATACTCTAGATGGGATCAATAGCAGAATAACTGAGGCAGAAGAACGGATAAGTGAGGTGGAAGATAAAATAGTGGAAATAACTGATGCAGAGAAAAATAAAGAAAAAAGAATGAAAAGAACAGAGGACAGTCTCAGAGACCTCTGGGACAACATTAAACGCACCAACATTCGAATTATAGGGGTTCCAGAGGAAGAAGAGAAAAAGAAAGGGACTGAGAAAATATTTGAAGAGATTATAGTTGAAAACTTCCCTAATATGGGAAAGGAAATAGTTAATCAAGTCCAGGAGGCACAGAGAGTCCCATACAGAATAAATCCAAGAAGAAATACGCCAAGACACATATTAATCAAACTGTCAAAAATTAAACACAAAGAAATCATATTAAAAGCAGCAAGGGAAAAACAACAAATAACACACAAGGGAATCCCCATCAGGTTAACAGCTGATCTCTCAGCAGAAACTCTACAAGCCAGAAGGGAATGGCAGGACATAATTAAAGTGATGAAGGAGAGAAACCTGCAACCAAGATTACTCTACCCAGCAAGGATCTCATTCAGATTTGATGGAGAAATTAAAACCTTTACAGACAAGCAAAAGCTGAGAGAGTTCAGCACCACCAAACCAGCTTTACAACAAATGCTAAAGGAACTTCTCTAGGCAAGAAACACAACAGAAGGACTATACCTACAATAACGAACCCAAAGCCATTAAGGAAATGGGAATAGGAACATACATATCAATAATTACCTTAAATGTAAATGGACTAAATGCTCCCACCAAAAGACACAGAGTGGCTGAATGGATACAAAAACAAGACCCATATATATGCTGTCTACAAGAGACCCACTTCAGACCTAGAGACACATACAGATTGAAAGTAAGGGGATGGAAAAAGATATTCCATGCAAATGGAAATCAAAAGAAAGCTGGAGTAGCAATTCTTATATCAGACAAAATAGACTTTAAAATAAAGACTATTAGAAGAGACAAAGAAGGACACTACATAACGATAAAGGGATCGATCCAAGAAGAAGGCATAACAATTGTAAATATTTATGCACCCAACATAGGAGCACCTCAATACATAAGGCAAATACTAACAGCCATAAAAGGGGAAATCGACAGTAACACAATCATAGTAGGGGACTTTAACACCCCACTTTCACCAATGGACAGATCATCCAAAATGAAAATAAATAAGGAAACACAAGCTTTAAATGATACATTAAACAAGATGGACTTAATTGATATTTATAGGACATTCCACCCAAAAACAACAGAATACACATTTTTCTCAAGTGCTCATGGAACATTCTCCAGGATAGATCATATCTTGGGTCACAAATCAAGCCTTGGTAAATTTAAGAAAATTGAAATTGTATCAAGTATCTTTTCCGACCACAATGCTATGAGACTAGACATCAATTACAGGAAAAGATCTGTAAAAAATACAAACACATGGAGGCTAAACAATACACTACTCAATAATGAAGTGATCACTGAAGAAATCAAAGAGGAAATTAAGAAATACTTAGAAACAAATGACAATGGAGACACGACGACCCAAAACCTATGGGACGCAGCAAAAGCAGTTCTAAGGGGGAAGTTTATAGCAATACAATCCCACCTTAAGAAACAGGAAACATTTCGAGTAAACAACCTGACCCTGCACCTAAAGCAATTAGAGAAAGAAGAACAAAAAACCCCCAAAGTTAGCAGAAGGAAAGAAATCATAAAGATCAGATCAGAAATAAATGAAAAAGAAATGAAGGAAACGATAGCAAAGATCAACCAAACTAAAAGCTGGTTCTTTGAGAAGATAAACAAAATTGACAAACCATTAGCCAGACTCATCAAGAAAAGAAGGGAGAAGACTCAAATCAGTAGAATTAGAAATGAAAAAGGAGAAGTAACAACTGACACTGCAGAAATACAAAAGATCATGAGAGATTACTATAAGCAACTCTATGCCAATAAAATGGACAACCTGGAAGAAATGGACAAATTCTTAGAAATGCACAACCTACCACGACTGACTCAGGAAGAAATAGAAAATATGAATAGACCAATCACAAGCACTGAAATTGAAACTGTGATTAAAAATCTTCCATCAAACAAAAGCCCAGGACCAGATGGCTTCACAGGCGAATTCTATCAAACATTTAGAGAAGAGCTAACACCCATCCTTCTCAAACTCTTCCAAACAATATCAGAGGAAGGAACACTCCCAAACTCATTCTACGAGGCCACCATCACCTTGATACCAAAACCAGGCAAGGATGTCACAAAGAAAGAAAACTACAGGCCAATATCACTGATGAACATAGATGCAAAAATCCTCAACAAAATACTAGCAAACAGAATCCAACAGCACATTAAAAGGATCATACACCATGATCAAGTGGGGTTTATTCCAGGAATGCAAGGATTCTTCAATATACGCAAATCAATCAATGTGATACACCATATTAACAAGTTGAAGGAGAAAAACCATATGATCATCTCAATAGATGCAGAGAAAGCTTTCGACAAAATTCAACACCCATTTATGATAAAAACCCTGCAGAAAGTAGGCATAGAGGGAACTTTCCTCAACATAATAAAGGCCATATATGACAAACCCACAGCCAACATTGTCCTCAATGGTGAAAAACTGAAACCATTTCCACTAAGATCAGGAACAAGACAAGGCTGCCCACTCTCACCACTCTTATTCAACATAGTTTTGGAAGTTTTAGCCACAGCAATCAGAGAAGAAAAGGAAATAAAAGGAATCGAAATTGGAAAAGAAGAAGTAAAGCTGTCACTGTTTGCAGATGACATGATACTATACATAGAGAATCCTAAAGATGCTACCAGAAAACTACTAGAGCTAATCAATGAATTTGGTAAAGTAGCAGGATACAAAATTAATGCACAGAAATCTCTGGCATTCCTGTACACTAATGATGAAAAATCTGAAAATGAAATCAAGAAAACACTCCCATTTACCATTGCAACAAAAAGAATAAAATATCTAGGAATAAACCTACCTAAGGAGACAAAAGACCTGTATGCAGAAAATTATAAGACACTGATGAAAGAAATTAAAGATGATATAAATAGATGGAGAGATATACCATGCTCCTGGATTGGAAGAATCAATATTGTGAAAATGACTCTACTACCCAAAGCAATCTACAGATTCAATGCAATCCCTATCAAACTACCACTGGCATTTTTCACAGAAGTAGAACAAAAAATTTCAAAATTTGTTTTGAAAAACAAAAGACCCCGAATAGCCAAAGCAATCTTGAGAACGAAAAACGGAGCTGGAGGAATCAGGCTGCCTGACTTCAGACTATACTACAAAGCTACAGTAATTAAGACAGTGTGGTACTGGCATAAAAACAGAAAGATAGATCAGTGGATCAGGATAGAAAGCCCAGAGATAAACCCACGCACATATGGCCAACTTATCTTTGATAAAGGAGGCAGGAATGTACAGTGGAGAAAGGACAGCCTCTTCAATAAGTGGTGCTGGGAAAACTGGACAGGGACATGTAAAAGTATGAGATTAGATCATTCCCTAACACCATACACAAAAATAAGCTCAAAATGGATTAAAGACCTAAATGTAAGGCCAGAAACTATCAAACTCTTAGAGGAAAACATAGGTAGAACACTCTATGACATAAATCACAGCAAGATCCTTTTGGACCCACCTCCTAGAGAAATGGAACTAAAAACAAAGATAAACAAATGGGACCTAATGAAACTTCAAAGCTTTTGCACAGCAAAGGAAACCATAAACAAGACCAAAAGACAACCCTCAGAATGGGAGAAAATATTTGCAAATGAAGCAACTGACAAAGGATTAATCTCCAAAATTTATAAACAGCTCATGCAGCTCAATAGCAAAAAAACAAACAACCCAATCCAAAAATGGGCAGAAGACTTAAATAGGCATTTCTCCAAAGAAGATATACAGACTGCCAACAAACACATGAAAGAATGCTCAACATCATTAATCATTAGAGAAATGCAAATCAAAACTACAATGAGATATCATCTCACACCAGTCAGAATGGCCATCATCAAGATATCTAGAAACAATAAATGCTGGAGAGGGTGTGGAGAAAAGGGAACACTCTTGCACTGCTGGTGGGAATGTGAATTGGTACAGCCACTATGGAGAACAGTATGGAGGTTCTTTAAAAAACTAAAAATAGAACTACCATATGACCCAGCAATCCCACTACTAGGCATATACCCTGAGAAAACCATAATTCAAAAAGAGGCATGTACCAAAATGTTCATTGCAGCTCTATTCACAATAGCCCGGAGCTGGAAACAACCTAAGTGTCCATCATCGGATGAATGGATAAAGAAGATGTGGCACATATATACAATGGAATATTACTCAGCCATAAAAAGGAACGAAACTGAGCTATTTGTAATGAGGTGGATAGACCTAGAGTCTGTCATACAGAGTGAAGTAAGTCAGAAAGAGAAAGACAAATACCGTATGCTAACACATATATATGGAATTTAAAAAAAAAAAAAAATGTCATGAAGAACCTAGGGGTAAAACGGGAATAAAGACACAGACCTACTTGAGAATGGACTTGAGGATATGGGGAAGGGGAAGGGTAAGCTGTGACAAAGGGAAAGAGAGGCATGGACATATATACACTACCAAACGTAAGGTAGATAGATAGTGGGAAGCAGCCGCAGAGCACAGGGAGATCAGCTCGGTGCTTTGTGACCGCCTGGAGGGGTGGGATGGGGAGGGTGGGAGGGAGGGAGATGCATGAGGGAGGGGATGTGGGAACAGATGTATATGTATGACTGATTCACTTTGTTATAAAGCAGAAACTAATAAAAAAAAAAAAGAAAAAAAAATATTTGTCAATTACTTGACAATAAAATAGAGAATGTTCCAGAACTTCTAGGTAGTGAAAAGAACCAAACTTTCTCACCTCCCGCCTAAAAAACTTGGTTCAGCCCTTTGCCATTACTAATTGGTTTTGGGTTTTTTTTGTTTTTTTTGTTTTTTTTCCAGTACGCGGGTCTCTCACTGCTGTGGCCTCTCCCGTTGCGGGGCACAGGCTCCAGACGCGCAGGCTCAGCGGCCATGGCTCACGGGCCCAGCCGCTCCGCGGCATGTGGGATCTTCCCGGACCGGGGCACGAACTCGTGTCCCCTGCATCGGCCGGTGGACTCTCAACCACTGCGCTACCAGGGAAGCCCTACTAATTAGTTTTATGATGAAAACAGAAACCAAAACTGTTGTAGAAGCAGAAAACTTACTTTTATGCTTGAATGATCATCTCGAATGATTATGCAAATAAAATAACAAATCTGCCATTTTTATTACTCTAGCTGTACCTTGAATCTGCAGCATTGTTTCCCAGATGAGAGTTTAATGGCAACTCAGGTTACACCCACTTTCCTTGTAGCATGTAAGAAGGAGTCCTGTATTGGGAAGTGTGAAACCTAGGTTCTACCTCCTCAGGTCATAAGGTCATGACTCTGAAGATGTTTAAGCGAAGACCTCAACAGAGATCATTCTTCACATAGCTGAATGCAAGAAAGGGCCTCCACCCAACAACTCTAAAGACTTTCAATATCTATGTCGAAAATACCTTTGACACATATGTCTAACTTACTCTTTTAAAATGAAACAAAACAAACAATTATTATAAAAAGTGTTCTATTGAAACTATGTGTGAAACAATACTAAGATTTAATACTTAACATGTAGTGTTTAGTATGTCAAGCACTGCACATATGTTAGCTCTTCTAATTCTCACAGTAGTTCTATAATCATTCTCTTATCACAGACAAGGAATGTGAGACATAGAAAAGTTATTCAACTTTCCTAGGACCACATAGTCTGTAAGTGTCCGAGTCAGGCTATAAATCAAGGCAAAACTGACTTTAGACCCCATGTTCTAAAACTACTAAACTATATTGCCTCTTAATGTGTGACTTAGAAAAAGATTAGGCTTCATTAAAATCAACCACTAAAATACTGTCAACTATTAAATAAGTTGTAACATAATTGCTGATGGGAGGAGAATTGGAACTTTCTACAGTAGGCAGTAGTCACAGGAAAACTGATTTTTTGTGTTGTTTTCTGTTCTGACAGTGGAAGCTATATATGTGTTTACCTTGGCTTCATTCATATATACAATGTCACTTGGCTTCTTTCTATATATAGGCCATGCCACTGAAGATGTTTTCTATGTATAGAAGGAAGCCAAGTGATATTGTAAAATCTGATTGGAGAAGGCCAGGTTGAGCTAACCAAGTTCTTGACTATGTAAAGAGAAGGCAGCAACTCAATTAATATAAAAGAAAGAATGTTAGGACTGATTTTAATGCATATGTGTGACTGTGGAGAAACATTTTCGAAATTGGATAATTTCCTCAGAATATCTAATTGATAATAGTTTTATTTTCAGAAGGCCCATGTCTGTGCATAGGCATTCTCTTTCTTTGAAATTTGTTATGTATCTGTGCTTATCCACTTTTTAAATTTAAATATATTTGACATATAACATTGTGTAAGCCTAAAGTGCACAGTCCGTCTATAAAACACCTTTGATTTGTATAGCTCTTTGGAGCTCCTTTTTATTTTCTGGACTGGATGCTGCCTGATTCATGAATCACTGAATAAAGTTAATAAGATCTTAATAACATATTGTTGGTGAATTTTTCTTTTCATGATACTAAAGAACTTTCCAGAAGTGCTTTCCAGAAGTGGAGCATCCTATGTGATTGGTTTGAGGTACACATTTTGCTCTCTCTGGTTGGTCCTGAATTGAAAGAAGGCAAAATTAGGAAAGCTGGCCATCACTGACCAAGTCCTGATCTTTCTGAATTGACTGCTACAGAGGTTGTAGCTCAGAGTTTTATTTTTATGTATGGTCTAGCTGTTGTCTGTTTGTATGTTCAATCTCTCATTATCAAATATTAGTATCATTCATTAGTTTAATACTTTTTTGAGTACCTACTATGTGCCAGGCAGTGTTTTAGGTGCCAGTGGCAAACAGTAAATAACACAGGACAAAACAAAAAATCCCTGCCCTGAGAGAGATTACATTCAAGATAGGAAAGCGATAACATTCAAGATTGATTGCAGTTTTAAATAGAGCAGACAAAGGAGATCATACTGAAAAAGTTGACATTGATAAAAGAAGTTGAGGGAAAAACGCAGCTGCCTTATACCAACAGCCTCCAATCACAGCATAAATGAAGCATTCTCCTTTTTTCACTATAGTTTTCCTACTTCTTATCTGCCTTTGAGTCTCTGGCAAAGCTAAGGTATGGTGACTGACTCTCTTGCTGAAGAAGCTCTGAATAAATATATTTTATTTATTCTCATTTGGTTTGTCTCTATTCCCACAATAATGGCGATAGATAGTTTCTCACCATTATGTTAAGCATAAAGAAAAACATATTTTAAAACATCAATTTAAAAAATCTGTAATATACAGTCTAATAGAGGCAGTGTGCTTGCCCTGCCAAAACAAGCACCTTACCTCCCCTTTGAGACAGAGTGCTTCTCCTTAAACCACTCCTATACAGAAAGTCTGGAGTTACTACTCTAGCTTTCTCTAGAGAGACATTTTATTCCCAAAGACAGTACTTCGTGAAAAGTAGACCGCCCAATGTCAAGTTGAGAACAAATTTGAGGTGCTGAGCAGCTAACTAGGCTCAATCACGTGCTAAGTGTCTTTTTCCATTCCACCAAATTTATACCATGTGGTTAAAATATATGTTTTAGTTGAATTAAAAATCACTACATGACATGTACATTTGGTGTTGCTATAAGTTAATTATAGGTATAAAGGTCGATACAGGCAAAAACTGATCTTATCTTACCCACAATACTCTAAAATCCATGAGGGGCAGGATCCGTATCTGATTAGTTGCATATCATGCACATAGTAGGTACATAATAAATATACCTTTAATAAATGATTAACAAATTAACACATTTTCTCTATATGAGAAGAACTACTACATGAAGTAATTAAAAGTGCATTAGGTGGAATTTTTTTATAACTAAGTTCTACAAATTGTATTCAAATAAATATAATTACCAGGAAGGTGATCAAACTTATTCTGATATCTAAAATTTAGCCCATTTGGAAAATTCAATAAGATTTGAGAAATTTTTGTCTGAAAGAAATTCTTACAGCCCAGATAAACAGAGCTAAAACTCTTCACAGCAAATGCACTGTATAGGGTCATTATCCATGCAAAGTCCACTCTTATACTGTTAAGTTTTAAATAATTATGCTAGGCCCAAGATGGAGTTAGTCATGCCAAGCCACCCCCTGCCCTGCTCCACGGAGTGACAAGCCAAAACTTAGCTTCCTTTTCTTGAGCATGCTGACTCTAAATGTAACTTAAATTGACCAATCAGAACTTGTCTGCTCAACTTAAATTACACAACCAGGCTCCAAGGTTCCTTTGTACACCAAATAAGGGAAATAACCTTGCATTAGCCAATCAAATCAGATTTCCCCAGTAGAGCTTCCTCATTCCTGTGTGTCTCTGTCTATAAAACACCTTTGATTTGTATAGCTCTTTGGAGCTCTTTTTTATTTTCTGGACTGGATGCTGCCTGATTCATGAATCACTGAATAAAGTTAATAAGATCTTAATAACATATTGTTGGTGAATTTTTCTTTTCATGATACTAAAGAACTTAATTCTTATGTCTTAGGTCTGAATTTTACTGCTTTTTATCAAACGCCATTGCAAAACTGACAGAGTAAGAAGTAGATTTTAACATAATCTTTAAAATAAAAGATCAAGATTGAAATGCAACAAAAAATAGGAGATTGGGTGAGTATGAATAGGTAATATTTTATTCGTGTTTCCAAAAATGGAATCATCAGCCCAATCCATCTGTATTGTTTGAGAGGCACATATCTATAGACACTTTAGTTCTGATTTTTAAAGTGGCAAGTGAAAATAGAGACTTAATAGCTATATCTGTGTCTGTGACAGACAGAAAATAACAACTTTTCTGATCTTGTTCTCAAATGAATGCAAGTTAAAAATAAACTCAGAGACTATCTGATGAGTTTTCTGACAGGGTTCTAAATACATCCTAGTGAGGGGAAGGTGAAACTGGACATTTTTCTCAGGCCGTTTGGGAAGTTTAAATGACAAAGGGCGGCTCTCCACTTGTACGTGGCTTTGCATGTGATTAGAATCAAATTGCTGAAGAATTTTGTTTGAGCTAAGAAAAATAAGATTGACTGAGTAGTGCGGTTTACTTTTAACTATCCTATACCATTCTTATAAAAATGTTTCTTTTTTAAAAAGCCAGTTTGCTAAGAAATACTTTCTTCATTATTCAGCAGCATGGATTAATAGCTGCTTAAAATGAGATTTCGAGAGATGTAGCATGAAACAGTAGAAACAGCAGGAGCTTCAGGTCAAACTGAACTAAACTGAATTCTGTCTCCTATGTGCCTTGGGAAAGTTCTTAAGCAACTTCCTCTCAGTTTCTTCATTTGTTAAATGCAGAGAATGCATTGTAAATTTATTGTATGCAAAATACCTAGCAAGGCAGCCCACATAATATATATTCAATAAATTATAGTTATTGTCATTACCTTTATTTTGTGTAGTTTGCCTTAAAGGTAAAACAGAGACATCCAAGATAATTACATAACTTTAAATCATCCCAGCCAAAGGCAATTTCTCTTCAAATTGCCCTCCTCTCTTTCCTCAATCACTCCAATCACCAAAATAAAACACAACTCTGTTTCTCAAATAACTTCCACAAACAAAAACATTATACAAAGAATTCTATAACTGGGAGAGTGTTGTAGGTAAATAGTATAATAGTTTCCTCTTTTCTTCGTTTAAGTCTAAACTGCCTGCTCTCCTGTGGACTGGGAGAATTGTGGATTTTAAGTTTTATTCAGGGACCTTACTGAGGGCTATAGCCCAGGAAACAGCCTCTCAGTAGCTCTGAGGCGACTGCTCCAAAGAGGTAGGGAAGAAGCCAGTATATATATTCAATACATGATTTTTGGCTAGGGAATTCGTGCAGTTAAGCATACATCTTGGTAAAAGGTGACTGCTAGTCACAAGGATGAGATATCTCAGTTAATGATTCTAGTGCTTTTGTATGTATAGGAAGATGCATGAATCTGGGTTCATTAAAATTTTTTCCTGAGATATCTCTATCTAAGGGGCCTGTTTTTTGTCCTGGATTCCTTTCAGGGTATACTGTCAGTCACCGACTGCATTGGCTAATGACTTGATACTTGTAGAACTGGATGGTGGGCAACATTATTTTATACTCCCTTGCTACTGACAGACTGGGCTTCCTCTCTGATACTGCAAACCTATAGACTGATCACAAGCAGTTCATTCATTTCAGTATTCATTCCTAGCAACATACTAGAAATATTGACTTTTTAATAAAAGAATGTATATGATCATATGCATTTATATATACAAGATATTCATCAGTTGTGCTGAAATGAATACCTGGAACTAGGAAGAACAGTGAACTATGGAGTCACAACCAAACAAAATCACAGATTATTTTTTGGGGGGAGGCAAATAAGGGATATATCTCAAATATACCAGCAAATATATTAACCAGTTATGTTTATCCCTTACCTTTAAATTGAGCCATCCTACATTAGAATCTGCCACGTGTTCATGATAAAATTCTTTAGCGAGCATTCCAGAGCTTCATAAATTCCGTATCTGCACTATAAAAAACACAAAGTAAGAATAAAGTATGATTTAATAAAATATTTCTTCAGATGGTTAGAAGATAAGAAGATCCAAACTCTTGAGCATGCTACAATTATTTTCTAGAATTTCTAATGTGAAAATAAAAACCATTCTTTTCAAAAGGCACACATGGTACCTCAAAGGTATTAATTATCTTAAATTTGCAAGAATTAAGAACACAGACGCCAAGTTGCTATCGGGTGCTTCAAACTATCTGTCATACTGCTAACAAAAGAACTATTTTTATGATACGCATTTTTTTTTGTTTCTGCAAAGTTGTAACATTCAACAAAGGAAAAGCATCTAATAAACTTTCCTAAACTTTTACAGTTAGTACTAAAGAAATATGAAGAGCAATCTCATCCCTAATATCTGCATATTTAAAATAATTATACATATCTGGTAAAATTTCTTGGCTTGTTATTTCAGTTTTTTGTTTTTCCTGGAGGGTAAAAGAGGCTTGGCTGCCTACTGCTTGTTACACCTTGTAGCTTTCCAGCTCTTGCAATTATAGAGTTCCTGACCTGCTAATAATAATAATAATTTTTAAAAGCCCATTCATTATAAGGACTTGTAAGCTGTTAAGTGACAGGTGAAAGTTTAACAGGATCCTATTATTTAATCTCTGCTCTTGTTGCCTTATTTATTTATTTTTCATGGAAAGACATTTTATTTTAAATATAGCAGTGTGTACATGTTAATCCCAATTTAATAAAAGTATTTAAATTTACTGTTTTAAAGTTGTTTTTTAAAATTATTCTTACTCTTAGCTTTTAGTCCTGTCTTCTTATTCTTGATTTTCAATCACATGTTGTAAATTTGTTCACTTTATTCTAATTCTTTATTTTCTTTTATAATTTTTATCTTGTTATCTGACCTATATCTTTTATCTGAAATTTTATTATTTCAAATGTTTTGACTTTTATCTTCACTGGGCCTTAAAGTTCCTTTTTAATATATTACTTTTTTAACTTAAATATTTAAAATTTCCCATTTTATTCTTTTTTTAGATTAACTCATTTATTTTATTTTAATAATGTCTCATTTTGCTTTCATTTTACTCTATTAATTTATCCCCATTATGATTTGATTTTATAATAAATAGAAAGTGGGAACATAGAAGTAGGATTCGTGGGTATAGCCCACATGATAAATAGGAAAGAATTTTCTACTTTTTCCTCTAAACTACCTCAGAAACTATTTCCCTGGCTCCCAGAATGAATAGCCTAGCCTTTTAAAGATTACTTATCGAAAACTTCACCAAGGTTTATGGACACCCACAAGTTAACCTTCTCCAGGACAATTACTTTGCTCTCTGTACATATAGCAATGGAACAGTACTACATACTTAAAATCTCAAACCATCTAGGCTTTATATGAGGACTGTGTTACTATGAGATGCATGGCATCCAATTTATTTATTCCTTGAACAAATGTGAGCTCAGGCCTAACCTTTAAAAGAAAATAGTGTTAAATGTCAAAGAGATATTTTTGGAACATAGCAATACATTGGCCTGCTTCTAATATATTTCTGGTTTGGTTAACCTCACTTCTCATCAGGGTCATAGCAAAGGTGATATTCAAAATATTTAACAAGCAGTACAGCACAGGCATCAATAAATCGGGCTTGGGTACTGGACTATTGGAAGAGCTGCCAGATGAAACAATTATACCTTTACCAGTGTGTACAGGCTCTCCTAGACCCTTCCTTATGAGGACAAAGGAAAAACTGGCTTAGAAATTTGGGGGAGGAGTAAATATAATCTCCATCTCTGCTGAAAGCTCTATTAATTTATGAATACTGTTACTAGATAACCTGAGTTAATCTAGAATCTGGTCAACTATAAGAAAGAAAGGCCTGTTTCCACAATCATGCAATTTTGGGCATATCTTCAGGGAATGTCTTAGGGTGACAGAAGAGAAATTAGACCTGTCTTTTCCAATCTTTTGGTTCTTTAAGGAAGAAGTTGCTGTCCCAGGAATATTGGAGTCCATGAAGAGTCATAATGGCAATATCTTAGGATGTTACAAATATTTTATGAAGGCCCTAATTCAACTATTACTCAATCATACTGAAATTATACCCACTATCCAGCATCACAAAATACCATCTTCTATAGTCTTCCCATGAGGGACACCAACTATTTACATAAGTGAGAATCTCTGAAAATCTTCCTTGTCTGAACGTCTTCCAGGAAGCTCACCCACTGCCCTATTCCTGGAACTTTGATGAGCTCTAATGAGTCCCCCAACTTTTCAGATTTATCCTGTAACACATGTAATTTTTGTGTGTCTCTTTAAATAATTTTGGGGAATATTATGGGAAATAAATAGTAAATTATTCAAACCACTCTTCTACAATATATTATATATGAAATTACAAGCATAGTCATCCTTAATTTAATCTTGATGTTACCAGGGAAGGGGAAATTTCCCCCTCTTGAGTTCTCCTGGTTGGAGTAATAATAAAATTGACACAAGACAGTTTAACAGGAGAAAAAGAAACAAATTTTAATTCATGCATATGGAGGTCTCATAGAAATGGGACCTAAGAAGTGGCCGACACAGGAAGCTTTTATACTTTTTAGGCAAAGAAACAATAAATTTGAGAAGAATTGACAGGACAAAGAAACTTAGGTTTTGAGTGTCCAATTAGTGAAGAATCTAAACAGAATCTAGGCTAGGGGTAGTAAATTAAAGAAGAAACAAGATTTGTTTATATAGGCATCTAGGCCCTAAATTCCCTATCTTTGGCGATAAGGGCATCCTTCTATCTCCAGAGGCAGGGAGTTAGCCTTTCACATAGAAGATTTGTTTCCTGCTTTCAGGGTGGCAGAGAAGAGGGTCAGAGTATCCTTCTTGCATTGGCCATTTCTTAAGTAACTTTAATTCAAAATAATCTATATACCATTGAGGAACATTTTGGGGCAGTCTGCCCTGGGCCCCAACAATGTATTGTATAGCTAAATACAAAAAGTTCCTACTTTTTCCCCTTCTAACAATAGAGTTCACCATTTTGCCTATTTTTAATACCTCATGGAGCTCACTTCAACTAGAGAATATTCTGGTGTGGGTTTAGCAACATTTACATTAAGATGTACTTCAACGGAACTATTTGAGAAGGGACTAGAGAAGCCTATACTCTGAGTTTACTTAGAAATATTTGCGAATTGCTTGTCAAAGAATCTTAAACTACTTATGTAAGATTAATATTATATTAAAGAGTCAAATGATATGAACATTAGTTGTGCAGCTAGCAATTTCATAGAATATCTCAAGCTGGAAAGACACACAGGCTTCTACTGAAATATAAAATTCCTTATCTCTGAAATAAAATGTCTCAGGTAGAAATAACCCTGAAACTAAGCTTTCAATAGCTCTGAATTAGTTAATATAGAAGTGAAATGGATCTAGATGTCCCCATAGCTTTAAATTCCTAGTTATACATACAGTGGGTAAAAAGCTGAATATGTACAAGATTATAGTAATATATTTTATAATCTTAAAGATCATTTGCTTTCTGTTTATGCAATACTGCTTAAATAACATGTAGAGATTATTGTTCAAAATCAGTCATTTTATTTGCTGAATGCTATGCTAGTTAGACTTGGGTAGAATCTGGAAATGTACTAGGATTTACAAAAAGAACTAACATTCTGTAAGTAACCCTTTCACGTCTCTGAGCTTCAGCATGATACAAAATAAGAACAATGCATCTAGATGATTTCTAAGGTCCATTGCCCTCTAACATTCAATATGTCTATGATCCTACATATGAAGTTTTCAGAAGATAAAAAGAATATGTGAGTTGTAGTCCCTAAGCAGAAACTGCTGTTTAGAGTTTGTCTTTCACCTCTTTGTAAAGTAATCAAACCCTTTTGCCTAGATGAAGACAAAGCTACATGAAGCCAATTTAAGAACAACAGAAATAGTCTGAAATATCTCAATTGGGTTTAGTAATTAAATGTTTCTGTAAATTAGGTGAAAGAGATAACAAAATAAGCACTTAATGACCATGGTTTTCTTTGAGCCAAATTAGTTTGTCAAATTAGTCTAAAAAACATTTTACTAGAGATTTAATAGGATGGACCTTCAGGGGGGATGGAATACCTTGGAACACTGTCCTCAAATGTGATAGTCACATCATAATCACTTGATCATCTTGTTTTTCTTTTTTTCTCATGGTAAGGCGTTTTATTTTAAATATAACAGTGTGTACATGTCAATCCCAAACTCCCAATCTAAACCTTCCCCCACCCATCCCCCCAGTAACCATCTTGTTAAACATACAGATTCCTAGGTACCAATGTGAAAGATTTTATTTCAGTATCTCAGAGTTAAGACCTGAGACTTTATAGTTTAGTTGGTGCTGGAAGTGACTCTGATGTGGCCAATATATTGACTACCCATGAATACTATTGATAGGGAGCCTGGGGGGTGACAGAGTACAAGACCTGACTTAAAATCAACCATTACTGGGGACTTTCCTGGTGGCGCAGTGGTTGAGAGTCCACCTGTCGATGCAGGGGACACGGGTTCGTGCCCCGGTCCGGGAAGATCCCACATGCTGCGGAGCGGCTGGGCCTGTGAGCCATGGCCACTGAGCCTGCACGTCTGGAGCCTGTGCTCCACAACGGGAGAGGCCACAACAGTGAGAGGCCCGCGTACTGCAAAAAAAAAAAAAAAAAAAAAAAAAAAAAAAAAATCAACCATTACTAAAAGCTTCTCCACCAGGGTGTGTTGAAGACAATTATAGAAAAGTGTTTTAACATCATGATTTCCTGAGGCATTGGTTAACAGTTGGGGCAAGCAATGAACTAATCCAACATTTTAAAAGGAAAAGATGAGGAAAGAGATGTTCATAAGGGCTTTGAAAAGTTCCGACATATTCCTGGGAATCTAGAAAGTGACATGTCTGCCCATGCTGTGAAAACAGCTAGGGTTATGCACCCACTCAAAAAAGTCCTGAAAAGGCTTTAAACTCTTACTGCTGGATGACCTAAAGGCTCTGTGCAACCTTAAAGTGGAAGCTAAGTTACAGTTGTCAATTAACTGGTAGACTGTGGAAGGAATTCTCTAAAATGAATTCAGAGTCCCTCAGCAAAGACTGTGAGACTTATTGGTTCCAACTGTCTAAAGAAATCTCCATCAAATTATTAGCTGGCCACTAAGCTAAATGAAAATTATATTCAGTGGCCATATATAACAAAGAATATGGACTTTGCAAACTTATTTCAGAAAGGTCACACAAAATCAAACAATAGTAATTACAAGCAGCAGTAACCACAAATGCTTGAAGGACAGAGAATCTGATTTCCAGAGTTGCCACATTATATTATATAAAATGCCCAGTGTTCTATTGTACAACAAAAAAAATTATGAGGCATGCAAATAAATAAGAAATTGTGATCATTACACAGGGGGAGAAATTATTCAATAGAAACTGTTCCTGAAGAATCCAAGATGTTGGATTTACTATGTAGACTTCACAGCTATTTAAATTATACTTAAGAACTAAGTAGAGTCATATCTAAAGAACTGAAGTAAAGTATGAGAGTATCTTATCAAAAAGAAAATGTCAATAAAAAGATAAAACCAAATAGAAATTCTAAAACTGAGAATTATAACTGAAATGAAAATTTCACCAGAAGGGTTCAAGTGCAGATTTGATCAGGCTGAAGAAAGAATCAGTGAACTTGAAGATGAATCAACTGAGATTATCAAATCTGAGGGAAAAAAGATGAAAGAATTAAGAAAAATAAACAGAGCCTCAGAGCTCTGTGGAACATCATCAGGAATACCAACATAGGCATAACTGGAGTCACAGAAGTATAGGAAAGAGATAAAGGGGCAGAAAGCATATTTGACAAATTACTAGCTGAAAATTTCCTAAACTTCATGAAAAACATTAATTTACACATTCAAGAAGCTCAATTAATTCTAAGTAGGAGAAACTCAGAGATCCATACCAAGATACATCATAATCAACTGTCAAGCAAAGACAAAGAAAGAGTCTTGAAAGCAGGAATAGAAAAGGAACTTAGCATGTACAAGAAATTCTCAATAAGATTAACAACTAAAATATTAAAAAACAGAGTCCAGAAAACAGTGGGATGACATATTCAAAGTGATGCAAGGAAGAAAATATCAACTAAAAATTCTATATCTTTAAAAATAAAGAAAAATTAAAACTTTCCATATTTTAAAAAATGTAGAGAGTTCATCACTAGTAGACCTGTCCTACAGACTACAGGCTTTCAGTATTGCATGAAAGGACACTAGATAGTAACTTGATTCTATGTGAAAAAATAAAGAGCACTCAAATTTAACTACATAGATTAAAAAAAAAGTGTAAATGTATTTTTTGTTTGCAAGGTTTTTTTTTTTCTATCCAATTTAGAAGTCAGAAAGCAGTGTGTTCCAGGGACTGGAGAGAGGAGAAAATGGGGAATGTCTACTGACAAGTATGGGGGGGGGTGTTATAATGAAATGTTCTGGAAATAGGTAGTGGTGATGGTTGCCCAACTTTGTGAATACTGTAAAAAAACACTCTATTGTATGTTATAAAAAAGAGAGAAACTGCTGAATTATACACTTTAAAAAATAAATGTGAGAGAGCTCAGGAAGCTATATTAACTTTTGCATGTCTGTACTGGGAGCACAAAGGTGGGGAAGGTGGTGACAGAATCCTCAAGGAGGATTGAGATGTAGCCAGATCAGAATGTACCTTAGCATAAGGCATTTGGAATTTACCCCAAAGGCAATGGGTGCAACTGAAGAACTTTTATCAGAGTTAGAAAGTATTTGCATTTTGAGAAAAATTATTCTACAACAGTATTTTCCTAAATTAATTTATGACAAAGCCCTTCTTAAATAATAATGCACTGACAGAATACCAAAGAGATAGTGAACTGAAGTAGGTGCTTAGATTAAAGCAAATAATAAGACAATCTCAAAATAGTTTGTTGCATGAAATGATGAAAATATGATCCATAATGATTTTAAAACAGAATGTTAGATACTATAATGCTATTATATTTAAAATGAAAATACTATTGATATTGAGATAATATTCAGAATACTTTATTTTATATTTTATTATAAATATGGCATGAAAATTCCAATATCTGAAGTACAGGAACTGAGCTTTGTAACTATCAACCCCTTTTATTGGAAATCAATTATTGAGATTTTGAGTCTTATCCTCACATGAGCACAACATCATATACATTAATATTTTTTGTTTTCCTTGCAGAGTAATATGAAAATTCCATTTACTACCTGTACATTGTGACCAAGGGAAAATCTTAAGCTCTATGTTCTGCATTATCCAGTTACTCTTGGGTTAGGCTGCTCAAAAAGCCATTAATTACTTTATCTTGAACTACTCATCTGCTGACTTTTTTGAAATAAAGTGTCCAATTTATGGTATTCTAGCTTTCTGCTTATTTGATTCAGATACAATCTACATGGAAATAGTTTTCCAATCTATATGGAAATTTGTGTGATTAATATATTTAGAATATAGTAAATATTGAATAACACAAATATATGTTGAAATGATTAGATATAAATACATAGCATAGATAAACCTCCATCAAAGAGACAAATCATTAATATGAAAGTTAGCAAAAAGTTTATCTATGTGTAGAGTGACTATCATTACATTTAGCCATCATTCATTCTTAGGTAGTACTTAGAGGTAAATTATCAAATAACACAAATACTGTATTTTAAAATGCTTAGTATTTTGCTTGGCTATGTATTTAATATAAATTTGAGAAGAGGGAATTTCCTGGTAGTCCAGTGGTTAGGACTCCACGCTTTCACTGCTGAGGGCCTGGGTTCAATCCCTGTTCGGAGAACTAAGATCCTGCAAGGTGTGGGGTGTGGCCAAAAAAAAAAAGTGTTTAAAAAAATTTGAGAAGAAAAATATCACTAAAATCAGCTTTTTTGCAGGAAAAAATATTATAACCATCTTGTAGCATGTTATTCTTTCCTATAGCATGCTTGAGATAACTTTATTTAGAATGATCCCCAGTTTCTGGTTTGGGTGACTGAGTAGATAGTTTTGCCATTTACTGAAAAAAGGAAAACCAGAAGAAGAAGAAATCTTAAAGCAAGGAGTTCAGCTCAGTTCTTGACATGGGTTTGATGTTGGTGTAAGACATCTACGTGGATATATTCAATAGGCAGTTGGATATGCATATATTGAATTTAGGACACAGATTTGAGCTGGATTCATAGATTTTGGAGTCATTAGCATATAAATATTAATTGAAATCATAAGAGTGGATGCAGTCAGAAGGAGTGTACAGTCAGAAAAGCAGACCTAGCAAAGAACACTGAATAATGCCAAGATTGGTACTGAATATATGTCTTCATAAAAAAAAAAGCAACAACAACAAAAAACAGTGCGGTAATCAGAGAGGTAGGTCAATAGCTAACTATTATTAAGAGAAGCAATGAACTGGTTTTCACGACTGACTGAAAGTGAGAAGTAAGAAAGATAGATTAAACTCCAAGATGACTCACAAGTTTCTAACTTAGGCAACTGTTTGGGAAGGGAGGGCATGTTGGTATGATTCCTTGAGATATGGAGGAGGAATAGTTTTTTAAAGGAAATTCTTAATTTCTGAATATACTGAAGTATATGAAAGCTTTCATAAGTAGATGGGGATTAATGAAAAAGATGTTCATTTGGTATTCAGTTGTTTTCTGCATACCGAAGCTTATATCTTGAATGTTCGGAACTGTAAAGGAGAAGATAGAATAGATAACGCTATTGTGTCTTCTTCCATGGGTGCACAAATCATTGGCTAACTTTGCCTCATGGCAGGGAGGAAAGCCAGAATATTTCATCTCTTATGGGGTTTCTATTAACTCCTTAAGGTATCACCTGATTTATCCTGGTTCTCCCCAGCATCTTATTTTTCCATGATATCCATGATATCTGATATAACATTCTTATGTTTTCAAATGTATCTACTTATCCTATTTTGTACTTACCTAAGTTATTACATGCCCTCTTCTTGACTTACATTAAAAAAGATTTATTATGATTTATTCTGAAGGGAGTTCTGCTGCTACAAATTAGGCCCTGTGTTCTCAATTGGGCCATTAATTTGTCAAATCCTCCTGTATTTTTCCACAAATCAAAAAATTTTTAAACCTAAAGCAAGAAGTTAGAACATGCACTATACTATCTCTCAGGCTTCATATTATCTGGCTAGAATGAAGATGATAGTGTGAAAGCCCCAGTTAAATGATAACATTTGAAGCTGATTTATTTTCATTCAAGGGAAGTTTTATCCAAACCAATGAAAGATGCATGAGTTATACTTATATATACATATATGCCCTACTGACTTGAATTTTACATTTAATTATTTTGTAGTTTTTAAAAAGAAGAGCAGTCTAAGTTTGTGTGTGTGTGTGTGTGTGTGTGTGTATGTGTTTGCCAATAGACCTATTCAAGAAGCTGCACATACATAACCTGGTTCATTTACAAGTCATCTAGTCTCTTCCCACTTCTGTATATCTAGTTCCACTGTCGTGTATAGTGATCATTGCTGTTAAAACAGTAATGACCTTTGAGCCCTTGCAAGATTCTAAATCAACAATTCCACTATGGTTGTTTGACTATAAACATATAGAATTAAACTAATACTTAAACTGTTTTTCAACAAGATTTAAAATAATTACTTAACCCTCCTTTAAAGATGTTCACTCACAATCCCAATTTCCTTATAACCCTGGTCAATTTCAGACAGTAGATCCCATGATAATTTCCAGTGTCAGGGATATCTCTTTGTCATAAAGGAATATGCTCTCACATGCCATTATGTGCACACAAGCAATACATTGACCTGTAGTGTACCTGAATATACGGTAAAATGTAATGCTTTAAAACAAAACTTAAGTAAACTCCTCAGCATAAAATATCTATTATAATCTATATTTGTCATTTGATTGTTTTATGGAGTGAATAATTTAAATAATGTTTATCTGCCACAATCTCTACTTCAGAACATTCTGTACTTGTGGACTAAGAAAACAGAACAATATAAAACAGACCCCATGATGAGAGGACAGGGAGCACTGAAAATAAATGAACCATACTAAGCCCAGTGATATTCATCTGCAACAGAAAATGTTAATAGCTAATGGTTGTGATTTGAACTTATCATTGATTTTCATTTCTTTGCCATAAATTGCCCACATGCTATTAGCAGCAGGCCAAGCTGGTTGCTACAATGCTCTTCTCCAAAGCCTGTAAATTATAAGCCTTAAATCAAAAAGTGCTCCAGTGGCACTTGAAGGTTATACCATTCTAGTTCTGTTGATGAACTGAACTTTCTAAGACCATGAAGCATCTTCAAGTTAAACTCAGTGAGAACAATGAACATAATGTTCAATTTTTTAAAACTATCTAACTATGCTTTGTGTTCTAATATTTAATGATAGCTTCAATACCCAAAATTCTGAGCTGACTCTCTAGATAGTAGAGTTTTAATAAAAAATTAACTTTTCTCCAACTATTCCACTAAACTTGAAATAGAAGGCATCACAAGCACTCTCAAAGTAAGTCTTAAGTATACTTGTATTTTGATCCATTCAGTTGGTTGTTTGGTTTTCTAACTGCATAAAAATTCATAATGGCAAACAAACTGTGAACTGAAATAGACATTACAGTTGAGCACACTTTCTTAGTCAACATATACTCTTCCAGAATAGAAACTGTTTTTCAGTTAATGCAGATGAAATTGAAATTGTTAAAAGATTTTATTGACTATCAGGGAGATAAAAAGCAAGAATGAGTTAGTAAGGATGATTTTGATAGTACAATCCTGAAGAATCCAAGGAGAGAATAAACAATCCTAGGTTTTGCAAATTTTAAATACTCATTTACCTTAGAGCAAGGGGACATATGAGATGTTTTCTGAGAACCATGTGTCATGTAATTTCTGAGACATGGTGTGGTGATCAGCTTCCAACATGACCACACTGTCTGGTACTCTTGCTCTCTTCCTCCCATGGTCTTTTGGATCTCTGCTACATTGTGAGTAGCCCTCACAATGGGGAGGTCCACGACTAGAGACATTAATCAATTAATGTCTTTGGCCAACAGCTCTCAAAGAACAGAGGCTTGTCGACAACCATGTTATAAGCTTAGAGGTAGATTCTCTGACCTTGAGATGACTATAGCCCCAGACAACAGTCTGGCTATAATCTCATGAAACACTCTGAGCTAGAACAAACCAGCTAAGCTGCTCCCAAATTCCTGACCCTCATAAAGTATTATGACAATAAATATTTGCTTTATTAAACTGTCTAGTTTTGGGGTAATGTGTTACACAGCAATACATAACTAAAACACTCTGCATATCAACTTTTTACATACTGTATTTCATGATACATTATAACATGTAGAGCTTTGAATGGAGAAGTACATGACATTTGAAACATTGTATATTATCCCCAAAAAACAGCAGACTGCTTTAAGAGTCTGAATCTTCAAAATAAAAAGTTAATTTCTTTTTACTGTGTAGCCTTTGAGAAGATTGTCTATGTTCAATAAAGTAGTAATTACTTCATTTTATAGAAGTCTTGAGAGAAGGTCCATCTCATGGTTTTTCTTCGATAAAGAACAGTTTAGAAATAATGTAATCTTGCTGTCAGTAAAAGTCACTTGATATATTTATTATAATGATGCAATCAATAGCAAGGTTTAAGGGTGATAAGAGTGATATCTGAATGTTTTAAAAAGGGATTATCAAATGTTAGGCCATGAAAATATTTTTTAAATTTATAAATCAATTCCCAAATAGATTTTTTTTTTTTTTTTTTTTTTTTTTTTTTTTTTTTTTTTTTTGCTCTACGCGGGCCTCTCACTGTTGTGGTCTCTCTCGTTGTGGAGCACAGGCTCAGGACGCGCAGGCTCAGTGGCCATGGTTCACAGGCTCAGCCGCTCCGCGGCATGTGGAATCTTCCCGGACCGGGGCACGAACCCGTGTCCCCTGCATCGGCAGGCAGACACTCAACCACTGCGCCACCAGGAAAGCCCCCCAAATCGATTTTTAAAACAGAGTCCTTATATATCATTTGGGTAAAAGCAATGAATGGGCAGTTCGAATCTTTGGTAGATAGCAGAAAATATTTCGTTGTTGCAGTACTGTAAAGCATTGCCAAAGAACCTGAGAACAGTTTGAAAACCACTGGTTAAAAAGGTACATGTCGAAATTAAGAAAACACTCCCATTTACCATTGCAACAAAAAGAATAAAATATCTAGGAATAAACTTACCTAAGGAGACAAAAGACCTGTATGCAGAAAATTATGACACTGATGAAAGAAATTAAGATGATACAAATAGATGGAGAGATATACCATGTTCTTGGATTAGAAGAATCAACATTGTGAAAATGACTATACTACCCAAAGCAATCTACAGGTTCAGTGCAATCCCTATCAAATTACCAGTGGCATTTTTCACAGAACTAGAACAAAAAATTTCACAATTTGTTTGGAAACACAGAAGACCCCGAATAGCCAAAGCAATCTTGAGAAAGAAAAATGGAGCTGGAGGAATCAGATTCCCTGACTTCAGACGATACTACAAAGATACAGTAATCAAGACAGTATGGTACTGGCACAAAAACAGAAATATAGATCAATGGAACAGGATAGAAAGCCCAGAGATAAACCCACACACATATGGTCACCTTATCTTTGATAAAGGAGGCAAGAATATACAGTGGAGAAAAGACAGTCTCTTCCATAAGTGGTGCTGGGAAAACTGGACAGCTACATGTAAAAGAATGAAACTAGAACACTCTCTAACACCATACACAAAAACAAACTCCAAATGGATTAAAGACCTAAATGTAAGGCCAGACACTATCAAACTCTTAGAGGAAAACATAGGCAGAACCCTCTATGACGTAAATCACAGCAAGATCCTTTTTGACCCACCTCCTAAAGAAATGGAAATAAAAACAAAAATAAACAAATGGGACCTAATGAAACTTCAGAGCTTTTGCACAGCAAAGGAAACCATAAAGAAGATGAAAAGACAACCCCCAGAATGGGAGAAAATATTTGCAAATGAAGCAACTGACAAAGGATTAATCTCCAAAATTTACAAGCAGCTCATGCAGCTCCATATCAAAAAAACAAACAACCCAATCCAAAAATGGGCAGAAGACCTAAATAGACATTTCTCCAAAGAAGATATTCAGATCGCCAACAAATACATGAAAGGATGCTCAACATCACTAATCATTAGAGAAATGCAAATCAAAACTACAATGAGATATCATCTTACACCGGTAGAATGGCCATCATCAAAAAAATCTACAAACAATAAATGCTGGAAAGGGAACCCTCTTGCACTGTTGTTGGGAATGCAAATTGATACAGCCACTATGGAGAACAGTATGGACGTTCCTTAAAAAACTCAAAATAGAACTACCATATGACCCAGCAATCCCACTACTGGGCATATACCCTGAGAAAACCATAATTCAAAAAGAGTCATGTACCACAATGTTTATTGCAGCTCTATTTACAATAGCCAGGACATGGAAGCAACCTAAGTGTCCATCAACAGATGAATGGATAAAGAAGATTTGGCACATATATACAATGGAATATTACTCAGCCATCAAAAGAAATGAAACTGAGTTATTTGTGGTGAGGTGGATGGACCTAGAATCTGTCATACAGAATGAAGTAAGTCAGAAAGAGAAAAACAAATACCATATGGTAACACATATATATGGAATCTAAAAAAAAAAAAAAAAGTTGTCATGAAGAACCTAGGGGCAAGACGGGAATAAAGACGCAGACCTACTAGAGAATGGACTTGAGGACACGGGGAGGGGGAAGGGTAAGCTGGGATAAAGTGAGAGAGTGGCATGGACATATATACACTACCAAACGTAAAATGGATAGCTAGTGGGAAGCAGCTGCATAGCACAGGGAGATCAGCTCGGTGCTTTGTGACCACCTACAGGGGTGGGATAGGGAGGGTGGGAGGGGGGGGAGACACAAGAGGGAGGAGATATGGGGACATATGTATATGTATAGCTGATTCACTTTGTTATAAAGCAGAAACTAACACACCATTGTAAAGCAATTATACTCCAATAAAGATGTTAAAAAAAAAGGGTACATGTCTACCTAGAATTATATGTTTTGATTGTAAAGTTTAGTTTTTACAATGAGGCGAAGTTATAATCAGTAGTTTGGCTACATATACAAGAACAGAGTTTTTTAGCTCACTTTTTTAACACTTCTATTTCTCATTTTAAAAATATTTTCTATTCTTTAGCATCAGGTACCATATACAACTTTGCCCTGATTGCTGACATCACCTATCATTAGTAAATTAGGTATAATTACATCCTAATATAGTAGGCAATTTTGAAACCACCTTTATTTCTGTCAGCCCAGATATATGTAAATGTGAATGATTAGTTTTTTTGTTATATCTGCTTTAAAGATATTATAATAGCAACAGCTAAG
Organism: Hyperoodon ampullatus; assembly: GCF_949752795.1. NCBI lineage: Eukaryota > Metazoa > Chordata > Mammalia > Artiodactyla > Ziphiidae > Hyperoodon > Hyperoodon ampullatus. The sequence goes on along the minus strand of NC_136913.1, from coordinate 108,533,455 downwards.
ATAACACTTACATGATGCTTACTATTTATCAAGCTGTTTTCTAAGCACTTGTAATACTCAAAACTCTATGACTTTGGTATTACTGTTATCTCCAGTTTATTGATGGGGAAGTAAGGAATAGAGAGCTTCAGTAACTTGCCCTGGGTCATAGAGCTAGTAAGTGATGGAGGTGAATCCAGATAGTCTGGCTTCAGAGACATTGTGCTTATCTGCTAGGCTGCATTCACTCAGAAGAAGTTCCTGGTTAGCTGCAGCACACTCCAGAGGTTACAGAGTTAAAATTCAGTTCAGATACTTTCCTTCCACTCAGAAGTCTTCCTTTGCCTCCCTCAAACTACCCTTTCTGTTCTACTTCCATAAAATGAGTGTATCTCTGCCATTGCATGTATCTTTGTGTATTAGAATTTCCCATTTATGTCTCTGTATTATTATAGACAGTGATATCTTTGAAGACAAAAATCATGTCTTATTTATCTTTATATTACCAGAGTTTTGTTTAGCACAGGGTCTGATGCTCTGTAGATACTTAATGTTTGGTGGACTAAGCTGAGCTGAATGCTAGTGCATATGTCATGAAAAATTACTATTACCCCACCCAACGTGTAAAACAATGATCTATCAAATGCTTACGATATGCAAGACACTATACTATACATTTTATACACATATTATTTCATTTTATTCTTACAATGGTACCTGTGAGGCAAATATAACTATCATTATTTTACTCATAAAGAGACTGAGGCTCAAAAAGGTTAAGTGACTGTTTGCCTAAGCTCATAGCTGTTAAGTGGTAGACTCAGTTCCCCCAAACCCTAGTCTATCAGGCTCATAAAGCCTTTGCTCTTTACCTACTTTTTTTTTTTTTTTTTTTTTGCGGTATTTACCTACTATTATACTGCTTCCAAGAGGCAATTTCAATGGGAATTCTTCCCTGATTCCTGAGCCTAAATTTTTGAAAATCCAAAGTTATATCCAAACTTCTAGATATTGTATATTACCTTAACAACTAAGAAATTGAGTCTAGTTAGAGGATCAGGTACTTTCAAATAGTGGAGTAGGTCCAGAGAGGGACATATTGAAGCCATTAGAACAGTGCATATATGGGCCTTCAGAGCTGTGCAATACACTTATAGGTAAAGTGATAGCCCCCTTTTCCATCCAGTTTTTGTCCCTTTATCATCATTGCAATTATAGGTAAAGTGTACTCATTCCTGCTAAGGATAGGAAAACTTGCATTTCATCCACAGTAAATCAAGGAGGAAAAAAGTCATTTACCTAAGATGTGGTTTGAGTTGGAGAGGCAGGGGAAATATATTTTGTGTTTGACACTCATTGGGAAACATGAGTGTAATGAAAGATTCGAACTACCCCTTTTCCTTACTAGAGCTAAGGAAAAGGTTGTATTTAGAACCATATAAAATATTTTTATGCATAAATTCTGTGTGCATGTATTTTACAGATTGTACATATGTACAAATAATACCATATAGACAAACATTATTATGAGAGCTGAAAAACAATGTTAATCTCCTAAAAGTAAACCTATAAAACTGAAGCTTACTTGATTAAAGGTTGCTAAATACTTAACATAGTTTTAATTGAATTTTACATCACACAGAAGAAAATGAGAAAAGAAAAATCATGTTCTTAGTAAAACTTCAAAGGTCAATAAACTTTCTCTAAACACAGCAGATTTCCAATGACAAATTTTTATAACGCGGGACCTTTTCAGTTCAAAGCTGAAGAAGTGTTATGAAGTGTAGTGATTATGGCAAGAGCTGAACATTTATCCATCCATTATAGGTTCACCAGGAGGATTGAACAAACACTTATATTGTATAAGCTAAGAGAACAAGCAGTTTAAGGAAGAAAATGTTCAAGTGAAATTTCATGACAAGAAATCCTTGATGGTTTGATATTGCTTCATCTACATCAGAAAAATCAACAGCTGTATACTCCACTGGGGAATTCCTAACAAGCAATGATGATGAGTAGAGAGAAAAAAAAAAAGTGAGAGAAGGTAAGTCAGTCCTTTACTTTGAAGAAATTTCTCAGAGTCAATTTTGACCTGCTTTCCCTTGGATAAAACCAGATGCTAGTTTTCTTTATAAAACTTTTTAGAAGATGTTGAACTTTTGATGAAGGAATGGTGACTGTCCTTCCCTAAGTTCATGATTGATGGGAGGCTAAATTCAAACAGACTGAGGAGAAGCTCTACAATGCATGTCTCTCTTAATTAGACAAATGTATAAATTAAAAAATAAAGTCCCAGAGTAATAGAAAATTATTTAATTCTCTAATTTCATTATTCAGCCTACTTTGATTGCCTATGCACATTAATATGCTATAGCAGGCATTGTGCTCTTTTGGTATTTACCCCTAAGTAAGTTATAGTCAAGTATACAAAGATATGGTTGGTTGCTAGGTAGCTTGTATGGTTCTGCTGCAACATGCTTCCTGTGGCAGTTTTTTTTTACTCTTCAAGGGATACAGTGGTGATAACTTGTGCCCAATGCTACTAGTTCTAGGAAACATATTTTCCCTATCCAAATACTAGTAGACAGAGATGGGGGGGGACCCAACGATATTAATCTAGATATCTCGCACCCAGTAGATATTCCATAAATGTTTGTTTAATAAATTAAATCAAAATAATTTCAGAAGGAAAGAGAATATTTATTTCCCTAAACTTTTGAATCTTTGGGAGTTCAATAAGAAATCCCATATTCCTGCAGAACAGTAAAGTATCATCTATTAGGGATACTTATTATTTTAAAAACTAAATGTTGATAGACTCTTTAGGAATTCAAAATTTGGAAATAATTTCACATGCCATGCAATTGAGAGGTTCCCAAACACATTAAGGAATTGACTGTATGATAGGTGCTTATATAAAATGCAAATTCCAGGGCTACAGCCCCAAAGATGCTGATTAAGTAGGTCTAGAATGAGGCCCAGGAATTTTTTAGCTCCTTAATTATTTTATTTTATTATTTATCTTATTTATCAAGTTTTGGAACAACTGGTAAAATTACAGAGCTAAAAGAAAAAAAAATGTGGCTGAAAACTTTTAAGACCTTGAGTTGAAAAAGAATGTTTAACAAGTCTCAAAAAAGCATAAATCACAAGGTATAAAAGTTGATGGATTCACCTATAGGAAATAGGAATTTTTGTTCAAAAATGGATATGAAGAATCATATAGTAAGAAAATGCATGCAACATCTAAAATGGATAAGGGATTAATGTGTAGAATATTTAAAGAATTCCTGCAAATCAACAAAAGAGAAAATATAATAACAAACTGAACAAAGAACAGATAATTGATGGAAGGAGAAAACTGATTGGTTACAAGTATATACAGAGAGGCTTACACTGATTGTTGATTAGAGAAATGTGAAGTAAAGCAATTAAACCAATTTATAATCAGCAAAAATGCATCAGTCAGATATAACCAAGTATTGTCAAAGATGTGAGGAATTGTTATACCTAATGCACTGCTGGTAGAAGTGTAAAAGGGACAGCTATTCTAGAGAACACCTGAGTAAGACAGCAAAATTAGGAATATGCATACCATATGATCCACTCTTTGGTGTACACCTTAGAGAAAGTTTAAAATAAGGTTGTGTGTGTATGTGTGTGTGTGTGTGTGTATACATACACATACATTAGGACATATTTGAAGCATTATTGTGGAATTAGGTCAAGCATTATTGTGGAACTGGGTCTTTGGAGGAAGCTCGGAAAAATCACAAGAGGAATATATAACTAAATATGTTAAATACATCCTAGGGACTACTAATCAGTAGTTACAGCAATGAACCAGATAAATGTTAAGAAATATGATTAGATCTCAAAAAGCATGTTTCAAAAATATTGTTCCATTTTTACTTCTAGCCTGATTAAATAAGCTCCTCATGGAAATTACGTGCACATAAATAATATCTACTAATCATGGATTTTTTAATGAAAAGGCAAATTAATAAACAACAGTGACAACAACAGCATCAACAAAAACTAACAAGATGAATGTAGTGAAAAGTAAGAGAAGCAGGCAGATTCTGAAATTTGAAGGAGAGTTGACACTTAGAAGAAGAGTAAAGTAGGGATGAATATCTCATTTTTATGGCTTTTATCCTTAGGATAGGTTAAAACCTCTGCCATGTGAGGTGTTAACAAGGTGAACTATAGCCAATTCACACTGGCTCAGAAGAGCTGATTGTGGGCATCACTTTCCAGCTCAATGTTCAGTGAAACACATAGCGTGAAATTGGCTATGGTGGGAGTTTTTACACCATGGAAATGAGAAAATGCTAAAATCAGGATTTCATTTATACTTTCTTCAGATACACAGTTAAATATTTACCAGTACACCCTGAATGGTTAAAATTAGGCTAAAAAGACCATGCTCTTTCTGCCTTGAAGACACAGAAGACAGGGTTTGGGGCAACCACAACCACTAGAAAGAGATGGGGGCGGGATTCATAAAGGAGATGAATAGAAGGAGAGCCCTATGTTCTGTGTATAAATTCTGCCCAGATCTCTGCTGGTCCCAAAATTATGCATCTCCACAGCACATAGCAGACAGATACCCGAAAGTAGCCCAGATAAAGATAAGAAAATGAACTTGAATTTGAGCTCCTGCCCAAGGCAGAGTTTACCATTTGATTCCAACCAAGTTAACTGATAAAATAAACACTTGATAAAACAAAAACTGCTCTTCAGAGTTATAAAACAGAATCCAGAGTCTCCTCAGAAAAAAATTCGAAATAATCCATAAGTCAAAAGAGAAGTCACATGGGAAATTAAAATTTAAATATTTTGAACTGAATAATAATGAAAATATAACATTAACATTTGTGAATTGCAGAAGATGGCGATGTCAGAGGATCCTGAACTCACCTTCTCCCATGGACACACTGAATCTACAGCTACACATGGAGCAATTACCTCTGAAAGAAATCCAGAAACTAGCTGGGTGACTCCTACTCATCGAGTGAATGAGAAAAAACTCACATTGAAATGGGTAGGAAAGTCTGAGACACACTCTCACCATGAATCCATCTTTGACACAGAGATACACTACTGGGAGGGGACTCACAACTTCAAGCTTCCCCCTGAGTGAAGGGTTTAGATGTTGGGTCCAACTTTTAAGACTTTGCCCTGAGGGATGGGCCCACAAAACACCTAACTCTGAAAGCCAAAGGGGCTTGTGTCCCTGAGATCCACAAGACTACACTTTAAATGCTGCTGCCTGAGGGTCCAGCTTTCAATCAGCCTACATTTACCTCCACTTTGGGACACTGACAGGTCTTGGCAGACCCTCAACTAATAAGAGCCACAAGGAACAAAGAAGGTGGCCTGGGCAATCAAAATGTTTGAGAGATAACAAGAGCTCAGGCCATGCTGAATGAGAAGGTTCATCTCCTACACAAGACCAGCCTGTCAAGATTGAATGAGGTGACTGTTTTATCTAATGTGCAGAAACCAACACAGAGCATCAAGGAAAATGAAGAAACAGAAGAATATGCGCCAAACAAAAGAACAAGATAAAACTCCAAAAACAGACCTTAATGAAACAGAGATAGTGATTTGCCTGGTAATACAATAATGGTCATGAAGATAGTCACTGGGGTCAGGAGAAAAATATATTAACAAAGTGAGAATTTCAACAAAGAGACAGAAAATATAAGAAGGCAACAAACTGAATTAGCCAGAGTAGAATAAAATAACTGAACTGAAAATTTCAATAGAGGGGTTCAACAGACTAGATCAAGCAGAAGAAAGGATCCACAAATTTGAAGATAGGGGAGTGAAATACTTCCAATAAGAGAAACAAAAAGAAAAAAACAATGAAAAGGATTGAAGATAGTTTAAGGTACTTATGGAACACTATTAAGTGGACCAATATTTGCATTATAGGAGTCTTGGAAGGAGAAAGAAAGAAACAGAAGGCTTATTGAAAGAAATAATGGTTGAAAACTTTCTTAACCTGGGGAAAAAACCCCAGACATCTAGAACCAGAAAGCCCAAAGAGTTCCAAATAAGAGGAATCTAAATAGGCCCACTCTGAGACACCTTACAATTAAATTGTCAAAAGTTAAAGATGGAGAGAATCTTAAAAGCAGCAAGAGAAAAAACAACTTGTTATGTACAAGAGAATCCCCATAAGACCACCAGCAGATTTTTCAGCAGAAACTTTATAGACCCGAAGGGAGTGGCACAATCTATTCAGAGTACTGAAAGAAAAAAGTGCCAACAAAGAATACTCTACCAGGAACATTTTCCTTCCTAACTGAATGGAGAGATAGAGTTTTCCAAACAAGCAAAAGCTCTAGAAAGTCATCACCTCTAGACCAGCCTTACAAGAAACATTAAAGGAAATGCTTCAAGCTGAAATGAAAAGTCACTAATTAGTAACAGGAAAATATATTAAAGTATAGATCTCACTGGTAAAGGTAAATACATAGCTAAATTCAGAATACTCTAGTGTTATAATGGTGGTGGTTAAATCACTGATAAATCTAGTATGAAGACTAAAAGACAAAAGTATTAAAAATAACTGTAACTACAAGAATTTGTTAACGAATACACAAGGTAAAAATATGTAAATTGTGATATTAAAAACATAAAAATGGGGGGGAGAGTAAAAATGTAGAGCTTCAGTATGTGTTTGAAGTCAAGTTGTTATCAGCTTAAAATAGACTGTTATATGTTTTATGTAAGCCTCGTGATAACCACAAGGCAAAATCTTACAGTAGATACACAAAAGATAAAGAGAAAAGAATCTAGGTGTACCACTAAAGTAAATCCGTGGATTGCAGCTAAAGCAGTGCTCAGAAGAAAATCCATAGCTAAAATACACATATTAGAAAGAAAAAGTTATAAAACTCAGGCACCTAAGATTCCAACATAAGAAGGTAGAAAAACAACGAAGTAAATTAAATAGAACAAAGGAAGTAATAAAAATAGGAGCAGATATTAAGGAAATAGAAATTTAAAAGAACAATAGAGAACAATGACAAAATCAAGAATTACTTCTTTGAAAATAGCAAGAAAATTGATAAACCTGTTGCTAGACTGCTCAAGAATAAGGAGAGAATCCAAGTTACCAATGTCAGGAATGTTAGAGGAAACATCACTAAAGATCCTACAGATAATAAAAGGATAACAAAATAGTATCATTACCAACTTTGTCAATGAATTTGAGAACTTCGGTAAAATGGACAAATTCCTGGGACTTCCCTGGCAGTCCAGTGCTTAAGACTCCATGCTTCCACTGCAGGGTGTGCCGGTTCAATCCCTGGCTAAGATCCCACATGCTGCGTGGCACAGCCACAAAAAAAAAACTGGGCAAATTCCTTGCAATATGCAATGTATCAAAGTTGACACAGATTAAACCAAATATCTTAATAGCCATATTTCTGTTAATGAAATTGAACTTGTTATCAAAAATGTTTCCTCAAAGAAAACTCCAGGTCAAACTGACTCCCCTGTTGAATTCTATCAAAACCTTAAAGAAGAAATAATGTCAATCCTACATAAACTCAAAAAATGGAGGAGGCTAGATACAATTATACCAAAACCTGATAAAGATATTGCAAAAATCCTACAACTCAGTAGTAATTTTTAAAAAGCTAGTAAAAAATATGAACAAAACATTCATGCATACACTTGTCTAAAGAAGTTACATGAATGGTCAATGATCACATAATTTATCACTGGAGAGATGCAAACTAAAGTTACTACTACTGACTCTCAAGTCTGGTGACAATTAAAATGAAAGATATCAGCAATGCTGGCATATAAAATGGTGTAGCCACTTTGGAAATAGGTCTGATAGTTTCTTCTACACGTTCATCTACACTATGACCCATTAATTTCATTCCTAGGTATTTCTCAAGAGTAATGAAAATACATGCCCACAAAAATAGTTGTACAAGGATTTTTCATAACAAATTTACTTATAATAACCAAAAACTGAAAACTACTCAGATGCTCATCAACAGGAGAATGGATAAAAAAATGGTGGTTTCTTTATACTGGGTGAAGAAAAAAAAAGACACAAAGTTCTGAGTGAAGTGAGCTTTACACAAAAAACTACACACTATGTGATTCCATTTATATAAAGTTCTAAAATGGGCAAAATTAATTCATGTTTGAAAAAAGTAAGAATAATGGTAATCTTGCAGGTTGGGAGTAGAGATTTATGTGGAAGGGGCATGAGGGAAATTTCTGATAGTTGTAATGTTCTATATTTTGAGTGGAGTTTTCATTATAAAGGTGTACAGATTTGCCACACAAATATACACATAAGATTTGTGCATTTCATTTGTGTAAATTTTAAATAGAAAACACTGTTAATAGATACTGAACCCTAACTGACATACATTCTGAAATATTTAGGGTATACTAATGTTTATAAGTTATTTTGAAATATTCCAAAAGTAAATGGACTAATAGGTGGGTAAAGTTTGAAAAGATGCACAGATAGTGATAAACCACATATAGTAAAATATTATTGGTGGAATCTAGTTGGGGGAATATGTGAGTGTTCACTCAAACATTCATTCAACTTTCCTGTATGTCTGAAAATTCTAAATACACTTCTAATTATTTATGATATAATGAAGTAATAATATATTGAAAATAATTTCAAAATAATACAAATATTGAAAAATGAAAGAGAATACTATGCATCTTACAAAATTAAAAATGTTCATCCACGTAGCTGGAAATGGCAAGATCTCCTCCTTTTTTTTTTTTTTTTTGCGGTACGCGGCCTCTCACTGCTGTGGCCTCTCCCGTTGCGGAGCACAGGCTCCGGACGCGCAGGCTCAGTGGCCATGGCTCACGGGCCTAGCCGCTCCGCGGCACGTGGGATCTTCCCGGACCAGGGCACGAACCCACGTCCCCTGCATCGGCAGGTGGACTCTCAACCACTGCACCACCAGGGAAGCCTGATCTCCTCCTTTTTAAAAGCTGAATAATATTCCATTTTATATATCACAATTTCTTTATCTATTCATGTGTCAACAGACTTAGTTTGTTTCCATATCTTGGCTATTCTGAATAATGCTGCAATGAACATGGAAGTGCAGATGCCTCTTTGAGACAGTGATTTCATTTCTTTTGGGAATATACACAGAAGAGTGATTACTGAATCATATAGTAGCTCTATTTTTAATTTTTTGAGGAACCTCCATAATGTTCTCCATAGTGGCTGCACCACAAACAGTGCACAAGGGCTCCCTTTTTTTCAATCCTTGTCAGCACTTGTCATTTCATGTCCTTTTGATAACTGGCATCCTAATGGATGTGAAGTGATGTTTCATTGTGGTTTTGACCTGTGATATTCAGCACCTTTTCATGTTTCTGTTCCTAGAGGACATAATGCTAAGTGAAATAAGTCAGACACAAAAAGAAAAGAATAAACCATAATCTCACTTACATGTGCAATATAAAAAAAATCTAATACACTGAAGTAGAAAGTAGGACATGGTTACCAGGTGCAGGGAGGTGGGAGAAATGGGGATGGGGGGAGATGTTGGTCAAAGGGTACAAAGTTGCAGTTATGTAGGATGAATAAGTCTAGAGAGCTAATGTACTACATGATTACTCTAGTTAATAACTTTGTACTCAATACTGGAACTTCATCAAGAAAGTAGATTTCAGGTGCTCTCATCACTAACAAAAAAAAATTGTAGGGCTTCCCTGGTGGCGCAGTGGTTGAGAGTCCACCTGCCGATGCAGGGGACATGGGTTTGTGCCCCGGTCCAGGAAGATCTCACATACCATGGGGCGGCTTGGCCCGTGAGCCATGGCTGCTGAGCCTGCGCGTCCGGAGCCTGTGCTCCACAACGGGAGAGGCCACAACAGTGAGAGGCGCACATACTGCAAAAAAAAAAAATTGTAAAGATGTGAGGAGATGATATGTTAATTAGCTTGATTGTACTGATAGTAACCATTTCACTAGGTATATATATATATATATATATATATATATATATATACACACATATATATAAAATTATATATATGTATAAAATTACCATGTTGTAAACCTTAAATATATATGATTTTTATTTAAAAGCATTTTTAAAATTATTTACAAAGCAGAAACAGACTCACAGACATAGAAAGCAAACTTATGGTTCCCAAACGGGAGGGGGAGAGAGGGATAAATTAGGAGTTTGGGATTAAAATATACACACTATTATATATAAAATAGATAACCAACAGGGACTTGCTGCATAGCACAGGGACTATACTCAATACCTTGTAAAAAAAAAAAAGAATATATATATATATATATATATATATATATATATATATATATATATATATGTCATTTTGCTGTACACCTGAAACTAACACAGCATTGTAAATCAACTATATTTCAAGAAAAAAATTTTAAAAATAAATAAAAATTAAATAAGCCCTATAACACTTTACAATTTATCATGTTAAATATATACACACAACAGTGCTAATATTTTAGAACACTGAAAACACATTGAAGGGAATATATTAAATATATTACAGAGGTAGCCTATGGGGGAGTGGGAATGGAGATCATGAATGAATAGGTGAAATAAATAAGAAAGTTGCCTTGTATAGGTTGATGATGGTGGTGTGCCATGAATACCTTGATTTTCTGCACTTAAAGTCCCAGGAAAAAGAACAGAAAAAGAAAGAAAGAAAGAAAAACATATGTGGAAATTATTTCTTGTTCCTTAACAATAGCTATAGGCATTTTTTTTTCCTAATGAAAGTTTTGAAAACAGTTTTAGAGTCCAAAGTTGACAAATGTGTAGTCAAATATTAATGGTATAGCTCTAGCCATGTTGTGGCTGATATTTTTAATATTACTTTAAAATAATATTTCAATTTAATTTCATTCATGATTTTAAAATATTATGTAATATAACCCTAACCCTAATTACAATGTCTAAGATATAGGGATAATTTATGTTTCTAATCTGCCAAAAGAAAAAGAAAGGGAGAAAGAGGAGAAGTATCCTAGACATGGATTAAAACAGAAATACTTTTTTTCCTTTCTTTTCTTTTTTTTTTTAATGCATTGGCTATATATTTCATAATAAACAACCAAAAAACACACTAAACATTCATTTTATTCATTGGTCTGAAGCTCATATAAGGCAACTCTGTTTTAGATTACAGTTTCTGGGGTGCTCTGCTTCAGGCTGCAGGTTTGTGATTGGCTAGATTCCCTGAACTCCATGTGCCCACATGGAGGGGAAAACAGCTTTAGGCAAAGGAATTTTAAAATTTAGATAAAATGGACAGTTTCCTTGAACAACACAGTTACCAAGTTACTAAAACTGACAGAAGAAGAAATTTTAAAATCTGAATAATACTGGATCTGTTATAGAAATTGAATATATAGCTGAAAACAGTCTCACACAAAGATCTAGGTTCAAGTGGCTTTTGGGTGAAGTCTATCAATTGTTTAAAGAAGAAATAAAATCAAACTTACATCAATTCTTTAGAACAATAGGAAGAAAATGGGATATTTCCCAACCCATTGTGACGCCAACATAAACTTGGTAAGAACATTACAGATGAATTTATCTCTTGGACAATGACGCAAAACTTCTAAAAAGTGTTAGCAAGTTGAATAACATATAAAAATGAAAATACATCACAACTAACCTGGGTTTATCTTAAGAAAATAATGTTGGTTTATCAATTGAAAAATTAATCAATGTTAAGTCACTGCATTAAGAGAACAAATGAGAAAAATCATATGTGCACTTCAACAGATGCAGATATAGCATTAGAAAACATCTAGTAACCATTCATGATAATAAAAGAACTTTTCCTTAATCTAGTAAAGAGAATCTAAAAAACATCTACAGCACTCTTCATACACAATGGTGAAATATTACAAAATTTCCCCTGAGACTGGGAATGAGACAAGGAGGTTTACTCTGACCAATTCCATACAACATTGTACTAGAAAAACTAACCAGCACAATAGGGCAAGAAATAAAAGGCATAATGGTTTGGAAATAAAAAATAACACTGTCATTATTCACAGGTAACATGATCTTGCATGTAGAAAATCTAAAAGAACTGAAGACAACTTATTAATTCTAATAAGTCGACATAGCAGAAATCAATTGAGTTTTACATGCAATGTAATAAACCTTCAAAGTTCATAAAGTTTAGAATGATAAATGTATGTATGGTTAATGTACAAAAATGTTGGAGTCAGGTGTGAAAGATCTCTGAGGTTAAGGTTTTCTTGAATGGATTTTAACATCTTTATTGGAGTATAATTGCTTTACAATGGTGTGTTACTTTATGCTTTTTAACAAAGTGAATCAGCTATATATATACATATATCCCCATATCTCCTCCCTCTGGTGTCTCCCTCCCACCCTCCCTACCCCACCCCTCTAGGTGGACACAAAGCACCGAGCTGATCTCCCTGTGCTATGCAGCTGCTTCCCACTAGCTAGCTGTTTTACATTTGGTGGTGTATATATGTCCATGCCACTCTCTCACTTTGTCCCAGCTTACGCTTCCCCTTCCCCATGTCCTCAAGTCCATTCTCTACATTTGCATCTCTATTCCTGTCCTGCCCCTAGGTTCTTCAGAACCTTTTTCTTTTTTTAGATTCCATATATATGTGTTAGCATATGGTATTCGTTTTTCTCTTTCTGACTTCCTTCACTCTGTATGACAGACTCTAGCTCCACGCGCCTCGCGGCAAAAGACTGAATTTCATTTCTTTTTATGTCTGAGTAATATTCCATTGTATATATGTACCACATTTTCTTTACCCATTCATCTGTTGTTGGAGACTTAGGTTGCTTCCATGTCCTGGCTACTGTAAATAGAGTGGCAATAAACATTGTGGTACATGACTTTTTTTGAATTATGGTTTTCTCAGGGTGTATGCCCAGTAGTGGGATTGCTGGGACATATGGTAATTCTACTTCTAGTTTTTTAAGGAACCTCCATACTGTTCTCCATAGTGGCTGTATCAATTTACATTCCCACCAACAGTGCAAGAGGGTTCCCTTTTTCCCACACCTTCTCCACGATTCATTGTAGCTTTTCTGATAATGCCCGTTCTAACTGGTGTGAGGTGATAGCGCACTGTAGTTTTGATTCGCCTTTCTCTAATGATTAGTGATGTTGAACATACTTTCATGCATTTGTTGGCAATCTGTATACCTTCTTTGGAGAAATGTCTATTTAGGTCATCTGCCCATTTTTGGATTGGGATGTTTGGTTTTTTGATATGGAGCTGCATGAGCTGCTTGTATATTTTGGAGAATAATTCATTGTCCATTGCCTCATTTGCAAATATTTCCTCCCATTCTGAGGGTTGTCTTTTCGTCTTGTTTATGGTTTCCTTTGCTGTGCAAAAGCTTTGAAGTTTCATTAGGTCCCATTTGTTTACTTTAGTTTTTATTTCCATTTCTCTAGGAGGTGGGTCAAAAAGGATCTTGCTGTGGTTTACGTCATAGAGGGTTCTGCCTATGTTTTCCTCTAAGAGCCTGATAGTGTCTGGCCTTACATTTGGGTCTTTATTCCATTTTGAGTTTATTTTTGTGTATGGTGTTAGGGAGTGTTCTAATTTCATTCTTTTACATGTAGCTGTCCAGTTTTCCCAGCACCAAATATTGAAGAGGCTGTCTTTTCTCCACTGTATAGTCTTGCCTCCTTTATCAAAGAGAAGGTGACCATATGTGCATGGGTTTATCTCTGGGCTTTCTATCCTGTTCCATTGATCTATATTTCTGTTTTTGTGCCAGTACCATGCTGTCTTCATTACTGTAGGTTTGTAGTATAGTCTGAAGCCTGGGAGCCTGATTCCTCCAGCTCCATTTTTCTTTTCAAGATTGCTTTGGCTATTCAGGGTCTTTTGTGTCTCCATACAAATTTTAAGATTTTTTGTTCTAGTTCTGTAAAAAATGCCATTGGTAATTTGATAGGGATTGCATTGAATCTGTAAATTGCTTTGGGTAGTAGAGTCATTTTCACAATATTGACTCTTCCAATCCAATAACATAGTATATCTCTCCATCTGTTTGTATTATCTTTAATTTCTTTCATCAGTGTCTTATAGTTTTCTGCATACAGGTCTTTTGTCTCCTTAGGTAGGTTTATTCCTAGGTATTTTATTCTTTTTGTTGCAATGGTAAGTAGGATTGTTTCCTTAATTTCCCTTTCAGATTTTTCATCATTACTGTATAGGAATGCAAGAGATTTCTGTGTGTTAATTTTGTATCCTGCGACCTTACCAAATGCATTGATTAGCTCTAGTAGTTTTCTGGTAGCATCTTTAGGATTCTCTATGTATAGTATCATGTCATCTGCAAACAGTGACAGCTTTACTTCTTCTTTTCCGATTTGGATTCCTTTTATTTCTTTTTCTTCTCTGTTTGCTGTGGCTAAAACTTCCAAAACTATGTTGAATAATAGTGGTGAGAGTGGATAACCCTGTCTTGTTCCTAATCTCAGAGGAAATGGTTTCATTGTTTCACCACTGAGAACAGTGTTGGCTGTGGGTTTGCCATATATGGCCTTTATTATGTCTAGGTAAGTTCCCTCTATGCCTACTTTCTGGAGGGGTTTAATCATAAATGGGTGTTGAATTTTGTCAACAGCTTTTTCTGCATCTATTGAGATGATCATATGGTTTTTCTCCTTCAATTTTTTAATATGGTGTATCACATTGATTGATTTGCGTCTATTGAAGAATCCCTGCATTACTGTGATAAACCCCACTTGATCATGGTGTATGATCCTTTTAATGTGCTGTTGGATTCTGTTTGCTGGTATTTTGTTGAGGATTTTTGCATCTATATTCAACAGTGATATTGTCCTGTAGTTTTCTTTTCTTGTGACATCTTTGTCTAGTTTTGGTATCAGGGTGATGGTGGCCTTGTAGAATGAGTTTGGGAGTGTTCCTCCCTCTGCTATATTTTGGAAGAGTTTGAGAAGGATAGGTGTTAGCTCTTCTCTAAATGTTTGATAGAATTCGCCTGTGAAGCCATCTGGTCCTGGGCTTTTGTTTGTTGGAAGATTTTTAATCACACTTTCAAATTCAGTGCTTATGATTGGTCTGTTCATATGTTCTATTTCTTCCTGGTTCAGTCTCAGAAGGTTGTGCATTCCTAAGAATTTGTCCATTTCTTCCTGGTTGTCCATTTTATTGGCATAGAGTTGCTTGTAGTAATCTCTCATGATCCTTTGTATTTCTGCAATGTCAGTTGTTACTTCTCCTTTTTCATTTCTAGTTATTTTGATTGGAGTCTTCTCCATTATTTTCTTGATAAGTGTGGCTAAAGGTTTATCAATTTTGCTATCTTCTCAAAGAACCAGCTTTTATTTTTATTGATCTTTGCTATTATTTCCTTAATTTCTTTTTCATTTATTTCTGGTCTGATATTTATGATTTATTTCCTTCTGCTAACTTTGGGGTTTTTTTTCTTCTTCTTTCTCTAATTGCTTTAGGTTGTGGTTAGGTTTCTTTTTAGAGAGAATGAAATTGCTTTACAATGGTGTGTTAGTTTCTGCTTTATAACAAAGTGAATCAGCTATACATATACATATGTTCCCACATCTCTTCCCTCTTGTGTCTCCCTCCCTCCCACCCTCCCTATCCCACCCTCCCTATCCCACCTCTCTAGGTAGTCACAAAGCACCGAGCTGATCTCCCTGTGCTATGCGGCTGCTTCCCACTAGCTATCGGTTTTACATTTGGTAGTGTATGTATGTGCATGCCACACTCTCACTTTGTCTCAACTTACCCTTCCCCCTCCCCATATCCTCAAGTCCATTCTCTAGTAGGTCTGCATCTTTATTCCCGTCCTGCCCCTAGGTTCTTCAGAACCATTTTTTTTTTTTTAGATTCCATATGTATGTTAGCATACGGTATTTGTTTTTCTCTTTCTGACTTCCTTCACTCTGTATGACAGACTCTAGGTCCATCCACCTCACTGCAAATAACTCAATTTCATTTCTTTTTATGGCTGAGTAATATTTCACTGTATATATGTGCTATACCTTCTTTATCCATTCATTCATTCATTTGTCGATGCACATTTAGGTTGCTTCCATGTCCTGGCTATTGTAAATAGAGCTGCAATGAACATTGTGGTACATGACTCTTTTTGACTTATGGTTTTCTCAGGGTATATGCCCAGTAGTGGGATTGCTGGGTCGTATGGTAGATCTATTTTTAGGGTTTTTTTTGTTGTTGTTTTTGTTTTTGTTTTTGTTTTTGTTTTTGCGGTACGTGGGCCTCTCACTGTTGTGGCCTCTCCCGTTGTGGAGCACAGGCTCCGTACACGCAGGCTCAGCGGCCATGGCTGATGGGCCCAGCCACTCTGCGGCATGTGGGATCTTCCCGGACCAGGGCACGAACCCATGTCCCCTGCATCGGCAGGCAGACTCTCAACCACTAAAAAGAAACCTAACCACAAAAAAGAAAAACAACAGTAGATTCCCCTTTGCTTATGGAAACCTGCAACTGAAATGTTAGTTTCTCTGACCTTCAGTCTGTGATGAGGGTAATATATAAATAGATGTCTTGAAGGATCTGAGTAGTCACTAGCAGTAGGCGATCATCTCCTCTTGATGAAATTATGTACGCTATGTGTTTCTGTGTGTATACATCTCTGTAGCTTAATCTAAAAATAATTTAATTTATAGTGTATTTTGTTAGAACTTATTTTGTCTTCCTTTCTCATGATATTGCCTTACAACAGAGATGGGCCATCAACACCTCTCAATTGTACTATGTTCTGTGGAAATTAGAAAGGAAATAGAGGTCATAACCCAACCCTTATGGAGGTGCGTAATCTAATGGGGAGATTAGAAAAACACAAATAAACACAGGTAATGGAAACACAATCAGTGACAGTTATCCAAACATGTCCAAGAGAAACACCTCATAATTATACTTAAACACCAGGTGTCTAATAGCTCTGCCCTTTGACTCCTGCTATTGAAGACAGGGCCCTAGATTAAGAATCAGAAAACATAGGTTTTTTTTCCAACTCCAGTCAAGTGGCTTTAAGCAAATTACTATCTGAGCCTGAGTTTGTTCAAAATACAGTTTGGACATTAGCTCCTTCTCTGCTGACTTCAAAAAAATATTATGAGGATTAAGTGATCAAATATGTGTGAACGTGCTTCGTAAACTGGAAAGCTATATGCATATCTGAAGAAATATCTTCCTTGATATTCTTATTTGCTCATGCAGGTCACTTCTCCTAGACAGTCCATACCTCCCACTTTGCCAGCATAAGTACCAACTCACCTCATGTTCCATCTGCTCAGTGAGACCTACATATGGTCTTTCCATCCTCTGAGCTCCTATAGCCACTTACTAGTAGTTTCGTTTCCTGAAACTGCCTGGCATTATTAGTTTGCTTTTTGTATGCATTGTCTTTTCTACTTTGCCAGATTATAAGCAGCTTGAGATCATGGATTTGCCTGATATATCTTAGTTTTTCCACAGTGCTTAGTATGGTTACTCTACATGGAGTGCTTCAATACATATTTATTGATTGATTATAAGATAAGATGGTTCATTCATTCATTTGGCAAATATATTAAGTACTTACTCTGTACCAGGTACTCTACTGTTCTAGGGACTGGGGAATATAGCCCCTACCCTCATGGAACTTACGTCTAAATGGGGAAGTCAGTACATATAAATAATGGTATATGTGTATTTTTTCAGGTGGTTTTAGTACTTGAAGAAAATACTTAGTACTTGAGGAAAAATGAAACAAGGGAAGGGAATTTAGTATGATTGTTGATCACAGGGGGTGGGATGCTTTATTAGATAGGATGATCAGAAATATCTTCCCTGAGAAGGAAACTTTTGAGCAGAGACCTAAATGAAGGAGCAAGTAAAGCAAAGACCTGAAAGGAATGTGATTCAAGAGGAAATGTATACCCCATCAGGTTTTCCTTACTGACTGTGAATCAAGTTCACATGGAGTGATTGTTTTTGTGAATATACAATTTTACTTTTGTAGGATCTATATATTCACTCATTTTTTTATTCAATAAATATTTATGAGCCACTATTATGTATCAGTCACTGGTCTATAATGGAGTACAAAAACAGATGCCATTCCTTCCCTTATGGAGCTTTTGTGATGCTAATTTTCCACCTCTTTAGTTCTAAACATGCGATTGCAATGGTGTCCCACCACCTGGTCTAGCCTAGAAGTGCTCACTAAAGGGAGTGTAAACTGGTGCCACCATTACAGAGAAAAATCTGGCAAATGTAATATTTTATATATTCTTAGACAAATTTAATATTATACATATTCTATTTACCAGCAATCATTCTCCTGAATAACATCTCAAAGAAATCTCCACACAGATCCATATGGGGATATCATCGTAATGTTATTTGTGATGGTAGTGAGCAGGAAGCAAGCCAAGTGTCCATTACTCCAACAGTGGATAGATAGTCTATGGCAGATTCACAATCATCATGGAATATTATGCAGTAGTTATAAACAGATTAGATGAAATACAGTTTACATTACTCTTGCAAAATAGTCCTAGCATACGTGTTCAAAGGCTGACATGATAACTCCATGGTTTTTCAGAACACAGGATTGTTTTATCATTTTGCTCTGCCACCCTGAAAATGTACCTTCTATCTTGTGGCTTAAGATGCCTATCCCACTCCTACCACTAGTCCAAATTACAGTCAGTGTTAAGAGGAGGAGAATACAGACAACATTTTTCTTTCCTTTTAAAGGAGCTACACATGTCACTTTCACTTACATCTCATTGGCCAGAACCAGGCTTCATGGCAACATTGAGCTACAAAGGAAGCTAAGAAACATACTCTTGAGCATAGCACTCAATGTCCAGCTAAGCTTTTATTATTATAGAGAAAGTGGAGAATGGTTATTGAGTGAACAATTCTTACTAAGCACCTAGCATGGAACATTTTGCTTTTTTTTTCATATTTTAATTTGGACTAGCCACATTTCAAGTGCCCTATGCTCGTATGTGTCTAGTCCTTATCATAAAGGACAGCACACTACTATGTAGCACTTATCCATTTACTCCAAGGATCTTAATCCACTCTCCACAGCTATAACTTCTCTGGTGGTTTCAGTTGCCTACTAAGCTCTCCAAACTATTCCTTTTCATGGTCAGTTATTGGGCATTCATTTAGCCACAACAGTTATGTTAGCACTTTCCTGCACTAAAAGCAAACTTCTAACCAAGAAACATCTCCTTTTGTCTTCTGAAAAATGAAAACCAAAGCCAAAAACAAAACAAATAGAAAACCACACCACCACTCCAAAAGAAAACAAAACAAGGAAAAAACCTTACTGAGCATTTATCATTTTATACATAAATTGTGACTTATAATTTGATTTTTTCAGCAATAACTCATAAACAGCTTTTATAGATTTATTACTTCACATATGTTCATTTATCCAGGAAAATGTGTTTTGCAAAAAATACTAAGGGCATGGAGTTTGTGCAATTTACACTTTTATGGTTGTTATTGTTATTGATCAATTAATCATAGGGAGAGGATCTGACAATATGGAGAGTATGTGGAATAGTGATGCGCTGAGGAGTCAAGAAACTTGCAAGCCAACTGAGACTTGTTTGATAAAATCAATCATTTTGAAGAACATTATTTTTTAATTATTTCAAGTTCCTTGATAGGATAAAGTTAAAACCTATGGAAAACATGGGGATCATTCATGCTGTGATTCTTGCTGAAAATGTCAAATTCCCCTATAAAGAATTATGAGTTAGAGTGAAATTGACACAAATAAAAGCAGCCACACATTTCCAAGAGTTTTTACAAGAGTGGAAGAATGCTATGTTTACTTCAAGGAAAGATGCCTTATCAATTCTAGTGGTATTTTCACCCTCTAGTGTTGCATATTTCTGCTGATGCTATAGACTCATAATCAGTGCTCACAGTGGGCTGTAGTGAGCTATCCATGAACTTTTATTTTTCTAGTTTCCTCCATGACTACTTTTAATGTAACTGATTTGGAGGAAATATATAGTGTGTGACCAAGAAACAAAGGATATTTTTACATAGTTAACTGGCCTATTTCTTTATGGAATCCCCGCAAAAAAAAAAACTTGTCTCCATTACCACCTTGTTCTACTACTACTTGATCATACAAGTTCTACACTACATAGGAACAGGGTTTTACTGCTAAAGTTAATAATAAGACTGTCCTTCATTATATATTGTTCATCCTATACAGCTATGACCCTGAAGTTTAGTACTTCTGCTGTTTATGTACCATGCAAAGTATGTCATAAATCATGGAGGATGATAGGACAAAATTTGAGTGATATTTTCCATTAAACTATAATTATTAAATGCCATAGTAGATCACTTAAATTTTCTTAGTAGAACCTATATTTAATCAAGGAAATATTACATTTTCATATTTCATTATTAGATTTAAGTATGATTTAAATGTTTGCTAAACTAAATATTTTAACTAATAAAAAATAGGTAAATTTCAATTTTAGCAAAATCATCATCAATCTTGGAATAAAAACATTACTTGATTTATAGTATATTTTAATTGTCTTTGCATTGAAATTAAGAACTTATGGATTTCTTTGAAAAACCGATACTTATTTTTCAAAAATGGCAAATTACAACAACCACATGCTCTTTATGACTATTAATAAGATGTTTATGAAGCATTCATTGAGTCACTGTCTTATACAGACACATCACATCAGACGGTCCAAGTTCACAGAACTCTCATAATCTGTCTATGAAAATGCATGTGCAATTAAGAGGATCTCTAAGTTATGAACAAATAGTACAAAGTACACATAGGTCCCAGGAAATACAAAGCAAAGGAAATCCTTGCATACTGACTTTCACCAGAGAAAGTTTTCTGGAAAAAAGTTTTCGAGAAAAGAATGGGCATGAATCTACAGACTCAATACAATCCCTATCAAACTATCACTGGCATTTTTCACAGAACTACAACAAAAAATTTCACAATTTGTATGGAAACACAAAAGACCCCGAATAGCCAAAGCAATCTTGAGAAAGAAAAACTGAGCTGGAGAAACCAGGCTCCCTGACTTCAGACTATACTACAAAGCTACAGTAATCAAGGCAGTGTGGTACTGGCACAAAAACAGAAATATAGATCAATGGAACAGGATAGAAAGCCCAGAGATAAACCCATGCACATATGGTCAACTAATCTTTGATAAAGGAGACAAGACTATACAATGGAGAAAAGACAGCCTCTTCAATAAGTGGTGCTGGGAAAACTGGACAGCTACATGTAAAAGAATGGAATTAGAACACTCCCTAACACCATACACAAAAATAAACTCAAAATGGAATAAAGACCTAAATGTAAGGCCAGAAACTATCAAACTCTTAGAGGAAAACATAGGCAGAACACTCTATGACATAAATCACAGCAAGATCCTTTTTGACCCACCTCCTAGAGAAATGGAAATAAAAACAAAAATAAACAAATGGGACCTAATGAAACTTCAACGCTTTTGCACAGCAAAGGAAACCATAAACATGATGAAAAGACAACCCTCAGAATGGGAGAAAATATGTGCAAATGAAGCAACTGACAAAGGATTAATCTCCAAGATTTACAAGCAGCTCATGCAGCTCCATATCAAAAAAACAAACAACCCAATCCAAAAATGGGCAGAAGACTTAAATAGACATTTCTCCCAAGAAGATATACAGATTGCCAACAAACACATGAAAGAATGCTCAACATCATTAATCATTAGAGAAATGCAAATCAAAACTATAATGTGATATCATCACACACCGGTCAGAATGGCCATCAAAATATCTACAAACAATAAATGCTGGAGAGGGTGTGGAGAAAAGGGAACCCTCTTGCACTGTCGGTGGGAATGTAAATTGATACAGCCACTATGGAGAACAGTATGGAGGTTCCTTAAAAAACTAAAAATAGGGCTTCCCTGGTGGCGCAGTGGTTGAGAGTCTGCCTGCCGATGCAGGGGACATGGGTTCGTGTCCTGGTTTGGGAAGATCCCACATGCCGCAGAGCGGCTGGGCCCGTCAGCCATGGCCGCTGAGCCTGTGCGTCCAGAGCCTGTGCTCCGCAACAGGAGAGGCCACAACAGTGAGAGGCCCACGTACCACAAAAAAAAAAAAAAAAAAACAAAACCTAAAAGCAGAACTACCATACGACCCAGGAATCCCACTACTGGGCATATACCCTGAGAAAATCATAATTCAAAAAGAGTCATGTATCACAGTGTTCACTGCAGCTCTATTTACAATAGCCAGGACATGGAAGCAACCTAAATGTCCATCGACAAATGAATGGATAAAGAAGGTATAGCACATATATACAGTGGAATATTACTCAGCCATAAAAAGAAATGAAATTGAGTTATTTGTAGTGAGGTGGATAGACCTAGAGTCTGTCATACAGAGTGAAGGAAGTCAGAAAGAGAAAAACAAATACCGTATGGTAACACATATATATGGAATCTAAAAAAAAAAAAAATGGTTCTGAAGAACCTAGGGGCAGGACGGGAATAAAGACGCAGACCTACTAGAGAATGGACTTGAGGACATGGGGAGGGGGAAGTGTAAGCTGGGACAAAGTGAAAGTGTGGCATGGACATATATACACTACCAAATGTAAAACCGATAGCTAGTGGGAAGCAGCCGCATAGCACAGGGACATCAGCTCAGTGCTTTGTGACTACCTAGAGAGGTGGGAAAGGGAGGGTGGGAGGGAGGGAGACACAAGAGGGAAGAGATGTGGGAACATATGTATATGTATAGCTGATTCACTTTGTTATAAAGCAGAAACTAACACACCATTGTAAAGCAATTATACTCCAATAAAGATATTAAAAAAACAAAAAATAATGGGCATGGATTGGCTAATATGAAAGATGCTACAATTTGGGCCTGGAGCTATATAAAGGTCAAGTGGAAGTTATATATATCTATGCTCATCATATGAATGAATTTGTGTTTTTGGAATTTTCTTTTATCTCTATATATAGACACTTGCCAGACTAAATATGCATTCTAAAAAATCCTTTGGTTTAGAAAGTGTAATAGGTGAGATTATTTAATTTATCCACCTATCTATCCATACCATTATATAATTTTTTCAATCTGAAACTAATATAGCATTCTTTCTGAAAATTATTATTACTTCCAAATTTCTGCAAGATGTTTATGATGATTGTTTTATCACTTTTGTTCAGTTTTGAGAAGAAAATGAGAATTTGTCCAGCTTTTACTGTAACAATTTGAATGTGAAATACATTTTCATGCTTTTGAATAATGGTTTTGTTTACACTGTAGATTTTGATTTTCAGTCAAAGCTATGTATTTGCTGACATTATTGAGTGTTTCAGTGCTGTCCATTGACTCCCAAGAAATAATGTTCACAATTGTACAAGGGTTTCATTGAAAGTAATATAATAATTAAAAGTACGTTAAAAATATTACTGTTGTTATATGCAGTATTTCTTCACCTAAATTATATTGGAGCACTATCACAGCATGCCTCCCCATTTTTATTCTACAGTTATGTCAAAGGCCGTCTCTAAAGTGGTCATAATTTATCTTTATTAATTCTTCTGTTACACTGTTGTACAATTATTATGAATACAAATGTAATTATTCATATCTGGAAAAATAAATACAGCAGTTTCTTTATCAACCTAACTGGAGCACTGAAATTCTGTACTGTGATGTGAACAAACATAAATGACTATTTGAAAGAAGAAATTTTAGAAAAAGTAAATAAAAACATTAGAATGATGTAATTTAGATTTTGGGCCTAATAATTATATTTAGGTGATAGAATATCACTTTGATTTACTAACATGTATGTGCCTTAGAATCTGATTAAAAATTTCCTTGTGTGATTTTATTTTATATAATTTTGCAGGTGTCTCATTTATGATAGTGAAACATTAGTAAAGTTGATAGGCACCATACATAGATATGTTTTCCAATTATAAGGGAAACACTAGCTATATTTATAACTTGTTATTGGAACGATCTAGAAAGAACATGTATGAATCTATTTTCATGACATTCTGGCAGAGTTAAAGGTCCCCTAAATAGCGGAATCATCTTATTAGACATGTGCAATCTTGAAACTATATACATTTTAATGATGGAGATAAAAGTATTATTATGCTGCTGCTTGATGTATAGGTAATCAGATTTTTAATGGATGGCTGCTCTACTTTCATCTTTTATGATTGCAGAAACATATATGATTATAGGAACTTCAACCCTCACCTTTATAAAAATGGAAAATAACATGACTGTCATTACCAACCATTTATTCAACACATATTTGCTGAGTACCTACTCTTCATCAGAAACCCTGTGATAAAGAAATGATGAACTTCCGGGTAAGATGGCGGAAGAGTAAGACGCGGAGATCACCTTCCTCCCCACGGATACACCAGAAATACAGCTACACGTGGAACAACTCCTACAGAACACCTACTGAACGCTGGCAGAAGACCCCAGACCTCCCAAAAGGCAAGAAACTCCCCACATACTTGGGTAGGGCAAAGCGGAGAGATTCCCGCACAGAGGATCGGTGCCGAGCGGCACTCACCAGCCCGAGAGGCTTGTCTGCTCGCCCGCCGGGGAGGGCGGCGCTGGAAGCTGAGGCTCGGGCTTCGGTCAGAGCGCAGGGAGAGAACTGGGGCTGGCGGCGAGAACTCAGCCTGAAGGGGGCTAATGTGCCACAGCTAGCCGGGAGGGAGTCCGGGAAAACTCTGGAGCTTCCGAAGAGGCAAGAGACTTTTTCTTCCCTCTTGGTTTCCTGGTGCGCGAGGAGAGGGGATTAAGAGCGCTGCTTAAAGGGGCTCCACAGACGGGCGCGAGTCGCGACTGAAAGCGCGGAGCCCAGTGACGGGCGTGGGACGCTGGGGCTGCTGCTGCCGCCGCCAAGAAGCCTGTGTGCGAGCGCAGGTCACTGTCCACACCGCCCTTCCGGGAGCCTGTGCAGCCCGCCACTGCCGGGGTCCCAGGATCCAGGGGCGGCTTCCCTGGGAGAACGCACGGCGCGCCTCGGGCTGGTGCAACGTCACGCCGACCTCTGCCGCTGCAGGCTCGCCCCGCACTCCGTGCCCCTCCCTCCCGCCCGGCCTGAGTGAGCCAGAGTTCCCTAAGAGGCTGCTCCTTTAACCCTGTCCTGTCTGAGCAAAGAACAGACGCCCTCCGGCGACCTACACGCAGAGGCGGGGCCAAATCCAAAGCTGAGACCCAGAAGCTGTGATAACAAAGAAGAGAAAGGGAAACCTCGCCCAGCAGCCTCAGAAGCAGTGGATTAAAGCTCCACAATCAACTTGATGTACCCTGCATCTGTGGAATACATGAATAGACAACGAATCATCCCAAATTGAGGAGCCAGGAGTCAGTGCTGTGCCTCTGAGGTGGGAGAGCCAACTTCAGGACACTGGTCCACAAAAGCCCTCCCAGCTCCACATAATATCAAACGGCGAAAATCTTCCAGAGATCTCCATCTCAACACCAGCACCCAGCTTCACTCAACGACCAGCAAGCTACAGTGCTGGACACCCTATGCCAAACAATTAGCAAGACAGGAACACAACGCCACCCATTAGCAGAGAGGTGGCCTAAAATCATAAACAGTCCACAGACACCACAAAACACACCACCAGACGTGGACCTGCCCACCAGAAAGACAAGATCCAGCCTCATCCACCAGAACACAGGCACTAGTCCCCTCCACCAGGAAGCCTACACAACCCACTAAACCAACTTTAGCCACTGGGGACAGACACCAAAAACAACGGGAACTACGAACCTACAGCCTGCAAAAAGGAGACCCCAAACACAGTAAGATAAGCAAAATGAGAAGACAGAAAAACACACAGCAGGAGAAGGAGCAAGATAAAAACCCACCAGACCTACCAAATGAAGAGGAAATAGGCAGTCTACCTGAAAAAGAATTCAGAATAATGATGGTAAAGATGATCCAAGATTCTATTTCCAAGATCCAAAATCTTGGAAATAGAATAGACAAAATGCAAGAAACAGTTAACAAGGACCTAGAAGAACTAAAGATGAATCAAGCATCAATTAAAAACACAATAAATGAAATAAAAAATACTCTAGATGGGATCAATAGCAGAATAGCTGAGGCAGAAGAACGGATAAGTGAGGTGGAAGATAAAATAGTGGAAGTAACTGCTGCAGAGCAAAATAAAGAAAAAAGAATGAAAAGAACAGAGGACAGTCTCAGAGACCTCTGGGACAACATTAAACGCACCAACATTCGAATTATAGGGGTTCCAGAAGAAGAAGAGAAAAAGAAAGGGACTGAGAAAATATTTGAAGAGATTATAGTTGAAAACTTCCCTAATATGGGATAGGAAATAGTTAATCAAGTCCAGGAGGCACAGAGAGTCCCATACAGAATAAATCCAAGGAGAAATACGCCAAGACACATATTAATCAAACTGTCAAAAATTAAACACAAAGAAATCATATTAAAAGCAGCAAGGCAAAAACAACAAATAACACACAAGGGAATCCCCATCAGGATAAAAGCTGATCTCTCAGCAGAAACTCTACAAGCCAGAAGGGAGTGGCAGGACATAATTAAAGTGATGAAGGAGAGAAACCTGCAACCAAGATTACTCTACCCAGCAAGGATCTCATTCAGATTTGATGGAGAAATTAAAACCTTTACAGACAAGCAAAAGCTGAGAGAGTTCAGCACCACCAAACCAGCTTTACAACAAATGCTAAAGGAACTTCTCTAGGCAAGAAACACAACAGAAGGACTATACCTACAATAACGAACCCAAAGCCATTAAGGAAATGGGAATAGGAACATACATATCAGTAATTACCTTAAATGTAAATGGACTAAATGCTCCCACCAAAAGACACAGAGTGGCTGAATGGATACAAAAACAAGACCCATATATATGCTGTCTACAAGAGACCCACTTCCAACCTAGAGACACATACAGATTGAAAGTAAGGGGATGGAAAAAGATATTCCATGCAAATGGAAATCAAAAGAAAGCTGGAGTAGCAATTCTTATATCAGACAAAATAGACTTTAAAATAAAGACTATTAGAAGAGACAAAGAAGGACACTACATAACGATAAAGGGATCGATCCAAGAAGAAGATATAACAATTGTAAATATTTATGCACCCAACATAGGAGCACCTCAATACATAAGGCAAATACTAACAGCCATAAAAGGGGAAATCGACAGTAACACAATCATAGTAGGGGACTTTAACACCCCACTTTCACCAATGGACAGATCATCCAAAATGAAAATAAATAAGGAAACACAAGCTTTAAATGATACATTAAACAAGATGGACTTAATTGATATTTATAGGACATTCCACCCAAAAACAACAGAATACACATTTTTCTCAAGTGCTCATGGAACATTCTCCAGGATAGATCATATCTTGGGTCACAAATCAAGCCTTGGTAAATTTAAGAAAATTGAAATTGTATCAAGTATCTTTTCCGACCACAATGCTATGAGACTAGACATCAATTACAGGAAAAGATCTGTAAAAAATACAAACACATGGAGGCTAAACAATACACTACTCAATAATGAAGTGATCACTGAAGAAATCAAAGAGGAAATTAAGAAATACTTAGAAACAAATGACAATGGAGACACGACGACCCAAAACCTATGGGACGCAGCAAAAGCAGTTCTAAGGGGGAAGTTTATAGCAATACAATCCCACCTTAAGAAACAGGAAACATTTCGAGTAAACAACCTGACCCTGCACCTAAAGCAATTAGAGAAAGAAGAACAAAAAACCCCCAAAGTTAGCAGAAGGAAAGAAATCATAAAGATCAGATCAGAAATAAATGAAAAAGAAATGAAGGAAACGATAGCAAAGATCAACCAAACTAAAAGCTGGTTCTTTGAGAAGATAAACAAAATTGACAAACCATTAGCCAGACTCATCAAGAAAAGAAGGGAGAAGACTCAAATCAGTAGAATTAGAAATGAAAAAGGAGAAGTAACAACTGACACTGCAGAAATACAAAAGATCATGAGAGATTACTATAAGCAACTCTATGCCAATAAAATGGACAACCTGGAAGAAATGGACAAATTCTTAGAAATGCACAACCTACCAAGACTGACTCAGGAAGAAATAGAAAATATGAATAGACCAATCACAAGCACTGAAATTGAAACTGTGATTAAAAATCTTCCATCAAACAAAAGCCCAGGACCAGATGGCTTCACAGGCGAATTCTATCAAACATTTAGAGAAGAGCTAACACCCATCCTTCTCAAACTCTTCCAAACAATATCAGAGGAAGGAACACTCCCAAACTCATTCTACGAGGCCACCATCACCTTGATACCAAAACCAGGCAAGGATGTCACAAAGAAAGAAAACTACAGGCCAATATCACTGATGAACATAGATGCAAAAATCCTCAACAAAATACTAGCAAACAGAATCCAACAGCACATTAAAAGGATCATACACCATGATCAAGTGGGGTTTATTCCAGGAATGCAAGGATTCTTCAATATACGCAAATCAATCAATGTGATACACCATATTAACAAGTTGAAGGAGAAAAACCATATGATCATCTCAATAGATGCAGAGAAAGCTTTCGACAAAATTCAACACCCATTTATGATAAAAACCCTGCAGAAAGTAGGCATAGAGGGAACTTTCCTCAACATAATAAAGGCCATATATGACAAACCCACAGCCAACATTGTCCTCAATGGTGAAAAACTGAAACCATTTCCACTAAGATCAGGAACAAGACAAGGCTGCCCACTCTCACCACTCTTATTCAACCTAGTTTTGGAAGTTTTAGCCACAGCAATCAGAGAAGAAAAGGAAATAAAAGGAATCCAAATTGGAAAAGAAGAAGTAAAGCTGTCACTGTTTGCAGATGACATGATACTATACATAGAGAATCCTAAAGATGCTACCGAAAAACTACTAGAGCTAATCAATGAATTTGGTAAAGTAGCAGGATACAAAATTAATGCACAGAAATCTCTGGCATTCCTGTACACTAATGATGAAAAATCTGAAAATGAAATCAAGAAAACACTCCCATTTACCATTGCAACAAAAAGAATAAAATATCTAGGAATAAACCTACCTAAGGAGACAAAAGACCTGTATGCAGAAAATTATAAGACACTGATGAAAGAAATTAAAGATGATATAAATAGATGGAGAGATATACCATGCTCCTGGATTGGAAGAATCAATATTGTGAAAATGACTCTACTACCCAAAGCAATCTACAGGTTCAATGCAATCCCTATCAAACTACCACTGGCATTTTTCACAGAAGTAGAACAAAAAATTTCAAAATTTGTTTGGAAAAACAAAAGACCCCGAATAGCCAAAGCAATCTTGAGAACGAAAAACGGAGCTGGAGGAATCAGGCTCCCTGACTTCAGACTATACTACAAAGCTACAGTAATTAAGACAGTGTGGTACTGGCATAAAAACAGAAAGATAGATCAGTGGATCAGGATAGAAAGCCCAGAGATAAACCCACGCACATATGGCCAACTTATCTTTGATAAAGGAGGCAGGAATGTACAGTGGAGAAAGGACAGCCTCTTCAATAAGTGGTGCTGGGAAAACTGGACAGGGACATGTAAAAGTATGAGATTAGATCATTCCCTAACACCATACACAAAAATAAGCTCAAAATGGATTAAAGACCTAAATGTAAGGCCAGAAACTATCAAACTCTTAGAGGAAAACATAGGTAGAACACTCTATGACATAAATCACAGCAAGATCCTTTTGGACCCACCTCCTAGAGAAATGGAACTAAAAACAAAGATAAACAAATGGGACCTAATGAAACTTCAAAGCTTTTGCACAGCAAAGGAAACCATAAACAAGACCAAAAGACAACCCTCAGAATGGGAGAAAATATTTGCAAATGAAGCAACTGACAAAGGATTAATCTCCAAAATTTATAAACAGCTCATGCAGCTCAATAGCAAAAAAACAAACAACCCAATCCAAAAATGGGCAGAAGACTTAAATAGGCATTTCTCCAAAGAAGATATACAGACTGCCAACAAACACATGAAAGAATGCTCAACATCATTAATCATTAGAGAAATGCAAATCAAAACTACAATGAGATATCATCTCACACCAGTCAGAATGGCCATCATCAAGAAATCTAGAAACAATAAATGCTGGAGAGGGTGTGGAGAAAAGGGAACACTCTTGCACTGCTGGTGGGAATGTGAATTGGTACAGCCACTATGGAGAACAGTATGGAGGTTCCTTAAAAAACTAAAAATAGAACTACCATATCACCCAGCAATCCCACTACTAGGCATATACCCTGAGAAAACCATAATTCAAAAAGAGACATGTACCAAAATGTTCATTGCAGCTCTATTCACAATAGCCCGGAGCTGGAAACAACCTAAGTGTCCATCATCGGATGAATGGATAAAGAAGATGTGGCACATATATACAATGGAATATTACTCAGCCATAAAAAGAAACGAAACTGAGCTATTTGTAATGAGGTGGATAGACCTAGAGTCTGTCATACAGAGTGAAGTAAGTCAGAAAGAGAAAGACAAATACCGTATGCTAACACATATATATGGAATTTAAAAAAAAAAAAAATGTCATGAAGAACCTAGGGGTAAAACGGGAATAAAGACACAGACCTACTTGAGAATGGACTTGAGGATATGGGGAAGGGGAAGGGTAAGCTGTGACAAAGGGAAAGAGAGGCATGGACATATATACACTACCAAACGTAAGGTAGATAGATAGTGGGAAGCAGCCGCAGAGCACAGGGAGATCAGCTCGGTGCTTTGT
Source organism: Hyperoodon ampullatus (assembly GCF_949752795.1). Taxonomy (NCBI): domain Eukaryota; kingdom Metazoa; phylum Chordata; class Mammalia; order Artiodactyla; family Ziphiidae; genus Hyperoodon; species Hyperoodon ampullatus. The sequence goes on along the minus strand of NC_136913.1, from coordinate 108,502,542 downwards.
GACCGCCTGGAGGGGTGGGATGGGGAGGGTGGGAGGGAGGGAGATGCATGAGGGAGGGGATGTGGGAACAGATGTATATGTATGACTGATTCACTTTGTTATAAAGCAGAAACTAAAAAAAAAAAAAAAAAAAAAAAAAACCCTGCAGAAAGTAGGCATAGAGGGAACTTTCCTCAACATAATAAAGGCCATATATGACAAACCCACAGCCAGCATCGTCCTCAATGGTGAAAAACTGAAACCATTTCCACTAAGATCAGGAACAAGACAAGGTTGCCCACTCTCACCACTCTTATTCAACATAGTTTTGGAAGTTTTAGCCACAGCAATCAGAGAAGAAAAGGAAATAAAAGGAATCCAAATTGGAAAAGAAGAAGTAAAGCTGTCACTGTTTGCAGATGACATGATACTATACATAGAGAATCCTAAAGATGCTACCAGAAAACCAGTAGAGCTAATCAATGAATTTGGTAAAGTTGCAGGATACAAAATTAATGCACAGAAATCTCTGGCATTCCTATATACTGATGATGAAAAATCTGAAAGTGAAATCAAGGAAACACTCCCATTTACCATTGCAACAAAAAGAATAAAATATCTAGGAATAAACCTACCTAAGGAGACAAAAGACCTGTATGCAGAAAATTATAAGACACTGATGAAAGAAATTAAAGATGATACAAATAGATGGAGAGATGTACCATGTTCTTGGATTGGAAGAATCAACATTGTGAAAATGACTTTACTACCCAAAGCAATCTACAGATTCAATGCAATCCCTATCAAACTACCACTGGCATTTTTCACAGAACTAGAACAAAAAATTTCACAATTTGTATGGAAACACAAAAGACCCTGAATAGCCAAAGAAATCTTGAGAACGAAAAATGGAGCTGGAGGAATCAGGCTCCCTGACTTCAGACTATACTACAAAGCTACAGTAATCAAGACAGTATGGTACTGGCACAAAAACAGAAAGATAGATCAATGGAACAGGATAGAAAGCCCAGAGATAAACCCACGGACATATGGTCACCTTATCTTTGATAAAGGAGGCAGGAATGTACAGTGGAGAAAGGACAGTCTCTTCAATAAGTGGTGCTGGGAAAACTGGATAGGGACATGTAAATATATGAGATTAGATCACTCCCTAACACCATACACAAAAATAAGCTCAAAATGGATTAAAGACCTAAATGTAAGGCCAGACACTATCAAACTCTTAGAGGAAAACATAGGCAGAACACTCTATGACATAAATCACAGCAAGATCCTTTTTGACCCACCTCCTAGAGAAATGGAAATAAAGACAAAAATAAACACATGGGACCTAATGAAACTTAAAATCTTTTGCACAGCAAAGGAAACCATAAACAAGACCAACAGACAACCCTCAGAATGGGAGAAAATATTTGCAAATGAAGCAACTGACAAAGGATTAATCTCCAAAATTTATAAGCAGCTCATGCAGCTCAATAACAAAAAAACAAACAACCCAATCCAAAAATGGGCAGAAGACCTAAATAGACATTTCTCCACAGAAGATATACAGACTGCCAACAAACACATGAAAGAATGCTCAACATCTTTACTCATTAGAGAAATGCAAATCAAAACTACAATGAGATATCATCTCACACCAGTCAGAATGGCCATCATCAAAAAATCTAGAAACAATAAATGCTGGAGAGGGTGTGGAAAAAAGGGAACACTCTTGCACTGCTGGTGGGAATGTGAATTGGTACAGCCACTATGGAGAACAGTATGGAGGTTCCTTAAAAAACTACAAATAGAACTACCATATGACCCAGCAATCCCACTACTGGGCATATACCCTGAGAAAACCATAATTCAAAAAGAGACATGTACCAAAATATTCATAGCAGCCCTATTTACAATAGCCCGGAGCTGGAAACAACCTCAGTGTCCATCATCGGATGAATGGGTAAAGAAGATGTGGCACATATATACAATGGAATATTACTCAGCCATAAAAAGAAATGAAATTGAGCTATTTGTAATGAGGTGGATGGACCTAGAGTCTGTCATACAGAGTGAAGTAAGTCAGAAAGAGAAAGACAAATACTGTATGCTGACACATATATATGGAATTTAAGAAAAAAAAATGTCATGAAGAATATAGGGGTAAGACAGGAATAAAGACACAGACCTACTAGAGAATGGACTTGAGGATATGGGGAGGGGGAAGGGTAAGCTGTGACAAAGTGAAAGAGCGGCATGGACATATATACACTACCAAACGTAAGGTAGATAGCTAGTGGGAAGCAGCCGCATAGCACAGGGAGATCAGCTCGGTGCTTTGTGACTGCCTGGAGGGGTGGGATAGGGAGGGTCGGAGGGAGACGCAAAAGGGAGGGGATATGGGAACATATGTATATGTATAACTGATTAAGTTTGTTATAAAGCAAAAAAGAAAAAAAAAAGGGGGATTGTTCTTTTACATTCCCTTTCTGATTAAAAAAAAAAAAAGAAATTATGAAAACATGACCTTTACCCACAAAGAGGTCATGGTCTGGGAGTATAGAAATTTATGTACAGTAATAATTGCACTGTAATATTTTATGTATAATAATAGAGTATGTATAAAGACCTGGCAATATAGTATATACTGCTAATATTGTTTTGATTTAAATGTATGAATGATAAAACTAATTTTCAAAGTATTAGATTGTCAAATAGAATGAGATTATTTTATTCACATTGCAGTATTTCCTGGGAATGTTTTAAATGAACTGAGTGCCTACTATGTGCAAGAAAAACTAGACAATTAATTTACTTTTATCTAAAAAATGTGACCTTGGTCGAGGAAGCAAAAAAAGAAAAAGCCAGACAATCTTATAATTTTCCTGCATTTTCTTTATCCTTCTATAGTTATCAAATCTGTGTTTTCTTTCTTTGCTTCACTTCTCTATCTTGTGTACTGTTTTTTTTTTTTTCGGTACGCAGGCCTCTCACTGTTGTGGCCTCTCCTGTTGTGGAGCACAGGCTCCGGATGCACAGGCTCAGCGGCATGGCTCACGGGCCTAGCCGCTCCATGGCATGTGGGATCTTCCCGGACCGGGGCACGAACCCGTGTCCCCTGCATCGGCAGGCGGATTCTCAACCACTGTGCCACCAGGGAAGCCCAATCTTGTGTACTTTTCTTCCTAATGTTGAGAAGGTTTTTAAAACACTGTTGATTTAAGTAACTTAACAATTGCAAATTGAGTGAATAGTACATTGTATATAACCTTGGGTAGGTCCTATTTGTAAATAATAATCACAGGAATATTTTTTATTTTTATTTTTTATTAGTTTCTGCTTTATAACAAAGTGAATCAGACATACATATACATCTGTTCCCACATCCCCTCCCTCATGCATCTCCCTCCCTCCCACCCTCCCCATCCCACCCCTCCAGGCGGTCACAAAGCAACGAGCTGATCAACCTGTGCTCTGCGGCTGCTTCCCACTATCTATCTACCTTACGTTTGGTAGTGTATATATGTCCATGCCTCTCTTTCCCTTTGTCACAGCTTACCCTTCCCCTTCCCCATATCCTCAAGTCCATTCTCAAGTAGGTCTGTGTCTTTATTCCCGTTTTACCCCTAGGTTCTTCATGACATTTTTTTTTTTTTAAATTCCATATATATGTGTTAGCATACGGTATTTGTCTTTCTCTTTCTGACTTACTTCACTCTGTATGACAGACTCTAGGTCTATCCACCTCATTACAAATAGCTCAGTTTCGTTTCTTTTTATGGCTGAGTAATATTCCATTGTATATATGTGCCACATCTTCTTTATCCATTCATCCGATGATGGACACTTAGGTTGTTTCCAGCTCCGGGCTATTGTGAATAGAGCTGCAATGAACATTTTGGTACATGTCTCTTTTTGAATTATGGTTTTCTCAGGGTATATGCCTAGTAGTGGGATTGCTGGGTGATATGGTAGTTCTATTTTTAGTTTTTTAAGGAACCTCCATACTGTTCTCCATAGTGGCTGTACCAATTCACATTCCCACCAGCAGTGCAAGAGTGTTCCCTTTTCTCCACACCCTCTCCAGCATTTATTGTTTCTAGATTTCTTGATGATGGCCATTCTGACTGGTGTGAGATGATATCTCATTGTAGTTTTGATTTGCATTTCTCTAATGATTAATGATGTTGAGCATTCTTTCATGTGTTTGTTGGCAGTCTGTATATCTTCTTTGGAGAAATGCCTATTTAAGTCTTCTGCCCATTTTTGGATTGGGTTGTTTGTTTTTTTGCTATTGAGCTGCATGAGCTGTTTATAAATTTTGGAGATTAATCCTTTGTCAGTTGCTTCATTTGCAAATATTTTCTCCCATTCTGAGGGTTGTCTTTTGGTCTTGTTTATGGTTTCCTTTGCTGTGCAAAAGCTTTGAAGTTTCATTAGGTCCCATTTGTTTATCTTTGTTTTTAGTTCCATTTCTCTAGGAGGTGGGTCCAAAAGGATCTTGCTGTGATTTATGTCATAGAGTGTTCTACCTATGTTTTCCTCTAAGAGTTTGATAGTTTCTGGCCTTACATTTAGGTCTTTAATCCATTTTGAGCTTATTTTTGTGTATGGTGTTAGGGAATGATCTAATCTCATACTTTTACATGTCCCTGTCCAGTTTTCCCAGCACCACTTATTGAAGAGGCTGTCCTTTCTCCACTGTACATTCCTGCCTCCTTTATCAAAGATAAGTTGGCCATATGTGCGTGGGTTTATCTCTGGGCTTTCTATCCTGATCCACTGATCTATCTTTCTGTTTTTATGCCAGTACCACACTGTCTTAATTACTGTAGCTTTGTAGTATAGTCTGAAGTCAGGGAGCCTGATTCCTCCAGCTCCGTTTTTCGTTCTCAAGATTGCTTTGGCTATTCGGGGTCTTTTGTTTTTCCAAACAAATTTTGAAATTTTTTGTTCTACTTCTGTGAAAAATGCCAGTGGTAGTTTGATAGGGATTGCATTGAACCTGTAGATTGCTTTGGGTAGTAGAGTCATTTTCACAATATTGATTCTTCCAATCCAGGAGCATGGTATATCTCTCCATCTATTTATATCATCTTTAATTTCTTTCATCAGTGTCTTATAATTTTCTGCATACAGGTCTTTTGTCTCCTTAGGTAGGTTTATTCCTAGATATTTTATTCTTTTTGTTGCAATGGTAAATGGGAGTGTTTTCTTGATTTCATTTTCAGATTTTTCATCATTAGTGTACAGGAATGCCAGAGATTTCTGTGCATTAATTTTGTATCCTGCTACTTTACCAAATTCATTGATTAGCTCTAGTAGTTTTTCGGTAGCATCTTTAGGATTCTCTATGTATAGTATCATGTCATCTGCAAACAGTGACAGCTTTACTTCTTCTTTTCCAATTTGGATTCCTTTTATTTCCTTTTCTTCTCTGATTGCTGTGGCTAAAACTTCCAAAACTAGGTTGAATAAGAGTGGTGAGAGTGGGCAGCCTTGTCTTGTTCCTGATCTTAGTGGAAATGGTTTCAGTTTTTCACCATTGAGGACAATGTTGGCTGTGGGTTTGTCATATATGGCCTTTATTATGTTGAGGAAAGTTCCCTCTATGCCTACTTTCTGCAGGGTTTTTATCATAAATGGGTGTTGAATTTTGTCGAAAGCTTTCTCTGCATCTATTGAGATGATCATATGGTTTTTCTCCTTCAACTTGTTAATATGGTGTATCACATTGATTGATTTGCGTATATTGAAGAATCCTTGCATTCCTGGAATAAACCCCACTTGATCATGGTGTATGATCCTTTTAATGTGCTGTTGGATTCTGTTTGCTAGTATTTTGTTGAGGATTTTTGCATCTATGTTCATCAGTGATATTGGCCTGTAGTTTTCTTTCTTTGTGACATCCTTGCCTGGTTTTGGTATCAAGGTGATGGTGGCCTCGTAGAATGAGTTTGGGAGTGTTCCTTCCTCTGATATTGTTTGGAAGAGTTTGAGAAGGATGGGTGTTAGCTCTTCTCTAAATGTTTGATAGAATTCGCCTGTGAAGCCATCTGGTCCTGGGCTTTTGTTTGATGGAAGATTTTTAATCACAGTTTCAATTTCAGTGCTTGTGATTGGTCTATTCATATTTTCTATTTCTTCCTGAGTCAGTCTTGGTAGGTTGTGCATTTCTAAGAATTTGTCCATTTCTTCCAGGTTGTCCATTTTATTGGCATAGAGTTGCTTATAGTAATCTCTCATGATCTTTTGTATTTCTGCAGTGTCAGTTGTTACTTCTCCTTTTTCATTTCTAATTCTACTGATTTGAGTCTTCTCCCTTCTTTTCTTGATGAGTCTGGCTAATGGTTTGTCAATTTTGTTTATCTTCTCAAAGAACCAGCTTTTAGTTTGGTTGATCTTTGCTATCGTTTCCTTCATTTCTTTTTCATTTATTTCTGATCTGATCTTTATGATTTCTTTCCTTCTGCTAACTTTGGGGGTTTTTTGTTCTTCTTTCTCTAATTGCTTTAGGTGCAGGGTCAGGTTGTTTACTCGAAATGTTTCCTGTTTCTTAAGGTGGGATTGTATTGCTATAAACTTCCCCCTTAGAACTGCTTTTGCTGCGTCCCATAGGTTTTGGGTCGTCGTGTCTCCATTGTCATTTGTTTCTAAGTATTTCTTAATTTCCTCTTTGATTTCTTCAGTGATCACTTCATTATTGAGTAGTGTATTGTTTAGCCTCCATGTGTTTGTATTTTTTACAGATCTTTTCCTGTAATTGATGTCTAGTCTCATAGCATTGTGGTCGGAAAAGATACTTGATACAATTTCAATTTTCTTAAATTTACCAAGGCTTGATTTGTGACCCAAGATATGATCTATCCTGGAGAATGTTCCATGAGCACTTGAGAAAAATGTGTATTCTGTTGTTTTTGGGTGGAATGTCCTATAAATATCAATTAAGTCCATCTTGTTTAATGTATCATTTAAAGCTTGTGTTTCCTTATTTATTTTCATTTTGGATGATCTGTCCATTGGTGAAAGTGGGGTGTTAAAGTCCCCTACTATGATTGTGTTACTGTCGATTTCCCCTTTTATGGCTGTTAGTATTTGCCTTATGTATTGAGGTGCTCCTATGTTGGGTGCATAAATATTTACAATTGTTATATCTTCTTCTTGGATCGATCCCTTTATCGTTATGTAGTGTCCTTCTTTGTCTCTTCTAATAGTCTTTATTTTAAAGTCTATTTTGTCTGATATAAGAATTGCTACTCCAGCTTTCTTTTGATTTCCATTTGCATGGAATATCTTTTTCCATCCCCTTACTTTCAATCTGTATGTGTCTCTAGGTCTGAAGTGGGTCTCTTGTAGACAGCATATATATGGGTCTTGTTTTTGTATCCATTCAGCCACTCTGTGTCTTTTGGTGGGAGCATTTAGTCCATTTACATTTAAGGTAATTATTGATATGTATGTTCCTATTCCCATTTCCTTAATGGCTTTGGGTTCGTTATTGTAGGTATAGTCCTTCTGTTGTGTTTCTTGCCTAGAGAAGTTCCTTTAGCATTTGTTGTAAAGCTGGTTTGGTGGTGCTGAACTCTCTCAGCTTTTGCTTGTCTGTAAAGGTTTTAATTTCTCCATCAAATCTGAATGAGATCCTTGCTGGGTAGAGTAATCTTGGTTGCAGGTTTCTCTCCTTCATCACTCTAATTATGTCCTGCCACTCCCTTCTGGCTTGTAGAGTTTCTGCTGAGAGATCAGCTGTTAACCTGATGGGGATTCCCTTGTGTGTTATTTGTTGTTTTTCCCTTGCTGCTTTTAATATGATTTCTTTGTGTTTAATTTTTGACAGTTTGATTAATATGTGTCTTGGCGTATTTCTTCTTGGATTTATTCTGTATGGGACTCTCTGTGCCTCCTGGACTTGATTAACTATTTCCTTTCCCATATTAGGGAAGTTTTCAACTATAATCTCTTCAAATATTTTCTCAGTCCCTTTCTTTTTCTCTTCTTCTTCTGGAACCCCTATAATTCGAATGTTGGTGCGTTTAATGTTGTCCCAGAGGTCTCTGAGACTGTCCTCTGTTCTTTTCATTCTTTTTTCTTTATTTTTCTCTGCATCAGTTATTTCCACTATTTTATCTTCCACCTCACTTATCCGTTCTTCTGCCTCAGTTATTCTGCTATTGATCCCATCTAGAGTATTTTTCATTTCATTTATTGTGTTTTTAATCGATGCTTGATTCATCTTTAGTTCTTCTAGGTCCTTGTTAACTGTTTCTTGCATATTGTCTATTCTATCTCCAAGATTTTGGATCTGGGAGATAGAATCTTGGATCAGCTTTACTATCATTATTCTGAATTCTTTTTCAGGTAGACTGCCTATTACCTCTTCATTTGTTAGATCTGGTAGGTTTTTATCTTGCTCCTTCACCTGCTGTGTGTTTTTCTGCTTTCTCATTTTGCTTATGTTACTGTGTTTGGGGTCTCCTTTTTGCAGGCTGCAGATTCGTAGTTCCTGTTGTTTTTGGTGTCTGTCCCCCGTGGCTAAGGTTGTTTCAGTAGGTTGTGTAGGCTTCCTGGTGGGGGGGACTAATGCCTGTGTTCTGGTGGTTGAAGCTCGATCTTGTCTTTCTGGTGGACAGGTCCACGTCTGGTGGTGTGTTTTGGGGTGCCTGTGGCCTTATTATGTTTTTAGGTAGCCTCTCTGCTAATGGGTGGGGTTGTGTTCCTGCCTTGCTAGTTGCTTGGCATAGGGTGACCAGCACTGTAGCTTGCTGGTCGTTGACTGAAGCTGGGTGCTGGTGTTGAGATGGAGATCCCTGGGAGATTTTCGCTGCTTGATATTATGTGGAGCTGGGAGGTCTCTTGTGGACCCGTGTCCTTAAGTTGGCTCTCCCACTTCAGAGGCACAGCACTAACTCCTGGCTGCAGCACCAAGAGCCTTTCATCCACCCGGCTCAGAATAACAGTGAGAAAAAGTAGAAAGAAATAATTAGTAGAAGAAAGAAAGAGAGATTGAAAGAAAGGAAGAAGGGAAGTAAATAAGGAAGGAAGGAAGAAAGAAAGAAAGGAGGGAGGGAGGAAGGATGGAAAGAAAGGAAAGAAAGGAGGGAGGGAGGGAGGAATGAAAGCAAAAGGAAGAGTGAATGGAAGAAGAGAGGGAGGGAGGGAGGAAGGAAAGAAAGAAAGAAAGACAGGAGGGAGGGAGGGAGGGAGGAAGGAAAGAAAAAGAAAGTGGAAAGAAGAAGGGTGGGAGGGAGGGAGGGATGGAGGAAAGAAAAAGAAAGAAGGAAAGGAGGAGCGGAGGGAGGGAGGGAGGAAGGGAAGGGAGGAAAAAAAGAAAGAGCAGGTAAAGTAAAATAGAATAAAGTATGAAATATAGTAGTGTTATTAAAATTAAAATGTAATTATTGAAAAAAAACACGGACCGAAAGAACCCTGGGACATATGGTGGAAGCAAAGCTATACAGAGAGAATCTTACACAGAAGATTACACATACACATTCACAAAAAGAGAGCAGGGGGAAAAATCAAAAGTCTTGCTCTCCAAGTCCACCTCCTCGATTTGGGATAATTCGTTGTAAAAAGAGGAAAAGGGCGAAAAGTCTGAAATCTTGCTAAGTCCACCTCCTTAATTTGAGATAATTCGTTGTAAAAAGAGGGGAAAAAAAGGGGGGGAAAGTCTTAAATCTTGTCCTCAAGGTCCACTTCCTCAATTTGGGATGATTCGCTGTCCATTCATGCACTCCACAGACGCAGGGCACATCAAATGGACCGTGGAGCTTTAATCTGCTGCCTCGGAGGCTGCACAGAGAGATTTCCCTGTCTCTGCTCTCACAGCTCCCGGGTCTCAGCCTTGGACCTGGCCCCGCCTCTGCGCGTAGGTCGCCGGAGGGCGTCCGTTCTTCGCTCAGACAGGACGGGTTTAAAGGAGCCGCTGATTCGGGGGCTCTGGCTCACTCAGGCAGAGGGGAGGGAGGGGAATGCCCTCTCCTCGCGCACCAGGCAACAAAAGGGAAAAAAGTCTCTTGCCTCTCCGGTAGCTCCAGACCCTTTCCCCGGACTCCCTCCGGGCTAGCACTAACCCCTTCAGGGTCTCTTCCTGCCGCCAGCCCCAGACCTCTCCCTGCGCTCCGACTGAAAGCCGATACCCGAGCCTCAGCTCCCAGCCCCGCCCGCCCTGGCGGCCGAGCAGACAAGCTTCTCGGGCTGGTGTGTGCCTGAGGGCACCGATCCTCTGTGCCAAAATCTCTCTGCTTTGCCCTCCACACCCCTGTTGCTGTGCTCTCCTCCGCTACTCGGAAGCTTTCCCCCTCCGCCACCTGCAGTCTCCGCCCTCGAAGGGGCTTGTAGTGTGTAGAAACCTTCCCTCCTTCACGGCTCCCTCCCACTGGTGCAGGTCCCGTCCATATCCTATTGTCTCTGTTTATTCTTTTTTTCTTTTGACCTACCCAGGTATGTGGGGAGTTTCTTGCCTTTTGGGGGGTCTGAGGTCTTCTGTCAGCGTTCAGTAGGTGTTCTGTTGGAGTTGTTCCACGTGTAGATGAATTTCTGATGTATCTGTGGGGAGGAAGGTGATCTCCGCGTCTTACTCTTCCGCCATCTTCCTCCGGCTCTCCATCATCACAGGAATAATAGCACTATTTATAATAAGATCTCTGAGCAATTTCTGAACAAGTCACCTCCTGTGGAACTGATTATGACATTAAAAAGATGAATATGAAACTGTTTCCTAAGAATCATTCAAGGAATCAGTAAGGCAGGCACGGCTGTCTCTACAAATACATCAAGTATGACTGGTTTCTACTAAATATTTATGTTCTTAGCTACTATCCTCCACTGAGTGAAATTCCCACCGAGAGCCATTAATCGATTAGGCAACATAAGGAGGTTTCAGCTAAAGAACTGCTGTTTGTGAGGATGCTTTCAAGCTCTTGGCATGGATTATTTTTTTATCAGATTAGGTAGTTGACATCTGGAATGGGTAAGTTCCGAGGAAAGAAGCAAAAACGGAGCAGTACAAAGACAGAAAAGAAGCCGTTTGGAGCACCTATGGTGGAGAATCTGTTTCTTTTGCAAAAACCCCTGATTTCCTGATTTGAACACTATTGTGAGAAACTAATGTCCTCCAATCATCCAGGATGACCATATAGTGCCATCAAGACATTTTCCTAATTAAAAGAACACATCACTTGAAATAAAATATGCCACTCTGAAAGACAAAAGTGGATGTAATGTTTCCTTCACATCAGGAAACCTAACCAGCAACTTAAACAAATGTCAGGTGTCAGTCTGAGGGAAGTTTTTTTGTGCATGGAGAATGTCTGCCTCACATTCATATAAACCAGTGTCCATAAATACTTAGCAAATGTGCTACTGTTACTCCATCCCATTTCTAAGGCTAATACCTATCATTAATCATGGCATTCATTTCCTCAGAGTCGAGATGAAGCCTTAGAATCCTTTTTAGTTCAACACTTTAAGCAGCAATTACCAGATGCTTAGAGGTGGTCCTTAACAGGAAACTTATTTTTCTCCCCAAGAGTAAGATAACCTCAAAAGAAAAGAAATGCATTGTCAATGCAAAATTTATTCACACTATGTAAAGATGTGGAAAGCCAATGTAACTTTCTTTCTCTGGAAATTACCAAGTTGATCTTTCTCAAGGGTCCAATCCATTGGATACCAGGGTCAGAGAGGGATGGAGAGACAAGAACTACTACGTCATTTTCCAAGCTGATAAATTAAGGCTGAGACTGATTCAGTAATTCAAGAATTTCCTTTATACGACTCAATTTGTGCTTGATGAACTCAGATACATTCTTAGTCTTAGAGTTCTCCACCCTTCTCCTGCAAGATTGAATCTGATTATTTTAAGAAGGGGTATGCTCATGTAATCTCATTGTGGTAAAAAACTTATCTCAGGATTCTTGCCAGTCACTGCTGAAGAGTGACTGTACTAGTCTGTACCTTGGACTGCTATCTGCCAAGATGAGATGACTCTCATTTGGTCTTTTGGGTTGATGTGCTGAAACCTAACTCTAGAGCTCATGGTTCAGTCATTTATCCAAAGACTCAATGTCCTCACCCAAAACAGCCTCCTTTTCCTGGCTGCAGGCCTTGGGTTGCCCACCTGCACTCTCTGGCATTTCCAAGGCACCTCACTGGGATACAGAAGAACTTGAGTCCTTTGTACATGTGTAACTTGGGGAACCAGGAACACTGCCTCAATCTCACCTATATATTGGCACCCCTCAACGATGCTGCACTATTTATCTCTTACCATGTGCAAATGGCTTTGTGTTGCTTTTAGAGACTTGCAGCCTATCCCTTATCTTAGTCTGCTTGGGGTACCATAACAAAATATCACAAACTGGGTGGCTTAAACAACAGAAATTTATTCTCTCACAGTCCTGGAGGCTGGGAAGTCTGAGCTCAAGGTGCTAGCAGATTTGGTTTCTGGTGAAAGATCTCTTCCTTCCTCGTACATGGCCACCTTACTGCTGTGTCCTCAGGTGGCCTTTCTTCTTTGTACACACGCAGAGAGAAGGAGAGAGAAAGAGAGAGGGAGAAAGTGAGAGAGATGAGAGAGGGGGAGAAAGAGAGAGAGAGAGACAGAGAGAGAATCTTCCTCTTCTTATAAGGCCACAAGTCCTAGCTGATTAGGGCCTCACCCTTATGACCTCATTTAACCTTAACTACCTCCTAAAGACCCTATCTCCAAATACAGTCACACTGACGGTTAAGCTTCTACATAAGAATTTGGGGTTGGGGACACAATTCAGTCCACAGCACCCACTATAATTGAGAAAATGGGGTCTAGACCTGATACCTTCAATTTCCTGCATACATACTTAGATATCTCTAAAGACCCTCCCCAAACACATACACACAAATACATAACTTGAAGGTCAGAATCAAAGAGACAAGGAAGTCAGGGACGTGCAGAAGTAAACTGACATCTGACTTTATCCAAATGACTCTAACCTATTCTCTCCAGAATCCCCTATGATGTGAGAACAGGTATTCCATTTTCTGTTTATCAAATACTTCTCTCTAGTATGACTGGGTCAAAGGAAACAAGCTTTAGTTTTTCTCCCTACTTAATATCATATATTGCTTCTTTTAACCCAACCTCATGACTACAGCTTGATGGCAAGGTGTGAAAGAGAGATTGGCCTTCCAATAAATAAACTTAACTTAGGAGGTATTTCAAAAATATTTTACCGTATCAGAAGCGTATCATTCTTCCTTAATTATACTTCTCCAGAGGAAAAAAACAGACTTTATTATTGTTGTTGTTTTTGTATATAAAAACTTAACACAATGAAGAGGATTATAATTGCTTCTTAGATAATCTAGTAAATTGAAACCAAACAAAATTTATGGAGAGGCATGAGCTACCATGACAAAATTTTATGTTATGTCAATATTTCACAAGAAACATTATTTACCATAAAGCAACAAAAAATAAATAATATTAGGTCTCATATAGAAAGTATGAAAATAGTATTTCCCACATACGGTTTTAAAAAATAAATCTATGTGCTATACAGGTATCCCCTGCTTTTCAAAAGTTCGCTTTATGGCACTTTGCTTTTACAAAAGATCTACATTTGTACCAGTTTTCTCTAACTGAAGGAAAACCAAAAAGGATTTTCTCCTTCATGATAAAAGACAAAAATATCATTCAGCATTTGTTTTGCAGTGAGCTGTTACAGAGGCAGTGGGCACCCCCAGCAGAGAGGGTGGCACCTCTAAGCTCCTTCCCGAGGAACTACACTCAGCATCTCAGCATCAAGCTGCCATAGCTTTGAACCATGTCTGTATCTGTACTTTATCTCAATTTATTCTGTGCATTTGTCAGCAAGATGTGTCCTAAGGTAATTGCTTTTTTGTCTTACACCACTTTGGCTTACGAAAGGTTCTATAAGAACGCTTTACTTTCAGAAAGCGCAGGAATACTGTATATTATATAAACGCTTGTGCCTAGAAAGTACTTCCAACCTGTAAATGAGCCTTAATAATTATAGGTAACATTTTTTTGAGTGTTTACTGTGGGCAAGGCTCAAAGATAAGGGAGTCCTATGCATTATATCATTAATACTCAAAATAAGGAAGGAATTATTATGCTCATCTAATAGGTAAGGAAAGAGGTTTAGAAAGTTCCCAAGACCACAAAATTATTCAGTGGAAGATCCAAGATTTAACTTATGCTTATCAGACTCAGAACTAGTCTTTTTTCCCCAGTTTTAGTGATATGTGATTGACCTATAACATTGTATTGGTTTCAAGTGTATAACATAATGATTTGATATATATATTTATCATAATAAGCTAAGTTAACATCTGTCACCTCACATAGTTAAATTTTTTTCTTGTGTTGAGAACTTTCACAATTCATGTTTTAGGAACTTTCAAATATACAATACCATATTGTTAACTATGTCACCATGCTGTACATTACGTCCCCAGAACTTATTTATCTTATAATTGCAAGTTTGTACCTTTTAATCACCTTCAGCCTCCCCAACACCACTCCTTGTCTCTGGCAACTACCAATCTGTTCTCTGTTTCTATGAGTTTGTTTTTTTTAGATTCCACATATAAGTGAGATCATGTGGTATTTGTCTTTTTCTGTCTGACTTATTTCTCGTAGCATAATGCCTTCAAGGTCCATCCATGGTGTCACAAATGGCAGGATTTCCTTCTTTTTTATGGCTGAATAATAATAATAATAATAATATATATATATATATATAATGTGATATATATATATATCACATTTTATTTATCAATTCATTCATCAAGGGACACATGTTGTTTCCAAGTCTTGGCATGAACATGAGTATGCAGATATCTTTTTGAGAGAGTGATTTATCATCTTAGGATAAATACCCAGAAGTGGGATGGCTGGATCATAGTTCTAGTTTTAGTTTTTTGAGGAAACTTCCTACTGTTTTCCATAGTGGCTGCATCAATTTACCTTCTCACCAACAGTGCACAAGCATTCCCCTTTCTCCATATCCTCATCAACACTTGTTATTTCTTGTCTTTTTTATGATAGCTATTCTAACAGGTTTGAGGTGATATCTCACTGTAGTTTTGATTTGCATTTCCCTGATGATTAGTGATGTCAAGCACATTTTCACGTACCTATTAGCCATTTGCATGTCTTTGGGAAAATGTCTATTAAGTTCCTCTGCCCATTTTTAATTGCATTGTTTGTTTTTTAATTTTTTTTTTTGCTATTGAGTTATATGAGTTATTTATATATTTTGGATATTAACCCCTTATAAGATAGATGGTTAGCAAATATTTTCTCCCATTCTGTAGGTTGCCTTTTCATTTTGTTGATGGTTTCCTTTTCTGTGCAGAAGCTTTATAGCAAAAATTTTGACCTATAGTCAAAATAAGACATTCCAGTAAAGTGTACCATCTTTGAAATTTTATATTTACAGTTTCATATTTTGGGCTTAAACTGAGCAGGGGTTTTTCCTCCTGACAAATATAAATATCCATGAAAAACATAATAAGTTGAACCTTGTCATTCATTTATATGTTAGTGTAATTGGATTAATTAGTTTCTTTTTTGAGAATAGCTTTACTGAGTCAAGTAAAGAAGGAAGAGAGCATGACGTCATTGAATTACAGGAAGAATTTGATCATGAGCTGTTACCATGAAGGTAAGAAGTCCACAGATAATTTTTTTAAATGTGGATGAGGCTTGGAAGACAAGGGCCAGCACTAACCTCAATAAACCAAAAGATTAGATGTTTAACTGTTGTTCCATCTTCTTAGCACTATAAAATAAAGCTGTGGTATCTGCTTTATTTTGCTGGTTTATTTTTTGGGGGTGGGGGAGGCATACAGTAGCACTATGAAATTACATCTCTTTTATTCTTTGTCCCAATATTTTACATTCTTTCCTTATCCTCCTGCCTCCCTACTTGTCCTCCATCATATTATCGGGTTTAGTGGGTATAATAAATTACCTCCCTGTGAATCATCAAGTTTACTGCTTAGGTCTTGATCCCTGTCGTGCTTCCACTGATCGTGGCATTGCCTCCTGTGTCCCAGGCAAGCCTGTAAAGCTCGTCTGACAACTGTCTCAGCAAAGGTTGTTTTAATTTAGAACAAGTTTAATTAAGACTCTCAGTAGAGGAGCCCCACAGGCTTGCCTAGAAACTTACTAATGTCCAATGCAATTATTGGGATATCGTGGGAATCAGAAGCAAGCAAATGGACAAATTTGTCTGTCAGGAATTATAACATACCATATAACTATTGACTACCCGATAAGACTGATTAAGAATGTTTCTAAGGAAGAGTTATGACTTAACCTAAAGACTTGAAAACTAGAGAGAGGAAGTGGGGAATGATTTATAAAAAGACATGCTTAGGGAAATGAACTCCAACATTTTTTGGAAAAAGTAGTAAAATTATATGTAATAATTGTTCATTATGTTGATACTGGGCCTTGATACTATAGGGAATATATTTATATGGGGAGAAGAAGCTCATCAGAATATATCTCTGATTTTCATAGGGAAGAATTATGTACTCTACCAAAGACATGCAGAGGAGAAAACTCTACTCTGATCATTAATACATGTGGTGGGAGGAGAAACAACCTTCTCTCCAATCCTCATATGAAGAATTTCCTTATGCAAATTTGACAACTTAGTCTCAGTTCTAGAGAATGAAGAAACAGACTAACTAGATTCGAAGAATATTATTTTCTCCCCACTTGACTAGGGTTGGCTTAAGTGTTTGCTTCTTAATGTATTGTAGTTTATTTTTGCACCTGGCAAAATGGGGCATATGAAACAACTCATTCACTCCCCAAATAAAATATTAAAAGACGTTAACTACATTATCTAAACCAATGTGCATCTATTTATTTTCCAAGCCAGTGCCCCATGAATCTGTTTTTCCTTATCTTCCTCCCTTTCTGTCAGCATTCTCCTTCTCCCCACACATTTGCTTCCTTAAAGCAAAGCATTTGTGTAAGCTGTTTTCAGTATTTTTACAAAATCAGAAGTAGCATTTCCAGTCCACCTTTTGTAGTTGTTTGACCTTGCTTCTTTTCTGAACATAAAAGTCTTAGTCTCTGTAGAACTGCTGGCGGTATGAGAAGCTATCAGTCAATTTTACAGACACTACAAACACTTCAATTCACTACAAAGTTAAGAGTACCATAGTAAATCTCACATTATGGGTCCTATTTTCAAATAATTGACTTAGGAGCAAGCATTATTTAGGCTCATCTCTTGCAAGCAGTTGGAATCATGGGTGAAAAGAACCCAGAATATCAATCTGGGACATTAGTGACATCATAACAAATGTCGTAGCCTGAATTTTCAAGATACAGCTTAGGAAGTACAAACTATTGTCATTCAATATAGGGTGTGTGTTTTAGGGGAGACATGGGCATAGTAGGGGAAGGGTTATTCTTCCTATCAATGATGTTCACCCCCACTGTCCGTATAAGAAAAAATATTTTAAATTTTAAATACCCAACCCAAATCTCAGAGTTTTATTTAAGAATATGGGTTATTTTTCACTTTTTCAAAACACTTTAGAAAACATTGAGTCACTAGGTTATTTTTAAAAGTAAATGACAACTAGTGTGAATGGTTTTCTATTAAGTCCATGCATAAATAACCATCATTAGTCTATCCCTCCAATATCTAAGGGTACCTCTGTGAACTGCCTCTCTTAACTTAAAAAGCAAATTACATGTGATAACATTTTTCTTATATGTGGGTATAAATTCAGTATAAAAGAAAGAACTCATATACTTCTATGATGTAGAACATATGAAATAGGCTTATTACTACTTATCCACAAAGAGTCACAAATGCAGCATGCATGTGGACACACACACACACACACAAACTCCAAGATTCAAATATCTGTTTGTGCATTTCCCAAGAAAAATATTTCATGCTCGCTTCTCCCTGCAGCTTTCAGACTACTATATTACATTGCTTCTCTCTGTCATTTCTCTCCATTGTTTGAATGTTTTATTCCCTCTACTTGAAGTATCTTTCATATCACTTTAAACTTCTTTTTCAACCTAGCAAGTGTATTTATTTTTTTAATGCACAGTTCCTATAATTTGTCCTCTGAAGAACCTTCTCAACTCCCATCCACAGTAATAGAATTAACCCACTGTACACCAAGACCTTTTTTATTGGAGAAAGGGGAAGAGGGGGTGCATTGTTCTATTTTATCACTTATCACATTGTTTTGTTATTATTTATTTTTGTATCTGTCACTTCAACTAGAATGTTAGCATTATAAGTGTAGAGGCGATTTTATTCATATTATATTCTCACTACCTATTAAATACCCTCG
This sequence comes from Hyperoodon ampullatus, assembly GCF_949752795.1. Lineage (NCBI taxonomy): Eukaryota > Metazoa > Chordata > Mammalia > Artiodactyla > Ziphiidae > Hyperoodon > Hyperoodon ampullatus. The sequence goes on along the minus strand of NC_136913.1, from coordinate 108,484,209 downwards.
CACAGAGTAGGTGTCTAATAAAAGTTCAGTGAATTAATGAATGGGAAACCAAATGCTACTTTGCTCCAATGAGTAAAATTAATAATCCCTTAAGCAAATCATGGCTTAGGAGGAAAAATCTATTGAAGAAAAAAAGCCACATCTATTTCAGAGGCATATATAAGTAACGTTGGCATTTCCTTTACTTCAACTGTTGTTTGTGACCTTGTAATTATTAATGCAGCATATAGTACAACAAAGAGAAAAACTTCTCTTGGTACCTATGCTTAGAAATATCTGGTACATGAATAGTTAGTGATTTTGAATAACTGAGATTTAGCAATGATATTGTGAATTTATTTTTGTCAAGTGCAGCTTTCTTTCAACAGGTATTATTTACATGCATACTGTGTATCAGTCAGCACTACTTAGGCATCTTTACTATATGTTGAAGTAAACTGGATAATTTTCCAATTAAGTCTAATTTGAAATTAGGTTATGACCTGTACAGTATACACTGAAGACACGTAGAATATACCCTGAACGGGAACACTGAAAGAGACTAAAAATAGGAGTTTTTAAAAAGTAGCAGAGATAAGCAATAAGCAGGATCCTAAAAAAAGAAGGGTCTTCAAAATTTTCAGGAGAGAATTGACATAGGAGGAGATTTCTAAAGGAAAATGTGTTGTCTGATGAGCTGATGAAATAGACAAAAAGCATATCAGTGTGTTGTTCAGCAAGTTCTCCTTCAGCAGCCTAGTAGGGGCACCCAGTGATTCCAAAACACAGAAAAGTCATCTGCTTTGGGATCTGTGAATATCTCTCTATTTCCAAAAGCAAGTAGAGAAAAAAAATGACAAGGATGGCTGATATTTAAGAAAAGAATGTCTGATCTTAATAGAGAACATAGAAGAAATTGTTCAAAACCAATTTATTCTTTGTAAAGATTAACCCCCAAGTGCTTGCCACTGTCAGGATCTGCTTGAATAATCTTCCTAAGGGCTGCTTCAGTGTTTTCACCCAGCTTTTTTGAAAAAAGAAAAACATTAGTAAGGCATTTTTGTCTGAGTGCTTCTCCTTTCAGTCATGCTAGTGATGTTTTTTCCTTCTTGTTCTATCTTAAAAATAAATAAATAAGTGAAAAAAATCTTTCCATATAGCAACTTCTCACTCCCTATTGCACACCAAGGCTCTTGTTAATGAAAATTGATTTTTGTGTAGGTCACATAGGAGAGTCATGTACTTCCTGGCATACAGTAAGTCATTTCTGAGTATAGCCTCAGAGAGAGATTCATATCTAGATGTGTGCATAGAATTACATGGAAATGCTAATGGAGACCAACTCTTGAAATGCTAGCAGGCTAACTTCACTAACACTTTCCTGTATTATCATCTGCCCCTCTCCCCACAAACACACCTTGCCTATGTTCCTGGGGAGAGGGAGTCTATAAATTGATTGTATTCAGTTCCACAATTTCATGAAACTCAATTTCACCAAGCCAAAGATGTGAAGAGAATTAGAATAAAAAATGTCTGGCTGTTTTGACATCTCTGACATCATGTTGTTCTCTTTATTTTGACATGAAAAAGTAGATCATATTTGTAGTGTTCATTATCCCAATTAGCAGCAGATAATCTTGGTAACAGAGTGTTTCTTGTTTTACACACAATACAAAGAATTAAGACCCAGTGTTCTCAGACAAGGCCCATGTGTGGCATCTTATATTCAAATCTCTTTTCATTGATGTTATCCACCAACAAGGGTCAATGTATTATTCGATGAAATGCCATGGGATGATTATGTGCTTGTTTCCTATGATGATGAAAAATTCAATGTACTATATATTTTATATATACTAAACTAAAATATTACTATATATTTTAATGTAATTATTATATATTTAATATATCTTAATTATATATTTGCTAGAACATAAACACACTCGGCAGGGATTTCTGTCTTGTTGACTCCTACAAACCCATTGCCTACCAGAGCGTTTGGCAGATAGTGGTTGGTCATAATAAATGTTTTTGAATGAATTAATGCATAAATAAATGTAAATACATTTGCTTGAAATCAGTACTATTCAAACCATAGGACCCATCTTTTTTTCACCCTTAGCACACACAGCAACTTCAAATATCAGATATGGAAGTAGGAATGTTCTTCTATCCTACACTGCTATCTTACTATCTCTCCAGTACATTTTATTTAGTCTTAACTTTATGCTTTTGTATGTTCCATTCACCACCGGGATTTCCTTCACTCTTCATCTCTACCAATCTATGGGCCTTCTTTCCTTAAAGATCTGGCCCAATATTCTAGTCCTACAGTCATTCTTCCTTACATCTCCCTGCGTATCCTCTCAATCTCTCTATACCGTATTTTCTTTTTTTTTTGGGGGGGATGAAAAGTGATAGGTGGTTTGGTAAATGTTCAATAATAATTAATTAGTCTAAATTAAGTATTACGAACTGAATAGGAAGACCCTTAAGAAGAAGGATCAGTTTTCTTCGCATAACACCATTATAGTTTTATACCTGGTAGCATTTGCCCCTCTGAATTCCCACCCCTTTACATTAGTTTTTTTTTCTCTCTCTCCTTCCCTAAGATCCACCCTTTCTTAATGTTCTGACTTTTTTTCTTTCTTTTTTTCTTTCCCTATACTCACTTCTCACACTTCCTCTTCAAAACATGAAATATTTTGAAGCATGTCAAAATGTTTTTAAAATGTACTTCAAAAATAAAATTTATTTAGTTTTTTCCACTAAAGGTGTAATGCATATTCACTATACAACTTTAAGCATATAAAAGATAAATATTACTAACAGTTTTACTATTGGCAATAACTTGGATTATTTCTTCCATATTTTTAATATGATGTTAACAACAAATAAAACAGTTGAAGTCATATTCTGTCTATATGAATTTTACCTGGGATTGTGAAGTTTTTTCAAATTAAAAATTGTCATTATTGCTTTCTAACCTCTAAAGTGTACACATCTAAAGCCTTTCTATGTATCTTAAAGCATAAACTTGAGGGCAGTATTTTTTTTCATCTTAAATAAATTCTACATATTATCTAGTAAAAATTCATGTATTGTGTTTGTATGACATGGGGGAAGGAAAGAAATGGAAGGCTATGTGTTACTTACTGCTGATTGTTGATAATGAATTGTTCCATATATTTTCTAAATGAATTTACCTTTTATACTAACATCATGCTGCAATATTTCTTTTAGAATTGATGGATCTATTTTAATAAACAGTAAAATAATCTTATTGTTCTTCACACATAGAAAATCTTTTTCTGTGTGAGGCAGTCTTTTGATATATAGGCTATTTATTATCAAGGTATATATAGAAAGATTTCAATAACAGCTATATTGGGTGTTTAGAGTATGGTTATTCACAGAGGTATGACAAAGAAGGTCACTGTAAGGTAAGTTGGAGACATCATTATATTTCATTTGGTACAGCTGACCTAGAAGACTTTTAAAAGCAGAGTATGCCCCTATGTCTGTGGTTAGGTGATTCATTAAAGGAAAACTTATTCCTCATCTCAGTTCAATGTCATCTTCTGGAGGATTGTCCCTTTTTTGACCCCCATATCAGAACTCTTCTTCTATCCAAAGAACCAAATAGGGTTTGGAACACGATGATGGACTCTTCATTTCAGCCACCAGTTACCATACCTCTTTCTCTTTTGACCTTAATCCTGTCTCTCAGCTTCTATATGTTTGGCTCAAGGGGTTGCTGAGCTTCATGCTCTCTTGCTTATATACTTTTACAGGTTTTTCTTTTCCTGAACAAAGCAATAATAAAAACAGTTCTGGGATTTTTTTTGCCAGACATTACTTCCAACTTCCACATAAATCAGAAGATATTTTTACCTATCCTATGTCTTAGATTTCTCTGAACTTAGATTGCAATTTTGAATGTCTGCAGGGCACTTAAGGCTTACCTTCACAGACTAAGGATGTTTGAGAAGCAGATCTTCTGCTGGTTCTGAATAAAAGTTGTAGCTACAGGCCCAAGACCACTAGAGGAATAGCTTGTCTGAAGCCTTAGCAAACCCATAGACAGGGGCCAACTTGTTTTATAACTTCCTTCACCAGAACCCCAGGACCAGGTGAAAGTTTTAGGGCAGAAATTTTAAAACACTTCTTTCTTTCTAAGAGTTTCTTTCAAAAAAAATCTTCCAAATGAACATTTTCTACTCCACAGTGAAAGATTTTTTTTTTAAAGCTCTTCTTGTCCTAAATAACCTAATAGTTTCAATTTCTTCTTGCTTTCCAGGAACTCATATTCCAGCCAACTATCACATGATTTTCCAATGTAAGTATATGGATCATGAAAGAATAAAAACTGAAAGTTACCAATAAAATCCCCTATATAAATCTAGATATCATCACTATCTATCATATTGATGGTACTCATTGGGAACCTTGAAGGAAATACTCTCATTTGAACTGTAGGTCATGCTCCAGAGAGCATTTAACAGCAAATACACTTATGCAACCATCTTAATAGCAGTGAGGTAGAGATGCTATATGTATCAGATGAGAAAACTTACCTAAGTGATTAAAGTTTATAATGTCAAATTGCCCCAAACTATAAAAAAATTTGGGAGTAGATGACATTTGCTTTTGTTATTTTCTATACAGATACCTGTTTATACTTATGCTACTAAGTACCCATTTTTAAAAGAATATTCCTTACCAAACATGCTAAAAACCAATCAAAACAGTTCTTCATTTGAAATATCTGCACTTACCATGTGAATTTATTCTATAATATAAGGCATACATCACTGTTTTCAGTCCCCATCAGTGGGGTGAGTCAGGGTGTTTGCTATTAGTGACACTAAGTAAAGGGAACAGTTGCACCAAGGAGTTTATTTATTTATAGTCAGTCTGCACTCTTTACAGTCAGTGAACAGTCCATTGAAAACCTCTGTAACTGGTGCATTATTCAGTAACTAGTTCCCTTTCCATTTTGCAGTTATTGTCTATTTATTATGGCATTGGATTTTTAGCTCCATTTTTTAAAAAAATAACACTTTGAAAATTTAATAATGACTAGTACAATGTCCTGACATTACCCAGACTGTATTATATTACAGTGAAAAATATATTTCATATAAAACCTCCACTCAATGGAATATTTTGTTGTCTTAAACAATACTTTATATATGTCCTAAGCAATTTTCCTTCTACCCAGAAATGAATGTCCATTCTATTGTATGGTGTTTTCTTTACAGACTCAAGTGTGTTTAATCTTATCTGCATTTTTTGTTCAAAAAAGAAACCTATGAAATGACTATATAAAAATTAATACATGATTCTTATGAATATGCTTCTGAAATTCAGAAATATTCAATATATTTCTCTTTTCAAAATTTTGCCTAATATACAAATATGTTATGCACAAAGTGGATGCATTTAAATTATAATTAACACACTTTGAGCTTGGAGGATGCAAATAACTATTGTCAGTTTCAATTAGCCAGAAGCAGATTGTTAGTGCATGTCTCATACTGTCCTTGCAGATAGTCTGAGGAAACAATGAGGCTTTCTAAATTAGCCAGTTTCCTAAATTTGCATATTCTTTGCACAAAGATTCATTCATAATGGTTAAATCAAGAGTGCCATCCACCAAGTTGATGTGCAGTGCTCTTTCTTACACACACACACACACACACACACAGATGCATATTTATTCTCTGTTCCCCAAACTCATAAAACTGACAATTATTGAGTTAAAATCATTTTGAATATTTCAAATTACAATAAGACTTGTGTAGTTTGTTAAGATGGGCAAGTTGTTCAAAATACCATGGGACATCTAGGGGACCTTGGATAAAATACTGGAGGAAGGAAGGGAGAAGGAAGGTAAAAGTAAGACAAGCAGACAACTTGGTTTATCTTATAATTTTTCCTAGGACCAGACCTTGTAGATGGGGTACAAATGGTAATATTTTCAAGTTATTACCTCTTTTGCATTGTATATGATTTTTCAGTTGGCAGGACCATAATTGAAATCCACAGTATGCACTAAAATACCATACTTTAAAGTAACCTTGAAGAGTTAATTTGTTTTCTTTTATATCTGATGATAGCAGATGGCATGCCACCATTTACTTCTTTTATGTTTAGGTAAAAAGACTTTCTGACCTAATTGGAGATTTCCAGCTCTAATGCCTCCATGAGTTAAGCTTCAGCTAATATAAAGAATGAAATATTAGCTTCATTTTTGAATTTCTTTGCTTTCACTGATTTGTTACTACTATAATGTCATTTTAAATGTACTTTTAGTATGTTAATTATCATTAAGATAACCAACTGGCTGTTAAAAATTAGAACAGTGTGGAATAAAAATTTTTGATCTATGATTATGTCAAGTTTATTTATAATTCAGTCATTAAGAACTCAGTAATGAGATGTTATTCAGCAAAACTAAATATTGTTCCTACTTTCAGGTCTCACTGTATTTGTCTATTTTTGGTGAAAAGCATGATTTTGTTCTCATTTTGTTCTAATAAGGAATAGATTATGTCATTGAAAACACTTTCCCTAAATGTTTAATTCAACCTTTCAAATAATAGAAGGCTAGAAAATAGCAGCTGCTTGGAGAAAGATTATCATCTCATGTGGGGGGTGGTTATAGGATATTTGGAGAAGATACAGGACTTTCACTGGCCTGAAATTTCTCCTACTGAATCAGAAAATCTTGTGTTTCAATCAACAAAGATAAGTATCACAGAATTTCAGGGTGTGTGTCTATATATATATATATATATTTAAGATTATTAAAGCGCATAGCTAAAGGACCCAGGGAGATGGTTCTAAGTACTTGTTGCCTTAAAATTCTGTGATATATAATATCTGTTTTGATATTATTATAATTAGTATTAGGTTATATTATCCATACATCAAAAATATATAAATTATATTCATATATAAATATATTATATATCTCAAATATACTACTCTTTCACTAAAATTTGTAACTATGTAACATGCCTCCAACCCTCCCAAGCTCCTGTAGTCTGCAAAAACTTTCTTTGTAATTAAACCAAATCTCAGCAGATTTCATCACTTAGAAGAGCCACAGCATTTTCTATCAGAAAGATATATAGAAATCATATAGTCCCATCCTTTGAGTTTACCAGGAAGGAGGCTGAATCTCACAGGCCTTCTCAGGTTAATAGCTTCTTAAAGGTGGTATCATGGCTCAAATCGACACCTCCTGCTCTTTAGTCCACTACATCATGCTGTCTCTCCCCATTTTCCTGCATCTTTGCAAACTGTTCAATCTCTTTCTTACCTTTTATTCCTCTTCTAAGTAAAACAAACAAACAAAACAAAAAATATTTTAGACTTGAGGACTTTTAATATCTAGTACTATGATTTTCCAAATAATGAGGACCGAAAGGTTGTCTCCTTTGCTCTTTTCTGTCCTGCTTTTTACCAACTGTAATTTCTACCATGCAGCTTTTCTTGGCTGAAGATACATGACTTGGGAGGAGTAACACAGAACTATTACCACCAATTAACATCCTAAATGAAATTATCTCTTCAGATTAGGTAAATATATTTATTTTCTATTACTGCATAACACATTCCCATAAATTTATCATCTTCATAAATTTATAAGTTCCCATAAGTCAGGCTCCTGGGTTAACTGAGTTAGCTATGCTCAAGGTCTCACCAGGCTGAACTCAAAGTGTTGGCGAGGGGTTGCAATCTCATCTGAAGCTTGGGGTCTTCTAAGTTCACATGGCTTTTGGCAGAATTCAGTTCTTGGGGTTGTAGAATTAAAATCCTCATTTCCTTGCTGGCTGTCAGCTGGGGGTCATTTCATCTCCTTGAGGCCACCAGCCATTCCCTCCCACATGGATATCTGTACAACGTGGCAGTTTTTTTCCTTCAAAGCCAGAAGAAAAATCTCTCATTTGCTTCAAATTGCTAGTTTCAAGATGGGCATAGCCCCATTTCTGGCTCACCTGATTGAGTCAGGCCCACCTAGGATAATCTTCCTTTTGACTAACTCAAAAGTCAACTGATATGGGACATTACTTACATCAACACAAACCCTTCACTTTTATTATATGACATGACCAAATTACAAGAGTAAAATCCATCATATTTCCAGTCTTTTCTAACTCAAGGGTACGGGATTATACGTGGCATATAAACCAGGGGGCAAGAATCTTAAGGGCCATCTCAGAATTTCTCAGAATTCTGGTAACCACAATAAATATTTACCACACAATGAGGAAAAGATAAACAGTGGGTGACTAAAGGGAAAAGATAAATAGCTTATGTATGTTTAGGGAAGATGGCCTTGAGACAAAACAGTACCTGTTGACACTGACAACCAGGGTCAGCTCTGATTTAAATAATTTTAGCTCTTTTGTGAATCTTCTCTACGTTCTTAGCCTAACTGCATTAAATGAATACTTATTAAAAGAAGGAAATTTATAAGTATCCATTATGTACTTTTACAAAGACCTCGAGGGAAACGTTTTTATCATTTTAAGAGATTATGCTTATACTATGCTCAAAGTAACATATAACCAATTAAAGAAAGTAGAGCTAGACTTGACCTCAGGTCTTAGGCTTGTGAGTTCACTACATTTCTACTAAAACAAAGGTCCTTTATCTTACTTGCTCTGTACACTGGGCTTCACTAGCATTGTTAGGGTACTACCAGCAAGTGGTGCAATCCCTGCCCTCATGGAATGTAACATGTACTTGGCCATATAGCCATCTCACAAGAAAACATACATAATAATGCAAAATAGTTTAAGTGTGAAGTGAACACTAGTTACATAACAGACATGTTTGTAGTACCAGAGAACACAAAGCATACCTTTATTATAGCTTTCATTGTTCTCTTTGTACTTCTCTGTTTCCACATTAGACCATAAGCTACTTGAGGACAGGGACTGAATCAAATTCTGCTTTGTGTTCACAAAAGTTAGCACAGAACTTCATGCTTAATAACATAATAGGCTCCCAGGTTATGTTTGCTAGGAATTATTTTCCCTACAGAGCAATTTGTATTTGTTGTAATTGTAGTAATTTTTATTGCACATGTTCTTTTCTAGCAGAAGTACTAGGTTATACTGAGAAATTAATGAGAAGTGTTAGTTGGTATTTAGAAAAGAGGATTTAAAATCTAGAATGGAGTTGTATTCAGAAAAGGAATACTGAAGGAAAAACAAGAAAAAGAAATATATATGTGTGTGTGTATATATATATATATATATATATGTAGTTTTCTTTCAGCCCCATTTTAGATATTAATGAACCAAAGATGACTAATATGAGATCTCTGTCCTTGAGAGGCATATAATCCTGTGGCTAGCTCCGCTTGGAAGGGTATGAACAAATGTGTCTCTGTCAATCCTACGTGAGTATTTAACAGAAAAAGACATTGTCACTTTGAGCAAATTAGCATAGGTTGGGGTTTATTTGAGAGCAAAGTAAAATGTGTCCCTTTTATATTTTAGTTTCTAAGACAAGGGAACCATAATTAGAAATTAAATGCTGAATACACATAGGGAAGTATTCATCCAATTAGGTGAAAATGACTCAGTTTTATTACTGCAGTGGAGAACAGAGCAATCTAAGAATGGTGAAGATCTCATATATCAACCAATATATGCATAATTTAATGTATAGTATATATTATGTATATAAATAAATCATTCTATAAACCAAAGGGTATTAAAGATTTTCTAATCTAAGCATTGATTACTTGAATATTTTCCATGTTAAATGACAAAACTGTAAAACTGTAACCCTTGCTAATTGCAAATTTTTCAAAGTCTCTTATATGGAAGGTCTTTAGTAATAGAAGGTCATGTAAACTGTGTAATAAGTCATATGAGATATTCTGCTAACTGTGGATATGACAGAAGAGGGACTACATGGAAATAAATGCACACATTGTTACTTATCCTAATGAGGCATCACTATTTTTATTCTGCAGATGTTTCTAGTCTTAATTAATCATTTTGTGAAATTATATTCTCCTGAAAACTAACAGTAGATGTTTCTTTTTCCTCCCTCTGACCATTCATCAATCTCATCAGATCAATATGTCCAGAATAGTCAAAGTAGCATGTTTTACATACACTAAATGTGACTGTTATTAACACAACATTTACAGAAAGAAAAATTTAAAAATTATATTTGGATATAATGAGTTTGGTTTGACCTAATAAAGGCCTGAGGGCTAAATTTACAATTCCCCCTTTGAAGCTTGAAGGAGTTGTTTAAATAAATTTATTCAGAAAGGTAGTGTCAGTTGGAATTATAACCTAACTCAAGAAGGGCTTAGGTGTTTTTACTCCCCATTTAACCTAACATCTAGCATACTACCTGAGAGTTCTAATAAGTATTTGGTTCAGTGAAGGAAAGAATAAATAAATGTGTTCTTGGCTGACCAATTCAGAGCGGGTTTTGGATTTGTTTAAAAAGTCAGGCATATCTTGGGCATATGTCTAAGCTTAGGAGTTAAGTATATGGAGAATAATTACTTGTTCTAAGACAAAATATCAGACCATTATATTGACAATATTCATTTCCATTGTTCATTTCCTATGTTCTTAAGTTCTCAAAATGTCTCTGAAACTTAAGAGCAGCAGAAGCACAGAACAGCAGAACTAGATTAGCCCATATGCCACAGACCAAGGAACCAATGCAAGGGTAAAGTATATCAATGCAACTCTAAAGTATGTCAGCTGTATTCATAAATTTGGGGATCAGAATATGACCACCATGCAAGTTTGTGGACCCAGTAGACACACGATGATTCAGACATGGGAGGAAAATGTATTACCTGTCCTCCATATGCCCCCCAACAGAGAAAGGGATCTTTGGGTATCAATGTCAACTCATATTCTGGGTCCAATAGTCCTTGTAATATTGAATATTCCCTTTTTCCCAATGTACAACTACACAAGCAAATGGTCATAGGTCCCTTTGGAGAAGAACTGGGGAATCAGTACCATATACACTTGTTGTGTTTCAGAGTTCTTCTTCATGGACACCCAGTATTCCCTTCAGTCAATGGGTCTTGGCCTGAGAATTGGCTTACTTTTCAAAGCTAGGATCATGACTCTTTATTGAAGCAGCTGGCCTCAGCCTCATAATCATCCATACTTGATTATTTTGGGGTGTGTAGATTGGGCAATCCCCTGTTTGACTGCCCATTTAGATTGCCTCTGAGCATACTGTGTTCTATTAACCATGTCTATAGCTCTCTGCAGGTCAGGTCCTAAATGCTACCATTTCGACCCTGCCTCTTATTACAGTATCATGCCTACCTTGCTTCTGATGATTACATACCAGTACTTGGCATCTATTATTTTGGGATTCTATCATATCCATTGATATCAAGGCCAGTTCTGTAATAGTATCTCCTACTCTCAGCCCAGGACTTCAAAGAATAGCCATGTCTGAGCTTCTCAACAATATTGGTGGCCCAGCACGAGTGCATTCCTTACCACTTTTGTCAGTAGAGTGTCTCCTGGGACTTCCTACAAAATATAGCTCCCTAGAGGGTTTTCTAGATGTACATAGTATATCCATATCAGCATGCCCACTTCTCTGAGCCTTTGATTCTTTCCTCCAGTATTTTCCAGGTAAGTCCTGACATTTCTACTTCACTTTGTGAGAGCTATCTCTTTTCCCAAACCTACGAGAAGCCACCTAACAGTGTATTAGCACCATTTCCTATGGTCCTTGTCAAGATATTAAATCCTGTATTACAAGAGAGTGGCCTTATCCTGATACACTCTTCCTTATCTAACTTTATATTTTGTCTCATTTGACTCAACACTCTTAGAATCCAGCCTCAATATATTCTGAGTTCATTTTGGTACATGTTGGCTAGATCCTGTGGCAATTTCAGTGTATACCCCCTTTAATTTTTTAGAATGCCTAGCACTTCTTTGACTAGTTTATGTTGTAACTTGACTCTAATTATTGGCCTGTTAGCCAGGAAGCATGGAGGCAGAACCTGAAGGGGCAATGTTTTGCCTTTGGGGAGATGGTCCTGTTAGTTGTCTTTAAGCAAGTTGGTGGGCTGCCTTCAACATGGAAAAGTAGGCTATTTTTGTAGACCCAGAGGATTCAAGGTGATATTGAGATACAAGACTTTCAAGTGCACCAATGCAGATGTACTCATCCCAAGTCTTGATAACACAACCTTTCCCAATCAGGACCCTGACTTTGGCGTATCAGGCCTGCCTGGGATGAGAATTCAGCCTTCTGGAGTGCTGATATTCTTATAAATATGTACTGGGCCTGATTCTCTCCATTTACTTCCCTCCAGGTTCAGGAGATGAGAGTCCCTTGACATGCTGCCAAGGAAATCCTCTGGCTTTCATACTTCCTGTTATATTGCTTATTAATCATCATCAGCCTTTCACTGTCTCTCTCCAGTGCATAGATGACCCCTAGCACAGCCATTTTTTTGGAAAAGTTCTTATAATTATTCTCTCTCACCACTCCCCCCACAAAACTCTCAAATACCTGGGATATCATACCTTCCAGGTCATTCCCCTACTTTAGCATTTCATCCCAGTTTATGACTGATGAAAAGTTTGTGTTGTTCAACAACCACGTGCCAGGGGTTGTCAGTTATGCATCTACTACCAGTTATCCATCACATTTTAGAGTTTGTTCCTAAGAAACTTCCTAATATCAATTCTTTTATGTTAGGTTCCTCAGGAAACAGATTCTGAGACTCTCACAGTTGCTTACAGGAGATTTACTGGGTAACAACACTGGATTGAGCAGAGGGAGAAGTAGAACTGGGAGAAAGTTGCACCAGTGGCCTCAGCTATCCTATAGGGAGCTCTGGAGCTAGAATGGCCCTTCAGAGTTCTTTGGCTGTGAGACAAGAAGGTCAGGCTTTTATGCTCCATTTTTGAAAAGTCATTGGATGTGAGCTGACCCCATGGAAGAGATAAGGCTTTTAGTGAGACGGCTATCTTTTGCTGAGGTCAAGTCATAGAAAGAGATCCAGGTGAGAGCCATTAGTCACAAACTCTCCAAACAGCTGGAGTCATTACTGCCTCTTCCTGAAGGGGAGAGTTGAGCAGATCACCATAGCGCCCACTACGTGTTCTTAGAGAAGATTTGCAATTTTACAGGGGCTCTCTGGAAGCCTTGGACTTTAACACAATGGAATAACTTATGACAGTGATTCTAACTGAGTTAACTTGAAAGGAAAGAGAATTTTAGAACAGGTAGTATACTTGGTGGTCCTCAAATAGGTCAGAGTGTCCTGCTCAGGTCTGAAGCTGGCTAGTGTCCCTGCCAGCTTTCTACATTATACAAACTCCAATATTGTGTAAAGTGTAATACAAACCTGTGGCTGCCATCTGCAGGGTTTGTGTTGGATTTGACTTGGATTTATATGAAAGTTTTGGCTGGAAAAAAAGGTCCTGATCTTAATTTCTGTGCTCCAGAGAGCTCCTATGCCTAGCCATCCACAGCCAGATATCAGTGTTTAAAGCCATCCTCCCAGTCCTCCTTACAGTTTCTTCTGCCCTTTCTGCTTGCAGTTCTCATATTTCAACTCACCATACAATAGCTGCTAGCTGCATGCATGTAATGATCTTCTGAGAAAAGATTATTAAAACGCTTGAGAGAGGAGATTATATTTTTAAAAAGCAAAACTCAGAAAGATTGATAAAATGGACAAACTATGCTCTTTCTGAGTTGAATATGTAATTAAGAAATTAGATTTGTCCTTTAATAGAGCAAGGTGTTCCACCATATCTTAAGAATAAGTGGGAAGAGGAAAAGAGAAGCTAATTTTAATGTGTATGAATAATAATTAGATAGAATCCTAAATTGTTCCCATAAAATTAAAAAAATCCTCACTATTTGCTTTATTTTTTCTTAGTTTGAATAATATCTCACAAATATTAAGTAATTTGAAAAATCCTTGCTATGGCAATATGGTTATTCAAGTGAAAAATTAGCACTTTAAGGGACTTCCAAGTCCACAATGAAATGTTTCTTATAACAATCGCCTCACCGTTAAATTGGATTCACTTTCAAGTCAGTCTCCTTTCAGGCAAAATTACCACATGTAATTAGCTTACACAGAGACTTGCTCTAGCCAAATTAGGCTGTCACTTTATATACAAAGTATATTGTAACGTGAAGGGTCAAAGACCCTCATAATTATAACTGCAAAAGATTTCTCTAATGATAATAATACCCTTGCCTTTAATGGGACTGAGTTTTAGTTTTAACGAAGGTCTAGCAAACGCAGAGATAATGTCTGGTTGAGGAATGGGGTGGGTAGAATTGAGTACCTTTCTGAAACAAACTATCCCTGACCTTCTTCTCTATGAGTGATTTTATTCAGGATGGCTTGTTACGGATTACTATTTCTCGTCCTTCCTAGGGCATGAATAGTTTACAAAATCAATAAACAATGACTACCAAGAAATCCACAGCATTTTAACACAAGATTTCCTAAATTCCTGACTTGGACAACAATTCCTTGGAAATAACTGACAGAAAGAAGTTGAATATTTTGTGAGAAAAGCAATGCAAACCACAGAGAAAGCAGTGTAGGCATAGTTGAAGGGTAACTGTAAACTGAAATAATATTTCTGAAGCAGGTCATACATTAAGAGAGACGTGTGAGACATGAAATGAAAACACCCTATCAAGACTGTGGGACTCTTCCTTTTTCAGTCAACAAAGGGTAGGCCTTCTGAATGTTTTTTCCCTTTGGAGACCTGGAATACTTGCCAAAAAAGAATACATATTTCAAAACAGGAAAGGAGGGAACAGAAGTGACCTCTGTACTTTGAATGAGGACAAACATGTAAATATGAGTGTGACAGGATGAAGTAGGAGCATCATTTAATAGAGAGAAGGAGTCCCTTAAAGATTGAGATATTTACCAGGGGAAATATCTTCGTGGCAAACGGATGGAGATAATAGTTTCTCACAATTTATCTCTGCTAGGTTGGCCCATGCTGCCAAATAAGCAATATGCTCATGTTCAAAATGTCCCTGCTTGTTGAGAGAGCCACACAACCTCAGATCTTTCTTTACTTCCGCATTCCATATATCACTCAGGCACACCTGCTTGGTAGAAGCTAGTCATATGACTACACTCTGGTAAAAAAGGGATACTGAAATTTGTTTAAATTTCTACATGTGAAAGGCAACTTTAGGAAACTACTAACATGGGAAGGGGATTTTCAAAAGATATTGGGCAGCCACAGATTGCATAGTTCCTCTAGGGCAATAAAGATGATTCTCAGCTCAACTATGAAGGGACAAGCTATGCAGGAGTCTGAGGAAACCAACAGTCCATACTGAAACAGAAGGACAGAGGACTCCAAGAGGGAAGTGTTCAGGAAAAAAACGGAATTGATAAATTAACTGATGAAATTGATCATTCTTTAGGCGTGACAAGGACTTAAAATTTCTGTTGAAGCATTTTGGTAGGTAGGTATGCAGACAGTTTAGAAAATGGAGAAAATAACACAATGTTTACCTTCAAGGATATACCTAAAGTTGTTCAAAAGGAAGGTAAAATCATTATACACTATTTGGCTCAGCAGTGAATCATATTTAAATAATCATAACAATGTAAACATTTAATGATGACACCAAAAAGTGGTGATGTATTAGAAGGATGAGTGGAAGTAAAGTGGGGGAAGAGGAGGGTGAAATAATTTAAGATTACTAAGCCTTCATCATCTTAAATAGATATATAATGTCTGTAATTGAGAAATTGAGAAATATAAGAAAAAGTATATGATTTATAAGTGTAAAAGTTAATCCCATAAGAGTATAGAAGGCATAACTGAAACAGAAGTACAGGTTCTCTTACAAAACTTACTGTATCATTTGTCTTTAACTCCCTGCAGGTAACACTTTGGTAAAAATAAAAATTAGTTAAATTAAAATAACAAAATCACATACACAATTTAATGCAGAAAACCATCATAAAATTCTATGATCCTAATACAACTAGTTACTACTATTTTGATAACATGCACTTCTTACAGGTTTTTCCTAAATGTTTTCCCTCCACTACATTAAACATATGCGTGCAATTTTATACCATGCTTACTTACTTAGCATTATAACCTAAGAATTTTTCCATGTTTAGCCTGCCTAGAATCATCACCTTTAATGGCATCCTTTAATGGCATGTTACCACATTAGGTATATGCCCCCGTAGCTACTCAACTAGTCCATTGTTCTTGGTCTGTTAATTCAATCAATATTTACTATAATAAATAATAATAAAATAAAGCCCTTTTTACATATAAATTTTTTGATAATTTTAATATTTTCCACAGGATCAATTCCAGTAGTAGGATTACTGGTTTGATAAGTGAACCGATGAGAAGTATGGGCAATACACCTAGTATAGTATCCAACACAGTTTTCAGTGATTGTTAAATATTTGCTACCATCTCCAAATAACACATTTCCAAATTGCTTTATAAGAGAGTAGAACCAATTGGCAAAGTCACCAATGATGTAGCAGAATTTTTAAAATATACCCAACAAATGGTAATATTAATATTCATTCATTAAACAAATATTTATTGAGCACCAATTATGTCACAGAAGCTCTTCTAGCTGCTGGGCCACATTACTAAGATTCTATTTGAATGGAGCTTACGTTCTAGTGGGAGAGATAGGTAATAGACAAACATACAATATAAAACAATAATATTATAACACAATACTATATACTCTTAAGTGCTATGAAGAAACTAAAGCTGGGTAATATTATAGAAAATTAATGGGTGGGGATATAAGGAGTTATTTTGAATAGGGTGATCAGGAAAGATCAGTCTTAAGAAGTAACATTTGAGCAGAAAGTTGAGAGAATAAGCTATATTGTCAAATGGGGAAAGAATCTTCCAGACAGAAGAATCCGTAAGTGAAAATGACTAAAGTGGACATGAGCTAGCTGTTCAAGAAACAAGAAGGCCGGTGTGGTAGGGAGTTAGTGAGACATGGAAAGAGTGGTATGAGATAAATTGGGAAGGTAGACAGGCCCTGTAGACCAGAGTAAGGAGTTTTGGTGAGAGATGATCATGAATTAGAGTGATAGAGTTGAGGTGGTTAGAAGTGGTCAGTTTGGATAAATATTTTGAAGGTAAACTTATAAGACTTGCTGATGGATCAAAAGCGATTATGATGGAAAGAGAGGACTCATTGGATTTTTGACATGCACAAGTGATGACTGATGGTGCCATTTACTGAAATTGGCAAGTCTGAGGTAAGGGTGGTTTTGTGCCAGGGAAGTCAGTTTGTTTTGAATACGTTGTTTAATATTCCTATTAGGCATTCAAGTAAATATGTCAGGAGGAATAAGCTGCTTTATTCAAACTTATTTGATTATTACTGATATTGAATATTTTTCCATTTGCCTTTTTGTGGTCATATTTCTTATTTTGTTAATTATTTGTTATGTGTCATTTTATATTAGAGCCTTATATATTAATTATATTAAGTGGACATGTCATATTTGTGACAAATTGTTGCATTGTTTATTTTTATATTAGAGTTTAAGGACATACAAAAGATCTTAAGAATAATCTATCAGTTATTCTCATTGCAATTTATTCTATTGCTTTTAAGATATTGCCCTTCCAATGCTCTGATAAATATTCAATTTTATTTACTTTTATCTAGTTATTGAAAGTTATTTAACTTTAATCCCTTGGGAATTCATTGGATTTGTGTTAGAATATCATGCACACACAATGTTAACATATTCTACAGGTTTTTAATACTAAATAAAATGTTAGTATACTTTATTTATTTAGGATATAAAATTCTGAAGAGAAAACAATTAGTTATCTGTGTCTAATACAGGCAGTGAATGACCCTTGGTGCCTATCTGATGCACATCTCTTGGCTTGGTTGTTATCACACACATACTAACATGTAGTTATTTCCTTGAGGTGTATTTCCTGTAAGCAGATCTTATAAAAGAGTTGGTAACTCAGACAATTGGTAAAGTGAATTACTGTCACCTAAACAGCATTTGCTGTGTTTAAGTTTTGAATTCTTGATCTAGAGCTTTTCCAATTTAGGGCTCAGAGTTCAAGTTCATGCCCTTCCACAATAACCAGTGGTTGACTATTTGCATTTGGTACTTTTGTTTGTGGATCCTATTTTGATTTAGTCTTTTCATTGTTTGTTCATCTTGGTTGTCATAGAAAGTCATAAATGATCTCTTAGGCTATTTATTCTGTATACCCTTTCTTCTATAGTTTTTTTCAAATGACTTGTCATTTTTTTTTTTTTTTTTTTTTTTTTGCGGTACGCGGGCCTCTCACCGCTGCGGCCTCTCCCGCTGCGGAGCACAGGCTCCGGACGCGCAGGCCCAGCGGCCATGGCCCACGGGCCCAGCCGCCCCGCGGCACATGGGATCCTCCCAGACCGGGGCACGAACCCGTATCCCCTGCATCAGCAGGCGGACTCTCAACCACTGCGCCACCAGGGAGGCCCCTGACTTGTCATTTTTATATTTCTTTGAATGCTTCACTCTTGATTATTCAAAAACACAAAACTTTCAGAAACACAAAAATTTTGATTAATGCTCAGGAAAATAGTCACATCTACCATTCTTTTCTATGTAGTATCTTCATTTCAGAATTGAAATTATGTATTGATTAAAATATATGTGTATGTATGTCTATATGAAATATAAGTATTTTTCCACACCACATGTCAGTGAAGGTATTATTATCCCCATATTTTTTATTAATGTAAAATTCACATAATATAAATTAACGATTTTAATTTTATATTATGTGAATTACTCTAATGAATAATGATGCTGAGCAATTTGTCATGTACTTGCTGGTTATTTGTATGTCTTTTTGGACCAATATTCTATTCAGATACTCTGCCAATTTTTAATTGGTTATTTCTCTCTTTATTGTTGAGTTATAATAGTCCTTTATATATTCTGGGTACCAGAACTTACCAGATTTATAATTTTAAAATATTTTCTCCTGTTCTTTAAGTTGTCTTTTCACTTTCATGGTAGTGTCATTTGATGTGCAAATCTTTTCATTTTGATGAAGTCCAATTTCTATATTTTTTTCTTTTGTTGCTTATGTTTTTGGCATCATATCTAAAATTTAATTGCCAAGTAAAAGGTCATAAAGATTTAACCCAAAGTTTCCTTCTAAGAGTTTTACAGGTTTAGCACTTACATTTAAATCTTTGCTCTACCTTGAGATAATATTGTATGTGGTATGAGGTAGGAGTCCAACTTGATTTTTTTACATGTGGATAAGCAGTTCTTACAGCACCGTTTATTGTGAGAGATTGTTCTTCCCTCACTGAACAGTCTTGGCAATCATAACTCAGTTGGCCATAGATGTAATGGTTTATTTCTAGACTATCAATTCTATTCCACTGGTGTATATGTGTATTTATATACCAATACCAAACTGTTCTGATTACTGTAGCATTGTCATAGTTTTGAAATCAGAAGTGTGAGTTCATCAACTTTGCCCTTTTTTTTCAAGATTGCTTTGGCTAGTCACTGCCCCTTGAAAATACATATGAATTTGAGAAACAGCTTTTCCATTTTTTCCAAAAAGGCATTTGGGATTTTGAAAGTTTTGCACTGAATCTGTAGATGGCTTTAGGGAATATTGCAATCTTTACAGTATTGTCTACTGATCCATGAATATGGATTTTTTTCTTTTATTTAGGTCTTCCTTAATTTATTCAGCACTGTTTTATAGTTTTCAGTGTATAGTCTTTCACTTCCTTGGTTAACTGTATTTCTATGTATTTTATTCTTTTTGATACAAGGCTCAATGGAATTGTATTCTTAATTTCAATTTTGTATTGGTTACTGGTAGTGTGTAAAAATACCACTGATTGTTGTGTTTTGATTTTGTACCTTGTGACTTTATTGAATTTGTTTATTAGCTCTAATAGCTTTTTTATGAATTGTTTAAAGTTATATATGATCACATCATTGGCTAACAGTGATAATGATAGTTATAATTTTCCTTTACTATTTGAATGCTTTTAATTTCTTGTTCTTATCTGAATGCTTTGGCTATAACTTGTTGAATAGAAGTGATAACATTTGGCAGCCTTGTCTTGTTCAAGATCTAAGGGGAGAAGCTTCTTTCACCATTGAATATTATGTTAGCTGTGGGTTTATCATACATGCATTTTATCATGTTGAGGGAGTTTTCTTCAACTCCTAGTTTAGTGAATGTTTCTGTCATGAAATAATTTTGAATGTTACGAAAGAGTGGAGTTTTCCTTTTTGTCATCAATTGAGATGATCATGTGGTTGCTTTCCTTCATTCTATTAATACATAGATTACACTGATTGATTTTCTTATGTTGACACATACTTGCATTCCTGGGATAAATCTCACTTGGTCATTGTGTAGAGTCTTAATTTTTAGAATTTTAATATGCTACTGCATTTGGTTATGAAAATATGCTAGTATTTGTTGAGAATTCTTATATCAGTATTCAAAAAGAATACTGGTCTTTAGATTTCTTTTTTTTTAACATTTTTATTGGAGTATAATTGCTTTACAATGGTGTGTTAGTTTCTGCTTTATAACAAAGTGAATCAATTATACGTATACATATATCCCCATATCTCTTCCCTCTTGCATCTCCCTCCCTCCCACACTCCCTATCCCACCCTTCTAACTGGTCACAAAGCACCGAGCTGATCTCCCTGTGCTATGCGGCTGCTTCCCACTAGCTATCTATTTTACGTTTGGTAATGTATATATGTCCATGCCACTCTCTCACTTTGTCACAGCTTACACTTCCCCCTCTGCATATCCTCAAGTCCATTCTCTAGTAGGTCTGCGTCTTTATTCCCGTCTTGCCCCTAGGTTCTTCATGACCATTTTTTTGTTTGTTTCTTAGATTCCATATATATGTGTTAGCATATGGTATCATGAAGACTTTGGTTTTGGTATCAGGGTAATGCTTGGCTCATTGAATGTGTTGTTAAGTGTTCCTTCTTCATTTTGAGAGGAAATGTTTGAGAAAATTAGTGCTAATTTTTTGAATGTTTATCTGATTTGTTGGTGTACAATTTTTCACAGTATTCTCATATATCTTTTATTTCAGTAACATTGGTAGTAATCTCCCCACTTTCATTTCTGATTTTAGTCGTGTCTTCTCTTTTTTCAGAGCAATTTTAGCTAAAGGTTTGTCAATTCTGTTGACCATTTCAAAGAACCAACTTTTGGTTTGGTTAATTTTCTCTATTTTTTTTTTTTTTTTTTTTTTTTTTTTTTGTGGTATGCGGGCCTCTCACTGTTGTGGCCTCTCCCGTTGCGGAGCACAGGCTCCGGACGCGCAGGCTCAGCGGCCATGGCTCACGGGCCCAGCCGCTCCGCGGCATGTGGGATCCTCCCAGACCGGGGCACGAACCCGTGTCCCCTGCATCGGCAGGCGGACTCTCAACCTCTGCGCCACCAGGGAAGCCCCTCTATTTTTTAAATTCTCTATTTTGTTTATCCCCATGTGAGTCTTGATTATCTCCTTCCTACAGCTAGCCTTAGATTTAGTTTACTCTTATTTTTCTAGTACCTCAAGATGTAAAGTTAGGTTATTAAATTGAGATTTTTCTTCTTTGTAAATGTAGATGTTTACAGAAATAAATTTCCCTCTGAGCACTGCTTCTGCTATGTTCTATAAGTTTTGATATTTTGTGCTTTCATTTTCAATTGTCTCTAATTATTAATTTCCCTTGTGATTTCTTCTTTGATCCATTGGTTGTTTAAGATTGTGTTGTTTAATCTCCACTTATTTGTGATTTTTCCAGTTTTCTTTCTGGTATTAATTTCTAGTCTCATTCCACTGTAATCAGAGAAAATAATTAGTATGATTTCAATTTTTAAAAATTTATTGAGACTTGTTTTGTGACTGAACACATGTTCTATCCTTCAGAATATTCCATATGTATTTGAGAGGAATGTGTATTCTACTCATTTGGGGTGGAGTCTTCTCTATATGCCTATTAGGTCTACTTGGTTTATACTGCTGTTTAAGTCCTTTACTTACTGATCTTCTGTCCGATTGTTACATTATTAAAAGTGGGGAATTGTAACCTCCATCTATTATTCTAGAAGTGTTTCTCTATTCAATTCTATCAGTGTTTGCTTCATATATTTTGGAATTCTGCTCTTTGGTGTGTATATGCTTGTAAATGTTCATATTGTTGGTAAATTGACCCTTTTGTTGATACATGCTCTCCTTCTTTGTCTCTTTTAATAATTTTTACTTAGAGTCTATTTTGTCTTATACTAGAATGAACACCAACTCTCTTTTGGTTACTATTTGCATGGGATATATTTTTCCATCCTTTCACTTTCAAGCTATTTGCTTTAGATCTAAAGCAAGTGTACTGTAGACAACATATAGATGGATGATTTTTGAAAATTCATCCTGCTAATCAATACCTTTTAATTTGAAATTTAATTTATATTTAAATTAATTACTGATGAGGAAGGAGTTATTTTTGCCATTTTGCTATTTATCTTCTATATGCCATATATTTTTGGTTCCTCAAATCTTCTGTTACTGCCTTATTTTGTGTTTAATTGATTTTTCTTGCATTGTACTGTTTTGATCCCCTTCTCATTTTATTTTTTGCATATTTCTAGTTATTTTCCTAGTAGATACCCTAGGATTACAACTAATATCTTAAAAGATAAAAGATGTTGAATTAATACCAACTTAACTTCACGAGTATACAAAAATTCTACTCCTATCTCATACACCCCCTCATGCTGTTGTCATAAATTACATCTTTCTACATTGTGCGCCCATTAGCATAGATTTCTATTTATACTTTTATGATCTTATCTTTTAAATCACATTAGACAAAAGGAAAAGCTGCAATCCAGAATTACAATAATACCTGCTTTATATTTACCAATGTTCTTTATTTCTTTGTATTTCTTTGAGTTACTGTCTTGTGTCCTTTCATTTAAGCCTGAAAGACTCCCTTTATCATTTCTTGTACAACCATTCTACAGTGACAAACTCTTCACTTCTGTTTATCCAAGAATGTCTTAACTATTGAATACTCCGCCTTCATTTTTGAAGGATGGTTTTCCCCAATATGGAATTCTTGGTTGCATTTTTTTTTCTTTTAGCACTTTAAATATGTCATCTTGCTTCAGTCTGGACTTCATGATTTATGATGAGAGATTAACTGACAATCTTATTGAGGCTCCCTTGTATCTAACAAATGACTTCTCTGTTTCTCCTTTCAAGATTTTCTCTTTGATTTGGCTTTCAAAGTTTGATATTAATATGTCTCCATGTGCATCATTTTGCATTTATAATACTTGGAATTCATTCAGTTTGTTGGATGTGGAGATTCGTGTCTCATCAAATTTAAGAAGTTGTGGGCTGTTTTTCTCCTTTCCTTTGGGACTCTCATTATGCATAGGTTGGTATACTTAATGGTATCCCACATATCTCATAGACTCTGTTCATTTATCTTCATTCTTTTTTATTTTTATGCTCATAACATAGGGTGATTTCAGTTTACCTATATTCAAATTTGCTGCTTCTTTTTTCCGCTACTCAAAACTGCCATTGAAACCCTCTAATAAATTTTTCATTTCACTTATTGTACTTTTAATCTCCAGAATTTCTATTTGATTCTTTTTTATATAATTTTGATCTCTTTATTGATGTGCTCTATTTGTTGAAACATTGTTCTGGTTTTGTTTATTTCTTTGTGCATGGTTCCCTTTAGCTATTTGAGTATATTTAAGGCAGTTGATTTAGAGTCTTTGTCTGGTAAGTCAAATGTCTACTTCCTCAGGGAAAGTTTCTATTAATGTCTTATTTTCCTCTGAATGTTTCACAGTATTTTGTTTTTTTTGCATGCCTAACAACTTTTGTTGAAAACTGAAGTTTTAAATATTAGCATTTGGTGGACTTTAATGATGCAAATGTTACACTGTTAGATACTTATTTTGTGCCACCTCAGAGTCTCTCAGCCTCATCAGTTTTGGAGACCCTTGACCACTTGTTCCACTCCAGTTGCCACTGCAATAACAGACTCTCTGTGGACATCAGTTCACTTAATTCCAAGCAGTGGACACCTTAGTAACATACCCTCATACAGGCATATCTTCCTTATCTGCCTCACTCCTCTTTTTCTTCACTCCTCCTTCCCTCAGATTGTATTCTTTAATAAACTGGTAGCTCATAAAAATAAATATAAAAAATAAATATTATGAGTTGGTACCTCTGGAAATCAGAATATTTCCTGTCCTCAGGGTTTAGTGTTGCTTGGGGTAGGTTGTGGTTTTTGTTTAATTACTTCCTAAATTTTAAAGATTATATTTTTGTTGTGTTTGGTCTATGAAGTCTTGGTTCCTTTAGCTTGTGGTCAGCTAATGGTTTGACAGACATTCACTTAAAGCAGAGAGACAAAAGAAAAGAAAAGAAAAGAATAGAAAAGAAAAACTTTCCAGTTTTTGCAGAATGCCTTGGTTTGGGGGCACTCTTTCAAGGCTTAGCCATGCCATTTACTACTTTACCTTAGCCTTCATTTCCTGCTTACACTGAGCTTAAAACCCAACCATAGGTGAAAGCTTAGGATCATCTCTGGCTTTCTGATCATTCTTCCTGCCCTGGCATTCACTTGGCCTTCTGGATTCCTTGTTTTACACAAGACCACTTCAGACCCTTTATTCCTCAAAGAAACTATTTCCCTAGTGTTTCTACTAGGTTTTCATGATGTCAAGTGTTTACACCTAGTGTAATCTTGTGCCCCAGGTGGCAGCAGATTGTTCATCTGCCTTTCAATGTGTTCAAAGAATGCCCTCTGCTTAGCTGCTTTTCTGCCCTGAGAGAGTTCTGAGTTAGGTGGAACAAAGGCAAGTATCTTGCATCAGTCTTTCAGGGAACCCCCAGAGAGCTTAAAACAGACGAACACAATTCCTTGGGAACAGGAAGGAAAGAAGGTATCACAACTAAAATGCTGGCTGCCCTCTTCAAAACAGCTGCTGCATCAGTACTATCTGCATTTTATAGATATATAATCAGAGCTCTAGGCTTAAGTCTAGAGAAACTAAGTATATTTCCAAGCTCTCACTGATAGCAAGTAAAAGACAGTATTTTAAATCCGATTCTTTCTTACTCCTGAGACTGGTCGTTACATGCTATGTGTTGTCTTACAATGCCCATCTATTCTCCATACTTGGCCAAGTTGTACTCAGTATATGCTCTTTCCCTCCTCCCCATGCACACTTGGTTTCTGATTAAAGCTGCATTCTGAAGAAATCTTTCCACCTAATCCACTGGTAACCTTCTGCTATCTCCCTATTATCTACCCTTTTCCACAGGTTTAGTTTCTCTTTTGTTCCTACCCTGTCTTGTGGCCATTACTAAATTCCTCTTCTAAATTATACTGGAAAAACACTTTAACAGTATAGATTCCTATACATTAATTTCACTTGCCTCATATGTCTTAATATGCAATAGCAGTCTCGTTCTCTGATTATTTGGTCTTATCCATTTTTCTCTCTTCTTTAGTAATACTTATTATTTGCCAGTTGAACCTTTATAATCTATCTTCTATGTCCATTATATTTTCTCCCCTTCCATTCCTTTATTCTTTTCTTCTATATTCTTATATTGGTTCAAAATTTTGTCCTTTGCATCACTGATTCGATTTTCTCCAATGTCAAGTCTGTTATTTATTGCTATCAAAGCAGATTTCCTATAGCATGAATATATTGTTGGCAGATAGCAGTGATTCAACAAATTCTAGTTTCCCTCTCCAGGTGTGAGACCAAGCAACTCAAAGGCACATTAGGGTATGGCCCATTGGAGGCATCCTTGATAAGCAGAATCTCACTTTTAAAAATATGGAATGTCTGTTAGTGGCTCAAACACACTGCCTGAAAAATTCTGAGGCAAATAAGGCTTCAGGGTGTGGTCCTTTGATGATCACCAAAGTACTGTCAGTATCAATAATGGAGTAACCCACAGTAGCGACCTGAGTTACTTTAGGGGCTCAAAGAAATGACTATGTAGGCTCCAGAAAATAAATGTACTGGTATCCAACCTATCAGAAAAAAAGACTGTATCAATTTCGGCCAGGGTCAGAAATAAGTTTCTAATTTTTTCAACCCAATGGACTACATAGAACTTTTTTTCACATCAATTTTACAGGGAATTCAGGGAGGAGA
The DNA here is from genome assembly GCF_949752795.1 of Hyperoodon ampullatus. Classification (NCBI taxonomy): domain Eukaryota; kingdom Metazoa; phylum Chordata; class Mammalia; order Artiodactyla; family Ziphiidae; genus Hyperoodon; species Hyperoodon ampullatus. The sequence goes on along the minus strand of NC_136913.1, from coordinate 108,457,969 downwards.
TTCTTGGTACCTATACACATTCTACCACCTTTCCAGAAGAGTATATAATCAATAAAATTAGAAAGTATTAAAATAGACTTAACTCTACAACTAGACTAAATATAACTTAAACTTTTTGTGATTCACAAGTCACTTTATAGTCTTGCAGTGCCTGACAGTACTCACCATAATCCTAAATTCTAACTGCACTATGCATGTGGGAGTTACAAGTACTTCAACTTGAATAAGCACTGATTTTATAGTCACCTAAGACACCCTGAAAATTGACATTAGCTATTGGGATACACTGTAGCTTCTGTACTGAGCATTTGTCTCATTCTTGCAACAAAATCCATTTGTTTCAATTTTTCATAAACTGGAACTTTATCTAATATCACTTTAATTAAAATTCAGAGTTTATAACATGAAAATGACTGGCAAAGAAATTTGAATGGTGCTAATAAAATTTTTAATTCATTTTAAATATTTTATTTTTTAACAGTCTAATTTGTTAATAAAGGGGAGAAGAGTATGAGCATATTTTATCTTTAGTTATTAAAACAAAAAGAGCTCAACACCAGCACCCAGCTTCAGTCAACGACCAGCAAGCTACAGTGCTGGTCACCCTATGCCAAGCAACTAGCAAGGCAGGAACACAACCCCACCCATTAGCAGAGAGGATACCTAAAAACATAATAAGGCCACAGGCACCCCAAAACACACCACCAGACGTGGACCTGTCCACCAGAAAGACAAGATCGAGCTTCAACCACCAGAACACAGGCATTAGTCCCCCCCACCAGGAAGCCTACACAACCTACTGAAACAACCTTAGCCACGGGGGACAGACACCAAAAACAACGGGAACTACGAATCTGCAGCCTGCAAAAAGGAGACCCCAAACACAGTAACATAAGCAAAATGAGAAAGCAGAAAAACACACAGCAGGTGAAGGAGCAAGATAAAAACCTACCAGACCTAACAAATGAAGAGGTAATAGGCAGTCTACCTGAAAAAGAATTCAGAATAATGATAGTAAAGCTGATCCAAGATTCTATCTCCCAGATCCAAAATCTTGGAAATAGAATAGACAATATGCAAGAAACAGTTAACAAGGACCTAGAAGAACTAAAGATGAATCAAGCATCGATTAAAAACACAATAAATGAAATGAAAAATACTCTAGATGGGATCAATAGCAGAATAACTGAGGCAGAAGAACGGATAAGTGAGGTGGAAGATAAAATAGTGGAAATAACTGATGCAGAGAAAAATAAAGAAAAAAGAATGAAAAGAACAGAGGACAGTCTCAGAGACCTCTGGGACAACATTAAACGCACCAACATTCGAATTATAGGGGTTCCAGAAGAAGAAGAGAAAAAGAAAGGGACTGAGAAAATATTTGAAGAGATTATAGTTGAAAACTTCCCTAATATGGGAAAGGAAATAGTTAATCAAGTCCAGGAGGCACAGAGAGTCCCATACAGAATAAATCCAAGAAGAAATACGCCAAGACACATATTAATCAAACTGTCAAAAATTAAACACAAAGAAATCATATTAAAAGCAGCAAGGGAAAAACAACAAATAACACACAAGGGAATCCCCATCAGGTTAACAGCTGATCTCTCAGCAGAAACTCTACAAGCCAGAAGGGAGTGGCAGGACATAATTAAAGTGATGAAGGAGAGAAACCTGCAACCAAGATTACTCTACCCAGCAAGGATCTCATTCAGATTTGATGGAGAAATTAAAACCTTTACAGACAAGCAAAAGCTGAGAGAGTTCAGCACCACCAAACCAGCTTTACAACAAATGCTAAAGGAACTTCTCTAGGCAAGAAACACAACAGAAGGACTATACCTACAATAACGAACCCAAAGCCATTAAGGAAATGGGAATAGGAACATACATATCAATAATTACCTTAAATGTAAATGGACTAAATGCTCCCACCAAAAGACACAGAGTGGCTGAATGGATACAAAAACAAGACCCATATATATGCTGTCTACAAGAGACCCACTTCAGACCTAGAGACACATACAGATTGAAAGTAAGGGGATGGAAAAAGATATTCCATGCAAATGGAAATCAAAAGAAAGCTGGAGTAGCAATTCTTATATCAGACAAAATAGACTTTAAAATAAAGACTATTAGAAGAGACAAAGAAGGACACTACATAACGATAAAGGGATCGATCCAAGAAGAAGATATAACAATTGTAAATATTTATGCACCCAACATAGGAGCACCTCAATACATAAGGCAAATACTAACAGCCATAAAAGGGGAAATCGACAGTAACACAATCATAGTAGGGGACTTTAACACCCCACTTTCACCAATGGACAGATCATCCAAAATGAAAATAAATAAGGAAACACAAGCTTTAAATGATACATTAAACAAGATGGACTTAATTGATATTTATAGGACATTCCACCCAAAAACAACAGAATACACATTTTTCTCAAGTGCTCATGGAACATTCTCCAGGATAGATCATATCTTGGGTCACAAATCAAGCCTTGGTAAATTTAAGAATATTGAAATTGTATCAAGTATCTTTTCCGACCACAATGCTATGAGACTAGACATCAATTACAGGAAAAGATCTGTAAAAAATACAAACACATGGAGGCTAAACAATACACTACTCAATAATGAAGTGATCACTGAAGAAATCAAAGAGGAAATTAAGAAATACTTAGAAACAAATGACAATGGAGACACGACGACCCAAAACCTATGGGACGCAGCAAAAGCAGTTCTAAGGGGGAAGTTTATAGCAATACAATCCCACCTTAAGAAACAGGAAACATTTCGAGTAAACAACCTGACCCTGCACCTAAAGCAATTAGAGAAAGAAGAACAAAAAACCCCCAAAGTTAGCAGAAGGAAAGAAATCATAAAGATCAGATCAGAAATAAATGAAAAAGAAATGAAGGAAACGATAGCAAAGATCAACCAAACTAAAAGCTGGTTCTTTGAGAAGATAAACAAAATTGACAAACCATTAGCCAGACTCATCAAGAAAAGAAGGGAGAAGACTCAAATCAGTAGAATTAGAAATGAAAAAGGAGAAGTAACAACTGACACTGCAGAAATACAAAAGATCATGAGAGATTACTATAAGCAACTCTATGCCAATAAAATGGACAACCTGGAAGAAATGGACAAATTCTTAGAAATGCACAACCTACCAAGACTGACTCAGGAAGAAATAGAAAATATGAATAGACCAATCACAAGCACTGAAATTGAAACTGTGATTAAAAATCTTCCATCAAACAAAAGCCCAGGACCAGATGGCTTCACAGGCGAATTCTATCAAACATTTAGAGAAGAGCTAACACCCATCCTTCTCAAACTCTTCCAAACAATATCAGAGGAAGGAACACTCCCAAACTCATTCTACGAGGCCACCATCACCTTGATACCAAAACCAGGCAAGGATGTCACAAAGAAAGAAAACTACAGGCCAATATCACTGATGAACATAGATGCAAAAATCCTCAACAAAATACTAGCAAACAGAATCCAACAGCACATTAAAAGGATCATACACCATGATCAAGTGGGGTTTATTCCAGGAATGCAAGGATTCTTCAATATACGCAAATCAATCAATGTGATACACCATATTAACAAGTTGAAGGAGAAAAACCATATGATCATCTCAATAGATGCAGAGAAAGCTTTCGACAAAATTCAACACCCATTTATGATAAAAACCCTGCAGAAAGTAGGCATAGAGGGAACTTTCCTCAACATAATAAAGGCCATATATGACAAACCCACAGCCAACATTGTCCTCAATGGTGAAAAACTGAAACCATTTCCACTAAGATCAGGAACAAGACAAGGCTGCCCACTCTCACCACTCTTATTCAACATAGTTTTGGAAGTTTTAGCCACAGCAATCAGAGAAGAAAAGGAAATAAAAGGAATCGAAATTGGAAAAGAAGAAGTAAAGCTGTCACTGTTTGCAGATGACATGATACTATACATAGAGAATCCTAAAGTTGCTACCGAAAAACTACTAGAGCTAATCAATGAATTTGTTAAAGTAGCAGGATACAAAATTAATGCACAGAAATCTCTGGCATTCCTGTACACTAATGATGAAAAATCTGAAAATGAAATCAAGAAAACACTCCCATTTACCATTGCAACAAAAAGAATAAAATATCTAGGAATAAACCTACCTAAGGAGACAAAAGACCTGTATGCAGAAAATTATAAGACACTGATGAAAGAAATTAAAGATGATATAAATAGATGGAGAGATATACCATGCTCCTGGATTGGAAGAATCAATATTGTGAAAATGACTCTACTACCCAAAGCAATCTACAGATTCAATGCAATCCCTATCAAACTACCACTGGCATTTTTCACAGAAGTAGAACAAAAAATTTCAAAATTTGTTTTGAAAAACAAAAGACCCCGAATAGCCAAAGCAATCTTGAGAACGAAAAACGGAGCTGGAGGAATCAGGCTCCCTGACTTCAGACTATACTACAAAGCTACAGTAATTAAGACAGTGTGGTACTGGCATAAAAACAGAAAGATAGATCAGTGGATCAGGATAGAAAGCCCAGAGATAAACCCACGCACATATGGCCAACTTATCTTTGATAAAGGAGGCAGGAATGTACAGTGGAGAAAGGACAGCCTCTTCAATAAGTGGTGCTGGGAAAACTGGACAGGGACATGTAAAAGTATGAGATTAGATCATTCCCTAACACCATACACAAAAATAAGCTCAAAATGGATTAAAGACCTAAATGTAAGGCCAGAAACTATCAAACTCTTAGAGGAAAACATAGGTAGAACACTCTATGACATAAATCACAGCAAGATCCTTTTGGACCCACCTCCTAGAGAAATGGAACTAAAAACAAAGATAAACAAATGGGACCTAATGAAACTTCAAAGCTTTTGCACAGCAAAGGAAACCATAAACAAGACCAAAAGACAACCCTCAGAATGGGAGAAAATATTTGCAAATGAAGCAACTGACAAAGGATTAATCTCCAAAATTTATAAACAGCTCATGCAGCTCAATAGCAAAAAAACAAACAACCCAATCCAAAAATGGGCAGAAGACTTAAATAGGCATTTCTCCAAAGAAGATATACAGACTGCCAACAAACACATGAAAGAATGCTCAACATCATTAATCATTAGAGAAATGCAAATCAAAACTACAATGAGATATCATCTCACACCAGTCAGAATGGCCATCATCAAGAAATCTAGAAACAATAAATGCTGGAGAGGGTGTGGAGAAAAGGGAACACTCTTGCACTGCTGGTGGGAATGTGAATTGGTACAGCCACTATGGAGAACAGTATGGAGGTTCCTTAAAAAACTAAAAATAGAACTACCATATGACCCAGCAATCCCACTACTAGGCATATACCCTGAGAAAACCATAATTCAAAAAGAGACATGTACCAAAATGTTCATTGCAGCTCTATTCACAATAGCCCGGAGCTGGAAACAACCTAAGTGTCCATCATCGGATGAATGGATAAAGAAGATGTGGCACATATATACAATGGAATATTACTCAGCCATAAAAAGAAACGAAACTGAGCTATTTGTAATGAGGTGGATAGACCTAGAGTCTGTCATACAGAGTGAAGTAAGTCAGAAAGAGAAAGACAAATACCGTATGCTAACACATATATATGGAATTAAAAAAAAAAAAATGTCATGAAGAACCTAGGGGTAAAACGGGAATAAAGACACAGACCTACTTGAGAATGGACTTGAGGATATGGGGAAGGGGAAGGGTAAGCTGTGACAAAGGGAAAGAGAGGCATGGACATATATACACTACCAAACGTAAGGTAGATAGATAGTGGGAAGCAGCCGCAGAGCACAGGGAGATCAGCTCGTTGCTTTGTGACCGCCTGGAGGGGTGGGATGGGGAGGGTGGGAGGGAGGGAGATACATGAGGGAGGGGATGTGGGAACAGATGTATATGTATGACTGATTCACTTTGTTATAAAGCAGAAACTAATAAAAAAAATAAAAAAAATAAAAAAAAAAAGATAAAGTGGAAGCAAAATAAAAAAATAAATAAAAATAAATAAATAAATAAATAAAAGAGGATATTTCTCCATACAATTGTTAGGGCAAACTGTACATTTTCTTAATTTGAAAACTCTAAATTTTATATAATAATTCATTTTCCATTAATTTCTATATCAAAAATTCAAAGTGATTTTTCTAGGAATTCTGATGTAGAAACATGGCATAGCATCAACTTGCATAATACAAAACCTATGCAAAATTTTACAAAAACTCCAATTCTTACAGGAGGTCACAGATTCTCAAGTATCACCTGCATTCAATCATGACTAGGAGTCAAAAGTTAAAAGTACTACTGAGAGTACACTAAAACTAGTTCAATGTGGAACAAATAAAATAAACCTAGAAAAGTAGAGCACATTTTGTTACTTTGATCTAGTGTGAGTAAGAGTACAAAAATATATTTCCTCTAGCCAATACCATTTTTTTTTTACATTTCCTCCTTTCAGATGTGCATTGTTATTTTGCTGGTACAGGGTATTTCCATTTCACACTGGCAGAAGCCCAGGATAACACAGTAGATGGAACTTGGAACACTGTACTTTAGGGAGGAGATCACTCAGGAGGATCCAATGGGTTTGGAATGCCAACTAATTAAACACCTGGAGATGAAAAGCACTTTCCCTGGCTGAATTCTGGCAAATGTGTCATTTTAATATGCATAGAATCATAGCCAGGTCATGGGTATATAGTTTTGAAGAAATAACAATCCTGCCAACCTAGAGAATGTTTTCCTCAAAATGTAGAAAAGACAGAAAGTTTTATTATTGAGTAAGCATATTCAGATTACAATGCCTCATAAGTAAGCCAAGGAAATTCCCACCCTATTTATACAGCCAAACAGTCAGAACCTGTTATGTACATATGTTCTCAAGTCTCTCTAAAAGGACTTAACAGTATATTTTGCTACAAATTCTTTCATAACACTCATTCTAAGTTTACTTGGGAATTAAGGTAACCATTAGTTTTAGTTAATTGCATTTCTCCAAAGGTATATTAAAACTTCTTATCTCTCTGACAAGCAGATGGTTACAGCTCAGAGCAAGGTGCCTACCTTAAACTCCCACTGCGACAGGGAGCTAGAGGTGTTATCTTTGTAAATGTTTACATTGCAAAGGATGACTCCCAGACACTAAAAAACATTCCTAGGTTGTAAACCTGGCAATAGGGTTACTAAGCCTCTTTTAAAAATGCACATCCAGGGCTTCCCTGGTGGCGCAGTGGTTGAGAATAGGCCTGCCAATGCAGGGGACACGGGTTGGAGCCCTGGTCTGGGAAGATCCCACATGCTGTGGAGCAACTGGGCCTGTGAGCCACAACTACTGAGCCAGCACATCTGGAGCCTATGCTCTGCAACAAGAGAGGCTGCAATAGTGAGAGGCCCAAAAACCGCGAAGAAGAGTGGCCCCCGCTCGCCGTAACCACAGAAAGCCCATGCACAGAAACGAAGACCCAACTCAGCCATAAATAAATAAATAAATGTATTTTTTAAAAATGCACATCCATATTCACAACCACTAGGTTTCTCATAGGAAGGCTGTAAGGAAAGAAAAAAGGGTGAGGGGAAAACAGTCTCTTTCCATTTTGGCAACATGGAAAATTAAGTTTTTATTTATCCTGATAATTGATAAATAGCAGAGTATCAGGGATTGAGTGGGAGTCCCAGTGGCTTTGGATGAATGATGCAGACCAGATAACATTGGAAGAGTTCAGAAAACTAAGTTATTATTGGAACAAAAGTCCACAAAAGTGGAGAGAATCTACCAACTAAACCTAAACAGGGTCAGTACCTGTTAAAACAGAAGTTTTAAACAGGATCAAAACCTTAATATAATAATCAGAATGTCCAGGATACAATTAAAAATCACCCATTACGCCAAGAACCTAGAAAATCATAATACGAACAAAAAAAACAACTAACTGATGGTAACACTGAAATGAATCACATGTTAGAATTATCTGAAAAGCATTTTAAAGCAGCAGTCATAAAAATGCCTCAACAATTAATTACAAATTCTCTTAAAACAAAATAAAAATAGATAATTCCAGCAAAGAAACAGAAGTTGTAAAAAAAGATCCAAATACAAATTATAGAACTAAGAAACACAATGACCAAAATTTTAAAAACTTTACTCAGTAGTAGACTAGAGATGACAGAAAATAGAATCAGTGAACAGTGAATTTGAAGATGGATCAATAGAATTTATTCAACCTAAATGACAGAGAAAAAACAGACTGAAAAAAATGAGCAAAACAATGATCTTCAGAACAGTAAAAAAAAAAAAAAAGAAAAAAAAAGATTTAACATTTCATCAGAATGAGAGGAGAAACAAAGTGGGACTGAAAGAGTATTTAAAGAAACAATGGCAGAAAACCTCCCAAATTCAGCAAAAAGATATAAACCTACAGATTCGAGAAGCTGAGTGAACTCCAAATAGAATACACTGAAACAAAGCCATGCAGAGACCCATCATAGTTAAACTTCTGAAAAATAAAGAAAAAAAAACATCTTGAGAGTGTTGTCAGCAAACATGGCAGAATAGGTAGCTCCAAGAGTCCATCTCTCCACAAAAACACTGGAAAACCAAGTAAAACAGAATCAACTTTGTTAGAACTCTGGAAAGTGGTCAGAGGTTTACAATAAATAAGCAAATGAGGAATAAAGGAAAAGCCAACTTAAAAAGGGTAGGAAAGTTTTGTGATATTTTATTTGCTCCTACCCAGTCTCCTCTCCTGCATAGGAATAGTCTTAAGACAGCTGCCCAGGTCTCCAGGATGGGACCCTGGTCCTCGATTCCAGAGGAAGTAGAGCATATTTTATTTGCTAATCACTGTATTTGTGTTTTCTAACCTGTCTGAGGACTACCTGAAAGGCTTGATTTATTTTACCTAACTTAGAAGTTTCTCAAGGCAAAAAAGTGGGCACCCAGAGAGCATCCCTCAAATTAACAAAAGGCAAATGAATAATCCACTGCCACCTGAGGCAACCAATTACAGCTGAGGCAAACAATAAATACACCAAAAACCAGGGAAGAAAGACTAGGGAGAGAGATTCTTTAGAATATTAGAACACTGAAGACATTACTAATACACCAGGAAATTTGAAAAGCCATGTGCATGCCCAGGTTAGGATGCATGCTCAGAAAAGACCTGAAGATCCTAAGATTTCAACTATGACTGATTATTAAGCTTAGTACAAGCAAGAAGTGAGAGCTAAGATGGAACTGTAAATAGCCATGCTAGAGCATTCTTTCAACATCTAGCTAGACATCGAAAGAATGCTCTAACACAAAACCAATCTGCAAAGACTAGGAAATTTTAAAAAATTCTTTCCCCTCTTTCTCCCTTTATTTGGCTATGGGCATTAAAGTAAATCTCTGTCAAAACACAAAGTGAACACAAACTAAATTAACAGAGACTACACATGACAAATAATACAGGCATTACAAAAATGATTTTAAAACTTCACTAAACAAACAGCTAGAGCAAAAAAATTAAAGACTAAGGAAGAATCATATTTCACAGTTATCAAATCATAATATTCAAAATTTCTGATTTTCAACCAAACATTCAAAGCATGTAAAGAACCAACAAATGATGGTCCATTCAAAGAGAAACTGTCCCCAAGGAGAGAGACACATTGGACTTAGTAGGAAAGGACTTTAAATTACCTGTTCAAATACACTCAAATAGCTAAAGGAAAATATAAACAAATAAATAAAGGAAATCATGAGAACAATGCATAAGCAAGTAGAGAATATCAATAAAGAGATGTAAATTACAAAGAAACCAAACAAATTCTGGACATGAAAAGTACATTAACTGAAATGAAACCTCACTAGAAGCTTTCAAAAGCATATTTGAGCAAGCAAAAGAAAGAATCAGTGAACATGAAGATATGTGAATTGAATTATCCAGTGACTTGTCATGTACAAGGGATCCTTAATAAAATTAACATCGGATCTTGCAACAGAATTCACAGAGGACAGATGCAGTGGGATGACATTTTTAAAGTGCTGAAAGAAAAAAAACCTGTCAGTCAATAATACTATATCTGGCAAAGCAACCCTTGAAAAATGAAGGAGTAATTAATACATTCCCAGATGAAGAAAAGCTGAGAGAGTTTATTTAACACTAGTAAACTTACTCTACAAGAAATGCTAAGTAAATACATCAGGCTAAAATAAAAGGAAACTAGACAGTAACTCAAAACCATATGAAGGGAGGAAAAAGGAAGATGGCGGAAGAGTAAGACTCGGAGATCACCTTCCTCCCAACAGATACATCAGAAATACATCTACACGTGGAACAGCTACTATAGAACACCCACTGGACACTGGCAGAAGACCTCAGACCTCCCAAAAGGCAAGAAACTCCCCCCGTACCTGGGTAGGGCAAAAGAAAAAAGAAAAAACAGAGACAAAAGAATAGGGACTGGACCTGCACCAGCGGGAGGGAGCTGTGAAGGAGGAAAGGTTTCCACACACTAGGAAGCTACTTCCCGGGTGGAGACTCCGGGTGGTGGAGGGGGGAAGCTTCGGAGGAGACCACAGCAACAGGGGTGCGGAGGGCAAAGCGGAGAGATTCCCGCACAGAGGATCGGTGCCAACCGGAACTCACCAGCCTGAGAGGCTGTCTGCTCACCTGCTGGGGCGGGCAGGGGCTGGGAGGTGAGGCTTGGGCTTCTGTCAGAGCGCAGGGAGAGGACTGGCAGCATGAACACAGCCTGAAGGGGTTGTACACCACGGCTAGCCAGGAGGGAGCCCAGGAAAAAGTCTGGACCTGCCAAAGAGGCAAGAGACTTTTTCTTCCCTCTTTGCTTCCTGGTGCATGAGGAGAGGGGATTAAGAGCGCTGCTTAAAGGAGCTCCAGAGATGGGCACGAGCCGCGGCTAAAAGTGCGGACCCCAGAGACGGGCATGAGATGCTAAGGCTGCAGCTGCTGCCAACAAGAAGCCTGTGTGTGAGCACAGGTCACTCACCACACCTCCCCTCCCGGGATCCTGTGCAGCCCGCCACTGCCAGGATCCTGTGATCCAGGGACAACTTCCCCAGGAGAATGCACGGCACGCCTCAGGCTGGTGCAACGTCAAACTGGCCTCTGCCACTGCAGGCTCGCCCCGCACTCAGTGCGCCTCCCTCCCCCGGGACTGAGTGAGCCAGAGCTCCCGAATCAGCTGCTCCTTTAAGCCCCTCCTGTCTGAGCGAAGAACAGACGCCCTCAGGCGACGTACACACAGAGGCGGGGCCAAATCCAAAGCTGAACCCCAGGAGCTGTGTGAACTAAGCAAAGAAAGGGAACTTTCTCCCAGCATCCTCAGGAGCAGTGGATTAAATCTCCACAGTCAACTTGATGTACCCTGCATCTGTGGAATACCTGAATAGACAATGAATCATCCCAAACTGAGGAGATGGACTTTGAGAACAAGATATATTATTTTTTCCCGTTTTCCTCTTTTTGTGAGTGTGTATGTGTATGTTTCTGTGTGAGATTTTGTCTATATAGCTTTACTTTCGCCATTTGTCCTAGGGTTCTCTCTGTCCGTTTTTTTGTTGTTGTTAGTTTTTGTTTTTTACTTTTTAAAAAATTTTTTTCTTAATAATTATTTTTTACTTTAATAACTTTATTTAATTTTATCTTACTTTATTTTATTTTATCGTCTTTCTTTCTTCCTCTCTTTCTCTCTTTCTTTCTTTCTTTCGTTCTTTCTACTCATCCTCCCTTTTATTCTGAGCCGTATGGATGAAAAGCTCTTGGTGCTCCAGTCAGGAGTCAGTGCTGTGCCTCTGAGGTGGGAGAGCCAACTTCAGGACACTGGTCCACAAGAGACCTCCCAGCTCCATGTAATATCAAACAGCGAAAATCTCCCAGAGATCTCCATCTCAACACCAAGACCGAGCTTCACTCAATGACCAGCAAGCTACAGTGCTGGACACCCTATGCCAAACAACTAGCAAGACAGGAACACAACCCCACCCATTAGCAGAGAGGCTGCCTAAAATAATAATAAGTCCACAGACACCCCAAAACACACCACCAGACGTGGACCTGCCCACCAGAAAGACAAGATCCAAACTCATCCACCAAAACACAGGCAGTAGTCCCCTCCACCAGGAAGCCTACACAACCCACTGAACCAATTTTAGCCACTGGGGACAGACACCAAAAACAACGGGAACTACGAACCTGCAGCCTGCAAAAAGGAGACCCCAAACACAGTAAGATAAGCAAAATGAGAAGACAGAAAAACACACAGCAGATGAAGGAGCAAGGTAAAAACCCACCAGACCTAACAAATGAAGAGGAAATAGGCAGTCTCCCTGAAAAAGAATTCAGAATAATGATAGTAACGATGATCGAAAATCTTGGAAATAGAATAGAGAAAATGCAAGAAACATTTAACAGGGACCTAGAAGAACTAAAGAGGAAACAAGCAACGATGAAAAACACAATAAATGAAATTCAAAATACTCTAGAGGGGATCAATAGCAGAATAACTGAGGCAGAAGAAAGGATAAGTGACCTGGAAGACAAAAGAGTGGAAATAACTACTGCAGAGCAGAATAAACAAAAAAGAATGAAAAGAACAGAGGACAGTCTGAGAGACCTCTGGGACAACATAAAACGCACCAACATTCGAATTATAGGGGTCCCAGAAGAAGAAGAGAAAAAGAAAGGGACTGAGAAAATATTTGAAGAGATTATAGTTGAAAACTTCCCTAATATGGGAAAGGAAATAGTTAATCAACTCCAGGAGGCACAGAGAGTCCCATACAGGATAAATCCAAGGAGAAACATGCCAAGACACATATTAATCAAACTATCAAAAATAAAATACAAAGGAAACATATTAAAAGCAGCAAGGGAAAAACAACAAATAACACACAAGGGAATCCCCATAAGGTTAACAGCTGATCTTTCAGCAGAAACTGCAAGCCAGAAGGGACTGGCAGGACATATTTAAAGTGATGAAGGAGAAAAACCTGCAACCAAGATTACTCTACCCAGCAAGGATCTCATTCAGATTTGATGGAGAAATTAAAACCTTTACAGACAAGCAAAACTTGAGAGAGTTCAGCACCGCCCAACCATCTTTACAACAAGTGCTAAAGGAACTTCTCTAGGCAAGAAACACAAGAGAAGGAAGAGACCTACAATAACAAACCTGAAACAATTAAGAAAATGGGAATAGGAACATACATATCGATAATTACCTTAAATGTAAATGGACTAAATGCTCCCACCAAAAGACACAGAGTGGCTGAATGGATAAAAAAAGAAGACCCATATATATGCTGTCTACAAGAGACCCACTTCAGACCTAGGGACACATACAGACTGAAAGTGAGGGGATGGAAAAAGATATTCGATGCAAATGGAAATCAGAAGAAAGCAGGAGTAGCAATTCTCATATCAGACAAAATAGACTTTAAAGTAAAGACTATTACAAGAGACAAAGAAGGACACTATATAATGATCAAGGGATCGATCCAAGAAGAAGATATAACAATTGTAAATATTTATGCACCCAACATAGGAGCACCTCAATACATAAGGCAAATACTAACAGCCATAAAAGGGGAAATCGACAGTAACACATGCATAGTAGGGGACTTTAACACCCCACTTTCACCAATGGACAGATCATCCAAAATAAAAATAAATAAGGAAACACAAGCTTTAAATGATACATTAAACAAGATGGACTTCATTGATATTTATAGGACATTCCATCCAAAAACAACAGAATATATATTTTTCTCAAGTGCTCATGGAACATTCTCCAGGATACATCATATCTTGGGTCACATATCAAGCCTTGGTAAATTTAAGAAAATTGAAATTGTATCAAGTATCTTTTCCGACCACAACACTATGAGACTAGATATCAATTACAGGAAAAGTTCTGTAAAAAATACAAACACATGGAGGCTAAACAACGCATTACTTAATAATGAAGTGATCACTGAAGAAATCAAAGAGGAAATAAAAAAATACCTAGAAACAAATGACAATGGAGACACGATGACCCAAAACCTATGGGATGAAGCAAAAGCAGTTCAAAGAGGTAAGTTTATAGCAATACAATTCTACCTTAAGAAACAGGAAACATCTCGAATAAACAACCTAACCTTACATCTAAAGCAATTAGAGAAAGAAGAACAAAAAAACCCTAAAGTTACCAGAAGGAAAGAAATCATAATGATCAGATAAGAAATAAATGAAAAAGAAATGAAGGAAACAATAGAAAAGATCAACAAAACTAAAAGCTGGTTCCTTGAGAAGATAAACAAAGTTGATAAACCATTAGCCAGACTCATCAAGAAAAAAAGGGAGAAGACTCAAATCAATAGAATTAGAAATGAAAAAGGAGAAGGAACAACTGACACTGCAGAAATACAAAGGATCATGAGAGATTACAAGCAAATCTATGCCAATAAAATGGACAACCTGGAAGAAATGGACAAATTCTTAGAAATGCACAACCTTCTGAGACTAAACCAGGAAGAAATAGAACATATGAACAGACCAATCACAAGCACTGAATTTAAAACTGTGATTAAATATCTTCCAACAAACAAGGGCCCAGGACCAGATGGCTTCACAGGCGAATTCTGTCAAACATTTAGAGAAGAGCTAACACCTATTCTTCTCAAACTCTTCCAAAGTATAGCAGAGGGAGGAACACTCCCAAACTCATTCTACGAGGCCACCATCACCCTGATACCAAAACCAGACAAAGATGTCACAAAGAAAGAAAACTAGAGGCCAATATCACTGAGGAACATAGATGCAAAAATCCTCAAGAAAATACTAGCAAAAGGAATCCAACAGCACATTAAAAGGATCGTACACCATGATCAAGTGGGGTTTATCACAGGAATGAAAGGATTCTTCAATGTATGCAAATCAAACAACATGATACACAATATTAACAAAATGAAGGAGAAAAACCATAGGATCATCTCAATAGATGCAGAGAAAGCTTTCGACAAAATTCAACACGCATTTATGATAAAAACCCTGCAGAAAGTAGGCATAGAGGGACCTTTCCTCAACGTAATAATGGCCATATATGACAAACCCACAGCCAACATCGTCCTCAATGGTGAAAAACTGAAACCATTTCCACTAAGATCAGGAACAAGACAAGGTTGCCCACTCTCACCACTCTTATTCAACATAGTTTTGGAAGTCCTCGCCATGGCAATCAGAGAAGAAAAAGAAATTAAAGGAATCCAAATTGGAGAAGAAAAAGTAAAGCTGTCACTGTTTGCAGATGACATGATATTCTACATAGGGAATCCTAAAGATGCTACCAGAAAACTACTAGAGCTAATCAATGAATTTGGTAAAGTAGCAGGATACAAAATTAATGCACAGAAATCTCTGGCATTCCTATACACTAATGATGAAAAATCTGAAAGTAAAATTAAGAAAACCCTCCCACGTACCATTGCAACAAAAAGAATAAAATATTTAGGAATAAACCTACCTAAGGAGACAAAAGACCTGTATGCAGAAAATTATAAGACCCTGATGAAAGAAATTAAAGATGATACAAATAGATGGAGAGATATACCATGTTCTTGGATTGGAAGAATCAACATTGCGAAAATGACTGTATTACCCAAAGCAATCTACAGGTTCAATGCAATCTCTATCAAACAACCACTGGCATTTTTCACAGAACTAGAAGAAAAAATTTCACAATTTGTATGGAAACACAAAAGACCCCAAATAGCCAAAGCATTGTTGAGAACGAAAAATGGAGCTGGAGGGATCAGGCTCCCTGACTTCAGACTATACTACAAAGCTACAGTAATCAAGGCAGTATGGTACTGGTGCAAAACCAGAAATATAGATCAATAGAACAGGATAGAAAGCCCAGAGATAAACTCACGCACATATGGTCACCTTATCTTTGATAAAGGAGGCAAGAATATACAGTGGAGAAAAGACAGCCTCTTCAATAAGTGGGTGCTGAGAAAACTGGACAGCTACATACACAAGTATGAAATTAGAACACTCCCTAACACCATACACAAAAATAAACTCCAAATGGATTAAAGACCTAAATGTAAGGCCAGACACTATCAAACTCTTAGAGGAAAACATAGAACACTCTATGACATTAATCACAGGAAGATCCTTTTTGACCCACCTCCTAGAGAAATGGAAATAAAACAAAAATAAACAAATGGGACCTAATGAAACTTAAAGCTTTTGCACAGCAAAGGAAACTATAAACAAGACCAAAAGACAACCCTCAGAATGGGAGAAAATATTTGCAAATGAAGCAACTGACAAAGGATTAATCTCCAAGATTTACAAGCAGCTCATGCAGCTCCATATCAAAAAAACAAACAACCCAATCCAAAAATGGGCAGAACACCTAAATAGACATTTCTCCAAAGAAGATAAACAGATTGGCAACAAACACATGAAAGAATGCTCAACATTATTAATCATTAGAGAAATGCAAATCAAAACTACAATGAGATATCATCTCACACCGGTCAGAATGGCCATCATCAAAAAATCTACAAACAATAAATGCTGGAGAGGGTGTGGAGAAAGGGGAACACTGTTGCACTGCTGGTGGGAATGTAGATTGATACAGCCACTATGGAGAACAGTATGGAGGTTCCTTAAGAAACTACAAATAGAACTACCATATGACCCAGCAATCCCACTACTGGGCATATACCCTGAGAAAACCATAATTCAAAAGGAGTCATGTACCAAAATGTTCATTGCAGCTCTATTTACAATAGCAGGACATGGAAGCAACCTAAGTGTCCATCATCAGATCAATGGATAAAGCAGATGTGGCACATATATACAATGGAATATTACTCAGCCATAAAAAGAAACGAAATTGAGATATTTGTAGTGTGGTGGATGGACCTAGAGTCTGTCATACAGAGTGAAGTAAGTCAGAAAGAGAAAAATAAATACTGTATGCTAACACATATATATGGAATCTAAGAAAAAAAAAAAGTTCATGAAGTACCTAGGTGTAAGATGGGAATAAAGACACAGACCTACTAGAGAATGGGCTTGAGGATATGGGGAGGGGGAAGGGTAAGCTGTGACAAAGTGAGAGAGTGGCATGGACATATATACACTACCAAACGTAAAATAGATAGCTAGTGGGAAGCAGCCGCATAGCACAGGGAGATCAGCTCGGTGCTTTGTGACCACCTAGAGGGGTAGGATAGGGAGGGTGGGAGGGAGGGAAACGCAAGAGGGAAGAGATATGGGAACATATGTATATGTATAACTGATTCACTTTGTTATAAAGCAGAAACTAACACACCATTGTAAAGCAACTATACTCCAATAAAGATGCTAAAATTAATTAATTAATTAATTTTAAAAATATGAATAAAGGTCACTATATAGGTAAGAGTCAGTATTATTGTATTCATATTTCATAACTACCGTTTTTATTTCCTACATGATTTAAAATACAAATATATAAAACTAATTTTAAATCTATGTTAATGGTCAAACAATTAATAAAGTTGTAACTGATGCAATGACAACATAAAGGGGGAGAAGTGGACCTATAAAGGGGGAGAAGTGGGAAGTGGACCTATAAAGGGGGAGAAGTGGACCTACCTAGGAGCAGGTATTTTGAATGCTACTGAAGCTTAGTTGGTATCAATTCAAACTAGAATGTTATACCTTTCATAATTTTTGGATATTAAATGTAGGTCTCTTAGTACACACTAAGAAAATATATTTAAAATACACACAAAAGGAAGAATGGATTTAAAAAATAAAACCTAACCATATGCTGTCTATAGGAGAGTCAGTTTGAATCCACAAATAGCTTGAAAGTGAGAGGATGGAAAAAGATGTTCTATGCAAATAATATCCACAAGTGCTAGAGTGACTATAATAAAAAATAGACTAAATAAAAGAATTATTATAAGAGAAAAAGAGGGATACAGCATATTGATAATAGTGTCAACTCATGTCAATGACTATAACACATCATATTAAAAACAGAGGTTCAAAATATATACGGCAAACATTGATAGAATGTAAGGGAGAAATAGATAGTTCTACAATAATAGTTGGAGATTGTATAACCTCACTTTCAATAACATATAGAAAATCTTGACAGAAGATGAGTAAGGAAATAGAGGAATTGAACAACACTTATAAACCAACACGAACTAACAGACATAAATATGACACTCCACCCAGCACCAGCAGAATACACATTCTCCTCAAGTACATACAGACCATTTTAAATGACAGATCAATTGTTAGGCAAAAAAACCCATATCTCAATAAACATAAAAAGCTGAAATCATATTACACCATTATCACAATGCAGTGAAGTTAGAAATAAAAACAGGAGAGCAAAACAAAAAACCCAAGACCCAACTAAACGTTTTCTACAAGAAACCCACTTTATTTAGTGTGTGTATGTGTGTGTGCACGTGTGTATGTGCCTTTCCTGGTCACCAACTCCTCTCTCTCTATGCAGGTCACTACTCTCATTATTTCCCCCATGTATGCATTTTAAATGATACAAATAGTTTTGCCTCTTTGTGAACTTTATATGGATATTAAATAAAATAATGATGTTTATATTCTTTTGTGACTTGTTTTCCCCTTAACATTGGTTCATCCTGGTTGTTAAGTGTAGCTGTAATTCATTCATTAGCGTTATATAGTATATAGTAATCACCCTATGGCTATAGCATGATTCATTTACTTATTCTACTATTGCTCCATCATATTTTATGACAATAACCTCCTCCAAATCCTCGACATTTACCATTGTGCTTTCCAACCCCTGCACCACAGGGGTGAATATCCAACTCTTTAAGTGCTTTGCACAGACCATATCTTATTTTTGCCTTCTGCACTCAGGTGAATCTGGAGTTATTTATACTTGCTTGAAGTTCTTGGAATGCAAAGAGTTACTTGCTTACTAATGAATAATAATTTTTTTGGTAGGTAACTGGAAGATGCATTTCTTTTTTTTTTATATGAATAATATTTTTAAAGGCTTTTTTTCTTCTCACCTGCAATCACGGCACTCATCTCAGATAAGACACATAGTGAGTGGTCAGCAAATTTTTCCAGGTGATGATAATGATGATACCTGGTCGGTCATGAGAAACACTTTAAAGCAGAGTTTTGAGTTAGAAATTTTTAAAGCATATCTTTCTCTTCCACACTGAACCGAATTATTAAGGTTAAAAAAATTCATCTGATGCTTTAACAACTGAAAAATTATGAATGTAGTAGTGTCATGAGAGGTATGAAATCAAAGTCAAGCCCCAGATCCATTTTGAAAATCAGTCTTTTGGTGATCCCTTCAGCTTCTCCCACCTCCTCCCACAGTGCCTGACCAAGCTTACATGATGCTGATTGCTGAAGAGCTGCCAATTCCAAACCCACCATGGAGAATGGAAAGGAGAAATCCTAAAGCTGTTTTGGTGGGAGGCTGTAAAGTTTCCAGCAAAACATCAATTTGTTTTTACACAGTATTGTCTGATTGAATAATCTATAGCAATAAAGTGCTTTAAACTTTTTCTTTTCCTTTTTAACTCTGAAATATATAAAATATAAGGAATATCTAAAATATATATACTGTTAAAGAGAGTAATAAAGCAAACATCCACATAACTCAAACCAATAAACAAAACATAGCCAGCACCACAAAAGTCACACCCTCAACCCTTCCTGTCCCCAACAGATACAATAACCATTTATCTTGACTTTTCTAAGAATCATTTCCTTGCATTTCTTTGAAGTTTTACAATCTATGAAAGCATAGTTTTGCCTGGTTTTGAATTTTATATAACTGGAATTTTATTGTATGTATTATTTGGGGATCTGCTTTTTTAAAAAAATTGTGGCAAAATACACACAACATAAAATTTACCATCTTGACTGTTTTTAAGTATAAACTTCAGTGGCATTAGGTACAGTCATATTATTTTTAAAATTTGTTCATCAATTTATTTAAACTAAACTGAAAAAAAGCCCCACAGTTTCTCACACCCCCTGCCTCTTGTAATCACCAATCTGTTCTTTGTATATATGAACTTGATTTTTTTTAAGAAACCTGCTTTAAATATAAATACATATAGATGGAAAGTAAATGGATGAAGAAAGATATAAAATGTTATCACTAATCAACTTTATAGTCATAGTAAAATATAAATTTTAGACAGAGCAGACTTCAGAGCAAGGAAAGTTATCAGGGACAAAGAGGAGCATTACATAATGATAAAGGGAGTCAGTTCTCAAAGAAGATAAAACAATTCTTAATATGTATGCACTTAACACCAAAAACACAGATTAACAAATTGAGAAGTGTAGAAATTAAACAATGTCCACTCAGAATACCATGGAATTAAACTAGAAATCAAAAACAGAAAGATAGCTGAAACATCCCAAAATAATTGGTGATTAAACAACACACTTCTAAATAACACACAGGTTAAAGAAGAAATCTCAAGACAAATTTTTAAGATATTTTGAACTAAATGAAAATGAAAATACAATTTACCAAAATTTGTGGGTTGCACCAAAAGAAGAGCTTAGAGGGAAATTTATAGCACTGAATGCACATTTTTTTTCTGCCCTAACCACATCACCAAATTTGGTGTTGCTAGATGCCCATGGGGAATGCATATGTTATAAAAGAAAAAAAGATCTAAAATCAATAATACAAGCTTTTACCTCAGGAAACTAGAAAAAGAAGAGCAAATTAAATCCAAAGTAAATAGAAGTAAAGAAATAAAAATTAGAGCAAAAATCAGTGTAACTGAAAACAGAAAATGAATAGAGAAAATCAACAAAACCAAAAGTTCATTCTCTGAAAAGCTCAAAATTGATAAGCATCTAGAGAGGCTGACTAATAAAACAAGAGAGAAGACAAAAACTGCAAATATCAGAAGTGAAAGAGGATACATTACCACAGATCTATGGACATTAAAAAGATAATAAAGGAATACTACAAACAATTCTAGGTGCACAAGTTTGATAAACTGAATGAAATGGACTGAAATGGACCAATTCCTTGAAGGATACAATTTGATAAAACTGGCACAAGAAGGAACAGAAAATCTGAATAGACCTGTATCTATTAGTAAAATCAAATCAATAATTAATAACCTTCCAAAACAGAGAGTCCCAGGCCCAGATGGATTCACTGGTGAATTCTACCAAACATTTAAGGAAGAAATTATATTAATTCTTTACAATTTCTTACAGAAATTAAACAATGTCTACTCTTAGAATTCCCTCAGAAACAAAGGGAATAATAAATAAATAAATAAATAAAATTTTTTACAAAGGTAGGGGAGGGATGGTTAAAGTGATTTTTTTTTTTTTTTTTTTTTTTTGCAGTACGCGGGCCTCTCACTGTTGTGGCCTCTCCCATTGTGGAGCACAGGCTCCGGACACGCAGGCTCAGCAGCCATGGCTCACGGACCTAGCTGCTCCGCGGCATGTGGGATCTTCCCGGACCGGGGCACGAACCCGTGTCCCCTGCATCGGCAGGCGGACTCGCAACCACTGTGCCACCAGGGAAGCCCCTAAAGTGATTTTTATACAGAGGCACAATGTTAGAATTATTTCAGCTACCTACACTATTTTAAACAGCAAGTAAACAATCTATAAATTTTTTAAAGGCCTTGAAAAGGAGTCTTCACTATTATATT
Source organism: Hyperoodon ampullatus (assembly GCF_949752795.1). Lineage (NCBI taxonomy): Eukaryota > Metazoa > Chordata > Mammalia > Artiodactyla > Ziphiidae > Hyperoodon > Hyperoodon ampullatus. Next base: position 108,436,178 of record NC_136913.1, on the reverse strand, counting down.
TGCATACTTCCAAGAAGCAGGGAATGATTTGTCCAGTCAAGTTATATAAAATAGCACTTCTCAAATTCTAATGTGCTTACAAATAGCCTGCTAAAATTGTTAAAATGAAGTTTCTAACTTCAGCAGGTCTGGAGTGGGCCCAAGAATCTGCATGTCTAACAAGTTCCCAGGTGAACAGGTATTTGGACTACACTTTGAGTAGCAAGGGTCTAATAAATTAGCAATATGATATTAATAAGGTCAAAGTTATTTTTTTTCTTAAAGATTCTTTTTTGATGTGGACCATTTTTAAAGACTTTATTGAATTTGTTACAATATTGATTCTTTTCTATGTTTTGGTTTTTGGCCCCAGGTACGTGGGATCTTAGCTCCCCAGTCAGGGATGGAACCCACACCCCCTGCATTGGAAGGCAAAGTCTTAACCACTGGACTGCCAGGGAAGTTCCAAGGTCAAAGTTTTAAATTCTATCTCTATATCAGACAGTTAGCTTCAGGTAAAATGAAAGAGCATGGAATCTGGAGTGAGGGTGAACAGTTTGCAATTCCAGATCTTTCACCTGTTAACTTTGGGATTTATGCAAGAGACTTAATCTCTCTAAGCCAGTTTCCTCATCTGTAAATTAGGAATAGCATTAATCCCCACTTCCTGGGATGTTGTGAAAGTTAAATGAGATATTTGTAAAACGCTTGAAACATATTTGATGCTAAACAAAAGTTGGTTCTTCTCCCCTTCCCACCCCAACCACAATAGATTACATTCCTAACTCTAAGGATTTTACAAATGATTGGTACAAAGGTGACTGAATCTTAGATCAAGTAGAAACAGTTGATAGCAAACTAACAGATAAAAGGTACTCAAATTATAATTTCATACACATATTGGCTAGAATAAAATGGAATTCCTATAGTTTACTATTTCTTATTCCACCCCTTCTCAGACTCACAGTTCCAGCCCATTATTTCTGAGGCCTCCTCAACTTTGATCCAAAGATCTATAAGCATCTAGAGTACAAAGAATTGATATTACTGCTTTTAAATATCTACACTTAGAAAATGAGGAAAGAATGATATGATTAAAGTTATTTGGCTAAGCAAATCATCAGGAAAAATGCACTCATTATAAATTATTAGGATACAATGATGAAAAAAATCAGACAAGTAGATAGTGTAATTTTGATTCAATGTTGGTTGCTATTGCTGTATTTTGAATGTGCACCAACCTTGACCTTGTTCCATTTCTAAATAGAAATCCAAAAACAATTTTAAATGGCTTATATTCATCATTATTCTTCCCAAATCAAGCTCTCTAGAGGAAAATCAAATAGAGGTAGTCTTTTGTACCTAAAAATATACACATATTTTGGGGAGATACAATAAAGTGCAATATTCTACTGCATTGACCCTTTTATATTAGATAAAACGTGTGTCTCTTCTGAGCAACTACTGCTGAGAAACCTACTAAAATGAAAATTATTTTTTCATCTATCCTATTTTTTTTTCTGTGCATAGAAATCTGTCTGGCCTAACATTTTATCCAGGAAGCATCTGGAATAAGTTTGACTAAACTCCTCAATCAGTTACAGTATAGAATTTCTGACCCATTGAAATTAAAATTTTACTTACTTGGCTTCCAAGGTCAAGTCAATTGTTGATCTTTAGATTTACCGACAGACATGCCCCCTAGTGCTTCCAATAGGGGATTTAATAAAACTGGATAGTCCTGGCTACTATCACTTTTGCTGGTAAATTACTCAGTCTTCAGAGAAGACTGATTTAATCTTATAGATACATGCAAGCCTTATAAGTATCAGAGCTGTAGGTGTAGTAGATTCTAACCCATGAGCATGTGAAACCTAATACTCTCATTAAATCTCTGTGTCTCTATGTCTTTATTCAAACACTTGTTTATTGGGATATGTATTTGTGTGTGTGTGTGTGTGTGCCTTTGTGTAAAACAGAAATGTGGTCTTTCCAAATGAAAGAGCGTGTTGCTGTCCATAGAATTACCACTAGCAAAAATGTTGCAAAAATATTTTAGTGTTTCTCAAAGGACCTAATCTTGGTTTATTTAATGCTGCTGAATTATGTAACACATATAATGTGATGCTCACTAGAATGAAGAAATTGAAATGAATTGAAACCAAATTAAAACAAAACATTCTCTCTTGCACTAAAAGTGTTAAAGCTAAAGTTAAATGAACACTGTCAGTAACATTCAAATGATATTTCTTGCATGGTACAGGAAGTTAGTCTGGGTTTCAGCTATTTCTAAGTTTAGATACTGGTGTGACTTGCTTTATGTAAAAGTTTTAATACTGAAAGAGAGAATAATAGTACAATGTATTTATTCAGTAAGTAGTACATGTAAATCCTACACTACTATTTTGTGAAGTTGAAACACCTTTCTGTAATGTGCACAATTAACTCCTAATATTTTATAAGCCTGGATTTTATTTTTATTGTCTCTTCTTAAAATTGGATCTTGAATATATAATGGAATTTAGTAGTTAAAACCTTTGCTTGGGGCTTCCCTGGCGGCGCAGTGGTTGAGAGTCCGCCTGCCAATGCAGGGGACACGGGTTCATGCCCCGGTCCGGGAAGATTCCACATGCCGTGGAGCGGCTGGGCCCGTGAGCCATGGCCGCTGAGCCTGTGCATCCGGAGCCTGTGCTCCGCAACGGGAGAGGCCGCAGCAGTGAGAGGACCGCGTACCACAAAAAAAAAAAAAAAAAAAAAAAAACCTTTTCTTGGGCATGTGGTAAAAATACTCTGCTTGTATTGATGTTTCAGATCTTTTCGAAAATCAAAAACATAGTTAATTTTCCCCACATTTTCAGGAAATCCAGTTTTTAGAGTAGCTTTAACTGCAAATATCTTATAACAATAGCATTTCATACCAAATTGAATTTTTGTGTTAAATTGTGAAAGGTAAAATTAAGGATTAGTACAGTGCAGTGTTTGATAAATACTCTTTGAATGAATGATAGAGAACACAATTGATTAAATCCATAAAACTGCCTTCTTAATTGATCTCAGGAACATAATTAACTCCTTTAATAAAGAGGTTTTTTTTTAAAAGAAAACCTAATATTTCTTCATTACACAAGTATCTCCAAAGGGAATATGATCACTCACTCTAAAGCTCTCCTCTTACTCATTTTCCAGGTACATTTTGTTCTCCATGTATCTTCCTTTTCCTTGTTTAGACTCATTAATGAAATTATTTACTTTGTCTTCTTTGAATATAATGAATTACAATAGTAGGAATTATATATATATTGTTACTGTTTGATTAATTAAAGTGCCTATCACTAAACTAAATTACTCATGAGAAGAGAAGGCAAAATTCCAAATTAAAAAATCAACATTTCTAGTAACATGAGGAGGAGGGTGGAGTCAAGGATTTAGACATTTGCCAAAGCAAAACAAGCTCAAAGTGGCATATTATAGGGGCCTCATTTAAAATAATCTTACGATGAACAGCATTTATAATTGAACTCACTGTTGATGGGAGTAGGAATTGGTAAAATCATTTGGTGGCTAGGTGTGTGTTCAAGATCTGTATTTTATATTAGCTTTCCCTTTTTATAGGTTACTAATATGTAAAATATACTTAATTAGTTTGCCTTTGAGATTTGTTTAAAATAACTATCTTTAAGTATGTTGCTTATATTGTGGTCAATACACTCTAAAGGAATTTTTTTTTGTTTTGTTTGGAGAACAGAAGTAAAATACATCACCATTAAACCCTGATGCAGCTGAAACAAATAAAGCAAAAACAAAATTATAATCCAATATCCTTGAAATCTTTTGTTGTTTTGTAGTAAATGTGGATTGTTTCTTTAGCTTTGCTTTCTGAACAGATGTGTATTTGCATAATGTGAAGATTAGTTAGACTTGTGAAAGGAAAATCACATCTCTATTTTACAATGGGACTAATATATGTATAAAGGATTAGATAAAGCAATCCAAAAACAAGCATATGATTTACACTTTAGTTCTAATCCACTCTTTGTACTTGAGGAGCTACAAGATATATTATGAATGTATAACACTATGCCTAATTTTCAGTAGAGTGCATAAAGGTATGCTTCATCTGTAGAAAATTATTCTCTTTGCATCCTTGGGAAATCAACTTGTACTGTTGCAGTTTTTATTTTTATTTTTTTAAGATTTGTATGCTTGGGTGCTTCCTTGTGAATGCTAACTCTGAATCTTAGATAATATCCAAACCAACAGCAGATAACTAAAAATTTAATACAGTATAATATGAAATTTCAAACAGCTGGGCTACTACTGTGCCCTGAATTATAATATCTCATTACTTAGAGTCATTTAGTGTCACAAAGACTTCCATGGACCAATTTATTACCTTTCCTCCCTTTCTTCCCCTAGAATGGAAGGGTTGATTGTGTACACGGCATGCTCATATTACACATTTTTTATGATGAGCATGAAAGGCAGGTTGCCTTGTATTAGTACTATATTTCCTATAATAGTAGTGTTTATTGGTTGCAGTGGTAAAGAGAAATAGAAGCTTACTAACCTATTAGCAGGAAGTAGGCTGATATGAGATACATATTAAAAACTATTACAAATCATGTCCAGCACAACCTATTTTAATCCAGAGCAAAACAAAGTATATTGTTTTGATTTTAGATTCAACACATTTGGATTGAACATAAAAATAAGGATCTAAATTGAGGTCATAAATGTCTGAATTAAATTGGATATTTTCTCCTTTCCCTGTTCAGTTAAATAAAGACTCTTAGTGCTTAGTAGTGTCTGACCTTCAGTACTAAAAATCCTGAATCCTCTCAACTGATATGATGTGATAGAAGCAGAGAGCTTAAAGAAAAAACATTCAACCCTATCACAACTGTAAAGAAAAATAAACACATTCAACCATGTTACCTTTTTGACCTGATCTAAACGTATCATTGTAACAAATTTCTTATATTTGCAGTTACAGTAGTCCAAAGGTCAAAAGCACTTACTGACTAACTTTAGGTTATCCTTTGATTTATCTTAAGAGGTCTTATGGAAGACTTGGGGAAAGATTTTGCAAAAAAGGAAATAAGGTCATAAAGAAAAAGTCAGATAGCTTCAGGCTTTCAAATAATATACAGAAATCAAAATTCTCCCAAAGAAGGATTCTTTTCAATCCTTTTACTTTACAATGCTGTACTGTTAAACAAACTTTACACCGTGTTTCTATTTTTTAAAATTACAAATAAAAGTCCAAGGAAGTCAATTAATATTACACAAAGTATTATCTTGATTTAATCCAACCCCTTACATAATAAAAGTTTGCAAAATAAAGGTTGAATAACTCTTCTGATATTTTCTACTCAAGAATCTACTGCAATTAAATCCACAAAATAGTATTTTATAATATCTAGAAAAATATAAAACTAACATTAACATAAGAAATTTCATCCAGTTGTTTAACTTTGATTAAAATGAGTTCATTGAATTTTGTGTCTAGCTCTGAAAGCCTTAACAATATGTCTGGTTTATTTTTCTTGCAATCTGGGAGATATAAAATTCCTTATGCCAATTGGTAAAGAAGTAGAAAAGCTCTGAGGAAATAAATCGTGACATGCATGCAAGGCATCTTGTTTTTAGATTTTATTTATTTATTTTGTAGGTTTATTTATTTATTTTATAGATTTTACCTACTGAGCATCTTGTTCTTAGATTTTATATTCTACTATTAAAACAATCAATATTCATAAAGCACAATCTCACAAGCATTGCCTCAATTTTCTAAGACACATATGGAACATTCAAAATAATTAATATTAGAAACTATTGATGTGCATGTCCTTTTTATATTTTCATTTTTTATAAATATGTTCCCCTTCTGAATACTTGACATGAACACAAAAATCTCAATGAAAACTACATTATTTCTTTCTTTTTTTTTTTTTTTTTTTGCGGTACGCGGGCCTCTCACTGTTGTGGCTTCTCCCGTTGTGGAGCACAGGCTCTGGACGCGCAGGCTCAGCGGCCATGGCTCATGGGCCCAGCCGCTCCACGGCATGTGGGATCTTCCCAGACCGGGGCACGAACCCGTGTCCCCTGCATCGGCAGGCGGACTCTCAACCACTGTGCCACCAGGGAAGCCCTGAAAACTACATTATTTCTTAAATCCTTCTTTTTTGTAGGAAAAATTTTAGTGATATATTTCCAAACTGATGACAGCATTCTTAAATTATATTTCATAGTAAAGCCTATATTTATGCTGCAGTTTCTTATGGTCAGAGCCACATACTTTCCAAAAGCAAATAATAACTTTACTATGCATACTCAAGAGTATATTTAGGTTGCTGTATCTCTGGTAGAGATACAAGCTGAATAACCTTACTTGTCTGGCCTCTTGCAAATGCATTTCATTGTCTCCTCTCCATATTTTGTTTTTTCCATGATAAAAAGGAATGATCTTGCTTGAGACTATTTTTTGTTTATAGTCCACTATGTCTTTCAGTGGCTGACTTTTCTTCATTTATTCTGTTTTTTTTTTTTTTTTTTTGGTTTATGCACAAATGTACTCTTTGAAATGATGTTATTTCAGCACCATAGCACTTTGCTAAGCCATTTCATTTCTTTGTAATTCAGGTGGCTTTGGGGTGGTGGAACGTTTCCAGACTAATATAAAACTAATCCATGAACTAATTTTTATTTGAAATCTCTGTAAATGCCATTATGCTAGTCAAGATAATATAGGTCAAAAGCAAAAATAGTTTATTGGACTTAAAAAAGAAAAATCATTTTCTTGTTTTATTCTGTTATAATCTGCAATTAATAAGTATTGTAAGCCACAATGCCAATGTGGCATCAACAGTAATAGCTAATTTTCATTGAGCATTTGTTGTGTACCAGATGAGAGTCAAGCTCGCCATATGAATATCTCATTAATCTTCAAGCAATCTTATGAAGCAGGTCCTATTATTATGTTTATTTTGAAGATAAGAAAACTGGTATAGTGATAAGAGAGAGAGCTCTAGAATCACACTGCCTAGATTTGAACATCTATCACCTTTGCAACCTGAGTATAAGTAATCTAATCTCTCTAAACCTCAGTTTCTGCATTTCTTTGGAAATGGCAAATAGTCCAGATTGGCTTAATCAACAGGGGTTTTGTATTAGAAGACTGTTGGACTTAAGGTTGGAACAATGACTTCGGAGTGAATTTTGGAAAGCCTTGTATATTCAGCTAAAGATTTTGAATTTTATTTCACATGCAGTGTAGAATGACATATCTAAAAATCTTTTTCACCAATGACTATACTATAAAGATGCATTTTCAGTTCAATTTTGACTCAGTCTTAGATGTGTAATTGAAATGTTCATGTTTCTACTACTTTTAAGTATTTGATATCTCAGTTATTTTTAATATTCTAGACCTGTGCTGTCCAATAAATAGCAATTAGCTACATGTGGCTATTTAAATTTTAAGTAATTAAAATTAAGTTAAATTTTAAAATTGGTTCCTCAGTCACACCAGGCACATTTCAAGTGTTCTTGTGTCTAGTGGTTACTAGATTGTATTGGACAGCACAAATCTAGTACTGTTCCATTACTACCAAAATTTCTATTGGACAGCACAGCCCTAAACCATACCATTGTGCTCTTTGGGACGCATCCCAATCCCTTCACCTCTAGGATATTACTCAATTATTCCTACATGTACTCAGGAGGTGCTTTGTGTTACAGTCTATTAGGAGGGCCAGCAGTATGTTTCCTTTCTAGTTCTAATTACCCTCAGCCAATGTCTCCCTAACTTAAAGCCTTCTGGAAAGGAGTCTTCATTGCCACTACAGTGTCCATGTCAGAGTGTTGTCTCCCAGTACTCCCAAAGCCCCATTCTTTCCATAAATATAATCTGTTAAAACATTTTGCCATTTGTCTGCACCCAGGACATTATGTTTTCCACTTCCATCTCCCTTTCAAAAAGCAATCTACATAATTCTACATAATCTAGAGCATACACATCAATTTGCATGATGAAGTTGGAATATTCGAGATTATATTCAGGTTACCAGGACTTTACAGTCTCTCTAAAGGCATTTGGAAGTGCATCTATTTTGTATTTACATAATTAAAAGGCCCATTTGGATACTTCCTAAACAGAAGAAACCATCTTCCCTGAAGACAATTAGAAGTTGCTGCCACTACTAGGTAAAACAGACCTACAGGAACTTTGAAAAATGCCTCCTCCTTTTTTCTCATTCATATTTCAAAACCTTAAGATGACTTTATAGACAGAGCATATGAAAACAAACAAAATGCTAATCAATATAATCTTATATTGATTTATAATCTGAGGTTATACTAATCTCAGTAGTTTTCAGGTATTATAGATGATAGATAGATGATAGGGAGATAAATATAGATAGAATATACATGCAACAGCTATTTCTTTATAACACATTGAATTAAATAGCAATTCAAGTACTATAGTCGGATTTACTATACTTGGGTAATCTGCATCATAAAACCCCTTACTCTGTCCTCTTTCCAAAAATTAGAGGTAACAAAATCAAGGCAAAGATAATTATTTTGAAGAAGTGTGATGTGATATAGTTGTTTGCTTAAAATGTTAGACAACCGGTTGCTAGGCATGAAATGAATTAGAGAAAGAAAGGAAAATAAGAGGATAGAAGCAAAAATTAGTTTAAAATAAGATGATTGATGATAATCCTCAATCTCTGAAAATCAACTTTAAAATTTAATGGAAATGTGAAGTGCTAATAGAGGTGCTGAAAAGTTTAAGAACTCTCAACTTAACACAACACTGTAAAGCAACTATACTCCAATAAAAAGTAATAAAAAATTTAGAGACCCCGGAGGAAGATGGCGGAAGAGTAAGACGCGGAGATCACCTTCCTCCCCACAGATACATCAGAAATTCATCTACACGTGGAACAACTCCTACAGAACACCTACTGAACGCTGACAGAAGACCTCAGACCCCCCAAAAGGCAAGAAACTCCCCACATACCTGGGTAGGGCAAAAGAAAAAAAGAATAAACAGAGACAATAGGATAGGGATGGGACCTGCACCAGTGGGAGGGAGCCGTGAAGGAGGAAAGGTTTCCACACACTACAAGCCCCTTCGCGGGCAGAGACTGCAGGTGGCGGAGGGGGAAAGCTTCGGAGTAGCGGAGGAGAGCACAGCAACAGGGGTGCGGAGGGCAAAGCGGAGAGATTCTGGCACAGAGGATCGGTGCCCTCAGACACACACCAGCCCGAGAGGCTTGTCTGCTCGGCCGCCGGGGCGGGCGGGGCTGGGAGCTGAGGCTCAGGTATCGGGTTTCAGTCGGAGCGCAGGGAGAGGACTGGGGCTGGCGGCAGGAAGAGAGCCTGAAGGGGTTAGTGCACCACGGCTAGCCCGGAGGGAGTCCGGGGAAAGGGTCTGGAGCTGCCGAAGAGGCAAGAGACTTTTTTCCCTTTTGTTTCCTGGTGCGCGAGGAGAGTGCATTAAGAGGGCTGCTTGGGGAAGCTCCAGAGACGGGCGCGAGCCGCGGCTAAAGGCGCGGACCTCGGAGACGGGCGTGGGACGCTGGGGCTGCTGCTGCCGCCGCCGCCGTGGGGCCTGTGTGCGAGCGCGGGTCACTGTCCTCCCCGCCTTCCGGGGGGCCTGTGCACCCCGCCACTGCCGGGGTCCCGGGACCCGGGGACGGCTTTCCCGGGAAAGCGCACGGAGCGCCTCGGGCTGCTGCAACGTCACGCCAGCCCCTGCCGCCGCAGGACCGCCCCACACTGTGAGCCCCTCCCTCCCCTCTGCCTGAGTGAGCCAGAGCCCCCGAATCAGCGGCTCCTTTAAACCCATCCTGTCTGAGCGAAGAACTGACGCCCTCCGGCGACCTATGCGCAGAGGCGGGGCCAGGTCCAAGGCTGAGACCCGGGAGCTGTGAGAGCAGAGACAGGGAAATCTCTCTGTGCAGCCTCGGAGGCAGCGGATTAAAGCTCCACGGTCCATTTGATGTGCCCTGCGTCTGTGGAGTGCATAAATGGACAGCGAATCATCCCAAATTAAGGAAGTGGACTTTGAGGACAAGATTTAAGACTTCCCCCCCTTTCCTCTTTTTACAACGAATTATCCCAAATTAAGGAGGTGGACTTAGAGAGCAAGATTTCAGACTTCTCGCCCTTTTCCTCTTTTTACAACAAAGTATCCCAAATTGAGGAGGTGGACTTGGAGAGCAAGAATTTTGATTTTTCCCCCTGCTCTCTTTTTGTGAATGTGTATGTGTAATCTTCTGTGTAAGATTCTCTCTGTATAGCTTTGCTTCCACCATATGTCCCGGGGTTCTATCTGTCCGTTTTTTTTTTTCAATAATTACTTTTTAATTTTAATAACACTACTATATTTCATACTTTATTCTATTTTACCTTACCTGCTCTTTCTTTTTTTCCTACCTTCCCTTCCTCCCTCCCTCCCTCCGCTCCTCCTTTCCTTCTTTCTTTTTCTTTCCTTCCTCCCTCCCTCCCTCCTGTCTTTCTTTCTTTCTTTCCTTCCTCCCTCCCTCCCTCCCTTCTTCCATTCACTCTTCCTTTTGATTTCATTCCTCCCTCCCTCCTTTCTTTCTTTCTTTCCATCCTTCCTCCCTCCCTCCCTCCTTTCTTTCTTTCTTTCTTCCTTCCTTCCTTTCTTTCTTCCCTTCTTCCTTTCTTTCCCTCTCTCTTTCTTTCTTCTACTAATTCTTTCTTTCTACTTTTCCTCCCTGTTATTCTGAGCCGGGTGGATGAAAGGCTCTTGGTGCTGCAGCCAGGAGTCAGTGCTGTGCCTCTGAAGTGGGAGAGCCAACTTCACGACACGGGTCCGCAAGAGACCTCCCAGCTCCACATAATATCAAGCAGCGAAAATCTCCCAGAGATCTCCATCTCAACACAAGCACCCAGCTTCAGTCAACGACCAGCAAGCTACAGTGCTGGTCACCCTATGCCAAGCAACTAGCAAGGCAGGAACACAACCCAACCCATTAGCAGAGAGGCTACCTAAAAACATAATAAGGCCACAGGCACCCCAAAACACACTACCAGACGTGGACCTCTCCACCAGAAAGACAAGATCGAGCCTCAACCACCAGAACACAGGCATTAGTCCCCCCCACCAGGAAGCCTACACAACCTACTGAAACAACCTTAGCCACGGGGGACAGACACCAAAAACAACGGGAACTACGAATCTGCAGCCTGCAAAAAGGAGACCCCAAACACAGTAACATAAGCAAAATGAGAAGGCAGAAAAACACACAGCAGGTGAAGGAGCAAGATAAAAACCTACCAGACATAACAAATGAAGAAGTAATAGGCAGTCTACCTGAAAAAGAATTCAGAATAATGATAGTAAAGCTGATCCAAGATTCTATTTCCAAGATCCAAAATCTTGGAAATAGAATAGACAAAATGCAAGAAACAGTTAACAAGGACCTAGAAGAACTAAAGATGATTCAAGCATCGATTAAAAACACAATAAATGAAATGAAAAATACTCTAGATGGGATCAATAGCAGAATAACTGAGGCAGAAGAACGGATAAGTGAGGTGGAAGATAAAATAGTGGAAGTAACTGCTGCAGAGCAAAATAAAGAAAAAAGAATGAAAAGAACAGAGGACAGTCTCAAAGACCTCTGGGACAACATTAAACGCACCAACATTCGAATTATAGGGGTTCCAGAAGAAGAAGAGAAAAAGAAAGGGACTGAGAAAATATTTGAAGAGATTATAGTTGAAAACTTCCCTAATATGGGAAAGGAAATAGTTAATCAAGTCCAGGAGGCACAGAGAGTCCCATACAGAATAAATCCAAGGAGAAATATGCCAAGACACATATTAATCAAACTGTCAAAAATTAAACACAAAGAAATCATATTAAAAGCAGCAAGGGAAAAACAACACATAACACACAAGGGAATCCCCATCAGGTTAACAGCTGATCTTTCAGCAGAAACTCTGCAAGCCAGAAGGGAGTGGCAGGACATAATTAAAGTGATGAAGGAGAAAAACCTGCAACCAAGATTACTCTACCCAGCAAGGATCTCATTCAGATTTGATGGAGAAATTAAAACCTTTACAGACAAGCAAAAGCTGAGAGTTCAGCACCACCAAACCAGCTTTACAACAAATGCTAAAGGAACTTCTCTAGGCAAGAAACACAACAGAAGGACTATACCTACAATAACGAACCCAAAGCAATTAAGGAAATGGGAATAGGAACATACATATCAATAATTACCTTAAATGTAAATGGACTAAATGCTCCCACCAAAAGACACAGAGTGGCTGAATGGATACAAAAACAAGACCCATATATATGCTGTCTACAAGAGACCCACTTCAGACCTAGAGACACATACAGACTGAAAGTAAGGGGATGGAAAAAGATATTCCATGCAAATGGAAATCAAAAGAAAGCTGGAGTAGCAATTCTTATATCAGACAAAATAGACTTTAAAATAAAGACTATTAGAAGAGACAAAGAAGGACACTACATAACGATAAAGGGATCGATCCAAGAAGAAGATATAACAATTGTAAATATTTATGCACCCAACATAGGAGCACCTCAATACATAAGGCAAATACTAACAGCCATAAAAGGGGAAATCGACAGTAACACAATCATAGTAGGGGACTTTAACACCCCACTTTCACCAATGGACAGATCATCCAAAATGAAAATAAATAAGGAAACACAAGCTTTAAATGATACATTAAACAAGATGGACTTAATTGATATTTATAGGACATTCCATCCAAAAACAACAGAATACACATTTTTCTCAAGTGCTCATGGAACATTCTCCAGGATACATCATATCTTGGGTCACAAATCAAGCCTTGGTAAATTTAAGGAAATTGAAATTGTATCAAGTATCTTTTCCGACCACAATGCTATGAGACTAGACATCAATTACAGGAAAAGATCTGTAAAAAATACAAACACATGGAGGCTAAACAATACACTACTCAATAACGAAGTGATCACTGTAGAAATCAAAGAGGAAATTAAAAAATACCTAGAAACAAATGACAATGGAGACACGACGACCCAAAACCTATGGGACGCAGCAAAAGCAGTTCTAAGGGGGAAGTTTATAGCAATACAATCCCACCTTAAGAAACAGGAAACATCTCGAGTAAACAACCTGACCCTGCACCTAAAGCAATTAGAGAAAGAAGAACAAAAAACCCCCAAAGTTAGCAGAAGGAAAGAAATCATAAAGATCAGATCAGAAATAAATGAAAAAGAAATGAAGGAAACGATAGCAAAGATCAACCAAACTAAAAGCTGGTTCTTTGAGAAGATAAACAAATTTTACAAACCATTAGCCAGACTCATCAAAAAAAGAAGGGAGAAGACTCAAATCAATAGAATTAGAAATGAAAAAGGAGAAGTAACAACTGACACTGCAGAAATACAAAAGATCATGAACGATTACTACAAGCAACTCTATGCCAATGAAATGGACAACCTGGAAGAAATGGACAAATTCTTAGAAATGCACAACCTGCCAAGACTGAACCAGGAAGAAATAGAAAATATGAACAGACCAATCACAAGCACTGCAATTGAAACTGTGATTAAAAATCTTCCATCAAACAAAAGCCCAGGACCAGATGGCTTCACAGGCGAATTCTATCAAGCATTTAGAGAAGAGCTAACACCCATCCTTCTCAAACTCTTCCAAACAATATCAGAGGAAGGAACACTCCCAAACTCATTCTACGAGGCCACCATCACCTTGATACCAAAACTAGGCAAAGATGTCACAAAGAAAGAAAACTACAGGCCAATATCACTGATGAACATAGATGCAAAAATCCTCAACAAAATACTAGCAAACAGAATCCAACAGCACATTAAAAGGATCATACACCATGATCAAGTGGGGTTTATTCCAGGAATGCAAGGATTCTTCAATATACGCAAATCAATCAATGTGATACACCATATTAACAAGTTGAAGGAGAAAAACCATATGATCATCTCAATAGATGCAGAGAAAGCTTTCGACAAAATTCAACACCCATTTATGATAAAAACCCTGCAGAAAGTAGGCATAGAGGGAACTTTCCTCAACATAATAAAGGCCATATATGACAAACCCACAGCCAACATCGTCCTCAATGGTGAAAAACTGAAACCATTTCCACTAAGGTCAGGAACAAGACAAGGCTGCCCACTCTCACCACTCTTATTCAACCTAGTTTTGGAAGTTTTAGCCACAGCAATCAGAGAAGAAAAGGAAATAAAAGGAATCCAAATTGGAAAAGAAGAAGTAAAGCTGTCACTGTTTGCAGATGACATGATACTATACATAGAGAATCCTAAAGATGCTACCAGAAAACTACTAGAGCTAATCAATGAATTTGGTAAAGTAGCAGGATACAAAATTAATGCACAGAAATCTCTGGCATTCCTGTACACTAATGATGAAAAATCTGAAAATGAAATCAAGAAAACACTCCCATTTACCATTGCAAAAAAAGGAATAAAATATCTAGGAATAAACCTCCCTAAGGAGACAAAAGACCTGTATGCAGAAAATTATAAGACACTGATGAAAGAAATTAAAGATGATACAAATAGATGGAGAGATATACCATGCTCCTGGTTTGGAAGTATCAATATTGTGAAAATGACTCTACTACCCAAAGCAATCTACAGATTCAATGCAATCCCTATCAAACTACCACTGGCATTTTTCACAGAACTAGAACAAAAAATTTCAAAATTTGTTTGGAAAAACAAAAGACCCCGAATAGCCAAAGCAATCTTGAGAATGAAAAACGGAGCTGGAGGAATCAGGCTCCCTGACTTCAGACTATACTACAAAGCTACAGTAATCAAGACAGTGTGGTACTGGCATAGAAACAGAAAGATAGATCAATGGAACAGGATAGAAAGCCCAGAGATAAACCCACGCACTTATGGTCAACTTATCTTTGATAAAGGAGGCAGGAATGTACAGTGGAGAAAGGACAGCCTCTTCAATAAGTGGTGCTGGGAAAACTCGACAGGGACATGTAAAAGTATGAGATTAGATCATTCCCTAACACCATACACAAAAATAAGCTCAAAATGGATTAAAGACCTAAATGTAAGGCCAGAAACTATCAAACTCTTAGAGGAAAACATAGGCAGAACACTCTATGACATAAATCACAGCAAGATCCTTTTGGACCCACCTCCTAGAGAAATGGAAATAAAAACAAAGATAAACAAATGGGACCTAATGAAACTTCAAAGCTTTTGCACAGCAAAGGA
Organism: Hyperoodon ampullatus; assembly: GCF_949752795.1. NCBI lineage: Eukaryota > Metazoa > Chordata > Mammalia > Artiodactyla > Ziphiidae > Hyperoodon > Hyperoodon ampullatus. The sequence continues at coordinate 108,420,895 of NC_136913.1, read as the reverse complement.
AACCATAAACAAGACCAAAAGAGAACCCTCAGAATGGGAGAAAATATTTGCAAATGAAGCAACTGACAAAGGATTAATCTCCAAAATTTATAAGCAGCTCATGCAGCTCAATAGCAAAAAAACAAACAACCCAATCCAAAAATGGGCAGAAGACTTAAATAGGCATTTCTCCAAAGAAAATATACAGACTGCCAACAAACACATGAAAGAATGCTCAACATCATTAATCATTAGAGAAATGCAAATCAAAACTACAATGAGATATCATCTCACACCAGTCAGAATGGCCATCATCAAGAAATCTAGAAACAATAAATGCTGGAGAGGGTGTGGAGAAAAGGGAACACTCTTGCACTGCTGGTGGGAATGTAAATTGATACAGCCACTATGGAGAACAGTATGGAGGTTCCTTAAAAAACTAAAAATAGAACTACCATATGACCCAGCAATCCCACTACTAGGCAGATACCCTGAGAAAACCATAATTCAAAAAGAGACATGTACCAAAATGTTCATTGCAGCTCTATTCACAATAGCCCGGAGCTGGAGACAACCTAAATGTCCATCATCGGATGAATGGATAAAGAAGATGTGGCACATATATACAATGGAATATTACTCAGCCATAAAAAGAAACGAAACTGAGCTATTTGTAATGAGGTGGATAGACCTAGAGTCTGTCATACAGAGTGAAGTAAGTCAGAAAGAGAAAGACAAATACCGTATGCTAACACATATATATGGAATTAGAAAAAAAATGTCATGAAGAACCTAGGGGTAAAACAGGAATAAAGACACAGACCTACTTGAGAATGGACTTGAGGATATGGGGAGGGGGAAGTGTAAGCTGTGACAAAGCGAAAGAGAGGCATGGACATGTATACACTACCAAACGTAAGGTAGATAGATAGTGGGAAGCAGCCGCAGAGCACGGGGAGATCTGCTCGGTGCTTTGTGACCGCCTGGAGGGGTGGGATGGGGAGGGTGGGAGGGAGGGAGATGCATGAGGGAAGGGATGTGGGAACGGATGTATATGTATGACTGATTCACTTTGTTATAAAGCAGAAACTAATAAAAAAAAATTTTTTATAAAAAGTAATAAAAAATTTAAAAGAAAGAAATAAAGAACTCTCACATTCCTTTTAAAAAGTCAGAAAACATTGTTGGAATTTGTGATATAATTTTCCCTCACATACAATTGCATTTCTGTGGCTATAATCATGTCCATTTAAATATTTCAATGTCTGCCTATCCAGAAGTGATTCAGGACATTGTGTAAACAGAGGTCAACATTTGTTTGCAGGTTCCAGGGTACCCATGTCATAATGTTTGCTTTAATGAATATAGGAGGTTTGCCATTAAAAAGAAGTAAGTAAGCATTATAGAGCATTAAAGAAAAGGCACACACTAGGATGGCTATAATAAAAAACAACGGATAAAAAGTGTTGGTGAGGATGTGGAGAAATCAGAACCCTCATATACTGCTGGTGATAATGTAAAATGGTGCAGCCACTTTGAAAAACAGTCTGGCAGTTCCTCAAAAAGTTAAACATAGGACATATCAATTTCACTCCTAAGTATATACCTAAGAGAACTGAAAACAAACATCCACACAAAAACTTGTTAATGAATGCTCACTGTAGCATTATTCATAATAGTCATAAAGTAAAAACAACCCAAACGTCTATCAACTGATGAAAGGATAAATAATAGGTGGTATAGCCATACAATACATTATCATTCAGCCATGAAAAGGAACGAAATGCTGATACATGGTACAATAGAGATGAACCTTGAAGACATAGGCTAAATAAAAGAAGACACTTACAAAAGATCACATATTATATAATATCGTTTATATGAAGTGTCCAAATAGGCAAATCTATAGACACAGAAAGTAGATTACTGATTGCCTAGGGATGTGGGAGTTGCGATTAAATAAGGAGTGAGTGCTCTTGGGTACGAAGTTTTTTGGTGGGTGATGAAAATGTTCTAAAATTACATAATGTTGATGGATGCAAAATCCTGTGAACATATAAAAAATATTGAATTGTACACTTTAAAGGGTTCAATTATATGGTATACCAATAAAATTGTTTTTAAATTTCACAGGATAAAATAATACCTTACAATTCCCCAAAATAGAAATACCCAGTGTTAACATTTTGGTGTATCTTTGAGTATTACAACACACTTTTTGCTTTTACATGGTTATTGAATGACATGTAAAAATGTCTATATAATGATATTTATATTTTACCACAAGACATATTTTTAAATGGCAAAACTGCATATAAGAAAATAAAATAGTATTTTAATTAATGGTGCAATATAGCATATTCATAAATATAAATACTCGATATATAAAAGTTAACAATTCTCTACAACTTAATGTATACATTTGATGAAATACAGATCAAAATCTCAATAGGACTTATTTTAGAAATTGAAAAAATAATTATATAGGTTTTCTGGAATAAAATTAGGCAAGAATAATGTGGGAATTTAAAAAAAATATTTATAAAGGAGTAGAAAGTTGTATTATGAAGTCAGGGTAACTAAACGAGTTGGTGCTGGAATCAATCAGTCTGGCATCTAGAAAAATTGAATAGAATAGGAAGTCAAGAAACAAAATTAAGTATGATATAATTTACTTCACGACGAATATGGGATTCCAGATCAGTAGGAAAAGGAAAGAGTATTCAACAAATAGTATTGGGATAATCAGCTAGCCATCTGGAAGGAATTAAGTTAGCTCACAGTCTATATAAAAATCAATTTCGGGCTTTCCTGGTGGCGCAGTGGTTGAGAGTCCACCTGCCGATGCAGGGGACACAGGTTCGTGCCCTGGTCCGGGAAGATCACACATGCCATGGAGCAGCTGGGCCCGTAAGCCATGGCCGCTGAGCCTGTGCGTCCGGAGCCTGTGCTCCGCAGTGGGAGAGGCCACAAAAGTGAGAGGCCAGCGTACCACAAAAAAAAAAAAAAAAAAAAAAAAAAAAAAATCAATTTCAAGTGGATAAAAGATGTAGATATAAAATGATGAAACACAAGTATTCAACATCATTAGAAATTAAATTAAATAAAATAAAACAAAGTGTCAATTTTTGCCTATCATATTGGTGAAGATGGAAATAATTATTAATATTAATTGTTGGTAATGATGAAGAAACAGTAACTTTCATGCATCACTGTTAAGTGTGTAAATTTGTACATACTTTGAAGGTCAACTTGATACAAAATAAAAAGAAAAACAAAATCTCTTAAATATGTTTCTTTCCTTTAAGCCAGCAGATTTACTTCTAAAAATTTATCCTAGATATAAGGATATTCTTTACAGTATGGATTTTAATAGTGAAAATTAGAATCAACCTAATGACCTACCAACTTGTACAAAATCTGGTACACATATGCAATTGATTGTTATGTAAATATTAAGAGGAAGGCATTGAGTCTCTTAAAGATACCTGTAATATACTGCTGAAAACAAAAGCAGATTTAATGTATTATGACAAAAAGAGAGAAGAGAGAAGTATGGAAGAAACTGGAAACATGGAAAGATATACTCCACACTATTAACAGTCTGTTATCTTTGTAGAGTGGAATTATACATTTTTTAACATCTTTATTGGAGTATAATTGCTTTACAATGGTGTGTTAGTTTCTGCTGTATAACAAAATGAATCAGCTATACATAAACATATATCCCCATATCTCCTCCCTCTTGCGTCTTCCTCCCACCCTCCCTATCCCGTCCCTCTAGGTGGACACAAAACACTGAGCTGATCTCCCTGCCCTATGTGGCTGCTTCACACTAGCTATCTATTTTACATTTGGTACTGTATATATATATTCATACCACTCTCTCACTTCATCCCAGCTTGCCCATCCCCTCCCAGTGTCCTCAATTCCATTCTCTACATCTGCCTCTTTATTCCTGTCCTGCCCTAGCTTATTCAGAAACATTTTTTCTTTTAGATTCCATATATATGTGTTAGCATATGGTATTTGTTTTTCTCTTTCTGACTTACTTCACTCTGTATGACAGACTCTAGGTCCATCCACCTCACTACAAATAACTCAATTTTGTTTCTTTTTATGGCTGAGTAATATTCCATTGTATATATGTACCACATCTTCTTTATCCATTCGTCTGTCGATGGACACTTAGGTGGCTTCCACGTCCTGACTATTGTAAATAGTGCTGCCATGAACATTCAGGTACATGACTCTTTTTGAATTATGGTTTTCTCAGGGTATATGCCCAGTAGTGGGATTGCTGGGTCATATGGTAGTTCTATTTTTAGTTTTTTAAGGAACATCCATACTGTTCTCCATAGTGGCTGTATCAATTTACATTCCCACCAACAGCACAAGAGGGGGTCCATTTTCTCCACACCCTTTCCAGCATTTATTGTTTGGAGACATTTTGATAATGGCCATTCTGACTGGTGTGAGGTGATACCTCATTTTAGTTTTGATTTGCGTTTCTCTAATGATTAGTGATGTTGAGCATCCTTTCATGTGTTGGTTGGCAATCTGTATATCTTCTTTGGAGAAATGTCTATTTAGGTCTTCTGCCCATTTTTGGATTGGGTTGTGTGTTTTTTTGATATGGAGCTGCATGACATGCTTGTATAATTTGGAGATTCATCATTTGTCAGTTGCTTCATTTGCAATATTTTATCCCATGCTGAGGGTTGTCTTTTCATCTTGTTTATGTTTTCCTTTGCTGTGCAAAAGCTTTTAAGTTTCATTAAGTCCCACTTGATTATATTTGTTTTTATTTCCATTTCACTAAGAGGTGGGTCATAAAGGATCTTGCTGTGATTTATGTCATACAGCATTCTGCCTATGTTTTCCTCTAATAGTATTATAGTGTCTGGCCTTACATTTAGGTCTTTAATCCATTTCGAGGTTATTTTTGTATACAGTGTTCAGGAGAGTTCTAATTTCATTCTTTTACATGTAGCTGTCCAGGTTTCTGAGCACCACTTATTGAAGAGGCTGTCTTTTCTCCATTGTATATTCTTGACCCCTTTATCAAATATAAGGTGACCATATGTGCATGGGTTTATCTCTGGGCTTTCTATCCTGTTGCATTGATCTATATTTCTGTTTTTGTGCCAGTACCATACTGCCTTGATTACTGTAGCTTTGGAGTATAGTCTCAAGTCAGGGAGTCTGATTCCTCCAACTCCGTTTTTCTTTCTCAAGATTGATTTGGCTATTTGGGGTCTTTTGTGTTTCCATACAAATTGGGAAATTTTTTGTTCTAGTTCTGTGAAAAATGTCATTGGTAGTTTGACAGGGATTGCACTGAATCTGTAGATTGCTTTGGGTAGTATAGTCGTATTTACAATGCTGATTCTTCCAATCCAAGAACATGGTATACATCTCCATCTGTTTGTATCATCTTTAATTTCTTTCATCAGTGTCTTATAGTTTTCTGCATACAGGTCTTTTGTCTCCTTAGGTAGGTTTATTCCTAGTTATTTTATTCTTTTTGTTGCAATGGTAAACAGGAGTGTTTCTTTAATTTCCCTTTCAGATTTTTCGTCATTACTGTATAGGAATGCAAGAGATTTCTGTGCATTAATTTTATATCCTGCTACTTTACCAAATTCATTGATTAGCTCTAGTAGTTTTCTGGTAGCATCTTTGGGATTCTCTATGTATAGTATCATGTCATCTGCAAACAGTGACAGTTTTACTTCGTCTTTCCCGTTTTGGTTTCCTTTTTCTTCACTAATTGCTGTGGCTAAAATTTCCAAAACTATGTTGAATAATAGTGGTGAAACTGGGCAACCTTGTCTTGTTCCTGATCTTACTGGAAATGGTTTCAGTGTTTCACTATTGAGAACGATGTTGGCTGTGGGTTTGTCATATATGGCCTTTCTTATGTCGAGGTAAGTTCCCTCTATGGCTACTTTCTGGAGAGTTTCTATCATAAATGGGTATTGAATTTTGTCAAAACCTTTTTCTGCATCTATTGAGATGATCATATGGATTTTATCCTTCAGTTTGTTAATAAGGTGTATCACATTGTTTGCTTTGCATATATTGAAGAATCCTTGCATTCCTGGGATAAACCCCACTTGATCATAGTGTATGATCCTTTTAATGTGCTGTTGGATTCTGTTTGCTAGTATTTTGTTGAGGATTTTTGCATCTATGTTCATCAGTGATAATGGTCTGTACTTTTCTTTTTTCGTGACATCTTTGTCTGGTTTTGGTATCAGGGTGATGGTGGCCTTGTAGAATGAGTTTGGGAGTGTTCCTCCCTCTGCTATATTTTGGAAGAGTTTGAGAAGAACAGGTGTTAGCTCTTCTGTAAATGTTTGATAGAAGTTGCCTGTGAAGCTCTCTGGTCCTGGGATTTTCATTGTTGGAAGATTTTTAATCACAGTTTCAATTTTAGTGCTTGTGATTGGTCTGTTTATATTTTCTATTTCTTCCTAGTTCAGTCTCGGGCAGTTGTGCTTTTCTAAGAATTTGTCCATTTTATTGGCATATAGTTGCTTGTTGTAATCTCTCATGATCCTTTGTATTTCTGCAGTGTCAGTTGTTCCTTCTCTTTTTTCATTTCTAATTCTATTGATTTCAGTCTTCTCCCTTTTTTTCTTGATGAGTCTGGCTGGAGGTTTATCAACTTTGTTTATCTTCTCAAAGAACCAGCTTTTAGTTTTATTGATCTTTGCTATTGTTTCCTTCATTTCTTTTTCATTTATTTCTGATCATTATGATTTCTTTCTATCTGCTAACTTTGGGGTTTTTTTTTTTTGTTCTTCTTTCTCTAATTGCTTTAGGTGTAAGGTTAGGTTGTTTATTTGAGATGTTTCTTGTTTCTTGAGGTAGGATTGTATTGCTATAAACTTGCCTCTTAGAACTGCTTTCGCTGCATCCCGTATGTTTTGGGTCATCGTGTTTTCATTGTCATTTGTTTCAAGGTACTTTTGATTTCCTCTTTGATTATTTCAGTGATCTCTTGGTTATTCTGTAGTGTATTGTTTAGCCTCCATGTGTTTGTAGTTTTTACAGATTTTTTCCTGTAATTGATATCTAGTCTCATAGCGTTGTGGTCAGAAAAGATACTTGATACAATTTCATTTTCTTAAATTTAACAAGGGTTGATTGGTGACCCAAGATATGATCTATCCTGGAGAATGTTCCATGAGCACTGAGAAGAAAGTGTATTATGTTGTTTTTGGATGGAATGTCCTATAAATATCAATTAAGTCCATCTTGTTAAATGTATCACTTAAAGCTTGTGTTTCCTTATTTATTTTCATTTTGGATCATCTGTCCATTGGTGAAAGTGGGGTGTTAAAGTTCCCTACTATGATTGTGTTACTGTCCATTTCCCCTTTTATGGCTGTTAGCATTTGCCTTAAGTATTGAGGTGCTCCTGTGTTGGGTGCATATATCTTTACAATTGTTATATCTTCTTCTTGGATTGATCCCTTGATCATTATGTAGTGTCCTTCTTTGCCTCTTGTAATAGTCTTTATTTTAAAGTCTATTTTGTCTGATATGACAATTGCTACTCCAGATTTCTTTTGATTCTGATTTGCATGGAAGGTCTTTTTCCATCCCCTCACTTTCAGTCTGTATGTGTCCCAAGGTCTGAAGTGGGTCTCTTGTAGACAGCATATATGCGAGTCTTGTTTTTTTATCTATTCAGCCAGTCTATGTATTTTGGTTGGAGCATTTAATCCATTTACATTTAAGGTAGTTATCGATATGTATGCTCCTATTACCATTTTCCTAATAGTTTTGGGTTTGTTATTGTAGGTCTTTTCCTTCTCTTGTGTTTCCTGCCTAGAGAACTTCCTTTAGCATTTGTTATAAAGCTGGTTTGTTGGTGCTGAATTCTCTTAGCTTTTGCTTGTCTGTAAAGGTTTTAATTTCTCTATCAAATGTGAATGAGATCCTTGCTGCTTAGAGTAACCTTGGTTGTAGATTTTTCTCTTTCATCCCTGTAAATATGTCCTGCCACTCCCTTCTGTCTTGCAGAGTTTCTGCTGGAAGATCAGCTGTTAACCTTGTGGGGATTCCCTTGTATGTTAATTGTTGCTCTTCCCTTGTTGCTTTTAATATTTTTTCTTTGTATTTGATTTTGACTAATATGTGTCTTGGCATGTTTCTCCTTGGATTTACCCTGTATGTTACTCTCTGCGCTTCCTGGACTTGATTGACTATTTCCTTTCCCATATTAGGGAAATTTTTCAACTATAATCTGTTCAAATATTTTCTCAGTACCTTCCTTTTTCTCTTCTTCTTCTGGGACCCCTATAATTCAAATGTTGGTGCATTTACTGTTGGCCCAGAGGTCTCTGAGACTGTCCTACATTCTTTTCATTGTTTTTTCTTTATTCTGCTCTGCAGTAGTTATTTCCACTATTTTATCTTCCAGGTCACTTATCCGTTCTTCTGCCTCACTTATTCTGCTATTGATTACTTCTAGAGAATTTTTAATTTCATTTATTGTGTTGTTCATCATTGTTTTTTTCCTCTTTAGTTCTTCTAGGCCCTTGTTAAACGTTTCTTGTATTTTTCCAGTCCTATTTCCAAGATTTTGGATCATCTTTGCTATCATTACTCTGAATTATTTTTCAGGTAGACTGCCTATTTCTTCTTCATTTGTTTGGTTTGGTGGGTTTTTACCTTGCTCCCTCATCTGCTGTGTATTTCTCTGTCTTCTCATTTTCCTTAACTTACTATGTTTGGGGTCTCCTTTCTGCAGGCTGCATGTTTGTAGTTCCCATTGTTTTTGGTGTCTGTCCCTAGTGGGTAAAGTTGGTTCAGCGGATTGTGTAGGCTTCCTTGTGGAGGGGACTGGTGCCTTTGTTCTGGTGGATGAGGCTGGATCTTGTCTGTCTAATGGGCAGGACTACATCTGGTGGTGTGTTTTGGGGTGTCTGTGAACTTATGATTTTAGGCAGCCTCTCTGCTAATGGGTGGGGTTGTGTTCCTGTCTTGCTAGTTGTTTGGCATAGGGTGTCCAGCACCATAGCTTGCTGATCGTTGAGTGGAGCTGGGTCTTAGCATTGTTATGGAGATCTCTGAGAGAGCATTCGCCATTTGATATTACGTGGGGCCGGGAGGTCTGTGGTGCACCAGTGTCCTGAACTTCGCTCTGCCACCTCAGAGGCTCAGGCCTGACACCCAGCTGGAGCACCAAGACTCCTTTGGGAAATCTGAGGTCTTCTGCCAGCATTCAGTAGGTGTTCTGTAGGAGCTGTTCCACATGTAGGTGTATTTTTCATGTATTTGTGAGGAGGAATGTGATCTCCATGTCTTACTCCTCTGCCATCTTGACGCTATTCCTCCCTTCTATTTTTTAAGAAGAGTTTATTGTTTCCTGAATGTTGCTGATGTCTTTTCTGCCACCAAAGACCCTTTGGGATCTGCAAATATTTCACACCTTTTCTCTTGACTTTGTGGTCTTCTCTTTGTCTGTGCAGACCAGTCAAGAGGAGGCTCCTCTGGCAGGTACCATCCTGCTGACTCTCAGCTCAAGTGTTGGCTGGACATTAGATTCATTCCTCTAATTTCTTCAGGGTCTTGTACAAAATAGGAGGTAATTTGCCTCAGAGCGATTGCAGATCAGGTTCCAGACCACTGCAGTAAAGTGAATAATGGGAGGACCAGAGTGCTGATATCTCGAATTATACATTTTTAATTACACACTTTTCATTTGTGTTTTCCTCAAGGAATATATAGTATACTGTTATGATAAATCTTCCTTCTACATGCTTTACATCTTAGGAAGGCCATCCCATTCCTAATCATTTACCTTTTATAATTTATGGATTTTAAATTCACATATTAAAATATATATTGAATATAATCTGATATAGATTGTAATATAGAAATTCTACATTATCTTCTGAAATGGTTAGCCAATTTTCCTAACACTATTTCTGAAAAATTCATACATGCCTATGAATGTATGGAGTGATGAGTTGAACTTGTTGCCCTGAGATTATGAAAGTGACTGCTACTGTCAACTCTCACTCTAGCCAATATCCCTTTCTGAGCTTATTTTTAAATGGCTGGAGAAGGCAGAGTCATAAATCCTCAACTTGGGAATAAACTTCAATAGCTTTTCTTGTTTCTGTCATGGGAGAAGGGTAGACACCCCCTACAAAATGCTAAAGATAAGTAATGGCACATTAGGAATGCCTGAAAGATGCAGAAAGTAGGAACTAAATGCCCAGTTGGATATCTACTTGGGCAGCAGACTTGTTGCCCTCTGTCTAAAAGAGCAAGAAAAAAATTACCTGGGCAAAGGAAGAGAGCTGAGTTTCCTCTGGATAAAGAGGACACTAAAGGAAGCAGCCTAGTGACTTCCCTGGTTGTCCAGTGGTTAAGACTCCCTGCTCCCAATGCAGGGGGCAGGGGTTCAATCCATGGTCGGGGAACTAAGATCCCACATTCTGCATGGTGTGGCCAAAACAATAAATAAAGTTAAGGAAAAAGAAGAAAAGTTAAAAGAAAAAAAAGAATGCAGCCAAACTCAAAGGAGCTTGTTGCTATGTCCCCAAAAGAGCTGGCTGCACAGGCACAGGGTTTCAAGAATATTACAGAGTGGGAGAAACATGAGAAAGTGACTCCATGAAGATTCTCATCAAATCCTGGGCTCATCCCTGAGCTGCATAAGTATGAATTAGACCCTATTCAGAATACCAAAGACTTTGAGACCTAAACTAACAAATAAACCACAATCCATGACCCAAACAGACCACTGAGCAGCTCACACATGGGACATATCCAAGTAGATTCAAGAAGCTCAGCAAACTCCAAACAGGACAAATTAAAAGAAGTTCATGCCAAACATACCATAATTAGACTGCTGAAAATTAAAGATAAAAATAATATTGAAAGAAGCCAGAGAAAATTGATGCATTACCAATAAATAAATGCAATGGGTTGAACTGTACTTCACCAAAATCCTTATGTGGAAGTGCTAAACCCTAATACCTCAGAATGTGACCCTATTTGGAGATAGGGTCTTTAAAGAGATAATTAAGTTAAAATGAGGTAATTAGATCAGGTCCTAATCCAATATGACTGGTGTCCTTATAAGAAGAGGAAATTTGACTATACATACATACAGAGGAAGATGATGTGAAGACACTGGGAGCAGACAGCAATTTACAAGCCAAGGAGAAGGGCCTCAGAAGAATCTAATTCTGACAAGACCTTGATCTCAGACTCTTAGCCTCCAGAATTGTGAGAAAATAAATTTCTGTTGCCTAAGCCATCCAGTCTGTGATATTTTGTCATGGCAGCCCTAACAAACTAATACAATGGTGATTCTAACTGTGGATTTCTCATCAGAAACCTTGAAAGTCAAAGGAAAGTGGCATAATATTTTTCAATGTGCTGAAGGATAAGAACTGTCAGCCAAAATTCTATTCTTCAGAAATGAAGGTGAAATAAAGACAATCTCAGATGAAGGAAAACTTAGAAAATTCATCATCAGACAACTTTTTCTAGAAGAACTGCTAATAAAATCTATTTAAAGTAAAAGAAAACGATATCAGATAATACCTTGGAACATTGGGAATGAAGGAATAGCAATAGAAATGTAAATATGAGAGTAAACGTAATGGATGATTCTTGGAATTTAATGGTTCCCTAAGGCTAACTATTTTGGTCCCGTGTTGAGAAATCTGGGGCTTTATAAAGACACATACTTCCACAACAGCACCTATTTCCAGAGCCAAGCAGCAGAGGAAAATGAGGGGGAAAAAAACAGAATATTTTAAGAAAATGTCTTCCCCCCCTTAGTTTTGACTGCTATAGGTTCCCATTGGGTGTTTGTTGCCACCACCAGGAGATTGCTGGGGTTGGGTCACGATAATTGACAGAAAGAACACAGATAGGAGTTTATCACACTCTCTCTGACTATTAGGTGTTCTCTTTCCTCCTCCTTGAGACAGAAATAGTGGGCTTCTCCTGCGGAAGAACTCTAAAGTTGAAATGTCAGTGATCGAGAACAGTGGTGGTTGTATGCATTATCCTTTTACTCTTCAATTCCTAGTATTTCTACTATATAGCACAGTGTTAAATATATTTATGAAAACTGTTTAAACTTAAGATGCATTTACATGGGGTTTACTTACAAAGCAACTATTTACTTAAATTCAAATACAGTTTTCCTGCCCTTTTCCAATGTGCTAAATGCTTTAGCTTTAGTTTTTGTTTTGCTTTCTTTTATTTTGTTTGCTTTTGCTTGTTTTAACTCTTTGCATGGGGAAAGCTTTTGTTGTATTAGAATGAGTAATGTAAAAAACAATCAAGTGAGTTCTAGCTTTAATTTTATCTCCAGTCTGAGACCTTGAACAAGTAATTTAATCTGTTTTATCAGGTAAAAATAATTAGGTTGGATGAGATAATTAATAATTAGTAAGGTTCCTTAGAGTTCTAATACTTTGGCCTCTTCACCTGTATAGTGGACATTGTACTGTGCTCCAGCATTCCCTTACTCCCCTGTCCACAACTGCCAGAAGTACTGCTGGCTGACATTCCTTTCCAGGAACTGCTTTCATCTGAAGAGAGTCTAATCACATAAGATCATACCCCTGCATCCAGTGACTTGTAGATAGGGGAATATAAATGTCCATCCCCTTCATCCAAACTCAGAACAATTATGAAGGGTCGTCCTAGCTTCACAGAGTGCTGTGAGGGTTGTCAAGGTTTTGGGCAAGGTTCTGACGGCAACTTTTGCAGCCCAACTTCTCCCTTTTTTTTTTTTTAATTGAGGTGTAACTGACATTCAGCATTACACTAGTTTCAGGTGTACAACATACTGATTTGATACTTCTATATGTTACAAAATGATCACCACAATAATTCTCGTTAACATCCATCATCTCTGCCCAATCTTCTTTCCTTACTTTTACCCAAAAATTTTTAATTCTGGAAGAACTCCCTAATAAAATTCCAGCATGCTAATCTTTGTCTCAGAGTCTGCTTCCCAAGGAGCCCATACTTTAACAAACTGGAAGTAATATTTTCCTCCTCTGAGGATTTTATTTTTACCTCTGTCTTGGTGGTGCTTGCATTCCATAGTGTATTATACTTACTGCATGTGTTTTTTTATGCAGCTTTTTCTTTCCCACTAATTTGCAAATTCTTGAAATCAAGGGCAATGCATTTTAAAAAAATCTTTCATAGCAGCCAACCTTGATTCATTAGATGGTTGGTTATGTAAATGCATAAATGAAGTTATATTGAAATAATCATAATTTTCCCTGCTTGATCTCTTTAGAATCATCAATAATTAGTTTTTATAAGTTTTTCTGTTTATTACAGAGGTTGCATTTTTCCTATTCCCATGAACTTTGAGTTGTATTCATAATTTTTGTGTGGTTCTCTTAGTTCTGTGACATCTTTACAATCATGTGGTACTTAGGGTTTTATTGCTTGCTATGGGGGTATTAATTTCTGTGATCCCATGATGGGTTTTCTAATTAGTTTGTCAATACTAAATTAGAAAAATTTAATTCTACTTGAACAAATGAAGAAAAATGTATGATATATCAAGGACTTAAAGGCAAATGTCTTTGCTTTCTTTTATATTTGTAAAGCCAGCTGGTGATTTTTATAATTTTTTTAGTATTAAAGTTTCATTTTTAATTATACATGGTTGGAACAGAAGTTCATTCGAATATTACAAAGTGATATTACTATTCTTAAAAGTGAAATCCACAGGTATAATCAGTTGCTATTCATTTGGAAGTCATAGATAAGAATGCCATATCATTTGTAATCGTGCAGTCAATTTCATTCCTTGTCTCAGCCTTCATTTCTAAAGAGTGTTCCATTTAGTGGGAGTTTTTAGAATAATGTAAGAGACCAATCATGTGCTATACAGCATTCACATTGTATTAGCCCTTTTCCAAAGCTTTCCCTTCTGTTTTCCAAATTATATTCCTGTAATTCATGAACTTAGAAGCTCTCAGCAATTTGAATTTCATGTTCAATCTCAGATGCTCTTTCAGTAAAGCATGCCATTATTCACTATTTCCCTCTTTCAAAAAAAAAAGAAAAGCCTCCACATTTAAGATCCATTCAAACCATTCCATTTTCACATCACTGAAACTCTTCATACTCTTAAAATATCATCTTTGGGATTTTAGTTTCAAATAATAAATAGCAACTTTTATCTTGCAGACAATTATTTGAGAAAATAGCATAGAATATGAGCATTTCTACATTGCCACACCAAAAGTGCCAGTGACAGGCCAAAAATCACCTTAAGCATCTGTTGCCATCAGATGCATTTTTCAACATTGGTAGCAAAGTCATCGACTATTTTGCCAACGTCAAAGTTATCTCAGCCAGATTCTACGTTAACTTCTACCACTCCCACCACAAATAGTCCCAAGAAGACACTTCCAAGGGAATATAATATTAAAAAGGCACAGTACAACCATTCTATGGATTTAGCTATGTCTATAAGAATTTACCCAAAGTGATATCCCAGACATCTTGAGTAAAAAGAAAAGAAAGTATCAGAAAAAATATTAACACTCTGATTGTATAAAAAAAAAAACAAAGAAAATGTATGGATATAAATGTGCAATTATAGGACAGGTTATACAATGTATACAGGTACACAATGTATAACCTGTACAGATTACACGAGAAAATGTTATCATTGGTTACCTTGGAGGGAATACTTGGGGTAAGAGGAAATCATTAGGATTTTCTTTATATATGGTTGTGTGTGCATTAAATGGAGTATGAATGGCTTATGTAGTTAAAATGAAAGAAAGTATTTAAAGGGCAAGAAATAAATATTATCCTGTTTTAGGCATCCATTTGCTTTTATTCTTTTCTCAAAACAAAACTACTTTCCTTCTCTGGCATATTACAAATGGACTCCCCATCTGATGCATTTTTACTAATCTAGAGTAGTATCTCTTTTTTTCACAGCGGCCTCCTATGTTTCTTCTTTGCTTTAAAACATTCATTAAAGGTGAATCTCTTCATGAAGTCTTATAGTCATCTCAATGACAACAATAACTTCTCAGCACTTAAGTGCAAGACAGGGTGGGCAAGGATCCAAGTAGGAAAGATCTATTATCAAATCCATCAATTAAGGCCCTGCTTGCATCCTCACTATCAACTTAAATCATTTATTGTTTGAACATCTACTTTTATTACAGTCAGCAATGACTTTTAGTGAATGATAATCTGTTTGAATTTCACAAGTATATTAGAATTTCACAATCTGCATTTCTTAGCAAAGTCTTAGCCAATATTTTCACAAACCGATACCTATTATCACTATATGATAGGTCTTACATAAGCTAATGTGTGATTTCTTAATAGTGGTATTTTAGCAGAGATTTTGATCAGTTGATTATCTGTCGTATTTTCTGAGAATATTTTAATTTTAACTTAGTTTCATATATAACCCATGTCTGCATCTCTGTAGCCAATACTCCTAGGAATATTTTTGAGTCTTTGTCATTTGTGGTTTTGTGTGTGTGTGTTTCTTTGTGGCTGTACATTTTGTGCCTTTCTCATTGGATTGCAAACTTCCCAGGAGATTACATCAATTTTCTATTTTAATACCTTATAGTTTCTATTAAGTCTTTCCAAAATCTGGTTGACCTACTCCATAAATGGCATGAAAACAGAACATAAGAATTAGGAACGTGGCATGGGAAGGTGTCAAAGCAGTGTCGCAGGGCCTCCCTGGTGGCGCAGTGGTTGAGAGTCCGCCTGCCGATGCAGGGGATACGGGTTCGTGCCCCGGTCTGGGAGGATCCCATATGCCGCGGAGCGGCTGGGCCCGTGAGCCATGGCTGCTGAGCCTGCGCATCCGGAGCCTGTGCTCCGCAATGGGAGAGGCCACAACAGTGAGAGGCCCGCGTACCACAAAAAAAAAAAAAAAAAAAAAAAAAAAAAAAAAAAAAAAAAAAAGCAGTGTCGCAGAGAAGAAAGAAAATTTGCTTTTCGTTTTTTACTACCAAGGTAGGAAAACAAAATGGAGATCTTATTGCTAGAATTTTTTTTTAAGTCAAATATATTTTCTTGCTTGAGTATAAATGTTAATCATTCTTTGTGTGTTAGATCTTTCTGGGTATATTAAGATAGATGTTGAATATATGGAATAATATATCCTAATTCATTCTTCATATCTTTGCTATGACAAGCGACAAGCAAAATTTAAGCTGGGCACTTTCTGCTTAATTCATTGTGATAAAAGATGATATATCCACCTCCTGAAATTGAACCTCTGGCTGTTGTATGCAAACAGTTTGACAGATATGTCAGAATAAAACTACATCAAGGGGAAAGAAAATTATCTTTCTCTATTTTAACCTCAGGCAGGGACCAACCTTAGGTAGTTAGGATGATTTTCATAAGAACGATCTCAGAAAAATATAGAAAAGACCATACTTTATTTTTGAGTGTTTCTCTAAGAAAACTAAAGTGCCTGAGATGTGGAACATCTTAACCAAAAGGACTCTCTCTTCAGGTCTAATGGGTTTAACATGGAAACATGCTTAGCAGAGCCTCTGAATCACTCTTAGGATAGACACCTAAGGCATTTTGTTCAAAATCCCCAGGAAGATCACACAAGAATAGAATCAAGGTTCCCTGCCTCCCAGTGCTCTTCCCATACTATTGAGTTGCAGAAAAATTGGAAATATTAGTTGGCTCCTTACCTTTAGGTCCCACATTAGAAAACTCAGTGTATATCCTGAATCACACTGTATGTTTAGGGACAAGAGGATAATTTAATTCTTATTAGTTTTCTACATTAATTGCATGTTATCCCATGGAGCCATTAGGTTACCAGGTAGCATATGAACAATTTTGAATGTTATGATTTTATCTCATTTTATCTCAAAGAGACAATTTACCTCTAAGAAATAATTTACAGAATTTATTTTAAAACAACTGGTTCTCCCAAAAGTGAGCAAAATTCAGACCCATAGCCACAGAAGTCATTCAGCAAATACTTTTGAATGAAATCTGAAATTCTATAGTTTATACTTCTCACTAACTATAATGATGCTCTTGTTTTGAGATGATTATGTCTTAAAATCTAACCTTAAAGGAGCTACCTGCTTCAGTCTTTTTCCTACAAGTTTGAAGAGTAACGTCAACTTCTCACTCTGAAATAAATATGTTGGTGGGGGTGATGGCAAAGATAGTTCTTATAAATTACTGGGAGAGGGCGAGGAAGATGGCGGAAGAGTAAGACGCGGAGATCACCTTCCTCCCCACAGATACATCAGAAATTCATCTACACGTGGAACAACTCCAACAGAACACCTACTGAACGCTGACAGAAGACCTCAGACCCCCCAAAAGGCAAGAAACTCCCCACATACCTGGGTAGGTCAAAAGAAAAAAAGAATAAACAGAGACAATAGGATATGGACGGGACCTGCACCAGTGGGAGGGAGCCGTGAAGGAGGGAAGGTTTCTACACACTACAAGCCCCTTCGAGGGCGGAGACTGCAGGTGGCGGAGGGGGAAAGCTTCGGGAAAGCTTCAGAGTAGCGGAGGAGAGCACAGCAACAGGGGTGCAGAGGGCAAAGCAGAGAGATTTTGGCACAGAGGATCGGTGCCCTCAGGCACACACCAGCCCGAGAGGCTTGTCTGTTCGGCCGCCAGGGCGGGCGGGGCTGGGAGCTGAGGCTCGGGTATCGGCTTTCAGTCGGAGCGCAGGGAGAGGTCTGGGGCTGGCGGCAGGAAGAGAGCCTGAAGGGGTTAGTGCTAGCCCGAAGGGAGTCCGGGGAAAGGGTCTGGAGCTACGAGAGCGGCAAGAGACTTTTTTCCCTTTTGTTGCCTGGTGCGCGAGGAGAGGGCATTCCCCTCCCTCCCCTCTGCCTGAGTGAGCCAGAGCCCCCGAATCAGCGGCTCCTTTAAACCCATCCTGTCTGAGCGAAGAACTGACGCCCTCCGGCGACCTACGCGCAGAGGCGGGGCCAGGTCCAAGGCTGAGACCCGGGAGTTGTGAGAGCAGAGACAGGGAAATCTCTCTGTGCAGCCTCGGAGGCAACGGATTAAAGCTCCACGGTCCATTTGATGTGCCCTGCGTCTGTGGAGTGCATGAATGGACAGCGAATCATCCCAAATTGAGGAAGTGGACTTTGAGGACAAGATTTAAGACTTTCCCCCCCTTTTTCCTCTTTTTACAACGAATTATCTCAAATTAAGGAGGTGGACTTAGCAAGATTTCAGACTTTTCGCCCTTTTCCTCTTTTTACAACGAATTATCCCAAATCGAGGAGGTGGACTTGGAGAGCAAGGTTTTTGATTTTTCCCCCTGCTCTCTTTTTGTGAATGTGTATGTGTAATCTTCTGTGTAAGATTCTCTCTGTATAGCTTTGCTTCCACCATATGTCCCGGGGTTCTTTCGGTCCGTGTTTTTTTTTTTTTCAATAATTACTTTTTAATTTTAATAACGCTACTATATTTCATACTTTATTCTATTTTACTTTACCTGCTCTTTCTTTTTTTCCTCCCTTCCCTTCCTCCCTCCCTCCCTCCGCTCCTCCTTTCCTTCTTTCTTTTTCTTTCCTCCATCCCTCCCTCCCTCCCACCCTTCTTCTTTCCACTTTCTTTTTCTTTCCTTCCTCCCTCCCTCCCTCCTGTCTTTCTTTCTTTCCTTCCTCCCTCCCTCCCTTCTTCCATTCACTCTTCCTTTTGCTTTCATTCTTCCCTCCCTCCCTCCTTTCTTTCCTTCTTTCTTTCCATCCTTCCTCCCTCCCTCCTTTCTTTCTTCCTTCCTTCCTTTCTTCCCTTCTTCCTTTCTTTCAATCTCTCTTTCTTTCTTCTACTAATTATTTCTTTCTACTTTTTCTCACTGTTATTCTGAGCCGGGCAGATGAAAGGCTCTTGGTGCTGCAGCAAGGAATTAGTGCTGTGCCTCTGAAGTGGGAGAGCCAACTTCAGGACACGGGTCCACAAGAGACCTCCCAGCTCCACATAATATCAAGCAGCAAAAATCTCCCAGGGATCTCCATCTCAACACCAGCACCCAGCTTCAGTCAACGACCAGCAAGCTACAGTGCTGGTCACCCTATGCCAAGCAACTAGCAAGGCAGGAACACAACCCCACCCATTAGCAGAGAGGCTACCTAAAAACATAATAAGGCCACAGGCACCCCAAAACACACCACCAGACGTGGACCTGTCCACCAGAAAGACAAGATCGAGCCTCAACCACCAGAACACAGGCATTAGTCCCCCCCACCAGGAAGCCTACACAACCTACTGAAACAACCTTAGCCACGGGGGACAGACACCAAAAACAACGGGAACTACGAATCTGCAGCCTGCAAAAAGGAGACCCCAAACACAGTAACATAAGCAAAATGAGAAAGCAGAAAAACACACAGCAGGTGAAGCAGCAAGATAAAACCTTACCAGACCTAACAAATGAAGAGGTAATAGGCAGTCTACCTGAAAAAGAATTCAGAATAATGATAGTAAAGCTGATCCAAGATTCTATTTCCCAGATCCAAAATCTTGGAAATAGAATAGACAATATGCAAGAAACAGTTAACAAGGACCTAGAAGAACTAAAGATGAATCAAGCATCGATTAAAAACACAATAAATGAAATGAAAAATACTCTAGATGGGATCAATAGCAGAATAACTGAGGCAGAAGAACGGATAAGTGAGGTGGAAGATAAAATAGTGGAAATAACTGATGCAGAGAAAAATAAAGAAAAAAGAATGAAAAGAACAGAGGACAGTCTCAGAGACCTCTGGGACAACATTAAACGCACCAACATTCGAATTATAGGGGTTCCAGAAGAAGAAGAGAAAAAGAAAGGGACTGAGAAAATATTTGAAGAGATTATAGTTGAAAACTTCCTTAATATGGGAAAGGAAATAGTTAATCAAGTCCAGGAGGCACAGAGAGTCCCATACAGAATAAATCCAAGGAGAAATACGCCAAGACACATATTAATCAAACTGTCAAAAATTAAACACAAAGAAATCATATTAAAAGCAGCAAGGGAAAAACAACAAATAACACACAAGGGAATCCCCATCAGGTTAACAGCTGATCTCTCAGCAGAAACTCTACAAGCCAGAAGGGAGCGGCAGGACATAATTAAAGTGATGAAGGAGAGAAACCTGCAACCAAGACTACTCTACCCAGCAAGGATCTCATTCAGATTTGATGGAGAAATGAAAACGTTTACAGACAAGCAAAAGCTGAGAGAGTTCAGCACCACCAAACCAGCTTTACAACAAATGCTAAAGGAACTTCTCTAGGCAAGAAACACAACAGAAGGACTATACCTACAATAACGAACCCAAAGCAATTAAGGAAATGGGAATAGGAACATACACATCACTAATTACCTTAAATGTAAATGGACTAAATGCTCCCACCAAAAGACACAGAGTGGCTGAATGGATACAAAAGCAAGACCCATATATATGCTGTCTACAAGAGACCCACTTCAGACCTAGAGACACATACAGATTGAAAGTAAGGGGATGGAAAAAGATATTCCATGCAAATGGAAATCAAAAGAAAGCTGGAGTAGCAATTCTTATATCAGACAAAATAGACTTTAAAATAAAGACTATTAGAAGAGACAAAGAAGGACACTACATAACGATAAAGGGATCGATCCAAGAAGAAGATATAACAATTGTAAATATTTACGCACCCAATATAGGAGCACCTCAATACATAAGGCAAATACTAACAGCCATAAAAGGGGAAATCGACAGTAACACAATCATAGTAGGGGACTTTAACACCCCACTTTCACCAATGGACAGATCATCCAAAATGAAAATAAATAAGGAAACACAAGCTTTAAATGATACATTAAACAAGATGGACTTAATTGATATTTATAGGACATTCCATCCAAAAACAACAGAATACACATTTTCTCAAGTGCTCATGGAACATTCTCCAGGATACATCATATCTTGGGTCACAAATCAAGCCTTGGTAAATTTAAGAAAATTGAAATTGTATCAAGTATCTTTTCCGACCACAATGCTATGAGACTAGACATCAATTACAGGAAAAGATCTGTAAAATATACAAACACATGGAGGCTAAACAATACACTACTCAATAACGAAGTGATCACTGAAGAAATCAAAGAGGAAATTAAGAAATACCTAGAAACAAATGACAATGGAGACACGACGACCCAAAACCTATGGGACGCAGCAAAAGCAGTTCTAAGGGGGAAGTTTATAGCAATACAATCCCACCTTAAGAAACAGGAAACATTTCGAGTAAACAACCT
This sequence comes from Hyperoodon ampullatus, assembly GCF_949752795.1. Taxonomy (NCBI): domain Eukaryota; kingdom Metazoa; phylum Chordata; class Mammalia; order Artiodactyla; family Ziphiidae; genus Hyperoodon; species Hyperoodon ampullatus. Next base: position 108,399,615 of record NC_136913.1, on the reverse strand, counting down.
GACCCTGCACCTAAAGCAATTAGAGAAAGAAGAACAAAAAACCCCCAAAGTTAGCAGAAGGAAAGAAATCATAAAGATCAGATCAGAAATAAATGAAAAAGAAATGAAGGAAACGATAGCAAAGATCAACCAAACTAAAAGCTGGTTCTTTGAGAAGATAAACAAAATTGACAAACCATTAGCCAGACTCATCAAGAAAAGAAGGGAGAAGACTCAAATCAGTAGAATTAGAAATGAAAAAGGAGAAGTAACAACCGACACTGCAGAAATACAAAAGATCATGAGAGATTACTATAAGCAACTCTATGCCAATAAAATGGACAACCTGGAAGAAATGGACAAATTCTTAGAAATGCACAACCTACCAAGACTGACTCAGGAAGAAATAGAAAATATGAATAGACCAATCACAAGCACTGAAATTGAAACTGTGATTAAAAATCTTCCATCAAACAAAAGCCCAGGACCAGATGGCTTCACAGGCGAATTCTATCAAACATTTAGAGAAGAGCTAACACCCATCCTTCTCAAACTCTTCCAAACAATATCAGAGGAAGGAACACTCCCAAACTCATTCTACGAGGCCACCATCACCTTGATACCAAAACCAGGCAAGGATGTCACAAAGAAAGAAAACTACAGGCCAATATCACTGATGAACATAGATGCAAAAATCCTCAACAAAATACTAGCAAACAGAATCCAACAGCACATTAAAAGGATCATACACCATGATCAAGTGGGGTTTATTCCAGGAATGCAAGGATTCTTCAATATACGCAAATCAATCAATGTGATACACCATATTAACAAGTTGAAGGAGAAAAACCATATGATCATCTCAATAGATGCAGAGAAAGCTTTCGACAAAATTCAACACCCATTTATGATAAAAACCCTGCAGAAAGTAGGCATAGAGGGAACTTTCCTCAACATAATAAAGGCCATATATGACAAACCCACAGCCAACATTGTCCTCAATGGTGAAAAACTGAAACCATTTCCACTAAGATCAGGAACAAGACAAGGCTGCCCACTCTCACCACTCTTATTCAACCTAGTTTTGGAAGTTTTAGCCACAGCAATCAGAGAAGAAAAGGAAATAAAAGGAATCCAAATTGGAAAAGAAGAAGTAAAGCTGTCACTGTTTGCAGATGACATGATACTATACATAGAGAATCCTAAAGATGCTACCGAAAAACTACTAGAGCTAATCAATGAATTTGGTAAAGTAGCAGGATACAAAATTAATGCACAGAAATCTCTGGCATTCCTGTACACTAATGATGAAAAATCTGAAAATGAAATCAAGAAAACACTCCCATTTACCATTGCAACAAAAAGAATAAAATATCTAGGAATAAACCTACCTAAGGAGACAAAAGACCTGTATGCAGAAAATTATAAGACACTGATGAAAGAAATTAAAGATGATATAAATAGATGGAGAGATATACCATGCTCCTGGATTGGAAGAATCAATATTGTGAAAATGACTCTACTACCCAAAGCAATCTACAGGTTCAATGCAATCCCTATCAAACTACCACTGGCATTTTTCACAGAACTAGAACAAAAAATTTCAAAATTTGTTTGGAAAAACAAAAGACCCCGAATAGCCAAAGCAATCTTGAGAACGAAAAACGGAGCTGGAGGAATCAGGCTCCCTGACTTCAGACTATACTACAAAGCTACAGTAATTAAGACAGTGTGGTACTGGCATAAAAACAGAAAGATAGATCAGTGGATCAGGATAGAAAGCCCAGAGATAAACCCACGCACATATGGCCAACTTATCTTTGATAAAGGAGGCAGGAATGTACAGTGGAGAAAGGACAGCCTCTTCAATAAGTGGTGCTGGGAAAACTGGACAGGGACATGTAAAAGTATGAGATTAGATCATTCCCTAACACCATACACAAAAATAAGCTCAAAATGGATTAAAGACCTAAATGTAAGGCCAGAAACTATCAAACTCTTAGAGGAAAACATAGGTAGAACACTCTATGACATAAATCACAGCAAGATCCTTTTGGACCCACCTCCTAGAGAAATGGAAATAAAAACAAAGATAAACAAATGGGACCTAATGAAACTTCAAAGCTTTTGCACAGCAAAGGAAACCATAAACAAGACCAAAAGACAACCCTCAGAATGGGAGAAAATATTTGCAAATGAAGCAACTGACAAAGGATTAATCTCCAAAATTTATAAACAGCTCATGCAGCTCAATAGCAAAAAAACAAACAACCCAATCCAAAAATGGGCAGAAGACTTAAATAGGCATTTCTCCAAAGAAGATATACAGACTGCCAACAAACACATGAAAGAATGCTCAACATCATTAATCATTAGAGAAATGCAAATCAAAACTACAATGAGATATCATCTCACACCAGTCAGAATGGCCATCATCAAGAAATCTAGAAACAATAAATGCTGGAGAGGGTGTGGAAAAAAGGGAACACTCTTGCACTGCTGGTGGGAATGTGAATTGGTACAGCCACTATGGAGAACAGTATGGAGGTTCCTTAAAAAACTAAAAATAGAACTACCATATGACCCAGCAATCCCACTACTAGGCATATACCCTGAGAAAACCATAATTCAAAAAGAGTCATGTTCCAAAATGTTCATTGCAGCTCTATTCACAATAGCCCGGAGCTGGAAACAACCTAAGTGTCCATCATCGGATGAATGGATAAAGAAGATGTGGCACATATATACAATGGAATATTACTCAGCCATAAAAAGAAACGAAACTGAGCTATTTGTAATGAGGTGGATAGACCTAGAGTCTGTCATACAGAGTGAAGTAAGTCAGAAAGAGAAAGACAAATACCGTATGCTAACACATATATATGGAATTTAAAAAAAAAAAAATGTCATGAAGAACCTAGGGGTAAAACGGGAATAAAGACACAGACCTACTTGAGAATGGACTTGAGGAGATGGGGAGGGGGAAGGGTAAGCTGTGACAAAGGGAAAGAGCGGCATGGACATATATACACTACCAAACGTAAGGTAGATAGATAGTGGGAAGCAGCCGCAGAGCACAGGGAGATCAGCTCGGTGCTTTGTGACCGCCTGGAGGGGTGGGATGGGGAGGGTGGGAGGAAGGGAGATGCATGAGGGAAGGGATGTGGGAACAGATGTATATGTATGACTGATTCACTTTGTTATAAAGCAGAAACTAATAAAAAAAAATTAAAAATTAAAAAAAATAATAATAAATAAATAAATAAATAAATTACTGGGAAATAACTATAGCATTTTGCTTTGAAACATCTACCATCAGGAGTTCAGTATTTTTGGGTTTTTATTTCTGACTCAATAGGTCCTATTGTTTTAAAAGATCTCATGATTCTACCTATAGCATTGTGGTATTTTTTAAATAATTTTAAAATTTCTTAATGCATGCATTTTAGTATTCTTTTCCATATTGTTTTTGCACTTATATGGCACATTTATAGCTATTATAAAACAGGCCAATGTGATTGACTGGTCAGCACTTCATAAGAAAATATTTAAATGAACAGAAAATGTAGATGCAAGAAATAAAAAGAGAACTAGGCTCCATGTTACTCATGATCTCATATAATAAATTTATATATTATACCTATATAGATATATGAAGACATAAAAATAACTGTTAGACAATTATAAATAGGTCAGGAGGAACTTGCCAATATTTGTCTAATGAAACCTATTTCTTCATTGTTAAAATAAAAAGCATTTTTATATTTTTCACAAGTTTTATGTAGTGTATTTCATGTATGTTTTATATATTGGCAGAGACTTATAATCTGCTGGCATTGTCTGATGATTTGTCAGCAAAACTGCCACTGACTTCAACAATGTAGCAAGAGCTGCTACATATTCTTCTTTAGAATATGAGCCTCAGAAGGACAAAATTGGGCAGTGCATCATTTCATATTTATTACCCCCCCTAGGTACAGTAGGTCGCAATGCAGACAGAACATTTGGCTGGGACTGGGTACATCAGAACACCTGGGGGAAAATTCTACTACTCAGTTCTCCATCTGGGAGGGAGGGAGATGCAAGAGGGAAGAGATATGGCGTTATATGTATATGTATTACTGATTCATTTTGTTACAAAGCAGAAATGAACACACCATTGTAAAGCAATTATACTCCAATAAAATGTTTAAAAAAATACCAATGGCATTTTTCACAGAAGTAGAACAAATATTTTTAAAGTTTTTATGGCAACACAAGAGACCCTGAATAACCAAACAAACTGAAACAGAAGAAGAGCTCAAGGTTTCAAATATACTGATTTCAGACTATACTACAAAGCTACAATAATCAAAATAGTGTGGTATTAGCACAAAAACAGACATATAGATTAATGCAACACAATAAAGAGCTCAAAAATTAACCCATGTACTTATGGTCAATCTATGACAAAGGAGAGAAAAATATACAATGGAGAAAAGACAGTCTTTTCAATAAGTAGCACTGGGAAAACTGGACAGTTACATGTAAAACAGTGAAATTAGAACGTTTTCTCACACCATATACAAGAATAAACTCAAAATGGATTAAAGCCTAAGTCACCAGTCTTGATAAAAATATGTTTGGAATGCACTATAATAGTCATATTGTGTATATGTATGATTTACCTATACTAAAAATCAGTTTTAGTACAAGCACAAAAGTCAGGTCAGAAGAGGAGTTGCCCAGGAAAAAGCCAAAACCAAATTATACAATTCCATCAACCTCTTGTTTTCTTGGCCTACCTGTTTAAGAATATAAGAACTGAAACCATAAAACTCCTGGAAGAAAACATAGGCGGAATACTCTATGACATAAATAGTACAAATATATTTTGGGATCTGTCTCATAAGGCAAGGGAAACAAAAGCAAAAATAAACAAATTGGACCTAATTAAACTTAAAAACTTTTACACAGCAAAGGAAACCATCAACAAAACAAAAACAAAACCTACTGATTGGGAGAAAATATTTGCAAATGATATGAGTGATAAGAGCTTAATGTCCAAAATATATAAACAGTTCATACAGCTCAATATAAAAAAAACCCCAAACTACCCAATTAAAACTTTGGCAGAAGACCAGAATAGACAATTTTGCTAATAAGACATACAGATGGTCAACAGATACAGGAAAAGATGCTCAACATCACTAATCATCAAAGAAATGCAAATCAAAGCAACAATGAGACATCACTTCACATCTTTCAGAATGGCTAGCATCAAAAAAACACAAATAACAAATGTTGGTGAGGATATGGATAAAAGGGTACCCTTGTACACTGTTGGTGGGAATGTAAATTGGTTCAGCCATGGTGGAAACAGTATGAAGGTTCCTCAAAAAACTAAAAATAGAACTACCATGTGATCCAGCAATTCCACTCCTGCCTACATATCCAAAGGAAACAAAAACACTAATTCAAAGATACATGCACCCCAAGGCTCACAGCAGCATTATTTACAATAGCGAGGATATGGAAGAAATATAAGTGTCCATCAACAGAGGAATGGATAAAGAAGATGTTGCCATTTGCAACAAGGCTGGACCTGGAGGGTATTACACTTTGTGAAATAAGTCAGAGAGAGAAAGACAAATACTGTATGATATCTAAAACTAAAAACTAAAGGAAAGTAGTGAGTATAACGAAAAAGAAACAGAATCACCTATATAAAAAACAAATTAGTGATTATCAGTGGGGAGAGGGAAGGAGAGAGGGGAAAGGTAGGAGTAGTGGATTAAGAAGTACAAACTACTATATAAAAAATAAATAAGCTACAAGGATATGTTGTACAGTACAGGGAATATAGCCAATATTTTATAATAACTTTAAATGAAGTATAACCTTTAAAAGTTTTGAATCACTATGTTGTACACCTGAAACTAATATAATGTTGTAAATCAACTACATCTTAATAAAAAATAGCATATACTAAAAAATTTAAAAATTAAAAAAATAAAATTCATAGAATCTATAAAGTATTGTTAAGGTATACTTGTTTTTAAAAATATTAACAGCAAAACAGAAGAGCAGAGGATGATGTTTTAGCCCCCTAATCATCATAATCTGAACCATTTAGTTCAAGTCTTTACACCATAGTGCCAAAGAAACCAATATCCTACATTTGTTCCCTATGTGAGCTAGTTTGCTTATACACTAAAAGAAAAAAAAAATTATCCCTGTGCCAGGACTACAGATCCTACTCTTCATACAAGCCAGCTCATTCAAAACCATGTGTTACTATTCACAATGGAGGACTGAATGTAAGCATATCTCCTTACCTGCAAAATAATTCAAAGTGCATGCCTTAGTGAGGGGGGTTCAGTAATACCATATTTATATATGAAGGGCAGTATATACAACTTGATTAGTAAATATTACATGTAACTCTCACTGTCTTTAATTTTATTGGTGTCTGGTTTTTAGTGAAACATGAGCTCTCTCCTGTCTACATTGAGGCACACAATAGGTTTAAGAAGAAGTAATTGCATTAGCTAGGTATATAATGCAATCCATAATACATTCTCACAATTGAGTCTATCAAGATGCGGAAGTGAGTCTGATTTCTTTTCTATAAAACCTTGAAGAATTATTATCCAAAGACATAGCTCTGGATTTTATCACATAAGCACTAAATAGGTTACCACTGAGTTGGAGAAGCACTACAAGGCCTTTTACTGTCACAGGAAGGAGACAGGTTTACAGTCCTTAAAATGCCTTTTTTTTTTTTTTCTGAGAAGTGGTGGTGTTTCTGCTCCAGAAGCCAGTTATAGAAATCAAATATCACCCATTTTTCCTAATTTTTAAGTGGCCACTATAAGCCTAAGTCACCAGTCTTGATAAAAATCTGTTTGGAATACACTATAATAGTCATATTGTATAAACGTATGATTTACCTATACTAAAAATCATTTTTAGTAGAACCACAAAAATCAGGTTAGAAAAGGAGCTGCCCAGGAAAAAGCCAAAATTAAATTCTACAATTTCATCAATCTCTTCTTTTCTTGCTCTACATGTTCAAAAGTAGCATTTGTCTGTAGTGAATACCAGAATATAACTAATATACCTGGAAATGTCCAATACATAAAGAGGCTATTGGTCTTTTCACATAGGAACTTTTGAGACTTGGTTTGCAAGAATATCACTGCAGTTTTTGAGGTCCTTGGAACAATATAAAGTGTTTTATTTAAGAGAATAATAATGTGCTTGACAATGGACTAGTGCCTTACCAAGAAATAAAATAGCCTAAAAAATAAGTGGGGATTTTTTGAGTGGTGTTATCCACTTAGATGACCCACATTCATATAATTTACTTTCTATTTATATTCAAGAAACCCGATTCCATTCAGCTTCAAATTTCTGTATGTCTTCCTATTGAAATTCAGCTCTTCATGCATTTTGACCTTTTCAGGAAAGCCAGCTTCATAGTGAATTGTGGTGCATTAGGAAGGTAAACACATTCAGCGCTTGTTATTCAATGGGCTTGGATTTAGAAAGTCATTGTCAATAGGTTAATCCTTTTGTACAGACAGTCTCTTTGGCTAAGAGGCATCTTAAACAAATAAAGGTTTTACCAAAATGCTAATTTCTGAGTATTTCTGTCAACTGTCAAAGAATAAATCTCAGCAGGGGCCTTAATATTGGTTAATTCTAGTTTATATTCATTTCCCATCAGCAGAATTTCGAAAAGAACTTTAGTGTACGTAAGTCTAGTCAGACGTTATTTGTAACCCAGCTCAAAAAATCATTAGAACTTTTGACTTTCATTCAGTCATCCACTTTTAAGCAATTGTCTCCAATCAATAAAGGAGCTACCTACTTTGGAAGTGTATTCAGGGATCACCAAAAAATAAACAAACCAGAATCGTAATCCTGCCATTAATTTGGAATTCACAAGTTTTTATGTGCTACATGATATTGGTAAATAAAAAACATATGTGGACTTAGGTAAAGAGAGATTTTATACAAAAAGGTCGTTGCAATAGAGCAGAGGGACTATTGCAATACAGAGAATGTTCTGATGATAAGATCCTAAACTTCTCAAAGGTCAGGGAGAAAAGGACTTTTCTTTTACAGGGAGGGTAAAACAAGGCTAGAAACATCAAGATTCACAATTAATCAAGGAATGTCTTTGTCAGGAGAGGTCCTTAAGGAGATGAGCAATGGTTAATTTTATGTGTTAACTCAGCTGGGCCATGGTGTCAAGAAATGTGGTGAAATATTATTCTGGCTGTTTCTATGAGGGTGTTTTTAGATGAGATTAACATTTAAATTGGTGGGTTTTGAGTAAAGCAGATTGCCTTCCATAATGTGGGTGGGCCTTATCAAATAAGTTGAAAGCCTAATTAGAACAAAGACTGACCTCCTCTAAGAAAGAGAGGATTCTTCCAGCAGAACACCTTTGGTTTTGAACTGTAGAACTGGCTCTTTCCTGGGTCTCCAGCATGTTGGCCTACCCTACAAATTTTAGATTTGCCAGCCTCCATAACTGCATGAGCCAATTCCTTAAAATAAATAAATAAATACACACACAGATTCTATTGGTTCTGTTTTTCTGGAGAACCCTAATACAAGGAGCTATTCCACATTCCAATGCTAGTTCAGGTTAAGACTGGGTCAAAGTTAAGGGCCTTGTGGGAAGGAAAGAAGCTTAAATTTTGGTCAAGTTCACAAGCATTTTCTTCTCATTGTTCAGTGGATACAAACAATTTGGCTAATTATTTATGAGGCAACAAACAAGGAATTTGGAAGATCTCTGTCAGGCCTTGTCCTCAGTAAAGAAGGGGGTTATCCAGAAGTCTTATCTAAGTATCCAAGTCACACTGTGAAATGTGGGTCTTTGCAGTAAATCCCTTCCTGAATGACAAAGAATGAGAGGATTTACTGGACTATCAATGTTTATCAAGCGCACAGAGGGCTTCCCTGGTGGCGCAGTGGTTGACAGTCTGCCTGCCGATGCAGGGGATGTGGGTTCGTGCCCCAGTCCAGGAAGATCCCATATGCCGTGGAGCGGCTGGGCCCGTGAGCCATGGCCACTGAGCCTGTGCGTCCAGAGCCTGTGCTCTGCAACGGGAGAGGCCACAACAGTGAGAGGCCCGCGTACCGCAAAAAAAAAAAAAAAAAAAAGAGGCACAGAGCTTAGGTATATTCAAAATTATGATTATTTAAAATAAGAGTCCATAAATTATTTTATAACTGTGATGCATAATTAGGTACTATAAGCCTACTGAGAAGTATAGTACCTTCAGTAATTTTATGTTATTTATTAGTAATATCACTTTTCTTTTTAAAAAAATTCTATTAAAGCGTGTTATAGTGAATATTTCATGTATTCCAAGAAACCTGGGTTTGAAACCATCATTTACTTGCCATGCAAATTTGGGCATAGTTTTATACAGATGGAGATATACTTAGTACCTATCTCAGAGAGTTTTTATGGCATTAAATATAATCACATATATGCAAGTCTTGAGAAATAATAGGTCTTCAATAAATGTTTTTTTCATTTCAATAAGTGTTCAAGAAGTGTTTTTTCCATTTAATTTCTTTCCCTTCCTTCCTCGAGCTAACTTTACTCCAAAACCAACACATTATGTAGATTGAGCATGAAGAAACATGGTTTGAGGAGAAAGTCAGTTGGGCTGAGAACTAGACTCTAAGCATCCCAGCTCCCAAGAAGCAAATCCATGAAGGACACTACTGGGACTATAAAATAGGTTTGGCCCCAAAATAAGTGTCAATAATAGGTTAACAATTATTTTCTTCATCATCATCTTTCTTCAGCACTATAACATGGATGGATCTTGAAAGCATTGTTCTAAGTAAAAGAAGCCAACACAAAAGGCCATATGAAATATTCAGAATAGGCTAATCCATAGAGACAAAGTAGGTTAGTAGTTTCCCAGGGATAGAGGGGAGGGGAAATGGGGAGTGCTGCTAAAAAGGAGTGACTGCTAATGGGTGCAGTGTTTCTATTCAGGGTGATGAAAATGTTCTGGAACTAGATAATGGTTATGATTGCACAACTTTGTTAATATACTAAAAACCACTGAACCATACCCTTTAAAAATGGTGAATTTTATGGTATGTGAATTATATCTCAATAAAGATGTTATTAAAAATAAAAGAGAAATAATTTCTAAAAAACAAATGAGAGAATCCATTGACTGCAGACCTGCACTGCAAAGAAGGTTAAAGGGATTTGTTTAGGAAGAAGAAATATGATACTAGGTAGAAAACTGGATTTACATAAAGAAATAAAGAGCACTGAAAAGGAATAAATGAAGATAGAAATAAAATTAATATTTCCTGCATTAATTACCCTAACACATAACTGTTTGTCTAAGACAAAAGTAGTAGTAATATATTCTGTGTTTAAGGCATGAGTGAAAGTGACATACATGACATAAAATAGCACAAAGGATGGGAGGGAGGAATTGGGAACACAATGTTGAAAGGCTCTTATACTACATGTGAAAATGTCTTACCTAAAGGCAGACACAGATTAACTGAAGGGGTATATTGTAAACGCTAAGGTGCCACTAAATTATTTTCTAAATATATAGAATTAATAAGTCAATAAAGAAGATAAAATAGAGCCCTAGAAATGCTAGATTAGATCAAGTGCAGGCAGAACAGGGGAAAAAATAACGACCCATGGGACAAATAGAAAATAGCTAGCAAGATGGTAGATTTTTATTCAATCATATAAAAATTATATTAAATGTAAATGTTTAAAAACTAGTTTAAAAATGGTTGCCAGATTGGATTAAAAAAGCAAGATCCAACTAAATATTGTCCAGAAGAAACCCCCTTTATATATGAAGGCATATATACACAAATATACCATGAAAGCATCAACCAAAAGAAAATGAGAGTGGCTATATTTCTTTTTTTTTTTATGTGTAAACTGTATTTTTATTCACAAGATTTAAAAATTAAGGTTTAACATTTTCATTCTGATCAATTGATAATTCTTGAGCTTGTGGCATAGGTGAATTCTTAGACGGTCATTTCCTGCAGAAAGAACATCCCTCCTAAAGCTCCAGGAGAGTGGCTATATTTCTATTAGACATAGTAGGCTTCAGAACAAGGAATATTATGAAGGAATAAAGAGAGGCATCACATAAGGATAAAGAGGTCAATTCTCCAAAAGATATAGTGATACTATGTACGTGCCTGCCTAACAATGGGGCTTCAAAATACATGAAGCAAAAACTGATAGAACTGAAAGAAAGAGTAGAAAAATTCATAATTATAGTTGTATCAATAGATTTCAACATTCTTTTCTCAGTAATTGACAGAAACATGTGCAGAAAACCAGGTAAGGATATAGAAGAACCAAATAATACTATCAACCAACCTGATCTAATTGATATATATCAAAAATTCAACCAAAAAAACCCATAACAAAATCCACATTATTTTCCAGCACATGGAAAATTCATTATGATAAACCTTATTTGGGGCAATAAAATAAACCTTAACAAATTTAAAACAATAGAAGTCATGCACTGTTTTGTTTCCAGACTATAAGAGAAACTAGAAATCAGTAACAAATATATCCTGGAAATCCTCAAATATTGGGAAAGTAAATAACACGTCTATATAACCTAAAGGTCAAAAAAGCAAATATCAAAGGAAAATTTTTTTAATTTTTAAATTAAAGGAAAATAAAATATAGTATGCCAGAATTTGTTGGATACTGTTCAAGTACTGCTTAGAGGACAATTTATAGCATTAGGTGCTTATATTGCAAAAGAAGAAATATCTCAAATAGGTATTCTAAGCTTCTACCAAAATAAATTATAAAAATAAGAGCAATACTGTTTCTACAGAACCTTTTCAGAATATAGGAGGGAGCACTTCACAAACAATTTTGTGAGGTCAGCATTACCCTAATACAAAAACAAGAAAATGGAATTGAAGGGGAAAAAAACCCCAAATTTTCAGACCTATACCTCTTATTAACATAGATGCACACATCCTCCACAGAGTATTAATAAATTGTATCCAGCAATATAAAATAAAATAATGCATCATAATGAAATGGAGTCTGTCCCAAAGTGCAAGATTGTTTTAATGTTCAAAAATCAATGTAATTCACCATATTAACATATCATACCATCATCTCAATACAACAAAAGCATTAAACAAAATACTACAGCAGCTATGCTTTATAAAAATTCTCAGACGACTAGAAATAAACATAAACTTTAAAAAATCTGATAAAGGGTAATATGAGAAAACACTCGTGTATTTTCCTCAACACTCACTCTCAATATTTCACTTCTGGCACTTCTGTTCACCAAATGTGCAGGATTTTTTTCCAAATCAAGCAATTCTGTAACTCTCAAGCAGACATCAGCTGTGTTCCCTACACTTTAATTCTGACACTATTTATCTGGAGATAGAATCAGATCTCACAGGTTAAGATTTCAGTCTCACAAGACTGTCTCCACTTCAGATGTCAATTGTAAGTACAGTACCTGTTCTTCTGATCAACTGGCTATAAATCAGAGGGTCCCAAGACCCTCACCTTAGGTTCAATTAATTTGCTAGAATGGCTCAAAGAACTCAGGAAAAGTTTATTTACTATATTACTTACTGGTTTGTTACAAAGGATATTAAAGGATACAAATGAACAGCCAGATGAAGAGATACATAGGGTGAGATCCAGAAGGATCCAGAGAACAGAGCTTCTTTCCCCAGGGAGTGTGGGGTGCATAGGGAAGGATGTGTTCTTGTTCACCAACCTGAAAGCTCTCCAAATCCCGTCCTTTCTATGGAGGATTCATTACCTAGGCATGGTTGATTACATCATTATCCATTGGTGATTAATTCAACATCTACACCCCCGCCACTCCCTGGAGGTTGGAAGTTGGGGCTGAAACTTCCAACCCTCTACCACAAGGGTAACTAGCGCCCAACTCAGCAAGAGTGTTAGGAGCTCTGTGCCAGAATGCGGAGAAAGACCAAATATGTATTTATCACAAATCACAGTATCACAAAAGGTGACTACAAAAAGCCTACTACACCTAACATACTACTTAATGGTTAAAGACTAATTGTTTTCTTACCAAGATTGGGAAAATAGCAAAATGTCTCTTCACCTCTATTATTCAACATTGTAGTAGAAATCCTAGCCAGTACAATAAGATTAAATAGATAAATCAACAGCATAGAAATTAGAAAGAAATGTAACTTTATGCTGACAGCATAATATTCTATATGGAAAAAAATTTCAAAGAATCTACCAAAAACCTCTAGAACTGGGAGGTTACAGGACACAAGGTCAATATATAAAAATCAGTTATATTACTTTAAACTAAGGGTGAACATTTGGAATTCAAAATTTTTTTCAAGTACCACTTACAGTAGCACCAAAAAATAAAATCCTTAGTTACATACCTAAAAAAAATCCTATCCTATCCTACCCTGAGAATAGGATATGAATGCCTAAAATTACAAACAATGAATTAAAAAATCAAAGAAGACCTAAATGAATGGAGATATATTCCATGTTCATATGTATGTGACTTAATATTGTTTAGGTGCTAATTCTCCCCAACTTGATCTGCAGATACAATGTAATCCCAGTCAAAATCACAGGAGGAGTTTTGATAATAAGCTGATTCTAAAATTTACACAGAAGTGAAGAGAAACAGAATAGCCAAAACAGTTTGGAGGACACATACTATCTGATTTCAAGATTTACTAAAATATATATATATACACACACACACACACACACACACACACACACACACACTAACAAAGGCAGTGTGATATTGAGAAAACAATAGACACACAGAGGCCACAAATAGACACACAAAAATATAGTCCAAAGGCAATTCAATGACAATCCTTCCAACAAATTGGATACCCACGTGCGTAAAAAGAACACTGACCTAAACTTTAAACCCACACCTTAAAAAAAAAATTAACTCACAGTGGATCACAGATCTAACTAAAAATATAAACCTTACAGAAGAAATCATAGGAGAAAGTTTTGTGAGCTTACGTTAAGTATTTTTTTGACATGACACTAAAAGCACAGTCCATAATAGAAAAAATAATAAATTGTGATTTATAAAAATTAAAAACATTTGTTCTATGAAATACATTGAATAAGAAAATGAGAAGACAAGTCCTAGACTGAGAAGAAATATTTGCAAATCACATATCTGACAAATGACTTTTATCCAAAATACATAAAGAACTCTCAAAACTCAGCAATAAGAAAATAGCCCAATTAAAAACATGCACAAAAAAACACATTTATTCCTTTGAAAGTTCTCAAATCCTTTCCCTATTTCCCAAAGAGAAGCCGTGACCTATGGTTGACAGTGTTGGTTGCCATTTTTGCCCATGTTTGGGTCTTTTGTTCTATAGGGCAGAGGTATCTTGTTTTTTTCTGCCTTTCCCACAGTGGCTGTTGTTCTCCTCCCCCAGGCCTTTACTATGAGGAGTGCTTTTTTCAGGACTCTTGCTATTCTAACCCAGTTAGGTTCATGGAAGAATAGCCTTCAAGTGAGTGCACATTCCCCTTACCTGTGTGGTCTTAAAAGATTCTATATTCTGTTGCTAACTTATACTTGGCTTTTACCAGTTTGTTAGCAATTTTAGCTGAAATCTTCTTACAGGTGTCTATGTCTGCCCCAAGTAAGAATAAAGAACTTGTGTCCTGTCTACTCTTGAAAACGTCTTAGTTTTCTTAGATTGCACATTAATTGGTTGCCCTGTGACCTCAGTTTTGTGATGAGAAAATTTGTGAATTTCTAGTTTGTTCAGTTTTTTTGTTGGTGTCATAGGGTATAAGTGATGCTCTCCCCAAGTTTTTACATGCCAAATGGAGGCCAGAAGTTCGATATAGATTTTAAATGTACTTTTTTGTATGTTGTATCTTTCATTTGTTGAATGCCAGGTGTTGTGCAAGGTACTTTACACATGCTATGCCACTTAATCCACATAGCAGTCCATAAATTAGGACCTGGCCCCATTTTACAGATGAGTTTATAAGGTTGAGGAAAATTATATAGTTTGTTCCTGGTGGTAGAGACAGTAAATAGAAGAGTCAAAAATCAAACCTATTTCTGCTTGGTTCATGTCTGCTTTTTATTTATCCTCCTTACTATATTATATTAATATTGCTTCTCTTTGGGAGTTCAGAGAATTTAATATCCAATCTCCTCTACTGTTACTTGGTAGGAAATCTAACAGTTCTTAGAAATGACAAGAGGCACAAGGGGGATGCAGAGAGCTAAGTAAGGACTCATCTGTGCTGGCAGTGCTGACTTTGGGGGGTTTGGAGTAGGGATTTGACTTCTGACAGCTTTCTCTAGGTGAGCTGGCAGGGACAGGTCTTTGCAGATGAGAACTTCATAACATAAAACTGATATGACCAATCACTTAGTTCACAGATGACTGGTTTCCCCCAAGAACAGAGGCAGTTTGGATTAGTCACAAATTGGAGAATGACACAGCAATCATTACAGTGTCTGAGTCCAGCTGCTAAGCCCGGAGAGGTTAAGACCGCATCAACATCTGCCAAGGAAAGCTCCCTGTTTGTAAATCTGTGTGATGGTCTAGTCTTTTCCTTTCCCTTTAAATGAGGGATAGATTTGCCATGGCCAAAATTGAAAACGTATTGACATATGTAACTGATTTAGAAGCTCAGCAAAAATGCTGCTGCCCTTACAGCAAGTGCAGGTGTGCTTGTATTTTAAGCAATTTGGGTGTCTCATAATTTCCATTTATGGGTCCTTGCTTTATTGATGGAATCTTCCATTTGAATAGTCTTTCAATGGGACGTGCATTCACTCTTAAAGAAATAAGATCAGTGAGGTGGTATGGGGAACAAACGTGGTAAGTGGTTAAAAGTAATAAGCAGAAAAGTTTGATAGATGAAACAGGAAAACTTACTGATTAGCTATGAAATCTTAGCAAGTTACTTAACTTCTCTGTTCCTGCAGTTTCTGTAAATTGAGAATAATTATAGTAAGCTACTTTATGGTTATTGAAAATTAATGGAATCAGTACATGTAAAGCATTTAAGAGGCCCTAGAACATTAATTGTTATGCAAATGTTAGCTGTTGTTGTTATTATTAAATTTTATGTTCAGAATAATGAAAACAGAGCGTGAGCTAATATAAATTTTATTTGCCAAAGATGCTTTTCACAATTATGTAACATACATTGGAGTGTAGAGATGACCCTATTGCTGTAATCTAAAAGTTGGATGATAAGGACCAGAATGGCATAAATGTAGAATGGAAGCACAGAAGCCAAAATATATTTCAGGGGAGGAAATGGGCAGATCTTGATAGTGTGAAGAGATGAAGAATAGTAGAATTTGCAAAGCTGGGAGATTAGTGGAGCCAATTGTTGTAATGAGAAAATTACAACAGGAGGTTGGGGAGTATATTAAATTTGAAGTAGCATTTAGATTCCAAAGAGAAATGTGTGGATGACAGAGAATGTGGGACAAACAGAGCAAGAGAGGTTAGCATTGCAGATGTATATCTAATAATTATCTATATTTAGGTAGTTCCTGAAATCATGTATGTATCTCAGATTCCTTCTAAAAGCTTCCAAAAGCTGTACTTGTGCCAAAATATAGACTTGGACTCAAAAATGAGAATTTGAGGACAAATAAAGAATGCTGATTTACATAAAATTATTCAAACGACTGAGGAGAAAATGAGATGCATAACATAGGCATAATAAAATCAACAAGAACAACTGCCTGATAGTGTATTCTGATCCCTGCAACAATTGCCCAAATTATACTCCAATCTAGAAATTGACTCTACTTGAAAAAAGTAAATAATAATAAAGTACTCATTTTGAAATATTGTGTCTTTCAACTAAAGTAAAACTATATTTGAAAAGTTAGAGTTGCAATATAGTATAAAATAATATTTCCTCATTCCTTAGAAAACTGGTCATTAATGCCACCCTCTGTAGGTCTCTAAAGATGTACTTCATTTTGTAATGTAGATAAATTCCTGAAAAGTTGTAGGCAAATACATTATATCCTAAATGTACCAGGATAGTTACAAACTTATAAGAAAACTTTTATGTGAGTAATGATAACCTAGTTTATCTTTGTAGTTAATTTGGAAATACATGTATTTAATTTTTTAAATAGGGGCCAGATGAAGTTGGATATCATGCAAGGCCTTGAAGGCCATGGTGAAAGTTTGGATTTTATTCTAAGTGCAAACGGAAAACTATTGAAGGACTTTTAAGCAAAATGTTTACAGGAACTAATTTATAATGTGAGAAAAATATAAATAAGATGATGAGGCATACCTATGGATACCCATAACTTGTAATCAAATTTTGATGGTCTTTGTTTTCTGGAAAGACATGTAACAGAGTTAGTGTTGCCAATTATTAGCAATGTAGCCTTAGGCAAGTTATTTAACCTCTGTGAATATTAGCAGCTTCACTGATTCTGAAGCGCTGGGAATAATCACACTGACTTCACATAGTGGTGGATTAAATCTGATACTTTATTCAATCAACAAGTACTTATTGAGCCCTTACTCTGTTATGTGCCAGGTACTATTCTGGGAGGTGAGGATATAGCAATGACTATAATGAAATCCTGACTTTCATGGAGCTGACATTCAAATGGATGAGAGAGATAATAAACACAAATATAAATTTATTATAATATGAGCCATGAAGAAGAATAAAGCAGGGTGAGAGAATAAAGATGGAGCAAGTAAAGTTTCTCTGAGAAGGTGACAGATCTTTTAGGCAGAGACCTGAATGAAAAGAGAGTTGGAGCTATGCAAATATCTGGGAAAGAGACTAACAGACCAAGAGAACTACAATTTCAAAACCCTGAGATAGAATCCTGCTTGGTTGGTGTACTTAAAAGACATCAAGGTCTGCATAGTTTGAGGTCAAAGAACAAAAGTAAGAGTGGTGTAGGAGATGAGATCAGAGAGATAACCTGGGGGCAAGATCATGTAGAACCATATAGGACAATGTAAGAACCTTGGGGAGTGACATTATCTGAATTACATTTTCACAGGAACACTGGCTACTGAGTAGAGAATAGATTTCATACATTAGTAAGAAGAGGTTGGATCTCTAAACTCAGTATTTGGACCCTTTGGTCTCTGAAGCTATAACCAGAAAGAGATGGCACAGAGCTCAGCTCCTAAAACTGAAGCCTCCTCAGGCTGACTGGGATATCTAGAAGCTGGGTACGTGGATATTTGGCTACAAAATTCTGGGGTCACTGCCAGCAGGAAAAAACTGGATTACCCTTAGGAATCAGGAAAATAGATGTTAAAATAAAAATAAGATACTATTTTCCCCCTGAGATTGGCAAAAGTCTGACAGAGCCACGTACTGAGGAGAATGTGGGAAAACTCTCATACACTTCTGGTTGGAGTATAAATTGGTGCACCCACTCTGTAGACTGGTAATAAATCCCATATAACCAACTATGTCATGAGTCTGAAAAAAGTGCTAATGAAAATTTAAGATTAAGCTAATAAAAGCATACTGTCTACATCACAGGACTTAATAGCATCAGTTTCCTCTGTTTGACCTTATACATCTGAACATATGTCTCTTATATTCAGGTGGCCCATTTTAAGAGCAAAACCGATTAATTAGAGTGCCTAGAGAAGGCTGATGAAGTATCTGCTGAAAACTATGTACTATAACAGTTGAATGCCATGGGAATACTCAGCCCTCAGAAGAAAAAGCTAGTGGGACCATTAGAATTGACACAAAACTGAAAATTATTAATGCAACATACTTTTCTTCTAGTCTTCCAGAATGTGTCTCTTTCTTTAAACTAAACAAACCAGATCTTATAGTTGACTTAAACACCCTATTGTAGCTACTATTGTTGTATTTTTTAAACCAAGAATCAGAACACATGATCTGAGAAACAGAGGTATAATTATGAGGACAAATAGAATGAAATGTTTAAATAAAGACTATGTATAAAGTATGAAATGACATCATACTTCATATAGTGCTCAGTAAATACCCTATGATTGACTATTTCCAGTTACATATTAGCTGTCACTATCTTTTTCATTATGCTCCCCAAATTATTTGCATGCTAATACTTATTGTACAACTTAAAGTATCCCACAGCTGCTTGAAGGCTAAATAATCCTTTCAAAATTTTAAGAGAAAATTATACTGATTGCTTTATGAGCTCTAGTGTACCTCTTATAACATTTAATTTTTAGCTTTGAAACCTGGAATACTATACTATCATAAGAGCTGTCACAAATGTATGAGGTAATCTAGGGTTTCAGATGCTTGGAACATTTATCTCAAAATGAGATTTAAATATGGTAGCTATAGCTTCATTACCCCAACTCCTACTATCTCATTTTGCATTGTATCAGCTATAAATTATCCCAATCTCTGTGAGATGACTTCATAGATACCTCTGAGCCCTCACCCCCTTCATGCCTAGAATAAAAAATAATTGGTCCATAAGATGGTAAAATGGCTTAGCCATGATAAATGGCTGAAAGACTGGAGAACAGTGAGAGCTAAAGACAGTGCAACTGAAAGAATATATATATGGAAGCAGCTAAGCTTAGTCTGAAATTAGAATCTGACATTTACTTGCTGTTGCTACTATGTTGCACAACTGGGCTCGGAAAGTGAATGGATTATGTAGTGGCCTAGACTGTATGACTTTAAGCAAGTTACTTATAAGCCTCAATTTTCTTATCTAAAAAATTGGGATAATAATACTAGTCTTCAACGTTTTTGTAGATTTAAAGATGATATAAGAAAACTGCCTACAAAACAGTATGCATTCAAAAAAGCAGTCATAATAATAATCATTATTATTGTTACTTATTTGTTATTATTAAAATTTTAACAGTGGTTAGAAAAATGAATTTCAGATTCAACCAGACAGATTTCAGTTCACATCACAGCTCTGATGCTTCCTGAATGTGTCAAAGTGGATAAATTAACCCCTCTCTGGTACTGAGTTCCCCCATTCATCAAATGTGAAATAACTGCTTATCTTTCATAAGAGTGACAAACTATTCTAAGAACTGTATATACATTAAACTATTTACTAATTACAAAAACCTTGAGGTCAGTATTATTAATACCGCCCCCCAAACAGAGGCCCACAGAGTGTGAATAAATTGCTTCAAGTAATACAACCAAGAAAGAGAGAGAAAAAGAGAGAGAGAGAGAGAGAGAGAGAGATTTGAATCCAAACAGTCTGAGTCCAGGATCCAAGTTAAATTGCCTTCCTAAGTCACTGGAAGGATTAAATGAGATAATGGATATAAAGAATTTAGCATGGTGTGTACAAGGTAGTAAGCACTTAATGGATTTTAGCCTTGGATTGGTCAAGATTCTTTTGGTTGCAAGTGACACAGACCCAATTCAGATTAAGCTAATCTGCACACACAAATACTCACAGAGGACTTTATTGACCTACATGACTAACAAATTCATGGGTCAAATGAGGTCAGCAGGACTCCATCTTCCTCTCCATCCCTTGCTCTGCTTTTCTTCCTGTTGGCTTTATTCTTAGGTAGGCTCCTGCCATGTAATAGCAAAGATAGCTACCAGAAGTCCTCAGTATGCATTATCTTTATACTTAGCAATTCTAAAGAAAAGAGAACACTATTTTCTAGTCATGTCTTTCATTGTCCTCGCACAGGCACAGGTTCTTTTTTAAACCAATGACAACAACCAGAAAGAGGAGCAATGACTAGATCTAGGTCATGCCTCACCCTGAGACTAGGGCATGAGATCAGCCCCATCCAGTTATATGACTGAAATTGAAAGAGAGGTGTTTGATCCAAATTTACCATTCAAAATGTGGTTAAGAAACCTGCCTCTTCAGGTCTAGGAACTCAGAAACAGAAAACAGTTAGAAAGAAAGACAAGCTCTTTCCAAAGAAAACATGAAAAAGGTAGCAGCTAATTATTATTATTATTATTTTTTTTTTTTTGCGGTACGCAGGCCTCTCACTGCTGTGGCCTCTCCCGTTGCAGAGCACAGGCTCCGGACGTGCAGGGTCAGCGGCCATGGCCCACGGGCCCAGCCGCTCCGCGGCATGTGGGATCCTCCCAGACCGGGGCACGAACCCGTGTCCCCTGCATCGGCAGGCGGACTCTCAACCACTGCGCCACCAGGGAAGCCCAGCAGCTAATTATTTATCATCCTAAATTACATCCAGATATTTTTATTCTCCATGCTTTGCCGGCTACCTAGTTATCATCCAAATTTACTCTTCAGTATTCTTAGTTCTCCCAAATAGAGGCAGGTTTGCTGTAATATTCTGATCTTGATCTAAAGACCTCCAAAACTCATGGGCATATGGCATAAGAGTGGGAGATTTAAGGGAGAGTTTCAAAGTAAGAAATAACGTCAGTTCACTTTACCTTTGGTTGCAAATTTCCAAATAATTGTATTCTAAATGAGCTCAAGGTGTATAGATGTGAGTAAAATACTAAAATCTATTTTCAGAAAACTTTTACTGTAAAATCTGTTTTCAGAGAATACTATAAAAACACGTTACATAAAGAAATAGTGCCTATATATCAAATAGATCCAACTGATGCCTATCTCTTTACTAAGATTTAAAAATTAATTCCTCTCTTGTAGTGATTTTAGGGAAGAGAGGGAATACAAATAGATCTTAGATTGCTTAATGTATGTTTTTATTTTTTAAATTCGTGTTTAGTTTTCACTTGAGGTACATGAATTTTCTTTACTACCGTACTCAAAATTCCAGTATAGAAAATATTCTTTGAAAGTATAATATATTTGAATAGATTAGTCATTTTTCTTTAATGCAGCTTTGCCAAATGCTGTAACATTAAAACAAGCCATTTGTGAGATGTGATTCAGTTAGCCCAGCCTTTGAAAAGAGGACAGAACCACATGACAAGTACAGGGTATTAGATGTACCTCACAGTATTTTTTTCCATGTGTACTTTTGATCTATTAGTTAAAGTCCTTAGTTTTTAATATACCAACATAATTTAATACTATTTAAGAAAAATTTATCTTAGGAACATTAATTGAATTATAGGAAAAGCAGAATATCAGTGGTATTGTAGGTACAAGAAAAAAAATTGTCTGTCAAAAAATGTTGGAAAAAATGTTTATCAAGAAGATGTCCTAAGCAGTATAAAATCCTTAAGCAAATCTTTTTTGATCTACAATACATTGTCCTGGATGTTGAAGAGTCTCACCTGCCTGAAGGCAGGGGACAGGATATGGTGGTCTCTGGAGATTTTTTTCTAGGCCTGGTCCTCTCTCCCTAATCTCATGTTGATTTTAATATTAGGTCAGAAATGTCAAGAGTAAATTCCCCTGCTCTTCTTTGCTGGCTCTCCTCTCACATCACTTGTCCTGTGCCTGATTGGGGTCATCCTGAATAACACGCCTGGACTATTTTAGTACATCCCCTTCACCTATCTTGTTATTTGTAATTCAAAAGAAAAATATTTCTGATGACTACAAATTTTTATTTCTTCTTTCTGAATAAAGTCATGTAAAAGTAGCAGTATTTGTGGCTCTTGTTGTATGACTAGTACTATGCTTGGTTATTGAAAGAAGGTGAAATGGCATATTGTTTATAGTCCAATGTAACTAATTTATTCAATCATTTCAACTTGGTTGGGTATAAATATTAAATGGTTTTGTGAGGTTTTTCTCCAAACACTGCCTGCACCTGAGCTATGTTGTATCTCTCTTTCCTTTTCTTTAAAGACACCTTAAGTAGATTACACAACTCCCAGTCATGTGTGGTTCTAAAAAGCTCAGTTTAGACCAGTTATAACTGATTTAGATCTTCCTATCTCCCATTGCTAGCCAGGACTGTATATATACAGGAACCTGAAACAGGGAAGAATGTGTAGTCTGATATTGTCCTCTTCCTATCTCTTCTTCACCTTGACATAGTCAGCCTCTAGAAGACCTACTCCCTCTTTCTCCCCTAGGCTCTGGTTCTTAGATGTGTTGAAGGTTAAGAAGATGATAGATAGATAGATAGATAGATAGATAGATAGATAGATAGATAAAGGAAGAACAGGTAGGTGTCTCTTACTTAAGTGGCCATTTATTACATTCTTCGTTCTGTTGTTGCTGCTCCTCTGGCTAAAACTAAATGGTCATTAGGGGTGGGATTACAGTGAGATGAGTGAGGCATTCTACAGGGTGCAAAATTTAAGGGAACCAAAAACACTCAATAATCAAAAATAAATAATTCTTTAATATAATTTGTGTTAAAAATCAAAATTAATTCAAAAATCTATAATGGAGAATATATCAAACTGGAAGGTTGGTCATCCTGATGAAGATTTCAATGAAAATGTGAAAATAGAGTGGGACTAACCATTCAGGGAAATTCTCAGTGATATTGGAGAGGGAATTTTATTTCTCCAAGAATGTAGGATAAGGATTCAAGTATGTTGATTTGGATATTAAGGGTAAGGTTGACCCGAGAAGCCGGGAGCATGTGGAGTCATTTGAATTGCATACATAATGCTCCAAGGAATAACTTTTAGCTTCAGCTGTATTATTTATTAATAACTTCTTATCAGTGGAATTTATGGGTTAAAAGCTAAGAATGTTTTATGACTTATTTTAGAGGCATAATCTGGTGGAAAGAACTTGGCCATTGGATTAGACAGACTTGTTTCAATTCCTGATCCATCTTTGTTAAATTTGTGACCCTTGGCAACTTGTTAACCTTTTTGAGAATGGGTTTCTTCATCAATAAAATAAAGTTAATGACTCCCACTTGATGGGATACTAGATAAAATTTGAAAAAACCTAGGCCATAATTCACTCACAGGGAATCTACTCTTTCCGGTAGTCTTGCTAAATAGTCACTGTAACACATGGTTGTGCCCCATGACCATCCCTTTATTGGGCCAAGAGTGAACATGGTTTATCCATAAAATGGCTAATATTGTATGCCTGATAGGGGCTGTCTCAAGAAGATGAAATAAGTTTATCGGGATATCTTTTTTTGAGAAATTTGAATTAAGAGCAGAAATAAGCAATTAGCTATAGAAAGTTGATCTGTCTGGTATTTCTCTTAGCAAAAGAAGTAGTCACTGGGGGGCCATTTTATAAACAAGAAAGGGGAGACAGAGACAGAGATGTAAAGAAAGAGATGTGTGTTTGTGTGTGTGTGTGTGTAAAGTGAGAGAGACAGAGACAGAGAGACTGAGGCAGAGAGAGATGCAACCACACAGATAGATACAGAATGGAGTTCAGAGAAATATTCATATAGAGAGACAGCCAGAGAGACATTTGGAGAAAAACAGACTCAGAGATCACTTAGAGATACACAGAGAGATGGACATACAGAGAAACAGAGACAATAGATAAATACAGAGTGACAGAAAGGGATACACAGACTGAAAGAGACAGAGACAGAGAACCTAAGAGACAGAGATAAATAGGAGAAAGACACAGAGGGAAAAGCAACAGAAGCAGACAAAGGGAGAGGCACACAGAGTGAAATACAGAAGAATAGGGACCTGGAAAGAAAGAGAGGAAGGGAAAACATTCTCACACAAAAATATACAGAGATAGTGACCACATAGACAGAAAATGACAGGCATACAAAAGGAGATAGAGACAAAAAGAGAGACATAGACACAAAAGAGACAGATGTAGACACAGGACACAGAGACATTGAGGCTGACTCAGAAATGAGATACCCTCTAAGAGACAGAGATGGAAATGGGAAGATCACCAGCCCTGGAGCTAACTTGGTTCCTAGTCTTCCTATCACCTGGCCAGTTCTCTTTTACTGGGTTACCATGGAACCTTCCTAGGTACTCTTCTCACCCCTCCCCAGCCTTGACTTGCACCAGGTTGAGTTTACTGTTTCTAGAACCCAGAGAGCCCTTAACAGCATTATAGGCACAGTGTCCACTAGCACTGCGTTAATATTAGTCCCATGCTTCATGTGAGCACATCGCTTCATGAAATGCCCAACGGACAGAGCAGCCAGCAGTGAATGAATATTTCAACAAATTATTTGGACTAGGATTTTTCTCTTCGTTGAAGGATAGTCACTTTCTCAGAAACTACTGAATACTAAAACCAAACAAACAGAAACAAAACCATTTTTATCTCCAAGTGAGTCACTAAACAAACAAGTATTAGGCATTCTCATCCTCCTTTTAATCAATTTAATCTCAATCTCCAATTCCTACATGAGAAGACACTTCTACAGCAGCCCTCCCCTTCCTTTGGCTCCACTTCTCAGAACCTCCTCTGCCCCTGCAGTTTTCCTTATCCTGCCCCCTGACCTGTATCCAAAGTGACAATTTCGCAGTGGTAGTAAGGGCTCAGGATAAGAGATAGTAAGAGGGACATGGGTGCACGTGCACTCACACACAGACACACACACGTACAATGACCTGATTTCTCTTGCAGTGCAGAGACTGAGTGCCCTTATTGAAGTTCACTGCTTCAGAGAAGTCTTCTCTGATTTTCAGGCTTCCCTCACTTCCAGTCTGAGTTAAGCATGCTCTGGCCTATGAACTTATTAAATGGCACAAATGTGCCTGTTTCCTCTACTACACTTATAAGTTCCCCAAGGGGCTTGACAGCATCTTATTCTTCTCCAATTTATCCCATATTATATGGCACAATGTCTGAAACACTGTAGAAATTTAATAAATGCTTGAAAAGAAATAAGATGACTTCTCCAAATAAATGAATTTGTACCTCTTTAAACTACAGAAAAATTTTATTTTAAGCTATATATTATCCACACAATCTCGAGCAAGTTACTTAATTCCCCTAAGGTTCATTTTCCTCATCTGTAAAATGGCAATAATAGGAGTACAGATATAATAAGAGGTATTGTAAAGTCAGAATGAGTCAATAAGTGAGAAAGACTTAGAAAATCACTCAGTACATAGTAAGTATTCAATAAATATGAGCTGTTACTGTCTTCACTTTTTCCTTAATGACTCAGAAACATCAATATAAGTGTCAGTTTTATGCTGTGCTTTAATAAAGTGATACATTTGGAAGCTATCAAGCTATCTAAGGAAGTTTGTCCTTCTATTAAATGAACTCAGACTGCTGGGGTTTTTTAATCCTCATGGCTATCATTTTCCTATTTTCTTCCTTGCTATCAGCTGACATTTCTTGCTAAAACCAATGTGTCTGTCCATCGCATTGCCACTCCAATTTTTAATATATCACACTTAACATTTTAGGGACTAGGAAAACATATTACTAAGCTTCTTAGAATAATGTGTAAAGTAATAGATATGGGACTATGAACAAAATCCTAATCATAAGGAATTTTCATGTGAAGAAAATAAAAAGTATGTTATCACATGGACATATTGATTTCCTAGATGCATTTTGTGCTTTCTTCCTGTCAACAGAAAACACTCTATATTTCTGAGTAACAAACTTCTGGTATAATTAAAGTGGTATCTCACTAGCATGCCCTCTGTAGAAGGATAATATGGCATACTGGAAAGAGCAAAAACAATGCAGACTGAGATCAAATTTTGATTCTATTTACCCATGTGAACTTCAGTGATTTGTTTAGCATTTCTGAGCCTTACTTTCTTCACATTAAGATAAAAACACTTCTGGAATAATAAGACCTACAGGATTAGAAATTGTCTATGTAAATAACCACAGTTCCAATAAACAATAGGGCTCAAAATACAATAATTGTTAAAGTTATCGTCTGTTCATCCACAATCGTCTTTAGATTGCCATCCAAATATTTAAATATTTTAACTTTTCACAGCTTTATATTTTACTCTCTGAAATACCTCTATTTTGGTTTTATAACAAATCTAAATATTTTACTGGATGAGTAATGCCTCGATAAAATGAACTTAGTCTGCTTTTCTTTTTTGATCTCCATTTAAAAAACAATGTTGAATATTAAAATTTTAATCCAAT
This sequence comes from Hyperoodon ampullatus, assembly GCF_949752795.1. NCBI lineage: Eukaryota > Metazoa > Chordata > Mammalia > Artiodactyla > Ziphiidae > Hyperoodon > Hyperoodon ampullatus. Next base: position 108,372,658 of record NC_136913.1, on the reverse strand, counting down.
GTATCTAAATTATCCACAGGTAGTTTTGGTAAAAGAAGAATTAAAACTTTTATCCCTTTTGTTCCCTGCCTTGATTTGAATAATTTGAGTGGCCCTGGCTTGTCGACTAATGCTCATCCACTATGTATTCTGGTGATGGTTTTCTTTGAACAGTTCTGTCTCCATATGTCTCCAAATCTGTCTTGTATTTTTCAAATAAATATTAATAAATTATAGATGTTTTTGTTAAACAGACTGACTCTTAATAATAAAAGGAAACAAGACAGGAGTAAAGGAGAACTATATAAGGTGAAGACACCCCAATGCCAATTAATATGACATCCATGGTTTATCTAATTTTTAGGGGACCAGTAAGCATACAATTTATATAATGTGCTTAGTCTATTGCCTGATCTAGCCATTTTTCAATATTCATGTACAAATGGTGATATCTAATATATACAGCAGGTTATAAATTCTAATTTAGATCACATCTTCCCATTCTTAGAACAATAAACTACAATATTTATCATCATGTCACATTCAAGACATATTGGACTATCTTTTTTGATCCACTTCCAGATCTAGTCTAAACTGAGGTAGAATTGTCTCTCATTCCCCTAGAAGATATCTGAGAATTTAGGGGTGGTTAAAGGAGGGAACTGATATATTATGACTGGATGGCTATCTCTGTCTGATTAATTACTCTTTACTTTAAGATGTCTACATTTTAAACTTCTCATTATGAAATATATCTCTCAAATGAAATATATCTTTCAGATCTCTGGAACATATTTAAAATTAAATTTTAGTCCTTTAACATTTGAAAGTAGAGTTTCTACTAGCTCAGATTCATTACTGATTTTGATGTGTCACCTAAAATTTAATTATAAAGATGACACTTTAATCCTAGTGAAACTGGTTGGTTTATTATAAGCGAGGAACAAAAATGCCAACAGACAGATCAGAGCTCCAGAAATATTTTTTTATTTTTTCCAACAGAATGAGTTATATTAACTTGGAAATGTATGCACAAATAAACTTCAAATGTTATTCTTGTAGCAGTGGACATTCATAAGGGCAATGATACCTGACATTGTGGTTCCTTTTTAGGCATTTAATGACTCGTTGCATCATTAAACATCATTCACTCCCTGCTTTTCATGGACCCTCGAGCTAGTCATTAACTCCATAGTGAGGAATGTGAACAATGGAATTATTGTAGTTACAATCTTCTCTCCCCTGCTAACATGTATCTATATAACTAATATCAGAAACTTTATTATTTCTACTACCTCTGTAGTGACTGATGCCTTCACTGAATGATTTTTAAATCTACCTGTTTTATAAGAGAATATTGTTACAGATATAAATTGGGTACACAGAATTACATTTTTCAATTTTTTAGAGAATAACAAAAGTTACCAATAAAATAATCCATATAAAATGATAATTTAAAATCAAAACTTGAACAGTACTGAAAAATAACTCAAGTAGAAAACTGTATTTTTAAAATATAAGCTATATTTATCAAATAAATTTTTCTTTCTGATTATTAGTTAGCTTCATTTATATTTATTAACTTTGAATGCTTCTTTCCCAATGGATAAATCAGTGGTACAGAAGTGCATATTCTATGATTTTAGTGGTGAAATATTTTAAGGTATATTCTAAAAGTAAAAATATGTACTGTTTTAAAAGTACTTGCCTTTCATGTCATTATTTGATTGCCCTAGGATAGAGAGTTATTGGATTATTTTTTCTATCGATGGTTTCCAGATTAGACTATAGACTAGAGGTGAGAAAATGCAGCCCACAAGCCACATTCAGCTCCCAGGTATATATGTTTTTATAAAAATTCAATTAACTCAAATACTTAAAATTGACTTCTAAGAGAAAACCTTTTTGACTTTGGTTTAGGCAAATATTTCTCAGATACAACACCAAAGCTCAATCCTTAAAAAGAAAAAAATGATAAATTGGACTTCACCAAAATTAGAAATGTGTGTTCTTTGAAAGTCACTGTTAGAAGGATGAAAAGACAGGCAACAGACTAAGAGAAAATACTTATCAAATCATAAATCTGATAAAGGACTTGTATCCAGAATTTATAAAGATCTCTCAAAGTTCAATAAAAGAAAAACCAACAACCCAATTTAAAAATAGAGAAAGGATTTGAAAAAATACTTTACCAAAGAACATATATGGATGGGAAATAAGCACATGAAATTATGCTCAACATCATTAACCATTAAGGAAACATAAATGAAAACCACAATGAGATTTTACTATAAACATATCATAATGGCTTAAAATAAAAACTGACGACACCAAGTGCAGGATGTGGAGGAACTAGAACTCACATTCATTGGATGGGTCGCAAATATTTTTCCAAGTGGAAACTTCATATGTAGTTAAACATAAACTTACCACATAACCCATAAACCTCACTGCTAAGTGTTCACACAAATGAAATAAAAACTTAAATTTACACAAAAATCTGCACATGAGTGTTTATTAGTAATCACCAAACTATTAGAACAGCACAAATATTGTTCAACTGGGAAATGGATAGACAAATTATGGTTCATCTGTACAATGGAATGGAAGAGGACTCAGCAATAAAAACAACAAATTACTAATAAATGCAATAACCTAGATGTATCTCAAGTTCATTAAGCTAAATGAAAGCAGCCAGAGTCTAAAAGCTACACACTACATGATTCTATTTATATGACATTGTTGAAAAGACAAAACCATAGATACAAAACCAAAACAAAACCACTAGTTGCCAGGTCCTGGGGATGTGGAGGAAGAACAGACTGCAGAAGGACACAAGGGAAATTTGGATATGATACAATTGTTCTATGTTGACTGTGGTGGTTACACAACTGTATACATTTGTGCATTCTCAGAACTTTACAATTAAAAGGGCAAATTTTACTATATGTAAATTATGCTCTTTTAAGAAGATACAGGGGGAAAATGGTACAATAATTCCGAAATTTTACATGTTATTACTGACTATTTTATCTTGGGGAAGAAAGAGGAAAATCAGGCAATACTAGGATAATATTTAGTTATTCAACAAATATTTATGGAGCACCAACTGTAAGTCAGGTACTGTTCTAAACAAAGAGAATGCAGTTAGGAATAAAGCAAACAAAAATCTTCAAGTTTATGGACCTATACTTCAGAAAAGGGAGACACAATCACCACATATACAATGTAAAATATATAGGAAGTCAGATGCTGATGAGTGCTAGAGAGAATAATAAAGCAAAGAGTTGACAGAGTCAAAAGTGGAAGATTGAAATTTAAAATAACATAGATAAGGAAAGCTTCACTGAGAAGGTGCATTTGAACAAACACCTGAAGGAGACGAAATAGCTAGATACGCATTTTTCTGTATGCAGGAAGAGGGAAAGGCAAGGGCAAAGGCCTTGTGACAGGAGTGTACCAGATATGCTCAAGGAAAAATACATTGGCCGATGAGCCTGAATTAGAGTGAGGGTGGAGGAAGAATAATAGGGGATGATGTCAGAAAGTTAAATGGAACCAGATTGAGCATGGCTTCATTTTCACTGCTATGGAAAGCCATTAAGTGTTTTCAGAATGGAAATGGCATTAATTGGCTACAGTAATACTAAGACAAGACTGGTGGAAAAGGTACAAGTAGCAAGACTAAGATGATATTACAACAGTAAAGATGCGAAACAATGATGGCTTGGATAAGAGATAGTGAGATGTTCAGTTATATTATCTTTGGCAGGCAAAACCAACAAGGTGTGGAAATATTTGTAAGATACGGCATGAAAAAGAAAGTGAGAAATCACAGATGACTATAAGGTTTTTTACTTAAGCAGTTACAGAAGTGAAGTTATCATTTACTGAGAAGCAGTAGGTCTGGGGATGGGGAATATTTAAAGTTGGGTTTTAAATATATTACGTTTGCAATGCCTAATAGATGTCAATTGGAGAGGTGAGACAGGCAGTTGGGTATATGATTTTGGAGATCAAGGTATGGGGTAGAAATATAGATAGCATTTAAATCCTGAGACTAGATGAGATCACCAAGAGAATCAGGATAAACAGAAAAGTGAAGTGTTCCAAGGATTAACCTCAAGATCACTCCAAAGTTTATTGGCCAAAGAGTAGAGAAAGAACCAGTACAGGAAATTAGAAGGAGCAATTGCTAAGGTAGGAAGGAAACCAAAAGAATGTTTCCTCAGAAATCAGATGAAGAATGCGCTTCAAGGGGAAGGAGATAATCAATTGTGTTGAATACCTTTGATACGTCAAGAGAGATAAGGACTAAGAATCAAGAAATTGATTTAATAAAATGGAGGTCATAGGTGACCTTGATAAGAGACATAACAGTGGTGTCATAGAGGCAAATGTCTCACTGGATTGGGATCCAGAATGAAATGAGAGAAATTGAAGACAGTAAGTAAATGCCATTCTTTTAAAAAGAGTTTTGTTGTCAAGAGAAGTATCAGGGCTTCCCTGGTGGCACAGTGGTTGAGAGTCCACCTGCCGATGCAGGCGACGCCGGTTCGTGCCCCAGTCCGGGAAGATCCCACATGCCGCGGAGCGGCTAGGCCCATGAGCCATGGCCGCTGAGCCTGCGTGTCTGGAGCCTATGCTCTGCAACAGGAGAGGCCACAACAGTGAGAGGCCCCCGTACAGCAAAAAAAAAAAAAAAAAAAAAGAGAGAAGTAGCAAAATGTGATGGCAGCTGAAAGGGTGTCAAAGAATGTGGTGTCAAAAGAGGTTTTTAGTTTTTGTTTTTTCCCAAGATGAAAGGATATCTGTAGTTTGAAGCAGATCATACTGTACAAAGGGGAAATTAATAATGTGGGAAAACTAGGAAAAACTGCTGAAAGCTTGTCTTTGAACATGATAGAGGGAACAGGATCTAGTGGATAAGTAGAGGGTTTAGTCCTTTCTAGAAACACAGCTAATCTACAGAAGTGAAAGCATCTGGGTAGAGATGCTGGTATAGGTCGATGGATAGGTGTGATGATGGAAGGTTGTGGAAATTCATTTCATTGCTTCAATTTTCTCTGTGAGATTATAAGGATGAGAGTTAGAGCAGGAGATAAGGTGACAGAAGTTTGTGAAGAATAGAGAGGGTGTGAAATAGTCATTTTGAAGAGTGAGAATGTGAATGAATCCAGCTATCCTGACAAATCAAAAAATTGGAGAACTTTGTCCCTCACTGCCACATAACAATCTGATTTTTCATCGTACCCTTTCACGTGTGGGGAGGCAGCTAAACAAACATTCATAAGAAGGAACCAAGTCTCAAGAGATGGTGATAATGCTGATACGAGCTACTATTACTGAGCACCTAGTATATGCAAAACATTTTATATAAATAAACTTTAATTCTCACAAAAACCCTGCAAAGTCCATAAATATTATTATCCTTCATTCACAGAAAAGAAAACCAAACTGTACAGAAGTTAATGTAGTTGAGATTCCACAGCTAGGAGCATCACAATTATCACTTAAACCCAGATCTGTATCTTTCAAAAGGGCGTTTGAAAGTGATCACCCTTGTTCAGTGGCATTTAAGCCTTTTTTTCTGTTCCAACATACCTGAGAGATAGACAAATTCCCATAAGTAACAGAACAGTGTTCCCATCAGTAACAAGGGGAGAAGTATGTGTCAGACTCTCCAAGGGAAGCATAGTTTGAAAAAAGAAGATAATTTTGAAATGATTGGGGACCTCTCTTAGAACAGGGAAACATGCTGCCCACCTTCACCTTCAGCCTCCTTTGTTGAGATTCACCCTCTTTAATGGTCAAAATTAATATAAATCTACCTGTCTGGATATATTTCCAACTTGCAAAGCCATCTCATTTAATTGTACCACTATTTTTTGCTAGGGTTTTTAAATACAGTAAGTCCTCTACATACGAACCTTCAAGTTGCAAACTTTCAAAGATGCAAACGTCTGTTCGTATATCCAATCACGTAAATTAAGTTCACATGTCTGGCGTACATCGTCACGTGCGTGCATCCTTTATAAGTGGTTGTGCTTTTGTGTACTTTACTGTACAGTACTGTATAGAGTACAGTAGTACAGTACCTTTATTTCAGGCTAGATCTTCAAGAGGATGACTGCATTGAAGTCCTTGCTGTGCAACACGAGGCGCTTATGAATGAAGACCTAGTGGAATTGGAGGCCCAGAGAAAGGACAAAGAGAGACAAGAGGAAGAAGAAGTAACTGAAGAACCGAAGAGATTCATGACACACGAAATGGCAAGGGGATTTTCTTTATTTGAGGAGGCACTATTACTTTTTGAGGCACAGGTCTCAAACTCAGAACGGTACACGAAGGTTGCAGCAGCCATTCAGAATGCAATCCAGTGCTACCGTGTCATCTATGATGAGAAAAAAAGAGCTACTACCCAGACATCACTGGATCATTTTTTCAAGAGGGTAGATAGAGTTGAATCCAGCAAGGAACCAGAACCTGTGCCATCAATGTCAGGCGTGAGTGAAATTGCAGCTTGCCCTCTGTCTCCTATTGCTGACGATCCTTCAGCCCTACCATCTCCCACCTCCTCTCCCTCCTCCAGTCAGTAACTCTTCTTGCCTGTTCACTCCATGCCAGCCCCTGTATGCCAGCTGCTGTACTGTACTATTGTACTTTTCAAGGTACTGTACTATAAGATTAAAAATGTTTTCTTTATTTTTTGTGTTTTTTATGTATTGTACGATATAGCCAATTGTGTTAGTTGGGTACCTAGGCTAACTCTGTTGGACTTACAAACAAACTGGACTTACGAATATGCTCTAGAAACAGAACTCGTTCGTATGCAGGAGACTTACTGTATTTACATAAATATGTCAGAATTTACAGAGATTGAATAGCCCTCAATCAGTGACTGTCGAGGACTTGTGGAAAAATGGGAATGGTGCTTCAAGACTTGGAATGGCACTTTACCAAAAATTTAAGAATGTATGGAGAGACTGACATTAATATTCAGCAATATTCTATATTAATATGAGGATTCAAGATCACTCGGAAAAATAAATGGAGACCCCTAGAAGCCAACATTGGTTCACTAAAAACCTGTCAGATAATTTTTTTCTGACTGGTTGCTCAAACAGAGTACATTTCTTCAAAAGGAATTTGACTAGGCTCTCCAGGTTATCTTTGTGAACAAGATTGCTAAGTATAGACTTCATGGTAGTGCAAATAGGTAAAGAAAAATAAATATTTAAATGACCACTACTCAAAGGATACAAATTAATTCAGGCAATTGGCCAGGGATAGGGGCCAATCACCCTCTACCTTATGGAGCAGGGAGTAGCTACATGTTATTTGGAATTGTCCTATGAGAAAAATTTGTCACTTCATCCCCATTTATTTATTTATTCAATAATTTATTTGATTGGTGCCAAACTAAATTACAAATGGCAGCTCGGAAGTGTAGTTGTTCCTGGGTATAGAAGAGGAGTTACAAGTAAAAATGTTGCTATGGTCACCTTTTTCCCTGCATTATAAGTAACAAATCGTGTTGCCTTCACCACAATCCCTACCTCATGGTGCTGACTATATACTGCAAATTGATTTTGACCTTATATATTTATTTCTGCCATGAAAACATTATTAGGCATTGGATAAATATTGTAACATTATTTTTTCATTTAAAATAAACATTTACAAAGCCAAAAAATTGCATCCAACAAGAGCAGAAGAAACACTACCATAAAATATATGTGGAATATTAATCACAGCAGAAGGTGTGTTATGCACATAAAATGGAATCCTACTCAGCCATAAAAAAGAATGAAATTTTGCCATTTTCAGCAACATGGATGTACTTGGAGGGCATTATGCTAAGTGAAATAAGTCAGACAGAAAAAGACAAATATTGTATGTTATCACTTATATGTGGAATCTAAAAAATACAACAAACTAGTGAATATAACAAACAATAAGCAGACTCACAGATACAGAGAACAAACTAGTGGTTACCAGTTGGCAAGGGAAGCAAGGAGGGACAATATAGCAATAGGAGATCAAGAAGTACAAACTTTTAGGTATAAAATAAGCTACAAGGATATATTGTACAACATGGGGAATATAGCAAATATTTTATAATAACTGTAAATGGAGTATAAACTTTAAAAATTGTGAATCACTATATTGTACACCTGTAACTTATATAATAGTATATCAACTATACTTCAATAAAAAAATCTTTAAAACAGACCATATGCTAAACCAGCAAATCTCAATAAATCTAAATACAAATTATACAGTATATGTTTGCTGAACACAGAAACATTAAATTAGGAATTAATACTATAAAGATATCTGGAAATTTTTGAAATATTTATAAATTACACAGCATACTTTGAAATAAACCATGGGTCAAAGAGAAATTTACAAGGGAAATTAGAAAACGTTTTGAAATGAATGAAAATAAAATCACAACATATCAAAATTTGTAGAATGCAGATAGTACAATATTTAGCAAGTAACTTACAGTGTTAAATGCTTTTATTTTTTTAAAACAATCTAAAATCAGCCATCTAAACTGCCATCTCAGGAAGCTAAAATTAAATAAATAAATAAACAAGTTAAACCCAAGTAAAAAGAAAGAGGGAAATAAATTTAAGAATTATAATCAGTGAATTAGAAAACAGACAAACAATAGAGAAAAATTAATGAAACCAAAAGCTGGTTCTTTAAAAATGTAAACAAATTGATAAACCTCTAGTTATTTGGTTTAGGAAAGAAAAGACTCAAACTAGAAATATGAGAAAAAAAAGAGAGGGAATCATTATCAATCATATGGAATTTAAAATAATAATGAGACTATTATAAAAATTTATTACAATAAATTTGACAACTTAGATGAAATAAGCACACTTCTTGAAAGACTTAAATCACTAAAACTGATACAAAAATTAGAAAATATGAATAGCCTCATATCTATCAATGAAACTGAATTCATAATTTATAACATTCTTACAAACAAAACTCCATGACCAAATTGCTTCACAGATAAATTATTTTAAATACTTAAGGAAGAAATAATACCAAGCCTACAATTTTTTCCCAGAAAGTAAAGGATGGGAGAAGAGTTTTCAACTCATTCTAGGAGCTCAATATTAACTTTATACCAAAACCAGACAACAACATTATAAGAAAAGAAAACTACAGGGACTTCCTTGGCGGTCCAGTGGTTAGGACTTGGCATTTTCACTGCCGTGGTCTTGGGTTCAATCCCTGGTCAGGGAACTAAGATATTGCAAGCCTCACGGCATGGCCCAAAAAAAAAAAACAAAAGAAAAGAAGACTATAGACCAATAGTCCTCATGAGCACAGGCTTAAAAATCATTAACAAAATATTAGCAAATCAAATACAGAAAATAATATTTAAATAGAAAATACATCCTGACCAAGTGGATTCATCCTAGAGATGAAAGTTTGATTTGAATATTAATCAATGTAGTCCTCCATATTAACATAATAAAGGAAAAGACCCAGAGGGTCACCTCAATTTAACAAAAGATGTGCAGATTCAAGATTGTTGGTATACTGAAAACTATAAGATATTGCTAGGATAAATGAAAGAAAACCTACGCAAATGTAGAGATATACCATGCTCATGGATTGGAAACCTCAATGTTAAGATGTCAGTTCTCCCTAAATTCGTCTGTAGATTCGATGCAATTCTAATCAATATCCCAGCAGTCTTTTTCATAGAGATTGACAAGTTAATTCTAAAATTTATATGGGAATGCAAAGGGCATAGGAGACAAAACAATTTTGAAAACAAAGAGGAAAAATGGAGGAATAATTCTACCTGCTTCTTACTATTTTTTACAAAGATCAAAAGAGTGAGGTGTTGATGCAAAGATAGACATACAGATCAATTGAACAGAAATAAATTGACCAGAAATAGACCCTCACATTTATGGTCAGTTGATTTTCAACAAAAATGCCAATGTAATTCAATGGGAAAAGCATAAGCTTTTCAAAAACTCTTGTTAGAACAACTGAATGTCCATGTGGGGAAAAAAATGAACCTTGATCATGATGACCTTATATACCCAAAAAAGGAATTTGAAATGGATGATAAACCTAGACGTGTAAGTAAATTTATAAAATATCTAGAAGAAATGAGAACATTTTTGTGAACCTAAGTCAGGCAGAGTTTTATTAGATAGGGCACAAATGTCACAAACTATAAAACGAAAATAGTAAATTGGATTTCAAAAAAATTTTAAACGTCTGCTTTTAGAAAGACACAGTTTGGAAAACAAAAAAGCAGGTTAAAACTTGGAAAAATATTCACAGTGCATATATTGGATAAACGATTTGTATCAGTAGTACAAAAATAACTTTTATAATATAATGATAAATAGATAAAAGACAACTCCCATTAAAAAACAAACAAATGATTTGAACAGACACTGCACAAAAAAGACAAAGATATGCAAATTTTTAAAAGTTCAATACCATTAGTCATCAGAGAAATGCAAATTAAACTCACAATATAATATTATCATATGCTAACTAAAATTTATAAAATTAAAAAGCTGAAAAATCAAGTTTTCATGACGACATGGAACACCTTCAGCTCTCATACTCCTGATGGGAGTGTAAAATGAAACTCCCATTTTGGCAGTTTATTGTGCATACACTTCCACTTTCTATATGACCCAACAATCCTACTATTAGCTATTAGCCCCAAGGAAATAAAAACAAAGTAAATTCAAATACTTAGACATAAATGTTCATGGCAGCTTTATATATAATAGCCCCAAATCTGGAAATAACCCAAATATTCATCAACAGGTAAATGGATAAACCAATTGTGGTATTTCCATAAATGGAATGTTACTCATAACTAACAAAGGAATGTACTACTGAAACACACAAAAACATGGATGAGTCTATAATGTATTATGCTTGTTATGGACTGAACTTTTGTGTCCCCCTAAAATTCGTATGTTGAGTCCCTAACCTCCAATGTGGCTATATCTGGAGATAGGGCCACTAAGGAAGTAAACAAAATTATATAAGGTAATAAGGGTGGGGCCTTATCCAATAGGATTAATGTCCTCATAAGAAGAGATACCAGAGAGCTCTCTCTCTCTCTTTGTCTGCATACATGCACTGAGGAAAGTCCATGTGAGGACCCAGCAAGAAGGTGGCCATCTGAAAGCCAGGAAGAGAGCTCTCGCTCTCCAACCCTGCCAATACCTCGATCTTGGACTTCACCAGAACTGTGAGAAAATAAATATCTATTGTTTAAGGTACCCAGTCTGTGGCATTTCATTACGGGAAGCCTGAGCAGACTAAATGCAATGCATGTAATAATCCATATACAAGAGAAAACATAATGTATGATTCCATTTATATAGTGTTATAGAATAGGGGAAAAACTTTAGTGGCACAAATCAGATCAAGGATTGCTTGAACCTAGGGGTGGGAGAGGGACTGAATAGGAAGGGGTATAGGGAAATTTGGGGGCATGATAGAATCACATCAATATCTCTAATTTTCATACCACATCTAGGATATGAATAGAGTATGTATCTCTTTGGGGAAGAAACAAAAAGGCCACAAAGTATCCACAGGAATGCAATCAGTAGTCTTAGGAGCTTGAAAAAATATCCTATGATGATCAATTGAAAGAAACTGAGTTGTTCTGCCTGGAACAGGAAAAACATGAAGGTGAGATAAGGCAAAGATAGATATCTTCAAATATTTGATAACTGCTATGTGGGAAGTTAAGTGATTCAGAGTCTGTGTAACTGTAGAAAGTAGATATGGATGATTAGATGAAAGTTACAATGGAAACTTTAAAGCTCAATTTGACAAAGTACCTTCAAATAATTAGAGCTGTCCAACAATACTCTTAACTCTAGAAATAAGTGATTTGATCAGGGGTAAGCAATACCAATTACTGTCATTTTCTATATTTCAGAATAATTATCATTCAGCATTAATAACTTTGCATATGATTAAACATGTGTCAGTTTAACTTTGTTGTTTTATTACTATACTAAACAATCCTGTTCTTGCATTCTCAGTTTTTTTAATTATTACAAAACATGATCCTCCACTCATAAGTTAAAACAATTAGAATATTGCTCAGCAACACTATGTACACTTGTTAAATGCTGTGGAAGAAGTGAAAAATTCATCAGATGTTTTTATGATGGACTAATTTTTAGTACATTTTAAATCAAATAGATATAACTTTTAGTGTAAATATCTGAAAAAGCCATCTTTTTATAGTGTCATATAAATGCTGGCACTATTATAGCACTGTCACCAATGAGAAGAAATAGTATTTCAGTTGATGAGTTCACGTTATTTATTGTAACATTTTGTGTTACATTTTAAAATGTGAGTATACTCAGTTCAGATTTTGGGAAAAATAAAAATCCTTTTTTATTATTAATAGCAATAAATCATACATCAATTGTACAACAAATATCTTTGTTATCCTTGTTTTGAAATCAGAGAAAAGTATTCAATGCATGTACATGAATCATAAATATACAATTATATGAATCACAAATATAACCTCCCGCACATGTAGGTTTCAACTTTACTTTTTAAAAAACCATCTTAACCATTTTAAGGTGTACAGTTCAGTGGCATTAAATACATTTATAATGTGCAACCATCACCATCATCCATCTCTATCTCTTTTTATCTTGTAAAACTGAAATTTCATACCCATTAAACGATGACTCCCCATTCCCCTCTCTCCCTAGTCTCTAACGACTACCATTCTACTTTCTGTCTCTATGATTTTGGCTACTCCACATACCTCAAGTAAGTGAAATCATATAGCATTTGTCTTTTTGTGACTGGCTTATTTCACTTAGCATAATGTCCTCAAGGATGATCCCCGTTGTAGTATATGCCAGAATTTCCTTCTTTTTAAGGGTGAATAATAGTCCATTGTATGTATATACCACATTTTGCTTATCCACTTATTCGTCAATGGACACTTGAGTGGCTTCCACATTTAAGCTATTGTGAATAAGGCCGCTATCAACATGGGTGTACAAATATCCCTTCGGGATCCTGCTTTCAAATTTTTTTTTTTTTTTTGTATATATACCCAGAAGTGGAATTTCTGGATCATATGGTAGTTCTATTATTAATTTTGGGGGATCTGCCAAACAGTTTTCCATAGTGGATGCACCATTTTACACTTCAATAGTGCACAAGGGTTCCAATTTTTCCACATCCTCACCAACACTTCTTATTTTCTGTTTATTCATAGTATCCATCCTAGTGGGTCTGAGCTGATATCTCAGTGTAGTTTTGATTTGCATTTCCCTAGTGATTAGTGATGTTGAGCATCTTTTCATGTGCTTATTGGACATCTGTGTATCTTTCTTGGATAAATTTCTATTTAAGTCCACCAATATTTAAATCAGGTTGCTTCTATCTTTGTTGTTGAGTTTTCAGTGTTCTCTATGCATTCTGGATATCAATCCCTTATCAGATTTATGATTTTCAAATATTTTCTACTATTCTGTGGGTTATCCTTTTACTCTATTGATAGTCTTTTTTTTTTGCGGTACGCGGGCCTCTCACTGTTGTGGCCTCTCCCGTTGCAGAGCACAGGCTCCGGACGCGCAGGCTCAGCGGCCATGGCTCACGGGACCAGGCGCTCCGCGGCATGTGGGATCTTCCCGGACCAGGGCACGAGCCCGTGTCCCTTCATTGGCAGGCGGACTCTCAACCACTGCACCACCAGGGAAGCCCTATTGATAGTCTTTTGATGCTAAAAAATATTTTTAATTTTCATGAATTCAATTTGTCTATTTTTTTTTCTTTTGTTGCCTGTGCCTGTGGTGTCAAATTCAAGAAATCATTGTCAAATCCAATGTCATGAAGATTTTGACCTATGTTTTCTTCTAAGAGTCTTATATTTTTAGGTCTTACATTTAGGTCTTTGGTCCATTTTGAGTTAATTTTTGTATATGGAATTAAAGTTCCAAATTCATTATTTTGCTTGTGGATATCCAGTTTTCCCAGCAGCATTTGTTGAAAGGAATTTCCTTTACCCATTGAAGGGTCATGGCACCCTTATGAAAAATCATCTGAATATGTATGCAAAGGTTTATCTGGGGGCTCTCCATTCTATTCCACTGGTCTATGTGTCTGTCTTTATGCCAGTACCACACTATTTTTATTACTGCAGCTTTGTAGTACGTTTTGAAATCAGGAAGTGTGACTCCTCCATCCTTGTTCTTCTTTTTCAAAATTGTTTTGGCAATTTGAGGTCTCATGAGATTCCACATTAGCTTAGGATGGGTTTCCATATTACTAAAAAAAGTCATTAGGAATTTGAGAGATTGCATTTAATCTTTGGATCACTTTGAATTGTATGGACATCTTAACAATAGTAAGTCTTCTAATCCATAAACCTGGGATATGTTTCCATTTATTTATGCCTTCTTTAATTTCTTTCAGCAATATTTTGTAGTTTTATTTTTAAAAGTGTTTCATCTTCTTGGCTAAGTTTATTCCTAAGTATTTTATTTTTTATACTATTGTAAATGGAATCATTTTCTTAATTTTCTAAATGTTTGCCAATTTTGTTTATCTTTTCAAGAAACAAGTATTAGTTTTGTCAAATTATTTAAGAGTATTTCTATGACTTATTTCATTTATTTCTGCTCTAATCTTTATTGTTCCCCTTCTTTCTCCTGACTTTAGGCTTAGTTTGTTCTCCTTTTTCTAGTTCCTTGACACATAAGTTAGATTGTTTACTTGAGATCTTTCTTCCTTATTTAATATAGGCATTTATTAATATACATGTCCCTTTAAGTACTGATTTTGCTATATCTGATAAGTTTTTGTATGTTGTATTTTCATTTTTGTTTGTCTTGAGAAATTTCCTAATTTCCCTTTTGATTTCTCCCTTGATACAATGGTTAAGAGTGTGTTGTTTAATTTCCATGCATTTGTGAGTTTTCCCAATTTCCTTTTGTTATTGATTTCTAATTGTATTCCATATGGGATCAAACCAAATGTCTATAAGCAGATAACTGGATAAATAAATTGATATATAGCCATACAATGGTTTACAATAACAATGAAAATGAATAAATAATACTTACATGCAATGACATGGATGAATATTTCAAACATAATGTTGAGTGAAAAAACAAACCACAGCAGTTCATACTGTATGATTAAGAAAAAAAGTAATCTATGGTGTTAGAAGTAAAGACGGTGGTTGCTTTTGGGAATAGGGTGGAGGTAGTAAATGGGAGGTACTGAAGAATGACTCTGCTGTGCTGGCAATGTTCTATTTCCCAATCTGGGAAGTGGCCACATAAACGTATTAACTTTTTAATAATTAATTGAGTTCTTATATGTGCACTTCTTTGTAAAATTCAATAAAAAATTAAATATATATAAACACAGATAGTAGACAAGTATTATCAGCAGGTTTACTGGAAGGGAATTATTTTCTGGATTTCAGATTTAGATGTAGGAGAATTGTACAAATGGCCATAACTGATAGGGTTCTTTGGAATTTTGGTATAGTGGGCCAGAGAGAGGGAGAAATACGGAGTTTCTTGAAATTTAGACTTGGAAGGTGCCCTTTTGGTGTCATTCAAACTTCTGAAACAAGGAGGCATTTTTACAGTAGTGTAAATGGAAATAATGTTTAAAATTCTTGATGTAAAATGTCCTGTAACTCTGAATCAAAAGCCCACTTGGACTGCCATTAGCACTTCTTAAAATCAGGCACTTTACATATTGCAATCTTTATCTTATTGGTTCAATTGTATATGCAGGTAGTCAGTTTCAGTGCTGTATACCTTCTGTTTTAGCAATCATCCATAACTTTAAGATAGGAAGTATATGCTACCCATTTTCAATAAAGATATTCAGGACGTGGTGTAAGATTTTTTTTCAATAAGAGTAGCAAATCAACCTGATGTTTTGGACAAGATTTTGATTTGTAAATGCTTTTCTTCTGTTCTTCCTAGTCTCAGTATCTTTCCCATAGACAGCAGAGGGTTTCAAGAAATGTTCCACTGTCATTCTTGTTTTTTTTCTTATTTTGAGAAATAGTATTCTTTTTATCAGGTATAACTTGCTCATATTTCAAGTATGGTTTCTGTTATATACATACCCATGACACTTCATTCTAATATCACAATTACTATGGAATCACACAGGAGTTATCATTTCAATATGTTAATGTTCTTATGAAAATTATTTAGGTGAATTCTGCTGTATCAGGTGTTTAGGAGATCCTGTTATGTATGATTTTCAACAATGGCAGAAAAAAATTCATGATTAAATATGTATTATAAAGGGAAGAGGAAGTAGTAGATAACCTTAAAAATCAGTTGACAGCAATTATTAGTGTGCACTGTTATTACAAAGCCCAAGCTAATCTGAATTTGTGAAAAATCCGAGTCAGAATTTCCTAAAGTACTTTCTATGATATTCTACTAACTACCAACAAAGCTGGTGTTTTCCAGAACACTGAATGTAAAATATTGATCCAAGTAAGTAACTAAAAAGGTGACAATATGACCTCAAATCTAGAAAGGCTCTTAAAGCAGTATTGCTCAAAGTCTCCTGAGATACATGTTACAAATGCAGACGGGGCTCTACTCCAGAGATGCTGAATAAGGCCTCTATATTTTAACAGGCATCCCTAAGAATTCTGATGTACACCAAAGTTTGACAACTACTGTCTTAGAGAACCACAGTATAACGTGGACATAACTAGTTAAAAGAGAGACAGGATACTAACTGAGCTTTTCCAGGCATTTAATCTTTTCACAATGACATGATACTCCCTATAGCACTCTATCATTCACTAATACTTTTATGAATAATATTGTATTTTATTCCTGCAACATCCCCAAAGGTAGGAAGTCCAGGTTATTAATTACCTCCACCACACAGACAATATCCATATGCATGTATGTACACTCATGCAATCAATATTTTGAATAAGCTGACTCTTGGAGTGATCTTTTGAATTGTCTTTTTTTTTTTTTCTAGCCCCCTTGTGAGGGATGTTGTGGTGCACTGTCCACTTCTCCCTTCTGGATGGAAGCACTCATTCCTTCAGCTGCCAGGAGTGTAAGCTGCTGATGGCCCATAGCTGAGTCCCAAACATCGTGTATAGATATATAGATATAGATGATATAGATATAGATATATAGATATATGAATGTTATTCAATCATAAAATAGAAGAAAATCTTGGCATTTGAGACAACATGGATGGACCTTGAGGGCATTATGCTAAGTGAAATAAGTCAGAGAAAGACAAACACTGTATGATCTCACTTATATGAGGAATCTACAAACAACAAGAACAGCAACAACTCAACAGAACTCAAAAGACACAGAGAACAGATTGATGGTTGCTGGAGGTGGAGGGTGAGGGGATGGGAGGTGAGTGGGTAAAACAGGTTAAGGTGGTCAGAAGGTACAAACTTCCAGTTATAAGACAAATAAGTCCTAGGAATGTAATGTACCGCCTGGTGACTATAGTTAATGGTACTGTATTATATATTTGAAAGTTGCTAAGAGTAGATGTTAAAACTTCTCATCGCGAGGAAAAAAACTGTAATTATCTGCAGTGATGGATATTAACTAAACTTCTTGCAGTAATTATTTTGTAATATACACATATATCAAAACATTATGTTGTACACCTAAAACTAGTACAATGTTATATGTCAATTCTAATTTAGTCTTAGTCTTAAATAGCTGGAATGTTTGGTATCTGGCATTAGCACCCTATGGGTGGCAAATGTATTGCTGACTTTTATTATAAAACATTTAAAAGAATGTTTTTATTATGGGTATCTTCAAACAGACAAAAATAAAGAAAATATTAAAATGAAACCTCATGCACACTTCCTGCTTTGACAATTATCAACATTTTCCCAATATTGTTTTATCAAAATCCTTCTACTTTTACTATTTATTTCTTTATTTATGTGTTTATTTGTGTGTTTGTTTTGTTTGCTTGCTTGTTTTCTTGTTTTTTCTTGGTACATTTTAAAGCAATCCTTGACTTATCACTTCACTCCTGAATACTTCAGTATTTATTGTCAAGAGATGGCATATTTAGAAAAACAACCTATAATACCGTTATAACATCTAAGAAAATGAATCATAATTTCTCAGCATCATCCAATAGCAGGTCATCTTCACATTTCCTTAATTGTCTCAAAAAATTTTAGTTACTTTTTCAAAAAAAGAATCTAAACAAGGTTTTGAATTTGGTTGGTATGTCTCTTCTTGTTTCATTCCCCTCCAAAATTTCTTTTCCATGACATCTATTGTTAAAGAAACAGAATCATTTTGTCTTGTAGAGTTTCAACAGTCTGGATTTGGTTGAGTACAAATGTGTACTTTAAAGTTTTTATCTCTCATATTTTTTTCTGTAAGTTAGACTGACTAGATTTAGTTTCAGTTTGTTGGCAAGAATACTTCATAGGCGGTACCATACTTATTGCATCACCCCAGGAAGCACATATGGGTGGCTGTTCCACTTTTAGTGATAGTAATATGGTATGATAAACTACTGAGGTAATGTCAACAGGATAGAGGAGCCAATCTGAAAGACTCTCACTGACCAAAGATGGGCCAATTTGAATGTCATTATTGATAATAACTGAAAAGCAATGAACCATAACAAGTTACATAAAATGAGGTCATAATGATACTTTTAACATAATGACAATAACTACAACAAAAACCTCATTTGTCTTTGTTGTGGGTTGAACTGTGTCCCCCCCAAAAGATATTTTGAGCTCTTAACCACTAGTACTGGTGAATATGACCTTACTTGGAATAGGGTTTTTGCTTTTATTGATATATTATTTGATTTAATTTTGTCATTTTAATTATGTGAAACTTTATATGTACTATAGGAAAACTGTTTCTCTTCTCACAACACTTCTGATGTCAAATTGTGTGGTTTTTGCACACCAAGCAGACACTGAGTGTCCTACAATTTAATTCAATTCTGACACTATCTTCCCGGAGATAGCATCAGATCCCACGGGTTAAGGGCTCAGTCCCACAAGAATGCCCCCCACTTTAGATATCAATTGCAAGCAGTGGGTCTCCAGGTTACCCACACTTCTGTATGATTTGGCTACAAATCAGGGTTTCCCACAACCCCTTCCTCAGCGTTGATCATTTGCTATAATGGTTCACAGAATTTAGGTAAACACTTTACCTACTATTACTGGTTTATTATAAAGAATACAAATGAATAGTCAGATGAAGAGGTACAAACGGCAAGGTCCAGAAGGATCTTAATCACAGGAGTCTTCCCATGGATTTGGGGTATGCCACCCTGTTGGCATATGGATGCATTCGTGAACCTGGAAGTTCTCCAAACCCCTTCATTTAGGGTTTTAATGAAGGTTCCATTACATAAGCATGATTGACTAAGTCATTGATTATTGGCAATTAACTCAAGCCACAGCCCCTCTTCCTTCCCTGGAGGTGGGGGTGGAAGTGAGCACAGGATAGGGGGCTGAAAGTTCTAAACCTCTAGTCCCCTGGTTGGTTCCTATGGCAACCAGCCTCCATCCTGAAGCTATCTACGGGCTTCCAGCTACCAGTCATCTCTACCATAAACTCAGATAAGTTTGAAAGGGGCTTGTTATGTATAACTAAAGATGCTTCTGATGCCTCTATCACTCAGAAAATTCCAAGGGTTTTTAGAAGCTCATACCAGGAACTGGAAACAAAGATCAAATCTATATTTCTTATTATATCACAACATCACATGTGCCAAAATTCAAAAAAAAAGAAACTTCAGAAAAGTCTGCTTCCCAGCTGGTTCTAGGTATTTTCGCCATAAGAATTTTTGTCACAAGCAGTTTCTCCACACAATTAATTGGCTATAAGGCAATTTGGCCCTAAAAGATAAAATAACTGGTTGACAGTTTGATTTCATTCCTCCATTGATGCAGTACTCCCATTTTTATATTCTATAAATCTTAGGTCTCATGATGGGCTATACAGTGATAAGTGGACATGGTGGTATTAAACTAGTGAATAACAACTATGTATACTGACTTAATTGAAAATACAGTGGTAAGAAAACTTACTGGAAGTGTGAAATAAGAGAGTATAAAGCCAGACCACATACTATACTAGAAAATGATAATATATCAGTTTGTAAATCCTTCGGTGAGCACAGTCATCCCTCCCACCCATCAAAACCAAAAGTTTACCAAGCAATGACAAATGTAAAAGAGGTGGCTAGTAATTCACAACAGTCTTCAAGAGGATTAATTATTGATTCTTATGCTAATTTACATACAACAGCTTGTTCTCTAATGCCTTCTTTACCAAATTTATCACGCAATATTAGAAGTTGGAGGCAAGAGAAGAATCAAGCCCCTCCTCTTCCCCCCAAAAGAACGGTAACGTGATTCTTGATGGCAACTTTCTTGAAAATAATGCAATTTTTTTTTTTTTTTGCAATTTGATAGTGGAAAACATGATGCAGACAGGACTTTGGTATTTGGCACAGAATCTGGCTTAGATGATTTGGTGAAATTTAAGGACCAGGCATGTGATGGAATATTTAAATGCAGTTCAGGTATGTACTACCTCTTATATATGTTGCATATATTGATAAGAAATAGCAGCATCCCTTGTCTGTTCATTTTATCAATACTACGATGGAAATCTAAAGACTTACAACATTTTATATCTTAAGAAACTTAAATCCTGAATCCTTAAATGATTGACTTTGAGAAAGGAAGTATTGAATATCATCACTTTCTCTAAAATACACCCAAATACAACTATAACCATGAATCTACATGCAATTTAAATGTATTCAAATATTTTTGTATTTTCATTATTCACAATAAAATCTTTAAAATTTTTTATCAATTTTTCATGTTTCATTATGTCCTTTTTAATGTCAGTCTGGTGACTGACTTCAGGGCTCTGGAAATCCAGGGCTAATGCCAGCCCACTGGTGGATGGGGCTGGGTCCTGGACCATCTGGTGGGCAGGGCTGGGTCCTGGTGTTAATAAGCTAAAGGGGGAATTCCAATATGGTGCTTGCCAGCACCAGTGTCCTCATGATAGGATAAGATCCCAAAATGGTTGCTGCCAGTGTCTATGTCTCCAGGGTGAGTTCCAGTTGCCACCTGCTTCTCTTGGAGTCTCTGCAAAATCAGCAAGTGGGTCTGACCCAGGCTCCTTTCCAATTACTGCTTCTGTCCTGAGTCTTGGAGTGTGTGAAATTCTGTGTGCACTCTTTAAGAGCAGAGTCTCTGTTTCCTACAACCTCTTTACTCTCCCAAAAGCAAGCCACACTGGCCTTCACAGTCAAATGTTCTGGGGCTCCTCTTCCTGGTGCAGGACCCCCATGCTGGGGAGCCTGATGTGGGGCTCAGACCCCTCAGTCCTTGGGGAGAACCTCTGCAATTGTATATTCTTTCATTTTTAGGCCACCCACCTGGGGGTATGGGTCTTGACTATACTGCAAATCTGCCCCTCCTACCCATCTCACTGTGGTTCCTTCTTTATATCTTTAGTTGTAGAAGATCTTTTTCTTCAGGTCATTCTCATCGATAGCTGATCTGTAAGTAGTTGTAGTTTTGGTGTGCTTGTGTGAGGAGGTGAGCTCAGGGTCTTCTTACTCCACCATCTTGGCCACACCTCTCTCTGCCCCTCTTCTATTTTATTTTATTTTTGTTATTTTGTATTTTTACAGCAAAATTGCCTTATGGCCATTTAGTTGTGCAGTGAAACTGCTTGCAGGGAAACTGCTTGTAAGGAAACTGCTTGCAGCAAAGATGTTTATAGCAAAAATGCCAGACACATTTCCAGACCTTATCTATATCTATCTATATGTATTTATATGTATGTTTACATCTATCTATCATATTACCCCCTTCTTCATAAAAGGTAGTTTGTACAATAAAAAGCATTGTTCTATATTTGGCCTTTTTCATTTTTCAATGTGTCCTAGAGATCATTTCATAGCATTATATAGAGAATTCCCTCATTCATTTTTACACCTGCAGTATACTCCGTAAGTGGGGCACTTATAAATACTTCTTGGATATCCTCTATTAAGGGCCTACTTCTGAGGTCCCCATGACATAGGCAATGCCTTTCCTCATGGCTACTTATGATCCCCTTTCAGTCTATCTGATGGGAGGTCTTCAATTCTGCACATTATCCTTTTGCCTGGAGAAAGTGTCATATTGGAAAAAGTACAGCTTGCTGCAGATACATCTTTTAGTTTCATCATTTGTGACTGACCTAGGCTCAGCCTCTTAACATGTTGGCCATGTTTAGGTGTTATTTCAACACCAGACCCTGCACGTTCTTGACACCAAGAGACTCAGAGCCACCTTTCTGAGTGGTTCTCCTGAAGCTCCCTCTCCTGATTGGCTTAAAGTGAGGGATAAACACTGCTTTCTCTTCTTCCTAGAACACTGACAACCCACTCCAAATGTTTTCTCCTATTATCTCTGTTCCCCCAACCTTAATGACTTATGTAGCATTTTAGCATGCCTTGCAAACATGGTCTAACACCTTGCTTTGGAAGGCAGAGATCCTTCTTGCCTCTTTTTATATTGCAGTTTTTGGGGTTTCTGCCAAAAATCTGAAACTACAGGAGGAAGATTCTCAGTTAATATCCTCATCCTATTGCTAAGAATAAGAAGCTGTACTGGGTGATTTGAAATGGATAATTAGTAATACTTTAAAATTAGTATAGTGCATAGTGGTTAAGGTACCAATTCTAGAATGAGGTTTAAATCCTCATTTAGGTTCCTCCACTTATTAGGTCTATGACACCTGGCAGTTTTCTTACAACCTCTGTGCCTATAGAGGGTAATACCTATATCAGAGGGTTATTATGAAGACTAATTGGATTAATATTTGCAACGCAATTAAAATAGTACCTGGCACATAATAAGCGTTATATGGAGGACAAATTTTAAACTTTAATTAAATACGTGAATAAAGAAGTATGATACTTTTGTCTTTGACATTTTAGCTGTTCCAAACACCTGAAAATTAATTACTTATTAGTATTTGGACTAATTAATTACTTATTAGTCAAAATCTGAACTTTTGACTCCTTATCTGATTTGCATATCCAATAGTTTTATGACACTTAGCCAACAGTCCAGCTAAGGCCCTACCTATGACATGCAATCTAATGCTTCCCATCTCTTCAACTCATTCCCTGGCATGTTATGCCATATTTTTTTAATTTATTAATTATTTCTGTTTCCTTTGCTTTATTTTTGTTTATTTATTTAGTTAGTTAGTTAGCTAGTTATGGCTGTGTTGCGTGTTTGTTGCTGCATACGGGCTTTTTCTAGTTGTGGCGTGCAGGGGCCACTCTTCGTTGTGGTGCACAGGCTTCTCATTGTGGTGGCTTCTCTTGTTGCAGAGCACAGGCTCTAGGCACGTGGGCTTCAGTAGTTGTGGCACACAGGCTCAGCAGTTGCGGCTCACGGGCTTAGTTGGTCCGCGGCATGCGGGATCTTCCTGGCCCAGGGCTCAAACCCATGTCCCCTGCATTGGCAGGTGGATTCTTAACCACTGTACCACCAGGGAAGCCCTGTTTCCTTTGCTTTAAATCAAGACAGCAGTCAGCATTATACTCCTAAATGGGTGAATTGTTTTCAAAATAAGGTTCTTGGGAATATATCAAAATTTCATTTAAGATTATTCATTGAGATAGGCAGGAAATTGAAAGCCCAAGAGACATAAAGTGAGGAAATGATGAAACAACCTAATATATATTATACTTTCTCTCTTTAGAGTTTTAAAATCTGTATGCACGAATTGGGTACAATTGGAATCTAAAATCTAGTCTGAGTGCAAACACAATAAATGTTTACAATATCAATAAATTCAATGTAAACCAAGCTCTTCTAAAGTGCCAATATCTCTCTAGAGCCAGTTTCTGAGCATGTCTTTTCTATATATTTATCATTAGATATAACTCATTCTTTTTTTTTTAGATTTTTTTTTATGTGGACCATTTTTAAAGAAGTCTTTATTGAATTTGTTACAGGATTGCTCCTGTTTTATGATTTGGCTTTTTGGTCGCGAGGTATGTGGGATCCCAGCTCCCCGACCAGGGTTCGAACCCGCACCCCCTGCATTGGAAGGTGAAGTCCCAACCACTGGACCACCAACCAGGGAAGTCCCTAGATATAACTTCATTCTAAAGTTAAAATTAACTAGCTAATGTTCACAGGCAAACTTGCAACATTGGCTTCAATGTATAAATAAAGCTATGCCATTCTCTTTCTGAGGTGATATTACATCTGACCATCAGTTATATCTGTGTGAGAGTTGTGCAAAAGGTCAAAAAATATAAAGGTAGTGAATGTGAGTTAGGAAAACTCCTCAAGAAATGACAGAATAACAGTAATCTTCATAGTCTCCAAACGTATATTCTGTGAAGGCAAAAACTTTAAAACACCGTATCATTAGAGTAGATCATGAAGGCCAGTAAGAACCAAAGAAGATCTTTGTGATGAGACATAATAACTTCTCTAAGAACATTTGCAGGTTGAATTTAGGACTGCTATACCAAATTCTCTAACTACTGCAAATTCACAGCTGGAACCAACCTGTCTAATTACATTCCTCATCAGATAAATCTCCTTCCTGCAGCTATTCCACAACTTCATGGCAGTATGAATATACTTGCCTCAAGTGTTCTGAAAGCAGAAGGGTATCTTATTTCTATCCTCCCTACTCTACAGACTACAATAAACAGGAAACTCGGTAATTTTGTAATTAGATTACTCTGTTTTATCTCAACTCCTGCATGTCAGAACACACAGCTTTCTTTATTTAAAAATATAAGAAAATTCTCATGATCTAATTGGTGGCAAAAGAGCACCTTCTAACATGTTGTGTCGGGCACTGGTCATTTCACTGATCACGTATAGCTCACACAGAAAAAAATGTAATTATCCATTTCTGTTAATCTTGGCAATTTATTTAGATTGTTCCTGAACCAGTTCCCTGGTGTTCATGAAAATTACTGTTTGACTTTATTGTTTTCTTAGGTCTTTGTGCTGGCACTAAAGAATTTCAGATTTTTGTTTGGTGTTTTGGTTAACCCTTTTCTGTCTTTGAGAAATTATGGAACACAGTAAGTCCAAGGCTTAAAAAGGTTAAAAGTTTTATACTACACAATGAGGGATAAGGAAAACATCAAAAGCATAGCCCTTGAGCTAAGCGTGTTCAGTTGTAACGATTTAGATATAAGGCACAACTGCTGTCATATAGTGCAGGGAAGACTTGAAGACAGGAAGCTCATGGATCACTTCACTCATGTATCCATATCATTTAGTACAGGGCTTGGCACATAGCTTAACACATGCTTGTTGAATGGATTAATTACTATCAGAATGTAAAGGAGAGGTACAGTTAACATACAAGATGTCACATTAGATATAACATTGACTAATTACCCACATAGTACTTAATTTTATCTTCTGAAATTTTCATGCAAGGTGTGCCAGATTATCTAAAAGTGAAGGCAGAATGATATAAAACAGTATTCTTCAATGTTTTGAAAGGCTTTTGCACTTTAAATAAATGTAAAATTTCACCTCTCTGCTTGAAAATTCTAAAATTCATTCCCCTTATGTATACATAGACAATCATTGCTATTTTTTGCATACTCCCGGTGGCAAAGGAAGTGTGTCAAGCTTTGTTTTCTATAGCATTTATGAAAAAAATATTTTTTATTCATTCTCCAAAGATAAAATTGTGTCATAGTTTTGAATATGTATTTTGAAATGTTACCACAGGAGCTCATATATACCATACACCTCCCCACCACACACCTTGAGAACTCTAGTAATTGGATCCATAATCAAGCAATGTATCCAATTTAAAGGCCACCAAACCCAAACTCAATGACATTTCCCTTCAAAAATACGGGAAGTTCAATTGAGGCCAGTTAATTGTGGGCTAATAGAAAAGGCACTGGACTAGAGTCAGAGTCAGACAGTCCTGAGTTTAAATCCCAGCCCTACAACTCATTAGTTGTTTGATTTTGATCACTAGTTGTTTGATCTATGACTAATTATTCGATTAAGTTGCTTAATCGTTTTAAGTCTGTTTCTTTATCTATAAAATATAGATAATCATGTTAATTTTCTGTATAAATTACCAGATATTTAGAGGGCACTCAGCAACCATTAGTTGAAAATGAATGAGAGCAGTTCCTCATCAGCTCTTACCCTAGCTCAGCTCTATAACAAATCATGTAATTTTGACCATGTAAGTTCACTTCTCAAGGTTTAGATTTCTCATAAAAAATAACGTTTTTCCGTATTGCCTCACAGGGTTGCTGTAGGAACTACATGAAATAATTACACATAATATATTAGCTTTTCTTTCCTGTATTTCCTGTTTAAATGGAAGGAGCATATCATCTATCGCTCTTGATTTATAATTACTCTAACTCTCTGTTACAGGCTGACTTTCTTGGAAAGCCGATTATAAAACAGCGATTAGCATAAGGGAAGATTTATGCAATGCTCTTAAGATCAACCACCTGTGGAAAGGAGGAGAAGAAGTAGGAGTGGGCAGGGGGAGAGGCTGAGCCATAATGCAGCCTCAGTGGAAGTCTCAGCTGACTCTAAAGGGCACTGTGAAGATGGAATGAACTTCCAGAGCTGATCAAAGTTAGGACGAGAGGACCAGGACTTTATACCCCTGCACCAATCAGTCGTTAGATGTGAGCTGCTCAGGAAGGAGGTGTGACCTCAAGGAAGGAAACCCACTTCAGCTGAGACAATCCTAAAAGGAGGATGATAACTGGTAGCCATCTGCTGGAAGCATTCCCAGCAGCTGGGGTAATAAGATCTTCATTTCTGAAGGGGGAACTGGGTGGTGAATCACAGTTTCCACCACAGTCTATTCCCTGAACTCCTTAGATCTTTTTCCTTGTCAAGCTCATAGCTTAAAGTTCAATGGGGCTTTTATTGTGTCCCCTAGGAGAAGCATTCTCCTTTAGGAAACCAGGACCTCTAAACCCACAGATCCCAGGGTTTCATGGATGGGAAGCATAAATTCCCCAAACGGTTCCCTGGGTGTGATGGTAATTGTGGCCAATTCTACTTCCTCACCTTGGTTGCATGATCCAAGTATTCTTCCAATTGTAACACAGCATCACATAAAGGTATTTCTGCCACAACACTTTTGCTGTAAAACTGATCACTTGGTCTGATGCAGTGTTATGTAGTATCTCATGTTGGTGGATCAAACATTCTGTAAGCCCTTGCATAACAATGATGGCTGAGGCCCTGCAGGCAGGAGAGGCAAATCTGTACCTAAAATATGTGTTTATTCCTGTCCCCTTTCTCCTTTACTAGGTCCATTATATTCCTAGCTTGTTTAAGTTGAAACATAACCCTAGTCATAGGCTTAGTGGCCAGGATGAAATGGGGAGAAGATGAAAGGAACAAACATTGTCTTGTAAGGGAGGGGCTTCTGCACTGTCTCCAAACAAGAGGGAAACACCAGGCCTTCACGGGAAGGAGTGGCCCTTTTCTACACGCTCAGAGGAGTCACGGGACTCTGCAGATTCAAGATTTTCAGGAGCATCAATCCAGATCTTCCCATCCCATGTGTCAATGTCCCATTCTTTTCCAGTCAGAGCCCTTACCTTGTTAAAGCAGACCTGCCTTGGTTGAAACTTTAACTTCTTTGAAACTCTGCTATTCTTACGATTAAGTCCTCAGCCTAGTTCTGAGCTCTGCCCTTCTGCTTAAGAAGAAGAGAGTCTCTTTCAACGCTATCAAGGAGGCCTTCTGGCGATCACACTTAGCCTATAATGTCCAATTAATCATGCTCAATTTTTTCTTGTATTTTTTCCCAAAATATTAATTGAGCTTATCAAGATAACCAAATTTCAATACCCTTACAGTTACTATCTCCTCCCCCAATTCTCAAAAACCTGATATAACCCACTGAATCATTTTCTAATAACATACCATCCCAATTTATCACATGTAAAAGTTTTAACAATTATACCACTAGCTTGTGCCACAAGTTACCTGAGCTCCATCTATGATCAATGATGGAGGTGTCATTACCAGCCAGACAGTAGGTGACACAAACCTAAAATCCCATCCCAGAATCTGCTTTCTAAGACTACTCCTGGCCTTAGTTGTACGAGGTTAGTTCTCCAGGAACCAGATGCTTGAAATACTAGAATACAGCAGGCTTATTATAGAGTGCTACTAGGGACAAAAACTATGGAAGTGAAGGTAAAGAATAAGAATTTGCCATAGGAAAGAGGTTGAGCTGTGAAACAGCCTCAATGGAAGCTCCAACCAACCCTACTGGGTGTTGGGAAAATGAAATGGTCCTCTGTAGCTGTTTTGAGTTGGGGCAGTATGACAAAGTCATGATATCCATCAGTCATTGGAGGTAGGCCACCTAAGGAAGGGGGGATGATCTTAGGAAAGGTAGCTCTCTTCAGCTAAAGAAGTTCCCAAAGACGGCTGAAAGCTGAGGGCTGTCATTACCAAAGGGAGTTTCTAGGCAACCCATCACAGCATTTTCTACACATCCTCACCCCTTGTCTTTGGATATTTTAAAGAAAACTATTAATGTCAAATTTGCTTTATTACCTACTTCAGTGCCCACTAAGTCTAGTCTAGATCTAGTAGAAATATCTATTTCTAGATAAGTACACCTCTCTGTCTGGAGCAAAACATTCTATTGGTAGTTCTTTACTTCACAGGAATTTCTCCTTGTATGCTTATCTTTGGAGTAAATCTCAGACTGGAGCTAGGGGCAAAAAGAAAGCTCAGAAAAGAGGTAAATGAGTTGAGGCACTTAGGCAGACAGAAGTCCATTTTTACAAATTCATGAGGATAGAGAGGAAATTAAGGGAAAAGAGAAACCTAAGGTTGCAACTACTTTTTGCTTCTGAGCTGACTGGAGAAGTTTCCCTCTGAGCATCTGAGAAGGAGTCAAGCCTGTCTGCTACATAAACCAAATGGAGGTAATACTATCTGCCTTGCTTAGGTGCATAGGCTTATTGTGAAATCAAATGCACAAATGAGATAATGTATGTAAAAGCACTTCAGAAAGAATAAAGCACAGGGAATTCTGGGTTGTATTATTTAAAATGCACTATCTAAAAGTAAGTTTCAATCCAAGTGCCTTTTCAGTTCTCCATCAGGAAGCCTCCTTTTGTTCTCTTCCCATTGCACTGCATAATTCTCTTTTGGAGACATTATATAAGTGTTAGTTTGACAGACTGACACTGACATGAATTATATGAGTCTATGAATTTGAAACATCCATATCATTACTGACAACCCAGAATCTGACCATTCACTTCTATATCCCCTTGTCACAAAAAGGTGTGCTATGCAATCATACGTTACTGGAAATGAGTGGCAATTCCAGTAATTGCTACCCTAGTAGGCATGCAATAAGGATTAACTGAATAAATGAATGAATTTTTATACCTATAACCAATTTTCAAGATGTATTTTAGGACTTCCACATTGTACAGCTTGGTTTGTGACAATGCAAAATCACTAAGTTTCGCAGTCTAGGCTAGTTGTTCTTAATTTGTTGGGGAGAGATCTTGCAACTCTTTGTGAATTTGATAAAACAGAAATACCTGTATGCACAATCTCACACAATTTTGCGTATGATTTCAAGAAAGGTTACAGACTTCCCAAAGTCCATTCATGGGTTCGAAGTTAAAAATACAGAGTCTAGCCTTATTTGGCTATGATTTTCTATCCCAGTACTATCCAGTAGAGATATAATGTGACTCATACAGTAACACCATGTGCTTGTTTACTGATATATTAAGTAATTAAATTATTTGACAATTATTTAATAATATCAAGTATATTAAATAATAAAATCTACCAGTATGTATAATAAATGACATAATTTCAATTTAGTGATGAGTATAAAAATATTTCAAGATATTTGCAGTATGTATGAGTTTGACTGTTTTAGATGTCACATGTAGGTAGAATCATGCAGTGTCTGTCCTGTGACTGGCTTATTTCCTTAGCATAATGCCCTCCAGGTTTATTCATGTTGTCACAATTGTCAGGAGTTTCATCTTTTACAAGACTGAATAATATTCCATTGTGTGTATATAGCACATTTTCTTTATCCGTTCATCTGTTGATGGATACTTGGTTTGTTTCCATATCTTGCTGACTAGCCACATTTCAGGGGTTCAGTAGCCACATGTGGCTAGTATAGTATTAGCATAATTCTAGACCCAACCTCAAATTATGACAGTTAAATAAATAGCTTGAGTATTTAAAATGTACTATTATTTAATGATCTACAGAAATTATTCTAATACTTCATAGATTTTAAGGTATACATCTTTGAACACTTCTCAGACTCAGAACTCAGAGGATTGCCATAAAAATGTTCTTGGTCTCTATTTTCACTCTAGGTGATAGGATACACTATGCAAGGGGTGAAACACAGGGGAAGTACAGCACACATGAAATTCATAGGCTAGCTCAGGAATGCAATATAGGTTTTAACTGGCAGTGGATTTCTATATTGAAAAGATTCTGACACTGCTTTCAACCTTGAAAAAAGTACCATAACAGATTTAAAATGTCTGCTAAGCTAAATAAAGTAGCTTATTTAGATCATACTAAAGTCAAAAATCTAGCAAGGATGTCTGCTTCTGGCAAAATGCCAGATAAGATATTTTAAATATTATATTTGTATACTAGATAAAGTAAACGCACATTATTTAAATGTCTTTTTGAGCCTCCACTAAATGAAATCACCATGGTCCAACACAAGCAAACTATAAAAGAAAGATAAGAGCAGTGAGCTAAAATTTGAGAGGTGAATAATAACAGAACACAAAATCTCAGGATGTCCTGGGTGCAAATACTGATGCCAGGAGCTAAAATTTGGGGGATGACAAGGATAATAGTAAACTGAGGTATACTAGGAAATACTAACCGAAAGAAAGCTGGGGTAGCTATGTTAATATCAAAAAATACAAAGGTGAAAGACAACATTATTATTAGGGCAAAAGAATATTCATATTGATAAAAGGTTTTATTCACCAGGGAGATATCACAAATCTAAACTTGTAATGCCTAATAATATAGCCTTGAATGTATAAGGCAATCACTGATAGAACTAAAGAAAAATTGGTAATTGTTTTATGACAGTAAGGGATAAAAATATACCTCTCAAATATCGATAGGTTAAGAGATCAAATTAAAATAGTAAAGATATAGAAGATTTAAATAACACAATTAATGCACTTAATTTAAGGAATATACATATAGAACCCTCCCCCCCGAACACACAATCTTCTAAATACACACAAAATATTTGGAAAATTGATCACATATGTGGTCACACAGCACATCTCAAAACACTTTAAGAATTTGTATCAAACGGACCATGTTCTATAACCAGAATGAAATGGTCAAAACCCTATACATTTGGAAAGTTAAAAACATGATGCTAAAATTCTACTAGTCAAAGAAGAATTCATAATAAGAATTTTTAAATAATTAAAACTGTATAATAAAAATTCTTCAAATTTGTGGAATACATCTAAACTGATACTTTAAAAAAAAACACTTTAGGTATGATTGACATGTGAATAGCTGTACATAATTAATGTATACAACTCAATGAATTTTTAGATACGTATACACCTATGAAACCATTACCTCAATCAAGGCCACAAACATATCCATCACCTCCAAAAGTTTCCTCCCACTCACTTTTAAATTTTTTTTCTTTTGTGGTTAGAGCACTTAACATAAAATCTACCTTCACGGAAAAATTTTAAGTAAATAATACAGTATTGTTAACTATAGGTACTTTTCGTTAATGATAACAGAAAGCATGTTTCCAAGGTGTATTAGTTACTATTTCATTGATAAGGAACTGAGGCTTTAAAGAGATGAAAGAACAATTAAGGTCAAACTGCAAAACATGCAGTTAGAAAAAGCAAAATCTTTTTTCACTGAATCTGTAAAATACTGGTGAGAAACCATAATTTGTCCAAGGCCAAATAACAATTAAAGTGAAGAAATAGCATTTGGATTGCAGCAATGTAGCTTTAGAATCCATACCTTTTAATGAGTATATCATGCTGCTTTCTCTCTTTTTCCTTCCATTGTTTGTTTTCTTTCTTCTCTGAAAGAGACTTACATGGAAACTACTGCATGCATCTGTCTACCAACATCTTTACTTGGAGCAGAAAGAGTTGAGGACATTGAGATTGTGGGACTGAGACCAGCAGGCACAGAACTGCCATAAATGTTGTCATAGGTCAAAAACTCAATTGGGCTACTTTTGTTGTTGTTCTATTTAAAAATTAAAGGAAAACAATGCCTTTAAAAGTGTTAAATGCGTCAATCAACTGAACGTTCTGTCTATTTTAGAGCATATTTCTAGAGATTAAAGGAGTCTTCTTTTAAATAGATAATACTATGTTACAAGTCAAATGGTTTGGGATCAAATGTTTATATGCATGCCACCAAGAGTTCTGCTTCTTTACACATATTGATTAAGTTCACAACATTTTCACATAGCTAAAAATCAATATTCCAAAGAGAGAAAAGTGAAGACTAATTCACACCTTTAAAATAAACTATATAAGTTGCAACTCCTTTGTTAAACTATTGCTAAAATCAACAGGCCATGATCAAACCACCGTTTTCCACGCAAGTCATAAAAATGGTGTTTTAATTAATACTGCCAATCAACGTGTTGAGGCACTAAGTTGAAGATAATGAAAAATACTTCCAGTGATACTTAGAAATGATTATACACCATATATTTTCATTGAGATATTTCTAATGTTCATTGGCAAGGCATATAGCTAACAATGGCTTACGGCAGGAAAGATATGTTAGAGAATATGTTATCCTTCTCTTGAATGTGATTATTTAAAAAAACCTAAATGTTGGTTGTTCAGAGTTTTATATCTTGATCAGAAATGATTATATATAAATATATAATTGCATACTAGATACAACTCCCAAGTGTAAAATTCAAGATGCTAAATACTTGTTAAATCCACATCTACACTTTCATATTTTTATGTATATCATATATATTATTTTTATGTATATCATATATATTATGATCCTCTAAATGATATCCTCTTTTCTATTTAATAAAGTCTCATATATATTTCCCATGTTGTTACATATTTACAATTATGATTTAATGCCTAATTTCTATACTGTAATTTACTTACTCATTCAGCTATTTTTGGACATGTATCTAGGTTCCAATTCTTTGCTATTATAGATAATGCACTAACAAATATTTCCTTAGGCTCAGTTCCCAAGAGTAAAATAAGCAGTCAAAAATTTATGGCTCTTTATATATATCACCAAATTGTTTTACATGTTACACTTGTTTACTCTGCCATCAACAAGGCTAGAGTGCATTAATTTAACCACAAGTTTGTCTTGTTTGAGTAGACTCGATTTTTCTAATTTAATAGGTGCAAAATGGCACTTCTTTATTGTTTCAAATTGCATTGTTGTAGTTACTGGTAAGGCTGAATATTTTTCCCTATGTTCCCTCTCTGTTTTTCCTTTTCTATTTTACTGACTGTTGATTCCCTTTACTCATTGGCATCTTAATTATATTCTTGTGGATTAGAATCTTTGTTTTGTTCATTATTGATGTTAATTTTTGATCTGCCATACCTGATACAAGTGTATAGTTTTCTCTTTTATTTTCATTTCATGTTCTGTTGAATAGATGTTGCACACTTTATGTAATTGAGTTTGTCAATCATCCCCTTTAAACTTTTCTTATTACTTCAAATTGTGGAAAGTTATCATCTATTTCTGCTAGCTTTTCTATGGCATGATGTAATGGGTAATGCTTAATTCTTCTGGAGTTTATTGGAGTCAATATAAAATATTTATCTAAACATACTTTTTAAATCAAATTTTTCTCCCAAAGGTACTATTCAGTTATCCTAATACTACTCATTAAATAATTCCCCATTTGTGTGTTATTTTGGGATACATGATTTTATTATATATTTAAACTTCCTATATAATTAAGTCGATCTTTAGGATAAGTCTATTTCACTGAAAATATTAATATAATGACCAGAGTCCAACATCTTCTAGAGCAGATTACTCCTATTGCTCTAGTATCTTCTGATTTTTTAAATCTTACATGCTTATTTTAAAAATTAATTTCAAGAAGAATATTATTGTGTTTTAGAACAAATTTTATTGGAATTTTACTGGTATCATATGAGTACATAAATTAACACATGTCAGAGTGACATGGTTTTGTAGATGATTCTTTTAGATTTTCCAGCATTCATTCAAGCTATCCACAAATAAGAACATATTGGTTTCTTCTAATACAATACTTCTCCATGTATTTACTTTTTCAAGTCTCACTGCATTGGTCAGAATTCTAAAAAGCATTAGTAATGCCCATCTAGAGAAAAGTGACCTGAAAACCTCACAATAACTTTTTGAAACCTTTGGCAGATCTATTTGTGCAGTGCAGATAGAGGTATTAGGGTAAAGCATCTCAATAACACCATCATTAATATTGCTTAGTTAATGTTTAAATCCCAGGCTTCCTATGTATGTTTATTTACATAGAGAATAACATGGCTTGATGAAAATAAGCATTTCAGGCAATTTCAGAAAATGGCATTAGTGGGTTTTTTTTAGTGGCAATGTTTTCTTCCTATTTTCCAGTGGCTATGTCTCCAGGGTTTATACAACAAATAAGCAATATTAAATACATCGCTACTCTTTAAAAATATTTCCTCTTTACCATGTTAAGGAAGTTTCTTGTATTATTAATGTATTTTGCACCTGCCTCTCTAGCCTCTGCTTCTGCATCTGTGACTCTGCCCTCAGAGTCATTCTTTCTTTTTCTTGAAGGGTAGTACATATTTGCCACCAACTGGCTATATCAGCCCATTTCCTGCTTGAAAATTTTTGAAAGGCCAACTGCTCTCTTTCACTTAGTTCTGTCTCTGTCCCGTTCAGTCCATGCAGGCAATATTTCTGCTAATACAACACTCTGAAAAACCTCACCAGTCTCCCGTGTGTGTGAAGAGGGTCCACTCCATCAGACATGAGGGTTCATCACAGATCATTCCTGGATAACCCCATCTCTATCCCTGGCTTCTGCTGAGATTGTTGATTGGATCCATGAGTCATACATCTAATCTCTTCGGTAAAGTTTTTCCAGCCACACGATTGACCTTCTTTCCAATCAATGAATCTCCCAACATTGGCATCTTTTGCAATCTGGATAGCCTGAGACTGTCCCAAATCATCAAGTGCTGTTTCTTTTTTGCTTAACAGTTCCTTCCTCAACATACTTCTTTCCTCTTTCATTTTACTAGAAGCAGCAAGGAGATACACCTTGCTTGGAAATCTCAGCTAAATACCCAGGTTCATCACTTATAATTTCAGTTTTCCATCCCAAAGTAGAACACAATTCAGTCAACTTTTCTGTCATTTTACGACAAGAATCACCTTTCCTGTAGTTTCCAATAATCTTCATTTCCATCTGAGACCTCACCGGAAACATCCTTAACATTCATATTTCTACCAACATTTGGTCCATGATGACATATGTATTCTTTAAGATGACAGAAGCTTTCTCTACAGTGCTCTTCACTTCCTTCTGAACCTTAACCAGAATAGCCTTTAACATCCACATTTCTACCAACAACCTCTTCAAAACGATCTAGGCCGGAGCCTGTGCTCCGCAACGGGGGAGGCCACAACAGTGAGAGGCCCGCGTACCACCAAAAAAAAAAAAAAACAATCTAGGCATTTTTTATCATGTGCCTCAATATATTTCCAGCCTCCACCCTATCCAATTCCAAAGTCACCTCCACATTTTTAGGTATTTGTTATAGCAGCACCCCACATCCCACTACCAAAATCTGTATTCGTTTCCTAGAGCTGCTATAACAGACTACTTCAAACTGGATGTCTTAGAACAGAGATATTTATTTAATCACAGTTGTGGAGGCTAAAGTCTGAAATCAAGATGTTGGTAGGACTATGCTCCTTTTGAAGGCTCTAGTAGCCAATTCATTCCTTGCCTCTTCCAGCTTCTGCTGACTGCAAACAATCTTTGGCATTCCTTGCTTTGTAGATGCATCTCCAATCTCTGCCTCTGTCTTTACATGACCTTTCCCCTCTGTGTGTCTCTGTGTCTTCTCCTTTTCTGTTTCATATAGGGACACTGTCACTGTATGCAAGACCGACTCTAACTCCAGGATGATCTCATTTTAAGATCCTTAATTACAACTGCAAAGACCCTATTTCTAAATAAAATCACATTCACAGGTACTGGAGTTTAGGAACTGAACATATCTTTTGGGGGCCATTATTCAACCCACCACAAATATATACAAATTATTTCTATCATACTATTTTTAACATTCTCTTCCTGTATTTCTTTTGTTTTGTTTTTTGTTTTGTTTTTGTTTTTTTTTTTGCGGTACGCGGGCCTCTCACTGTTGTGGCCTTTCCCGTTGCGGAGCACAGGCTCCAGACGCGCAGGCTCAGCGGCCATGGCTCACGGGCCCAGCCGCTCCGTGGCATGTGGGATCTTCCCAGACCGGGGCACGAACCCGTATCCCCTGCATCGGCAGGCGGACTCTCAACCACTGCGCCACCAGGGAAGCCCCTGTATTTCTTTTGGATACTTGAGTAGGAATGCTAATTTAATTCTACAAACATATCAATTTCTCTGTGTATTTATTTTTTATTATTGCTTTAATTAGGTAAATATGTATCAATATTATGTATTATTGGCCTCCCTTTTATCATTATGAATATATACTTTTTATCTCCTCACAAGTTTTTGCTTTAAAATATGCTTTTCATCTGATCAATATATATTTGTCCAGTAATTTTCTTTGTTTTCTGGGGACTTTATTATAAGAGTAACTCTTAAAAGTTTATATTGTTGTATTTGTTTTCCTAATCCACTATGAAGAATTATTTTTAATATTTATTTATTTATTTATTTATTTATTTGGCTGCGCCAGGTCTTAGTTGAGGCACACGGGATCTTCATTGCCGCGTGCGGGATCTTCAGCTGTGGCATGAGGGATCTACGATCTTTATTGTGCCATGCGGGCTCTTTTAGTTGTGGCACGTGGCCTCTTAGTAGCCGCATGTGGGATCTAGTTCCCTGAACCCAGGCCCCCTGCATTGCGAGCACGGAGTCTTAGCCACTGGACCATTGGGTAAGTCCCAATGAAGAATTTTAACCTTTAATGGTAAAGGGGTGGAAGTGGAACTCATCATTATACAAACACAATTTTAAAATTTGTGTTTGGTTTTTCCTCTGTCTTCCAACTTTATACTTATGTATTTTTTCTCACTTTTTAAAAGTTATTTTTTATTTACTTATTTATTTTTACTAAAATAACTGCCTCATGCTCAGAGGATATACTTACATATTATCTCTTTTCTATCATGTCTCTTTTGTAAGCAATATGTTGTAACTGCTTCCTTTCATTAGTAAACTTTAAAAATTTATATCTACCTGTGTGTTTATGTGCATGAGATATATATATCAGATATACATACAGATACAGAAAAAACACTTGCACCGTAAATTTTCAACAGCTTAACTTTTACAGAATGAACACATCTGTGTAACTTCCCCTTAATCAAGAAATCGAACATTACCAACACTCCAGAAGCCTTCACGGTAAATATTCCTGCCTGCTTCCCAAAAATAATCACTATCTGATTTCTTTACCATAGATAGTTTGCTTGTTATTAACTTTATAAATGAAATCATACATGATGTCTTTTCTTTTGTCTGACTTACTTTGTTGAACATTATGTTATGTATTGCTGCATGTAGAAATAATTCATTTTCATTTATGTATAGTATTACACTATACAAATATACCATAATACATTTATCTATTCTAATATTAATGAATATTTAGGTTGTTTTCAGTTTTAGCTGTTATGAATAATGTTGCTATGAACATTCTAGTACGTGTCTTTGGTTATAACGTGTATTAAAATACGATTGATTTTTGAGTGCTGAATTTGTGTCCTGCTACCTTGCTAAACTCTCTAATTAGTTCTAGGAGATTTTTGTAGAGTACTTTGGATTTTCTACATGGACAATCACATTGTCTGAAAATAGGGACAGTTTTGTTTCTTCTTCTCTAATATGGGATGCTTTTCATTGTGTATTTGCCTTGTTGCATTGACTATGAGTTCCAGTACAATATAGAATAGGAGGGGTAAGAGAGAACATTGTTGCCTTCTTGTTTAATTCCAATCTTAGAAGGAAATAATTCACTATTTCACTATTAGGTATGATGTTTGCTATAGGGTTTTTTTTTTTAGATACACTTTATCAAGCAGATGAACATCCCTTCTACTCCTAAACTGCCAAGAGTTTTTATCTTGAAAGAATGTTGTATATTGTCAAATGCCTTCTCTGCATATGTTTTTTTATTTTTAAGGCTGATTATATGATGAATTAAATTGATTATTTCTGAATATTGAAGCCACATTGCATTCCCTGGATGAAACCCACTTGGTCATTATGTATATAATTATTTTTACATATTCCTGCATTAGATTTGCTAATATTGCTGAGGATGTTTGCATCTATCCACATTAGGAATATTGGTCTATAGTTTTCTTTTTAATCCTGTCTGGTTTTGCTATCAGGTTAATGCTGACTTCACAAAATGACATGGGAATTATTCCCATTGCTTTTATTTTCTGGAAGAGCTTGTAAAGAATTGGTGTTATTTCTTCTTTAAATGTTTGGTAGAATTCACAAAGGAAATCATATGGGCCTAGAGATTTCTATTTTCAATGGTTTTTACTAATTCAGTTACTTTAATTGTTATAAAAACAATTCAGGTTACCTACTTCACACTAGGTGACTTTTGCTAGTTTGCAGTTGTATTAGTTTTCTTGTTGCTTCTGTAACAAATTACCACAAACTTAGTGACTTGAAAACAACACAAATCTGTTGCCTTACAGTTCTGGAGGTCAGAAAGTCTAAATGAGTCTTAATGGGCTCAAATCAAGGTGTTGGCAGGTCTGTGCCCTTCAAAAGACTCTACGGGGACATCCATTTCTTTGTCTTTTCCAGCTCTAGAGCTGCATTCCATGTAGTACTTGGCTCAGAATACCTTCCTCCATCTTCAAGGCTAGCAGTATAGCAATTTCAGATCTCTCTCTGCCTCTGTCTTTACATTGCCTTATCTCTTCTAAGGACCCTTGTGATTACGCTGGACAAAACTGGATAATTCAGGACAATCTCCCTACATTAATATTCTTAGTTATATTTGTAAAGTCTCATTTTGCCATATAAGGTAACATTCATAGGTTCCTATGATTATGATGTGCAAATATTTTGGGAGGGGTATTTTAAGCCAACCACAGTGGTTTTTGAGGATTGGTCCATTTTATCTAAGCTGTTGAACTTATACATGTGGAATTATTTCTAAAATTCTCTTAATATCCTTTTAATGTCTATGGGGTCTATTATTATATTCCCCTCTTTCTTTTATGATATTGGTCACTTTTGTTTAATCTCTTTTTCTTTGTAAGTCTTGCTAGAGGTTTTTTATTTTATTGATTGTCACAAACAAACAGCTTTTGGTTTCATTGATTTTGATCTTCTCTATGCTTTTTCTGTTTTCAATTTCATTAATTTCTGCGGTTGTCCTTAATTCTGCTTGATACGTGTTTTTCTGCATATTTTTCTACTTTCTTAAGATGAGATCTCTCATTATTGATCTGATTTTTTTAGGTATTACAATTTAAATGAAATATATTCTGAAGGATACAATTATCTGACTGCTTCAGTGCATCTGGGGCCCCACATGTAGCTACAGGGATACTTGTTTTAACACGCACAAACATGTACAATCCTTTCACAAGATTCAGGAAATATAATAGGATAATCACAGCCAGCACAAAGCATACTAAGTTTAAATCAATTGACTGAATGTTACCCATCTCCCAATGATGTGGGACTATGAAAGAAATGATAAGAATGGCATATCATGATGTGGAGGTGGGATCAAGATGGTAGAGTAGGAATATGCCGAGCTCACCTCCCCCCATGAACACATCAAAACTACAACTACATATATGGCAGCTCTTGCTGACCTAAGACTAGGAGAATGGCTCTTCTACAACCAAGGCCATAAAGAAAAAACACATGGAATCTGGTAGGAGGGGAGAAGAAGCAATCTAATTGGTACCTGCACCACTAGCGTGTGACCCAGAAGAGGAGGGGAATATCACAGGCTTTGAAATCCTCCCTGGGGAGTGAGGGATTTGAGCTGCATATTAGGCACCCCAACCCTGAGGTCCAACATCAGGAAGATGAGCCCTCTTAGCTGGTTTGAAAACCAGTGAATGGGGACTGTAAGAAACTGAGACTCTGCTATTAAAGAGCATGTGCATAGACTTGCTTGCTCCTAGTCCAAGTGCAGTGACAGCGGATTGAAAACTGCCTAGCATGCTGGCTGGCTTACTAGGAATGCTCTAGTGCGCCCCAGCTCACACCAGGCCACTGCTCGACCACATCCTGCTCTAGCATTACTCCTTGCTAAGGCAGAGGCCACCATTGCCAATGTGTGTGTACATACACACACACCAGGAAAGGAACAGAGCCAGCTCAGCAGTGCAGCTCCAACCTCTCTGGAACCAACCCAGTCTCTAACCAAGGCACACACACCTGAGAAAAAGCAGAACGAGCTTAGAAGTGC
Source organism: Hyperoodon ampullatus (assembly GCF_949752795.1). NCBI lineage: Eukaryota > Metazoa > Chordata > Mammalia > Artiodactyla > Ziphiidae > Hyperoodon > Hyperoodon ampullatus. The sequence goes on along the minus strand of NC_136913.1, from coordinate 108,331,852 downwards.
AGCCCCAAGCCCTCAGGCCCCAGACACACCCCCAACCAAGGCAGAGACTGCCAACACACTGGGGAGAAGCCCAATTCCCTCAGCGCTCCTGCTCCAGCTCCCGCTCCAGCTCCTCAGGCTCTGACCCACTCCCTGACAGAGCAGCAACTGCCACTGAGCCTAAGAGAAGCCCCAGCTTATACCTGGCTCTGGCTCCAACCCCTCCAACTCCAGACTTACCTCCTAGGAAGGTAGCAGCTGCCAGCACACTCCAGTAGAAGATGCAGTCTGTGCTCACTTCAGATCCAGCTTTCCCACCAAATCCACTGGGCACATGCAGACTGAATAGTGATTTGCCCACACAAGGACACACCTTCAAGACCAGTACAGGTAACTGCTTCACCTAATTACATAGAGACAAACAGAGAAAGTTAACTAAAATGAGAAGACAGAGGAGTATGTTTCAAATGAAAGAACAAGATAAAACCACAGGGAAAAAAATCCCTAATGAAACAGAGATAAATAATTTATTTAAAGAGTTTAAGGCAATAGTAATAAAAATGCTAACAGAACTTTCAAAAAGAATAGATGAACACAATTAGAACTTAAGCAAAACTAGAAAATATATAAAAGAATCAGTGAGACCTGAAGAATACAATAACTAAAATGAAAAATACACTAGAAGGAATTAAGAGCATATTAGAATATACAGAAGAATGCATAAGTGATCTGAAAGAATAGTGGAACTCACCCAATCAGAACTGCAAAAAGAAAAAAAACTTTAAATGATAGTTTAAGGGACCTCTGGGAAAATATCAGGCATACTAACATTTGCATTATAGGGGTCCCAGAAAGAGAAGAGAGAGAGAAAGTACTAGAAAATGTATTTGATGAAATTATGGATAAAAACGTCCCTAAACTGAAGAAGGAAACAGATATATAGGGATAAGAAGCACAGAAAATCCCATACAAGAGGAACCAAAAGAGACCTATACCAAGACATATAATTAAAATGGCAAAAGTTAAAGATAATTTTAAGGCAACAAGAGAAAAACAAAGAATCATTACATCTTCTTTATCCATTCCTCTACTGATGGACATTTAGGTTACTTCCATGTCCTGGCTATTGTAAATAATGCTGCAATGAACACTGGGGTGCATGTATCTTTTTGAATTATGGCTTTCTCCGGATAAAGAAGATGTGGTACATATATACAATGGAATATTACTCAGCCATTAAAAAAGAACAAAATAATGCCATTTGCAGCAACATGGATGGACCTAGAGACTGTCATACTGAGTGAAGTAAGTCAGAAAGAGAAAGACAAATATCATACTATATTGCTTATATGTGGAATCTAAAAAAGGCTACAAATGAACTTATCTATAAAACAAAAATAGAGTTACAGATGTATAAAATAAACTTCTGGTTACTGGGGGTTAAGCTGGGGGGATGGATAAATTGGAAGATTGGGATTGACACATACACACTACTATATATAAAGTATTGATAGATAACTAATAAGAACCTACTGTATAGTGCAGGGAACTCTACTCAATACTCTGTAATGGCCTATATGGGAAAAGAATCTAAAAAGAATGGATATATGTATATGTATAACAGATTCACTTTGCTGTAAACCTGAAACTAACACAACATTGTAAATCAACTATAACCCAATAAAATTTTTTTAAAAAATCATGTACAAGGGAATCCTCATAAGGCTGTCAGCTGATTTCTCAGCAGAAATGTTGCAGGCCAGATGGGAGTGGCATGAAATACTTAAAGTGCTGAAAAGGAAAAACCTACAACCTAGGATACTCTACCAACAAGGGTATAGTTCAAAATTGAAGGAGAGACAAAGAGTTTCCCAGACAAGCAAAAAATAAAATAATTCATAACACTAAACCAACCTAACAAGAAATGTTAAAGGCTCGTCTTTAAGTAGATAAAAGGATAGATCACATGTTAGGCCACAAAACAAGTCTTAATAAATTTAAGAAGACTGATATCATACAAAGCATCTTTTCTGACCACAAAGATATGAAACTAGAAATCAATTATAGGAAGAAAAATAGCAAAAACACAAACATACAGAGACTAAACAACTTGCTAGAAAAAAATCCAATGGGTCAATGAGCAAATCAGAGAAATTAGAAAATACCTTGAGTCAAATGAAAATAAAAACACAAGTTTTCAAAATCTACATGGTGCATCAAAAGCAGTTTCAAGAGGGAAGTTGTAGAGATACAGGCATACCTCAAGAAACAAGAAAAATCTCCAATAAACAACCTAGCTTACTATCTAAATGAATTAGGAAAAGAAAAACAAACAAAGCCCAAAATCAGCAGAAGGAAGGAAATAATAAAGATCAGAAAAGAATAAAGAAAATAAAGGGAAAAAATCAATAGAAAAGATCAATAAAATAAAGATCTGAGTTTTTTAAAAAAGATAAACAATATTGATAAAACTTTAGATAGGTTCATTAGAAAAGGGAGAAGGGGGGCTTCCCTGGTGGCGCAGTGGTTGAGAGTCCGCCTGCCGATGCAGGGGACACGGGTTCGTGTCCCAGTCCGGGAAGATCCCACATGCCGCGGAGCGGCTAGGCCCGTGAGCCATGGCCACTGAGCCTGCACATCCGGAGCCTGTGCTCCGCAATGGGAGACGCCACAACAGTGAGAGGCCCGTGTACTGCAAAAAAAAAAAAAAGGGGGGGGGAGAGGACCCAAATAAAATTAGAAAAGTTACAACTTTTTGAAAAAAAAGGCCTTGTAAAGAACTTCTTTGTAAAAGAAGAAAACTTACAACTGATATCAAAAAAAAAATACAATCATAAGAGGATACTATGAACATTGACAAGTTGGACAACCTAGAAGAAAGGAATAAATGTCTAGAAAGATACAATCTCCCAAGACTGAATCAGGAAGAAATAGATATTATGAACATACTCATTACTAGTATTGAAATTGAATCTGTAATGAAAAAACTCTAAACAAACAAAAGTCCAGGACCAGATGGCTTCACAGGGCAATTCTACCAAACACATTAAAAAAAGAGTCAATACCTATCCTTCTCAAACTATTCCAAAAAACAGAAGAGGAAGGAGCACTCCCAAACTCATTCTACAAGGCCAGCATTACCCTAATACTAAAACCAGACAAAGACACTACAAAAAAGAAAATTACATGCCAATATTCCTGATGAACATAGATGCAAAAATCCTCAACAAAATATTAGCAAACCAAATTCTACAATACGTAAAAAGTATCACAGACCATAATCAAGTAGAATTTATCCCAGGGATGCAAGAATGGTTCAATATCTGCAAATCAATCAATGTGATAGACCACATTAACAAAACGTAAAACAAAAATCATATGATCATCTCAACAGATGCAGAAAAAGCATTTGAGAAAATTCAAAATCCATTCAACATAAAAATTCTCAACAAAGTTCGTATAGAGGGGATAAATCTCAGCATAATAAAGACCATTTATGACAAACCCACAGCGAGCATCATACTCAGTGGTGAAAAATCTTTTCCTCTAAGATCAAGAATAAAGCAAGGATACCTACTCTAGCTATTTCTATTTAACATAGTATTGGAAGTCCTAGACACAGGAATCAGACAACAAATAAAAGGCACCCAAATTGGATGAGAAGAAGGAAAACTGTCACTATTTGCAGATGACATGATACTACATATAGAAAATCCTAAAGACTCCATCCCCAAACTATTAGAACTAATAAATGACATAAGTAAAGATGCAGGGTGCAAGATTAATATACAGAAACCTGTTGCTTTTCTATAAACTAATAATAAGCTATCAGAAAAATAAATCAAAACAATCCCACTTACAATCATATGAGAAAGAATAGAATACCTAGGAATAAATTTAAACAAGGAGATGAAAGACTTATACTCTGATAACTATAAGACACTGATGAAGGAAGTTGAAGATTAATACAAATAAATGCAAAGCAATCCCATGTTCATGGATTGGAGGAATTAATATTGTTAAAATATCCATACCACCCAAAGCAATCTACAGATGTAATACAATCCCTATCAAAATACCCATGACATTTTCCATAGAACTAAAACAATAATCCTAAAATTCATATGGAACCACAAAAGACCCCGAATACCCAAATCATTCTTGAGAGAGAACAAACCTGGAGGCATCACAGGCCCTAGTTTCAAAATACAATACAAAGCTACAGTAATTAAAAACACTTTGGTATTGGCACAAAAACAGATGCATAGATCAATAGAACAGAATAAAGAGCCCAGAAATAAACCTAGACACATACGGTCAATTAATCTATGACAAAGATGGCAAGAATATACAATGAGGAAAAAACAGTCTCTTCAATAAGTGCTGTTGAGAAATCTGGACAGCTTCATGTAAAAGAATGAAATCGGAACATTTTCTCACACCATACAGAAAAATAAACTCAAAATGGATTAAACACCTAAATGTAAGACCTGAGCCCATAGAACTCCTAGAAGAAAACATAGACAAGTACACTCTATGACATAGGTCTTAGCAATATATATATATATTTTTTTGGATCTCTCTCCTCAGGCAAGGGAAACAAAAACACACATAAATATATGGGACCCAATTAAATTTAAAAGCATTTGCACAATGAAGGAAACCATCAACAAAACGAAAAGGCAACTGACTGAATGGGAGAAAATATGTCTGTTAAGGGGTTAATATCCAAAATATACGAAAAACACATACAACTCAACATCACAAAAACAAACAACCCAATTTAAAAATGAACAGAGGATGTGAATAGACATTTTTCCAAAGAAGACATACAGATGGCCAACAGACACAAGAAAAGATGCTCAACATCACTAATTATGAGGGAAATGCAAATCAAAACGACAAAGAAGTATCACCTTACACCTGTCAGAAGGGCTATCATGAAAAAGAAAGGAAATAACAAGTATTGGCAAGGATGTGGAGAAGAGGGAACAAGAGTACATTGTTGGTGGGAATGTAAATTACTACAGCCACTGTGGAAAACATTATGGAGGTTCCTCAAAAAATTAAAAATAGAACAACCCTCTGATCCAGCAGCTCCACTCCTGGGTATATATCCAAAGAAAATGAAAACACTAATTTGAAAAAATACATGCACCCCAATGTTCACAGCAGCATTATTTGCAATGGGTTAGATATGGAAGGAACTTAGGTGCCTATCAACAGATGAATGGATAAAGAAAATGTGATATATATATATATATATATATATATATATATATATATATATTGTATTATATATAATGGAATACTACTCAGTCATAAAAGAGAATGAAATTTTGACATTTGCAATAACATGGATGGACCTGGAGAGTATTATGCTTAGTGAAATAAGCCAGACAGAGAAAGACAAATACTGTATGTTTTCACTCATATATGGAGTCCAGAGTAAAACAAATGAACAAATATAACAAAACAGAAACAGATTCAAAGATACAGAGAACAAACTAGTGGTTACCAATAGGGTGAGGGTGGAGGGAGGGGCAAGATAGGGGAAGGGGATTAAAAGGTACAAACTACTAGGTATAAAATAAATAAAATACAAGTATATAATACACAGCACAGGAAATATAGCCAATATTTTATAATAACTTTATAAGGAGTATAATCTATAAAAATACCAAATTACCGTTGTACACCTGAAACTAATAATAAGTCAACTATACTTCAATTTAAAAGAAAGAATGGCACATCATGGCTAGAAAATTCCTTTGTATACGTTATTCTGAGCCAAATGTATTACATTTCCCAAAGTCCTGAGGTCAAAGTCTCTGGGAAGAATTTTTATTTTAGTTGTTGACTCAATTTTGTTTCTTTTAGACATCAACTGTTACTAGCTTCAACTCCAATTTTGAGTAGGCAACTCCAGACCTAGAGTCTTAATCATAGATGTTCTGTTGGGCACCTGACCTTTAAAGAGCTTGTGAGTGAGCCATGAGTTTAATGCTTGCTTGTTCTATGGTGAAAATACATAGAATAAGAAACTAATCTGCATTTTCATTGTTATTATTATTAAATTTATTTAAACTGAAAACAAAAACAAAAACACTTCATCCATTTCTCCCACCACCACTCCATCACTTGCCTCTGGTAACCACCAATCTCTTCTCTGTATCTATGAGCTTAGTTTTCTTTTTTTATAGACTCCACACATAAAAGAGATTATACAGTATTTGTTTTTCACTGTCTGACTTATTGCACTTAGTATAATACCCTCAAGGTCTATCCATTTTGTCACAAATGGCAAAATTTCATTTTTTTAATGGCTGAATAATATTCAGTTGTGTATATATCATATCTTTATCCATTCATCCACAGATGGACACTTAGGTGGTTTCCATATCTTGCCTATTATAAATAATGCTGCAATGAACATGGGGGTGCATATATCTTTTTAGTGTTTATGTTTTATTCATATAAATACCCAAAAGTGGAATTGCTGGATCATATGGTAATTTGGTAATTCTATTTTTAATTTTTTGAGGAACCTCCATACTGTCTTTCACAGTGGCTACACCAATTTTATATTCCCACCAACAGAACATGAGGGTTCACTTTTCTTCATATCCTCACCAACACTTGTTACTTCTGGTCTTTTTTTGATACTAGCCATTCTAACAAGTGTGAGGTGAGAGTTCACTGTGGTTTTGACTTACATTTCCCTGATGATTAGTGATGTAGAGCATTTTTTTTTCATTTACCTCTTGGCCATTTGTATGTCTTTTTTAGAAAAATGTCTATTCAGATCTTTTGCCCATTTTTTCTTTAACATCTTTATTGGAGTATAATTGCTTTACAATGGTGTGTTAGTTTCTGCTTTATAACAAAGTAAATCAGCTATACATATACATATATCCCCATATCTCCTCCCTCTTGCGTCTCCCTACCACCCTCCTTATCCCACTCTTTATCAGATAGATGGTTTGCAAGTATTTTCTCTCATGCTATATAGGATGCCTTTTCATGATGTTTCATGATTGTTTCTTTTGCTACACAGAAGCTTCTAGCTTGATGTATTCCCACTTGTTTATTTTTGCTTTTGTTGCTTTTGCTTTTGGTGTCAGACTCAAAAAATTATCACCAAGACCTATGTCAAGGAGCTTACTGACTATGTTTTCTTCAAGGAGTTTTATGATTTCAGGTCTTTAATCCATTTTGAGTTAATTTTTTAATATGGTATAAGATAGTGGTCCAATTTCATTCTTTTGCTGTGGCTGTCTAATTTTCCCAACACCATTTATTGAAGAGACTCTCCTAATGCATTGTATATTCTTGATGCCTTGATCATAAATTAATTGATCATATATGCCTGGGTTTAATTCTGGGCTCTCTGTTCTGTTCCATTGCTCTATGTGTCTGTTTTTATGCCAATACCATACTGTTTTAATTACAATAACTTTGTAATATCATTTGAAATCAGGGACCATGATGCTTCCAACTTTGTTCTTTTTTCTCAAGATTGCTTTGGCTATTTGAGGTCTTTTTTGGTTATATACAAATATCAGGATTTTTCGCTTCTATTTTTGTGAAAAATGCCGCTGGAATTTTGACAGGGATTGCATTGAATTCATAGATAGCTTTGGGTAATATGGACATTTTATCAATATTAATTCTTCCATTCTATGAGCACAGAATACCTTTTCATTAATTTGTGTCTTCTTCAATTCCTTTCACTAATGTCTTGTACTTCAATCTCTTACTCTTTTTTAAATGTAACCATTTAGTGCTATAAATTTCCTTCCAACATCAGCTTTAACTGCTACAAATTCTGATATGCTGTATTTTCTATTTTTTGTCAATTAAAATATTTTCTAATTTTTCCGTGGTTTCTTTTTTGTCCCATGGATTATTTGGAAATTTTCTGCTTAACTTCCAAGTGTTTGGAGATGTTGTTGTTATTATTTTTCCCCTTTACTGCTTTTATATTATATCATTCTAATTTATCTATTGTGATCTTGACTTTATCACTTGTATAATTTTTAAACTAATTTTTTCTAGGAGTTAAAAAATATATATACTTACCACTTCACAGTCTATTTAGGATAGATAACTTACCACATTGTATTGGAATATAGAAATTTTATACTTCCATAGATCCCTTTATGCACCCATGTTTATGTCTTTATTACACCTTCATTCCTGATGTATATTTTCAATGAGTATATAACTCCAAAATGACAGCACTTTTAATATGTCATCCTACTTCCTTCCGGGCTCCATCTTTTCTGATGAGAAACCAGCAATCATTGGAATTATACCCCATCAGTAATACTTCATTGTTCTCTGGCTTCGTTTAAGATTTTTTCTTTTCTTTAGTTTTCAGCAATTTGATTATGCTGTGTCTGATCCTGGATTTCCTTGGGTTTATCTTATTTGCCTTATACTAACCTTCTGGAATCTGTAGGTTTATAGCTTTCCACAAACTTGGGAAGTTCTCAGCTATTTTTTTTCCCAATATTTTTCAATACTACATGTTTTCTCTACTTCTGGGACTCTGATGACATGGATTCTACACCGTTATTTATCATTCCACAAGTACCTGAGTTTCTGCTCATTTTAATTTTTAATATTTTTCTTTCTATTGTTAATATTTGGTCTTTTCTATAGATCTATTTTCATGTTCACTGACTCTTTCCTCTGTCATCTCCAATTTATTATTGAGCTTATACAGTGAGTCTCTTTCAAACTTCAGTTAATGCACCTTTCAGTTCTAAAAATTTCCATTTTTTCTACATTTTGTATTCTATTTCTTTGATGAGAATCCCTATTTTAACAATGTTGTAAAAGTGCTCAAAATTTCTTACTTAATCACTTTTGTAACAGCTACTTTATTTTTTTTTAGTATTTTTCAGCTTTATCGAGGTATAATTGACATATAATATGTGTAAGTTTAAGGTGCACAGTGTGTTGATTTGATACATTTATGTACTGCAATATTATTACCACCGTAGCATTAGCTCACACCTTTATCACATCACATAATTACCATTTCTTTTCTGTGGTAAGAACACTTAAAATCTACTCTCAACAACTTTCAAGTACATTTTTTGTAACTTTTTCATTTTCTTTCATCAGGGTCTTTTACTTTTCAGTGTACAGATATATCTCCTTGGTTAAATTTATTCCTAAGTATTTTATTTTTTTGATTCTATTGTGAATGAGATGGTTTTCTTTATATAGCTACTTTAGAGCTACTTTTATAGCTACGTTAGAGTTTTTGTCCGATAATCCCAAATCAGTGTTATTCTGGCCTTTGGTACCTGTTAAACAGCTTTTCCTGTGGGATTTAAATTTTCATGGTTCTTTATATGACACGTAATTTATAATATTATTCTAAATATTTTGATTATTAAGTTATGAAACTACATGTCTAATTTAAATTCTGTGAAGAATGTTGACTTTGTTTTGTTTTAGTCCTGGTTAGGTCAGGCTGCAAGTTCACGGCTTCCTTCTGTGGCCTTATTTCCATATCAGTTCAGTTATCCCAATCTTTGTAGTGTTTTTCAAATATGTCCTTGGTTTACAGTCTGTGACCTAGGTGGTAGTATATCATTGGCTAAGCTCTCCAGTGACTTTAGAAATATGCTAATCTGGATCAGTTCCAGACATGTATGGCTTGAGGGTGATTTTATAAACTTGATGAGGTTACTTTCCAAAGTTTCTCCCTCTCCATGATTTCCCCAGTACTTATTGGGTTCAAATGACACAAGAACAGAGACCCACCCTTTTGGAACCACAACTCCACTAAATGAAGAGGAAGGTTACTCTTCCTCAGAGTTTGGCTCCTAAGTCTCCTATCATTGGCTATTGTTTCTGCCCTCATGGGATTTCCTGATTGCTGGTGCACAAGAGAACAGAGGGGAAAAAAATGGGTGACTTCTGCACTCTATGAGCATTAGGGATACCATTTCCTGGCCCTCAAGCTAGAGCTAGAGGGCTTCTCTGGAGGTATCTCTCTCTGTGCTATAGTGCTCATGTCTAGGTGTCTTGCTGTGGTGAGTGTAGGCTTAAGGAAAGCAGAGGAAAACAATAATAAATTCACAGCCAGCTTGGTGTCACTTCAATTCTGGCAATCTTTCCCAGTTTGCCTGTTGCTATTAACTTTTCAGATTTCTCAAATATCTGTATCATGCATTCTGTCCACATTTTGTAGGTGCATTAGGTAGGAGAGACAGGAAAAAAGTGTACTTACTCCATCTTCCCTGGAACCAGAAATTCTCCAGTATAATTTGAACAGACATAAACAATACAAAAATAGAACTATTTTTGTATTGTTTCTGAGCTTAAGGAGAGAGCTTTCAATCATGCAGCATTTATTTTTGTTAGCTATTTTATTCTTATAGATACCTTTCATTAGATTAAGGAGTTATCTAATATCTCTAGTTTTCTAAGAATTGTATCATAAATCTTATAAACCGTTTTTTACATATCTATTGAGAGGCTCATATTGCTTTCTCCATTATTCTGTTATGATAGCAAATTACATTGATTGACTTTTAAAATGAACTTCACATTTCAGGAGTAAAGTAAAATTGATCATAATGAATTATTTTTCATATACCCAAAGATTTTCTTTGCTAATATTCTGCTTAGAAATTTTCCATTTATGTTTGAGAGTTTGCTTTGTAATTTTCCATTCTTCCATTGTCCCTGTCAGGTTTTGGTATGAATATTATTGAGGTATCATAAAATTAGCAGGCATTTTTCCTGATTTTCTATTGTCTAGAAAGATTTCCATAAGATTGGTGTTATATCTTCTCAGAGCTTTAGAACAATTAACTGGTAAACCATATGATTCTGAAATTTACTTTGTGGGAAAGTTTGAAATTATAGATTGAGTTCCTTAATTGGTATAAGACGACTCACATTTATATTTATTCTTGTGTCAGTCTTAGCGTGTTGTCCTATTCAAGAAATTTATCCACATATTCAAATACATTGGCTTACATTTGTTCATAGTGGTCTTTTAAAAAAATTAATGCAACATCTGTAGTAACATCCTCTTCTTCCTTCCTAATTTTGATAATTGATGCCATTTCTATCATTTTTCTGATCATTCTTGCCAGGATACTGTTAATTTTATTTAGTCTGTTAACCAACTTTTAGCTTTGTTGATACCATTTATTATTATTCCATCTACTTCTGCTCTCATTATATTTCTTTCCTTCTACTTTATTTGGGCTTAATTTCCTGTTCTCTATTTACCTTCTTAATATGGACACTTAGATAATTGATTTATATCCTTTTTTCTATTTTTACATATGAATTTAAGTTTATATTGACAACCTAAGCATGGTTTAAGCTGAAGCCCACATATTTTGATATATATTTTTATTATCACTACTTTAAAAACATATATTCTCATTTCAATTGAAATGTATTGTGTTAGCTATGAGGTATCTGGAAATGAAATGTATTTCCCAATTTACAAACATATGAGTTTTTTATAGTTACCATTTTGCTATTTATTTCTAGTTTAATACCCTCAGGGTCAGAGAATGTACGATTTCAGTCTTTTAACGGTGCTGATACATGCTTTTTTGGCCTGACTGCGGTCATGAGCATGGAAAATAATGTGTATTCTTTGATTATCCATCACCACTTTCAATACATATGTCAATTAGGGCATATTTGTTAAAATATCATTCAAATCTTCAATATCCATCCTGTTTTCTGTATGCTTTTACACTCAGTTACAGAGTTTTGTGTTAAAGTCTCCTATTGTGATTATGAACTTGACTTTCTCATTGTAAGTCTGCCTATTTATATATTATATATTTTGATACCATGCTATTAGGTAAATACAAATTTATAATTGTTATATCTTCATTGAAACTTTTATCATTCATATTCAATAATGCTTCTAGTCTTAACATTTCCTTTATCTGATATTAATAAAATAAAACCTCACCATCTTTTGGTTAGTGTCTGCCTGGTATATTGTCTTGCATCCCCTTATTTTCAACATTCCTGTATCTTTATATTTAAGGTGTGTCTCTTAAAAGTAGCATAGGTTTTTCTCTCTTGAAAATTCACTCTGGGGGCCTTCAAGATAGTGGTGGAGAAAGACGTGGAAATCACATTCCTCCCCACAAATACATCAGAAATACATCTCCATGTGGAGCAACTCATACGGAACACCTATTGAACACTGGCAGAAGACCACAGACTTCCCAAAAGGCAAGAAACTCCCCACATACCTGGGTAGGGCAAAAGAAAAAAGAAAAAGCAGAGACAAAAGAATAGGGATGGGATCTAAACCTCTGGGAGGGAGCTGAAAAGGAGGAATAGTTTCCACACATTAGTAAGCCCCTTCACTGGCAGAGACGAGGGGTGGACGGGGGGTGAGGCTTCAGAGCCACGGAGGAGAGCACAGCAACAGGGCTGCAGAGGGAAAAGCAGAGAGATTCCTACACAGAGGATCGGTGCCGACCAGCACTCACCAGCCGGAGGGGCTTGTCTGCTCACCCTCCAGCCAGGACTGGTGGGGGCTGGGAGCTGAGGCTCAGGCTTCAGAGGTCAGATCCCAGGGAGAAGACTGGGGTTGGCTGCATGAACACAGCCTGAAGGGGGCTACTGCACCACAGCTAGCTGGGAGCAAGTCCGGGGAAAAGCCTGGACCTGCCGAAGAGGCAAGAGACCAGTGTTTCAGGATGTGCGAGGAGAGGGGATTCAGAGCACCACCTAAATGGGCTCCAGAGACGGGCATGAGCTGTGGCTATCAGCGCAGACAGCAGAGATGGGCATGAAATGCTAAGGCTGCTGCTGCAGCCACCAAGAATCCTGTGTGCAACCACAGGTCACTATCCATACCTCCCCTCCTGGGAGCCTGTGCAGCCCACTACTGCCAGAGTCCCGTGATCCAGGGACAACTTCCCCAGGAGGACACACGGTGCACCTCAGGCAGTTGCAATGTCATGCTGGCCTCTGCCGCCGCAGGCTCGCCCGGCATACTGTACCCCTCCCACCCCCAGCCAGAGTGAGCCAGAACCCCCGAATCAGCTGCTCCTTTAACCCCATGCTGTCTGGGCTGGGAACAGACACCCTCAGTCGACCTACATGCAGAGGTGGAGCCAAATCCAAACCTGAACCCCAAAGCTGTGTGAACAAAGAAGAGAAAGGGAAACTTCTCCCAGCAGCCTCAGGAGCAACATATTAAATCTCCACTATCAACTTCATGTACCCTGCATCTGTGGAATGCCTGAATAGACAACGAATCATCCCAAAATAGAGGTGGTGGACATTGGCAGCAACTGTAGACTTGGGGTTTGCTTTCTGCATCTAATTTGCTTCTGGTTTTATCTTAGTTTAGTATTTAGGGTTTACTATCATTGGTAGATTTGTTTGTTGATTTGGTTGCTGTCTTCCTTTTTTAATATATATATATATATATATATATATATTCCTTTTTCTCTTTTTGTGAGTGTGTATGTGTATGCTTCTGTATGTGAATTTGTCTGTATAGCTTTGCTTTTACCATTTGTCGTAGGAGACTGTCTGTCTATTTTTTTGTTTTTTGTGGGGTTTTTTGGTACAGTTTTTGCACTTGTTATCATTGGTGGATTTGTTTATTGCTTTAGTTGCTCTCTTCTTTCTTTCCTTCTTTTTGTTAATTTTTTATTTCTGATATTCAATAATTTTTTTCTTTTAATAACTTTTTCTTTTATTTTTTTCTTTCTTTTATTCTCCCTTTTCTTATGAGCCAAGTGGCTGAGAGGGTGCTGGTGCTCCAGCTAGGTGTCAGGCTTGAGCTTCTTAGGTGGGAGAGCCGGGTTCAGGACACTGGTCCACAAAAGACCTCCCGGCCCAACATAATATCAAACAGCAAAAGCTCTCCCAGAGATCTCCATCTCAACACTAAGACCAAGTTCCACTCAATGACCAGCAAGTTACAGTATTGAACACCCCATGCCAAACAACTAGCAAGGCAAGAACAAAACCCCACCCATTAGCACAAAGGCTGCCTAAAATTATAATAAGTTCACAGACACCCCAAAACACACCACCGGACACAGTCCTGCCCACCAGAAAGACAAGATCCAGCCTCATCCACCAAACACAGGCACCAGTCCCCTCAACAAGGAAGCTGACACAACCCACTGAACCAACCCTACCCACTATGGGCAGACACCAAAAACAACGGGAACTATGAAACTGCAGCCTGCCAAAAGGAGACCCCAAATGCAGTAAGTTAAGCAAAATGAGAAGACAGAGAAACACAGCAGATGAAGGAGCAAAGTAAAAACCCACCAGACCAAACAAATGAAGAGGAAATAGGAGGTCTACCTGAAAAAGAATTCAAAGTAATGATAGTAAAGAGGATGCAAAATCATGGAAAAAGAATGGAGAATATAAAAGAAATGTTTCACAAGGATCTAGAAGAACTAAAGAGAAAACAAACAGTGATGAACAACAAAATAAAAGAAATTAAAAATTCTCTAGAAGGAATCAATAGCAGAATAAGTGAGGCAGAAGAACGGATAAGTGACCTGGAAGATAAAATACTGGAAATAACTACCTCAGAGCAGAATAAAGAAAAAGAACAAAAAGAATTGAACACAGTCTCAGAGACCTGTGGGACAACATTAAATGCACCAACATTGAAATTATAGGGGTCCCAGAAGAAGAAGAGAAAAAGACAGGGACTGAGAAAATATTTGAGGAGATTATAGTTGAAAACTTCCATAATATGGGAAAGGAAATAGGCAACTCCAGGAAGCGCGGAGAGTGCCATAAGGAAAAATCGAAGGAGAAACACAACAAGACACCTATTAATCAAACTATACAAAATTAAATACAAAGAAAAAATATGAAAAGCAGCAAGGAAAAAGCAACAAGTAACATACAAGGGAATCCTCATAAACTTAACAGCTGATTTCTCAGCAGAAACTCTGCAAACCAGAAGGGTGTGGCAGGACATATCTAAAGTGATGAAAGGGAAAAACCTACAACCAAGATTACTCTACCCAGCAAGGATCTCATCCAGATTCGATGGAGATATTAAAACCTTTACAGACAAGTAAAAGCCAAGAGAATTCAGCACCACAAAACCAGCTTTATAACAAATGTTAAAGGAACTTCTCTAGCCAAGAAACACAAGAGAAAGAAAAGACCTACAATAACAAACCCAAAATAATTAAGAAAATGGTAATAGGAACATACATATCAAAAATTACCTTAAATGTAACTGCATTAAATGCTCCAAGCAAAAGACACAGACTTGCTGAATGAATACAAAAACCCTATATATGCTGTCTAAAAGAGACCCACTTCAGACCTAGGGACACATACAGACTGAAAGTGAGGGCATGGAAAAATATATTCCATACAAATGGAAATCAAAACAAAGCTGGAGTAGCAATTGTCATATCACACAAAACAGATTTTAAAATAAAGAATGTTACAAGACAAAAAGAAGGACAATACATAATGATCAAGGGATCAATCCAAGAAGAAGATATAATAATTGTAAATATTTATGCACCCAATATAGGAGCACCTCAATACATAAGGCAAATGCTAACAGCCATAAAAAGGGAAATTGACAGTAACACAATCATAGTAGGGGACTTTAACAGCCCACTTTCACCAATGGACAGATCGTCCAAATGAAAATAAATAAGGAAACAAAAGCTTTAAATGATACATTAAACAAGATGGACTTAAATGATATTTATAGGATATTCCATCCAAAAACAACAGAATACACTTTCTTCTCAAGTACTCCTGGAACATTTTCCAGGATAGATCAGATTTGGGTCACAAATCAGGCCTTGTTAAATATAAGAAAATGAAATCGTATCAAGTATCTTTTCCGACCACATTGCCATCAGACTAGATATCAATTACAGGAAAAAAATTGTAAAAAATACAAACACATAGAGGCTAAACAATACGCTACTAAATAACCAAGAGATCACTGAAGAAATCAAAGTGGAAATCAAAAAATACCAATGTCAGGAAAACACAACGACCCAAACTTATGGGATGCAGCAAAAGCAATTCTAAGAGGAAAGTTTATAGAAATACAATCCTACCTCAAGAAACAACAAATATCTCAAATAAACAACCTAACCTTACACCTAAAGCAATTAGAGAAAGAAGAACAAAAAAACCCCCCAAATTTAGCAGAAGGAAAGAAATCATAAAGATCAGATCAGAAATAAATGAAAAAGAAATGAAGGAAACAACAGAAAAGATCAATAAAACTAAAAGCTGGTTCCTTGAGAAGTTAAATGAAATTGATAAACCATTAGCAAGAATCATCAAGAAAAAAAGGGAGAAGACTCAAATCAATAGAATTAGAAATGAAAAAGGAGAAGTAACAACTGACACTGCAGAAATACAAAGGATGATGAGAGATTACTACAAGCAAATACATGCCAATAAAATGGACACCCTGGAAGACATGGACAAATTCTTAGAAAAGCACAACCTTCTGAGACTGAACCAAGAAGATACAGGAAAAAAAAAAAAATCACAAGCACGGAAATTGAAACTGTGATTAAAAATCTTCCAACAAACAAAAAGCCCAGGACCAGAGGGCTTCACAGGCAAATTCTCTCAAACATTTAGAGAAAAGTTAACACCTATCCTTGTCAAACTCGTCCAAAATATAGCTGAGGGAGGAACACTCCCAAACTCATTCTACGAGGCCACAATCACTCTGATACCAAAACCAGTCAAAGGTGACACAAAAAAAGAAAACGACAGGCCAATATCACTGATGAAGATAGATGCAAACATCCTCAACAAAATACTAGCAAACAGAATCCAACAGCACATTAAAAGGATCATACACCATGATCAAATGGGGTTTATCACAGGAATGAAAGGATTCTTCAATACAGGCAAATCAATCAATGTGATACACCATATGAAAAAACTGAAGGAGAAAAAGCATATGATCATCTCAATAGATGAAGAAAAAGCTTTTGACAAAATTCAACACACATTTATGATAAAAACCCTGCAGAAAGTAGGAATAGAGTGAACTTACCTCAACATAACAAAGGCCATATATGACAAACCCACAGCCAACATTGTTCTCAAAGGTGAAAAACTGAAACCATTTCCACTAAGATCAGGAACAAGACAAGGTTGCCCACTCTCACCACTCTTATTCAACATAGTTTTGGAAGTTTTAGCCACAGCACGAAGTGAAGAAAAAGAAATAAAAGGAATCCAAATCTGAAAGAATAAGTAAAGCTGTCACTGTTTGCAGATGACATGATACCATACACAGAGAATCCTAAAGATGCTACCAGAAAACTACTAGAGCTAATCAATGAATTTGGTAAAGTAGCAGGATACAAAATTAACGCACAGAAACCTCTTGCATTCCTATACACTAATGATGAAAAATCTGAAAGAGAAATTAAGGAGGAAACACTCCCATTTACCATTGCAACAAAAAGAATAAAACACCTAGGAATAAACCTACCTAAGGAGACAAAAGACCTGTATGCAGAAAACTATAAGACACTGATGAAAGAAATTAAAGATAATACATACAGATGGAGAGCTATACCGTGTTCTTGGATTAGAAGTGTCAGCATTGTGAAAATGACTATACTACCCAAAGCAATCTACAAATTCAATGCAATCCCTATCAAACTACCAACAGCATTTTTCACAGAACTAAAACAAAAAATTTCCCAATTTGTATGGAAACACAAAAGACCCCGAATAGCCAAAGAAATCTTGAGAAAGAAAAAAGGAGCTGGAGGAATCAGGCTCCCTGACTTCAGACTATACTACAAAGCTACAGTAATCAAGACAGTATGGTACTGGCACAAAAACAGAAATATAGATCAATGGAACAGGATAGAAAGCCCAGAGATAAACCCATCCACATATGGTCACCTTATCTTTGATAAAAGAGGCAAGAATATACAGTGGAGAAAAGACAGTCTCTTCAATAAATGGTGCTGGGAAAACTGGACAGGTACATGTAAAAGAATGAAATTAGAACACTCCCTAACACCATACACAAAAATAAACTCAAAATGGATTAAGACCTAAATGTAAGGCCAGACACTATCAAACTCTTAGAGGAAAACATAGGCAGAACACTCTATGACATAAATCGTAGCAAGATCTTTTTTGACCCACCTCCTAAAGAAATGGAAATAAAAAGAAAGATTAAGAAATGGGACCTAATGAAACTTAAAAGCTTTTGCACAGCAAAGGAAACCATAAACAAGATGAAAAGACATCCCTCAGAATGGGAGAAAAGATTTGCAAACAAATCAACGGACAAAGGATTAATCTCCAAAATATCCAAGCAGCTCATGCAGCTCCATATCAAAAAAACAAACAACCCAATCCAAAAATGGGCAGAAGACCTAAATAGACATTTCTCCAAAGAAGATATACAGATTGCCAACAAACACATGAAAGGATGGTCAACATCACTAATCATTAGAGAAATGCAAATCAAAACTACAATCAGGTATCACCTCACACCGGTCAGAATGGCCATCATCAAAAAATCTACAAACAATAAATGCTGGAGAGGGTGTGGAGAAAAGGGTACCTTCTTGCACTGTTGGTGGGAATGTAAATTGATACAGCCACTATGGAGAACAGTATGGAGTTTCCTTAAAAAACTAAAAATAGAACTACCATATGACCCAGCAATCCCACTACTGGGCATATACCTTGAGAAAACCGTAATTCAAAAAGACTCATATACCACAGTGTTCATTGCAGCACTATTTACAATAGCCAGGACATGGAAGCAACCTAAGTGTCCATTGACAGATTAATGGATGAAGAAGATGTGGCACATATATACAATGGAATATTGCTCAGCCATAAAAAGAAACGAATTTGAGTCTTTTGTAGTGAGGTGGAAGGACCTAGAGTCTGTCATACTGAGGTAAGTCAGAAAGAGAAAAACAAACACCATATGCTGACACATATATATGGAATCTAAAAAAAAAAAAAAAAAGGTTCTGAAGAACCTAGGGGCAGGACAGGAATAACGATGCAGACATAGAGAATGGACTTGGAGACATGGGGAGGGGGAAGGGTAAGCTGGTACAAAGTGAGAGAGTGGCATGGACATATATACACTACCAAATATAAAATAGATAGCTAGTGGGAAACAGCTGCATAGCACAAGGAATTCATCTCGGTGCTTTGTGTCCAACTAGAGGGGTGGGATAGCGAGGGTGGGAGGGAGATACAAGAGGGTGTAGATATGGGGATATATGCATAGGTATAGGTGATTCACTTTGTTATACAGCAGAAAGTAACACACAATTGTAAAGCAATTTTACTCCAATTAAGATGTTAAAAAAAAAAAAAGATAATTGCACAGTTAAATATGGTGCCCATATCTAACCTAAACAGAAGAGCATTGTAGAGCTATCTGTTTAGGAGAATTTAAATTTGACAAATAAAATCAGCATTGTTGCAGAACTTCAATATTTGCTCAAACCATGGAGAAAAAGAAAAGAAAATTCACTCTGACAATTTTTCTTTTATAATTGGATTATTTACTCAAATATTTATCAATTAGGTTTAGGAATAATTAGGTTTAATCATCATCTTAGTCTTTGTTTTATTTGTACCACCTTGACTGTTGTTCTTTTTAAATATATTTTTTAATCTTCTTTTCTGTCAATACTTTTATTATTCACTTGGTATTTATATATTCCTTTACTATTCTATTGCTATTTACCCCAAAGATACCAAAATGTATCGTTCACTTATGGGAGTATGACATAAATTAGTACTTTTACCACTTCTCAACAACAGAAGGTCCTTCTTTCCCTCTCCCACCTCCTACTTTATCATTGTCTTGTACCTTAGATCAGGGGTCCCCAACCCCTTGGCCACGGATCAGTACTGGTCCGTGGCCTGTTAGGAACCGGGCCTCACAGCAGGAGGTGAGCGGCGAGCGAGCGAAGTTTCACCTGCTGCTCCCCATCACTCCCCAGTGCTCGCATTACTGCCTAAACCATCATTCGCATTACCGCCTGAACGTCTCCCCCACCTCACCACCCATCTGTGAAAAAACTGTCTTCCACGAAACCAGTTCCCGGTGCCACAAAGTTTGGAGACTGCTGCTTTAGATCATTATGTTTTTCCAACATCACATTTTCATTTTTCTTATTTCATACAGTCAACATTTGTTAATATTCACCCCCAGCTCATTATAAAGAAAATTACTATTTAATAAATATAGTCAAACTTTTGCCTCATTCAGAATAGTTTTCTCATGGATCTCAGATTTCTCTAGCAACAAACAATATTTGTGGACCCAAAAGTATTTAAAATCACAATAAGTAGACAGAAGATGTGTAGCCTTTGCTTTACTCTCATGAGGTCACATACGTGCTTGCTTACGCATTTCCACTATGAAACATTAAGAAACAAAACACTTAGAACAACTAGTACAAAACATGCAATCCACTGTAATCTGTATGATATCGCCTGGACATTATGTGATAGAAAGTGAATCATGTTGACATCCTTGATCTCCCTTGATTATGTTGATCTCCTTATTTCTTCCAGCTTATTTTGACATATATGATTCTTCCTTCTGTTCCTACATTAATTGATTCAATTATGCTCCCTATTTGTCTCCCTATGGTACTTCAGTTTACCTAGACATTATACCTGGACCTCTTTTAGTCTGCCATAGATGATCCTTCCTATACCTTAGGTGGTGAAATGGGGCTTATGGGAAAGATATACAGGTGAGACCCTAAAAAAATATATTTTTTCATAAATTATTTACTTTTGAACCATATATTTTATATATTCAAAAACATAATTAAACAAAAAGAGAAAACAGGATCTCTAAAACAAGCCAAAATAAACAAATCTACCTGCATATCAAATTGGTAAAATAATCACACATAAAAGTAATTGTTTCAAGTGACTTGTGACTTTTGAATATAGTGTTGAGACTGTACGTCTTTAGTAGGATATATTTTAAGGAAAAAGAAAAGGGCAGAGAAAAGTAAAAATCCACTTAGTAATTTCACTCTTAGTAGCAATATTGGCATTGTAATTTTGAAGCTATTATGTATATTTTGGGGTAGGGTAAATCAACCTTTCTTAAGAATGAAAGACAAAAGACACAGATGTAAAATAAAAACAATTTTAAGAAAAATTGACTTAATGTTTAATTTCAATTGAGCATATACATGAGAACTTATGATTTTCTTCATTGTTCTCACTAATATATTTCCTAGTTTGCTCCACGGAAGGCCTAGAGGCAATGACGCCAGTAACAATGAGAAGACCTAGTCCCCAGATCTTGGTTTCTAAATACTATTGCCAATTAAAAAGGACCATGGCTTATTGCTGAGATGGTTTATTCCATGGCTAGAATAGAGAAGTACAAGTTTAGCCATGGACATCATGTTAGAGCAGAATGCAGGGGAGAGGATCAATAATTTACAAATAATGAGAATTGACATTTTAAAAATTGAGCTGTAATTTGATAACAAAATGCAGATTTCAGGGTTGGGGCACCAAATTAAAAGTAGAGGCAAAATATAACATGTTTTACTTCTTTACTATATGGTTTTATTTTTCTCTAGTGATATTTTATTGTGAATCAACTTTCATTATGTTCTTAATGTTTCTCATAACTCCACCATGTGATTATCTGATCCACCAAGGCATTCATTTAACAGTACTTTTGATCTGAGATCTATATTTCCACATTACCTTTGCAATAACTGTTTATTTGAAGTTGGTATCTCAAAAGCATATTACTAATGCTTTAATTAATGTTTTGCATGGTTCTGAGTAATCATATGGTATGCATTACATCCCTCAATTATCCCCTGAATGGTATAATGGATGTATTGTAAAATCTGTTGATTTCTAATTGCAGAGTAGAATGTGCATGCATGTATGTAAAAATATGTATTTTAAATAGATAATGCTGCAATTTGTTTTTCTAAAAGCTACTGCTACTTTATACTATTTAGTTGCCAGTGAATATATTCTGTGCATAAACAAAGTCCTTTTTAGTGTAATGTGGTACCATACTAGTAATTCATAAAATTATCTCAGCCCTGAGGGATTGATCTGGTTGAAACTGCACTATTAATTTGTTTAAACATTAACCGTAAAAGAGAATTATACATAACCCTTTCCTTACTTTTACTAATGTCTGCTTATATATAATCCATGTTGACAAAACACGTTGAATATTGACTTAATTATTTCATAATATTTTTATTGAAATGTAATCTATATAACATAAAGTTCAGCATTTTAAGGAGTACAATCCAATGGTTTTTAGTATATTCACAGAGTTGTGTAACCTCACTGCTATTTAAATTTAGAATATTTTCATCCCTCATAAAGAAACTCCATACCATTTATAATCACTCCTCATTCCCTGTCTCCAGCCCCTGGCATGTACTAATCTGCTTTCTGTCTCTATGTATAGTCCTATTCTGGACATTTCATATAAAAGGAATCATACAGTAGGTAGTCTTTTTTGACTGGCTTCTTTTACTTACCATAATGTTTTCAAGGTTTATCCATATTATAGCATCATTACTTCATTTCTTTTTATGGCTGAACAATATTCCACTGTGTGGATATACCATATTATATTTATCCATTTGTCAATTAATGGACATTTGGGTAGTTTCCACTTTTTGGCTATTTTGAATAATACTGTTATAAATATTCATGTATGAGGATTTGTTAGCATATGTTTTCAATTCTCTTGGGTATAATAACTTCTTGTTTTAACATTATGAGAAACTCCCACACTGTTTTTCAAAGTGGTTGCACTATTTTATAATCTCACCAGTAACACATGAGGGTTCCACTTTCTCATCATCATCGCCAACACTTGTTATTTTATGTCTTTTTGATTATAGCCATTCTAATGGATATGCAGTGGTATCTCACTGTGGGTATGATTTGCATTTCCTTAATAACTAATGATGTTGAGCATCTTTTCATGTGCTTATTGGCCATATGTATATCTTCTTTGAAGAAATGTCTGTTCAGATCCTTTTTGCATTTTTAAATGGGCTATTCATCTTGTTATCATACAGTTATAAGAATTCTTTACATATACTAATACAAGTTCCTCATCAGATACAGGATTAGCATACTTGTCTCCCATTCTGTGTGTTTTTAATTTATAAATGTTGTTCTTTGAAGTATGCTTTTAATTTTGGTGCAATACAATTTATCTATTTTTTCTTTAGTTACTTGTGCTTTTGATGTTGTATGGCAAAAAACATTGCCTTACCCAAGGTCACAAATAGGTACTCCTGTGTTCCCTTCTAATAGTTTTCAAGCTTTTGTTCTTACATTTAGATCTATTATCCATTTCAAGTTAATTTTAGTATGTAGTGTGAGGTAGGGGTCTAACTTCATTCTTTTGCATGTGTATATCCAGTTGTCTCAGCACCAATTGTTAAAACATCTATACTTTCCTCCATTGAATTGTCTTGGCAACCTTGTCAAAAATCAATTGATGGTAAATGTATTCATTTCTGTAAACTCAACTCTATTCCACTGACCTATATGTTTATCCTTATGCCAGTTCCACACTGTCATTATTACTGTGGCTCTGTAGTCAGTTGTGAAATTGGGAAGTCTTTCAACTTTGTTCTTTTCCAAAATTGATTTTACTATTCAGAGGCCCTTATATCTCCATATCAATTTGGGGAGCAGCTTGTCAATTTTCTGGGAAAAAGCTGGAATTTTGATAAGGTTGCACTGAAACTATAATTCAATATGGGAACTATTTGCATTATAACACTATATTAAGTTTTCTGATACATGAACATGGGGGGTATTTCCATTTATTTAGGCCTTCCTTAATTTCTGTAAATAATATTTTGTAGCTTTCAGTTTAAAAGTATTGTACTTCTTATGTTAAATTTATTCCTGAATATTTTGTTCTTTTTGACCCTTTTGTAAAGTATAGCTGTATTTTTTAATTTCATTTTTTTCCTGTTTTTTTATTGTAGTTGCTTTACAGTGTTGTGCTGGTTTCTGCTGTACAGCAAAGTGAATCAGCCACACATATACATATAACCCCTCTTCCTTGGATTTCCTTCCCATTTAGGTCACCACAGAGCATTGAGTAGAGTTCCCTGTGCTATACAGTGTGTTTTCATTAGTTACCTATTTTATACATATTAGTGTCTATATGTCAATCCTAATCTCCCAATCCATCCCAACCCCCTTACCCCCTTTGTATCCATACGTGTGTTCTCTACGTCTGTGTCTCTATTTCTGCTTTGCAAATAAGTTAATGTATACCATTTTTCTAGATCCCACATACATGCATTAATATATGATATTTGTTTTTCTCTTTCTGATATACTTCATTCTGTATGACAGTCTCTAGGTCCATCCACGTCTCTGCAAATGGCACAATTTCATTCTTTTAATGGCTGAATAATATTCCATTGTATATATGTACCACATCTTTTAATTTCATTTTTTATTGTTCATTGTTAGGACATAGAAATGCAAATGATTTTTTTTAATGTTGATCTTGTGTATTGTAACTTTGTTGAACTTATTTATCAGTTCTAATAGTTCTTTTGTGGATTCCTTTGGATTTTCTATATATAAGATCATGTCATTGGTAAATATAAATATATTTATTTCTTCCTTTCCAATCTGAATGGTTTTGTTTCCTTTTCTTGCCTAATTGCCTTGGCTAGAACTTCCAGTATAAAGTTGAGTGAGAAGTGGTGAGAGCAGACATCCTTGTCTTCTCATTTTTTAGTAATAAACTTTTAGAAAATATTTTGCCAAGCTTAATAATCATTATTTGATATTAGAGTTGGATGTTACATCTACATTGTCTACCCTTACAATGTCTTTACTGGCAGTTGTGATAAGGAAAATATCTTTCTTTTCTTTAAAAAAAAAATTGTACTCTCTGAGAAGCAGGAAACAATAGTCTAATAAGATGCATAACCTCCCTGTGTGTTAGTGTTTCCTGTATTTATCAGGCATAGTTGTTAGTGAATGGAAAATATTTAAATTTCTTTTTGTATTGGGTCCCTTTCTACAAATGTGGCTAAGTTTGAGGGAAGGAGAACAGAGCACTCACAATATACTAATTTTTGAAACAAAATTTAAAGGTTTCTATACCCAATATGGAAAGCATTTAGTATCATTTTCTTTTCTTTTTTTTTTTTTTTTTTTTTTTTTGTGGTATGCGGGCCTCTCCCGTTGCGGAGCACAGGCTCCGGATGCGCAGGCTCAGCGGCCATGGCTCACGGGCTTAGCCGCTCCGCAGCATGTGGGATCTTCCCAGACCGGGGCACGAACCCATGTCCCCTGCATCGGCAGGCGGACTCTCAACCACTGCGTCACCAGGGAAGCCCAAAAGTGATCAAATATTTTTGAATAAAGTTCAAAAACTACTTTGTTCACTTTGTAATCATACAACATGGATGTTGAAGCTGCTACTGTGAATTAGGAGACAAATAATTACCCAGAATATTGTACAATGCTATTTTTTGCCAAGCTATGAATCTGGCTTCAGTTAGAATATTAATTTTTTTTCAAAAGACTATATATCCAGTGCAGTTCTTTAAACACATCTGGTAGTCCTTATATAACTATTGTATCTTATTTGTTTTAAAGCAATGGGTTCTATTGATAGTGAGTAAAAATAATATGCATTATCCAAATGATTTCTTGTGTGCATTGAAATAAACTGTGTTAGTATCTACATATAGCCTCTCTAATAGGCTTTCAATAGAAAGTGATCATTTCTAGTGGAGAACATGGCATTTATTGGACTCGGTAATGTACACTGAAAAGTGTTTTCTTTTCAAATCTACCCATTACCCACAGTAGATTTTAATTTGCTTTTCACAAAGTACCTTTCAATTTTTTTACAAATGGTTAATATTGGTGTACACATCATCAAAAAGAAGCAGAAACAGAACTAAACTATAGCAATAATCATTAATGGATTAGACGAAGGATTTAGATATTGAATGAATGTACTTGGCAAAGAGATATAAAATGTTAGAAATAATAAATAATAAGTAAAATATACAGACAATAATATTATAACTGTATGGTGACAGACGGTAAAAAGACTTATTGTGGTGATCATTTCATAATGTATAAAAGTACTTAATCATTACGGTGTACACTTGAAACTGATATGATATTGTAAGTCAATTATATTTCAATAAAATTTTTTAAAAGAGTAAGTAAAATAGAAAGTTCTATTAATTTATGAAGGCCATTATATGGGCCTTATGTGTTAAAGAGAATTAAGATGACAGATTCCAGGTAAAGTGGGCATGTAATCAGAAAGTGAATTGCAAAATATTTTTTTTTAAAAAAAGGTAAAAACCTATAATGGTGCTGAAATGTAGAAAAAGTATCTCAACAAATATAAGAAGATACTCAATGAGAGTGTTTTCCCCTATGAAAGAACAGGTTTGGGAAGTAATTGGAGGAGATAGCCTCTAAATCACTGAGGGCAAGTGAAGGCAAGATGCAGAAAGTTAATGTGGACACTATCCTTCCTGACAAGTCATACTCCCTTCAAGAAGAGATGTAGTGAGGAAAAGAGGATAAGTGGGCACAACAAACAAAAGCTGGTACACCTGTGTATTTCTCCAAAGTGAGAAAATTGTAAATGTGGTTGGATTTATGAAGAGATACTGTAGATCAGAAGAAAGGGATCACCTTAAGAATCATAGTAAAACTATTTCTTCTAGTCTTATGATGAGAAACATAAGAAAATACCTAATTTGTTTTTTTTTTTCAAAGAGATTAGAAAGAATCCTGCATTTATGAAACCAAAGCAAGTAGTTGAGAATAAAGAGTAATCTGAGATCAGGAAACACAGCATAGAGAAGATTGCTGAATAAAGACAATAGAGAATAAACTGCAAATTGGCATTCCTGATTTTTAAATCTCTTTTTTAAATAGGAGCAAAATATTTCATCCATTACATGATACAATTATTTATTTCAAACCAGCAACCAACTTCATGTTTAATGGTGAGAAGCAAAAGCAGTGGTTTTCAAACTTGGTTGTACATTAGAAGCACATAGAGAGATTTAAAAAGAACTTTTTTTGATTCCTAGGTCTCACTGGAGATCAGTTAACTCAGAATCTCTGGAGGTGGGATCCAGACATGAGTATTTTATAAGTTCCATGGGTAATGTTACGTGCAGCCGAGATTGAGAACCACTGTACTCTAGCATCATTTTTCAAAGTGTTTTTTTAATATGTTAATATAAATTGTGACTCTGCTGGAGAAGGATATGATATGTAGCACTTCCACAAAAACTATTTAATGTGAAGCATCTGGTTGGACCACTATTCTATAAAACAATTTGGGAAATGCTCAACCAGAGGTATTGCCATTCAAAATAGGAATGAGACGAAGGTGTTTTCAGCATCATTATTTAACATTCTGGACACTCTGGCAACTGTAATGAGATAAGAGATGAAATAAGATTCAAATATTGGAGAGAAGGGGATATATTACAGTTATCATATTGTAGTATACATGAGGAAACTGAAGATAATCAAAGGGAAAAAATAGAATTAAGAAAGTTCAATAAACTTGCAGTTACAAAATTAACATTCAAAAAAATAATAGCTTTATCTTATACCAGCGTTTCTTGATCTTAACACAATTGGCATTTTGGGTCAGATAATTCTTTGTTATGAAGGGCTGTCCTGTGTATTGTAGGATGTTTGGCAGCATTCCTGGTTTCTACCAATTAGTCAGCAGTAGCACCACCCTACTCCCAAAATTATGACAACAAATATGTCTCCAGACAGTGCCAATATTCCCCATGACATAAAATCACCCCTGGTTGAGAACCACTACCTTGTAGCAAATAATACTGAGGCTATACGACAACAAAAAAGTGAATTCATCAATAAAAGCATCAACAAATACAAAGCAGTTATGAATAAACTTGGCAAGGTATCTTTAAGAAAACTAGATAAAGAAAACTAAGCTTAATTGAAGGATACAAAAGAGGATGTAAATATATAAAAAGATATATTACATTCTTAGATGAAAAATCTCAATACTATATAATAAAGTGAACTCTCCCCAAATGAATTTATACATTTAATGCAATTTTAATCAATATCCCAGTGGACTTTATAGTGGATCGATATATAATTATTCCTTAATTTATATGTAAGACTAAGTAGGCAAAAATAACCAGATATATATTGAAAAAGATTACTAATAAAAATAAACATGCACTCTCTGATAATAAAAACTGTTTTATTCTTTCATTTTTTTTCAGCTTTTTTAAGATACATTTGACATATAACATTGTATAAATTTAAGGCGTGCTCATGATGATTTGATATGCATATACTGTGAAATGATTACAATAGGATTAGTTGACACATCCATCACCTTGCATAGCTACCATTTTTTGTGTGTGTGGTAAGAACTTACAAGATTTACTCTCTTAGTAATTTTTAAGTATACAACATATTATTCTTAACTATAGTCATCATGCTGTATATTATATCCCCAGAACTTACTCATCTTGTAACTGGACGTTTGTACCTTTTGACCACCTTTGCCCACCCCCACCCAAGGAAACCACCAATCTACTCTGCTTCTATGAGTTTTTTTTTTTCCTTAAGATTCCACACGTAAGTGGGAGCATACAGTATTTCTTTCTCTGCCTGACTTATTTCAGTTGGCATAATGCCCTCAAGTTTCACCCACGGTGTTGCAAACAGCAGGATTTCTTCCTTTCTCATAGCTGAATAGCATTGCATTTGCTTAATCCATTCATCCCTTAATGGACCCTTTGGTTGGGACTGCTAGGTGGGCTCCCTGATTTGGTGGGGCTTCTGGTTATATTCCACAATTAGGCAGGACCACTAGCTGAACTCCGGAATCACCTCTCATCAGTAGGGGTCGCAAGCTGTTTTCCTTGGAAGAGTAGTTTCACTAGTTAGATTCCACAGTTGTTTAGGACTTCAGGCCATGCTTTGCAATCACTCCTGGTCAAGTGGGGCCTCAAGCTGTGCTCCCTGACCAGATGGTGACACTGGCTGGTCTCTACATTCAGGTGGGGCTGGAGCCTGGGATACAGGGTCAAATGGGGCCTCCCACTGTGCTCTGAGATCAGGCAGCGCCCCAGGCTGTGCCCAGAAGTTGGGTGGTACCTCTGGCTGGGCTTTGTAATGGGTCGGCCATTGACTGTGCTCTGCTGCTGGGTGAGGTTGCTGGCCCAACTCTCTGGTCATGTGGGGTCTCTAGCCATACCCCACAGTTGGGTGAGGCTGGAGACTGTGCTCCGCAGCTGAGCAAGGTTGCACTCCAGGCTCCCTGGTCAGGTGGAGCCGCAGGCTATGCTCGACAGTTGGGCAGGTTCACTGGCTGTGCTGTCACTGGGTGAGCTTCAGACTGTGTTCAGCAATCACAAAGGATTGTTTGCTGGGCTCAGCTGCTGGATGAGTTGGTAGGTGGAGCTTTGCAGCCGGGTGATAAGGTAGGCTGGGCTCCAAGGCTGCTCAGGGTCACTGTTCAGGCTCCCTGGTGGTCTGGGGCCAGAGTCTATGCTCAACAGTTGTACAGGGCTGCTGGCTTGACTCCCCGCCCAGGTGGGCCATAGGATGTGCTCTGCATAGGGCCATGGTCTGTGGTCATGCTTCCCAGAGGGGTGAGACTGGAGGCTATGCTCAGCAGTTGGGTGGAAGAATAAGAACTACTTTAAAGCTATCACAATCAAAGTAACAGGAGCCAGAAAAAGAATATATAGTGTGATCACTGGAACAAAATAAAGTCTAGAACCAGACTTATTTTGAATGTCAAAAACATGAATAACATAAAACTTTGAAGAATATTTTTAACATATGGCAGATATAACTCAATACCTATTATTTATAAAGAGCTATTTAAATTAGTAAAGAGTAGACACATACTCCAATTAAAAGTAGTTCAATGACATGATCAGCAATTGAAAAAAATGAAATAAATTCTGACATTAATTTGACATTAATTTTGCAACTTAAATTTCCCTTCCTTAAAGAAGGGCTCACTGACTCTTTAGTCTAGGTCAGGTCTCAATTATGTGCTTGCATAGACCCTTGACTGAAGCTTCACAGCTTACATTAAAATTGTAATTTAATAACTAATACAATTATTTTATAATATTTACCATAACCATCTCTCAAGTCAGACTTTAAGATTTAAGTGCCATGCCTGACTTTGTTCAGTGTTTCAACCCCAAATACAACACAATGCTTGGATCATAGCAGGTGTTGAATGAATTTACTCGGAGGTATTATAGTGTGGCAGCTATGAGTTGAGACTGTAGAGCCAGACTCTACCTGGATTCAAATTCCCACCCCATAAATAACACTCACTAGCAATGTAGCTGTGTGACTTTGACAAGTTATTTAGCCTCTTTTTGCTTCAAGTTCCTCACCTGAAAAATGGGGTAACAAAAATACACTCAACTCACAAGGTTGTTTTGATAGCTATTTTGACACAAATATGTGTGTGTTTTACATATATATAGTGTATTTATATAAAATAATATTTGATAGTGCCTGGCAGAGAGTGTTATATAAGTTATATAAGTGTAAGATATTATATTTATTAAATGGATGTTGAATGAACCTCAGTTCAATTTATTAGTCACTGATGCTAATTACAGCTCAGAAATTTCACAACACCAAACCCATATATCATATAACATACATGTGTATATATTTATATATACCTATAAATCAAAGTAATCAAAGAAATATGTAATAATGAACATATAGTAACCACTATATATTAGTTCATATAGTTACTATATAACTATAGTTATATAATAATTGCTATAATTACTCTAAAAAGATATAGTTATCAAAGAAATAGAAATTAAAATGATGAAAGACCATTTTTAACCTTTTTCCTAATAATGATCATAATGAGTCAACAGTATTCCCTAACACTATGATTAGGAGCACAAATTCATATATCCTTTCTCTGGGGCAACTGAATGGCCCTAAATCTGTTTTTATTCTTTAGAAAATCTAATCCCTTTCTAGGTACTTTTGTGAGAAAATATTCAAAGATGTGTATAATAATGTATATGATTATTCAAAATGTCAGCATTTATAATAGTAAAAATTTTGAAGCTAACTAGATATCTAACAACAGAACATTTGCTAGATAAATTGTAGTACAGTCAGCCCTTGGTATCCACAGAAGGGATTGGTTTTAGGACCCCCACCACCACCCCAACCCTGCTGCAGATATCAAAATCCACGGATGTTCAAGGGATATAGTAAGGGATATAGTTCAAGGATATAGTACTATATCCATGCAATAGAATACTATGATGCTTTTAAAACATAAATGTGTGTTGCTAAAAATATTTAATAGCATGTTAAGATGTTTATGATTTTTACAGTAAAAAAGTTTATAATATTAAAGTAAATGTGTAAAATTATATTAAATATGCATAGAAAAAGGAATAGTAGGTAATATCTTAGTATTAATCTCTGAGTAGAGTGATCAAAGTTCTTATTTCATTATGCTTTTCTTTATTTTCCCAATTTTCAACTATCAACTTGTATTTGTTTTATAATCATAAAAATCAATAAATGCTATTAAAATTATAAAGACAATTAAAACTTTGATTTTCAAATTAAACTTATTAGTAAGAACAAGAAAAAATGCTTCATGGCATAGGATTACCTAGATGTGATGGTTAACTTAATGTGTCAACCTGACCGGGCTAAGAGATACCCAGATAGTTGGAAAAACACTGTTTCTGGGTATATCTCTGAGGGTGTTTCCAGAAGAGATTACCATTTGAATTGATAGACTGAGTAAAGAAGATTGCCCTCACCAATATGGGTGGGCACCATCCAATCTATTGAGGGCCTGAATAGAACAAAAAGTCAGAGGAAGTGTGAATTTACTCTATTTGACTGGGGACAATCCATCTTTCCTTACTCTGGACATCACTGCTCCTGGTTTTCAGGTCTTCAGACTCTCAAACTGGGACTTACACCATTGGCTCCCCTGGCTCTCAGGCCTTCAAGTTTGAATTGGACCTACACCAATGGCTTCCTTGGGCCTCCAACTTGCAAATGACAGATCGTGGGACTTTTCATCCTCCATAAATCACATGAACCAATCCCTCATAACAAATCTCTTTTTATATATCTATATATATCCTATTGGTTCTGTTTCTCTGGAGAACCCTAATGCACTGGGTTATTATTTACATTTTTTAACTTGCACTGGGTTCTGGATAGAACTAGTAATCAGTGTTTATATATTTCAGCTAAGGTCAAAAATATGACTCGATAAAAGAAGACACTTAATGAACTAATATATTACTTATATCTCTAAAGCCCTGTAAAAGATGCATATACAATATATATCAGATACATATGAAATATATATATGTGTGTGTGTGTTTATATATACAAATATATGTTATTTGATATACAGGTTTGGGGAAGTTGAGTTTTCTCAGCTATAATTAGCATCAATGGTTAATAAATTGAAGTACTCATAAGTAATAGAGGGACAAGTAAATCACAAGTTGAAAAAATATTCTTAAATTAGATTTGCTAATATAAGTAGAGAGAGTGTACAGTGAAGTATATTAGCAATCACTTGGACATTTTTGAACGTTCCTTGCAATACATATATATAGAATTTATAGCACAAAAATTTTAACATTAAAAACTGCAATTCCCTTGGGCTTCCCTGGTGGCGCAGTGGTTGAGAGTCCTCCTGCCGATGCAGGGGACACGGGTTCGTGCCCCGGTCCGGGAGGATCCCACATGCCGCGGAGCGGCTGGGCCCGTGAGCCATGGCCGCTGAGCCTGCACATCCGGAGCCTGTGCTCCGCAACGGGAGAGGCCACAACAGTGAGAGGCCCACATACCGCAAATAAATAAATAAATAAATAAATAAATAAATAAATAAATAAATAACTGCAATTCCCCATTTCTGCCCTCCTACCAGCATATGTCCAAATTCATCAAAACATGTACATTAAATAAGTGCAATTTTTCATATATCAATTATACCTAAATAAAGCTTTAACAAAAGAAAAAGAAAACCCACTTCACTTATTCATTTTAACCTAGGATCCTAAGTTATTCATCTTGATAATCAATTAACAGAATAAAGTAAATGAATTCTGGGCACAATTCAAATACCTTAGAAAAATCATATGCATGTTAGAAATATTAGATACCACCCATATCTTGCCCAAAATATACTAATATACGTTGGTATTTAATTAGTATATTTAATATATCAAATATCCAAAGGTGTCATACTAGCATTATTCATTTTCTTTTCCTTACATATCAGTTTTTATGTATGAAAATTTTTTCTCCTATTTCAGCTTCTGATTGTCAGAGAATTTTGGTCTTGCAGTTTGCATCTGCCTTTCATTTTATCTTCAGATACAGATGGTTTAACTTAAGATTATTATCAACCACTTATGTATCATCTACAGAATCTCCTTTCTCATAACCTTAAATATCCACTGTGATCCCTCTCTTGCTGTCTTACCATGTGACCTTTAAAAATTCCATCTTCCAGGTATTTAGGGAAGCCATCTTTGCTGATTCCAATGAACAAGCGCTCTCCCTAGTTTTATTATTGAAAACAGTACTCTATATTAATGATTAAGTGTTTACTCATTCATTCATGAATTCATTCAAAAAGTACTTAACACAGACATAGTACTATACCATACAATAGTTAAGAAACGGTGAGTATTTTATAATTCTGCATTACTGAAAAAAGTTATAAAAACACAACTTTGGTTATATTAAATTTCCAAAATAAAAGAACATTCAATTAAATTAGATATAATTCATTAAGATGGGTGGTAGCCATGACTTTAAGAAATCATTTATAATACTTAAATACACTTAAAATGATGTGGTTGGATTTGAGGGACTAAAGAAAAAGGGGGAACATGTATTTTCATCATTTCTAGGAAAGAGCTTAGGCAAGAGCATACACACATCATCATCATCATCATCCATACTAGCAGGAACACACCCATTAAAAACTTTTGCTGGCAAGAGCCATACCTCTGAATATAAAAGGCATTGTTATTTTTCTGGAAGGAAAAAATTAGAAAAGAAAAGGAAATTCCCAAAATGGCTACTATAATGAAAGCAGAAGAAATACAGTTTCATAGTTAGAAAACAAACGTTGTAAAGAAATTGGTGTAACATATTTGTCTTTCCAAGTATGTAACAGATTGGCTATGTCTCTAGCTTCCATTTACAGCTCCATATACCAACCTTAGATCCTTTCCACTAGGAAAATGCTTGAAGCTGCATATTTCCTAACTCTAAGAAAACCTAGTAGCTCATTTCCCAGTTCAAACTATACCCATTACTCAAGAAATTAAAAACAGAACTACCATATGAACTAGCAATCCCACTTCTAGGTATAGGTCCACAAAAATTGAAACCAGAGTATCAAAGAGAGACTTGCACACCTACACTCATAACATTCACAATAGCCAAGAGGTGGAAGCAATCCAAAGGTCCATGAACTGATCAAAATAAATTGTGATATACACATACTATGGAATATTATTCATTCTTTAAAAGGAAGGAAATCTTGTCTCATGCTACTATGTGGATGAACCTTGAAGACATGATGCTAAGTGAAATAAGCCAGTCACAAAAAGTAAAATACTATATGATCCCACCTATATGAAATATCTAAGGTAGTCAAATTAATAGGAACAGAAAATATAATGGTGGTTACCTGGAGATGGGAAGAGGGGAAAGTGGGAAGTTGTTTAGTAGGTGTAATAAAGTTTCAATTTTGCAAGATGGAAAAGTTCTGGAGATCTATTGCACAGCAAAATGAATACACTTAGGAGTACTGAACTATGCATTTTAAAATGGTAAAGATGGTAAATTTTATGTTATGTGTTTTTGCCACAATTTTAAAAATTAAAAAAATATATACACATATATATGTATGTATAGATAGATAGATAGACACATATATATGTATCTCCACTTGTGGAGAGTTGTCCTGCTTTATGGTAGACCAGGATGATTTCTACCCAAAGGGGCTACTGGGATCAGTAAAAAAGGACAGACTAGGTGTACTATTACTTACATTTCTTGGCCAGAATTAGCTAGTTTGTCTATCATGAGTTCTGAGGAAAAGAATAAATATCTATTGATTGGATTTGGGGAAGAAATGTTCTCCTTAAAATATATCTAGTATATTAATAAAAGAATACATATAAACATAATAAATAGGAAAAATATATAGATAATCTTATCAGAATAATAGTTAATGTATATAGGGTACACTAATCCTACCAGTAATTTAACAAGTAGAAACTTACAACATGTAGTAGCAGAAAATATATCACAAACATTGTAGTCTAGTGTAGTTCATGACGGCAAACCAGAAAAGTTATAGATCTATTTAAAAATAAAAGTGCAGCACTGTATCCTATAAATAAAGCCTTCAGTTCTTTGAATGCATTTTTGAAGTGAATTTTCTTCTTTTGGAAGAATAATATTAGTTGCATTGAAAATCACTATATTCATTTCATTTTGACAGATCCAGTGTTTGATTTGTATTTTGTATTATATTTGATTTGTTGTCTTAGGGGAAAGAGACACATATGACACTTTCATTGAATCTTCCTATTTTCCCCATATGAGTCATATCTTTGCAACAAGTATGTAAGAAACTGAGCAAGGTTTCAAGACAGTCTTTGCCAGTCATTTATCGAACTGAAATCTAAACATAGGTATGGCTTAATTTTAAGCAAATTTAATAAACAGAAATATAGGTTTATAAGACAGATCAGTAAATCAGTGACTGCTTACTTCACAAAAGGATTCTTCTTAAATTATATACTTCCCTAGAAAAATTTAACTGGAATTAAAATTTGTTTTATACAAGTTCTAAGACGTTTACTATTTTGCTAATGCCCTTCAGCCAAAGACCACCAGGAACATACCTGTAGGTGAACAAGTTGGCTTTATTACTCATTTCAGTGTCTTCAGTAAGAACGTCTTAGGAAGAATTTATGATAGGATTTGGGCTTTGGTTGGGTAATATTGTGGAGGATCTAAGGAAGCAAGGTTTTGCTTTGTAATGAGTGCTGTCAGGAAGTGGGGACAATTCTGTGACTGGGCATCATAATAAATTTTATCTATAGGGAGGGTAGACTACAGATAGAATAAAGCTGTAATTGGTTAAGAAGCAGCAGTCACTCATAGTGGTTTAGTTTAGATCATGTAAGCCTTG
This sequence comes from Hyperoodon ampullatus, assembly GCF_949752795.1. Classification (NCBI taxonomy): domain Eukaryota; kingdom Metazoa; phylum Chordata; class Mammalia; order Artiodactyla; family Ziphiidae; genus Hyperoodon; species Hyperoodon ampullatus. The sequence continues at coordinate 108,295,548 of NC_136913.1, read as the reverse complement.
TATAGAAGGCTAAAATTTTATATTTTATATTAAAAATGAAGAGTAATTGAAGAATTTTAAGTAAAGAATGGCATAACCAGATTTGAATTTAAGAAAGACAATGAAGATTAGAGGGGGTAAATAATAGATACAATGGCAAATTAGTAGGTAGCTGTATTAATTCAGATTTTGAGGGCTCAAATTGACCATAAAGATGGAAAGATACAGATCTGATAATTATTTGGGAGGTAGAATCTACAATACTCAATGACTAACTGTGTATTAGTCAGGGAGAAAAGAAAGTCAAGCATGACTCCAAGATTTCTGCACCATTACCTGAAATGACAATATGAGAAAAGGTGCAGGGCTTTTGAAGGGGAGTGGATGGGTAGGGGGAGGGAGATGTTGAGTTCACATTTGAACATAATTCATGTCCTAGAAGACATACAAATGGAGATATCTAGATAGAAATTTAAATGTGAGACTCAAGAAATAAATAAATAAACAAACAAATGGTTTGTCCTGAAGGTAACATTTCAAAGTCATTTCATCGTACATAATAATGTAATGGTTAGTTTCATGTGTCAATTTGGCTGGGCTACAGGATGCTTAGATATTTGATCATATGTCTTCTGGATGTATCTGTGAAGGTGTTTTTGGATGAGATTAACATTTAAATCAGTAGACTTTGAGTAAAGCAGACTGCCCTCCATAATGTGGGTCAGTCTCATGTAATCAGTTGAAGGTCTGAGTAGAACAAAAACACCATCCTCCTCTAAGCAAGAGAGAAAATCTCCAGCAGATCGCCTTCAGACTTCATTTGCAACATCGGCTCTTACTGCTTGTATTGCAAATGGCTTTCAGTCTGGAACTGCAGCATCAGATTTCCTGGGTCTCCAGCCTGCTGGCCCACCCTACAGATTTTGGACTTGCCAGTCTCCATAATCATGTGAGCCAATTTTTTATAATAAACTTCTTCATATATATAATATATACATACATCCTGTTAGTTCTGTTTCTCTAGAGAACCCTGACTAATGCATACTATATATATATAGTATATATATACATACTATGTATATATACATACATATACACACACATGAATGGTTTGCCATCACGTAGGAACAAAGTATAAAATAACCAAGAAAAGTAAAAATATTTGGAAGGTACATGAAGCAAGAAGAGTGATGGAAACAGGCGGAGAAGGGGTATTAAGAAATATAGGAAGGGAAGCAGCAAAAAATACCATCCAAGAAGAGCTGACAGGAGAGTTTCAAGAAGTGAATGGTGGAAGGAGATCAACTTCCGGGGAAGATGGTGGAAGAGTAAGACGCGGAGATCACCTTCCTCCCCACAGATACACCAGAAATACAGCTACACGTGGAACAACTCCTACAGAACACCTACTGTACGCTGGCAGAAGACCTCAGACCTCCCAAAAGGCAAGAAACTGCCCACGTACCTGGGTAGGGCAAAGCGGAGAGATTCCCACACAGAGGATCGGTGCCGACTGGCACTCACCAGCCTGAGAGGCTTGTCTGCTCGCCCGCCGGGGCGGGCGGCGCTGGGAGCTGAGGCTCGGGCTTCAGTTGGAGCGCAGGGAAAGGACTGGGGTTGGCGGCGTGAACACAGCCTGAAGGGGCTAATGCGCTACAGCTAGCCGGGAGGGAGTCCTGGAAAAAGTTTGGACCTGCCGAAGAGGCAAGAGACTTTCTCTTCCCTCTTTGTTTCCTGGTGCGCGAGGAGAGGGGATTAAGAGCGCTGCTTGGAGGAGCTCCAGAGACGGGCACGAGCCGCGGCTGAAAGCGCGGGCCCCAGACACGGGCGTGGGACGCTGGGGCTGCTGCCTCTGCCGCGAGGCCTGTGTGCGAGCGCAGGTCATTGTCCATGCCCCCCTTCCGAGGAGCCTGTGAAGCCCGTCACTGCCGGTGTCCCGGGATCCAGGGACGGCTTCCCTGGGAGAACGCACGGCGCGCCTCGGGCTGGTGCAATGTCACGCCGGCCTCTGCCGCTGCAGGCTCCACCCGTACTCCGTGACCCTCCCTGCCCTCCAGCCTGAGTGAGCCAGAGTCCCCAAACCGGCTGCTCCTTTAACCCTGTCCTGTCTGAGCGAAGAACAGACGCCCTCCAGCGACCTACACGGAGAGGTGGGGCCAAATCCAAAGCTGAGACCCGGGGGCTGTGAGAACAAAGAAGAGAAAGGGAAATCTCTCCCAGCAGCCTCAGAAGCAGCGGATTAAAGCTCCACAATCAACTTGATGTACCCTGTATCTGTGGAATACATGAATAGACAACGAATCATCCCAAATTGAGGAGCCAGGAGTCAGTGCTGTGCCTCTGAGGTGGGAGAGCCAACTTCAGGACACTGGTCCACAAGAGACCTCCCAGCTCCACATTATATCAAACGGCGAAAATCTTCCAGAGATCTCCATCTCAACACCAGCAACTAGCTTCACTCAACGACCAGCAAGCTACAGTGCTGGACACACTATGCCAAACAACTAGCAAGACAGGAACACAACGCCACCCATTAGCAGAGAGGCTGCCTAAAATCATAAAAAGTCCACAGACACCCCAAAATACACCACCAGACGTGGACCTGTCCACCAGAAAGACAAGATCCAGCCTCATCCACCAGAACACAGGCACTAGTCCCCTCCACCAGGAAGCCTACACAACCCACTGAACCAAACTTAGCCACTGGGGACAGACACTAAAAACAACGGGAACTACGAACCTGCAGCCTGCAAAAAGGAGACCCCAAACACAGTAACATAAGCAAAATGAGAAGACAGAAAAACACACAGCAGGAGAAGGAGCAAGATAAAAACGCACCAGACCTAATAAATGAAGAGGAAATAGGCAGTCTACCTGAAAAAGAATTCAGAATAATGATGGTAAAGATGATCCAAGATTCTATTTCCAAGATCCAAAATCTTGGAAATAGAATAGACAAAATGCAAGAAACAGTTAACAAGGACCTAGGAGAACTAAAGATGAATCAAGCATCGATTAAAAACACAATAAATGAAATGAAAAATACTCTAGATGGGATCAATAGCAGAATAACTGAGGCAGAAGAACAGATAAGTGAGGTGGAAGATAAAATAGTGGAAATAACTGATGCAGAGCAAAATAAAGAAAAAAGAATGAAAAGAACAGAGGACAGTCTCAGAGACCTCTGGGACAACATTAAACGCACCAACATTCGAATTATAGGGGTTCCAGAAGAAGAAGAGAAAAAGAAAGGGACTGAGAAAATATTTGAAGAGATTATAGTTGAAAACTTCCCTAATATGGGATAGGAAATAGTTAATCAAGTCCAGGAGGCACAGAGAGTCCCATACAGAATAAATCCAAGGAGAAATATGCCAAGACACATATTAATCAAACTGTCAAAAATTAAACACAAAGAAATCATATTAAAAGCAGCAAGGGAAAAACAACAAATAACACACAAGGGAATCCCCATCAGGTTAATAGCTGATCTCTCAGCAGAAACTCTACAAGCCAGAAGGGAGTGGCAGGACATAATTAAAGTGATGAAGGAGAAAAAACCTGCAACCAAGACTACTCTACCCAGCAAGGATCTCATTCAGATTTGATGGAGAAATTAAAACGTTTACAGACAAGCAAAAGCTGAGAGAGTTCAGCACCACCAAACCAGCTTTACAACAAATGCTAAAGGAACTTCTCTAGGCAAGAAACGCAACAGAAGGAAAAGACCTACAATAATGAACCCAAAACAATTAAGGAAATGGGAATAGGAACATACATATCAATAATTACCTTAAATGTAAATGGAATAAATGCTCCCACCAAAAGACACAGAGTGGCTGAATGGATACAAAAACAAGACCCATATATATGCTGTCTACAAGAGACCCACTTCAGACCTAGAGACACATACAGATTGAAAGTAAGGGGATGGAAAAAGATATTCCATGCAAATGGAAATCAAAAGAAAGCTGGAGTAGCAATTCTTATATCAGACAAAATAGACTTTAAAATAAAGACTATTAGAAGAGACAAAGAAGGACACTACATAACGATAAAGGGATCGATCCAAGAAGAAGATATAACAATTGTAAATATTTATGCACCCAACATAGGAGCACCTCAATACATAAGGCAAATACTAACAGCCATAAAAGGGGAAATCGACAGTAACACACTCATAGTAGGGGACTTTAACATCCCACTTTCACCAATGGACAGATCATCCAAAATGAAAATAAATAAGGAAACACAAGCTTTAAATGATACATTAAACAAGATGGACTTAATTGATATTTATAGGACATTCCATCCAAAAACAACAGAATACACATTTTTCTCAAGTGCTCATGGAACATTCTCCAGGATACATCATATCTTGGGTCACAAATCAAGCCTTGGTAAATTTAAGAAAATTGAAATTGTATCAAGTATCTTTTCCGACCACAATGCTATGAGACTAGACATCAATTACAGGAAAAGATCTGTAAAAAATACAAACACATGGAGGTTAAACAATACACTACTCAATAACGAAGTGATCACTGAAGAAATCAAAGAGGAAATTAAAAAATACCTAGAAACAAATGACAATGGAGACACGACGACCCAAAACCTATGGGATGCAGCAAAAGCAGTTCTAAGGGGGAAGTTTATAGCAATACAATCCCACCTTAAGAAACAGGAAACATCTCGAGTAAACAACCTGACCCTGCACCTAAAGCAATTAGAGAAAGAAGAACAAAAAAACCCCAAAGTTAGCAGAAGGAAAGAAATCATAAAGATCAAATCAGAAATAAATGAAAAAGAAATGAAGGAAACAATAGCAAACATCAATAAAACTAAAAGCTGGTTCTTTGAGAAGATAAACAAAATTGATAAACCATTAGACAGACTCATCAAGAAAAAAAGGGAGAAGAGTCAAATCAATAGAATTAGAAATGAAAAAGGAGAAGTAACAACTGACACTGTAGAAATACAAAAGATCATGAGAGATTACTACAAGAAACTCTATGCCAATAAAACGGACAACCTGGAAGAAATGGACAAATTCTTAGAAATGCACAACCTGCCAAGACTGAATCAGGAAGAAATAGAAAATATGAATAGACCAATCACAAGCACTGAAATTGAAACTGTGATTAAAAATCTTCCAACAAACAAAAGCCCAGGACCAGATGGCTTTACAGGCGAATTCTATCAAACATTTAGAGAAGAGCTAACACCTATCCTTCTCAAACTCTTCCAAAATATAGCAGGGGGAGGAGCACTCCCAAACTCATTCTACGAGGCCACCATCACCTTGATACCAAAACCAGGCAAGGATGTCACAAAGAAAGAAAACTACAGGCCAATATCACTGATGAACATAGATGCAAAAATCCTCAACAAAATACTAGCAAACAGAATCCAACACCACATTAAAAGGATCATACACCATGATCAAGTGGGGTTTATTCCAGGAATGCAAGGATTCTTCAGTATATGCAAATCAATCAATGTGATACACCATATTAAAAAACTGAAGAAGAAAAACCATATGATCATCTCAATAGATGCAGACAAAGCTTTCGACAAAATTCAACACCCATTTATGATAAAAACCCTGCAGAAAGTAGGCATACAGGGAACTTTCCTCAACATAATAAAGGCCACATATGACAAACCCACAGCCAACATCGTCCTCAATGGTGAAAAACTGAAACCATTTCCACTAAGATCAGGAACAAGACAAGGCTGCCCACTCTCACCACTCTTATTCAACATAGTTTTGGAAGTTTTAGCCACAGCAATCAGAGAAGAAAAGGAAATAAAAGGAATCCAAATTGGAAAAGAAGAAGTAAAGCTGTCACTGTTTGCAGATGACATGATACTATACATAGAGAATCCTAAAGATGCTACCAGAAATCTACTAGAGCTAATCAATGAATTTGGTAAAGTAGCAGGATACAAAATTAATGCACAGAAATCTCTGGCATTCCTGTACACTCATGATGAAAAATCTGAAAGTGAAATCAAGAAAACACTCCCATTTACCATTGCAACAAAAAGAATAAAATATCTAGGAATAAACCTACCTAAGGAGACAAAAGACCTGTATGCAGAAAATTATAAGACACTGATGAAAGAAATTAAAGATGATACAAATAGATGGAGAGATATACCATGCTTCTGGATTGGAAGAATCAATATTGTGAAAATGACTCTACTACCCAAAGCAATCTACAGATTCAGTGCAATCCCTATCAAACTACCACTGGCATTTTTCACAGTAGAACAAAAAATTTCACAATTTGTTTGGAAAAACAAAAGACCCTGAATAGCCAAAGCAATCTTGAGAACAAAAAAACGGAGCTGGAAGAATCAGGCTCCCTGACTTCAGACTATACTACAAAGCTACAGTAATCAAGATAGCGTGGTACTGGCACAAAAACAGAAAGATAGATCAATGGAACAGGATAGAAAGCCCAGAGATAAACCCACACACATATGGTCACCTTATCTTTGATAAAGGAGGCAGGAATGTACAGTGGAGAAAGGACAGCCTCTTCAATAAGTGGTGCTGGGAAAACTGGACAGGGACATGTAAAAGTATGAGATTAGATCATTCCCTAACACCATACACAAAAATAAGCTCAAAATGGATTAAAGACCTAAATGTAAGGCCAGAAACTATCAAACTCTTAGAGGAAAACATAGGCAGAACACTTTATGACATAAATCACAGCAAGATCCTTTTGGACCCACCTCCTAGAGAAATGCAAATAAAAACAAAGTTAAACAAATGGGACCTAATGAAACTTCAAAGATTTGCACAGCAAGAGAAACCATAAACAAGACCAAAGACAACCCTCAGAATGGGAGAAAATATTTGCAAATGAAGCAACTGACAAAGGATTAATCTCCAAAATTTATAAACAGCTCATGCAGCTCAATAGCAAAAAAACAAACAACCCAATCCAAAAATGGGCAGAAGACTTAAATAGGCATTTCTCCAAAGAAGATATACAGACTGCCAACAAACACATGAAAGAATGCTCAACATCATTAATCATTAGAGAAATGCAAATCAAAACTACAATGAGATATCATCTCACACCAGTCAGAATGGCCATCATCAAGAAATCTAGAAACAATAAATGCTGGAGAGGGTGTGGAGAAAAGGGAACACTCTTGCACTGCTGGTGGGAATGTGAATTGGTACAGCCACTATGGAGAACAGTATGGAGGTTCCTTAAAAAACTAAAAATAGAACTACCATATGACCCAGCAATCCCACTACTAGGCCTATACCCTGAGAAAACCATAATTCAAAAAGAGACATGTACCAAAATGTTCATTGCAGCTCTATCCACAATAGCCCGGAGATGGAAGCAACCTAAATGTCCATCATCGGATGAATGGATAAAGAAGATGTGGCACATATATACAATGGAATATTACTCAGCCATAAAAAGAAACGAAACTGAGCTATTTGTAATGAGGTGGATAGACCTAGAGTCTGTCATACAGAGTGAAGTAAGTCAGAAAGAGAAAGACAAATACCGTATGCTAACACATATATTTGGAATTTAAGAAAGAAAAATGTCATGAAGAACCTAGGGGTAAAACAGGAATAAAGACACAGACCTACTTGAGAATGGACTTGATGATATGGGGAGGGGGAAGGGTAAGCTGTGACAAAGCGAAAGAGAGGCATGGATATATATACAGTACCAAACGTAAGGTAGATATCTAGTGGGAAGCAGCCGCATAACACAGGGAGATCAGCTCGGTGTTTTGTGACCGCCTGGAGGGGTGGGATAGGGAGGGTGGGAGGGAGGGAGATGCAAGAGGGAAGGGAAGGGGGAACAGATGTATATGTATGACTGATTCACTTTGTTATAAAGCAGAAACTAAAAAAAAAAAAAAAAGAAGAAGTGAATGGTGTACAGGGTCAAATGCTGCAAGGAAGTACAAAAAGATAAGGACTAAAAAGTGCCAAAGTGGATTGTGTGAGTACGAGGTAGAAGTTAGTTCAGCCAGAGCATCATCCTGTGTTTTATGAGATGCTGTGACAGCAGAATATGAGAATAATACCTTATATTTGTAGGGTACTTCATCATCTACACAGCCCTTTTACATACTTATTTATTTCATTTAATCTTCATAACAACACACTGTGAGAGAGGAAGGTATAGTTATTCTCATTTTGAATTTAAGGAACTCAAAACTTGAATAAGCTTCCCAGAGGTTTAAGTTTTAAATGTCAAAATCAGTAATAAATAAATAAATAAATAAATAAATCTAGACCTGCTGGTTCCTAATGTAATTCAATTACACTATACCACAATGAACTAGTACCAAGCTACATAAAATTCTAGAGAACCTAGATACATACTAGCAAGAAACTTGGTTATGCTTGACATCAACATCAGAAGTCAGATTTCCCAAACATTCCTGGCTTCAGTAAGCCATTATGGAGGTTTCATTCTTTAATCTAAACCATTGTGGGAGCTACTCTCATTTTTGTTCTCTACTACCTGGTAGGGTAATTACATTCCATATGTTACTATTTTGCATGCAGTCACACTCTTTTAAAATAGTAATAATAATAGCTAATATTTACATTGTGATTACCATATGCTGAACACTCTTCTAAGTGTTCTTACATATATTAAATCATTTAATTACATATTAAATGTAATTTAACATGTAATTACATATATTAAATCATTTAATCCTTATATATATTAAATCATTTAATCCTCACAACAAACTTATGAGGTAGGTCTTATTATTATTACTACTCCCATTTTGCAAATGAGAAAACAGAGGTACTGATTATTTGAATAACTTGATCAAGATAATACAGCTAAGAAATTGTGAGACTGGGATTCAAACTTATTCCTTTCTAGTATGCTAGCTGCTATTGTCTTCTAAATTCAAAGAGTCCCATTAACTCTGATATTCTAGCATTGGTTAACAAATCCATATATACTCAGTTTGTCCCCTTATTATCTTACAGACTTCGGAGGATGTCAGCCTCTATGTTTAAAAATGAAATTTTAATCATCTTAGCCTATACTCATATGGCAGCCTCTCTAGTTCTCCTCTCCTGTTCCTCTCCCTATCTCTTGTAGGCTTTTTTTTTGCTGTTTTTCTGCATGTTATTCAACACTATAGCCTCTTTCTTCAAATGTGGTATCTGAATCCCAAATACGTTTTCATGATTTACAGATTCTTGTGTTTTTATATAGACTAAAGATAAAGGGCTCAAATGCTCTTAGCAATGTTGTCATAAAATTATATTATTACCATGTTTATCTTTTGGACTGTAAGTAACAATTATTCATTTCTAAAGTCAGTAGGTTTATGTAAGCCTATTTCATCTGTTCAAAAAAAAAAAAAGTAGTATGACAAGAGCAGTGTGCTTATCCAGCTTTTGAAAGGACAATTTTCTTGATCTTTGCCTCTCCCCTACCCCAAAAGAAGACTGCAATATAGTATTTTCATCAATCTTCATTCAAGACCTTTAAAAACATTACTTTGCTTAATCCATAGGACTAGTAATTAGAGCTGTAGAAAAGACTGTACTGAACTGTACAGTTTAAGTACTTTACATAGACACAAGGTTGATAGGTCTTTGAAACCTCTAACTGCTTAAAGCACATCTTCTACTCTGTCGTTAATCGATTGGGATTCTTTTGACTGTTTGCTCTACAGTAACAGAGAAAACTTCATTACACATTTCAGTGACACTTTAGATAGAGTGAATACTGGAGAGACAGTAGATTGCCTGAACTAGAAGAGAGAAGATAAGTAGATTTATACCCTTTTTTGTTTTTTTTCTTGCAACTCTGCAAAAACACAAACAGAATTATATAGCCAATCATTAAAACTCCTTTATTTTATTACATGGGCCTAGATCAAGATAATTCCTTTTTAACACAACAGTGATGATGTCGCAGTGCTTCTCAAAGCAGTTCTCTTCCTAATGTTTCATTAGCTTTTTAAACTTCTTGCTTTGATCCAGAGTATTTTTTCTTTATTTCATTTGTAAAGCAAGTAAATGTAATAAGCTTCCTTTTGGAAAATCAGCCCAGTTTAAATCATGCATTCTTTATACAATGTTAGGAGGAGAATGGTTAACATTTGTAGCCTCATGACTTGCAAATGAAAGAAAATAATAATGCTTAGCAAGACATTAGAAGAACACATTCACCATGAATCATACTGCCCTTGAAGGTGCAGCTTAAAAAAGCAGAGAAATAGATTTGACACCACTTGGACTTGCAGCTTGGACATGCTGCATTAAACTGTTCAAAATTAATTTAATCTGAGCAAGGAGAATAATAGCCTCTCAGTTCAAGGCTTCTGATAGCAGTAATTTGCACTCGAAAGTACTTCCAAAAGGAAAGGAATAAATGAAGGGCGACTCTCCAAAACTGAGTGAGCAAATGTATTCACTAAAATGAAAGCCTCTTGATCACCCTATAAAAGATCACGCCAAAAAAATGACAAATTCTATGTCATTCTCTTGGGTAGAAATTTTCTCTTGCAACTGTTCACTTGCTCTGTTTTGGGGATAGACTTACCCCCTTTTGAACTATTGTGGCTCTAGAGGAAGTGTCTAGCTTCAGTTGCTACATTAATTCAGTGGCCCAAAACCAGTTTGACAAAAGATCATGCACTTGTGGGCTTTGGGCCCAATATTCTCTTTCATACTCTTGGGGAAGGCATTCCTTGGTGAGTAAGTGAACAAGAGTCATAGCAAGTATTTCGGGTTTGAGAAAATCTATGCTACTTTCTTACAGTCACAGAAATGCTATCACCAAAGCCAGGTGCCAAGGTGCTGAGCAAAGGAAGGACATGTACCCAAAAGAGGGGGCTTACGCTAAAAAGGTCTGACTCATCAAACTAATCAATGAAGTAACCAGTGGGGGCAAACTGGTATACAGTGCAATTTGAGGAGAACCACTAGGGTCTCCTTGCTCAAAATTCTCTCTTCCATTGACTTATCACAGAGTCAAAAATTCTGCCCATTTGTCACTGCCTTGGGGATAATGCCTTCAGGAATAACTAACATATTTATTTACTGCATTAGCAATCATCTAGCACTTCCCAGAAATCTGAGAAATAGGGACACCACACAGGCATTGTGAAAATTGGCTTCAACAGTTCTGGGCAGGTGAGTCCCTTTGAAAGTAGATGGAGAGAGGACTCCTGATAAACGCCTCTTATTCATAACTAATAAAAAAGGAGTAAACACAGACAAAAATAGTGATGATAAGTACTCAAATAATTACACACACGGAAAGACAAAACTAACTTCATTTTTGACAATTTCTTTTCCTCGATGTTAATCAAGTAGTTTTCTGCATACACTGGGAGAAATTATTTTTCCCTTGATTTGAGATCTAATGGTGGTGAGAAAGAACATGCAGGGAAATACAAAGAATGAGTTTTTCCAAATAGCATGAGAATAAGTAATATATTAGTATTCAAGTTTCATTTCCACTTCCTTAGTTGCTTTTCTTTTGCAAATTTAGAGGAAGGAAAACCAAAAGGTCTTCTTAAATTCTCTGGTAACACTTAATTTCTTCTGAATAATTTACCTGCCAGTAGTTATTTGTTCTATAATAATTCAAAGAAGGCTGGTTATGCCAAAGGCCTTTAAAAACAACAACAATAACAACAAAAATAAAACAGGAATGAATATAATTTAAAAGTTGCACACAATGTCTTGTATACTTATCTGGTCTTTAATGAACACTAATGAAATTTCTTCCCACAGTTGTACCATTTTTCATGAGTTAGATTGATATTATTAGATTAGTGGTTTTAAGACATTTTTAGTTAACAGAAAATTTCAGAAATGGTTAAAATTCTGTTAATCTCCTTAGTTAGCCAATTTCTTCTTTTCACTTCAGAAGAAACATAGAATTCTAGATATTATTATTTGATTACAAATCAGGTCATGTTTCTCAAAGTGGGTCTGTGAACCATTTATATCAGAATCACTTGTGGTATTAAGAAAATATGCATTCAGGCCCCATCCCTGAGGCCCCCTGCCTAATCAATTTACTTGGCTAATTAAAAAAATCTTTTTCATTCTGATTTTTGAGAACCACTGTTTTCCATATTTTAGACCAGATACTACCCAATGCAGAAACCCACCCTACAGTATCATTGAAGGATAGGTTTATAGCCTCTGCTGTAAAACCTCCAGGGAAATGTAACCTATGAAGTCACACATCAGCCATTATTAAACAGCCTTAAATGGAAACTTTTTCCTTGTACTAAGTCAAAATATATCACGAAACTTCTACTTGTTGGTTCTAGTTCTTCCCTCTGAAACCACACAAAATAAATGTAATCCATTTCCACATAACAGTCTTTCAAATATTTGGAGACAAGTACTATGTTCCCTCTGTTTTCTACCCTGGGCTAAATATCTTCAGTCTCCACAACCATTCCTTCTCTGATCCATTTCCATATGCTTTACCATTCTTGTTGCCAACCTTAAATATGTTCCAGTGTGTCACTATTAGTCTTAAATGTGGTGCCTAGAGCTGAACATAATATAGAAGATGTGACTCGACCAGTGTAAAGTATTGTGACACCATTCTTTCTGTGACTTGTTTAGAACAATAGACATTAATAAAATGTCCTAAATTCATGCAGGCTTCTGTGTCTGTGTGTTTTGTTTGTTTGTTTTTGCATTCACATGTCACTGAAGCAGCATACTGTGCCTACAATGAGCAAAAGCCTCTAGGTCTTTGTCATGCAGAAGGTTATCAAGCCAGCCCTGCTTCACACTCTATGCATACAGTTGACATTCTCATCTAAGGCCAGGACTTAGATTTATTTCCTTTATATAAAATGATATTAATAGTGAAACATCACTGAAGCATATTGACTTTTTGTTTATCAAACATAATTTGGTAATATCCATTCCAACCAGCTTTTGTTCATCTGTTAAATTTGAGAAGTCTTATTTTTTTATGCCTTCATTCAAGTCACCAACCAAAATACTGAAATTCAGGGCAAAGTTTATAATCCTATAGCAAGCCCTTAGTGATCTCCTACCAGGCTGATCTAAATCCATTAATTAAAACCCCCCAATTTTTTTCACTTACATTTATTTGTGACTAAGTTTTTTTTTTTCAGGCATTTGGTATTTATATTTACTTTTTGGTTATTAACTTTATATCCTTTACTCACTCTTTTTCCCTTAATAGTTTCATTGAGATCTAGGTCACATCCCATAAAAGTGACTTATTTAAAGCTTACAGTTAAGTGTTTTTTTTAATACAGCCACAGAATTATGCATTCATCCCAAAATAAATTTTAGAACATTGTCATTACACCATAAAGAAATCCCATACCCTTTAACAGTGACTCCCCATTCCAATAACCCCAGCAATCCTAGGCAACAACTAATCTACTTTTTGTCCGTATACATTTGCCTATCCTAGACATTTCAACTAAGTGGAATCATACAATATATGGTATTTTCTTCTGTCACTTGGCATAATGTATACAAACATTCATCCATATTGTAGTATGTATTAGCACTTTATTCCTTTTTATACCTGAGTAGTGTTGTATTATATGGGTATACTACATTTTATTTATCTTTTCATCAATTGATGGACATTTGGATTGTTTCCAAATTTTGACTATTATGAATAATGCTTCTGTGGACATTCCTGTACAAGTTTTTGCATGGACATATGTTTTCATTTTCCTTGAGTATACACCCAGGTGTAGAATGTACGTCAGATCTAAACCCTATGTTTAATCATTTGAGGAACTGCCAGATTGTTTTCAGAAGTGGCTGCATCATTTTATATTAGCACCAGCAGTGTATAAGGGTTCCAATTTCTCCATATGCTGAGCAACACTTGCTATTGTCTGTCTCTTTTATTATAGCCATTCTAATGGATAAGTAGTATCTCATTGTGGTTTTTATTTCCATTTTCCTCATATCTAATGATGTTGAGCCTAGTTTCATGAGGGTATTGTCTATTTATCTTCTTTGAAGAAATGTCTACTCAGATAATTTGCCCATTATTTTAAGTTCTTTTTTTTTGTCTTTTTATTGAGTTGTAAGAGGTCTTTATATAATCTGGATGTTAGTCCATTATCAGATATCTGATTGGCAAATATTTTCACCCATTCTACAGGCTGTCTATTCACTTTCTTCATGATGTCCTATGACATGCAAGGGTTTTGTTTGTTTGTTTTTTGTTTTTTTTGATGCTGTCCAATTAATCTATTTTTCTTTTGTTGTTGTGCTTTTGGTATATCTTAAAAAAACATTTCATAATCCGTGGTCATGATGATTCACACCTATGTCTTCTACTAAGAGTTTTATACTTTTAGCTCTTACATTTAGGTATTTGATCCATTTTTAGTTAGTTTTTGTATATGGTATGAGTTAGGGGTTCAATTTCATTTTTATGCATGTAGATATCCAGTTGCCCCAATGCCATTTGTTGAAAAGACTATTCTTTCCCCTTTGAATTGTCTTCATACCCTTGTTGAAAATCATTGGCCATAGATAAATGGGTTCATTTCTGTACTTTCTGTTCTACTCCACTGACATCTATGTTTGTCCTTATTCCAGTACCACACTGTCTTGATTACTGCAGCTTTGTAGTAGGTTTTGAAATCAGGAAGTGTGAATCCATCAACTTTGTTGTCTGTTTTCAAGATCATTTGGCTGTTGTGGATTCCTTGAGTTTACACATGAATCTTAGGGTTAGCTTGTCAATTTCTGCAGAAGAGGCAACTGTGATTTTGATAAGGATTGCACTGAATCTGTAGATCAATTTGGGGAGTATTGCCATCTTAACAATATTAAGTATTACAATCCATGAACATAGGATATCATTCCATTTATTTAGATCTTTAAATTCTTCAATGATGCTTTATAGTTTCCAGGTGTATAAGTCTTACACTTCTTTTGGTATCTTTATTCTTTATATGCCTTGCAAATGCAACTGTTTTCTTAGTTTTAATTTTGGTTTGTTTATTACTATATAAAACACAATTGATTTTTCTATATTAATCATGAATCCTGCAACCTTGCTGAAATTGTGTATTAGTTCTAATAGTTTTAAATGATTCCTAAGGATTACCTATGTACAAAGTAATGTCATTTTCAAGTAGAGATAATTTTTTAAATTTATTTCCAGTATGTATGACTTTTATTTCTTTTTCTTCTTCCCTATTTGCCATGGCTAGGACCTCTAGCACAATTTTGAATAGAAGTGGTGAAAGTGGACATCCTTGTCTGGTTTTTGATATTAAGAGGTAAGCATTCAGTCTTTCACCATTACGTCCGATGTTATCTGTGGGTTTTCATAGATGGCCTTTAAAAATTTAGGAAGTTTCCTCTGACTCCTTGTTTATTCACTGTCTTCATGATGAAATGGTGTTGCATTTTGCCAAAAGCATTTTCTGCATCTATTGAGATGACTATGTGGTTTTTGTCCCCTCTTCTGTTAATGTAATGAATTATAGTAATTGATTTTTTGGAGGTTAAATTAACCTTTTTCTGGTACAAATCCCACTTCGTCATGCTTTATACGCATTTTCATATATTGCTAAATTTCATTTGCTTGTGTGTTATTGAAGGGTTTTCTGTCTGTATTCATAGGCGACATTGTTATTTTTTTGTTTGATATTTTTATCTGGTTTTGCTGTCATAGTAATCCTGGCATCACAGAAAGAGTTGAGGTGTTTCCTCCTCTTCTATTTTTGGAAGAGTTTGTGAAAAATTGGTATTAGCTTTTTTCAGTGTTTGGTAGAACTCAAAAGTAAAGCTATCAGGGTACACCCATAACACATATGTTGGTGCACTTAAAGACGTCCTACATTTCTCTGAAGTTCTGTTGATTTTTCTTCATTCTAGTTTCTCCTTTTTAGATTGCATAATCTCTATCAATCTATTTATTTTCAAGTTTGCTGATTCTTTCTTCTGCCAGTTCATGTATACTGTTGAGATTCTCTAGTAAAATTTTTCACTTTGGTTACTGTACTTTCCTACTCCAGAATTTTTTTTTTAAATAATTTCTACCACTTTAGTGATACTCTTTGTTTGATAAGGCATTGTCTTTATATAGTCTCTTACTTCCTTAAGCATGGTTTCCTTTAGTTCTTTTAACATATTTATAATGGATAATTTGAAGTCTTTGTCTGTTAAATCAGACATCTGACTCTTTCAAAGACACTTTCCATTACCTGCTTCTTTTTACCATGTATTGGTCATATATTCCTTTTCCTTTGCACTTGTCATAAGTTTTTGTTCAAAATTGGACAATTTAGAAAATATGGCAACTTTGGATGCTGATTACCCTTATTCCTCTCCAAGTCTTGCTTGTAATATTGTTTGCTTATTTGTTTATTTTGTGACTTGTCTAGGCTATTTTAGTAGAGTCTATTTGCCCTGCAATGTTAAGCCATTTGTGTTGCCCCTTAGCAGGTACAGCCTTACAAAAATTTGCACAGTCATTCTGGGACCATAATGATTTTAACAGGGCTCTCTTTGACTATATCTTCCCCTAATCTCTCTGTTAAGCTGCCTGCCTCTTTTTGTGTATCACTCAGCCCTTCCACCCCACTAATTCCTGAATGACTATTCTATTATTTTTGACAATGCCCTGTGGCATACACTGTTTCACAGCCTGATCCAATTAAATTCAGATAGGGATATATTTTGAGGCCAGCTTTGAGGTTTGCTCTGACTGAGGAGGGCTCTTCTTACCTATCTCCTTCCATGGTTCTGTTTGGTGAACTATCTAGTATTTTACCTGTTACTCTTAATTAAAAGGAGAAACATGTTGACACTGCCCTTAGGCTTGAACTGCCCAACTCTGTTTCAGATAAAATCAGTTCCTTTGAGGAGACCTCTTTTCATATGGACTGCTTTACCCCAGGACAAATGCTCTGAGTCACTAATCGGGGCACCTGGAAGGTGTAGTGGGTTCAATGATGGCCACCCTCAAAAGATATTCCCAACTTGAACTTGTGAACTTATATTTTTATTATTATTTTTTTTTTGCGGTACACTGGCCCCTCACTGCCATGGCCTCTCCCGTTGCAGAGCACAGGCTCCAGACACGCAGGCTCAGTGGCCATGGCTCACGGGTCCAGCTGCTCCGCGGCACGTGGGATCTTCCCGGACCGGGGCACGAACCCATGTTCCCTGCATCGGCAGGCAAACTCTCAACCACTGCGCCACCAGGGAAGCCCTGTGAACTTATTTTAACAAAGGATATTTGCAAAGGTAATTAGGTTAAGGATGTCAAGATGAGATAAACCTGGGTTATCCAGGTGGGCCCTAAACCCAATGACATGTGTGGCTTTAGAATTGGGTAATGGACAGAGGCTGGAAGAATTCTAAGGCAAATGATAGCAAAAGGTTAAATTGCTTTGAAGAGACTGTTGGTGGAAATGTGGAATTTAAAGGCAATTTTCGTAAGGGTTCCTAAGGAAGTAAGGAGCACTTTAGAGAAAACATCTATCATGTTGTAATGTATTTTTTTAAACATCTTTATTGGAGTATAATTGCTTTACAATGGTGTGTTAGTTTCTGCTGTATAACAAAGTGAATCAGCTATATGTATACATATATCCCCATATCCCTTCCCTCTTGCATCTCTCTCCCATCCTCCCTATCGCACCCCTCTAGGTGGACACAAAGCACTGAGCTGATCTCCCTGGGCTATGCAGCTGCTTCTCACTAGCTAGCTAGTTTACATTTGGTAGCGTATATATGCCCATGCCACTCTCTCACTTCGTCCCAGCTTACACTTCCCCCTCCCCAAGTCCTCAAGTCCATTCTCTACATCTGCATCTTTATTCCTGTCCTGCCCCTAGGTTCTTCAGAACCTTTTTTTTTTTAGATTCCACATATATGTGCTAGCATATGGTATTTGTTTTTCTCTTTCTGACTTACTTCACTCTGTATGACATTCTCTAGGTCCATCCACCTCACTACAAATAACTCAATTTCATTTCTTTTTATGGCTGAGTAATATTCCATTGTATATATGTGCCACATCTTCTTTATCCATTCATCTGTTGATGGACATTTAGGTTGCTTCCATGTCCTGGCTATTGTAAATAGAGTTGCAATGAACATTGTGATACATGACTCTTTTTGAATGGTGGTTTTCTCAGGGTATATGCTCAGTAGTGGGATTGCTGGGTCGTATGGTAGGTTTATTTTTAGTTTTTTGAGGAACCTCCATACTGTTCTCCATAGTGGCTGTATCAATTTACATTCCCACCAACAGTGCAAGAGGGTTCCCTTTTCTTCACACCCTTTCCAGCATTTATTGTTTGTAGATTTTTTGATGATGGCCATTCTGACCAGTGTGAGGTGATACCTGATTGTAGTTTTGACTTGCATTTCTCTAATGATCAGTGGTGTTGAGCATATTTTCATGTGTTTGCTGGCAATCTGTATACCTTCTTTGGAGAAATGTCTATTTAGGACTTCTGCCCATTTTTGGATTGGGTTGTTTGTTTTTTTGATATTGAGCTGCTTGTATATTTTGGAGATTAATCCTTTGTCAGTTGCTTCATTTGCAAATATTTTCTCCCATTCTGAGGGTTGTCTTTTGGTCTTGTTTATGGTTTCCTTTGCTGTGCAAAAGCTTTTAAGTTTCATTAGGTAAGGCCAGACACTATAAAACTCTTAGAGGAAAACATAGGCAGAACACTACATGACATAAATCACAGCAAGATCCTTTTTTGACCCACCTCCTAGAGAAATGGAAATATCATCTTGGAAAATACATATATCATTAGGAATAGAATGCTGGTCAAAATATGAATGTTAAAGGTGTTTCTGGTGAGAGCTCAAAAGGAGATAAGGAACATGTTATTTTGAACTGGAAAAATGGCAATCCTTGTTATGTAGTGGCAGAAAACTTGACTGAATTATATTCTGCTGCTGGATAGGAAGTATAATTTACAAACAATGAACTTGGATGTTTAACTGAGGATGTTTCCAAGCAAAGTGTGAAAGGTACAGCATGGTTTCTCCTTGCTCCTTACAGTAAAATGAGAGAGGAAATAGATAAATTGAGAAAGGAACTGTTAAAGAAAGAGAAACCAGCACTTGATGATTTGGAAGTTTCCGGCTTATCCAGATTATAAAGGATGCTGAAATTGTGAAATTCACTGTTGGGAAAGATTGCTCTCGAGAGAGAGAGAGACAAGGATGTGTCTGGACACACTTTTGATAAAGAGACTGGGCATATGACTCAGGGATCCAATCAACCATATCAGAAGAAGGCAGGAATAGGGCTATCTGGAAAGGATCTATGGAGAACTCTCTCGTCTAATGTCATGGACCCCACTGAAATATGTGGGAGACCAACCAGGTTTTTGAGAATCTTATTGCAGCAGAGATACTGCCAGCTTGAACTGAAGGGGAAAAGATAGGACAAAATGAAGGAAGGCTCTCAGATTTCTGAGTTTTCACAGATAAGAAATAGACTAATAGAAATACTCAGCTGTAAAAGTGCTACCCTTCAAGAAAAAGGAAGAATGATTCCATGGGCAGAACCTTGGCCACAGAGGCAGAGACTCACTCATACCTAATTTAGATAAATTAGATGATTTGGAACTTTTTGAGCTAATGATATTTACATGAGAGTTTAGACTTAGAGTTGAGGCTCCAATGAGTTGAGACTTTTGGGATGTTAGGATGAGTTGAATGTATTTTTGTACATGGGAGAGATGAATTTGGGGGACCACAGGGAGGACTGTAATGGGTTGATTATGCCTCCCCCTACAAAGAAAAGATATGTACAACCAAAACCTGTGAACATGAAATTCTTTAGAAAAAGAGTCTTTGCAGGTATAATTAAGTTAAGGACCTCAAGATGAGATCATTCTGCATTATGAGAGTGGACCCAAATCTAATGACAAGTGTCCTTATAAAAAGAAAAGGGCGGTAAGGCACAGAGGAGAAGGTCATGTGAAGACTGGGGCAGAGCCTGGAGTTAGGCACCACCAAACCAAGGAATACCTGGAGGCACCAGAAGCTGGAAGAGGCAGGGAAAGATTCTCCTCTAGAGACTTCAGAAGGATTATGGCCCTGATGATAACTTGATTTCTGACTTCTGGACTCCAGAACTATGAGATATTAAATTTATGTTGTTTTAGGCCAAGTGTTTTGTTTGTTTGTTTTGCTTTATTTGTTTTATGACAAGAAATATACAATGGAATTGTAGCCTCTGGACTTCTGGGCTTGCCTCTCCTATTTAGAACTCTTGGCCTACCACTGAGGTGGGATGTAGGTTGTCAAGCTCAGTATGCTCAGCTTTTAGTGCCTAGGGCAGGACGTCTGTCCTATAGGTAAAATCTGGGTAGAGGAAGGAATCCCCTGTCTTGATGACTCACCAGGAATTTAGCCTCTTCAGTTTAGAATGGGAAAGGATGAGAAATGCTGGTGACCTGCTCCTCCCAGTGAGATAAAGTAAGCCATGACTTGGAGCTGACAGGACAGGGAACACTGTCTTCTTGGTCACACACACCATGAGTGGAGCATTCATCAGTCTGATTTTGGTAGGGAGGGAGGGAGTAGATCATGGCCCAAATGCCACAGATTCTTGCTATTCTTACCTAGTTTTAGTAGATTTTTCTTGAATAAATGTTTCTTCATTTTCTGTATAACCTTAGGACAATTTCCAGAGACTTTAAATGGTTTGGGATTTTCTATGGTTTTCATTAGCTTTGTTTATTTCACTGGAGAGAGGGTCCACAAAATTCCTCACACTATCATCCTAGAATTGGAACTCCCCCATTAGTTTTTAATGGGTAATTGATTTTTACTTAATGTTGAGATAATTTTAGATTCATATGCAGTTGTAATAAAGAATACAGAGAGATCCAGTGTGCCCTTTACCACTTCCCTCGATAATAATATCTTGTAAAACTATCATACAGTATCACAACCATGATACTGACATTGACAAAGTCAAGATACAGAACATTTCCATCTCGACAAGGATCTTTCATGTTGCCCTTTCATAGCCACAACCACCTCCCTAAAAGCCTAAGGGAGTTATGGGTCACCATCAAGAAAACCATTATAGGAGCCCTAGAAGGAGAAGGGGGGGAAAGGGGGTAGAAAGGTTTTTGAAAACATAATGGCTAAAAGTTTCCCAAATGTGAGGAAAGATATGGATATACAAATACAAGAAACTCAACAAACTCCAAGTACAATAAACCCAGAGACGCACAAAGAGACATAGTATAATCAAACTGTCGAACTACGAAGACAATCTTGAAAGCAGCAGAAGAAAAGTACTCATCCCGCAGAAGGAATCTTCAATAAGATTATCATTGCATTTCTCAGTAGAAACATTGTAGGCCATAAGGCAGCAGGACAATAATATTTAAAGTGCTGAAGGAAAAAAACTATATAGAATCAATATAGTCAAGAATACTATATGTGGCAAAACTGTCCTTCAAAAAAATGAGAGAGAAATTAAGACATTCCCAGATAAACAAAAGCTGAGGGAGTTCATTAACACTAGACCAACCCTATAAGAATAAAGAGAGTCCTTCAAATCAAAAAGAAATGACACTAGATTCAAACCATATAAAATTTAATTTAAAGTCATGAAAATGTTAAGTTCTCCAGTAAAGGTAAATACATAGACAAATATAAAAACATATACTATTTTAATTTTGAAAAGGAAGAAGTAAAATTAGCTTTGTTCAAAGACAACATGACCTTATAAGTAAAAACCCTACAGAATCCACAGTTAGAACTAATAAACAAATTCAGTCTACACATAAAAATAATGTTTGTATACACTAAAAATGAACAATCCAAAAAGAAAATTAAGAAGCAATTTCATTTTAAGTAACATCAAAAAGAATGAAGTACTTAAGAAAAACTTAACCAAGGAGGGAAAAGACTTGTACACTGAAAACTACAAAACATTGCTGAAAGAAATTAAATAAGACACAGGTAAATAAAAAGACATCCCATGTTCATGTATTGGAAGATTTAATATTGTTAAGATATCAGTACCAATCAAATAAATCTATAGGTTCAATAGAATCCCTATCAAAATTTTTGCAGAAATAAAAAAATCCATCCTAAAATTGACATGGACTCTCAAGGTATTCTCAAATAGCCAAATCTTGAAAATGAACAACTAAGATGGAGGTATCCTACTTCCTGATTTCACAACTTATTACAAAGCTACAGTAATCAAAATAGTGTGGTACTGGCATAAAGACAGACATATAGACCAATGGAATAGAACAGAGAGCTGAGAAATAAATCCTGGCATATATGATCACACTATTTTTGACAAGTATGTCAGGACCATTCAATGGGAAAAATGCAGTTTTTCCAACAAAAGGTGTTGGGAAAAAATGAAGTCACATATGAACGAATGAAGTTGGACTGTTATACTGTGTTTAAATTTTACTCAAAATGGATCAAAGACCTACACATAAGAACTAAAACTATAAAACTCTTAGAAGAAAACAGGGCAAGAGCTTCATGACATTGGATTTGGCAATGATTTCTTGTATGTATCACCAAAAGTACAGGCAACAAAAGAAACAGATAAATAGGACTATATCAAAAAATTGAAGTTGTGTGCATCAGAAAACAAAATCAGCCTAATGAAAAGACTACCAAAGAATGGGAGAAAATATTTGTAAATCATATATCTGATAACAGGTTAATATGCAGATTATAAAGAGAACACCTAAAATTCAACAGCAACCAAAAACCCTAAACAACTCAATTCAAAAATAGGCAAAGGACTTGAATAGACATTTCTCCAAAAAAGATATTACAAATGTTCAATAAGCACATGAAAAGATGATCAACATCACAAATGATTAGGGTAATGCAATCAAATCTACAATGTGATACAACCTCACACCAATTAGGATGTTTACTAAAAGGAAGGAAGGAAGGAAGGAAGGAAGGAAGGGAGGGAGGGAGGGAGGGAGGGAGGGAGGAAGGAAGAGAGGGAGGAAGGGAGAAAGAAAACAAGTGTCCGTGAGGATGTGGAGAACTTGGAACCCCTGTGCACTGTTGGTGAAAAATGGTGCATGCACCATGGAAAACAGTATGGAAGTTCCTCAAAAAATTAAGAGTAGAATTACCTTATCTTCCAGCAATTCCACTTCTGGGTATATTCCCAAAAGAACTGAAAGCAGAGTCTTCAGGAGATATTTGTATAGACATGTTTGCTATTCACAAACTGCCAAAAGGTGGAAGCAACCCAACCTTGCATCAATGAATGAATGAATAAACAAATCGTAGTGTATCTATAATATTATCCAGCCTTCAAAAGGAAGGAAGTTCTGACACATGCTATAACATGGATAAACTCTGAGGACATTTTGCTAAGTGAAACAAGCAAGTAAGTGTATAATTCCACTTATTTGAGGTACCTAGGGGAGTCAAATTCATGGAGACAGAAAGTAGAATGGTGGTTGTCAAGGGCTGAGGAAGGGAGGAATGGGTAGTTTTTGTTTAATGTTACAGAGTTTCAGTTTAGGAAGATAAAGAGTTCTATCTGGACATAAAAGGTGGTGATGGTTACCCAACAATATGAATGTATTTTATACCATTAAATTTTACACTTTAAAATGGTTAAAATGGAAATTTCTGTCATGTGCATTTTACTATAATTACAAATTTAAAAAAAGATAAAAATTGACAGAACATAAAAGAGTGGGTTTATTTCTGGACTCTCAATTCTATTGCATTGGTGTATATGTCTATCCTTATGCTACTATCACAGAATCTTAATTATTGTAGTTTTGCAATAACTTTAGAAATCAGTAAGTGTGGGTCCTTCAAGACTATTGTTCTTCTTTAAGTTTTTTTTTTTTTTTTTTTTTTTTTGCTCTTCTGGGCCTGTTGAGTTTCCCATATGAATTTTAGTATCAAAAGCCAGGTAGGGGGCTTCCCTGGTGGCACAGTGGTTTAGAGTCCGCCTGCCGATGCAGGGGACACGGGCTCGTGCTCCGGTCCGGAAAGATCCCACATGCCGTGGAGCAGCTGGGCCTGTGAGCCATGGCTGCTGAGCCTGCGCGTCCGGAGCCTGTGCTCTGCAACGGGAGAGGCCATGGCAGTGAGGGGCCCGCGTACCGCAAAAAAAAAAAAAAAAAAAAAAAAAAAAAGCCAGGTAGGATTCTGATAGGGACTGTGCTCAATCTGTGGATCAATTTGGGGAATATTGCCATCTTAACAATATTAAGTCTTCCAATTACTGAACATGGGATATCTTTCCAGTTTTGTTGGTAAATTTTCAACATTTTTAGTTTTCAGAGTATAAGTTTTATACCTCTTTCATTAAATTTATTTCTAAGCTTTTCATTTTTTTGATGTTATAAGGGATTTTTTTCCTTAATTTAATTTTTAGGTTGCTCATTGCAAGTGTATAGAAATAAAATTGGGTTTTGTGTATTGATCTTATATCATGCAAACTTGCTGAACTTGTTTTACTACTTCTAAAGTTTTAAAGTATGTTCCTTACCATTTTCTGTATACAAGGTCATATAATTTGGAAATAGAGATAGTTTCACTTCTTGCTTTCCAATATAGGTGCCTTTATTTTAGTTTATTGCTTAATTGCTCAAGTGAGAACCTCCAAGACAATGTTTAATAAAAAGTACTGAGATTGGCCTTCATTCTTGTCTTATTCTTGATCTTAAGGGGAAGTGTTCAGTATTTCACCATTATGTATGACTTCATCTGTGAGTTTTTTGTAGATGTCCTTTATCAAGTTAAGGAATATACCTTCTATTCCTAGCTCATTGAATGTTTTTATCATGAAGCTGTGTGGGATTTTTTCAAATGCTTTTTATGCATGTAAAAATGATCATTAAACATTATTTCTTCAAGTATTCTTTTAGCCTTGCCCACTTTCTCCTCTCTCTGGGATTCTGATAACATGAATGTTAGATCTTTTGTTATAGACATACAAGTTCCTGAGGTTATCTTCATTTATTTTTATTCTATTTTCTCTCTATATTTCAGATTGGGTAATTTCTATTTTTCTCTTTTCACGTTCACTGATTCTTTCCTCTGTTCCCTCCATTCTGCTGCTGAGCTTACTAATTCAGTTTTTATTGTTTTTGTATTTTTCATTTATGAAATTTCCATTTGTTTTCTTTTTTTTATATTTTCCGTTTCTGTGCTCAGACTTTCTATTTCCTTTTTTTTTGAAGCCAGTTTGTAATTGCTCCCAAAAGCTTATTTATGATGGCTGCTTTAAAATCATTGTCAGGTAATTCTATCTCTTCTGTCATCAGTTTTGGCATTAACGGATTGCCTTTTATCATTAAGTTTAAGATCTTCCTGATTCTTGGTAGGATGAGTGATTTTTTAATAAAACCTCAGTATTTTAGGTATGATGCTATAAGAATCTGTATCTTATTAAAAACTTTGTTTTTTGCTGGTTTTATCTGATACTAATCTGCCAAGGTCTTCTTTTGACACGGAGGGTAGCTCCTCATAACTGGTGAGTAGAAGTGGGAGTTCTGGCTCCCCACATGGCCTCTGCTGACACCACAGTGGTGGGAGGATGTATGGCATTGTTACTGCAGGGTAATAGTGAAAGTCTTGATTCTCCTCTAGACTTTCTCTGATAGGAAGTGGGATACCTAGTTTCTTCTTGGTAGGGCTGAAAGTCCATGTTCCCCTATGTTATCCAGTGACACCATTGGGGAGGGGGAAGGAGGGTGTGTCTCATTATTTCCCAGTTCAAAGTTCTGCCACACTACTCAGCCTTCTTCCTACTCCAACTTTCCCAGTGGGGAGTTTGGGACACCATATTAGAGCCTAACTAAGGGAGAAGTCTAGATTCTCCAACTAGACCTTTGCAGTTGTGGGTAGGAATTAGGCCACAGTTTTTCTTTGATGTTGGCTGGAGTAGAAAAGTTACTGTCTAGGACATGGAAGCAACCTAAGTGTCCATCAACAGATGAATGGATAAAGAAGATGTGGCACATATATACAATGGAATATTACTCAGCCATAAAAAGAAAGGAAACTGAGTTATTTGTAGTGAGGTGAATGGACCTAGAGTCTGTCATACAGAGTGAAGTAAGTCCAAAAGAGAAAAACAAATACTGTATGCTAACACATGAATCTAGGGGCGGGACAGGAATAAAGATGCAGACGTAGAGAATGGACTTGAGGACACGGGGAGGGGGAAGGGTAAGATGGGATGAAGTGAGAGAGTAGCATTGACATATATACACTACCCAGTGTGAAACAGATAGCTAGAGGGAAGCAGCTGCATAGCCCAGGGAGATCAGCTCAGTGCTCTGTGTCCACCTAGAGGGGTGGGATAGGGAGGATGGGAAGGAGATGCAAGAGGGAGGGGATATGGGAATATATGTATACATATAGCTGACTCACTTTCTTATACAGCAGAAACTAACACAACATTGTAAAGCAATTATACTCCAATAAAGATGTTTTTTAAAAAAAAGTTACTGTCTAAAAGTTTTCTATCTTGATTCCCCTTTTATGATCCTTTAGCTATAAAGAACAGATTTAGTGAACAGTGCTCTTTTTTGTTGGCTCTTATTCATGTTTTTTGGTTGTCATCTTCTTCTGTTTTAAGTTTGGTATATATGAGGCAAACAGAAAACCCAGGAGACTCAACATCATGTTGTTCCTTTAGTCCTGAGGTCCCCAGCCAGGCTTCTTTTTTTTCTCCACCTTTCGGAGTCTTCTTAAGTTTGTTTTATATATGCTCATGGGTTTCAGTTGCACTTAGCAGGAAAAATATGGAAAAGTAAATCTACTCCATCTTCCCAGAAGTAGAATACTGCTAATCAAAACTTTTAAAATACAGTTGTTCAACCAGCTACACATCCATTTGACTTAGCATTACCCATTGCATATTTAATCATTCTAATGCATTAGTGTGTGCATACTTTCATTTAACAAAAGATTTTGAGCATCTACTATGTCCTAAGAACTAATAAATAAGGCCCCATCTTTTCCCTCAAGGCATTTAGAATCCAGTGAGAGGAGACAAGAGGGCATTTGATAAAAATATTTTTTCAAACGTGCAATGGCCTTGCAAAGAAGAGAAGCCTATATGATAGATAACATAAAAGACTGTTAACGTATTGCTGAAATCTAAATATGGTATCCCTTTAGTTTCCCCCTAACTATCAGTCTACCAGTCTAGTAACCCTTTTAACAAAGGTAATTGAATTAGCTTAACAATATTTATTTATATTGAACCAAGAGTACTCTTTGTATTTACTTATATTTTGATAAATGTTCATAAACTTATCTGCTTACTAATATAAAATTGGGAGGTGATCAATGCCAAGATGGCTCTAGTCTATAATTGGAAGGAATTACATTTATCACATTTCTGGTGAAAAAAATTAATCAGAACATTTGTGAATGAGAGAAATATTTGGATATCTCTGTTCTTCTGATAACTCTCCTATACTTATGATTTCTCAAAAATTAGTGACAGAGGTTCCATGACTATATCTGGAATTTGTTCCATTTCCCTGACATAAATTCATCTGGCTTGTAGGTTTAAAACACTGAAAGAACATTAATGCTTTCTTACTATTCTTTCCCATTTACTGGCCCTCATCTTACTCCTAACCACATTTATTCAATGGGTTCCAACAGGAAGGTATTTCTTTTCCTTATAAAGGTTGGGCACAAAATAGCATTCAATCATTATACTTATCTTTGTCATCTGTTAATAGTATGTCTCTAGCAAATAGCAAATAGTACGTCTCTCTTGTTCTGGTTTTTATCCTTACATCTAACACAGTTATCAAAGCCCTTTTGTCTGTCCTCAACATTTTTATAGGTCTCAGCATAAAGAGGTCTAACCTCTCTAACCATAGTCTTACAGAATATTTTGTATTCGTCCTTGATTGTATGTATTTTCTTCTATATTTGTGCACATATCTCAAGAAAAATATGAACTCATGAGAGATTTCCCAGTGCAGCCACATAGTTTTCTTTAGATGCCTCTGCTATTCAAAATGGTTTTTTTTTTCATGTCTTATCCTTCTTGAGTCCTTTCTGTCTTCATATCTGGCCTGTGAAAATCTTTTTAAATTCAAGAATAACTTTGAATATCCAAACCTCCCTTCCCTTAGCTTTCTTCCCCCTTTCAGTGCTTTTTTGGGTCAGTATGTGCCAGTATGTGCCAGTAAAGTAGATAAGCACTTTTTTTCTAGAACAATGTTGCCAAGTGCCTACTCAAATGAACACTTTCCTCTCAACTCATCACTTTGGAAGGGCAAAAAGTTCGTATGGTAACCTGTGAATGTGTAGATGTGTACATATAATCTCTGCCTCCCCCCATTTATATGAACATAAAATATCTAAAATGGATGTTTCTGTTCTCATGCTTTGTCTTTACATCAAAAAAATAATATTTTCCCTTAGTGTATTTATGCTGACATTAACCAACACTTGGCCAAAAAAGGGTCATGTGAGGTTAGAATAAAAAGCATCAGAGAGCAATTGTAAAAGCATTTAATATTTTACTAATATACCATTACCATAAGCTATTATGTAAAAACTAAAATACAACCCATCATACACACACCACACACAGAAATCTATGTTTCTCCCCCAAAAGAATTTCACATAATGGCCCAGTGTTGTATATCTCAAACTTTTTTCATTCTGAAATTGTATTTTATACAAAATAACATAATTCTACTACCATAAGGCATATAAGAAAAAAAATCTGGAGTAGCTATTTTTAATAGCTATTTATAACTATGAATATTATGTTATTCATTAAAGATGTAAGATGCATGTAAAAAGCACACTTAATACCTCCTACACATTTCTTTTTTTTTCCTTATGAAAGGAAGACTAGTTTTCTCTAGTAGCCTTTTTCCAGCTTTATTGAGGAATTATTGACAAATAAAAATTATACATATTTAGGTGTACAGTGTGATTTAAGTGTACAAGGTGAGGATTTAATACAGATAAAAGTGATTTATACACTGCCATTACAGTATTAGAGTATTCTGAATTTGACTATATATTTACCTTTACCAATGAGTTTTATACTTCCATACATTTCCATGCTGTTGTATCCTTTTGTTTCAATCTGAAGTACTCTCTTTAGCACTTCTTGTAAATCAGGTCCAGTGGTGAAGAACTCCAGCTTTTGTTTGGAATGTCTTTATCTCTCCATTTCTGAAGGTCAGCTTTACCAAGTAGTACAGTATTCTTGCTTGGAAGTTTTTTTCCTTGAGCACTTTGAATATACCATCCCAATCTCTCCATTTCTGAAGGTCAGCTTTACCAAGTAGTACAGTATTCTTGCTTGGAAGTTTTTTTCCTTGAGCACTTTGAATATACCATCCCACTCTCTCCTGGCCTTCAAGATCCCTGCTGAGAAATCTGCTGAAAGCCTTATAGGGCAGGGAGGAAGGGTTACTAGTATGTGATGAGTCTCCTTTCTCTGGCCACTTTCAAAATTCTGTCTTTGACTTTTGACAATTTCATTAAAATGTGTCTCAGGGTAATCTTCTTTGTGTTGATCTTGCTTGGGGTACTTTGTGCTTCATGTATCTGGAGTTCCATATCCCTCCTAAGACTTAGGAAGTTTTCAGCTATTATTTCTTTAAATAGGCTTTTCTGCCCCTTTCTCTCTCCCTTCTTCTGGGACTTCCATAATGCGTATATTCATTTTTTTGATGGTGTACCACAAGTCCCATGTTTCTTCACTCTTTTTTTATTCTTTCAACTTTTTGTTTCTCTAACTGGCTAATTTGAAATGACTTGTCTTGAGTTTTCTGATTTTTTGTTCTGTATGACTGAGTCTGCTTTTGAAGTTCTCTATTGAATTTTTCAATTTTGTCATTGTATTCTTCAGTTCTAGGATTTGGGGGATTTTATGGTTCTATTTCTTTATTAAATTTCTCATTTTGTTCATGCATTGTTTGACTGATTTTGTTTGATTGTCTGTGTTCTCTCACATCTCACTGAGCTTCTTTAAGAAGATTATTTTTAATTCTTTGCCAGGCTATTCTTGGATCTCCATTTCTTTGGGATCAGTTACTAAAATAAAGCTGCATTAGTTTCCTCTGGTGGTGCCACGTTTATCTGTTCCTTTATGATCTGTGTAGCCCTCCATTTGTGTCTATGCATTTTAAGGAGCAAATGCCTCTTTCAGTCTTTATAGACTATTTTCGGCAAGTAAAGACCTTATCCTGTCAGGTCTGCAGGCTGATGGTCTTGTCTCTGGAATTACAGCCTAGTGGGTTTGGAGCTGGGTCAAATGGCTGCTGCTGGGGCTGGAGTAGGTCTGTGGCAGGCCTATTACTAGGGGCTCAGTCAGTTGTGGATTCTGTTTGATCCCTGGGCAGATGAGACTCCTTCAGAACCTTGGTGTACAGGGCTGCCGCTGGGACAAGGGTCTGCTTCAGGGTCCACAGATGGTAGGCCTTTTTTACCAGGGGCATGGATGGGTATGGCTTCCTCTGGAATCCTGGGAGTGCTCTCAACAGGTCACTGAGTGGGTCCATTGGGTGGGCAGGGTTGGTCTGAGACTGTAGCTGAGAGAGCCTGAAACTCAGTTACTCTCAAATCCTTTTTGATTACATGAAAATAAAAGTAAAGATCCCCACTCAGTTCATCCAATCCTTGGTGTCAATGACTCCTGAATTCTTAAGTTTATATAGCCATGTATTTTAAATTGACCACAGAAAGCAATTCAGTACCAGATCACAAACTGGCCACCCAGTGTAAAGGAAACCACTGTGGTTGTTGAGATAACAAATGGCCTTACTTAAATGTCCCTCTATTTCCAAAATAGTGTCAATTCATTATCATTATCATCATCCTGAAATTGATGTGTGCAATACAGGCAGACTGTTGAGCTCTCAGTCTGCTTCAGAATATTATATTTCATTAGGCTCATTAAAAAATTGGAAATTTTACCATGTTGTTCATTAGGAGCATAAAGATAACGTCTTGAATTCCGAATTCCAAGCACATTACTGAAGATGCATCTTTTGATGACAGAGAAGTCATAGTGTGGATTTATTTGAAGAATTATATTTTACATATGATTATCAATAACAGTGAAAAGTATGAACTCATTAAAATTATTTTTTTTAATTTGCTGACTTATTGCCTAAAAGCTATTCTCTCTGCCCATCCCCCCAAAATGAATTACACAGCAACACTTGGTTACTTTTATTCCATGACACAAAGCTTTAGAAACTACATGAAATACTGACCTCCACTGTTGACTTCAACTTATAGCCTGCTTTGAAATCTGTTGTTAATGTATGAGTAGAGTGATAATACAGACTTTTAGTTAGAAGCTAAATTTGGTTTTGGTCAGATATGGATGAGATGTAGGCACTACTCTGGTAGAGCAGATGAGGTGATATCTTAATGGAATAGAATGGGAAGAGGTTGGGGAAACCAAGGGTGAGAAGAGCAAGAGAATCCTTCAAACTTAATCTACATTATGATTTTACTTCAAATCCTTTCCATTCTAAATAGAATAGGTAGATATAGTGGAGGGAGATAGAAAAATTCCTTGGTTATAACCTGTAGTTATAGTTTTAAGAATATAACAACTTAACATAGCATGTCATCTGGGATTTGATAGTTTATACAATTTTTTGACACCTGTTTTTGAAAACAAGAGCAAAATTACAATAGAAGGTTTTTAAATGAGTTTAAAGGGGTAAATTTTAGTTAAAATGCTGTATCCACATCCAAGACTAAAACATGCAATTAGCCATTTAGATAACCTAGTAATTTTTTTTTAAATAAAGTGAAACTTTACAACACCATATCATCTTTTATCACCCCAGTCTTGAGTTAACATCATCATGGGGCACATAAGGTGTTACTGAACTTCACAATTACATAATTTGCTTTGGGATCACATATGCTACCACTATTAAGAGAAGACCACTGTAAAATCACATAGTGGTAAAATCTAAGATGGTATTCCAATTTTATCTAGTTAACTCCCTGTCATCTGAGTAATTTTTTTTTCTGGAAATCAATTGACTAGTTACACCTAGGTTTCTCTTCTGCCTTTGACTCTAACACACTCTACTCAATTTTTTAAGGTCATAGTTAAAATGCTGCCATTCTCAACATATTCTTTTTTGTATATTTCCAAAGTACTTTAAATTATGTAAAAATCTGTCTTTCCTTCAAAATGAAGGCTCATTGAAGGCAGGGAATATGTCTTGTTTAGCTTTTCAATCTCATTCTTTTCTATGTGCATGATGAATAAATAACCATTTTATCTCTCATTGCCTCAATTTCCTATTTGTTATTTATCCTCTTCCCTCTTTCTTCCACTTTCCATTAGTAAAAACTCTAAGAGTTATACCACAGGAAGTGTTTAGATTGCTTACCTCAGGCACAAAATTCTGTTGTGAAAATAGAACAAAAACTAGACAAGAAATTTGAAAGAAAAGCCCACTGTGAAATTCGAATATGAATAGTGAAATTGGGTCAGTATAATTTAGTAAGATGGCAAAATTAATCCCCCAATGTAATCATGTTCAAAAAGCAGTTTGGGGTAGCATGTGTTTTACAGTAAAATGGCAGAAAGAAAGAAAAGGAATAAAAGTTCTGTCAGGTAACTTTTGCTTAGGGTCATCACAGAAGGCCTAAGACTTACAGTGTTAAGAAGAAAAAGAACAGGGAAATTAAAGAAGAAAAGGGAATAAATGAAGTGACTTACAGAGAAACTATATATAATAGTTATAATATAACTATATAAAAACACTCAAAGGTCAGTTGAATGGAATTAATTTCCAATACGTGTTTGATTAAAATATCACAAAGTATATTTAATTTTAAATTTTAACACATAAGAAAGAGATGAGATTTTCAAAGATTAAAGAGAATATATGGATAACTTTATCGAAATAGAATCCTGAGCATATCTCTACTGCTGATTCTCCTAAAAAATCTAGTTGAAATGACTGAAAAATAAAGAGAATTGTCTATAAGACCAGAGGAGGAAAGAAAATAGAAATACAATCAGCAAAGCAGAATTTTTTCTATTGTACTTTTTGTTCTCTGAATTTTTAAGACATGTTTTTAAAAAACAAACAGCAGACCCTAAATGGAGTCACTTGTCCCATGACAGCAAACTAAGACCATATCTCACATGACTGCAGTTTCAGCCTCTCACAGGAATGTTACCTTTAATCAGTCAATCTGGAATTATGAGATCAGCACTAGTGAGGTCATCTAAAAGATATACCCACCACTGCCCTTCCACCAAAGGAAGGTGACCCTGCCTAAAACAATCCACTCTTTGTTAGAAACCTCCTTTTTCCACCCCCTCTGACTATATAGCCTTCTATTTTGTACAGCTCCTTAGAGTTCCTTTCTACTTACCAGATGGGAGGCTGCCCAAGTCATGAATTGTTGAATAAAGCCAATTAGATTTTCAAATTTACTCAGTTTAAATTTGTTTTATTACAGATGAAAGCATTCTTCCAAAATTTAATCTTTGTCCAGTCATACTTAAGAACAAAATAGGCATGAAAAAGCTGATTGAAAACTCTGTATATGAGGGTGGGCTTTGTGACTGGTGGATCTCCCAATAAGTGATTGAGTGGGACTTAATAATGTCATATGGTTACTCTAAAGTTTCAGTATTTGAAAGTTTTTTGAGGGCTAGTCAAGAAAGGAATAGTCTAACCAGCTGCTCTGAATAGGGGTGAGTTACATTCATTGGCCTTCCAGTGTTCAGGGAATAAGTGGGGGATGGGGGATCTCAGAATTAATTATGTAGGGTTTCAGATGATCTCTCTTTTGACTAAGGTCCCATTGCTATCCTCTGATGTGCCTGGTGTTTTCCAGGAAAAAGTCTTATTTGTTCAATTTTACCTGATACTAAAATTCTCATTTTCTACAAGAAGTGATGATGTGAAGATGGCAGAAGAGTAAGACGTGGAGATGACCTTCCTCCCCACAAATACATCAGAAATACATCTACACGTGGAACAACTCCTACAGAACACCTACTGAACGCTGCCAGAAGACCTCAGACCTCCTAAAAGGCAAGAAACTCCCCACGTACCTGGGTAGGGCAAAAGAAAACACAATAAAGAGAGACAAAAGAATAGGGATGGGACCTGCACCAGTGGGAGGGAGCTGTGAAGGAGGAAAGGTTTCCACACACTAGGAAGCCCCTTCGCGGGCAGAGACTGCGGGTGGCGGAGGGGGGAAGCTTCGGAGCCACAGAGGAGAGCGCAGCAACAGGGGTGCGGAGGGCAAGCGGAGAGATTACCGCACAGAGGATCGGTGCCGACCGGCACTCACCAGCCCAAGAGGCTTGTCTGCTCACCCGCCAGGGCAGGTGGGGGCTGGGAGCTGAGGCTCGGGCTTCGGTCGGATCCAGGGAGAGTACTGGGGTTGGGGGCATGAACACAGCCTGAAGGGGGTTAGTGCACCACGGCTAGGCGGGAGGGAGTCGAGGAAAAAGTCTGGAGCTGCCGAACAGACGAGACTTTTTCTTGCCTCTTTGTTTCATGGTAGCAAGGAAAGAGGATTCAGAGCACCAGTTAAAGGAGCTCCAGAGACAGGCGTGAGCCACGGCTATCAGCACAGATCCCAGAGACGGGCATGAGATGCTAAGGCTGCTGTTGCTGCCACCAAGAAGCCTGAGTGCGAGCACAGGTCACTATCCACACCTTCCCTCCTGGGAGGCTATGCAGCCTGCCACTGCCAGGGTCCCATGATCCAGGAACAACTTCCCCGGGAGAATGCATGGCGCGCCTCAGGCTGCTACAACGTCACAGCGGCCCCTGCCACTGCACGCTTGCCCCGCATCCGTACCCCTCCCTACCCCCGGCCTGAGTGAGCCAGAGCCCCCGAATCAGCTGCTCCTTTAATCCTGCCCTCGCTGAGCAAAGAACAGACACCCTCAGGTGACCTACATGCAGAGGCAGGGCCAAATCCAAAGCTGAATCCAAGGAGCTGTGCAAACAAAAAAGAGAAAGGGAAATCTCTCCCAGCAGCCCCAGGAGCAGCGGATTAAATCTCCACAATCAATTTCATGTGCCCTGCATCTGTGGAATACCTGAATACACAACAAATCATCCCAAATTGAGGAGGTGAACTTTGGGAGCAAAGATATATCTTTTTCCTTTTTCTCTTTTTGTGAGTGTGTATCTGTATGCTTCTGTGTGTGACTTTGTCTGTACTGATTTGCTTTTACCATTTGTCCTAGGCTTCTGTCTGTCAGTTTGGGGTTTTTTGGTTTTGTTTTTGGGGGTTTTTTTACTTAAGAAAATTTTTTTCTTAATAGTTATTTTTCATTCTTTATTTTAAAAACTGTCTTATTTTACTTTACTTTATCTTGTTTTATTTTATTTTATCTTCTTCTTTCTTTCTTTTTCTTTTTTTTTCTCCCTTTTATTCTGAGCCGTGTGAAGGACAGGCTCCTGGTGCTCCAGCCAGGCATCAGGGCTGTGCCACTGAGGTAGGAGAGCCAAGTTCAGGACACTGGTCCACAAGAGACCTCGCAGCTCCACATAATATCAAACGGCACAAATCTCCCAGAGATCTCCATCGCAACACCAACACCAGCTCCACTCAATGACCAGCAAGCTACAATGTTGGACACCCTATGCCAAACAACTAGCAAGACAGGAACATAGCCCCATCCATTAGCAGAGAGGCTGCCTAAAATCAGGATAAGGCCTGAGACACCCCAAAAAACACCACCAGACGTGGACCTGCCCACCAGAAAGACAAGATCCAGCCTCATCCACCAGAACACAGGCACTAGTCCCCTCCACCAGGAAGCCTACACAACCCACTGAACCAACCTTAGCCACTGGGGACAGACACTAAAAACAACGGGAAATACGAACCTGCAGCCTGCGAAAAGGAGACCCCAAACACAGTAAGTTAAGCAAAATGAGAAGACAAAGAAACACACAGCAGATGAAGGAGCAAGGCAAAAACCCACCAGACCTAACAAATGAAGAGGAAATAGGCAGTCTACCTGAAAAAGAATTCAGAATAATGATAGTAAAGATGATCCAAAATCTTGGAAATAGAAGGGAGAGAATACAAGGAATGTTTAACAAGGACCTAGAGGAACTAAAGAGCAAACCAACAGTGATGAACAACACAATAAATGAAATTAAACATTCTCTACAAGGGATCAATAGTAGAATAACTGAGGCAGAAGAAAGGATAAGTGACCTGGAAGATAAAAGAGTGGAAATAAATACTGCAGAGCAGAATAAAGATAAAAGAATGAACAGAATTGAGGACAGTCTCAGAGACTTCTGGGACAACATTAAACACCCCAGCATTCAAATTATAGGGATCTCAGAAGAAGAAGAGAGAAAGAATGGGACTGAGAAAATATTTCAAGAGATTATAGTTGAAACTTCCCAACTAAGGGAAAGGAAATAGTTAATCAAGTCCAGGAAGCACAGAGAGTCCCATACAGGATAAATCCAAGGAGAAACACGTGAAGAAAAATATTAATCAAACTATCAAATATTAAATACCAAGAAAAAATATTAAAAGCAGCAACGGAAAAAAACAACACATAAGGGAATCCCCATAAGGTCAACAGCTGATCTTTCAGCAGAAACTCTGCAAGCCAGAAGGGAATGGCAGGACATATTTAACGTGATGAAGGAGAAAAACCTACAACCAAGATTACTCTACCCAGCAAACATCTCATTCAGATTTGACGGAGAAATTAAAACCTTTAAAGACAAGCAAAAGCTAAGAGAATTCAACACCAGCAAACCAGCTTTACAACAAATGCTAAAGGAACTTCTCTAGGCAGGAAACACAAGAGAAGGAAAAGACATACAATAATAAACCGAAAACAATTAAGAAAATGGTAATAGGAACATACACATGGATAATTACCTTAAATGTAAATGGATTAACTGCTCCAACCAAAAGACATAGATTGGCTGAATGGATACAAAAACAATACCTGTATATATGTTGTCTACAGGAGACCCACTTCAGACCTACGGACACATACAGACTGAAAGTGAGGGGATGGAAAAAGATATTCTATGCAAATGGAAATCAAAAGAAACCTGGAGTAGCAATTCTCATGTCAGATAAGATAGACTTTAAAACAAAGACTATGACAAGAGACAAAGAAGGACACTACATAATGATCACGGATCGATCCAAGAAGAAGATATAACAATTGTAAAGATTTATGCACCCGACATAGAAGCACCTCAATACATAAGGCAAATACTAACAGCCATAAAAGGGGAAATTGACAGTAACACACTCATAGTAGGGGACTTCAACACCCCACTTTCACCAATGGACAGATCATCCAAAATGAAAATAAATAAGGAAACACAAGCTTTAAATGATACATCAAACAAGATGGACTTAATTGATATTTATAGGACATTCAATCCAAAAACAAGAGAATACACATTCTTCTCAAGTGTTCATGGAATATTCTCCAGGATAGATCATATCTTTGGGCACAAATCAAGCCTTGGTAAATTTAACAGTATTGAAATCGTATCAAGTATCTTTTCCAACCACAACACTATGAGACTAGATATCAATTACAGGAAAAAATCTGTAAGAAATACAAACACATGGAGGCTAAATAACATACTACTTAATAAGCAAGAGATCACTGAAGAAATCAAAGAGGAAATCAAAAAATACCTAGAAACAAATGACAATGAAAACACGATGACCCAAAACCTTTGGGATACAGCGAAAGGAGTTCTAAGAGGGAAGTTTATAGCAAAACAATCCTACCTTAAGAAACAAGAAACATCTCAAATTAACAACCTAACCTTACACCTAAAGCAATTAGAGAAAGAAGAACAAAAAACCCCCAAACTTAGCAGAAGGAAAGAAATCACAAAGATCAGATCATAAATAAATGAAAAAGACATGAAGGAAGTGATAGCAAAGAACAATAAAACTAAAAGCTGGTTCTTTGAGAAGATAAAATTGATAAACCATTAGCCAGACTTATCCAGAAAAAAGGGAGAAGACTCAAATCAATAGAATTAGAAATGAAAAAGGAGAAGGAACAACTGACACTGCAGAAATACAAAGGATCGTGGGAGATTACTACAAGCAACTATATGCCAATAAAATGGACAACCTGGAAGACAAGGACAAATTCTTAGAAATGCACAACCTTCCAAGACTGAACCAGGAAGAAATAGAAAGTAGGGGACAAGGTGAGAGAGTGGCATGGACACATATACACTACCAAACGTATAATAGCTAGTGGGAAGCAACTGCATAACACAGGGAGATCAGCTCGGTGCTTTGTGACCATCTAGAGGGGTGGGATAGCGAGGGTGGGAGGGAGGGAGATGCAAGAGGGAAGAGATATGGGGACATAAGTATATGTATAACTGATTCACTTTGTTGTAAAGCAGAAACTAGCACACCATTATAAAGTAATTATAGTCCAATAAAGATGTTAAAAAAGAAGTGGGGCCTCCCTGGTGGCGCAGTGGTTGAGAGTCCGCCTGCCGATGCAGGGGATACGGGTTCGTGCCCCGGTCTGGGAGGATCCCATATGCCGCGGAGCGGCTGGGCCCGTGAGCCATGGCTGCTGAGCCTGCGCATCCGGAGCCTGTGCTCCGCAACGGGAGAGGCCACAACAGTGAGAGGCCCGCATACCACAAAAAAAAAAAAAAAAAAAAAAAAAGAAGTGATGATGTGACATTCACCCTTAAGTGCTGGTTTGGGAAGGGGATCTGCAGTTTAAGAATTCCTTTTATAGATTTTAACTACTTCTGTTTTTTTTAGCACCATTTTCCTCCTGCCTTCAAAGTTACCTGATGCCTCCAATTCTTGGATTTCCTGAGGTTTCGGAGTGGAAACTGACTTGTTTCATGTTATGTCCGCCCAACACTCTCACTTTTGCAGGCACTTAGATTAGAGAAAATAGAAACCTAAGTCAATTACCACTTGTCAATCCACGTTCCACTTTCTAAAACTGTAGCAACATTTTTCTCTGCTTTCATCAACTTCCCTTTTGTCCTTGTGACTTTATAACCTTTTAAAACTTTCTTCACTATCATTTTAGTTACATCTCAGATGGGGAGAAAAGATAAAGACATATTCAGTTAGCTATATTTACACAGAAATCTCAGAACTACCTTTTAAATAAAGTAAAGGGCTCTGGCATGAGTAATTAATCTAATAGAGAGCAGAGTGCAGTCTGACATAACCTGAAAAAAAAGAATAAGAAGTAAAAGGAATACCTGATTCTAGGATTTTCCCTCAGGATAAAGCCCTATTTAAGAATGTGTGAGGGTGGGCTTTCCTGGTGGCGCAGTGGTTGAGAGTCCACCTGCCGATGCAGGGGATACGGGTTCGTGCCCCGGTCCAGGAGGAGCCCACATGTCGCGGAGCGGCTGGGCCCGTGAGCCATGGCCGCTGAGCCTGCGCGTCTGGAACCTGTGCTCTGCAATGGGACAGGCCACAACAGTCAGAGGCCCGCGTACCACAAAAAAAAAAAAAAAAAAAAAACTTAAAAAAGAATGTATGAGGGCTTCCCTGGTGGCGCAGTGGTTGAGAGTCCGCCTGCCGATGCAGGGGACTCGGGTTCGTGCCCCGGTCTGGGAAGATCCCACATGCTGTGGAGTGGCTGGGCCCACGAGCCATGGATGCTGAGCCTGCGCGTCCGGAGCCTGTGCTCCACAATGGGAGAGGCCACAACAGTGAGAGGCCCGCGTACCGCAAAAAAAAAAAAAAAAAAAAGAATGTGTGAGGTTACAGTTCTGACTCAAGACATTGCCAGAATGGATGATGGGCCTGGTAAAACAAGGAACTTCTCTAGGAAAGGAAAGGAAATATCTATACTCAGACAACCTATGGATACATTCCATGCAACTAAATGTCCAAGCCATCTCAATCACCATGACAGACATCTGCATCAAACCCTGTATTCTTCAACTGTTGATCCAGGGTTCACACTTAGGCTAAGCAAAGTGAAAATTCTATTTAGAGTCTCAATGCAATGTATGAAGAAAAATGAAGAATCACCAAATTTCAGAAAGTAACCCTCAGGCAATAAAATTAATTGGGAAAATAGAATAAAAATCTTAAAGAAGAACAACGAATGCAACTAAAGTAATTTTATAGGAAATCATATGACTCAAAAAGAACAAACTTTCAAGTTCTTGAAAGTGATAAGCTAAAATAGTTAATGAATAAAATGAATGAATTGACAAGAAAACATATCAAAAAATTTGGAATGATACTGAAGCATCACACAGGCAAAAATTTGTAGGACCAAGTGCCTATATTAGAAAAGAAGTCACAAAAAAATTAATTTAGCTTCTGCTAAACAAAACTTAAAAAGTAAGAGCAACTTAGAGTGAGCAGAAGAAAGAAAATAAAAAGAGTAGAAAAAAATGAAAGAGAAGACAGAAAAAAATAGAGAAGTCAAAATTTTGTGTCTTTTTTTAAATATCTTTATTGGACTATAATTGCTTTACTATGTTGTGTTAGTTTCTGCTGTATAACAAAGTGAATCAGCTATATGTATACATATATCTCCATACCCCCTCACTCTTGTGTCTCTCTCCCATCCTCCCTACCCCACCAGTCTTGGTGTTGACAAAACACGGAGCTTATCTCCCCTTGTGATACAGCTGCTTCCCACTACCTATCTATTTTACATTTGGTTGTGTATATATGTCAATGCCACTCTCACTTTGTCCCAGCTAACCCTTCACCCTCCCCATGTCCTCAAGTCCATTCTCTACGTCTATGTCTTTATTCCAGTCCTGCCCCTGAGTTCATCAGAACTTTTTTTTTTTTTGGATTCTATATATATGTATTAGCATACGGTATTTGTTTTTCTCTTTCTGACTTACTTCACTCTGTACGACAGTCTCTAGGTCCATCCACCTCACTACAAATAATTTAAATTCTTTTTATGGCTGAGTAATATTCCATTGTATATATATATATATGTGCCATATCTTCTTTATCCATTCATCTGTTGATGGACACTTAGGTTGCTTCCATGTCCTGGGTATTGTAAATAGAGCTGCAATGAACATTTTGGTTTTCTCAGGGTATAAGCACAGTAGTGGGATTGCTGGGTCATATGGTAGTTCTATTTTTAGTTTTTTAAGGAACCTCCATACTGTTCTCCATAGTGGCTGTATCAACGTACATTCCCATCAACAGTGCAAGAGGGTTCCCTTTTCTCCACACCCTCTCCAGCATTTATTGTTTATAGATTTTTTTTTTTTTTTTTTTTGCGGTATGCAGGCCTCTCACTGTTGTGGCCTCTCCCATTGCAGAGCACAGGCTCTGGACGTGCAGGCTCAGCAGCCATGGCTCATGGGCCTAGTTGCTCCGCAGCATGTGGGATCTTCCCGGACCGGGGCACGAACCCATGTCCCATGCATCGGCAGGCAGACTCTCAACGACTGTGCCACCAGGGAAGCCCGGGAAATATTTAAAGTGATGAAAGGGAAAAAACTACAACCAAGAATACTCTACCCAGCAAGGCTCTTGTTCAAATTCGATGGAGAAATAAAAAGCTTTATAGACAATCAAAACCTAAGAGAATTCTGCACCACCAAACCAGATTTACAACAAATGCTAAAGGAACTTCTCTAGGTGGAAAAGAAAAGGCCACAACTAGGAACAAGAAAATTATAAATGGGAAAGATCACTAGTAAAGGCAAATATACAGTAAAGGTAGGAAATCATCTACACACAAATATGATATCAAAACCAGCAATCGTGAGGAGAGTACAAATGAAGGATATTGGAAATGCATTTGAAATTAAGAGACCAGCAACTTAAAACTATATATATATATAGACTGCTATACATATCAAAACCTCATGGTAACGGCAAACCAAAAATCTACAATAGATATATACACAAAGAAGAAAAATGAATCCAAATGGAACACTAAAGATAGTCATCAAATCACAAGAGAAGAGAACAAAAGAGGAAGAGGGAAAAAAAGACCTACAAAAACAAAACCTAAACAATTAACAAAATGGCAATAAGAACATACATATCAATAATTACCTTAAATGTAAATGGATTAAATGCTCCATCCAAAATACATAGACTGGCTGAATGGATACAAAAACAAGACCCATATATATATGCTGTCTACAAGAGACCCACTTCAGATCTAGGGATTCAAACAGACTGAAAGTGAGGGGATGGAAAAAGGTATTCCATGTAAATGGAAACCAAAAGAAAGCTGGAGTAGCAATACTCATATCAAACAAAATAGACTTTAAAATAAAGAATGTTACAGGAGACAAAGATGGACACTACATAATGATCAAGGGATCAATCCAAGAAAAAGATATAACAATCGTAAATATATATGCACCCAACACAGGAGCACCTCAATATATAAAGCAAATGCTAATAGCCATAAAAGGAGAAATTGACAGTAATATAATAGTGGGGGACTTTAACACCGCAGTTACATCAGTGGACAGATCATCCAGACAGAAGGTCAACAAGGAAACACAGGCCTTAAATGACACATTAGAACAGATGGACTTACTTGAGATATATAGAACATTCCATCTGAAAGCAGCAAAATACACATTTTTCTCAAGTGTACATGGAACATTCTCCAGGATAGATCACATGCTGGGCCACAAAGCAAACCTCGGTAAATTTGAGAAAACTGAAATCATATCAAGCATCTTTTCCAACCACAGTGCTACGGGATTAGAAATTAACTACAAGAAAAAACTCTAAAAAATACAAACACGTGGAGGCTAAACAATATGTTTCTAAACAACCAATGAAGCACCAAAGAAATCAAAGAGAAAATCAAAAAATACCTAGAGACAAATGAAAACAAAAACATGACAATCCAAAACCTTCGGGATGCAGCAAAAGCAGTTCCGAGAGGGAAGTTTATAACAATATAATCTTACCTCAGGAAAAAAGAAAAATCTCAAATAAACAACCTAACCTTACACCTAAAGCAACTAGAGAAAGAACAAACAAAACCCAAAGTTGGTAGAAGGAAAGAAATCATAAAGATCAGATCAGAAATAAATGAAATAGAGAAGAAGAAAACAATAGCAAAGACCAATGAAACTAAAAGCTGGTTCTCTGAAAAGATAAACAAAGTTGATAAAGCTTTAGCCAGACTCATCAAGAAAAAAAAGGGAAAGGGATCAAATCAATAAAATTACAAATGAAAAAGAAGTTACAACTGACACCACAGAAATACAAAGGATAAGAGACTACTACAAGCAACTATATGCCAATAAAATGGACAACCTCGAAGAAATGGACAAATTCTTAGAAAGGTACAAACTTCCAAGATGGAACCAGGAAGAAATAGACAATATGAACAGACAGATCACAAGTACTGAAATTGAAACTGTGATTTAACAACTTCTAACAAACAAAAATCCAGGACCAGATGGCTTCACAGGCGATTTCTATCCAATTTCTATCAAACATTTATGGAAGAGTTAACACCTATCCTTCTCAAAGTATTCCAAAAAATTGCAGAGGAAGGAACACTCCCAAGCTGATTCTATGAGGCCACCATCACCCTGATTACAAAACCAGACAAAGATGTCACAAAAAAAGAAAACTACAGACCAATATCACTGATGAACATACATGCAAAAATCCTCAGCAGAACTATAATAAATAATTTTTAAATATACAAAAACACAAAAGACCCTGAGTAGCCAAAACAATCTCAAGAAAGAAGAACAGAGCTGGAGGAATCATGCTCCCTGACTTCAGACTATACTACAAAGCTACAGTAAACAAAACAGTATGATACTGGCACAAAAACAGACACATAGATCGATGAAACAGGATAGTAAGAAATAAACCAGAAATAAACCCACAGACCTATGGTCAATTTATCTATGGCAAAGGAGACAAGAATATACAATGGAGACAAAACAGTCTCTTCAATCAGTGGTGCTGGGAAAACTGGACAGCTACATGGAAAAGAATGAAATTAGAACAGTCTCTAACACCATACACAAAAATAAACCAAAATGGATTAAGATCTAAATCTAAGACGGTATACTATAAAACTCTTAGATCATCAACTTAAAATAATCATATATATGTGTGTGTGTATATATATATATATACACACATATATGTAT
This sequence comes from Hyperoodon ampullatus, assembly GCF_949752795.1. Classification (NCBI taxonomy): domain Eukaryota; kingdom Metazoa; phylum Chordata; class Mammalia; order Artiodactyla; family Ziphiidae; genus Hyperoodon; species Hyperoodon ampullatus. The sequence continues at coordinate 108,251,418 of NC_136913.1, read as the reverse complement.
ATTATATATATATACACATATAACCCCTCATGGTAACCACAAACCAAAAGCCTATAATAGATAAACACACACACACACACACACACAAAAAGCGAAAAAAAGGAATCCAAACATATCACTAAAGGTAGTCATCATATCACAAGGGTAGCAAACAAAAGAAGAAGAAAGGAACAAAAAAGAACTACAAAAACAACCCAAAAACAATTAACAAAATGGCAATAGGTACATACCTGTCAATAATTACCTTAAATGTAAATGGAATAAATGCCCCAATAAAAAGCTATACTAAAAATCTACAGTAATCAAAACAGTATGGTACTAGCAAAAAAACAGACACAACATCAATGGAACAGAACAGAAAGCCCAGAAATAAACCCACACTTATAAACCCACAATTACTCTATGCCAAAGATGACAAGAATATGTAATGGGAAAAAATAGCCTCTTCAATAAATGGTGTTGGGAAAACTGGAGAGCTACATGCAAAAATTCAAACTAGACTACTTTCTCACACCATATACAAAAAGAAACTCAAAACGAATTAAAGAATTAAAGGAAAGACCTGAAATCAGAAAATCCTAGAAGAAAATATAGGCAGTATACTCTTTGACATCAGTCTTAGCAATGTTCTTTGGATCTGTATCCTCAGGCAAGGGAAACAAAAGTAAAAACAAACAAATGGGACTCCATCAAACTAAAAAGCTTTTGCACAGTGAAGGAAACTATCAACAAATCGAAAAGGCAGCCTACTTAATTAAAGAAGATTTTGTAAATGATATACCTGATATGGGGATAATATCAAAAATATACAAAGAATTCATACAAGTCCACATCAAAAACAAAAAACCTGATTTTAAAATGGGCAGAGAACCTTAATAGACATTTTTCCAAAGAAGACGTATGGATGGACAAAAGGTACATGAAAAGGTGCTTAACATCACTAATCATCAGGGAAATGCAAATCAAAACCACAATGAGAACCACCTCACATCTGTCAGAATGTCTATCATCAAAAATACAACAAATAACAAGTTTTAGTGCCAATGTGGAGCAAAGGGAACCCTTGTGCAGTGTTGGTAGGATCGTAAATTGATGTAGCCACTGTGGAAAACAGTATGGAGGTTCCTCAGAAAATTTAAAAATGTCATATAATCCAGCTATTTCACTTCTGGGTATTTACCTGAAGAAAACAAAAGTACTAATTCAAAAATACACACGCACTCCAGTGTTTACTGCATTATTTACAAAAACCAAGATATGGAAGCAACTTTTGTGTCCATCAACAGACGAACATATAGAGAATATGTGATACAATGGACTCAGTCATAAAAAATGAAATCTTTCCATTTGCAACAACATGGATAGATCTAAACAGTATTATGCTAAGTGAAATAAGTCAGACAGAGAAAGATAAATACTACATGATTTCACTTATATGTGGAATCTAAAAAGCAAAATAAACAAACAAAATGAAAATAGACTCATAGATGCAGAGAACAGACATGTAGTTACCAGAAGGCTAGAGGGTAGTGGGTGGGTGAAATAGTGAAGGTGATTAAGTAGTACAAACCTCCAATTATATAATAAATAAGTCATGGGGATGTAATATACAGCATAAAGAATATGGTCAATAATATTGTAACAGTTTTATATGTGGACAGATGTTACTAGTCGTATTGTGGTGATCATTTCATAATGTATGCATATGTCAAATCATGATGTAGTACACCTGAAACTAACATAATATTGTATATCAACTATATTTAAATAAATAAATGCTTTTTAAAAATCGACACTGTGTTAGCAGGCATGAAAACAACATTAATCTCATTTTACATCTCCATCAGAGCTCTTGGGTTACCTGCTGCATTGTCAATGAGCAGTAAGATTTTGAAAGAAATCTTTTTCTCTGAGCACTTGGTCTCAATAGTGGGCTTAAAATATTCAGTAAACCATGTAGTAAACAGATGTGCTGTCATCCAGGCTTTGTTGTTTCTTTTGTAGAGCACCAGCAGAGTAGATTTAGCATAATTCTTATGGGCCCAGGGATTTGGGGAATGGTAAATGAGCACCGGCTTCAACTGAAAATCAACAGCTGCATTAGCCCCTAACAAGAGAGTCAGCCTGTCCTTTGAAGCTTTGAAGCCAGGCATTGACTTCTCCTCTCTAGCTATGAAAGTCCTAGATGACATCTTCTTCCAATAGAAGGCTGTTTCATCTACAATGAAAATCTGTTGTGTAGTGTAACCTCCTTTATTAACGACCTTAGCTAGATCTTCTGAATAACTTGCTGCAGCTTCCATATCAGCACTTGCTGCTTCACCTTGCACTTTTATATTATTAAGATGACTTCTTTCCTTAATCCTCACGAACCAACCTCTGCTGGCTTCAAACTTTTCTTCTGCAGTTTCCTTGTCTCTCTCAGCCTTCATAAAATTGAAGAGAGTTAGGGCATTGCTCTGGATTACACTTTGGCTTAAGAGAATGTTGTGGCTGGTGTGATCTTCTATCCAGACCACTAAAAATTTCTCCAAAGCAGTAATAAGCTGTTTCAGTTGCTTATCATTCATGTGTTCACTGGAGTAACACCTTTAACTTCCTTCAAGAACTTTTCCTTTGCATTCACAACTTAGCTATCTGGCACAAGAGGCCTAGCTCTCAGCCTACCTTGGGGCTTTCAACATACCTTCCTCACTAAACTTAATCATTTCTAGATTTTGATTTAAAGTAAGAAACATGTGATTCTTCCTTTCACTTGAACACTTAGAGGCCACTGTAGGCTTTTAATTGGCCTAATTTCAATACTGTTGGGTCTCAGGGAATAGAGAGACCCAAGGAGAGGGGGGAGAGATGGGGAGAATGGCCAGTTAGTGGAGCAGTCAGAAAACACACATTTATCGATTGTTTGCCATCTTATTTGGGCTTGGTTCATGGCGCCCCAAAACAATTACAATAGTAACATAAAATATTATTGATCACAGATCAACATAACAAATATAATAATAATGAAAAAGTTTGCAATACTGCAAGAATTACCAAACTGTGACACAGAGACCTGAAATGAGCAACAGTTTTGGAAAAATGGTGTGTCAGTAGACTTGCTCAACATAGGGCTACCCCAAACTTTCAATTTGTAAAAAAAGCAATATCTGCAAAGCACAATAAAGCAAAGTGCAATAAAATGAGGTATGCCCATATTATATATATATATATATATATATATATATATATATATATATATATATATATATCCATTTGGTTCTGTTTCTCTGTAGAACCCTAATATAAGAGAGTTCGCATATATCCTTCATCCAGTTTCATTTTCTCATAATGTTATCATCTTCATTATGATGATGTATTTGTCAAAATTTTTTCAAAAGGCTGATTATTAACTGAACTACAGCCTTTATTCAGGTCTTACCAGCTTTTCCTTTATGTACTTTTTCTGTTCTAGGATCCCATCCAGGATACAACACTGTATGTACTTTCCATGTCCCCTTAGTCTCCTCTGGTCTTTGACAGTTTCTCAGATTCTCTCCTTGTTCTTCATGACTCTGACAGTTTTGAGGAGAACTAGTTATGTATTTTGTAGTATGTATCCCTATTTGGGTTTCTAATGTTTTCTTTTCTCAAGATTAGACTAGGATTATGAATTTGGGAGAAGAATACCACAGAGGTGAAGTGTTCTTCTCATGACATCATAACAAGCAGTGCATGATATCTATATGATATCACTGCTGATATTAACACGAGTCAGTTTTCTAAGGAATGTTTGCCAGGTTGTTCTACTATAATGTTAGCATTTCTCACTTTCTGTATTCTATTCCTGTGAAACAAGTCACTATGCTCAATTCATATTAGAAGGGGTGAAGGGAGTCATCTGCACCTCTGGGAGGTGGAAGTATCCATATACATTATTTGGAATTTTGAGAATTACATATTTAAGATAGTCTTATTCCTCAGTAGAAGAGATTTCATCAAGAAACTAAATACATGATGCTCAGTTATAGAGATTCAAAGTATACAGCTTGTGATTCATCTTTGCTTATACATCATATCATGCTCATAGTGACACTTCCGAGGTTTATGGGTAGTAAATCATTAAAGGCCTATTTTTTTTTCTTCACTAGGAGATGTTTTTATGTCCCTCAGACAGGTGGAAGCTAGGACAGAGAAACACAGACTGAAATTTAACTCCCGTCTCTTTGTACTTCATTGCAATTTCTGGCAATATTGGTCCTTTTGCTCTCAACAGTAACTTAAAGTGTGGATCTCACATCCTTGACAATGGGAACTAATAAGAAATTTCATAAATGCTGAACACATTGTGAAAGTTACTAAAAGTCTCATGTGTTTAGCTCTATTTTAAAAATGTGATACTGTCTTTGAAACAAGTCTTTCTCATTGTTGTCATCCTTGCATTTTGGGTTTTTTTAGGCACTTTAACTCCTTTTCCATTTCTTATCACAGTTGAGCATATCCTATTATTCTCTATGTTGTATTAAGCAACTAATTTTTTCTCCTAAAATGCATCAATGTGTGCATTGGAATATCATTTTGTTACCAATTCAAAAATTACATTTTGCCTTCTAAACCCTCCCTTTTGAAAAATCGGCAACATCACTGAACATTGCTCACTAAATAATAAAGGTGAAGGAGAAACTATGATTCCTACTTTAATAATAATAAATATTATATTGCCTTGCAGTTTACAGAGGGCTTTCATATATGTTCTGTCATGTGATCATGTGATTTTCCCCCAAAATCTCAGGAGGAAGGCATAGACTAGAAATCATAATTTTACAGCAGAAAAACTAAGACACATAGAAGTTAGTGGCTTGCCCTTACTGATCATGAAAATTAGGGGCATGTGTCTGAATATGTTTCAATCAGATTAGATGAGTTTAGGCTATGAACCAACATCTCAGTAGCTTAACATACCAAAAGTTTATTTCTCACTCACACAAAATCCACTCTGAGTCTGGGAGAGTCTACAGGGCATATGACATCTATTTGGTCATTCAATATTTCAGGCTGGGTTTGTCTTTCCTCCTCACCTTCAACACAATAAATACATGCTTCTACAATTACTATGGCAAAGAAAGAGAACACGGAGTATCTCACACCAGCCTTTAAATACTCCTAACCAGAAAAGGCACAGGTCACTTCTCTCATCCCATTGGATAAAGCAAGTCATATGACTATGTCCAACTTAAAGGAGGCCTGTGCCCAAAAGGTGAAGAGAATCAGAGATTTGGGTGAACATTTGTATGTCCGCTACAGAATATTTGTTTGGTTCCCTTCCACAAGATCATACTGCCTCAACTCAGAATGTTCATGAGTAGTGTCAGTAATGACCCACCAGCTAATGAAGTATCCTTCTGGACTTAAGAGTCTGAACAATTTTAAGACTCCAATACACTTTTTCAATCCACATTAGCTAAAAGAGTCTCAAAGAGGCACTATTACCTAGTAGTCAAAGCTTGAGCTTTAAAGTCAGAACAACAGTTCAAACCCAGCTTTACTACTTATTATCTTTGAGACTTGGGGCAAGGTGTTTTACATCTCCAAGTAAAAAGGAAATAAAAATAGTATCTACCTCACAGATTGCTTCTGAGCATGAAGAAAGATAATGCATAAAAGCACAGTGCTTGGCATATAGTAAACCCTCAATCAATGTGTACAACTTTCATTATACTGTAGCCCAATGTAATTATAATAAACATAGGTCCTAAATTTTCAAGGACAATTCCAGTGTTGCCTTCTCTTACCCTATATGTATTGACTTAGGTGCAAAAACATGGCTAAAAGTATAATCCACAATAAGGTAAATTTGAAATCTTAAAGAAAAACAGATTACATCTAAAAATATTCACATATGAATATAAATACACTAGACTAATATTTCGGGAAGAGTGACAGGAACATAACATCTGCTTCACTTCCATTCTATTTAATAAGGCCATTTGTCAGTAAGAGGTAGAAATTTAAATATTCCAATATGAATGATTCTTTATAATTCCATGTTGTTTATTATATTATTCTGAAGTCTTATAGATATGTGGCTATTAATTGTTTAGTATTTAGTTAGAGCCATGAACTCCTAAGACGGAGTGGTCTTACAAATTAGAAAGCAGGAACACAATTAAACCATAAAACCCTTTTCAACCAGGTACCATTTATGGTATCACTGAAGGTATAGAAATTTATTTTTAATCACCATAAGCACTAGCATAACAGAAATAATTTCTTTAGTATTATTTCTGAAGTGCCTAATGTGACAGAAACACTTAATATTGTCAATTAATATGCTTGCAAATATTAGCTTTCCCTCAACACCAGTAGAATGCCATAAAACTGGAAACTTTTTATTTTCATTCACTTTATATAAATAAAATTCTAAGTTTACAACAGTTCCAGATAAGAAACCATTTAGATAAACTCCTAATCAATATCAGGCTCATCTAACTGCTAATCAAAAAGGAATTTCTGAACTTTTGAAGTTTAGCCATACACAATATTAACAATTTAGTATTTTGTGTGTGTACCTCTGTGAAGCATGAATTTATCCTTAAAATTACACTGAGATAATCTGCTAACTTCTTTTGTGTACCTCAACAAACATACACAAATGGAAGTGAACTACTGACCTAATGTGAAGACAAAATTATGACTTTACCTCCAACTCTATGCTAGTTGATAAGCACTTACTGAAATAATATTTTTCACACAAAGAACTAATATATTTTCTAATACTTTCCTCACCCCACTATTTTTTTTATAAAGTAGTATGTTTATCATGACTGTCACTGATTAAAATTTGGTCCATTTTCCCACTTTCAGAAGTGTAAGTTAACTTTTGAAATCTGACTGAAATAAATTACAAATGACAAACTTTGCGCTCCTTTGTAGAAAGAAGCTAGATTTATTTTAAAGTCCACTTTCCTATAGTCACCCACATGTGTCCGTTCTGAGAAATGAACTTCCCAGATTGCCTCAGTAAGGTCATGTTTCCTTACTAATTTATACTAAGTGAATTTTGTACCCTACATGAGGGGGACAACATCCAACTAAATTGCTAAAGTCCCACCAGATTTGAATTGTAAGTTTATAGTTTTATACCAGATATTTTTGACCTTTCCATTTTCCAAGATCAATTTAAAAATACTTTCCACTAAGATTTTTTCATGTAAAAAACTAGTCTGCATATTAGAAAACTGAGATTTCTTTTCATTATTTCAGAAAATTCAGAAGAGGAATAAAAATAATAACATGGAAGTAAATAACTAGTATCTTATAGGAGCATTGTTCTTCTAAACATGTATTGGGAAATATTGACCTAGACAGCATGCTGCTCAAGGGCAGTGACCATGATTTATTTTTCTATGCAATTTCCCCAGTACGTAGTTCAGTGCTAATAAGTGTCTAATAAATGTTGAAAATGTTGAATGAATGAGTGGACAAATGGATGGCTAGATGGATGGATGGAAGAGTGAATGAATTAACAAATGAATAAAATGACTTTCAGTCAACAGTTACAATAGGTCAGAGACTTCACTTTATGAGGTCAAAATTTCTTTGCCCCTAGAAAAATTCTTTTTGTACTGTATCAAATGGTCTTTTAAGATTTGAACTTGACATTATCATCAAATCAGTAGATACATTTCAAGAAATAATACATGATTTTGACCTTTTTTATTGTAGCCACCATATCATCACTCTGCTTGATTAACTTGTCAGCTTTCTCCTCTTCAGACGGTGAGCCAAGCCCTTTGCACTGAAAGCTTTTAAAACAGCTAAAGAATTCATGATAAGGTCAGGCTATATCAACAGAGAAAGCAGAGCAAGACTTTTTACTTTATTTTATTTTATATTTATAAGATGAAAATGACTAAAAATTGATTAGTGGCTGTCTCATGACACTTCACTTATTCATGATTTTTTTAATGTAAGTTGGACATAGGGTTTTCTCAAAGTAAAGACTTTGAAATCAATTTAAGGTATATTTCTGCTTTAAGACCCCATAAACTAAAAGTTCTTTATAGAACTGCAGCCTGAGCTGCATCTTCAGGAAGTATCTTATTTATTAAACAAACAGAATAGTAAAATACCCTGAACTAAGCAGGGAGAAATAAACTACATTTCCCAAGACTAGCTGTTATCAGTGTCAATCAATATTTTTGACAATCCCATTTGACACAAAGCATTGTATTTTGTTTTATGAAGGAGTTAGAAAATAAGTCTTCTAAATGTCTAAAACCTGTATTATTCACGTAGAGAGAGAAAACGGCCACATGTGATTCAGCCTAAGACCACTTAAAAACATTGTGATAAACACATATAAATTTATGAGACTGACACGCTGCCCACTGAAAACATATAAATTTAAATATTCAGAAGAAATAATATGCAGAGGACACCACAGTGAAGGAAGGATTAGGATGGTGGTTCAGAATGGATCAGCTAAGTCAGTGGTTCTCAACTGGGGGAGATTTTGCCCCCAGGAGACATTCGACAATATCTGTGGACATTTTTGTTTGTCACAACGGTGGGTGTGCTAATAAATTTAGAGGGTAAAGACCATGAATAATGCTAAGCATCCTACAATGCCCAAGACAGTACCACAACAAAGAAGGTGGCACAAATATCAGTAGTGCTGAGGTTGAGAAACACTGAACTAAGTTCGGGTAAGACAAATTCATGGTATTCTTGTTCCAACTCAACATCTTCCCATAGTATTGGGTTACTAAGTTTGCACTAAAGCAATCAATATTTGAATGCACACACTGCTCTAAAAATTATGTGATCTAAGTCTATTTTCCTAGTTTAATGCAACAACACTTGATCCCTATGCATCAAAATGATTTTAGTGGTGGATATAAACAATATTATTGTTTATTAGGGTATGAGATAAGATTATTTGATTTTCCATGGCGCTTTTAAATTTTCAAAGAACAGGAATAGTGAAATCAGCAAAGAGTTAACGACAGCTATTATAACGTCTTATCTTGAAGGTAAAAAAAATATATATATATATAGGGCTTCCCTGGTGGCACAGTGGTTGAGAGTCCGCCTGCCGATGCAGGGGACACGGGTTCGTGCCCCGGTCCAGGAAGATCCCACATGCTGCGGAGCGGCTAAGCCCGTGAGCCATGGCCGCTGAGCCTGCGCGTCTGGAGCCTGTGCTCCGCAACGGGAGAGGCCACAATAGTGAGAGGCCCGCATACCACTAAATTAATTAATTAATTAATTAATTAATTAAATATCCATAATGACCGTAAGTCATATAATTAGCATTGATGATTTTGATTTTAAATGACACTCTTTGCTCTAGTACTTTTGCCTCTCAGAGAGGGCAGTATACTAATATCAGACCTTAGTTTATTTCCTCATTTCTCTCATCAGAGGTTTTATTTGTTTGTTTGTTTGTTTACCATATAGTAAGAATCATCATGATTAGGAAAAGAAAGTTTGAATATTGGTACAATGAACTTCTTTTTATAAGGCAAACATTTACTTCTCACTTTTGTCAGTGAAAAGTACCTGGTCAATGAGTGAAAATATCTCGAACATGATGGTCTCAGTTCTCAGTGTCTTTGGCCAAGGTTTTATAGACTCTTTGATTTGTGTTCTAAAAGAAATGCAACAATCTCAGGAATAACTTAAAAGTTTCAGGACTCCATTTCACATTTGGTCTGAGCACATGAGACATGATTTTCAAATGACCTTTAGCAAGAGGTATTAAATAATGTCCTGAGCTTCTGTATTAGACAGGTAAATTCAGAATGGAAAAAAGGTTTTAGTAAAACCTTTTGAGTATAGCTCATGTAGTAATCCTATCGCTCTATCTCTGGAACCTTGCTGCATCCATAATGCTCCTCAATTCCCAGCATCCTTTACTTCAATGTTTCCATTCTTCCCTCCCTTGCTAGGGCAAAGTTCCATAGCCAGAACTTATATGGCCCTGCTTCTCTCAGCAGATGTTTCATTTGACCACTGACAGGTAATCAAAATAACCAATCCATACTAATCATCGCCAAAGTATAATTTCTCCAAGATACTGCATCTGCATTTTAATATGAGCCTTTTAGAAATACAATGCCTTATATGAAAGCAGTGATTCCAAAGCAACACTAGTTAATTACCATATTGATTGCATTTTTGGCTTAATAGATTTATTAATATGTGAAAGATGCAACTTAACCAAATGATAATTGAAACAATGAATTCAAAGGCCTAAAAAAATAAAACATGAAATAATTGAGAGATGGGTGTCTCTGATAGAAAGTGACCCTGATCATAATAAAATATACACATGCATATTCAGTGATTGCAGGAAAGGATACAATCCTGTCTAGTATTAATATACTTTTAGAATATTGGTAGTAGAATCTGAAGTTGGTTCATTTTTGATAAATATTAATATAAAATATTATTCTAAAAATAATGCATTTCTTTGTTGCAGTGGTCATTTTCTGGTTATTTTTATTTAAAACAAACAAAAGAATACCGAATTGACAACTGTTTAAGTGTTCATCATAAGATAAACAGTAAGGACACATCTACCAGCTTATTTTAATAGTAATTCTAGCAAAAGTCAACTATTACATTTTACAAATGAACAGAATATAACAAGGGAATATAGAAAGACAGGGATTCTATTAGACTAGGACTGTATGTAACTTGGTTTGAAGTTTATTTTCTGTGACACTTACAAGTGAGTGTGGTATTCCTCTCCATTATCAACCAAAATCCAAGAAAACATAGATAAATTATGGCTGAGCTCCTACAGCCTGAGAGGGAGGTTAAGGCGCATGTTACCATGACAAACTGTAAAAGCTGGGAAGGAATAAGTCCAGATGTTACAGTTGAGAACATTACGTGAAATGATAGATTGAAAATAATGGTTTATCTAGAAGAGAGAAAATTTCACTGTAGGAGGAAAAGATATAACATGATAAAATAGAATGTAGGAAGGGTCATAAAATAATGAATTGCCAAGACAGTAAAAACTAATATAAGAAAAATGAAGAAAATGCTACAATCACTTACCATTGAAATATATTTTTTAAAGAATTATAGCAATAGCATATTGGCTTTAGAATGAAGCACAGAAAGCATCTAGTCCATCGCCATCATTTTGAAAATGAAGAGAATGAGATCAGGATTGAAAAAATTCATATAAAGTCACAAAGTAAATCAGTGGCACAACAGTAACAACTGTCACTTAAATGCTGCAAATAACTTGTTTATTAGAATTAGAGCCCAACATCCCCCACACTAATACTCCAAAGTAAGAAGAAATATTATCCAATGGGGACTTTTCTCTCACTTAGGAAAAGACTGCTGTCCATTTTAGACTGGTTTTATCCATATTGGAAAATAATAATTAGCATGTATTCATTGCGTACTATGTCAAATACTGTACACATTTTTCTTTTCTCTCATTTAGCTCTTATAGCAACCCTATAAAGAAGGCACATTTAGTGTCCCTATTTTCAGATGAAACAAACTAGAGGCTTAACAGGGGAATAAATTGCCCAAATTTTCACAGATAAAAATAGAAGGACCAGCAGTCTCCCAAGGTAATAGAAATAAAAGCAAAAATAAACAAATGGGACCTAATCAAGTTATAAGCTTTTGCACAGCAAAGGAAACCATAAACAAAATGAAAATACAACCTACAGACTGGGAGAAAATATTTGCAAATGATGTGAATGATAAGGGCTTAATTTCCAAAATATACAAACAGCTCAATAACAAAAAAACAAACAACCCAATTGAAAAATGGACAGAAGACCTAAATAGACATTTCTCCAACGAAGACATACAGATGGCCAAAAAGCACATGAAAAGATGCTCATCATCACTAGTTATTAGAGAAATGCAAATAAAAACTAAAGGGAGGTACTACCTCAAATTGGTCAGAATGGCCATCATTAAAAAGTCTACAAATACTAAATGCTGGAGAGGGTGTGGAGAAAAGTGAACCCTCTTAACACTGTTGGTGGGAATGTAAATTGGTGCAGCCACTATGGAAAATAGTGTGGACGTCTCTCAAAAAGCAAAAACTCCAGCAATTCCACTCCTGGGCATATACTCAGACAAAACATAATTCGAAAAGATACATGCTCCCCTATGTTCATAGCTGCACTATTCACAATAGCCAAGACATGGAAACAACCTAATGTTCATCAACAGATGAACGGATAAAGAAGATGTGGTATATGTATAGAGTGGAATATTATTCAGCCATTAAAAAGAATGAAATAATGCCATATGCAGCAACATGAATGGGCCTAGAGATTGTCATACTAAGCGCAGTAAGTCAGAAAGAGAAAGACATACACCATATGATACCACTTGTATGTGGAATCTAAAATATGACACAAATGAACATATCTATGAAACAGAAACAGACTCACAGACATAGAGAACAGACTTGTGGTTGCCAAGGGGAAGGGGGGGTGGAAAAGGGAAGTATTGGGAGTTTGGGATTAGCAGGCGCAAACTATTATGTATAGGATGGATAAAAAGCAAGGTCCTACTGTATAGCACAGGGAACTATATTCAATATGCTGTGATAAACCAGAATGGAAAAGAATATGAAAAAGAATATATATATATATATATATATATATATATATATATATATATATATATATATATAATGAGTCACTTTGCTGTACGGCAGAAATTAACACAACATTGTAAATCAACTATACTTCAATAAAATTTTTTAAAAAAAGAACTAAGGCCCAGAGAAGTAATTTTCACAAAGTCACAGCAATTTTATGGTAGAACAGGTCTAAAATACAGTTTTTCCAGCACACTGACAAGTGTTCAATCCATTATGTACCTTTTCTGAGTTTGTACAGAATTTATAGTCTGTGACTCAAGATTTCAGTCAATGTTGTATTCGCTTCAAGTTATTTCTCATATACACATGGGTCCTTCTCCCAACTAAATTGTCATCATTTAAATTCTCTCTCTTTTCTCTTGTTTCATCTTTCAGAAGCATGTTTATCATCCATTCCTGGTAAGCACAATTTTTCAACATCTTGCTAATAAATAATTTTTAAAAATAGAAAGACCAGGATTTTGACTTCAAGTAGTCTAGTTTTGGATACCTCTACTGCCTCAAATACCTAGTTTGTCAAGGTCTGTAGGGTAACAAAATGAAACAAGGCTTAACACCCTTGACTATTCAGTAAAGCAACATGAAAATTAAGTAACATGCAAATAAAGCAACAAATAAAAGAAGAGAAAATTGCTTGGGATCTAAGCAAACATTACTGCAACAACTCTACAACAACAAAAGAAACCTTCAAGGACAATACCTCTTTATGGGAGAAGTTTGATTTATTCATGAGGTCCACTAATGAGGACAGACACTTAGAATGAGCCAACAGGAGCAGAGAGGTTGGCAATAAAACAGAGAAGGAGTAATTCATAGTGCAAGACTCCTACAACAAGAAAGGATGGGACTCAGCTCACAGGTGAGACGGTTAGCTTCGGAAAGGAGAAAGGATACTGCTTCCCTGTAAAAGAAGAACAAGAGGAAAATACGGGTATGAGTGAAGATATAATTTTTGGTTTGGTAGCAGTGAGACAAAGGGAGAAGTAATTTAATGGTGCCCATTTTCTCTGTGAAATAAGCAAGAGGTAATCAACTGTAGAAGATTAGAGGTTTAAAGAGAATGAAAAAGTTTTGAAACTTTTGTTGTAAAGAATGAAGACAGGTGAACGGGGACATGTAGAAATCTTGTCAGGCAGCAATAAAGGTCCCTCTGAAGTAGGAAGTAATTTATGTAAAGATTTTGTTGTGAATATACCATCTATGGTGGTTAATTTGATATGTCAACTTGGCTGGGCCACTGTGCCCAAATATTTGGTCAAACATCATTCTGGATATTTCCGGGAGAATGTTTTTCAATAAGATTTACATTTAAATCGGGGAACTTTAAGTAAAGCAGATTGCCCTCCATAATGTGAATGGGTCTCATCCAATCAACTGAAAGCCTAAATAGAACAAAAGGCTGACTTTCCTCTGAGCAAGAGGGAATTCACAGACTGTCTTCAGTCTTCATCTGCAACATCAGCTCTTCCCTGGGTCTTCAGCCTCACTGCCTTTGGACTTAAACTGCAACTCTTTCCTGAGTCTCCAGCCTGCCAGCCTCCCTCATCAGATTCTGGACTCATTATTAAGTCTCCCCAATTGCATGAGCCATTTCCTTAAAATAAAGCTTTTCCTATATATTTACACATACAATTGGTTCTTTTTCTCAGGAGAGCCCTGATTAATACATCACCTAGAGGCTGGAGTGAGCGGAGCGGCAACCGCGGCGGCGCCGGCCCGCACGCGCGCGGCGGCGGCTCCCTCCCAACCTCCTCCTCCCCTCCCCTCACTCCCCTTCCCCTTCCCCACCCCGCCCCGCCGGGAAAACGCGAGCCGTCGCCGCGCTCCCCAAACCGCCGCCTGCCCTCGGCCAACCGCCCTCAACGGCCGCCCGCGCGCGGCTCGCCGGGCCCCCTCGCTCCTCCCCTCAGGCCCCCAGAGCGCTCCCCTCCCGCCGCCTCGCACTCTCCCACCTCGCAGGCACGCCGCTGCTCGGGGCCGCCATGCCCCTGCCGCAGGCTGTCCACGGGCCTAGGCGCGGCGGCCCGAGATAGGGTCTCCTCCGCCTCCCGGGGGAGGAGAGAGGGAGCGGGCCGCGCACTCCGCCCCCTCCCCCCGGGCTGCCGCCGCCACCGCCGCCACCACCCCCTCGCCGCCTCCGCCTGGCGGGGAGGAGGAGGAGGAGGAGGAGCAGCAGGCCTCCGGGCCCTGGCACCGCCGCCCGCAGGTTCAGTAGATGAAGGCGTCACTGAAGGGTTGCCTACACTTCAGAGCACTTCTAGCACCAGCGCTCACGCAGATGATGATGACCGATTGGAAAATGTTCAGTATCCCTACCAACTCTACATTGCTCCTTCCACCAGCAGCACAGAACGGCCAAGTCCAAATGGTCCAGATGGACCTTTTCAGTGTCCAACATGTGGGGTGCGATTCACCCGTATTCAGAACCTGAAACAGCACATGCTCATCCACTCAGGAATTAAACCATTTCAGTGTGACCGCTGTGGGAAAAAGTTCACCAGGGCTTACTCGCTAAAGATGCATCGCCTAAAGCATGAAGTGATTTCCTAGTACCGGACTACTTAAACCAGGAGCAAGAAGAGACCCTTGTTCAGTATGATCTTGGAGAACACAGTTTTGAAAACAACTCCTCTGTCCAGATGCCTGTAATTTCACAGGTCTCCTCGACCCAGAATTGTGAAAGCACTTTTCCCTTGGGGTCTCTTGGTGGGCTGACAGAAAAAGAGGAGGAAATGCCAGGGCAGCCAAAGACCAGTGCTTGTGCCGAGGCAACCAGAGAGGACCCCCCAAAATCAGAGCTGTCTTCTGTAACTATTGAGTAATTTCATGGTTTGGCTTCATTTTTGATTTTTGGAAAGTGCCTGTGCTTGGTCTTGTACATTTGAATTTAATTTAACTTCTTAAGCAAAAAAGGGTTGGGGAAAGAATTTCCCTTTTTACTTTGTAAGTTCTGCAACTGATGTTTTGTTTTTCACGACACAGAGATTGCTTCTGTAAGTGCACAGTAACATGGTGTTGAAATATAATAGAAACCTTGAGACTTAAGGAGAACCAGCTGACTTAAAACTTGTATCAGTTTCCTCTTCCATTATCAGGAGTAGGCTAACAACAGATCATGAGGTCAAGAAGAAATCAGATGATTATTAACCTTCCTGAAATGAAAGCATACACCAGAAACATATTACTGAACGAATCTGGCAAATGGCCTAAATAGATGTTTACTCCTATACACAGGATATTGTACAGTCTTTTGTAAAGCCTGTTGTTTTTGGAAGTATTTATGGTGAGCTTTCTTAAAAATTATTAGGGTATATACTTCTGAAATCCCACGTGTTTTGTGTTTGTTTGTTTGTTTTTTAAGCTTTGTCACTATAATTTTTCATGGTGAAAATTTGGTATTGGGATAGGTATTCCCTGTACCTTTATAGTACCACTCCTCCAAATAATCTTTCTACTGTGAAAGAAGGCGAAGAACCACGGTTAAGGATAGTCAACTTGTGCATGAAATGACCAGGAACAGAGAATATAGTATGTGTATCGGCTTCATAGGAACTCTTTCATACTGCTTTTCTGGATAAAATTATTGTTTACCTGGTCTTTGAATGTTAATGCCTGGCTAATTGGGTCATTGCCTAAACCAGTTTTCTCTTGCCTATACTTGGCATGATCCCATGAAAAGGAGATATACTGGAGATGTTCTATATTTTATACATAGGTTTGTGTATTGTTGAGGATGTTTTTATTCTGCTGTTTTGGACAAAATAATTCTCTGTTAAGGCTATATTCTTAACCCAACTGCAGTTGTTTACAAAATACCCATATGACAGTGATAAATTGTCCTTATTCCAAAATATTTTAAGACATTGCCAAACGTCATATTAAAAGCAGTTAGGATAGTTTTTACACAATTGAGCAATAATGTAGAAGCAGAGGAGAGTCTATAAAATGATGATCTATGACTCAAATCTATTTGGGGGAAAAAAAAGAATTGTTAAGACTAAAGAAAAACTAAAAACCTTAAATTAATGACTATTACCTCCTGCTGCTAAAAAAAGAAAAGAAAAGAAAGAAACTTTGTGGTTTATAGTTAAAATATATATGATACCCTAGACTGGAATATACAGTTTTACCTGGTGCCATTAAAGCATCACTGACCTTGATCCTAAATATTCATGAGTCCATGAACAATGATCTTTTGAGTAACTCTTTTTTTCTATGTATATACCCAAAGTTTAATAATTATGAAAACACCTGATTAGGTTAGAAAAAGAAAATACAGTTTCTTATTCAAAACACAAGATCTCAGTTTTGTCTGGGTGCTAGTCATTAATAATAAAATTTTTCTAAGTTATAATAAAAAAAATACATCACCTATACAGAACAGTGAATTAAACATAAATATATAAAGAAAAAGTTAAAATTACAAACATTGGTGTTTACAGATCAAGAAATAGACCATTCCCAATGTTCAGAAGACCTTATGTACTCCATCCTGATCGCACTTCCTCCCAAGACCATATTCTAAAATTGACAACAGTTTGCACAGTTGTATCTTTTTTTTTACTTAATAGCATTCAGCATCCCTCTGTAAACTTCAAAAAAGTAAACAGGTGGATTGAGCCAAAGTTGTATTTAAAACGATGGTACAATATAAGGACAACTGAATAAAAAAATAAGAATATTAACAGAGTGTCATTGATGGAATGGGCCATATAGGGAAACAGGTAAGCTGAGAAGACTGGAAACCTATGAAATATGAGCTTAATAGACAATAGCCACTGCTGGCTAATGGTTGCCAGAAAGAATGGCTTCCAGTGTTCCAAAATTAGTTATAATTTTCAGTAAATATCCCCTAATATTTAACTGACTTATAACTAATAAAACTGTCTCATCATATAACCTAACCAGCTTATACTAGAAGGCTAACTGGAGAGTTATGTTGCTTGATGAAGATGTATAATGGATGATATACTGAAATGTCTTCTTCCAGATGAGAACGCATGTGGCACCAAACTTTGGGACGTTGGGTATTTGTTTATCTGTGTGCCAAAGCACAGAACATATTAACTTTGCAACTCTCAAACCACCTCTACAAAGGTGAAAGGGTCTTTTTTACAAACATGAACTCTCACTAGGCTTCTTGACTTGATAAGAAGTCACTGCTATGCCCTACTGACGCCTAAAGTTTATGCATCTGTACTTAACCATTACCACACTTAATGTTATATACCTCAGACCTATTCCAAACCAATATTTATTTTAAAAATTACTAAGTAAAATAGGGTTTAGAGGAGTGCCTAAAAATTTAGCGTTATGCAAACCATTTATTTTTCTATTCACCAAAAATGTGTCCTTAGATTAAGCTAGACCAGCAGAGAGTGATATATTTAAATCATATTATTTAGGACTCATATAGAATTATTTTTATTAATATCATTGTCTTATCTTGAAGAAGCCTATAGAAAAATCTTATGAAATGCTTCATTGTATTTACTATAAAGCTATGGTTGAGGACATTGTTAATCATATTATATAACATCTTCCTTATAACAAAGCACTGGGAAATTTTCTCTTATGTCTCAGTACCAGGTATAATTGTATTTCTTTTATGAAACTGGCTTATTTATATCTTTTGTGTACTGTAAATCATGTGTCAATCTTTGCATTAAATGTGTGAAAGCTCAGAGCTAAATGTTGGGCCAACTTCTAGCAGGTGTACCGACATTATGGCACTAATTCTGTGTATTTATATCACCCTTGGCTTTGTTTTACTTTTCTATGTTTATTTTTATTTTGCCCTGATTGATCTTCCTTACTTTTTGCTTCAACCCTTTTATGCTGTATGAATTTTATAAGCCATCTTAAATCCTTTTGGGAATAAGACAGGACATAAATCAGTAAATATACCATATATAAATTATGGACAAAGAGGGAAGCATGGACTAGTGGAAAGAACAAATGTTAAGGTCACTTAAGTGGACCTCTGTTTCCTAATATAAAAAATATATGTTACACTTTCTTCTATTCCTCAAGATCTTTGTGAAAAGAAAATCAGATAGTATATATGAAAACACTTTAAACAGCAGACTAACACTTAAGTGCAAAATAACCATAGTATTATCATCTTTCAAGTAGAATATAATTGATGATCTGTGCAATAATTAGTCCAATAAGAATTATATCCCCCAATCACATTGAAAATAAAAAGTGCCATCTAAAAATAAAGACACTGTGGCCAATATCAATGGTTTTATCCTAAGTCTTGGTGACAATCTGAAATTTGGCATTATCATCACCTAGTTAAAAATTATTTATTGCCTTCCTATGAGCACAAAATGTTCTGCTACAATTCACAAAGCTCTTCATTCCAAAAAATAAGTTACTAAAATTACACATCTGTAAATTAAAGAGGTCGGACCACACGTTCCCTATATTCCCTTCCAGACAAAATCTATGTGGTTTTATAGCTTTTCTGGATTATATAAGCCAAACAACTATTCACAGTATTTTTATGGTGTCATAAAATAATAATTACTATTTACTTTATTAAACATTTATTTACAGAACTAATTACTACAAGTTCAGTGCTCTATTCATCATTTTATGCCATATATAATAGCCTCCTGCTTAATACCAAGGTCCAATCCACAATGGTATCATAAAAGATGTTAGGTTAGTGAAACAGAAAACCACTGGTAGGGCTGAGGAAATATCATATTCAACACACATGTTAGGAGCCAAACACAGGACAGATAAAACATTTCCTGGAAAATAGATACAAGTGACTGCTTTGAATATGGCTGTGAAAACCCAGGAAAGAGCATTAAGTCTATTTGGAAGCACTGTTAATAAAGTATATAATAACATTAAGATATTAAAGTGACTATAGGAAAAATATACAGGTACCAACTACCATAGCTGCCATTAAAGCCATAGAGAAATAAAATCATACATCCAGATAGCTTTCTTAGTGACTATGAGGAATGACCAAGAGGAATAAGTGACCAATCTGGTGGCTTTAAGATATGTACACAAATCCTATGACACTCCTCACTTCAAGAGGTAGAGCCTAATTTCCCTCCCCTTGAGTGTGAAATGCTTCTAACAAATAGAATAAAACGTTGTGTGACTTCAGAGATTAGTTCATAAAAGGCACTTCCTGTCTCTCTCTCTCTCTCTCTCTCTCAGCACTCATTCTGGAGAACACCAGATGCTAAGACGTGAAGACACTCACTTATCCAGAGACCCACGTGGTAAGGAGCTGAGGCCTTCGGCCAGTGAGGAGCTTGAGGACTCCAACCAAGAGCCATGTAAGTGAGCTTGGAAGGGAATCCTCTAGCATCTCAATCCTTCAGATGACTGCAGTCTTGGCTGACAACTTGGCTGTAAGCTCATGGAAGACCCTGAGCTAGACTCACCCAGCTAAGCTTCTCCCAAATTCCTGACTCAATGAAACTGTGAGATAATAAATATTTGTTGTTTTAAGCCACCAAGTTTGGGATTAATTTGTTATGCAACAATACACAACTTATACAAATAAGGATCTCAATCTGAAATATATCAGGTATATGAATTCATGGAGAAGGGGGAGAAAGAAATTAGTTAGTAAATAATGGAGAACACCAAAGTATTATATACTTTCATGTTTCAATGGATGTGGGGTCATCTATGTAAGTAGGTTATTCCAGTGTGAGAGTTTTTAAAACATACTTTGAATCCAGTTTTCAAAATTTAATCTTTTAATAGGGCTTTACTAGTGACTCTAAAGAAACTCTTCCTTATGAAAGAAGCATTGTTCATACAATACAGGGTGCTTCTTCCTACTTTATCCTTCCTTTTTAGGCACTGTGATGATTCCTAATCCCCACCAGACTAGTAATCAATTTGAAAGCATTTGTCATTTTAGTATTGCTAGAATCATAACCACTGCTAGGAGTTCAGAAACCAAACAAGAAATGCTTTTAAATATCACAGAGGCATAACATTACCTATCTATAAACAAACCTGAAAAAATGCAGATAATCAGTCTCCCAAACATATGCTACTTAAAATGCACTCCCCCATCCATTTTGATTGCCCTTATCATTTTTCAAGCTGACAAATCAGAAAGCTGGACCTCTTACTTTCCCTTCAGCTATTGTATTTATTCAAAAGTCAGCCATGAACAGACTTGGAAAAAGGTAAATTTAACTGACAAGGTGACAGTTGGGCAATGATATAACATACTACTCCAGCCTTCACCCGCCTCACTTTTAAAAATCCCTGGTGCTTTCGTGTTGTACATTTTTACTCCTTGATTCTTATACATGAAAAATAGAAGAAGCCTTTCCATCTTATTTTTATTAGATAAAAATAACATTGAAAAGTTTACATTGTCCTTCTCATTGGTTAATACACTAAATCATCACCATAACAAGATTTGCTACATAGAAACCTCCATTCAAATACACACTAAAATACAAAAGACCTCATTATGAGGCAGTTTGGTCTTTGATAGCCTCAAGGAAGACTGCAAGGCTACAGTAAAGTGCCTGGCGTGCTTATTTTACCTCATCAAAACTATGCCAGAATGAGTACTAAGAATGTTAGTTGAAAATAATAGGATATCAGTATGAGTTCTGAAGCTTGATTTTTTAACTAAAAGCACATTTACTTTGAATAACATGGCAAATAATTTAAATTAATATGTATTTGTTAGGATTTTTAAAATTATATAAAGTATATAAAGTATTATATATTTTTAAAATTATATAAAGTGAAGTCACTACAACAGGCCACAGATTGCAGCATGGACTCAATAGGTAGTACTTACTTATAGTACTAAGTACAATAGATAGTATTTATTAGCAGATAGTATTTATTAGCAGTGCTACTGCTAGTACTGCTGGGCTCTCATTTTTACTATAAGTAGTAATAGTAATAGCAGTAATAACACAGTAGCTTCATAGTAGTTCCCTGCTCTCCTCCCCTTTTTTTTTTTTTTTTTTTTTTTCGGTACGCAGGCCTCTCACTGTTGTGGCCTCTCCCGTTGCGGCGCACAGGCTCCGGATGCGCAGGCTCAGCAGCCATGGCTCACGGGCCCAGCCGCTCCGCGGCATATGGGATCCTCCCGGACCGGGGCACGAACCCGTATCCCCTGCATCGGCAGGCGGACTCTCAACCACTGCGCCACCAGGGAGGCCCTCTCCTCCCCCTTTTTACGTGTGCATTTTTTCCAGAACATCTTATCAATTGTAGAAGGGCCAGCCTCTGAAACATATTACCAAAATGATCATTGAGTCCCCTTATTATATATAATCAAGAGAAAAGGTCCAGATTTTATGCAAGACAATGAAAGACCCAAGTGAGAATAGAAAGGAGGGAAATCTGGAGAATTTCCCCCAACTTTTGCAAAGGAAGAAAAGCCCATATTTTAGCTACTGACACATATAACAATACTAATCCACTGTGGGATCCACTGCTATGTGATGCAACAGATATTACCACTACAGAAAGAAGAGGAGAAAAAGGAAGAGCAAGAATAAAAATCATCATCACCATCATCCAAAATGGAGAAGAGTACAGAAAGGAAGGCAGTGACCTATACAAAAAAATAAACTCAAAATGTGTTAAAGGTCTAAATGTAAGGCCAGATACTATAAAACTCTTGGAGGAAAACATAGGCAGAACACTCTTTGACATAAATCTCAGCAAGATCTTTTTTGATCCACCTCCTAGAATAATGAAAATAAAAACAAAAATAAATAAATGGGACCAACTTAAAAGCTTTTTCACAGCAAAGGAAACCATAAACAAAAAGACAATCCTCAGAATGGAAGAAAATATTTCCAAATGAAGCAACTCACAAGGGATTAATCTCCAAAATATACAAACAGCTCATGCAGCTCAATATCAAAAAACAAACAATCCAATCAAAAAATGGGCAGAATATCTAAATAGACACTTTACCGAAGAAGACATACAGATGGCTAAAATGCACATGAAAAGATGCTCATTATCACTAATTATTAGAGAAATGCAAATCAAAACAATGAGGTATCACATCACACTGGTCAGGATGGCCAATCATGAAAAAATCTACAAACAATAAATGCTGGAGAGGGTGTGGAGAAAAGGGAACCCTCCTATACTATACTGTTGGTGGGAATGTAAATTGGTACAGCCACTATGGAGAACAGTATGGAGGTTCCTTAAAAAAAACTAAAACAAGAACTACCATATGATACAGCAACCCCACTCCTGGGCATATATCCGGAGAAAACCATAATTCGAAAAGATACATGCACCCCAATGTTCACTGCAGCACTATTTACAATAGTCAGGACATGGAAGCAAATTAAATGTCCATCAACAGAGGAATGGATAAAGAAGATGTGGTACATATATACAATGGAATATTGCTCAGCCATAGAAAAGAATGAAATAATGCCATTTGCAGAAACATGGATGGACCAAGAGACTGTCATACTGAGTGAAGTAAGTCAGAGGGAGAAAGACAAATATCATATGATGTTGCTTATATGTGGAATCTAAAAAATGGGTACAAATGAACTTATCTACAAAATAGAGTTACAGATGTAGAAAACAAACTTATGGTTACCAAGGGGTAAGGGGCAGGGAGAGGGATAAATTGGGAGATTGGGATTGACATATACACACTACTATATATAGATAATTAATAAGGACCTACTGTATAGCACAGGAAATTCTACTCAATACTGTAATGGCCTATATGGGAAAATAATCTAAAAAAGAGTGCATATATGTATATGTATAACTGATTCACTTTGCTGTACACCTGAAACTAACACAACATTGTAGTTCAACTATACTACAATAAAAAAAATTTTTTTAAAAGAAGGAAGGCAGTGACAATAACTGAAGATAAATTTGCTAACTGTAAAATCATACTGACAAGAAGAACAGAGACAAAATGTGGACATCTCCGTCAAAGCTTAGTATTTTACAGTCCTAGGCATTTATCCAGTCTATTTTTTGTAAGGAGGCTACTCTAGTCCTAACTTCTCCACAGAAGAAGTTGAATTTATAGAGGCATACAGATTTCCAAGAAAGGCAATTTAAGAGAAGCTTGTGGGTAGATATTTGGGTTAAGGGATTGTAAATCCTGGGGGATCTCTGGTTCAGACACTGAATTACCCTTAATCCTCTCTTAAATCACTCAGCCTCTCTGTTCTATTGTTTTACCTAGTTAAGATGTCTAAAGTCTAAACAATGTATATTCCTATATCAGTCATGAAAAAGACTCCATAGAAATGCAAAATAAATTTCAGGTGTTATAATTTCTTTTAAAATTAAAAGCTCTGGTTTTATCTAAGATCAGAATGAAACTGAGACTGAGATGGAAGTCCAAGAGGAATCTAGAGTCCAGGAGATTAATCTTTCTCTATCTTTAGCACTTCTGAAGAGTTCACAGAAATACTAGCATCTGTTTAATTGAAAGTAAGAGAGAGGGAGTAGTGGTGAATGAATTATAAAAAAGAACTGGATTTCATATTTAGTTCCTTTAGTCATTGAAGTTCTTTCAAAATACTTTTCACATTAATGAGTTAAATGTTAGCAGTAGTGAGCTTAGGTCAACTGAGATATTTTTTGCACTTGTTTTAAAGTGGGGGCATTTGGTAGGATGCAAAGTGCTATTATTCTTGTTCTTCCTATTGAACAAACATTTGTACAGACTCAGTATTTTAACAAGTGTCTAGAATAATTTTTATTAGTTATTGTTCATAGGTACCTAAAGAAATGATCCAATATTAATCATCCCATTTTCCAAATGAGAACACTGAAGTACTTAAATTTTCAGATAGCTGTTACCTGAATCATTCATCTACAAAGACCTTTTTAAAAGTGGTTCACCCAAATAGGAACCAGCTCTAATTAGGAGTTATTCTTACAATCAATAGGACTTTAACTAAAATGGCATTTGAGTTCATCCAATCCAAACGTCTTATTAAAACATAAATTGATACTGTAAATCCAAAACTTCAAAAAATCACAAAAATATAAGGAGAACAAAATCAGAACTTGATAATAGATATATACAGTTTGCTGAGTATCAATTTAAGCATACAAACTGTACATTAAAAAGCAAATATCAGACAATCCCTTTTCACTGGTCTCTGATACTTCCACAACTGTCACTATTTTATGCCTCTGCTGGACCACAAGACAACTTCTGATATAATAATTGTTGACTTGTCAGTCTCTCTCAGAAATTATCAAAATTCAGACTTTATATTACTCAAAGGTCTTTTCTTCTTAGCCATTTTCTTAAAACTGCACACTACAGAAGCTAGAATTAAAAGTTGATTCCTTGCAACAATAAAAAAAAATGCTATTTTGCTGAGGTTTTCCCACTCAACTATCTCATGCCTTTGGCCTGTGGGTTACAAATACAATTCTCTACTCCTGTCTTTCTATTCAGTTGCTTAACTACCTGTGAAAATCCTTTACTACCTTCAACACCTGACTAATCATTGCTATTTGACCAAGAAATGACTACCGCAGGAAAACAAAACTCTATGGGGAAGGAAGTAGATAACTGGCCTTATTCTAATACTGCATTCTACCAATATTCTCCTCGTGAATATTTTTTAACCGAATGGGTGAGTTCCTGAAAAGTAGATTACATGTTTCTGTTCACAAAAACATAATTTTTCCTCTGGCTTATATTTTGTTAATTAGAGGTATATATTCCAGTGGGGTAATTTGGCAGAGAAAGGAGAAAAAGACCATTTAAAAATTGTGCAAGCAATGTATAACCACACTTTTAAGGAATTATTAAACTCTTTAT
The DNA here is from genome assembly GCF_949752795.1 of Hyperoodon ampullatus. Classification (NCBI taxonomy): domain Eukaryota; kingdom Metazoa; phylum Chordata; class Mammalia; order Artiodactyla; family Ziphiidae; genus Hyperoodon; species Hyperoodon ampullatus. The sequence goes on along the minus strand of NC_136913.1, from coordinate 108,225,967 downwards.
TTCATTAATGAAAATACTCAAAATCATGAATAATTATTACCAGATACTTGTACATAGTTGGTGATCAAAAACTATTTACTGAATAATAAAATATCACCATATAATCTTGCATGATCTCAATGGAAAATATATCCTTTAAGGCACTGGAGTAACATGAAATTATATATACCCTCTGAAAGTTCAAAGGTCTGTAGAAAGCGATAGAAAAAACAGAACTGCCTCATTTCTAACATTTGAATATATTCACTGTGTGCCAACTAAATATTCCTTTCTTCTATGCTTACTATTGAGTTGGTAACCTACAGCCATGAGTTTCTGAATTTGTACTATAATCTCTTAATTGCTCCATTAATGTTTCTAACTGGCATGTTAACTTCTTAAAGAATATGGAAGTAGAGAGGAAGGTATTTCCATTTCATTTGAAATATACTTGTGAACTAGGTAGCACTGTCCTCCTTAGCAGATGTGTCTCCATGGATTAGAAGAACTAATAATCTTTATTATTTTCATAAAAATGATTATTTCATCTACTTTGGAATTCCTTTAAGTAAAGTGTATAATGTCTTATATATGCCCCCCTCCAAAAAAACAAAAGCTGTATTTTTGTTTGGTTAAGTAATACCTTCATCCCACATAGCAAATTCTGTCAATGCTCTTTATAGTTTCACCTTGTTATAAACAATTGTAGACTTCATTCACTTTACATCATTGTATTGTTCAGTGAAGGAGTCATTCTTTTTTTTTTTTTTACATCTTTATTGGAGTATAATTGCTTTACAGTGTTGTGTTAGTTTCTGCTGTATAACAAAGTGAATCAGCTATATGCATACGTATATCCCCATATCCCCTCCCTCTTGCGTCTCCCTCTCACCTTCCTTATCCCACCCCTCTAGGTGGTCGCAAAGTACCGAGCTGATCTCCCTGTGCCACGCAGCTGCTTCCCATTAGCTATCTATTTTACATTTGGCAGTGTATATATGCCAATGCTACTCTCTTACTGCGTCCCAGCTTACCCTTCCCCCTCCCCGTGTCCTCAAGTCCATTCTCTATGTCTGTGTCTTTATTTCTGTCCTGCTCCTAGGTTCTTCATGAGCATTTTTTTTTTTTAAGATTCCATATATATGTGTTAGCATATGGTATTTGTTTTTCTCTTTCTGACTTACTTCACTCTGTATGACAGACTCTAGGTCCATCCACCTCACTACAAATAACTCAATTTCGTTCCTTTTTATGGCTGAGTAATATTCCATTGTATATATGTGCTACATCTTCTTTATCCATTCATCTGTTGATGGACACTTAGGTTGCTTCCACATCCTGGCTATTGTAAATAGAGCTGCAATGAAGCTTGTGGTACATGACTCTTTTTGAATTATGGTTTTCTCAGGGTATATGCCCAGTAGTGGAATTGCTGGGTCATATGGTAGTTCTATTTTTAGTTTTTTAAGGAACCTCCATACTGTTCTCTGTAGTGCCTGTGCCAATTTACATTCCCACCAACAGTGCAAGAGGGTTCCCTTTTCAAGGAGTCATTCTTCTATACAAAAGTCACAACATTTAAGTGGAGCTAAGCCCTATTTAATGTAGTTTTAAAGTTTTTCAACAGTGTTGAATTAGAAAAGCAACACAGGACTTCCCTAGTGGCTCAGTGGTTAAGAATCCACCTGCCAATGCAGGGGACACAGGTTCGAGCCCCTGGCCAGGAAGATCTCACATGCTGTGAAGCAACTAAGCCCGTGTGCCACAACTACTGAGCCTGTACTCTAGAGTCCATGAGCCACAACTACTGAGCCTGCCTGCTGCAACTACTAAAGCCCGCATGCCTAGAACCTGCGCTCCACAACAAGAGAAGCCACCGCAATGAGAAGCCCGTGAACTGCAACAAAGAGTAGCCCCCACTCACAATTAGAGAAAGCCCATGTGCAGCAACGAAGACCCAACACAGCCAAAAATAAAATTAATTAATTATTTTTTTTAAAAAAAGCAACACAGAGACAGAAGATGATCAGAATCTTCAACACTGGATCAAAAAATAATTTGAATAATGCCACCCTAAATCACTATCACACACCACCACTAGTCTGCAAAAGAAACAAACACTAAGGGAAACTCATCAGAAGGAAAACTCCAAGATTTAACTGAGTCCAGAGGATTTAACTACAGACATTTTTCTTCTTTATAAGAATGGCAAAGAAAAAAAGAATTTGAGTTTGAATTTACTTACTTACTTCACCCTGCCCACCCAAAAGTAGAAGTAGTGACGAGATTAAATAGCCATAGACCTGAAGAATAAGAGAAAACAAAATAGCACTTGGATCATCAATCTATGAACATTTGAGTGTGAATGGTACTGGAAAAAGGTTTCTTCATTTGTCTTATGTTAGTAATCATGCTTCACCTTGTACTTATGTTTTCTCCCAGTGTTTGCTAAATTCCTAGCAAATTCTTGTCTTTTAGAAACATAGTTTAAAGTATTTTAAAATACTGATTCTTAAAGCCCTGATGCTAGAATTGGGCTGTGAAATGAGTGAGAATTATCCTACACTAGCTGCCAAGATAAATCAATCTTCACTTGAAACTCTGACTTGGTTAAAGTTCAGGGACAGATTTTCATCAGGGGATTTTTCACATAATTGCATAGCCAAGAGTAAAAACATTTGACAGATTATCACATAATTCATTACTAGCTAGAATCTTGGTCGAGCAGGAGAGCCAACTGTTTGTCCCCAGGATATGTACCTGTAATTGAAGCTTTGCAGCCACTAATACAGCTATTGACCTTTCACATGTACACATAACATCTGCACAATTCAGTTACAATGATCAGTTTTAGTAAAATAAAAAGATGAGAGAAGGAGGAGGAGGTAAGAAGGGGAGAGGAGGAAAGGGAGGGTGAGAAGAGAGGGAAGAGAAGAAATCATAATGTGTTACTGAATCAAACTTGGGTCCACTCACCCACCATGCAACAAAGCCAATCTACCAACACAGGTGTGGTGAAAGCACAGCGTTGACTTGCAGAGCACCAAACAAGGAGATCGGGCAGCTCATGCTCAAAAGATAACCCAAACTCCCCAATGGCTTTCAGGGGAGGGTTTTTAAAAGGAAACATTTGAGTGAGGGTTGTGGACTTTCTTCTGATGGATTGTTGATGAGGTAACAGGGTGATGTTTTGGGAATCTTAATCATAAACCTTGGGGTTCTGGGACTTCCCTGGTAGTCCAGTGGTTACAACTTCTGTCTCCCACTGCAGGGGGCCCGGGTTCGATCCAAGGTCGGGGAACTAAGATCCCACATGCTGCGCGGCATGGCCTAAATAAAGAAAAAAGGAAAAGAAAAAAAAAACTTGTGGTTCCAACTAGTCTGGGGTCCACGGGCTTGTGGTCAGCATGTAGTCACCATCTGTCTAGCTGGAGAAGTCTTAGTTTCTACAGAACTCAAAGATATGCATCAGATTGTTACATGTATTCCCCTCCCTTTGAGTGTAGGTGGGACTGATGACTTTTGTCTAACCAACAAAATATGTCAAAGGTAACAGGATGTCAATTCCATCACTGTGTTATGCTATACAAAACTCTATCTTGCTAGCAGACTTGCTCTATAGGGTCTTGTTCGCCTTGCTGGCCTTGAAGAAGCAAGCTGCCATGAGTCTTACAGCCATAAAGAAATGAATTCTGTCAACAACCTGAGAGAGCTTGGAAGCAGACACTTAGTCAAACCTCCATGTGAAAATCCAGCCCTGGCTGACACCTTGATTACAGCTTCGCTGAGGACTCAGATAAGCTGTGCCTGGATTCTTGACCAACAGAAATTATGAGATAGTAAATGTAATGTTTTTTAAGCCATTAATTTTGTGATAATATGTTTTGTAGCATAGAAAACTAATACATCTCCTTTTGATAACATAAAATTAACCTATCCTATTTATTGTTTTCTCCTGAATAAAATAAAAAGTCTGGCATAATATTTTGAAATTTTCATATCCCGTCTATAATTGAGATGTGAATGCCAACTACTGATAACTTATTTATTTTCCTCAAAGTAATACTATAGAATACTTGGAAAAATAGAAAAATCAGTTCTACTGCTATCTACATGTATCAACTCACAGTAATTAGACATATTGTTTATGAAAAGCATTAAATGCTAAAATTTTAGATACTCATTTATTGTCAATATTAAGATTATTTAAATTAAATCATAGATATACTAGAAGTGAAAGGGACCTTTGAGACATTTAAATCCTTATTATTTTTTTCAGAGATGAAGAAGTTGAAGCCCAGAGAGGTAAAGTGACTAAGGTAACTTAGCTAGTTAGTGGCAGAGCAGGAAACTTGGATCCCTACTACTTTTTATCATTTTACCCTTACACCTAATAATTGTGCCATTATTTTAAAAGAAATGCATAACACATTCAAATGAACATTACATATTCAGAATGTAACTAAATGTTTGGTTATACAGGTAAGAATTATAGTGCCTACTATATTTCTGGGTTTTCTTTTTCTATTACAAGAAATGGTGTGCTATTACATTCACGAAGTTATGACATCTCTTTTTCTATCACACTGTCTCTGCATTAGTGCAAAGTGGTGGGGGTCAATCCATTTTTGCTTTTACTGTTTTGAGGCAGAGTTACATATGATTCTTGTTGAAAGACATAATATTTGAATTGTATAGTGGAATATTTCACTATATTGATTAAACACTGCAGTTTCTGTAAGTGGCTCCTGAGTTGTTGAGTCAATATTGAAACACTATAATTCTCATACTTGCAGTTGGCTCAAAACGTTTCTATATCAATCTGCCATATATTAAAGACCAGCTGGTACTACATTCTATATTATAACATTTTATTTGGGTTTTGTTAAGACAAATTTTTTTTTCAAAATAAATCAGTTCTTTTCCCCAAAAAAAGTGAGCTAGTTATGTTATTCTCCTTCTAGAGCATCATGAGGTAACTGAGTCAGCAAATACTCCTTAGTCACAGTTTCCATAAATGGAGCAATCCAATTAGGTAATCTTTCGAACTACAATATTTGGGTCACAAATCATCCCTTTAAAGATGTTCTGGTAAAAAAAAAAATAAAGGAAAACATACAATCCACATTCAAAATTCAAGCTGCAGCCTTAAATTTATAATTTCTTTATAAATTATTATTGCCCAATAGATGTTTCTGTACTCTATAGCCTTAAATGCCTCCCAGGGAAGAAAATAAAAGGAAAAGGAGAGGAAGAAAGGATAAATGTAGGGAGAGATAACAATGTACTAATAGAAGAGTCACTAAATGTCACTAAAGATTGCTTCAGCTAATTGAATTTTTCACACCTATCCCTTGGTCATTCAAACTATATTTTGAAACTTTCAACACACATACATACACACACACTTTGATCTGACCTTTTGAAAAACAAACAGAAGTAAACTGAAGGATTTACATGGAGAATAGCACTTTTTGGCATTCATCCTTTGGTAAATACATTCCCACCCCAATAGGCCAAATTGTCCATTATTGTCTTTGTGTAGCTTATGAGACAGCAAGGCACTACAGTATATGGATATGCCAAGCAATAAGCGGCCTACAGCTTGGGAGACAATTCAAAGGTATCAGATCACCCCCATGTTACAGGATTGCTCAGAAGTGAATGGAGACCCTTTATTAATGCCTTATCATTACTTGGGAACTATATGACTGAGTTCAATCACGTCTTTTCATTTCCATTTTAGTTTCTCCAAATATAATGTGGATAATAAATACATTGTGGTGGTCCAGTGTTGTGAAAGTTGTTAAACTAGTACTCTTAAACAATATTTAAAATGGCATTTTTATTAAGTTGGCATGAACCATGCTGCTAAATTGCTTTTAATATGATAATGTTTGCAGTTTACTATGCCATAAGTGCAGTTTGGCAGTAGAGTGTACATGAATATTTCATCTAGCAAAGGCCATGATTCTGTAATTATGAATAGACCTGTTCCAACAGAAGTAGACAGATGCTTGTGTTTCAAAGCAAATGTTCTAAAGTATGAGAAGTTGGTTAAAGGCTTGGGGAAAGGCAGAGATATGCAGGGGCGGGGGGGTGGTTGTGTGTGGATGTGTGTGTGCACACATATACACGTACATGTGTGTGCAAGTGCGCACACCCAAGTGTGTATGTTATCTGTAGGAAGTTATTTTAGGCACCGTGAAAGCTAAGAAGTCAACACTAAAGTCAGCCATAGATGTGTCTTAGACTACACTACCTCTGTAGCACTCCATTGTACTTTTGCTTCTCTGAGGCTGCTTCCATTTCAGAAAAGAGCTTCTGTCTTTTGCCCCAAGAACAAATATCCCCCTAAAACCTAATCAAATAGTACACACATTACCAAAGGGCTTAAGCAAGCTGTATGTTCTATATTCTGCCACGAGTAAATTAATTAGCTAATGCAATGTTTTTCTCTTTTCTTTTTTCAAAATTATCACATGATATATATTGGGTATGATGTTGCCCGGATGAAATGACTTCCAACAAAATGAAGTAAGAGTAAATATTGTCCATCTCCTTGTGTATACTCCTAGTGAACTCTTAATAGTCTGAAATTTTCAATGCTCTACTCATTTGATAGTACCTGTTAAAGATTTACACACTGCTGAAGAGATCAGCCAAGATGGTGGAGTAGAAAAACCCTGAGCTCACCTCCTCTCAAGGGCACAACAAAATTACAACTATTTAAAGGACACCTATTGACAAAAAAGACTGGGACCTGCCACAAAAGATCTTCTACAACTAAAGATATAAAGAAGGAATCACAATGAGATGGGTAAAAGGGGCAGTTGCAGCAGAGTCAAGACCTATACGTGCGGGTGGGCAACCCAAAAATGGAAGAATAATTACAACTGCAGAGATTCTCCCCAAGAACCAAGAGGCCTGAGCCCCACATAAGGATCCCCAGAATGGAGGTCCTGTGCCGGGAAGACAAGCCCCTAGAGCACTTGGATTTGAAGGCCATCAGGGCTTCCTTCTGGGAGGCCCAGAAGGCTGTGGGGAATAGACATTCCACTCTTAAAGTGGAATCTCATAAAAAAATCTCACATGCTCCAGGACACAAGCAGTAATTTGTTTTGTTTTGTCTTATTTTTTTTTTATATATCATTATTGGAGTGTAATTGCCTTACACAATGTTGTGTTACTTTCTGCTGTTCAACAAAGTGAATCAGCTGTATGTATACATATATCCCCATACCCCTTCCCTCTTGCGTCTCCCTCCCACCCTCCATATCCCACCCCTCTAGGTGGACACAAAGCTCCGAGCTGATCTCCCTGTGCAATGCAGCAGCTTCCCACTAGCTATCTATTTTACATTTTGTAGTGTATATATGTCCATGCCACTCTCTCACTTCGTCCCAGCTTACCATTCCCCCTCCCTGTGTCCTCAAGTCCATTCTCTACATCTGCGTCTTTATTCCTGTCCTGCCCCTAGGTTCTTCAAAACCTTTTTTTTTTTTTTAGATGCCATATATATGTGATAGCATACGATATTCGTTTTTCTCTTTCGGACTTACTTCACTCTGTATGACAGACTCTAGGTCCATCCACCTCACTACAAATAACTCAGTTTCATTTCTTTTTCAGAGGAGTAATATTCCATTGTATATATGTGCCACAGAGAAGTAATATTCCATTGTATATACGTGCCACATCTTCTTTATACACTCATCTGTCGATGGACATTTAGGTTGCTTCCATGTCCTGGCTATTGTAAATAGTGCTGCAATGAACACTGTGATACATGTCTCTTTTTGAATTATGGTTTTCTCAGGGTATATGCCCAGTAGTGGGACTGCTGGGTAATATGGTAGTTCTATTTTTAGTTTTTTAAGGAACCTCCATACTGTTCTCCATAGTGGCTATATCGATCTACATTCCCACCAACAGTGCAAGAGGGTTCCCTTTTCTCCACACCCTCTCCAGCTTTTGTTGTTTGTAGATTTTTCCATGATGGCCATTCTGACCGGTGTGAGGTGACACCTCATTGTGGTTTTGATTTGCATTTCTCTAATGATTAACAATGTTGAGCATTCTTTCATGCATTTGTTGGCAACCTGTATATCTTCTAAATGTCTATTTAGGTCTTCTGCCCATTTTTGGATTGGCTTTTTTGATTTTTTGATATTGAGCTGCATGAGCTGCTTGTATATTTTGGAGATTAATCCTTTGTCAGTTGCAAATATTTTCTCCCATTCTGAGTGTTGTCTTTTTGTCTTGTTTATGGTTTCCTTTGCTGTGCAAAAGCTTTTAAGCTTCATTAGGTCCCATTTGTTTATTTTTGCTTTTAATTCCATTTCTCTAGGAGATGGGTCAGAAAGTATCTTGCTGTGATTTGTGTCATAGAATGTTCTGCCTATGTTTTCCTCTGAGAGTTTGATAGTGTCTGGCCTTACATTAGGGTCTTTAATCCATTTTGAGCTTATTTTTGTGTATGGTGTAGGGAGTGTTCTAACTTCATTCTTTTACGTGTAGCTGTCCAGTATTCCCAGCACCACTCATTGAAGAGGCTGCCTTTTCTCCATTGTGTATTCTTGCCTCCTTTGTCAAAGATAAGGGGACCATATGTGTGTGGGTTTATCTCTGGGCTTTCTATCCTGTTCCTTTGATCTGTATTTCTGTTTTTGTGCCAGTATCATACTGTCTTGATTACTGTAGCTTTGTAGTACAGTCTGAAGTCAGGGAGCCTGATTCCTCCAGCTCCATTTTTCTTTCTCAAGATAGAAGCAGTAATTTGAATGGAGCCTGGGTCAAACCTACCTGCTAAAATTGAAAAGCCTCTCAGAGAGGCAAGAGGCAACTGGAGCTCACCCTGGGGATATAGAAACTGGCAGCCGCCATTTTGGAGAGCTTGTTCTACCATGACGACACTGGTACTGAGAAGCATCATTTTGGAATCCTCCCTCTAGCTTATTAGCACTGGCACTCGGCCCCACCCACCACCCTGTCAGCACCAGTATTGGGAGGAGCAACTAACTGGGCAGGGACACAGCCCTATCCACCCACCAGCAAACGGGTTGCCTTAAGAAATCCTGAGCCCAAAGGAACACCTGAACATGGCCCTGGCCACCAGAGGGGCCAGGACCAAGCCCCACACACCAGTGCACAGGCACTAGATCTAGGATCCCCAGGACCCTGTAGCCAGAGACCCCAGAACCCAACTCCACCCAACAGTAGGCAGGCACCAACTCCAGAATCACCAACCCTGCCCACCTATGAGCCTGCTCAAGCCCTGGGACCAGCCTCACCCACAGCAGGCAGATACCCACCCAAGGAAAACTACAGCCCCACAGCTTGTGGATTTAGCCAAATTACCAGCAGGCCAGAACCAGCCCAGAGACCAGCCAGACCCCAGCCCCACCCACCAGTGGGTCTGCTATAGCCTCAAGACCAGCCTCACCTGCCCCCAGGCAGACACCAGCCCCAGGAACATCTCAGCCCTGCTGCCTGTGGACAAGGCCCATCTACTAGCAGGACAGCACCAGACCTGGGACCAGCAGGGCCCAAACCCTGGCCACCAGCAGGCCAACACAAGCTTTGAGACACCCCAGATACTGCAGTCAGCTGTGTCAGGAATCAGCACCACCCACCACCATCTCTGGGACTCCTATGTTCTGCAGCCAGACCCCAGGACCCAGCTCTGCCTGCCAGTGGGCCAGCACTTGTTCTAGGACATAGCTTCATCTACCAGTGTGCAGGCACCAGGTGCAGGAACTCCTGGAATCCACCTCTGGCCAGCAGAGAGCCACACTAGCTCCAGGACCTGCAGGATTCTACAGCCAGCCACCTTGTGACCTGGCCTCACCAAGCAGCAGCCAGAAGTCTCTGCACAAGGCAGGGATTAGCAACGAACTGGACCGGGGTCAGCCAAGCCTACCAGACAACCCACAGTAGTCATGCCACCACAACAGAAAGACCCAAGAAGCTCACACAGAAGGCACAACTAGAGCATATACCTCCAGTGACCAGAGGGGAGTACATACTTCTGGGGCTAATAGGATATCTCCTTAAATAAAGGTCACTTCTCCAAGTTCAGAAATGTAACCAACATACCAGATACATAGAAATAAAAACAGCAAGTTAGGTGGAATGAGATGACAGAGGAACATGTTCCAAACAGAAGTACAGGATAAAACCCCAGAAGAAGAACTAAGTGAAGTGCAGATAGCCAACCTACCTAAGAAAGAGTTCAAGATAATGATCATAAAGATATTGAAAGAACTCAGGAGAAGAATGGATGCACTGAGTGAGAGGATAGACGTTTATACAAAGAGTTAGAAAATATAAAGAAAAACCAAACAGAGATGAAGAATACAATAACTGAAATGAAAAAACACACTAAGAAGAACTGAAAGTAGGCTAAATGATACAGGGGAAAAAGATCAGCAAGCTGGAAGACAGAGTAATGGAAATCACTGAAGATGGAAAGAAAAGATAATAAAAAGAAATGAGGGGCTTCCCTGGTGGCGCAGTGGTTGAGAGTCCGCCTGCTGATGCAGGGGACACGGGTTCGTGGCCCGGTCTGGGAGGATCCCACATGCCGCGGAGCAGCTGGGCCCGTGAGTCATGGCCGCTGAGCCTGCGCATCCGGAGCCTGTGCTCCGCAACGGGAGAGGCCACAACAGTGAGAGGCCCGCATACCACCAAAAAAAAAAAAAAAAAAAAAAGAAATGAGGACATTTAAGAGACCTCTGAGACTACATTGTACATACTAACATTCAGATTATAGGGTTCCCAGAAGGAGAAGAGAGAGAGAAAGGGGCAGAGAGTATATATGAAGATATAATAGACAAAAACATCTCTAATCTGAGAAAGGAAACAGACAGTCTAAGAAGTAAAGAGAGTCCCAAAGACGATCAACCCAAAAAGGATCACACTAAGACACACTGTAATTAAAACGGCAAAAATTAAAGGTTAAGAGAGAACATTAAAAGCAGCAAGGGAAAAGCAACAAGTTACATACAAGGGAACTCCCATAAGGCTATTGGCCTTATAGTGATACAAGTTTACCTCAGGAAACAAGAAAAATTTCAAATAAACAACCTAACCTTACACCTGAAGGAACTAGAAAAAAAAGAACAAACAACACACAAAGTTAGTAGAAGAAAAGAAATCATAAAGATCAGGGCAGAAATAAATAGACACCAAAAAACAATAGAACAGATCAATGAAACTAAGAGCTGGTTCTTTGAAAAGATTTTAAAAATTGATAAACCTTTAGCTAAACACATCAAGAAAAAAAAGAGAGGGCCCAAGTCAAGAAAATCAGAAATGAAAAAGGAGAAGTTACAACTGACACCACAGAAATACAAAGGATGATAAGAGATTACTACAAACAGCTATATGCCAATAAGATGGACAAACTAGAAGAAATGGACAAATTCCTAGAATTGTACAATTTCTCAAGACTGAACCAGGACGAAATAGAAAATATGAATAGAACAATTACCAATAATGAAATTGAGTCAGTAATTTAAAAAAACCCTCCCAACAAACATAAGTCCAGGACCAGATGGCTTCATAGGTGAATTCTACCAAACATTTAGAGAAGAATTAATACCTATCCTTCTCAAACTATGCCAAAAAATTGCAGAGGAAGGAACACTTCCCAACTCATTCTATGAGGCCAGCATCACATTGGTACCAAAACCAGACAAACATATCACACAAAAAAGAAAATTACAGGCAATATCACTGATGAACATAGGTACAAAAGTTCTGAACAAAATATTAGCAAACCAAATCAAACAATACATTAAAAGAATCATACACCATGATCAAGTGGGATTTATTCCAGGGATGCAGGATGGTTGAATATCCACAATTGAAACAATGTCATAAACAACATTAGCAATTTGAAGAATAAAAGTCATATGATCATTTTAATAGATGCACAAAAATCTTTTAACAAAATTCAACATTCATTTACGATAAAAATTCTACAGAATAGGGATATAGAGGGAACATACCTGAACATAATAGACACCATATATGATAAGCCCACAGCTAACATCATACTCAATGGTGAAAAGCTGAAAGCATTTCCTCTAACATCAGGAACAAGACAAGGATGCCCACGCGCTCCACTTCTATTCAACATAGTATTAGAAGTCCTAGGCACAGCAATCAGGCAAAAAATAAGAAATAAAAGGCATCCAAATTGAAAAGGAAGAAGTAAAACTGTCACTGTTTGCAGATGACATGGTACTATACATAGGGTATCTTAAAGACACCACCAGAAAACTACTAGAGCTCATCAATTAATTAGGAAAGTTGCAGGATACAAAATTAATATACAGAAATCTGCTGCATTTCTATGCACTAACAACAAACTACCAGACAGAAATTAAGGAAACAATCCCATTTACAATTGCATCAAAAAGAATAAAATACGTAGGCGTAAACCTACCTAAGGAGGTAAAAGACCTATACTTGGAAAACTATAAAACACTGATGAGAGAAATTTAAGAAGACACAAACATATGGAAAGATATACTGTGTTTGTGAATTGGAAAAATTAATATTGTTAAAATGACCTTACTAACCAAGGCACTCTACAGACTCAATGCAATTCCTATCAAAATACCAATGGCATTTTTTCACAGAACTGGAACAAATAATTTTAAAATTTCTATGGAAACAAAACAGACCCTGAATAGCCAAAACAATATTGACAAAAAAGAACAGAGCTGGAAGTATCACACCCCCTGACTTTAGACTACACTGCAACACTACAGTAATCAAAACAGTATGGGTACTTGCACAGAAACAGACATATAGATCAACAGAACAGGATAGAAAGCCCAGAAGTAAACCAACACACTTCTGGACAATTAATCTATAAAAAAGGAGGCAAGAAGGAGAAAAAACAATCTTTTCAATAAGTACTGCTGGGAATACTTAACAGCTACATGTACAACAATGAAATTAGAACATTCTCTAACACCATATATAAAAATAAACTCAAAATGGATTAAAGACCTAAACGTAAGAGCAGAAACCATAAAACTCCCAGTGGAAAATATAGGCAGAACACTCTGTGACATAAATCACAGCAACATTTTCTTGGATCTGTCACCTAAGGCAAAGGAAATAAAAGCAAAAATAAACAAATTGGACCTAGCTAAACTTAAAAGCTTTTGCGCAGCAAAAGAAACCATCAACAAAACAAAAAGAAAGCCTACTGAATGGGAGAAAATATTTGCAAGTGATATGACTGATAAGGAGTTAATACCCAAAATATATAAACAGTTCATACAACTCAACATCAAAAAAACAAACAACCCGATTAAAAAATGGACAGCAGAACTGAATAGACATTTTTCCAAAGAGGACATGCAGATGTTCAACAGGCACATGAAAAGATGCTCAACATTGCTAATCCTCAGGTAAATGCAAATCAAAACCACAATGAGACATCACCTCACATCTGTCAGAATGGCTATCATCAAAAAGAACACAAATAATAAATGCTGGTGAGGATGTGGAGAAAAGGGAACCCTCCTGCACTGTTGGTGGGAATGTACATTGATGCAGCCACTGTGGAAAACAGTATGGAAGGTCCTCAAAAAACTAAAAATAGAACTACCATATAACCAAGCAATTCCACTCCTGGGCACATATCCAAAAAAAACCAAAAACACGAATTCAAAAAGATATATGCTCCCCAATGTTCATAGCAGCATTATTTACAACAGCCAAGATATGGGAGCAACCTAAGTGTCCATCAACAGATGAATGGATAAAGAAGATGTAGTATACATATACAATGGAATACTACTCAGCCATAAAAAAGAATGAAATAATGACATTTGCAGCAACATGGATGGACCTGGAGGGTATTATGCTTAGTGAAATAAGTCAAGCAGAGAAAGACAAATAATGTATGTTATCACTTACACATGGAAGGACCTGGAGGGTATTATGCTTAGTGAAATAAGTCAAGCAGAGAAAGACAAATAATGTATGTTATCACTTACACATGGAATCTAAAAAACAAACTAGCAAATGTAGCAAAATAGAAATAGACTCACAGTTACAGAGAACAAACTAGTTGTTACCAGTGAGGAGAGGGAAGGGCACGATAGGAATAGGGGATTACAAGGTACAGACTACTATGTGTAAAATATATAAGCAACAAGGATCTATTTTACAGCAGAAGGAATATAGCCAATATTTTATAATACTATAAATGGAGTGTAATCTATAAACATTTTTAATCAATGTTTTGTACACCTGAAACTAACATAATATTGTAAATCAACTATACTTCAATTTAAAATAGACTTACACACTGCTTACCACATTTTTATGTTTATTTTGTGTTCCTTTTTCTCCTCATGTTTGATTTGATGAAGTCAATAGAATACATGTTGGTAGAACACAACACATGGATAATGCTAACATCGCACAGAACTAACAATTACGGTAATTTTCCATAAGACTAATTCTCCACCAATACATCTAAAAGGGATTCTCTTAGTATATCTCAGGAACTAAAAGGAGTCTCGGAAATATTAATATAACCTCCATTTTACATATGTGGAAAATGAAGTCCTGAGTAGAAATGCAAATGGTCTATACACCTGGAAAAAGAAAGAAGCTCTTTGAACCTGTTAAATGGCCAAAAACAAATCCAGTCTGAATGAGTTTGTATTTGAATAAAAAGCAATGTCTTGATGAGCAGTGTAAATTGCGATGGAGTTACAAAGTACTCAACATTTCCTTGATTTACCAATAATGGAATCTTTGGCAATGAGATAATTTAACATCATTTCATTATAATTTTTTTCTAAGATTGTTTTTTCGAACAGTATTGGATTAATAATAAATGTAAACTATAACTTTTATGTAATAATTCATGCAATTAAGATGTATATGAGATGAGTTACTTGAGTATTTATGTTCATTTACCAGTAAACTTTAGAGTTTGTATTGTTTCCTTAGCCAGTGGAAAATTAGATGGATACAGTTTATGTGTAAGAGAAACAAAAAAAAATTGGGGGGGGGGGACTTCCCTGGTGGCGCAGTGGTTGAGAGTCCGCCTGCCAATGCAGGGGACACGGGTTCACGCCCCAGTCCGGGAAGATCCCACATGCTGTGGAGCGGCTAGGCCCGTGAGCCATGGCCGCTGAGCCTGCGCGTCCAGAACCTGTGCTCCGCAACGGGAGAGGCCACAACAGTGAGAGGCCCGCGTACCGCAAAAAAAAAAAAAAAAAAAGTTTTCTTGAAAGTTATAAGGTACATTCTTGGAGGATGTTTTAACATCTTCCCAACAATACTGCATATGGGTTCTAAATTCTCTACCTCCTCACTAACTCATGCTATTTCCTTTTTTTTTTTTATCATAGCCATCCTTTTGGATATGAAGTGGTATTTAGTGGCTTAATTTCCATTTCCCTAATGACTAATAACTTCTTTACATGTGCTTCTTGGCCATTTGTATATCTTCTTTGGATAAATATCTAAATAAATCACATGTCCATTTTTTAATTGGGCTGTCTTTTTGTTGTTGAGTTGTGTTTTTTATATGTTCTGGATATTAGACCTTTATCATATATATAACTAGTAAATATTTTATCCCATTCTGTAGGTTTTTTCACTTTCTTGATAATGTTCTTTGATGAACAAAAGTATTTTTTTCACCTATAAGCTTTTTTCTATCATTTTTTCATAGCATTTTGAGTGTTCCAAGTACTGATATAAATTTTACTTTTGTAGCAACCGTTATTGGTTTCTTTTATAAGTATGCCTGTAATTGTATACCACTAGTGTCTACATTCATCTGACAGATGGGTTTTGTTCTGTTATACTTTTACTAAAGCTATAAGTCACTATAAAAATTAACAAAAATGAATTACTTGAGTTCCTTTATCATTCTGTTTCAATTAAATGGCTGACAGTTGCTTCCCATAAAGTTGCTATAAAATTAGATAAAATCAGAATATTATTGCACTTATTTAAAAAATGTATTCTCTTTCAACTCATGGTGCCTTTCCCCTCAGCTTTATATGATAAGGATCTACTGTTTTAAAGGATCTACTTTTTCTGTTTAGAAAATAAATTATTAAATTTTTATTTCAGTCTTGCAGAATGCCTCTGTTCTCCTTCATTACATTTAATATCTTCTTTTTAAAAAAGATGTTCCTTCGAAACTGAGTTGTTTGTAGTGAGGTGGATGGACCTAGAGACTGACATACAGAGTGAAGTAAGTCAGAAAGAGAAAAATACCGAATGCTAACAAATATATATGGAATCTAAAAAAGAAAAAAGAAAAATGATCGTGAAGAACCTAGGGGCAAGACGGGAATAACAATGCAGACCTACTAGACAATGGCCTTGAGCATATGGGGAGGGGGAAGGGTAAGCTGGGACAAAGTGAGAGAGTGACATGGACATATATACACTACCAAACGTAAAATAGCTAGCTAGTGGGAAGCAGCCACATAGCACAGAGAGATCAGCTTGGTGCTTTGTGACCACCTAGAGGGGTGGGATAGGGAGGGTGGGAGGGAGGGATATGCAAGAGGGAAGAGATATGGGGACATATGTATATGCATAACTGATTCACTTTGTTGTAAAGCAGAAACTAACACCATTGTAAAGCAATTATACTCCAATAAAGATGTTTAAAAAATAAAAATAAAAACAAAAAAGATGTTCCTTAATTAATATGTGCACAGATTTTCATGAGATCATAAATTGTTTTCATTTTTTAATGTTCTCAAAATGTCTGCTTTGATGCAATTGCCTAAAATATTAACATTAACATAGAAGCTAGTAGAAACCTTCCTGCAAAAGACAATGATGAATGCTATTCTGAAATAGCTATAAACCATCAAGAAATACAGTAAGGGCTTCCCTGGTGGCACAGTGGTTAAGAATCTGCCTGCCAATGCAGGGAACATGGGTTCAAGCCCAGGTCCGGGAAGATCCCACATGCCGTGGAGCAACTAAGCCCATGTGCCACAACTACTGAGCCTGAGCTCTAGAGCCCGCGAGCCACAACTACTGAGCCCACATGCCACAACTACTGAAGCCCGCGCGCCTAGAGCCCATGCTCCGCAACAAGAAAAGCCACCGCAATGAGAAGCCTGCGTACCACAACGAAGAGTAGCCGCCACTTGCCGCAACTAGAGAAAGCCTGTGCTCAGCCACGAAGACCCAATGCAGACAAAAATAAATAAATAAAATAAATAAATATTTTTTAAAAAGAAATACAGTAATATTTTCATCATTGCATAGTTCTTCTGACCAGCAGGGAAAAGAGATCTTTTCTTACTTGAATCCAAAGAATATGGCCAGTACAAAACAGTGAGCTTAGGCATATGCAGTAAGAGACTCTGGTATTTACTTTTTGAAAAATCTAACATTTGTACAGAATTAAAGAAAGAATGTTCATCACTTTAAAGGTGACAATGTCAGGGAAAATATAGTTTTCCTGGGGTGGGTGCTAACAAATCAATTAAAAATATGACTAAAGGAGTCATTTTAGTTGCCTTTATAACTAATGGCAAGAATTCTAGAAAAAAATGAGGAGTAAGAAGACTCATGATACAAGTTATAACATAACTACTCTGAGTCTGGGACCAAGTGTTTAAATACTAGGCAAGGACTTCCTTGGTGGTGCAGTGGTTAAGTATCCGCCTGCCAATGCAGGAGACACAGGTTCAAGCCCTGGTCCAGGAATATCCCACATGCCACAGAGCAACTAAGCCCATGTGCCACAACTACTGAGCCTGTGCTCAAGAGCCCACAAGCCACAACTACTGAGCCCGTGTGCCACAACTACTGAAGCCCGCGCGCCTAGACCCCATGCTCCGCAACAAGAGAAACCACTGCAATGAGAAGCCTGCGCACCAGAATGAAGAGCAGCCCCTGCTCTCTGCAACTAGAGAAAGACTGTGCACAGCAACGAAGACCCAACACAGCCAAAAACTAAATAAATAAATACTAGGCAAATATATAAAGGCCTTAGTAAGTCCAAATGTAGAACAGTATCCTATAATGCAACACTTTCAGTAAACACTTTCCTTTAGAGGAGGCAAGACAAGTAATGCCAGCACTGTGGTAGGCAGCAGACAGGTGCTTGATACAAGAGTAGTACAGTAGAGGGCCAAAAGCCGATTTTCAGTTACCAAAAAAGTAATGTGCATGAGTGGAGAATTTTGCCATTAATTATTAGTGATGCTATAAATCTGTGCATATACATCTCTAGCACCAAAATAAAGATAGAATTAACTTTATTAAGAAAGCATTTTAGGTCAAGATTCTGTATTATGTAAACATCTTAAAAGGGAGAAATTATTTACCTACAAATATTCCAGATCTGAAACAAAAAAGGATAAGACTGTTATAATAGTAGTTTCTTTTTTAATACTTCATTATTAAGGCAGTTTTACATTCACAGAAAAATTGAGTGGAAGGTAAGAGATTTCCCATATATCCTGTAATCCTACACATGGATAGCTTCACCCATTAGCAACATTCCACACTAGAGTGGTACATTTGTTACAATTGTTGAACCTACATTGACACATCATTATCACCCAGAGTCCATAGTTAGGGTTCACTCTTGTACATCCTATGGGATTTGACAAATATATAATGGCATATAGACACAATCATGATTTCTTACAGAGTAGTTGTACTACCCTAAGAATCTTTTGTGTTCCAAGTACTCATCTCTCCTTCCCATGACACCTGGCAACCACTGATCCTTTTACTATCTCCATAGTTCTGTTTTTCTAGAATATCATATAGTTAAAATCATACAGTGTATAGCCTTTTCAGAGTCACTTCTTTCCTTAATAATATGTATCTAAGGTTACACCATGTCTTTAATAGCTCACAGCTCATTTGATTTTAGGCACTAAACAATATTCCATTGTCTAGATGTACTACTACAGTTTATTTATCCATTCACCTAATGAAGGACATCTTGGTTGCTTCCAAGTTTGGGGCATTATGAATAAAGTTGATATAAACATTCATGTTCCGGTTTTTGTGTGGATAGAAGCTTGCAATTCATTTGAGTAAATACCAAGTAATGCAATTGGTAGATCGCATGGTAAGAATATGTTTAGTTTTGTAAGAAACAGCTAAACTGTCTTACATTGCTGCTGTACCATTTTGCATTCCCACCAGAATTGGATGAGAGTTACTGCTGCTCCACAATCTCACCAGCATTTTGTGTTGTCAGTGTTCTCAATTTACGACATTCTAATAGGTGTTGAGTGGTTGATAATTTCTTGATAGATTATTTCTCTATAAAGTAATCTTAATTTCCTTTCTTAAGAATATCCATAATATATACAATATGTTATAGCATACATATGTGTCAGTAAGAATAGAAAGTCCTCAGACTTTCCCCTTGGGGCTGTCTCCTCTTTAATGATGCTCTACCTGAGAGTAAGAAAGGAGAAACCTGTACCCTAGGTAGCCATTGCCAAAACTATAAGACAATAGGTATCGTTTGAAAACAGAGCAGTGATTTCTGTTTTGCCATTGTGTGGATTTTCCTCCTTCTAAATTAACTTTATTTTAACAAAGTTTATGAAAAATTAAAAGCATTAATTTTAATTGTACAGTTCAATGAATTTTGACAAATGTATATACCTATTTAACTACCACCACTTTTACAATAAGAACATTTACATCACTGTCCCCCTCCAAACCCCTCCAAACCTCTCCTTCCTTCCCCTTTTGCAGTCAATCATACCTTCCCCCACACACACCAATCCACGTCACTAAGCAACCACTGATCAGATTTCCCTCATTAAAGATTAGTTTGGCTGTTCCATAATTTCACATAAATGAAATCATAGCGTATTATTTTCTGTCAGTTCTTTCATTCAGCATGTTTCTGAGATTTATCCATTTTTTGTGTGTATCAGGAGTTTTTTGCTTTTTATTATAAGTAATATTTCATTGTACAGATATATTACAATCTATCTATCCATTTATCTGTGATAGGTCTTTGAGTCATTTCAAGTTGTGGGCATATGAATAAAACTGCTGTTAAAATTGAAGCTTAAGTCATTTTGTAGACGTATGTTTTTATTTCTGCTGGATAAATAAATACCTACGAGCACAATGGCTGGGTCATATGGTAGGTATAAGTTTAACTTTATGAGAAAGTAGAAGACATTTCCGAAGTGGTTATACCATATTATATATGCTCATCAACAACATATGAAATTCCTGGCTGCTCCACATCCTTGTTAACAATTGTCACTCTTTTTTTTTTTTTTTGCACTAAAATCTACTATTTATTGGACAATTTGCAAAGCACTGTGCTACACTGCTACACACCACATACATTATTTCAACTGTTTCTCACGGAAGCCCTATGAGGTAGGTATTGTATCCACATCTTACAGAGAACACAACAGTTTCAGAAAAATAAGCTGCTTGCCCCTGATCACACTGCAAGGGAGAAGCCAAACCATAATATGATCCTAACCTGTCTTACACACCAGTACAACCTGACAGGGACAAAACTTATCTCCATGTATGAAAGATCCAGGTTTTCAAAGAGAAGTAGAATCACTTCTTTTTATAATCACATTTAGTATCAATGGCATCACTGCCTGAAAAAAAGGTCTCTAAACCATTCTTCCAGTTTACTAATTCTGCTAAAATGTCTTCAGAAATGGCATCATCAGTGAAGCTACCCAACAAGCCCTCTAGAACAAAACACCCAATAAAATGGGCCTTTATTTATATTTACTGCAAATTACACTTCCAGGACTTTAGCTTGGAGCTATCCCCCTTCACAGATATGTATAATAACATTAGGTTTAAGGTTATCACTGTAATAGCAACAGATAGGAAACAACCTAAACATTCCTCAGGAGCAGATTAAATAAATTATGGTATATTCATTCAGTAGAACTTTATGTAGCCAAAAAAGGAAAGAGGTTCTTTGTTCCTTACCTACTGATATGGAATGACCTCCACTGGGGAAAACACTGTATATAGTTTGTTATCATTTGTATAAAAACCCCCATGTACATGCGTTTGTTCAGGCATAAAATCTTTCGCAAAAGGATACAGGAAACTAGCAAGTGCCTGACTCCAGGGGGAGGAACTAGGAGCTGGGGGACAACCCAAATCACTTTGTATTGACCCAGGGGGAAAGTTATGTATTTAAATTTTTTTTTCAATTAAAAAAATTATGGACTGATTATACACTTGAAAAATTACAAGAGTAATTTATGGTTGCAGAAGAAAAAACAAAGTCTTCTTATGAGAATCACTATAAAGTTATAACGTAAATATATTTTTTAAATGTAAAAAGGCATAAAATTTCCTTTATAGACAACTTCTCACTTATCTACCACGTAATGTCAAATGTGCCTGTAATCCCATAAAATAAGTATGATTCTTATGAGAGAATAGAGCCAGATCAAATGCATCATTAAGAAAAAACATGCATACTAGACTATGAATTCTACTGAGAACAAAGGACATTACTTTAAATACTTTTAAATTTCCTAGTTCCTGATAGGGTTTTCAGAACAGAGTTTCTTGGTTAATGAATAGCAAATTGATTTATTGGTTAAATTAGCAACTATGGAGCTTCCTGACAACAATATAAAATTAGTGGATAATTCACCAGAAACTAGCTTCTAGATTTTCATTTTAATTACTACTTGAAAACAACATAATTTAGTACCAAAGGTTTAAACACCCAATATAATTGCTAGATTGTGAAATAAGCATTATTTATATTTCATCAGCTATACAAAACTCATCAATTTTTCTTTTGAAAACGGTAGCAGAAATCCCAAAGAATAAAAGAGAGACTACTAATTAAAGGTCATGTTTACTAATCTATCACCATAATTCCATTCGCAGGACCTCCCAGGTGGCTGGAAGGAGGAAGGGAAGAAGTGAGGATGTTGGAAAAGTGAGGGTTGTTCTTAACTTGTGGCCCCATTTCTGCTGTAAGGCAATGCAGGGTCTAGCAAAGAAGAAAATTGCTGAGGCTGGAGATGAAGCCAATGCACTGAAATCTCTTGCATTCCTATACACTAATGATGAAAAATCTGAAAGTGAAATCAAGAAAACACTCCCATTTACCACTGCAACAAAAAGAATAACATATCTAGGAATAAACCTACATAAGGAGACAAAAGACCTGTATGCAGAAAATTATAAGACACTGATGAAAGAAATTAAAGATGATACAAATAGATGGAGAGATGTACCATGTTCTTGGATTGGAAGAATCAACATTGTGAAAATGACTCTACTGCCCAAAGCAATCTACAGATTCAATGCAATCCCTATCAAACTACCACTGGCATTTTTCACAGAACTACAACAAAAATTTCCCAATTTGCATGGAAACACAAAAGACCCTGAATAGCCAAAGCAATCTTGAGAAAGAAAAACAGAGATGGAGGAATCAGGCTCCCTGACTTCAGACTATACTACAAAGCTACAATAACCAAGACAGTATGGTACTGGCACAAAAACAGAAAAATAGATCAATGGAACAGGATAGAAAGCCCAGACATAAACCCACGCACATATAGTCACCTTATTTTTGATAAAGGAGGCAAGAAAATACAGTGGAGAAAAGACAGCCTCTTCAATAAGTGGTGCTGGGAAAACTGGACAGCTACATGGAAAAGAATGAAACTAGAACACCCCCTAACACCATACACAAAAATAAACTCAAAATGGATTAAAGACCTAACTGTAAGGCCAGACACTATCAAACTCTTAGAGGAAAACATAGGCAGAACACTCTATGACATAAATCACAGCAAGATCCTTTTGGACCCACCTCCTAGAGAAATGGAAATAAAAACAAAAATAAACAAATGGGACCTAATGAAACTTAAAAGCTTTTGCACAGCAAAGGAAACCATAAACAAGACCAAAAGACAACCCTCAGAATGGGAGAAAATACTTGCAAATGAAGCAACTGACAAAGCACTAATCTCCAAAATTTACAAGCAGCTCATGCAGCTCCATATCAAAAAAAAAAAAAACAATCCAAACATGGGCAGAAGACCTAAATAGACATTTCTCCAAAGAAGATATACAGATTGCCAATAAACACATGAAAGAATGCTCAACATCTTTAATCATTAGAGAAATGCATATCAAAACTACAATGAGATATCATCTCACACCGGTCAGAATGGCCATCATCAAAAAATCTACAAATAATAAATGCTGGAGAGGGTGTGGAGAAAAGGGAACCCTCTTGCACTGTTGGTGGGCATGTAAATTGATACAGCCACTATGGAGAACAGTATGAAGGTTCTTTAAAAAACTAAAAATAGAACTACCATACGACCTAGAAATCCCACTACTGGGCATATACCTTGAGAAAACCATAATTCAAAAAGAGTCATGTACCAAAATATTCATTGCAGCTCTATTTACAATAGCCAGGACATGGAAGCAACCTAAGTGTCCATCAACAGATGAATGGATAAAGAAGATGTGGCACATATATACAATGGAATATTACTCAGCCATAAAAAGAAACGAAATTAAGTTATCTGTAGTGAGGTGGATGGACTTAGAGTCTGTCATACAGAGTGAAGTAAGTCAGAAAGAGAAAAACAAATACCATATGTAACACATATATATGGAATCTAAAAAAAAAAAATGGTCATGAGGAACCTAGGGGCAAGACGGGAATAAAGACGCAGACCTACTAGAGAATGGACTTGAGAATACGGGGAGGGGGAAGGGTAAGCTGTGACAAAGTAAGAGAGTGGCATGGACATATATACACTCCCAAACGTAAAATAGATAGCTAATGGGAAGCAGCCGCATAGCACAGGGAGACCAGCTCGGTGCTTTGTGACCACCTAGAGGGGTGGGATAGGGAGGGTGTGAGGGAGATGAAAGAGGGAAGAGATATGGGAACATATGTATATGTATAACTGATTGACTTTGTTATAAAGCAGAAACAAACACACCATTGTAAAGCAATTATACTCCAATAAAGATGTTAAATAAAATAAAAAAAAAACAGTGAAGAAGGTCGCATTGGTGGTATAGTGGTGAGCATATGCCTTCCAAAAACACTGAAGAAGTTAAGTTAATTACTCTCCCAATACAAAATCCCAAGCCAGTGTGCCTGGGGTTTTGCTTAGTGCTGCTGCCTACCAACACATGAAGGGTTAATCCTGCAATCACAGGGCTTAATGACCCCCACCTGGTCCACAGACAAAATGACTTTACTGGATGTGACCCCCTCAACCCGGGGAGACACTACCTGGAGAAGGAGGAAGCAACCTATGAGATGAGCCACTGGGCACTCAAACTTTTCCCTGTAACCAACTAGAAGGTTTGCACTGTGGGTAATCAGATGGAGACACAAACTGAAAGTTGTGATTTCACGTAGATATAACTCCAACATATTCTGTGGGAATCTGTACTGAGAGAAAGGAGGGAAAAGTATGCATTAGATTGTAAACTGAGGTCCACATTCCTAACAGCAGACAATTCACTAGCACCCTTAAATACTACTGCTGCTGCCGCCTATGACTTTAACAGCAAAGATTCTGGTCCTCAAGGTTATAGGGGAAACACCCATGGTACCCCTGTGGCACAGTGAAGGGGTTAATTCAAACCTGACTCAAGCCTGGAGTCCTTAAGCCCTATAAAGCAACCATGGCCATGGAGAAAGCCCCTAACCCTGGGAATATTTGATTTGAGGCTCTCTGGAGGAAGACATTTATAAATATGAGCAGAATACAGGGGACAACTCCTGAAGTATATCAAGTTAGGGCTGGGGAACAGGAAAGAAACAAACCTGGATACAGGGGAGGAAACAAAAAACTGAAACAGAGGTCCACAATTTGAGCTAACTGGAAATTCAAAGTTTACTAAAAATAATTTATATAAGAAAAAGGTAAATGTTGCTGACTGGCTTTTGCATCTTTGCAACATAGGTTTTGAATTAACTTCAATAGCTGCTGAAATGCATCAACTGTGAAGCCTTCATGATCTTAATCAATATTGGGGCTCAGATTACAGTTACACCTGGGGATCTCACTAAATTTAAACATGGCACACCCTGGAATCTTGGTAAAGTTACTGAATATAAAAGACATATGTTTCACCTTAACCAATGGAACCATTCCTTTGTCTAAATTCCCCATGGTCATAGCACCCACTGGCCTAATTTTAAGACAAATTCACAGTGAGTATAAACACTCTGACACAATGAGTAATAAGTTAAAATTAAGTCTTTGTCACAAATTTGCTTGAGAAGATGGGACTCCATAAATCACACCCCAGTTACAATAGGTAATATGGCCCAATGTAAATTAAAACAGGGTCTTCGAGGATTGACACCCATCATACAAGACCTATTTAGTAAAGGGGTGATTATCCCCCGTTTCCCCTTTCAGCAGTCAAATTGCATTTTCTTAAGCTTGGAATGAGTGGCACCTCACAGTGGTTAACACAACCTTAATGCTGTGGTCCCATCCATTAAGGCCTCCAAATCTAATACCCAATATTATCTAAATTACAAAGTCCATTCAATAAGCAAATGGTATACATTTTGCTATTACAGATTTGGCCAATATGTTATGCTGGGTGCCTATTTCAACATCCTTTCAGTCATAGCTTGCTTTCATGTCCAAAGGGAAATGATACTTGGTACCCCATGGAGTACCTCAGCAGCCTTGCAATCGTACACGGTCTTCACAGGCAATATTTTAACTGTATCAACCTTTCCCCATGAGCACAGATATGACATTAGATGGATGACATCCTGAGGAGAAAATTCATTTGCCACATTTATTCAGGACATACACATTTATAAAAGGGCTCATAAAAGCGGCATGGGCCATTGTCCTATATACAATGCAATGGCCATGCCACTTTGGTTAAATTCCTAAAAATTATTTGGTACCCTAAGGGTTGCTCCACCCCTGACACTGTCAAGAGACAATTATTGATCCTCTCCACACCCTCAATGTTAAAACAAGTCCAACATCTTTTAGGCCTTTTTAGGCTCTGGAGACAACAAATTCCTCATTCAAAAATTTTATTTAATCTGTTACTTGCAGATCAGCCCACCATGAAGAGCAGCCACTCAAAAAAGGCTCTAGAATCTGTCCAAATTGCCATACAACAGGCACTCCCATTAGTGACCCTGAGACTTAATTTTAGAGGCTTTAAGCAACCTCCTCTCATGTCTCCTAGTCTCTGGACCACCCATGATAACTAAAAATTGCCCACAAACTTCTGATGCAAGACACTGCCCTCCTTGGCCACATGCTATACACCATTACCTCAGCAATATCTGGCCACCTACTTGGCTCTTTTGGAAGTTTAGGCCCTGGGCCCACGACCCTCTGTACTTAGCTGACAATTATACCTTGAGTTACAAAAGCAGCACCTTGAAAGCTTGGCATGGCTACTAAGGGCTCCTTGCTACAGGATGAAGCCAAACTTGGTCCCTCTGGCATATCACACCTACAGAAAGGGATGGACTCCTTTGCTCTCAGTCCCTTGCCAGATGCCATGGTACTGGAGGGGTCACTCCTCTTCCAGACCCACTGGCTACTCAGAGAGTCCCTTGGGATCAAATGAGTGGCGAACAACAGAAATTCATACACTTTATGGATAGTATTGCCACCATGTAGGTGATGGAGCTAATTGGGGAGTTGCTGCTTTTTCATCCCTTAACCAGGACCTCCCTGATAAGGGGCCAGACCTAAATGTCAGCACAATTGGCTGCACTTCATACAATCATCTCAGCATGCCCTGGCCAGAAAATGGCCCCACCTAGACATTCTTTCAAACTCTTAGACCACTGCCTAAGAGCTGTCCCCTCTGGGGTAAAGAACTCTGGCAATCTCTTGCCTCACAGATACCCAAAATATAAAGCAAGGTAACAGATGTCTCTATGATATTAAGACCATAATACAAGGTCTTACCAGGACACCTTATCAACTTCAGAGCCCCAGACATTGCTGATAGTGACCAAGACACTCAATTCACTTCTTAGAATACACAATGCTGGGCTCTTGAAGAAGGCATTCGATGAAACTTCTACCTCCCCCATAAGCCCTAGGCAGCTGGAGTAATTGAGGAATAATGGGCTCCTCAAAGAACTCCTATTTAAGTTAAAAAGAGTCAAATGGACCCCCTTGTGGTTGTCACTATTGCCACAGGCATTGATTAGTCTAAATTCATGCCCCCTGGGAATGTGTATTCCTTACTCTAATGCCACACAGGTCTCTCAATTGACTTTATTGGCCATAAAGGGGAATACTTCTAAAGTTCATGGTTTTTACTACCACCTCACCATGTGCCCTCTCCCTTTTGATCAAGGGCCTACTTTATTTCCTAAGGAGGCACTCTCCCTACTTCCTTGAAGTCCTAGTCATCACCTAGGTTTAAACTGATGTCAAGGAGTCAACTGCTGCCTAAAATTAAGAGCCAATATTATGTGCTGCCTTGACATGTGACAAAATTGGGAGGGCCTCAAATGGTGTAACTGCAAGTTCCCCTCCCTAGTATGTTCCTGCAGATAAGGCCCCCTAACCAAGTAACTCTCCTCATCAAGAAGACCAGGCACAGTTCCTAGTTATCCCTGAGTAGTAGACTGCAGTTCCCTGCCAGCTCACAGAATTATGCAAACAAGACAAACACATCCTCCTGTGGGAACCAGGGGGGCACCACACCATCTTAATACTATAAAACCTGCCTCCCACAGCCTGTGGTTATTTACTCTGTTCTCAAGTGCAACCCCCAGGTCACCCTGCATGGTATACTGTGTCCTCCTCTGGATTGTGAGTGTATGTGCCTAATAACTACTGTCAGTCTCATCTGTCGGGTACTGGGTGTCATGTGTTTGGCCATACTCCTAATCCTAGGGCAGGAATTCCTCCCTCACCAACAGGTAAATAAGTGATTAAAACACACCCTTTCATTGGGTCACCAAAAAGCTCAGATGAACGCCAAGCAGCTGTGCTTTCAGGAAAGCCTGTCCTCTGCCAGACATGGAAAACAGGAGGGGGCAGGAGATAAATTTCATTTGGAAGAAGTGCAAGCTGTGTCACGGTAAATATGGACCATGTGGGAAAATGATGTACAAATTAGTCAGATTTGAGAAATATAGGCTACATGATCTTCCTCATCCCAAACTAAAATCATGAGTCGTGAGAATTAAAGGTAGCAAAGTAAAAGGAGAGCAAAGCAGTGGGGGGAGGGGGGTTAAATACCACTTCCCAAAATGTTCCTAAGGAACCTGTGAGACAGGAGGTAAGTGACTTGAAAGAGCAAGATAGCAGGTGGATAATGCACAAACACATGTTTAAATAGAAACTGGAGTTCTATTTAAATAGAGAAAAATGTCCAATTGTAAGAATGAGAGCAAGTGAGAAAAAGTGTGTTACAGATGAGCAGGAACCATTTCTTTGTTCCTTTATTGTTACACATATTCACAGACCCTAATAAGCAGTGGGTCCATGCAATGAATACAAGAGCTAAATAACAGAAAGAATCATCAATTTAATCTACTAATCCCTTATGTCAATTTATAAATTCAAGATTGTTTTGTAATTTTCCCTACATTGTATTGTAATTAATTCATGTTACCTGGAATAATTAACCACCCTGAATAAGAAAAGACCTCTGCTTAACCTTTTAATAAATATTTTTATGGGCTATTTATTGGAAAGCTAGGATTCCATTAGGCCCTGTTAAAAATCAGATTCAGGACTGAGCTTCCCCTTTCAGTTTGAAACCTGATAGCCTAAAACAGGAGCAAAATTAACTTTGGAAAACTGATCAGTCTCTACATCTATTTCCAGGAAGTTGCAGCAAGCATTAGCTAGAACTTCAGATAGCAACATCATACTTCCAGAGCAGGTAAATAACCTCTAGCTCTGGAAGACAAAGTGTCCATCCCTCTTATGAAACCAACATTGGAGCAAGAAACAAATATGAGAATTATTGTGGTTCCCTCCCTGGAAGCATTTTTTTTTAAATTGGAGTATAGTTGCTTTACAATGTTGTGTTAGTTTCTGCTGTACAGCAAAATGCATCAGCCACGTGTACACATATATCCCCTCTTCCTTGGATTTCCTTCCCATTTAGGTCACCACAGAGCAGAGTTCCCTGTGCTATACAGTCTGTTCTCATTAGTTATCTATTTTACACGTAGTAGTGTATATATGTCAATCCCAACCTCCCAATCCATCCCACCCCCCCTTCCCCTCTTAGTATTCATATGTTTGTTCTCCACGTCTGCCTGGAAGCATTTCTGATTTAACTACGACAGTTTCTTAGTGCCCATTATATAGCAGCCGGGTAATCTTTTGATTACAAGGAAACCTCCTTCTGCCCTGCTGCCCCTGGATGAGATCTCCCTCAGTTGTCTGAACCTGGAATAGATCCACTTTGTTTTTCACTTTACCCTAGGAATGGTGCAGTCCTTGAAGTTTGCAAAAAAAGTAAATGTAGCCAAGGCACTAATATAACTTATTGCCAAATGAGAGGTGTTACTTTGATTTATTTAGGAATTCAGAGTTGCGAATTCAAGAAATGAAGGACATGTGACAAAGTGAGAGAGTGGCATGGACATATATACACTACCAAACGTAAAATAGATAGCTAGTGGGAAGCAGCCGCAAAGCACAAGGAGATCAGCTCGGTGCTTTGTGACCACCTAGAGGGGTGGGATAGGGAGGGTGGGAGGGAGGGAGACGCAAGAGGGAAGAGATATGGGAACATATGTATATGTATAACTGATTCACTTTGTTATAAAGCAGAAACTAACACACCATTGTAAAGCAATTATACTCCAATAAAGATGTTTTAAAAAAAAAAGAAATGAAGGACATTGTATTTGGTTTCGTTCTTTTTTTTTAATGTTTATTCATTTTAATTTTGCCTTTTTAAAAATTTTGAAACCAATATACTGTGTTTTCCACATCAAATATTTTTTCTTCTTTTTAATTTTATTTTTTTATATAGCAGGTTCTTATTAGTTATCTATTTTATACAAATTAGTGTATATATGTCAATCCCAATCTCGCAATTCATCCCACGACCGCCACCACACCCCTTGGTTTGGTTCTTTTTTTCTCCTCACATAGCACCTAGCAGAGTTCTAAGCACACAGTAAGTGCACAATAAATACCTACTGATTGTTTTTCTACTAAATATGAAAATAGATGACTGTACAAATTGCTTCATATTCATAGAGTGTTTTTTTCCCAGCATGATCCATATCTAATCAGAAAATACTCAAACCTAAACCCAATGGTGGAGAATAGAGACCTTGACAATTCATCCCTGTATGCTTTCCTTGAAAACATGTATTTACTTGGTTTTTCTAGCTTGGATGAAGGACAGTCCTGCTTGCTGGTACAGGGTGTAGCCTATAAATTTGGTTCCAAACCTATAGATCACAGACTCCTGGGCAACTATGAAGTTATTTATTGTAACTGGTATATGATTCTAGAAGAAAATTACAATCATTTGCTTAGAATAGAATAGAATAGAATAGAACAGAACAGAAGTAAAAAACAAGAGTCTTCATCCAAAAAAATAGTTGAGACCTAATGGTCTAGATAAATGCTTTGGTATTGCTCTAATTCTATAGTTCCACTGACAGTGAAATATAAGATAGTTAACAAATGTTTTCTGAGATCCCCAAAAGTAAATTTTAAATTCCAAGGTCTGACATACCAGTTCCTGATCCATGCTCTTGCTCTATGAGTCTCACCCCTGATTTTCTAATATCCCATGTAGTTTTTTTTGTTGTTGTTCTGTTTTTTGCGGTACGCAGGCATCTCATTGTTGTGGCCTCTCCCGTTGTGGAGCACAGGCTCTGGACGCGCAGGCTCAGCGGCCATGGCTCACGGGCCCAGCCGCTCTGCGGCATGTGGGATCTTCCCGGACCGGGGCACGAACCCGTGTCCCCTGCATCGGCAGGCGGACTCTCAACCACTGCGCCACCAGGGAAGCCCTCCCATGTAGTTTTATGACAGAAGTCTCTAAATGTTAAGAAAATCCTTGATTCTGTTCATTTTTAAAAACAAACATATGCAAGAACAAGCTACAACAATGCATATGAAATTCAATCACAATTCTGTAAAGAAAAAAACCACAGGAAAACAAAGTAAAATTATGGGTGATTTGTATTTTCTTCTTTATATATTTTTATACTTCAAAAATTTCTAAAACAAACACAAAAATATTTTTTATAATTAACAAAGGCCTTTTAAGTTCTCTTAGGAGAAAAGAGTCAGAGAAAATGTGTTGTTACAGATCCAAAAGGGTTTTGAATTCCTACTTTTTATAACAGGCCATGCTGATTATCAAATATTACATTTAACTTTTCCTCCTAAGACTACTTCATATATTGTTATCCAAGTCAATACTACTGGAAAGCTAAAATAACCAAAATGTTTTAGAGAATTGTGCATCTGCATCTTCTATCTTCTGCATGCATAAGAGTAAGAAAGTGTAAGTGAAGGACACTCTACTAAGGACTTATTAAATTTTTCAGCAAATCAATTCAGCTCCCCCAAAGAAAACCAAAACATATCAGTATCATTCCGACCTAAGTCACTCTACCTACATCTAAGATCCAAGCTGAGTCATCAGGTTTTCAAGTTAAGTATATGTTACTAGATTATTGTCACTCTTGACAATCTCCAAATTCAAGAACATCATGACAAGAAGATTTATGAAGATCAAGAAGCAAGTTGAAAATAATATCTCATTCCAATATTTGTGTGTATGTATGACTAAGACCACTCAGTAGTTAAGTGATTTACTCTCTTATACAAACAATGAAGGGCTAATATAATTCGAATTTGTGCTTAGTAAATTTACAAAATATTCCCTGTTGTGGACCTTCAGGTATTTGGAAAGTGGCTGAACTCTTAAATGATATTTATTCTTATATAATTAGTAATCTGTTCAGTCACTAAGAATACTTGATTAACCATCTATTATAAGATCATTTTTTATTAAAAAAGACTTTAATGAAAGAATATAAATATCTTGAATGTTCACAGCTTATCTGTTTGTTGTATGCATTGAGAGAGACTTCTGATATTTTCATGGTTTATTTATCACTGCAACACACACTTACTTTTAGCTTTGGTCCACATAGTGCACTGCCCTGAGTATCTGAGTTTGGATGTTGTATTTGTCTTCACAACTTTAAAAGGTCTATTTGTCTGTTGACTAAACTGGGCTGATATCTCAGCAAATACTTGGACTAATATGTAGTCAAAATGCCCTGCATTTTTTTGTGCAGGAATCATTTAGGGAATACACTGTGAAAAATAACAAAATATATCAAGGGACTATGTTAAGATAGATCAGCAACTATTACATGAGTTTTGGGATTTTTTTTTAGCTTTGTGTAAAAATGCAAGGTAACAAGATAGGATTCTTTTTAAATTTCTGCTTTCTTCAGTAGAGCTGAGGCCTTCCTCATGTTCCATTGTAATCCAGATAAAGAAACTATAAGGCATGCAGTTAATATGAGGCAGCACAAATTGGGTAGTATTTCCAAGAAACAGAATTTCCTGTACTGCTTTTCAGCTGAAATCTTTGTCTTTGCCTTGTTTTAAGAGTCAAGAATTTGGAGACACAACACTACAGTTTGAGTCCCAATGGTAGCACCGATAATTTCTTTAACCTTGGGTAACAGATGTAATTTCTGTGAACCTGATTTTTTCTATTAAAAGGGTAAACATTATACAATATAGTATCTATAATATTAGTTTCTATAAATAACAACACCATTTAAACAATGGTAATGATTTTTCCCTGGCCTGTATGTTATAAAATGCCACACAAATAGTACCATTATTCATATTAGTATTCAATCTTCAAGTCTCTTTATTTTCTTAAGGGAATTCGAGAGAAGAGATATAAGCTTTCAACCAGCACCTTACCATGAAGAGTGCAACCCACTATATTAAGCAAAATTTCTTGCACCTACTATGTGGAAAGCTTTATACTAGGGAATGCTATGGTATCTCTTAAAAACATTCTTTGGTTTTTTATTGTGGTAAAATTTACTTAACATAAAATTCATCATTTTAACTATTTTAAAGTGTATAATTCAGTGGCTTTTAGTACATTCACAATGTTGTATGATCATCACCATTATCTATATCCAGAATATTTTCATCACCTGAAAGGAGACCCCATACTCTTTAAGTACCCACTCCTATTTCCCCCACTATTCAGTAAATATCATGTAAGTGCAATTAACATGTGGCCTTTTGTGTCTGGCTTCTTTCATTTAGCATGTTTTTGAGATTCATCCACATTGCAGCATGTGTCGGTACTTCGTTCATTTTCATGGCCAAATAATATTCTATTATATAGATAAACCACATTTGTTTATCCATTCACTGGTTGATGGACATTCTGCTTTTTGACTATTATGAATAATGCTATACTGAATATTCTTGTCCAAGTTTTTGTATGGGGATAAGCTTTCAATTTTCTTGGTTATATACCTATGAGGGGATTGCTGGGTCATGGAAATTCAATGTTTGGCACTGTTTTCCACAGTGGCTGCACCATTTTACTTTCTCACCAGTAATGTAAAAGTGTTCCAATTTCTCCACATCCTAACTAACACTTGTTATTTTCCTTTTTATTATAGCCATCCTAGTGGGTATGAAGTGGTATCATGTGATTTCAATTTGCCCTCCCTAATGACTAATGATGATGAGTATCTTGACATGTACTTGTAGGCCATTTGTATCTTTTCTTTGGAGAAATGTCTATACAAGTCTTTTGGCCATTTTTTTAAAACTGGGCTGTCTTTTTGTTGTTGAGTTGCATGAGTTCTTTATATACAGTATTCTGGATACTACACCCTTATCAGATATATGATCTGAAAATATTTTCTCCCATTCTGTGGGATGTCTTTTCATTTTCTTTTGATGATGTCCTTTGAAACACAGAAGTTTTAAATTTGATGAAATCCAATTTAACTATTTTTTCTTTTGTTGCTTATGCTGAGTTACATCTAAAAGTTCTTTGCCAAATCCAAGATCATGAAGATTTACCCCTATGTTTTATTCTAATACTTTTATAGTTCTAGCACTTATATCTGAGCCTTTGGTCCATTTTAATGTTCACATATGTTGTGAGGTAGGGTCCAACTTCATTCTTTTCATATGGATATCCAGTTATTTCACCAGTATTTGTTGAAAAAACCTGTTCTTTCCCCATTGATTGGTTTGGGCACGCTTGTCAAAATTAACAGGTCATATACATATGGGTTTATTTATGGACTCTCAATAATATCCCATTGGTATGTATGTCTATCCTTATCCACAATCACGCTATTATGATTGCTGTAAGTTTGTACTGTGTTTTGAAAACTGAAAGTTGAGTCCTCGAATTGTGTGCTGTGTTTTGAATACTGTTTTGGTTCTTTGGGATCCCTTGAAATTCCACACAAATTTTAGAATCAGGTTTTCTATTATTGCAAAAAAACAAAAACAAATTGGGATTTTGATAAGAACTGCACT
Source organism: Hyperoodon ampullatus (assembly GCF_949752795.1). Taxonomy (NCBI): domain Eukaryota; kingdom Metazoa; phylum Chordata; class Mammalia; order Artiodactyla; family Ziphiidae; genus Hyperoodon; species Hyperoodon ampullatus. The sequence goes on along the minus strand of NC_136913.1, from coordinate 108,191,423 downwards.
GAATCTATATATTGCTTTAGTGAGTTTTGCCATCTTAGCAATATTAAGTCTTCCAATCCATGAACATAAAATGTCTTTCCATTTACTTAGGTCTTTAATTTCTTTTAGCAATGTCTTGTACTTTTCAGTATACGTCTTCCACCTCCTTAGATAAATTTATTTCAAAGTATTTTATTCTTTTGAATACTATTGTAAGTTGAATTGTTTTCTTAATTTCCTTTTTTGAGTGTTCACTCTTAATGTATAGAAATACAACTGATTTTTTTTTTTTTCGGTACGCGGGCCTCTCACTGTTGTGGCCTCTCCCGTTGCGGAGCACAGGGTCCGCATGCGCAGGCTCAGTGGCCATGGCTCACAGGCCTAGCCGCTCCGCGGCATGTGGGATCCTCCCAGACCGGGGCACGAACCCGCGTCCCCTGCATCGGCAGGCGGACTCTCAACCACTGCGCCACCAGGGAAGCCCGAATACAACTGATTTTTATGGGTTGATCTTATATACTGCAGCATTGCTGAAATCATACAATATTTTTTCCTGGATTCTTTAGGTTTTATTATATATAGGATCATGTCATTTGTGAATAGTGATAGTTTTACTTCTTCCTTTCCGATTTGGATGACTTTTATTTATTTTCCTTGCCAAAGTTATCTGACTAGAACATCCAGTACAACACTGAGTAGAAATGGCAGAAGCAAGAACCTCTGTCTTGTACATGATTTTAGAGAGAAAGCTTTCAGTCATTCACCATTGCGTATAATGTTAGATGTGGGTTTTTCATAAATACCCTTTATCAGGTTAAGGAAGTTCCCTTATATCCTTAATACGTTAGTGTTTTTATCAAGAAAGGGTGGTGGGTTTTTTACATTCTTTTTCTACATTAAGATGATCATATAAACTAACACAACACTGTAAATCAACTACACATATATATATGATCATATAGTTTTCTCCCTTTGTTCTATTAATATGCTATGGTAGGTACATTGATTGTTTTTCATATGTTGAACTACTCTTGGATTCCTCAAATAAATCCCACTTAGTCATGGCATATAATCCTTTTAATATGCTACTGGATTCAACTTGCTAGTATCATGTTGAGAAATTTTACATCAGTAGTTATAAGGGTTATTGGTTTGAAATTTTCTTTTCTCATAATGTCTTTGTCTGGCTTATTATCAAGGTAATACTCGCCTTATAAAATGAGTTAGGAAGTATCCTGTCCTCTTCTATTTCTTGGAAAAGTTTAAGAAGGATTGGTGTTAACTCTTCTTTCAACATTTGAAATAATTCACCCTTGTACATGTCCAGTTGCTTCTCTCTTGCTACTTTCAAGATGCTCACTTTATTTTTATCCTTTGACATTTTTATTATAACATGGCCTGATGTGGATCCCTTTGTGTTTATTCTACTTAGAATTTTTTTTTTTTTTGGCTGTGCCACGTGGTTTGTGGGATCTTAGTTCCCCGACCAGGGATCGAACCCAGGCCCTTGGCAGTGAGAACAAAGTGTCCTAACCACTGGACCGCCAGGGAATTCCCCTACTTAGAATTTTTTGAGCTTCTTAGATGTGTAGATTCATGTCTTTTATAATTTGGGAAGTTTACAGCCATTATTTCTTCAAATATTTTTCTTCTTATTCTACTCCTCTCATTCTCAGTCTCCTATTATATGTTGTTATGCTTAATGGTATCCCATAGGTTTCTTAGGCTGTGTTCATTTGTCTACACTCTTTTTTATTTCTGCTTCTCAAGAGTGGATACTCTCAATTAACCTATCTTCATGTCCACTGATTCTTCCTTCTGCCTTCCCTACTCTGCTGTGAGCTCCTCCTCTAGTGTAACAATTTCAACTGTTACACTTTTAAGCTCCAAAATTTCTCTTTGATTCCTTTTGATAATTTTTATCTTTTTAAAAAGATTCTCTATTTAGTATGACATTGTTCTCCTGGTTTCCTTCAGTTCTTTGTCCATGGTTTTCTTTAGCTCTTTGAGCATATTCAAGACAGCTGACTTAAAGGCTTTCTTTAATGAGTCCAATTTCTGTGCTTCCTCAGAGACAGTGTCTATTAATTTTTTTTTCTGGCTATGGACCAACTTTCTTATTTCTTTTCATGCTTATAATTTTTTGCTGTAATTGGATGTTGTGAATATTATAATGTGCTAACTCTGAAAATCAGATTCTTCCTTCTCCTCAGGGTTTGTTGTTCTTACTTACTGTGGGTCGTGGATACTTGCTTATTTAGTGACTTTTCTAAAGTATATTTAAAGACTATTTCTTTGTTGTATGTGGCCTCTGAAGTCTCTGTTTCTTTAGCTTGTGGTCAACTAGTGATTTGACAGAGATTTCCTTAAATGCCTGGAGTAAAAAAGAAAAAGGAAAAGAAAAAACTCTCCTGGTCTTTGCAAATTATATGTGCACTGGATACTCCCTCAATACTTACCAACCCCCTTAACAACTTTACCTTAGCTTTCACTTCCTAGTTGGGCTGAGCCAAAAGATCAGCCACAGGTGAAAGCTTAAGGCCTTCACAGGTCTTCTCTGAACATGTGCACATGACTTCCCAGATTCCCTGTTATTTGTGGGAGTTTTTCAATTCTCTTATTCACCAAAATAAGTCTTTCCCCAGATTTGCTACCTGAGCTTTCAGCATGTCTATTATTTTTTCCAACTGTAATACTCTGCCCCTAGTAGGCAGCAGTTTGTTCATATGCCTTAAAATTTTTTGACAAACACCCTCTATTTAGTCCTTTTCCACCCTGAGAGAGTTCTGAGTTAGGTAAAAAAACAAAACAAAACCTTGTGTCAGGCCTTTGAGAAATCCTCAGATAGGTCAAAGCAGATACACACAAGTTCTTAGAAATAAGCTCTGCTCTGCTCCCTCTGAAAACAGGTACCCACACCAAGAATGTGAGTGTTGTCTCTAAGACAACTGCCACTCCAGCAAGGGGAATGGAGTAAGGCTAATTAAAACACCACAAAACCTGACTTCCATGTGTTAGTCACCTTTTTCTTGATTCTGTTATTGCTTGGTTGCTATTAATTTTTGCCTATTTTCCAGAGTTCCAAAAAAGTTGATTTTGAAAGTTTTCACTCATTTTTCGGTGTTTATTTGGAGATATCAGCCCTTGGAACTCCTTCCTCCTCCATTTTCACTCTGATCATATTATGAAAGTAGCAGATGGGTGATGGGATATGGTCAGGAAGGAGGATAGAAGGAATAATCAAAGGTGATGGGCTTCCCTGGTGGCACAGTGGTTGAGAGTCCACCTGCCGATGCAGAGGACACGGGTTCGTGCCCCGGTCCGGGAAGACCCCACATGCTGCAGAGCAGCTGGGCCCGTGAGCCATGGCCGCTGAGCCTGCGCTCCGCAATGGGAGAGGCCACAACAGTGAGAGGCCCGTGTACTGCAAAAAAAAAAAAAAAAAAAAAAAGGTGATAAGATTTACTTTTGCTTGTATACTATTTTACCAATTATGGAGCATTCCCACCACAGTGAATATATAAAAAGTTTCAAAAGATGTGACCCTCACAGTTCACAGTGTTGAAAGCCAAGTCATCTTTTGTTTTGTAATATAATAGACCCTTAGAACAACACAGGGGTTGGGACACCAACCCTCCACACAATTGAAAAATCTGTGTATAATACACAGTTTACACAGAAATCCTCTGTATCTGTGGTTTCACATCCATGGATTTGAACAACTACAGACCATGTGGAAAACATCCATGTATAAGTGGACCCACACAGTTCAAACCCACGTTGCTCAAGTGTCTACTGTATTGGTAATGAAGGGATAAGGCAAAAATGTGTGATTTTGCCAGAGAATCTATACATAGAAGAAATCAGAGGTCTAGTCAGATTTAGAAGAGAATTTAGAGGTATAAAAAGTAATATTGCAGGTTGGAGGTCTCTGGAACCAAGTTCTAACATTTGGAAGGAAGAGGGAGAAAGCAAAATTGGGCACAGGGTGAAGTCAAACTGTGATGTAGACCTAGCCATTTTTGGTCAATTCCACCAGGAGCTCTGTAGCATATATGGCCCTTCAGACTTATCCCACAGTGGATCAAAATGGTTGGGCCTTTATACCTCATCTCAAGCAGTCACTGGCTATGGGCTGCCCCTGGAAGGACGTGATCTCAAACGGCAATTTTCTTCAGTTGAGTCACTACCTAGAGCCGCTGACAGCTGAGGCAACTAGTCCTGCCTTGCAGGGTCTGAACGATACATCTCTGAGTCAACCATAAGTCGAAATTCTAGTCTAAATTAGGGACATGTTAGTATAACTGGCACTGTTCCATCTTCATAGAACTTTGAAGAGAGGTGTATAATACAAAGTTTAAATTGATGCTTAGATATCAATAGGGATATACATTATAAAGATAATGTCATTTCAAAGCCCTTCACTAGTGCTTCTTAAGAAAGTAGATTTTAAGTCAATTTATGTTTCAAAGGAAAATAAAGAAATTTGATAGTGCAGAGAAGGAGTTGTGCTAAGACAGGAGATATCAATACGTTATTTAACAACAATTTTTGGTTGCCTATTTTTTCCCTAAGGATGATCTGGGGACAGAATAGACGTAGTCTTCTCACTGAAAATTTCTTTAGGTACACCACACTAGAAGTCTGTAGAGCATCCTACTTTTATTGTTTTTATTCGTTACCCTTTCAACCATAAAACTATACATCAATGTACGCCTCTATTAGTTATAAAATGGCAATAAGGACACATAATCCAGATTGAATCCCTGAAAAACATAGTTATTCTAATTTTAATGACCATTCCCAATAAGATTCTAAAAGACAGCATATAACATTATATTCTCCAGAAATATAACACTGCTGATCAAGAAGTTAGAAGGATAACATATCATAAACATAATGCCTCTCCTTCCTGACTTGTTATGGAAAAGGTATAGAAATATTAAAGACTCATCAATATTAGTGATGATGATATTACAGTAGATTATTAATAAGCTCTGATTTCAAAATTAGTAATTGCTGTCTTCTGTTTTAAATATTCTATTTGTCCTGCTATACAGTGTTATAATAGGACACTTCTGTATTCTTTGTTATTCAAAAAATGTTTACTCCTAGAAAAATCTGAAGAATGAGTAAATGCCTCCTTTTTAAAACAAAATGCATCTAGAAGGTTTAAAGGATAAAGCAATTAAGTTGTGTCTCATATTTCTTTGTAGCTGAAACGAAAATTCCAAGACTCTTAGAACACTGGCTCATGTGTATGTAAGAGTAGACTTGCCAATGAAATTGATACAACTCAACAGATCTTTTCTCAACTTCCAGTTCTTTGCCAAATATCTTTATCATCTCATAGCAATTCTCTAAAGGCTTATTACAATTGAGAAAAAGGGAACAACTTAAATTTTTAGTCTGAATCAACAAGCTACTGGATCAATTCAAGCTAGTATATCAATTCAAATTTTAAAAGTTCCTGGGCCAAGTACTTTTTACCTATAGTACGTTATACATACCTAAACCTATATGAAGGATCATACATGAATATAAACTGAGGAAAATATAAGCAGTGCTAAGTATTGTAGTCTAACAGAAACACCAGAAGTAGCAAAAACTTCCCAAGTCATTAAACAAAACCATTCTCATATTTAGGGGTATTATGTGATGTGATCAATACAATAAATACGTACAGAAAAATTCCTGGTATGGGCAGGAGAAATATTTTTGTTTCCCAAGGGTTATTTAATAGCACAAGAAGATGCTATACACTGTCTCTTGGAGCTCCATAGAGTCCTCATCTTTTAATAGAACACTTTTTTTCCATTTTAATTTTAGAAATGTCTGTTTTGCATCAAAGAGAGGGAAAAGCTTTATTCGGTCATTCAGTCAGTCATTCAAGAAATAGTTTTAGTGCATCAGCTATGACAGGAAATAGACAAATAAATAATTCTTTAACAAATGAAAAGTTGGTAGTTGGTATAGAGAAGAATAAAGCAAAGAAATAGGAAGTGATATGGTGGAGAAAGTAGAAGGGTTACCTCGCAGGCCACAGAGCTTCACGGGGAATAGGATGATCTAGGATTCTAGAAATCCTGGACTTCTTTCAATGATTGATGAAAACAGGAGAGAGGACATCATGGGATTCATCAGGATAGTCTCACAACACATAACAGAGGTGAAGTTGGGACACTGAGAGGTCCAGAAGGGTGGTGGACCAAAGTTCTGGTCCCTCCCCTTCAGTCCTGCCAGTGATTTCTGGGAAAGAAGGTAATCTTGTCCTAAGCTAATGGAGACTTCCTCTTGACTCTGGGACTTCCTCTTGACTCTTCTTGAATGAGATGTGGAGGTCTCCACACAATAAAATAGAACATGTGTTTTATTTAACACCTCAGAAATAGCCAACAACCTATTCAATGAAAACCGAAGGAAACATTTTTACAACTGTAAATAAAGCCTCACACACACACTATTTGAGAGACTGCAAAGGTTTGTGGCACATTGACAGATTGTTGGTGAATTCTTTTTTTTCTTGAAAAACTGTGCAAATTCATGGGACTGGAAATTGCTGATGGAACTTACTCCATGTCTTACAGATATTTTGTTGGACAGAACAATATAAAGCAAAGTACAGTAATCATGTTTGGTTCACATTTATTCTTGAGTTTCTACAATATTTTACTGTCCACCAACATAAAAGCAAGTAACCTGAGGCACTGGCAAGACTTTATTGTGGCATTCTTCAATAACTTTTATATACTGTTTCCTTTCATAATTTGAGATGATTTTTGTTATAAATTTCTTCATAAATATTCTTAATGACGGATGATGCATTTATTTAAGCATCAGTGGACAAATAAAGTTATCCATGGGTGACTAACAACCTTGAATAAATACTACTTCACTCAGTTACTATCCATAGTACCTAAGAAATGCAATTACATGCTGGGACCTATTATCCCAATTAATGGACTGTTTTATATTCATTGTGCATTATACTTGAAACACTTTAGAGGCCTGGCCTTCACTTAGCTATAGGCAAAGTAAAATTTATAACAAATAACCAAGAAAAGGCTTTCATTTACTTACCAAGATATGTAGCGTGTAATTATACTTTAAGCATAACTAGGCAGGGCTCAAAAATGCCCTTTGATTTAAACCACAATAAAAGTATATTTTTAAAACCATAACAAATATAACTTTGTAATGAACAAGTCATTGTTGGTTGTTGCAACACTGGAGTTTTCATTACCAGCTATGTCTGTCTTTCCCTTCTTGTAATGATGTGGCCAAAGGTTAAACTTGATTATTATTTATTATATTCAGAGAGAATCTCATTATTCCAGGCATATGAACTAAGAGAGCAACAATACATGGAGGTCTTCCACTAGTAGTATGGGTGAACAAATAAAATAGTCTGCTAAAAGGTACACAACCCCTTGTTGTGTTGCTACTTTGTAAAATGTCAGCCTGAGGCTATGTTTTACCGCAATGGAATTTGACCACTGAAGTCTAACTCTACTCCCTCTGGTGGTTTCCAAAGCTGTATTACCAAAGCTATAAAATAAAACACAGTTGTAATTCTTCTCCTTATTGTAAGAAGCATTGATCGCCTCTGATTGTATATTATAGCAAAGGGGTAGTCTATTACACGAATTTACTGCACTTTCTTCCTGATAATTACTGGAAGTTATTGAACAAGGCAGGGAGTTATAGCCAGTAAGTTCCTACGCTAGCTGAGGAAGCAAATCTACAGATATTTAGTGGATCTAAACAGCTGTAAACAACACATCCTGTTTACAGTGTACTAGAAATTTATAATTTACAGTGCATTTGAGGTTATTTTAAGAATCACACTCTCAATTCCACAAATTTAGAATTGAAATATGAACTATAGCAAAATGTCATGCTAACTATATCATCTTTGTTTCTTAAAACCATTTGACAACACTTAAAATGTCAAAAGTCAAACCATTTGGATTTGCTATTTCACTTTGTTAAGACAGATGAGTTTCGTTAATTTTTATTTAAATTTGTCATGTATAGTGAATATATCTTTGGTCATATTTATTTTTGCACTTGAAATTATAATTATTTATGTATCTAAACTCATCCTTATCTAGTAGAAAAACTGTCCAATAATAAAAAAATATAACCAATTTAAAAACATCAAGTTCACCAAAAGAAAAATATACAAGTTAAAATATAATACTTAAATTCTCATTCTGCAAAATATACAATTAAAAAGGGGCAAACATAAGAAATAAAGAAACATTAAAATCAATCAATCAACCTCCAACTCCTTCTACTGATATATTATGTCTGAAATAAGGTTATATTTGTACAACAGTCAACAAAATATAGATTGGGAATCAGCTAGTACCATTTACTATCTTATTTATATATTCTAAAATCACATAGTTTGAATATTCCCTGTCTGATAACGGAGGATTAACTACTATAAGACCAACACTCCTAGAGATACAACTCTAGGGAAAAAAATGCCTGAAGGTACTAGAGAGCAAGCAGAAGCAAGCAGATACTTTAGGGAGATTATACTTGGAAGAAGGAAAGGGCAGTGGTTGAGTTTCCATATTTTAGAGCTTTCTGCTTGAAGGCAGGCCCTAGGCCGTCCCACCTGACATAGATAAAATTGAACAGAAAACCCCAAACCATAATGACTTGAAGAAATAAACAAGAAACTTAGGAGCAATGACAGCAGCTGGAAAGTGAAGGCAGTATCTCATAAAAAAGAGAGCTACAGAGGGGGAGCTACAGAGGGGGATTTAGTGTGTAAAATCTTTCTATATATCTAGCTGACTTCTGAATTACACAGGTGTGAGACAGATTGAAAGCATCCCGATTATGACTAAAAGAACTAAACAGAGATTTCAACTCCTGGCCACCACAGGGGAGACAGAGCTACGAGCAAAGTTAACTGCCTGTTGTAACAAAAACAACAATGACAAAAAGCAATACCCTTCAGAGGAATAAAACAGAATTCAGAATTTCTGGATTGTATCATTTATAACGTCCAGAATATAATCTAAGACTACCAGACATATAAAGAAGCAGGAAAATGTGACCAATATTCAAGTGGAAAGGGAACCAACTGAGACTGTATCAAGATGAACCAGATGTTGGAATTAACATACAAGAGTTTTAAAGTAGCTATTATAACTATGCTCAAAAACACAGGAAACTCTGCTTGTAAGAAATTACATAATAGAAACATTCAGCAAAGAAATAGAACTATTTAAAAAAAAGAGCCAAGGGAAATTGAGAAAAGAAAACATAATTTCTGAGAAAGAATATCACATGGCTAGATTTATTATCACATGGGAGATGACAGAAGAAAAAGTCAATAAACATGAAGATATATCAATAGAAAGTATCCAATCTGAAGGACTGGGAGAAAAATGATTAAGTCTCAATAACCTGAGGGATAATATCAAAAGGTTAAACATGTATGTAAATTTAGTACCAGAAGGAGAAGAGAGAGAGAAAATAGGTCCGGAAAACAAAACATATAAAGAGAAAAATGACTAAAATTTTCTCAAATTTGGTGAAAAATATAAATTTAGAGACTCACAAAACTCAGCAAACCCTGTCAAGTTAATACAAGGAAATCCATACCAAGATATATCATGTCATTTTGCTAAAAAATAGATATGTAATATTTTATATCTATATACCTAAGGCTTATAAGATATATATGTGTCATATATATCTTATAAGATATACATAGTACTATATATTATATATAATATTCCTTGCCCCCCCTCTATACACACATACACACACACACACACACACATATACACACACATACACACATACATATATCTCCATCCATTCCCAGGCCTTCTTTAGACTTTGATAAATTGATTCTAAAATTTATGTGGAGTTGAAAGACCCAGAATATCTAAAATAATCTTGCAAAGGAAGAATAAAGTTGAAGGAATTACCTGTATGTCAATTACATCACATTAAACTGGAAGGAAAAAAAAAGTTGGAGAACTATTCTACTTGATTTCAACACTTACTATAAACTATAAAAATCAAGAGAATATAGTCCTGGCATAAGGACACATAAATGTATCAAGGGAGCAGAACAGGGGGCCTAGAAGTATACCCACATTATATGGTCTATTGATTTTTGGTAAAGGTACCAAAGCAATCCAATAAATGTCACTAGAACAACCTACCTCACATCACACACAAAAATTAAATTAAGATGTGCCATAGTCCCAAACTAAAAACTAAAACTATAAAATTTCTAGTAGAAAACAGAAGAAATTTTTTTTTACTTGGGGGTTGGCAAAGGTTTCTTAGACGTGACACAAAAAGCAATGATGAAAGAAAACTGTGATGAATTTGACTTGATTAAAAATAAAACTTCTGCTTGTTGATAGACACAATTAAAGAAATGAGTGGCCAAAACATAGGCTGGAAGAAAACATTTGAAAATCATAGTCTGATAAAATATTCATCCAGAATATATAAAGAACTCTTCTAACTCAATAATAAAAAGACAAAAGCATTTTTAAGGGACAAAAGATTTGAACTGACATTTGACCAAGAAGATATACAAACAGCCCATAAGCACATGAAAAAATGCTCATCATTAATCACCAGGCAGATGCAAATTAAAACCACAATGATATACCATTAGACACCCTCCAGTTACAATTAAAAGACTACAGCATCAAATGCTGGCAAGGATGTAGTGTAACTACAACTCTCATACATTGTTATTAGGAATGTAAATGATATAACTACTTTGAAAAAGCATCAGGCAATTTCTTATAAAATTAAACATACACTTACATTATCACCCAGCAATTCTACTCCTTAGTATTTACCAAAGAGAAATAAAAGTTTATGTTCACAAAAAGACTTATATGAGAATGTTCAGAACAGTTTTATTCATAATAACTAAAATCTGGAATCAATTTGGATCCACGACCAGAAAAATGGGTAGACAAAATAGGATGCATTCATACGATGGAATTCTACTTAATAATAAAGGAAATAAACCTCTACTAAATACAACATGGATGAATCTCAAAACCATTAATCTGAATGAAATAAGTCTTACACAAAAGAGTAGAAAATCTATAGTAACTTTTATATTAAGTTCTAGAACAGACTAAATTTATAGCAGAAAAAAAATTAGGCAAATGCCTTCTTGGGGTGCTAGCTACATGACTTACAAGGGACATAAAGGAATTTTCTGCAGCAATGTTAACATCCTATATCTTCATGAAGGCTTGGGGTTATACATGTGCACGAACTGGTTAAAACTCAGCAAATTTCACTTAAGATCTCTGTGTTTCACTGTATATCAATTTTCTCTCAAAAGAAAAATATATATATAACCACATATTGAACTCTAGTTAACAGTATCCATACTAAAATGTTTAGGGATGAAGTATACTGATGACAACTTATTTTGAAATGTATCAAAAGATAAGGTATTTTGATGCATCAATAGAACCATGGTAAGAGAGATAAACATATGATAAAGCAAATATGGCAAAAATTTCATTGGAAAATTTAGATGGTGATATATGGGTGTTCACTGTATGATTCTTTCTACTTTTCTGTATGTTTGAAATTTTTCATAAAAAATGTTGAAAAAGAAGTATATGGTTGAAGAAACTTGGTCTTTTAGTTATCTATTAACAATTAAAAACTATGCCAGGGGAGATTGGTTCAAGATGGCAGAGAAGAAGGACGTGCACTCACTCCCTCTTGCGAGAGCACCGGAATCATAACTAACTGCTGAACAATCATCAACAGGAAGACACTAGAACTGACCAAAAAAGACACCCCACATCCAAAGATAAGGAGAAACCACAATGAAATGGTAGGAGGGGCACAATCACAATAAAATCACATCCCATAACCACTGGGTGGGTGACTCACTAACTAGAGAACAATTATACCACAGAAGTCCACCCACTGGAGTGAAGGTTCCAAGTCCCATGTGAGGCTTCCCAACCTGGGGATCCGGCAATGGGAGGAGGAATTCCCAGAGAATCAGAATTTGAAGGCTAGCAGGATTTGATTGCAGGACTTCAACAGGACTGGGGGAAACAGAGAATCCACTCTTAGAGGGCACACACAAAGTAGTGTGCACATCAGGACCAAGGGGGAAGGAGCTGTAACACCATAGGAGACTGAACCAGACGTACCTGCTAATGTTGGAGGGTTTCCTGCAGAGTCAGGGGGCAGCTGTGGCTCACCATGGGGAGGACACTGGCAGCAGAAGTTCTGGGAAGTACTCCCTGGCTGAGCCCTCCTGGAGTCTGCCATTAGCCTCACCAAAGAGCCTCTATGCTCCAGTGATAGGTCGCCTCAGGCAAAACAACAGGGAGGGGACTCAGCCCCACTCATCAGCACACAAGCAGATTAAAGTTTTACTGAGCTCTGCCCACCAGGGCAGCACCCAGCTCAACCCACCACCAGTTCCTCCCATCAGGAAGCTTGCACAAGCCTCTTAGATAGCCTCATCCACCAGAGGGCAGATAGCAAAAGTAAGGAGGAACTACAATCCTGCAGCCTGTGGAATGAAAACCACATTCACAGAGAGATAGACAAGATGAAAAGGCAGAGGCCTATGTACCAGATAAAGGAACAAGATAAAACCCCAGAAAAACAACTAAATGAACTGGAGATAGACAACATTCCAGAAAAACAATTCAGAATAATGATAGTGAAGATTCACGACCCCAGAAACAGAATGGAGGCAAAGATCGAGAAGATGCAAGAAATGTTTAATAAAGACCTAGAAGAATTAAAGAACAAACACCTAGAAGAACTAAAGGACAGAGATGAACAATACAATAACTGAAACGAAAAATACACTAGGAGGAATCAACAGCAGAATTACTGAGGCAGAAGAAAGGATAAGTGACCTGGAAGACAGAATGGTGGAATTCAATGCCGTGGAACAGAATAAAGAAAAAAAGAATGAAAAATAATGAAGACAGCCTAAGAGACCTCTGGGACAACATTAAACGTACCAACATTCGCATTATAGGTGTCCCAGAAGGAGAATAAAGAGAGAAAGGACCCCAGAAAATATTTGAAAAGATTATAGTCAAAAACTTCCCTATCATGGAAAAGGTAACAGCCACCCAAGTCCAGGAAGTGAAGAGAGTCCCAGGCAGGACAAACCCAAGGAAAAACATGCTGAGAAACATAGTAATAAAATTGACAAAAATTAAAGAAAGAAAAAATATTAAAAGTAACAGGGGAAAAATGACAAATAACATACAAGGGAACTCCCAGAAGGTTAAAAGCTGATTTCTCAGCAGAAACTCTACAAACCAGAAGGGAGTGGCATGATATATTCAAAGTGATGAAAGAGAAGAAACTACAACCAAGATTACTCTACCCAGCAAGGATCTCATTTAGATTTGAAAAGAGAAATCAAAAGCTTTAAAGACAAGCAAAAGCTAAGAGAATTCAGCACCACCAAGCCAGCTCTATAACAAATGCTAAAGGAACTTCTCTAAGTGGGAAAAACAAGAAAAGAAAAGTATCTACAAAAACAAACCCAAAACAATTAAGAAAATGGTCATAGGAACATACATATCGATAATCACCTTAAGTGTGAATGGATTAAATGCTCCCACCAAAAGACACAGGCTCGCTGAATGGATACAAAAACAAGACCCATATATATATACTGTCTACAAGAGACCCGCTTCAGACCGAGGGAAACATACAGACTGAAAGTGAGGGAATGGAAAAAGATATTCCATGCAAATGGAAATCAAAAGAAAGCTGGAATAGCAGTACTCATATCAGATAAAATAGACTTTAAAATAAAGAATGTTACAAGAGACAAAGAAGGACAATACACAATGATCAAGGGATCAATCCAAGAAGAAGATATAACAGTTAAAAATATAGGGCTTCCCTGGTGGCACAGTGGTTGAGAGTCCGCCTGCCGATGCAGGGGACATGGGTTCGTGCCCTGTTCCGGGAGGATCCCACATGCCATGGAGTGGCTGGGCCCGTGAGCCATGGCTGTTGAGCCTGCGTGTCCGGACCCTGTGCTCCGCAACGGGAGAGGCCACAACAGTGAGAGGCCCGCGTACCGCAAAAAAAAAAAAAAAAAAAAAAAAAAAAAATATATATATATATATATATATATATATATATATATGCAACCAACATAGGAGTACCTCAATACATAAGGCAAATGCTAACAGCCATAAACGAGGAAATTGAAAGTAAAAGAATAATAGTGGGGGACTTTAACACCTCACTTACACCAATGGACAGACCATCCAGACAGAAAATTCATAAGGAAACACAAGCTTTAAATGAGACAACAAACCAGATAGATTTAATTGATATTTATAGGACTTTCCATCCAAAAACAGCAGATTACACTTTCTTCTCAAGTGCACAAGTAACATTCACCAGGACAGATCACATCTTGGGTCACCAAACAAGCCTCGGTAAATTTAAGAAAACTGAAATCATAACAAGTATCTTTTCCAACCACAATGCTATGAGATTAGAAATCAATTACAGGGAAATAAATGTAGAAAACACAAACACAAGAAGGCTAAATAATACGTTACTAAATAACAAAGAGATCACTGAAGAAATCAAAGAGGAAATCAAAAAATACCTAGAGGCAAATGACAATGAAAACACGATGATCCAAAACCTATGGGATGCAGCGAAGGCAGTTCCAAGAGGGGATTTTACAGCAATATAATCCTACCTCAAAAAACAAGAAAAACCTCAAAAAAACAACCTAACCTTACACCTAAAGCAATTAGAGAAAGAAGAAGAAAAAAAACACAAATTTAGCAGAAGGAAAGATGTCATTAAAATCAGATCAGAAATAAATGAAAAAGAAATGAGCAACAGCAAAGATCAATGAAACTAAAAGCTGGTTCCTTGAGAAGATAAACAAAATTGATAAACCATTAGCTAGACTCATCAAGAAAAAAAGGGAGAAGACTCAAATCAAGAAAATTAGTAATGAAAAAGGAGAAATAACAACTGATACTGAAGAAATACAAAGGATCATGAAAGATTACTACAAGCAACTCCATGCCCATAAAATGGACAACCTCAAAGAAATGGACAATTTCTTAGAAAAGTACAACCTTCTGAGACTGAACCAGGTAGAAACAGAAAACATGAACAGACCAATCACAACCACTGAAATTGAAACTGTGATTAAAAATCTTCCAAAAAACAAAAGCCCAGGACCAGATGGCTTCGCAGGTGAATTCTATCAAACATTTAGAGAAGAGCTACACTTTTCCTTCTGAATCTCTTCCAAAATACATCAGAGGGAGGAACACTCCCAAACTCATTCTACGAGGCCACCATCACCCTGATACAAAAACCAGACAAAGATGTCACAAAAAGAAGAAAACTACAGACCAATATTACTGATGAACATAGAGGCAAGAATCCTCTTTGTTTATTCAAATTCTTTGCTCAAGGGAAACCGTAAAGAAGATGAAAAGACAACCCTCAGAATAGGAGAAAATATCTGCAACTGAAGCAACTTGACAAAGGATTAATCTCCAAAATATACAAGCAGCTCATGCAGCTCAATATCAAAAAAACAAACAACCCAATCCAAAAATGGGAAGAAGACCTAAATAGACATTTCTCCAAAGAAGATATACAGATTGCCAACAAACATATGAAAGGATGCTCAACATTAGTAATCATTAGAGAAGTGCAAATCAAAGCTACAAGGAGGTATCACCTCACACTAATCAGAATGGTCATCATCAAAAGATCTACGAACAATAAATGCTGCAAAGGTTGTGGAGAAAATGGAACCCTCTTGCACTATTGGTGGGAATGTAAATTGATATAGCCACTATGGAGAACAATATGGAGGTTCCTTAAAAAACTAAAAACAGAACTACCATATGATCCAGCAATCCCACTACTGGGCATGTACCAAGAAAAGCATCATTCAAAAAGAGTCATGTACCACAGTGTTCATTGCAGCTCTATTTACAATAGCCAGGACATGGAAGCAACATAAGTGTCCATCAACAGATGAATGGATAAAGAAGATGTGGCACATAAATACAATGGAATACTACTCAGCCATAAAAAGAAAAAAATTGAGTTATCTGTACAGACATGGATGGACCTGGAGTCTGTCATACTGAGTGAAGTAAGTCAGAAAGAGAAAAACAAATACCGTATGCTAACACATATATATGGAATCTAAATATTTTTTTTAATGGTTCTGAAGAACCTAGGGGCAGTACAGGAATAAAGATGCAGATGTAGAGAATGGACTTAAGGACATGGGGAGGGGGAAGGGCAAGCTTGGACGAAGTGAGAGAGTGACATGGACATATATACACTACCAAATGTAAAATAGATAGCTAGTGGGAAGCAGCCGCATAGCACAGGGAGATCAGCTCGGTGCTTTGTGACCACCTAGAGGGGTGGGATAGGGAGGGTGGGAGGGAGACACAAGAGGGTGGAGACATGGGGATATATGTATACATATAGCTGATTCACTTTGTTATACAGCAGAAACTAACACAACATTGTAAAGCAATTATATTCCAATAAAGATGTTTACAACAAAAAAAAGGAAAACTAAAAGACACTGATGAAAGAAATGAAAGATGATACCAACAGATGGAGAGATATACCATGTTCTTGGATTGGAAGAATCAATATTGTGAAAATGACTATACTACCCAAAGCAATCTACAGATTCAATGCAATCCGTATCAAATTACCAATGACAATTTTATAGAACTAGAACAAAAAAATCTTCAAATTTGTATGGAGACACAGAAGACCCCAAATAGCCAAAGCAATCTTGAGGGGAAAAATATGGAGCTGGAGGAATCATACTCCCTGACTTCAGACTATCCTACAAAGCTACAGTAATCAAGATAATACAGTACTGGCACAAAAACAGAAATACAGATCAATGGAACAGGATAGAAAGCCCAGAGATAAACCCATGCACCTATGGTCAACTAATCTATGACAAAGGAGGCAAGGTTATACAATGGAGAAAAGACAGCCTCTTCAATAAGTGGTGCTGGGAAAACTGGACAGCTACATGTAATAGAATGAAATTAGAACACTCCCTAACACCGTACACAAAACTAAACTCAAAATGGTTTAAAGACCTAAATGTAAGACCAAACACTATAAAACTCTTAGAGGAAAATATAGGATGAACACTCTTTGATATATATCACAGCAAGATTTTTTTTGACCCACCTCCTAGAGTAATGGCAATAAAAATAAACAAATGGGACCTAATGAAACTTAAAAGCTTTTGCACAGCAAAGGAAACTATAAACAAAACAAAAAGACCACCCTCAGAATGGGAGAAAACATTTGCAAATGAATCAATGGACAAAATATATAACATCTCATGCAGCTCAATATTAAAAAACAAACAACCCAATCAAAAAATGGGCAGAACACCTAAATAGACATTTCTCCAAAGAAGACATACAGATGGCCAAGAGCACAAGAAAAGCTGCTCAACATCACTGATTATTAGAGAAATGAAAATCAAAACTACAATGAGGTATCACTTCACACCAGTTAGAATGGGCATCATCAGAAAATCTACAAACAACAAATGCTGGAGAGGGTGTGGAGAAAAGGGAACGCTCTTGCACTGTTAGTGGGAATGTAAATTGATACAGCCACTATGCAGAACAGTATGGAGGCTCCTTAAAAACTAAAAATAGAACTACCATATGACCCAGCAATCCCACTACTAGGCATATACCCAGAGAAAACCATAATGAAAAGAGACACATGCACCCCAATGTTCACTGCAGCACTATTTACAATAGCCAGGCCATAGAAGCAATCTAAATCCCCATCAACAGATGAATGGATAAAGAAAATGTGGTACATATATACAATGGAATATTACTCAACCATAAAGAGGAACGAAATTGGGTCATTTGTAGAAACGTGGATGGACCTAGAGACTGTCATACAGAGTGAAGTAAGTCAGAAAGAGAAAAACAAATACATGTGGAATCTAGAAAAATGGTAAAGATGAACCAGTGTGCAAGGCAGAAATAGAGACACAGATGTAGAGAACAAACATCTGGACACCTAAGGGTAAAGGGGGCAGGGATGAATTGGGAGATTGGGATTGACATATATACACTATTATGTATAAAATAGGTAAGTAATAAGAACATGCTGTATAAAAATAAATAAATAAATAAAATTCAAAAAGAAAAACACTATCCCAAAGCTTGGTAATTAAACCATTTTGCTTTCCCACATGATTTTGGGAGTCAGGAATACAGTCAGGGCTTGGCTTGACAATTCTGCTTCACATATTGTTGACTGGAATCACTCTGTAATATTCAACAAGCAGCTAGACTGATCTGGAGGGTACCAGACAGTTTCACTCACATGCCTGGAACCTTGGCAGAATTGGCTAGAAGGCTGGCCATAAGTAGGCCCTTCTCCCTTTCCTTGTTGTTTCTAGAGCTCTCCCACTGGTCTTTCCAGCCACATTGTTAGATTCCTCACATGACAGTTCAGGGTTCTGAGAGACCATCGTGGAAGCTCTTTTAATGGTTAGGCCATCATATTCTGTTAGTCAAAACAATCATAAACCAGCCCACATTTAAAGAGAGGAATGTCAAATACTTTGCAGCTATCTTTAATCTGCCAAACCTAGCAGAAACATTTTTTAACTGACGAAATTTTGGTATTTAAGTGTTTGAACTACTGAATACATATGAATTGACTACTTATTATATGAGGACAGAATTTAGTGATACATGGTTTGAAAACGTGAGTCTTGCCTTCAATGAGCTTACTGTTTAAATTATGAAAGGAGTGGTAAATATAAACTGAATACAATATGATAATTACTTTAATGGAGAAATGTACAGGGCAGCTGGGAACATAGAAGAGGGAGCAGAGGAGTCAGGGAAATTTTCCTAGAAGAGAGAAAAACTCCGTAGACTCTAAGAGCAGTAGGGGAAATTTGCCATACAGATAATAACAAGATGGCATTCCGTAAAGAGGGGGGAAGCACGTTACTTGGAAATCGTAACATTAATTCCAATATGATAACATTAATTCCACTATGTTAAGGAGGGGCGCTAAGAACTAAGCAAAGCCCTTTGTCATTATAAAGAAAAATTAAAGCAAATAAAAAGCTACCAAACATCCTATCAACTAAGGTGAAAAACCTTGTCTCCTGCTCTGATCCTCTGGTTTGAAGAACAGAGTCAGAATGAATAACCTCTTCAAAGGTCCCTAGTGAGATAGCCAAGAGCAGAGAGTCCTTTTCTCAACAGAGCCTTGATCGGGTGCTTTGATATTAGATTCCCACGGGAGTAGGGACAGCCTCAGCCATTTCCCTGTCTAGTCAGCGATATCAAAACTTACAAAATACAGATCCCAATCTCTCTTCACAACGATTCAGCTTTACCTGATACCAAAGCCCTAGTATTAAATTATTACTAAAGAGAGAAAAATAATCACTCCTTAGCTCAGGAAGTCTCCTTAAGACCATCCTGTTTACTCTGATTATGAGAAAAGCCCAGATTGAGAAAGCAAGTGTGCAATTTTCACATAGTTGTAATATTCAGAAACACTGTCTGTCACTGATAGCAATTAATGCTATAATAAACAAGGAGACCTGTGATGGGGAAGTAAGAATTGTAGTGGACAAAAGAAAAATAAATGTGAACAATCAATGAGTTAATAATTGGTCTCTCTTTAATAAGAATCCCAATTTCCTCTTTAGCTATGGATCTTCCAGTTCCATCTTTCTCTCCTGTGTATATAATTTACATGTACATTTCTCCTGGTTGTGAACATTTTTTTTTCATATTGACACAATTATATTTTCATTTGAATGAATGTTTATCTATATAGCACACATGCTTAGGACTAAGCCTAAAGAAAAACAGAAAGAAATTTTGATGCATTTTCCCAAACTTCTTTTGTCTAAATGAAAATTATTAAAATTGTTTTATTATTATACATGGCAAGCTTCCCTAAAGGTTGTTGGCTAAACAAATATGTATGTCCTTTTACTTTACATTTATTGACACATCATATTACTTTGGAGAAGATAAAGGATTTATCTTTAGTACAAAGTCATTATTGCCATAACATTTCACAACTGACTTGCCATTTCCTCTATTATCATAAAATCCAAATTATCCCTGATGACCACCCAAGTCAGAGCTAAAGACAGAATAAAAGGCACCATATTAAAGGAAAATTTTAAACTATTCATCATTGTCCTGGTCTTATTGTTTTAATATAAAGAACTTTAGATAAAATATTTAGAATTATGCCCTTTCCATCTTTTTTTAAATAAAATGGATCTTTTTCTCCTAAAAATATTTCCTTCCAAAATATTTAGATTTATTTTCCCTCAATGCATATTTTATTATTTAATCAGAAACAGGAAATTCTTGTTACATAATAAGAGCTAACATTAATTCCAATATGATAACATTAATTCCACTATGTTAAGGAGGGACCCTAAGAACTAAGCAAAGCCCTTTGTCATTATAAAGAAAAATTAAAGCAAAATTAAAAACTTTTGTTCTTCAAAGGATACCACCAAGAAAGTAAAAAGATAACCCACAATATGGGAGAAACTATTTGCAAATCATATGTCTAAGCGACTTGTATCCCAAATACATAAGAATACTTATGCTTTAATAATAAAAGACAAATAACCCAACTAAAAAAATGGGGAAAGGTCTTGAATAGACATTTCTCCAAGGAAGATACACAAATGACATCATTAGTCATCATGGAAATGCAAAACAATACCACAATAAAATACAACTTCACACCCGCTAGTATGGCTAGAATCAAAAAATCAGAAAATAACAAGTGTTGCCAAGGATGTAGAGAAATTAAAACCCTTCAGCTGTTCTAGTGCACCATGTAAAATGGTACAGTCACTTCTGAAAATAGACTGGCAGTGTCTCAAATGATAAATATAGAGTTACTATGTGACACAGCAATTCCACTCCCAGATATATAATATATCAAATAGATATGAAAGCATACGTCCACACAAAAACTTATATATAAATGTTTATAGCAATATTATTCACAATAGCCAAAAGATGGAAACAACTAAAATGCTCATCAACTAACAAACAGATAAACAAAATCTGATTTTCCATACAGTGGAATATTATTGTGCCTTAAAAAGGAATGAAGTTCTAACTCGTGCTTATATATGAATGGATCTTAGAAACCTTATGCTAAATGAAAGAAGCCAGTCACCAAAGACCACATGTTACATGATTCCATTCATATGAAATGTCCAGAACAGGGAAATTTACAGACACAGAAAGTAGATTACTAGTTGATAGGGCTGAGGGAAAGGGAAAGGGGGATGCTGGGATGATAGCAAAATGGTATGGGAGTTTCTTTTTGTGGCAATAATAATGTTCTAAAATTGACTGTGATGATGGTTGCACATCTATGAATACACTAAAAACAACTGTATTGTAAATGTTAAAGGGACGAATTGTATGGTATGGGTTATATTTCAATAAAACTGTTTTAAAAAAAGATTAAGTAACCTGTTCAAGATTTCACAGCTGGTAACTGACAGAACTGGGATTCAAACTCAGGCAGTTGGGTCCCTGAGTTCAAACTTTTACCCAGCATATCCGTAGCCTCTCATGTGTTTTCTTTTGTTTAATCTTTATAATAACCCAGAGAGGTGGGTACTGTTATTAAATGCATGTTATAGATAAATGATAAATGAATATATAAACATGCTCTCTGCCTTTGGGGAACTTTTAATCTAGCATGGAGGAGATACATGCATTAAAAAATAACTAATTATAATACAAGGCAAAATAAAATGAATATTATAATAAAGTATGGAATACTGATATAGTGCAGAGAACAGAGAAGCATTTGTTGTATAAAATTATTGTTGTAGAACATTCAAGAAACTTAATCCATATAGCACTGTTCCTTTAAATGAACAAAAAGGACTTAGAACCATTTTTGGAAACTGCTCAAAAACCTTCACTGTTCTGTCTTACCTACCCATCATCACATTGCCTGTAGAATGAAATTCAAACTTCTTATCAATGATATTTAGGGTCTGTCACCATCTGGCCTTAAATGTACCTCCTAGCTTTTTCAATGACTGCATCCTAACACATATCCTATGCGCTAGCCATAGTAAGCCATGTATTTTCAGGCCTCATCACTTCTGTCATGATTCTGGTATGGAATACCCATTTCTCCCATTTTCCCATCCATTTGGCATTAATTATTCCTTCCTCTGCACTCTACATCAGCTTTTTGTACCACTATAATAAAGCTTATTTCAACTTATTTTGTTCCATCTTGTATTATACTTCATTTTCCCCCCCACCCCCACTAAATTACACACTCCCTGAAGGCAGAGACCACGTCATCCTTTCCAGTACTTTAAACATCAACAATGTTTGCTGAATGAAATCCTGCTAGCTCTAGATGGCAATTATATAATTGTTTCCCCTATTTTATCTGTGTTCTTATTTAGATATTTGTGTCACAAGCTTGTTATATACTTCATTAGCAACTGTCACTTGGAACAATTAGCTTATGCATGAACTGTAATGCACAGACCAAGTGCCCTGGAGACTCTGACTTTATATTTTGTATCTGTATCTCTACTTCTGTGACCAGTACACATTAGGCCCATAGTGAAGTGTTACTGAATGAATAAACAAACATTCAGATGAGACTATTTCTCCTAGTAACATAAAACATGCACACAGTTATTACAGATATCATATCTGAGCAATATAAACAATGGACATAGCAGCTTAAAAGTTGCATAAGTAAAGATTAGTACCTAATAGTGCAAATACTGGTTTGTCACTCTCATTTCCCTTAAATTGCATTGCCAATCCTTAGTTTCAGGACATTTGTAATCACAGTTGTTTCTTAAATAACTCAAGAGTCTGGTTATAAAAGGGAATTAACATAAAAACACATTTAAATGAGTGTCGTGTCAGAAAATACAGTGTCACCATGAATGCTATACTTAAGGCTAAAAAGGCAACTAGACTATAAGCACATAATTTTAAGGCTTTTATTTCTCACAGGAAGATTTGTGAAGGTAAACGTTTTCATGGTTGTTCTTAGCCTAACTGTCCATTTTATTTTAGAAAATGCGTCAACATTTTGTAGTGTCTGGCCTAAAATACATATTCTAGTCACTACGAAATTATTTATATGCTTTTCTCACTGCTAAATGATTCAAAACAATTTTATTTTAAAATGTCAAGCTTGTCACGTGTGCAATACTGAATGGTGATGTGTGACGTTACTATAATCAAGTGAGTTTGATTTCCAAAATTGAAGAAATATTTATGGAATTTTAAATAGCATATTTAAAATAGTATGCACTACAAGGATTACTGTTTCTCTTCAAAAGAGACAAGTCTGATGTTTGCTCTACTCTCTTCAGTTGTAGATATTAAAGGTTCCAGTAGTCAGAGAGAGAGAGGAGGGAGAGGAGGAGGAGGAGGAAGAAGGGAGGAAGGGGGGGGAGGGGGAGAGAGAGAGAGAGAGAGAGAGAGAGGAGAGGGAGAGAGAGAGAGAGAAAGAGAGAGAGAGAGAGAGAGAGAGAGGTTAAGGAAATTTGTTCTTTTTAAACATTTCTTCTTGGTGTTCCAAGAACATTTATATGACAAAAACATTACTTTTCTATTGGAAGAGTCAGGAAGAAGAAATAATTCTCCACTGCAGTAATTGATCCATGCAAAGCTCATTTTAAAAATTATTATATTATAAAATAAACACATGAGATTTACCCTCTTAAATTTTTAAGTACAATACAGTATTAACTGTAAGCACAATGTTTTACAGCATATCTCTGAATTTTTCATCTTGCATGACTGAAACTTTATATGCAATGGAAGAACCTCCCCATTTCCTCCTCCCCCCAGTTGCCAACAACCACCATTCTACTTTCTGCTTCTGTGAGTTTTACTACTTTAGATACCTCATATAACTGGAATCAAGCAGTATTTGTCCCTCTGTGCTCGTTTATTTCACTTAGAATAATTTCCTCAAGGGTTCATTCATACTACAGCATATGACAGAATTTCCTCCCTTTTAAAGTCTGAATAATATTCCACTGTATTTATATATCACATTTTATTTGTTCATCCGTCAATGGACATTTAGGTTGTTTCCACCTCTTGGCTCTGAATACTGCTGCAATGAACATGGGAGTGCAAATATCTCCGGCAGATCCCGACTTCAATGTTTTTGAACACCCAAAATTGGGATTTCTGGATAACATGGCACTTCTGTTTTTAACTTTTTGAGGAGCCTCCATACTGTCTTCCATAGCAGCTGCAACATTATATATCCCCGCCAACATTCCAATTTCTTCACATCCTTACCAACACTGGTTATTTTCTGGTTTTTTGATAATGGCCATTCTAACAGATGTGAGATGATATCTCATTGAGCTTTCAATGTGCATTTCCTGTGATTAGTGATGTGGAGCATCTTTTAATGTGTCTGTTGGCCATTTGTGTCTCCACTTTGGATAAATGTCTATTGAAGTTGTTTGCCCATTTTTTAATCAGGATATATGTTTTTATGCTAAGTCACAGAAGTTCCCTATGCATTTGGGATATTAACCCCTTATCAAATATATGGTTTGTAAATATTTTCACCCATTCCATAGGTTGGTTTTTCACTCTATTGATTGTTTCTTTTGCTGTACAGAAGTTTTTTAGTTTGAAATAGTCCCACTTGTTTATTTTTATTTTTGGTGTCATATTCCATCCTTTCACTTTCAAGTATGGGTATCCTTAAAACTGAGGTGAGTCTCCTTGTAGACAGCATAGAATTGGATCCTGTTTTTAATTCAGTCAGCCACTCCATGTCTTTTGATTGGGGAGACTAATCCATTTACATTTAAAGTAATTATTAACAGGGAAGGATTTACTATTTACTATTGCCATGTTGTTGATTGTTTTCTGTTAGTCTTATAGTTCTTTTGTCTGTCTTTTCCTCTCTTGCTGTCTTCCATTGTGTTTCGCTGATTTTTTTGTATTGACACACTTTGTTTCCTTTCTCTTTTCCTTTTGCATATTTTCTATTGGTATTTTCTTTGTGGTTACCCTGGGGATTATATAAAGCGTCTTGAAGTTATAACAATTACTATTTATTTTAAACCAATAATAATTTAAGTTCAATTGCATACAAAAACTCTACACTTTGTGCTCTCCTTTCCCAACACTATATGTTAGTGATGTGACAAATCACATCTTTTTATATTGTATATTCATTAACATATTTTTATAGTTTATTTACTTTTAATTTCTATGCCAGAATTAAAAGTGATTTATGTACCACTGTTACAATATTACAATATTCTGTATTTGTCTATATATTTACATTTGCCAGTGAGCTTTATACTTTCATATGCTTTTATGTTGCTGTTCAGCATATTTTTGTTCCAATTTGAAGGACTCTCTTTAGCACTTAGCAAGTCTATTAATGAACTCGCTCAGCTTTTGTTTGTCTGGGAATGTCTTTATCTCTTCTTCATTTTTAAAAGAAATTTTTGCCAGGTATAATATTGTTGGTTGACAGGTTTTTTTCTTTTGGGACTTTGAAAGACTACCATCCTGCTCCCTTCTGGCCTGCAATGTTTCTGCTGAGAAATTCACTGATAGTCTTATGGGGGGTCCCATGTATATGCTAAGTCACTTTTCTCTTGCTCTTTTCAAGTTTTTGTCTTTGAATTTGACAATTTGATTATACTGTGTCTCAGTGTGCTCTCTTTTTAAACACCAGTCCAGTGGTATTCTTGAATATGGATGTCCACTTCCTTCCCTAGATTTGGCAAGTCTTCAACCAGTTTCTTTGAATAAGGTTTCTGCCCCTTTCTCTCTTTCTTCTCCTTCTCCTAAAATTTGCTGTCTCATAAGTCCCTTAGGCTTTCTTCACTCTTTTTCATTCTCTTTTCTTTTTTGCATTTCTGACTGAATAATTTCAAATGACTTATCTTCAAGTTCACTGATTCTTTCTTCTGCTTGATCAAGTCTGCTCCTGAACCCCTCTAGTGAATTTTTCAGTTCAGTTATTGCATTTTTTAGCTGTAAAATTTGTTTTGTTCTTTTATGTATTTTCTCTTTGCTGAAATTCTTGTTTTGTTCACACAATGCTTTCCTGAGCTCACAGAGCACCTTCATGATGGTTTTTTTTTTTATGGTGGTTATTTTTAATTCTTTGTCAGGTAATTCAAATACCCTCCATTTCTTTAGGGTCAGTTTCTAGAGATTTATTTCATTCCTTTGGACAATTTTTCCATTTCTTAGTGTACTTTGTAACTTTGTGTCAGTATCCATACATTTGAAGAAACCAGGCTGTATAGACTGACTTTGTATAGGGAAAGATCATCAATCATCCTGACTAGAGATTTGGGAGGGCCTCTCAAACCTTTTCTGTGGATGTGACTTCTCTAACCTTCTGTGTGTAGGTTCCTTATTAGAGGGATTTGCCAGTTTCTTTTTTTCAGGAGCTTGCTAGCTCTTTTTCCTTCTGGTATCTCTCTGCTGTCCCTTTGGATCATGGAGTAGCAACACACCACCCATCCCTTTTACTGTTCCCAGTGGCTCCCAGGTGGTAGAGTATCCTCAGTCCTATCTACATCCTGTTGGGTGAGACAGAATCCAGTTCCTCATGCAGCTCTCCAAAAAGCCAGAACATTGTACACTTGCTCCACTCTTCTCTTTCCCCCTAAGGGAAAGGTCACAAGCTGTATTATCCTCTGTCTAATTTACCACAGGCCCTTGGGAACAGTAGCATGAGTCCAGCTCTTTTACGTGCTCAGTGCCCCAGGCTTCTAGGGTATGTCAGATCCTGTTCATGTTTTGAGAGAGGTGAGACAGACACCAGTCCCTCAGGTCACCCCTAAAAAAAGCCAGAATATTCCATTCTTCTCTTTCCCCATGAGGAAGAGACTATTAAGCTGTACTGACCTTTGTCTTCTGTACTGCAGATCCTCTGGAGCAGCAACATGTTGCCCAGAATTTTTTTTTTAAGTCTTAGTGGTCTCCATGCATCTAAAGCATGATGGACCATATCAGTGCTCCAAGAAGGTGAGACAGAAGCTAGTACTTTGGGCAGCCCCCTGAAATGTCAGAACACTGGACATATGATTCCTCTTTTCCTCCCCAGGGAGAAGCCAGAAGCTGGGAGTTTCCTCCCAATAGGATGGCACTATGCCAGGGAAAGAGAGTATCATGAGGAGGTGACATGAATTTTCCTACTGGCTTCAATGTGGTCAGTTTCACACTCACCTGGGGTGCAGGAGCCTCTTAACCTTCTCACAAAGGAAACTGGTGCATGTATTATTGAATTGGTATCTCTGTGAAAGGAAGGTCTGTTGCTTACTTTTCTGCCATCTTGCTGATGTCACTTCTGTGAAAACCTCATCTTGACTGGTAGAATATAGATAGAATTATTTGGGAATATTATTTTAATTCCCATGGAATTAAAGGGGATTTCCAAAGTACTATGTTAAGTTAGACTTTTCTAGGATCAAAAGACACGTTTGTCATGTTCTTTTTAACAGGAATCAAACACCTAAACTTCGCCTATTTTAACCACCCAACTTCACAACAGAATGTCTTGACTAAGTATCCTTTAGTTTTCGTCTACTTTAGTTTATTACTTATTCATTCTTTTATTCATCCATTCTCTAATTTATTTATTAACATTCTGCACTTTAGTTAGGGGGCTTAGGAGAAACAGAGTCCACAGAGCTTAGCAAACTATGGCCCAGCTCCAAATTGACTCATCACGTGTTTTTATTAAGGTGTTATTCGAATATGGCCACACTTATTCATTTTATCTAGGCCTATTTTCATTGTACAGTGGCAGAGCTGAGTAGCTGTTACTAAGACCATATGGCCTACAAAGTATTTATTATCTGGTCCTGTATAGAAAAAAATTTGCCTACCCTCCTCTATGCTATAGTTAGTTCTCATTATTGGCTTGTGTAGACATTCTTCTTTATATAAAATAGTGATATTTATAAATGTTTGTGTTCAAATTATATTTTTGTGAATTGAATCATGTTATAGAAACCCCATCTCTAAGTTCTGTCATCCATGAAGGAACCCTTGGGAGTACAAATAGTACACTGCATGTGTTCTACTGGATTTAAATTCAAAAGAACTTTTTTTATAGTAGCACCCAGATAGAACAGCATGGTGTACCAGTGGAATGGCATCAAAGAGCATTTTGCTCTTAAAAATAAGAAATATGTCTTTTATAAATCACTATTTAAAAATTCTCTGTTTTGAAAATAGGATAGACACAGAAACACCATAAACCTGAAGTTGAGATTGCTAATTATCACCCTGCACTTTTAGTGGAATACTTAATGTTCATTTGAAACCTAATTGTGATTATTTATTAATTTCCTGCTCTATTTATTTTAAACCTGTATTTTTTTAATGAGGCTGTTTTAAAGTAAGTTGCACTTTTACCTTTACTTAGAATGTATTTTTACCCACATAGAGTGTAGTTTATACATATAAATATATTTTTCATGAATACTTGCAAACTAGAAGGCTATTTCTAATGTATATATTTTATTACTTTATGTAAGAATCTTCCAAAATCTTTCTGTAGCTATATCATATTCCTTTTTTAATTTTCCAACATACAGCCAAGTAAAGATATCTCTGAGAGCAATAAAATTCATTTTATTTAGTCATGTGTACATTTTAAATAGAAGAGATCATTTTGATAACCAAACAAGATGCTATTTGGCAGCAAATGTAGTAGAACTCATCTGACATGTTTCTTTATCTATTTTCTGGTCCTCTGGTTAGAAATGGAGGGGAAAAAAATGAATTCAGCATTTCTCAGAAATTACACATCATTATAAAAATAATATAAATAAATATCCAACTTTTCTTTAAAAAGCTAATCAGCTTCTCCTTTAGATTTTTACTGTAAAAAATTAGCTCATAGAATGATTTTGCCTCCATAAACGAAAACAACATAATTAGATTCCAAACAAAATGTAAGTATCCCACCACATAAAACTCTATGGTAGAGAGACATTCAAGATGGCAGAGGAGTAATACGTGGAGATCATCTTCCTCCCCACAAATACATCTACATGTGGAACAAACCCTACAGAACACCTGACCAGTGGCAGAAGACCTCAGACTTCCCAAAAGGCAAAAAACTCCCCACGTACCTGGGTACTGCAAAAGAAAAAAGAAAAAACAGAGACAAAAGACTAGAGACAGGACCTGCACCTCTGGGAGGGAGCTGTGAAAGAGGAAAAGTTTCCACAAACTAGGAAGCTCCTTCACTGGCGGAGACGTGAGGTGGCAGGGGTAAACCTTCAAAGCCACGGAGGAGAGTGCAATAGGGGTGCAGAGGGCAGAGCGGAGAGATTACTGCACAGAGAACCAATGCCGACTAGCACTCACCAGCCTGAGAGGGTTGTCTGCTCACCCGCTGGGGTGGTTGGGGGCTGGGAACTGAGGCTCGGGATTTGGAGGTCAGATCCCAGGGAGAGGACTGCAGTTGGGTTCGTGAACACAGCCTGAAGGGAGCTAGTGCACCACAGCTAGCCGGGAGGAAGTCCAGGAAAAAGTCTGGAATTGCCGAAGAGGAAAGAGACCATCGTTTAGGGGTGCACAAGGAGAGGGGATTCAGGGCACTCCCTAAACGAGCTCCAGAAATGGGCACGAGCCGTGGCTATCAGCGCAGACACCTGAGATGGGCATGAGACACTAAGGTTGCTGCTGCAGCCACCAAGAAGCCTGTGTGCAAGCACAGGTCACTATCCACACCTCCCCTCCCAGGAGTCTGTGCAACCTGCCACTGCCAGGGTCCCGTGATCCAGGGACAACTTCCTCAGGAGAATACATGGCGCGCCTCAGGCTGTTGCAATGTCACATTGGCCTGTGCCACCACAGGCTCGCCCAGCATTCTGTACCCCTCCCTCCTGCCAGCCTGACTGAGCCAGAGCTACCTAATCAGCTGCTACCTTAACCCTGACCTGTTCGGACAAAAAACAGATGCCCTCAGGGGACCGACACGCACGGAGGAGACAAATCCAAAGATGAACTCCAGGAGCTGTGTGAATGAAGAAAAGAAAGGGAAATTTCTCCCAGCAGCCTCAGGAGGAGCGGATTAAATCTCCACAATCAACTTGATAAACCCTGGATCTCTGGAATACCTGAATAGACAACGAATCATCCCAAAATTGAAGCAGTGGACTTCAGGAGCAACTGTAAACTTGGGGTTAGCTTTCTGCATCTAATTTGTTTCTGGTTTTATGTTTATCTTAGTTTAGTATTTTCAGTTTATTATCATTGGTAGATTTCTTTATTGATTTGGTTGTTCTCTTTGGTTTTTTTACATATAAATATTTTTTTCCTTTTTCCTTTTCGTGAGTGTGTATGTGTATGCTTCTTTGTGTGATTGTGTCTATATAGCTTTGCTTTTACCATCTGTCCTAGGGTTCTGTCTGTATATTTTTTTTGTTAGATTGTTTGTTTGCTTTAGTATACTTTTTAATGCTTGTTATCACTGGTGAACTTGTTTTTTGGTTTGGTTGCTCTCTTCTCTTTCTTTTTTCTCTTTTTTTAATACTTTTTAATTTTAAATATTTTTTTAATTTTAATAAATTTAATTCTTTTTATTTTATTTTTTCTTTCTACCTTTCCTTCTTTTTTTCTCACTTTTCTTCTGAGCCGTGGGGCTGACAGGGTCTTGGTGCTCCAGCCGGGTGTCAGGCCTGTGCCTCTGAGGTGGGAGAGCTGAGTTCAGGAAATTTGTCCACCAGAGATCTCCCAGCTCCACATATTATCAAACAGTGAAAACTCTCCCAGAGATCTCCATCTCAAGGCTAAGACCCAGCTCCACTCAACGACTAGCAAGCTACAGTGCTGGACACCCTATGCCAAACAACTAGCAAGACAGGAACACAAAAGCACACATTAGCAGAGAGGCTGCCTAAAATCATAATAAGTTCACAAACACCCCAAAACACACCACCAAATGCAGTGCTGCCCACCAGAAAGACAAGATCCAGCCTCATCCACCAGAACAGATGCACCAGTCCCCTCCACAAGGAAGCCTAGACAACCCACTGAACCAACCTTACCCATTGGGGGCAGACACAGAAAACAACGAGAACTACGAACATGCAGCCTGTGAAAAGGAACCCGAAACACAGTAAGTTAAGCAAAATGAGAAGACAGAAAAAGACACAACAGATGAAGGAGCAAGGTAAAAGCCCACCAGACCAAACAAATGAAGGGGAAATAGGCAGTCTACCTGAAAAAGAATTCAGAGCAATGATAGTAAAGATAATCCAAACTCTTGGAAACAGAATAGAGAAAATAAACAAAACATTTAACAAGGACCTAGAAGAACTAAAGAGCAAAGAAACAATGATGAACAACACAATAAATGAAATTTAAAATTATCTAGAAGGAATCAATAGCAGAATAACTGAGGTAGAAGAACGGATAAGTGTCCTGGAAGATAAAATAGTGGAAATAACTACCACAGAGCAGAATAAAGAAAAAAGAATGAAAAGAATTGAGGACAGTCTCAGAGACCTCTGGGACAACATTAAACTCACGAAATTCAAATTATATGGGTTCCAGAAGAAGAAAAGAAAAAGAAAGGGAGTGAGAAAATATTTGAAGAGATTATAGTTGAAAACTTCCCTAATATGGGAAATGAAATAGTCAATCAAGTCCAAGAAGCACAGAGAGTTCCATACAGGGCAAATCCAAGGAGAAACACACCAAGACACATATTAATCAAACTACCAAAAATTAAATACAAAGAAAAAATATTAAAAGCAGCAATGGAAAAGCAACAAATAACATACAACGGAATCCCCATAAGCTTAACAGCTGATCCTTCAGCAGAAACCCTACAAGCCAGAAGGGAGTGGCAGGACATATTTAAAGCAGTGAAAGGGAAAAACCTACAACCAAGATTACTCGATCCAGCAAGGATCTCATTCAGATTTGACGGAGAAATTAGAACCTTTACAGACAAGGAAGAGTTCAGCACCACCAAACCAGCTTTGCAATAAAGGAACTTCTCTAGGCATGAAACACAAGAGATGGAAAATACCTACAGTAACAAACCCAAAACAATTAAGAAAATGGTAATAGGAACATACATATTGATAACTGCTCTAAATGTAAAGGGATTAAATGCTCCAACCAAAATACATAGACTAGCTGAATGGATACAAAAAGAAGACCCATACATATGCTGTCTACAAGAGACCCACTTCAGACCAAGGGACACATACAGACTGAAAGTGAGGGGATGGAAAAAGATATTCCATGCAAATGGAAATCAAAAGAAGGCTGGATTTAAATGATAAATTAAACAAGATGGACTTAATTGATATTTATAAGACATTCCATCCAAAAACAACAGAATACACTTTCTTCTCAAGTGCTCATGGAACATTCTCCAGAATAGATATCTTGGGTCACAAAGCCTCTGTAAATTTAAGAAAACTGAAATCATATCAAGTTTCTTTTCTGACCACAACGCTATGAGACTAGATATCAATTACAGGAAAAGAACTGTAAAAAATACAAACACATGGAGACTAAACAATACACTAATAAATAACCAAGAGATCACTGCAGAAATCAAAGAGGAAACCAAAAAATACCTTGAAACAAATGAGGATGAAAACACGACAACCCAAAACCTATGCGATGCAGCAAAAGCAGTTCTAAGAGGGAAGTTTATAGTAATACAATCCTACCTCAAGAGACAAGAAACACCTCAAATAAACAACCTAACTTGACACCCAAAGCGATTAGAGAAAGAACAAACAAACCCCAAAGTTAGCAGAAGAAAAGGAATCATAAAGATCAGATCAGAAATATATGAAAAAGAAATGAAGGAAACAATAGCAAAGATCAATAAAACTAAAAGCTGGTTCTCTGAGAAGATAAACAAAATTGATATAGCATTAGCCAGACTCATCAAGACAAAAAGGGAGAAGACTCAAATCAATAGAGTTAGAAATGAAAAAGGAGAAGTAACAACTGACACTGCAGAAATATAAAGGATCATGAGAGATTACTACAAGCAACTATATGCCAATAAAATGGACAATCTGGAAGAAATGGAAAAATTCTTAGAAAAGCACAACCTTCCGAGACTGAACCAGGAAGAAATAGAAAATATGAACAGAGCAATCACAAGCACTGAAATTGAAACTGTGATTTAAAATCTTCCATCAAACAAAAGTCCAGGACCAGATGGCTTCACAGGCAAATTCTATCAAACATTTAGAGAAGAGCTAACACCTATCCTTGTCAAACTCTTCCAAAATATAGCAGAGGGAGGAACACTCCCAAACTCATTCTAGGAGGCCAACATCACCCTGATACCAAAACCAGACAAAGATGTCACACAAAAAGAGAACTACAGGACAATATTACTGATGAACATAGAAGCAAAAATCCTCAACAAAATACTAGCAAACAGAATCCAACAGCACATTAAAAGGATCATACATCATGATAAAGTGGGGTTTACCCCAGGAATGCAAGGATTCTTCAGTATATGGAAATCAATCAATGTGATAAAGCATACTAACAAATTGAAGGAGAAAAACCATATGATCATCCCAATACATGCAGAAAAAGCTTTTGACAAAATTCAACACCATTTATGATAAAACCCCTCCAGAAAGTAGGCATAGAAGGGACTTACCTCAACACAATAAAGGCCATATATGACAAACCCACAGCCAACATCATTCTCAAAGGTAAAAGACTTAAACCATTTCCTCTAACATAAGGAACAAGACAAGGTTGCCCGCTCTCACCACTATTATTTAACATAGTTTTGGAAGTTTTAGCCACAGCAATCAGAAAAGAAAAAGAAATGAAAAGAATCCAAATCAGAAAAGAAGAAGTAAAGCTGTCACTGTTTGCAGTTGACATGATACTATACATAGAGAATCCTAAAGATGCCAACAGAAAACTACTAGAGCTAATCAATGAGTTTGGTAAAGTAGCAGGATATAAAATTAATGCACAGACATCTCTTGCCTTCCTATACACAAATCATGAAAAATCTGAAAGAGAAATTAAGAAAACACTCCCATTTACCACTGCAACAAAAAGAATAAAATACCTATGAATAAACCTACCTAAGGAGACAAAAGACCTGTATGCAGAAAACTGTAAGAAACTGATGAAAGGAATTAAAGATGATACAAATAGATGGAGAGATATACCATGTTCTTGGATTGGAAGAATCAACATTGTGACAATGACTCTACTACCCAAAGCAATCTACAGATTCAATGCAATCCCTATCAAACTACCAGTGGCATTTTTTCACAGAACTAGAACCAAAAATTTCTCAATTTCTATGGAAACACATAAGACCCCGAATAACCAAAGCAATCTTGAGAAAGAAAAACAGAGCTGGAGGAATCAGGCTCCCCAACTTCACACTATACTACAAAGCTACAGTAATCAAGACAGTATGGTACTGGCACAAAAACAGAAATATAGATCACTGGAACAGGATAGAATGCCCAGGGATAAACACATGCACATATGGTCGGTCACCTTATCTTTGATAAAGGACACAAGACTATACAATGGAAAAAAGACAGCCTCTTCAATACGTGGTGCTGGGTAAACTGGAGAGCTATATGTGAAAGAATGAAATTAGAACATTCTCTAACACCATACACAAAAATAAACTCAAAATGGATTAAAGACCTAAATATAAGGCCAGACACTATAAAACTCTTAGAGGAATACATAGGCAGAACACACCATGACATAAAAAACAGCAAGATCCCTTTTGACCCACCTCCTAGAGAAATGGAAATAAAAACAAAAATAAACAAATGGGACCTAATGAAATTTAAAAGCTTTTGCACAGCAAAGGAAAACATAATCAAGACAAAAAGACAACCCTCAGAATGGGAGAAAATATTTGCAAATGAAGCAACTGACAAAGGGTTAATCTCCAAGATTTACAAGCAGCTCATGCAGCTCAATAACAAAAAAACAAACAACCCAATGCACAAATGGGCAGAAGACCTAAATAGGCGTTTCTCCAAAGAAGATATACAGATTGCCAAGAAACACATGAAAGGATGCTCAACATCACTAATCATTAGAGAAATGCAAATCAAAACTACAATGAGGTATCACCTCACACCGGACAGAATGGTCATCATTTAAAAAATCTATAAACAATAAATGCTGGAGAGGGTGTGGAGAAAAGGGAACCCTATTGCACTGTTGATGGGAATGTAAACTGGTACAGCCACTATGGAGAACAGTAAGGAGGTTCCTCAAAAAACTAAAAATAGAACTACCATATGACCCAGCAATCCCACTACTGGGCATATACCCTGAGAAAACCATAATTCAAAAAGAGACATGTACCACAATGTTCATCGCAGCTCTATTTACAATAACCAGGACACAGAAGCAACCTAAGTGTCCATCGACAGATGAATGGGTAAAGAGGATGTGGCACATATATACAATGGAATATTACTCAGCCATAAAAAGAAACAAAATTGAGTTATTTGTAGTGAGGTGGATAGACCTAGAGTCTGTCATACAGAGTGAAGTATGTCAGAAAGAGAAAAACAAATACCGTATGCAACACATATAAATGGAATCTAAAAAAAAAAATGGTTCTGAAGAGCCTAGGGGCAGGACAGTAATAAAGACGCAGACGTAGAGAATGGACTTGAGGACACAGGGAGGGGGAAAGGTAAGCTGGGATGAAGTGAGAGAGTGGCATGGACATATATACGCTACCAAATGTAAAACAGATTGCTAGTGGGAAGCACCTGCATAGCACAAGGAGTTCAGCTCTAGGTGATTTGTGACCACCTAGAGGGGTGGGATAGGGAAGGTGGTAGGGAGGCGCAAGAGGGAGGGGATATGGGTATGTATGTATATATATAACTGATTCACTTTGTTATATAGCAGAAACTAACACAACATTGTAAAGCAATCACACTCCAATAAAGATGTTAAAAAATTAAAAAATACGGCTTCCCTGGTGGCGCAGTGGTTGAGAGTCCGCCTGCTGATGCAGGGGACACGGGTTCGTGCCCCGGTCCGGGAAGATCCCACATGCCGCGGAGCGGCTGGGCCCGTGAGCCATGGCCGCTGAGCCTGCGCGTCCGGAGCCTGTGCTCCGCAACGGGAGAGGCCACAACAGTGAGAGGCCCGTGTACCGCAAATAAATAAATAAATAAATAAATAAAATAAAATAAAAAATAAATATAAAATCATTTATCCATAAAACAAACAAATATAATTAGGTCCAACAAGACTGCTGATTAGTTTTAATATTTGGTCTTAATATTTGTTTGGATTTTTATTTAGATACTTAAATCATCTTTGAATGCAGAGAATTTTTATTCCTTCCCTTCTGATAACTGTTTTTCTTTTTTCCTTTTATTTTTGTACTGGCTAGAATTTCTATTGCAATGTTGAAAAAGATGAGAATGGGCATTTCCGCTTGCTGACATTAAAGAATGCACTTAATATTTCACTATGATATCTAAATAGGTTTTTGGTAGATAGATACCATTGATAAGGTTAAAGAAGTTAATAGTCTGCTATGATTAGATGTTAATTTTATTAAAAGCTTTTCCTGTATCTCTTAAGATGATACTATTTATCCCTCTTCTGCTAATTTTATTAATAGATTCTCTAATATTAAATCATTCTTAATTTTTAGAATATAATATATTTGAGTTACTTTTTAAAAATATGTTGCTGGGACTTCCCTCACGGGACAGTGGTTAAGAATCTGCCTGCCAATGCAGGGGACATGGGTTCATTCCCTGGTCCGGGAAGATCCCACATGCCGCGGAACAACTAAACCTATGCGCCACAACTACTGAGCCTGCGCTCTAGAGCCCACGTGCCACAACTACTGAGCCGGCGTGCCACAACTACTGAAGCCCACGTGCCTAAAGCCTGTGCTCCACAACAAGAGAAGCCACCGCAATGTGAAGCGCTCACACTGCAACGAAGAGTAGCCCCTCCTCGCCGCAACTAGAGAAAACCGGCGTGCAGCAACGAAGACCCAACGCAGCCAAAAATAAAATAAAATAATGTTGCTGGATTATATTTGCTAATATACATCTCAGTATTTTTACATCTATGTTTCTGATATTTGCCTATTATTGTCCTTTATTTTATTATTCTTATCAATATGGTGTATCAGGGTCACAAATTTCTAATAAAATAAGGAAAAACACTCCCTTTTTCTATTCTCTGGAACTGTTTGAATAAAGAAAGGGATTATCTGTTCCTGGAGGGTTTCTAAAACATGCGTTTTTACACCCTCTGGACCTGGTACTTTGGAGAAGGAGTAGATTAATAACATTAATTCAGTATATTTAATGTTTGTAGGACTATTCTGAGTAATTGAGTAAATTGGTCTAACTTTGTTAATACATATTTACCTGGAAGTTTTTCCATTTCATCTTTGTTTTCTTATCTACTGGAATAGAGTTATTGATAGTAATGTTATAACTTCAAAAGTTCCTACCAAAGCAATACAATGGCCCCCTTTCATACTAATACTATTTAATTGTGCCTTCTATTTGTTCAACAATATTGCCAGAAGTTCCTATGTCTTAATAATGATTTCAAATATTCAGTATTTCAGTTTTTTATCCTCTCTATTGTTTCTCTGTCTTTTCTTTGAATTAATATCTGCTTTTCTGAGTTACTTCTATTTTTGGGCGGGGGGGTTGCTTTATACTGTTCTTTGTCCAACTTTCAAAGTGAATGCTCGCCTCAGTAATTTTCAATATTTCTTTTCAAATACGTTCCTTTTAGGCTATAAATGTCCTTCTTTAACTGCTTTTTCTGCATTCTACAAGTTTTGATTTATAGTGGTTTAATTATTCTTCAGTTATAAGTATTTAATAGTATCCATTATGGTTTCTTATTTGGATCATTTATTTAGAAATTTCTTCCTTCAGGTGCTTTTAATTTCCACATATGGCAGTTGCACATGCAAGCTTTATTTGGGTGACACAATGACAGGTTTGCATGCATGCTAGAAGTCCCTCACAGCATGAGACTGCCCAAGGGTTTGGTGCTGGTGCATGGTTACCATCCAGAAGAGAATGTGGGCAAGGGAACTCCAGGAGAGGCAATCAGAGATGAGGTCCACATGTCTAGGTGATGTGGCTCAGCAGCACTACAGGGAGTCTCTGGGTCAGAGCGCTCTGAAGGGCAGCAGTGGCTGGGAGTCTTTATGGCCACAGGGTTTATCTTATCTGTGGCTAACAGATGTCTTACAGTTTCACTGGGTATGCAAAACAGGCAGACTCTCTAAATGGCTAAAAATCTGCTTATTTGGGTATGCTTAAAACAATCAGATGTGTAAAAATTTGAGTTGGTGCCAGAGGGCATTTGGGCTAGGATGTCAGCCTGCTCTGTAGGAATAAACAACCTAGGGGCCAATATACAGAGGCTATCCTTGGTTCATTTATATAACAACTTTTAAAAGGGCATGTGCAGTAGTTTAATATATCATGTTGCCTGAACTGCTAGGCTTAGTTTTTTATCAATGAGCAGGATGCTGAAATAGTTTATATTTCAAGTATACTGGGCTAATTCTTAAAGAACTCTTTTAAACTCCAGTAGTAATTTCCCAATGAATGGTAATAAAGTAGTACTTAGCTGGCTATGGCCAAGACCGGGTCTTCCTATATAAGCCAAAGTCAGTGAAATGTAAGATGTTTGAGGGGAAGGAAACTTGAAGCTAAATCATCTGATCCAATGCTTCATTTTAAAGATGAAAAAGCTGAGTCACAGAAAGACTAAATAAATTGTTTACAATCACATACTAATTAGTGACAGAACCACAGCTAGAATCCAGGTCTCTTGGTTCTTAGTCTAGTAGTCTTCCAACCGTACTACAACAGGCCAAACCTATTAGTTGTATTAATAATTTAATAAATAAAATCTACCAATATTCCATTTATTTTAGCTACATTCCTCATTGTCTTTATCAAGTTTCATTTTACAAATGAAAGCAGAGTAAAAGTGTAAACACCCATAAAGCCAGGGTTAGCACCTAGGTGTCACTTCCCAATCTCTTCCTCTTTGTGCTACACAATGGTAATAGTGGGAATATCTTTATAGTTAGTAAAGACACAGTGTAGTTAATGCTACATTGCTATGCTGAAATTTTATCATGACTAGCACTTTTTCTTACTAAATCAGCTACATCCACGTGTTATTTGAAAAGAGCAACAAGTAAACAGCTTTACCAACTCAATTCATTCTTAGCAATGGGTGGTAGTTTCAGTAGGTGATTTTATGAGAACAAACAAGTTTCTGCTTGCTCCATAACAACTCTTACCTCATGAGAAAGAAAGAATATACAGGAGATATGAGGGATGCACACGGCGGGCTTTATTTTGTTGTGCTCATTATTGTTTTGTGTTTCAAACAAAGTAGAGTAATAAAGAGTATTTACCATGTACTCTTATCAGTAACTCTCATGACCCAGTCTTTTGTCAGCCTTTGTGGACATGTGTTTGATTAACTACCATCTTAACTTATGAAATTGAAGTAAGGAATGCTTACCAGTTGCTTCAATGTTCTTGTTAAATTTAGGCACGTTTTCCTCTTCAAATGATATGAGTGACATCTTTAAAGCTAATTTTGGCTCCTCAAATAAAAAAAGCTGAGTATACAGTAAGCACAAAATTTACATTTATATGCAGACATGAGAAAAGCAAGAGAATATGCTGTGAAAGGTGAATATTTCAGAAATACTGGGAGTATGCACATTTCAAAGTAAGTTATGCTGATAACCTATCAATCTTGGAACGTAGATCATCTGTAACAGAAGCACTTCACCTGAGTCATCTTAATTTTATAGAATAAGGGATTCTTTTCTTAGTTTATTAGTCCTCTTTTATTGCTTTTAGTACAAAGTGTTCCACAAGAAAAATAACACTGATGACCACACATCATCATTTCATAAGTGTCTCTGGCATTAATCAGTGTGTTTGAATCCAAGGAGCGATTATTTTAGCTACATTTAAATCCTGATTGCATTTTATTCTGCTTTGGCAATGCTCACAATGTGATCTTCATTAGAATGTATTTTAAGCTTTCACATGCTGGCATGGCCATTATTTGTATCCTGCACTGTGAGCAGTAAATCATGTGGAAGATGCCTGGATGCAGGGTTCCAGGCTCCAAAATTTGCCTTCTTTTTGTTTTCGTTTTGTTCTTAGCGTTTTTCAAGTACTGAAAGGGGGTGTAGAATATAACTGTCTCTGGAAACTAAGTACATTTCCTGGAGAATCTCAGATCCATACTATTTTCAAATAAATTTAGACGTCTGCCCAGTTCCTCAAGTACCTTCACTCTGGTGAGTAAACATAAAATAGATTGGGTGTATCCAGGCATTTTGGTCCATATCAGAACTCCGCATAATTACTTCAAATGCTTTGGGTAGTCGAAGCAAATGTTAAAGAGCCTAATGTCCTGAAGGTTTTCCTACACCACCTGCACATTTGTGTCCCTGCTGTGGAAGCTTCGTTAATTCACTTCAGAAAGGGCCTCAAGGCCTCACACTTGTTACATTCCCCTTAGCAGTGTGAAGCTCTAATGTAAGAAGCCATTTATAACGAGTCTTTCAGTCATCATGAGTTAGGTCAAGTTGGGCACCCACACCTGACTTCTCATAGCATGTACTCCTTTATTCTGCTTGGCCATTCAGGGCATATCTATGTCATTCTTAGGAACAGTTTCACATAATGTTAAAAATCATAGGATTCTGAACCAGGTAGACTTGAGTTTGAATCCCAGCTCCCAACTTACAAGCTTATGACCTAAGGCAGTGGTTCTCAACAGGAGGTAATTTTATACCCTGTCCTCAAATGACCAGAATATTTGGCAATGTTTAAAGATATTTTTGGTTAGCACAGCTGGTGAGCGCAACTAGTATCTACTGGTAGAGACTAGGGAAGGTATTAAACATCCTACAATGCACAAGATAGCCCCTTAGAACAGAGAATTATCTGTACCAAAACGTCAATAATGCCACACATATCCACATATCCATTTGTCACATAAGGCAAATTATTTAGCCTTTTTATGCTTCCTCCTATTTAAAATGGGAATAATACAGTCAACTCTCAATTATATGGTTCAAACTGACTATTTGGACGTTAACTTTAATTAGGGCTCAGCGAGTGACCCAGGATATATACACAAGGGGGAGGGAGACTACTAATTTTGCCTCTAGGAGTGGAGGAGGCAAACAGCCCAGTGATAGAAGCAGCCTACAGGTAAGCACACAGGACATGTATAATAACACTTATATAGCACTATGTGCAAGGCACTATACCATCTAAGTGCTTTACATTACTCACTCACTTTAATCCCCAAACGAACCCTATGAGGTAGCTACTAATATCTTATTTTTACAGATGAGAAAATTTGGGCACTGAGAGGCTAAATAACTTGTCTACGTTTACACTGCTAATAAAGTGGAAGGGCCAAGATTCAAACCCAGGATATCTGGCTCCAGAGTCTCTAGAGTCTATGCTATTGACCACCATACAAATCTGAGTCTCAAATAAGGAATATAGAAGGGACTTGGAGTACAACAGTCTGTATTCCAAAGGAGAAATCTTGCTCGAAAGACAACTGAAGTTTTATGAATTGGGTGGAAAGGAAAATGCAGTTCAAATACATAAAAGCTAGTCCGATTTTAAAGTGGAAGTTAATGCAGCATAGAAGAATGTACATAGGCTCTGAAGTCAGAAAGACTTCTGGGCCTAAATTCAGGCTTCTTAGATAAAGGAATTCAGTGACCTTAGGCAGATTACTGTAGTCTCTGATTCTCACTTCTTTTTGAAGGCCAAATTAACCAGATTTGCAAAATACCTTAAACGGTGGCTGGTACATAATAGTCACTTTATAAATGTTCAGTTGCACCCTTGCTGCCAACATTCTGCTCACATCTATCCTTCCCCAAGGAAGACTAGACAAATAAACACTCTCCTTGGAATACGCTAACCTACAAAGAACCATACCCTAGATCACATAGACGAGACGGTGGCCTAGACAATATAGAGGGCTATACATCCTCACTGTGCTTCGACTAGGGATGTATCTCTGCTACCTTTGAGTATATGTCTTCCTACTTCAAGACTAAGGATGATATGGCAAGCCCACCATCATCAGAGAAATTTAGTGTCACCAAATTAAACAATTTTAATAGACTACACAAGCTTAGAAAAACCAGCAAAGAAGGGTAAATATTATATTGTGAAATATTTGTTTCGCATTACATACACATGTGCAATATAATTATATATATACACATATACTTATGTGCACACATATATAAACATACAGTCATACACACACACACACATACATATATATATACAATAGGCCTTGATATAAAATGTGTATCTTTTGTAGTTAAAAAAAATTGAAAAGGACTACATTAAAGTTTGGGATTTGGTTTTCATTTCTGACAGGATATGTTCACAATGTGCCATTCATAATCTCTCAGAGAGAGACTGGCCCTGATCACAAAGTCCCCCTTGTGATCACGGCCACAGAATTGTAAGGTGAGTAGCTAACACTGAGGTATAGAGCAGTCTATGACAGTAAAAATACAATGTGTTTCATTTAAAAGGATCATATAGTTATTTCTTGGTGTCCTACTTGTCTATCACAGTACTCTGAACAGAGTAAGTGGTCAGTAAATAATGTCTGATTTGATTTCATGAAGTAATTCAATAACAGGTAAAGCACCACCATGATGCTTTCAGAACCATGTCCTAGAGCAGCCACTGAAGAACTTTTTTGCTGGCTCAACAAATTTTCCAAAAAAAAAAAACAAACAAAACCCACTTCACTTTAACTTTAATTTTCTCTTCTGGAAGGGTAAATAATTGGTAGACAAAGGATACAATCCAAAATAGCATCTTTAGATATCAGAGTTTTGCCAGATTTTAACAGGATAGAGAAATTTTAACAGGATAGTATCATGTGGGCCAGATGACACTAAAGTTAAGGGAATGTACAACTAGTTGAATAACTAAAACAAAGGATGCAATTTAACAAAATAATGTCGACCTAAAATGGAATAATGTTAACCTAAAAGGAGATCAACAATATGCCAAAGAAGTTCTCTGATCTGTGGCCTGTTTAATAATTTGATTAGTGAATTCTCTGAAAATATGAATGACATGTCTAGCAAATTGGTAGATGCCACATATCTGGGCAGAGGAGAAAATGCTTTTGTTGGCAAAAATCAGATCACTATGGATTGATCATCACAGGTTTGGCAAATGACAGGTGAAATCTAACAAGATGAATAATTATAGAGATAAGTGTAAGGTCCTGAATTTGGATTCAAAAAACAAACTCTACAAGTGCAGCATGGGAAAGACATGACTCAGCAACAATACATATTAATAAAATATAGAAAAGAAAAAGATTTGGACATTTTAATTTAAAATTAATACAAAATGAGTTAGCCTTCAAAAAGTGGGTTACAATTTAGGTTATATTAATACAAGCATAGTATTTAAAAGATGGGAGTCAATAATCTTGCTTGGACCACACCTGAGTATGGTGTTCAGTTTTGTGAGCAATAATTTAAGAATCTGTTTATATGAAAGCAGTCAAAATGATGAGAAAACTTGAAATCATTTTACATGAAGAATAGGTAAAGGAACTAGTAATGTTTAATCTGAAAAAAAGAATCCAACAGAAAGACACTAGATTACTTCTATAACTCCCAAAAGAAGAAATTGGGACCGCTGGGTGAAAGTTGCCACATGTCAGCTTTCATCTTGGTACAAGGAAAAACTCTGCTTTCTCCAGGGGTTATAAGTTCTTGGGTAGAATGAGGGAGTAAACTATTTACTTGGACACTTGGAAACCAAACAATCACTTTGAGGAATGTTGCAAACAGGATTGAAGTATTGGAATGTTCTAATGTCCAATGACCTTTAAGGTCCTTTCCAACTTCCAAAGTAAATACTTTTAAAAATAAATATATATGCTATACATCCTTTTGTAGACTTAGCATTGTCTCTAAAAAACAATAATTTTAAAAGATAGAATATTAAAACTCCACAGGACTGCAAATCCTTACATTAAACCTTTTACATGATACCTATTAGCTGACACTCTACTGGCATTAAACAAATTTGAAACTAGCAGTAGAAATGTATATTTTAAAGCAAAAAGTATAATAAACTCCATGATAAACTTCAAGTAGTTACATGAAAAGTAATATATGTCTCTGATGACTGACAGATTAAAGG
This sequence comes from Hyperoodon ampullatus, assembly GCF_949752795.1. Lineage (NCBI taxonomy): Eukaryota > Metazoa > Chordata > Mammalia > Artiodactyla > Ziphiidae > Hyperoodon > Hyperoodon ampullatus. The sequence goes on along the minus strand of NC_136913.1, from coordinate 108,147,040 downwards.
AGACAAAATTTCACCTGAATATTTTCAAAATATCTGTATACGTGCACTCACACATATTAAAAAAAAAAAAAAACACTAAGGCTATGGCAGATTTTCTTTTCACTTTTATTTTACTATTGGATAAATGGAACCTGAAGCCCCAATTGCAGACGGATTTGCTGGGAGCAAATAGTAGGGGACTTTCTAACACCCCACTTTCACCAATGGACAGATCATCCAAAATGAAAATAAATAAGGAAACACAAGCTTTAAATGACACAGAACTACCAGAGAGACTTAACTGATATTTATAGGACATTCCATCCAAAAACAACAGAATACACTTTCTTCTCAAGTGCTCATAGACCATTCTCCAGGATAGATCATATCTCGGGTCACAAATCAAGCCTTGGTAAATTTAAGAAAATTGAAATCCTATCAAGAATCTTTTCCGACCACAATGCTATGAGACTAGATATTACAGGAAAAAAAATCTGTAAAAAATACAAACACATGGAGGCTAAACAATACACTACTTAAGAACCAAGAGGTCACTGAAGAAATCAAAGAGGAAATCAGAAAATACCTAGAAACAACTGACAATGAAAACACGATGACCGAAAACCTATGAGATGCAGCAAAAGCAGTTCTAAGAGGGAAGTTTACAGCAATACAATCCTACCTCAAGAAACAAGAAACATCTCAAATAAAAACCTAACCTTACACCTAAAACAATTAGAGAAAGAAGACCAAACAAACCCCAAATTAGCAGAAGGAAAGAAATAATAAAGATCAGATCAGAAATAAATGAAAAAGAAATGAAGGAAACAATAGCAAAGATCAATAAAACTAAAAGATCGTTCTTTGAGAAGATAAACAAAATTGATAAACAATTACCCAGACTCACCAAGAAAAAAAGGGAGAAGAATCAAATCAACAGAATTAGAAATGGAAAAGGAGAACAACTGACACTGCAGAAATACTAAGGATCGTGAGAAATTACTACAAGCAACTATATGCCGAAGAAATGGACAAATTCGTAGAAGAGCATAACCTTCTGAGACTGAACCAAGAAGAAATAGAAAATATAAACAGACCAGTCACAAGCACTGAAATTGAGACTGTTATGAAAACTCTTCCAACAAACAAAAGCCCAGGACCAGATGGCTTCACAGGTGAATTCTATCAAACACTTAGAGAAGAGCTAATCCCTATCCTTCTCAAACTCTCCCAAAATATAGCAGAGGGAGAAACACTCCCAAACTCATTCTACGAGGCCACAATCACCCTGATACCAAAACCAGACAAAGATGTCACAAAGAAAATTACAGGCCAATATCACTGATGAACATAGATGCAAAAATCCTCAACAAAATACTGGCAAACAGAATCCAACAGCACATTAAAAGGATCATATACCATGATCAAGCAAGGTTTATCCCAGGTATGCAAGGATCCTTCACTATATGCAAATCAATCAATGTGATACGCCATATTAACAAACTGAATGAGAAATACCATATGATCATCTCAATAGATGCAGAAAAAGCTTTCAACAAAATTCAACACCCATTTATGATAATAAAACCCCTCCAGAGAGTAGGCATAGAGGGAACTTACCTCAACATAATAAAGGTCATATATGACAAACCCACAGCCAACATCGTTCTCAATGGTGAAAAACTTAGACCATTTCCTCCAAGATCAGGAACAAAACAAGGTTGCCCAATCTCACCATTATTATTCAACATAGTTGTGGAAGTTTTAGCCACAGCAATCAGAGAAGAAAAAGGAATAAAAGGAATCCAATTCGGAAAAGAAAAAGTAAAGCTGCCATTGTTTACAGATGACATGATACTATACATAGAGAATCCTAAAGATGCTACCAGAAAACTACTAGAGCTAAACAATGAATCTGGTAAAGTAGCAGGACACAAAATTAATGCACAGACATCTCTTGCGTTCCTATACACTAATGATGAAAAATCTGAAAGAGAAATTAAGGAAACAATCCCATTTACCATTGCAACAAAAAGAATAAAATACGTAGGAATAAACCTACCTAAGGAGACAAAACACCTGTATGCAGAAAACTATAAGACACTGATGAAAGAAATTAAAGATGATACAAACAGTTGGAGAGATATACCATGTTCTTGGATGGGAAGAATCAATATTGTGAAAATGATGATACTACCCAAAGCAATGTACAGATTCAATGCAATCCCTATCAACCTACCAATGGCATTTTTCACAGAACTAGAACAAAAAATTTCACAATTTGTATGGAAACACAGAATACCCCGAATAGCCAAAACAATCTTGAGAGAAAAAAAAAGGAGCTGGAGGAAGCAGGCTCCTTGACTTCAGACTCTACTACAGAACTACAGTAATCAAGACAGTATGGTACTGATACAAAAACAGAAATATAGATCAATGGAACAGGATAGAAAGCCCAGACATAAACCCACGCACATATGGCCACCTTACCCTTGACAATGGAAGCAAGAATATACAATGGAGAAAAGACAGTCTCTTCAATAAGTGATGCTGGGACAACTGGACAGCTACACATAAAAGAATGAAATTAGAACACTCCCTAACACCGTGCACTAAAATAAACTCAAAATGGATTAAAGACTGAAATGTAAGGACAGACACTATAAAACTCTTACAGGAAAACATAGGCAGAACACTCTATGACATAAATCACAGCAAGATCCTTTTTGACCCACCTCCTAGAGAAATGGAAATAAAAACAAATGGGACCTAATGAAACTTAAAAGCTTTTGCACAGCAAAGGAAAACATAAACAAGGCAAAAAGACAACCCTCAGAATGAGAGAAAATATTTGCAAATGAAGCAACTGACAAAGGATTAATCTCCAAAATTTACAAGCAGCTCATGCAGCTCCATATCAAAAAAACAAACAACCCAATGCAAAAATGGGCAGAAGACCTAAATAGGTGTTTCTCCAAAGAAGATATACAGATTACCAACAGACCCATGGAAGGGTGCTCAACACCACTAATCATTAGAGAATTGCAAATCAAAACCACAGTGAGGTGTATCAGCTCACACCAGTCAGAATGGCCATCATCAAAAAATCTACAATCAATCAATGCTGGAGAGAGTGTGGAAAAAAAGGGAACCCACTTGCACTGTTGATGGGGATGTAAATTGATACAGCCACTATGGAAAACAGTATGGAGGTTCCCTAAAAAACCAGAAATAGAACTACCATACGACCCAGCAATCCCCCTACTGGGCATATACCCTGAGAAAACCATAATTCAAAAAGAGTCAGGTACCACAATGTTCACTGCAGCTCTATTTTCAATAGCCAGGACACGGAAGCAACCTAAGTGTCCATCGACAGATGAATGGATAAAGAAGATGTGGCACATAAATACAATGGAATATTCCTCAGCCATAAAAAGAAACAAAATTGAGTTATTTGTAGTGAGTTGGATGGACCTAGAGTCTGTCATACAGAGTGAAGTAAGTCAGAAAGAGAAAAACAAATACCGTATGCTAACACATATACATGGATTTTAAAAAAAAATGGTCATGAAGAACCTAGGGGCAGGGTGGGAATAAAGATGCAGACCTACTAGAGAATGGACTTGAGGACACGGGGAAGGGGAAGGGTAAGCTGGGACAAAGTGAGAGAGAGGCATGGACGTATATACACTACCAAATATAAAACAGATAGCTAGTGGGAAGCAGCCACATAGCACAGGGAGATCAGCTGGGTGCTTTGTGACCACCTGGAGGGGTGGGATAGGGAGGGTGGGAGGGAGACGCAAAAGGGAGGAGATATATGTATATGTATAGCTGATTCACTTTGTTATAAAGCAGAAACTAACAAACCGTTGTAACACAATTATACTTCAATAAAGATGTTAAAAGAAAAAAGCACCTGAAAGAAAATGACTGGTTCCACTAATCATGTCATTAATGGCATTAATCACTGTTACATTCCTAGCCATGTTTGTCACTGCTTCTGGGAAAGCAGCTATATGGCCACTAGGCAGTAAGGTATCCTTCAATATATCATAGCATAGTTTGGCATCCCAAAGCATATCATATGATCACCATGAAACTTAGGTACTTAAAATATTAGGTATTCAAAACATAAATCTTATCCACGTGAATGTACATAATTACACATAAAGCAATGATTTCCAGGAGTGATGTGTTCTGTGCAGTTTAAAGCCACAGCTATAAATATCAAAAGTTACCAGAAAATAATAACAATAAATGAACACAAATACTCTAATATATATAGTTCCCTTTACTCAGTAAACCTTATGCATGTTTGCATTTTTTTTTTTTTTCGGTATGTGGGCCTCTCACTGTTGCGGCCTCTCCCGTTGCGGAGCACAGGCTCCGGATGCGCAGGCTCAACGGCCATGGCTCACGGGCCCAGCCGCTCCGCGGCATGCGGGATCTTCTTGGACCGGGGCACGAACCCGTGTCCCCTGCATCAGCAGGCGGACTCTCAACCACTGCACCACCAGGGAAGCCCTGCATTTATTTTTTTAAAGGTAAAAAATAAAAGTAGTTCTACAGCATCATGTGTTGTCTCTCATGCTATAGAGGATAAACACATTTTCAAATATCCCTTCAATCACTTTCTCATCATTATTATTAGGCACTATTAGTTTTATTTTGCCCTTTTATCATCTCACAGAGTATTACAAGTGCAAACAACAGGGATCAAAAGAAAACGAATGTTACGTGCATCTGTTAAATGTCACAGCAGATAAAGTAATTCGTTTATTTGGTCACCTTTTCTCTGGCCAGGAGAAGCTATATCTTTAAGCTTCAGAGAAATATTGGCCTCTCATATGAGATCACATACACAAACACACACACACACACACACACACAACTATGAATTATTTTAATTAAACATAAAGTATTCAGTGTGTAAAACCAAATTGCAGGCAGAAGAAAAGGTGATTACTCCTATCTAATAATGGATACTATATCTTTCTTTTAAAAGTGAGGAATATAACAAAGAGCCATGTTGTGAATATATTTTTCCAAAAGACAATATGTTTTTCTTTTCATATTATCTTAGCTCAAAGCAGTTTTATAAAGCACTCAATTTTTCCCAGGGACAGAATGTAATTATATGTGAATTATTCTTTGCTAGTGTTTTAGCTGGTCATGTGACCCATTATTATGAGGAAATCAAATCAATATGTTCACTTTGCTTCTCTTATAAAGGCAAAAGTATGCCCAATTTGAATCACTGCCACGTTGTCATTTTTTTTCAGAGAAACCTCAGAGCAGAATTCTTCACCTTCAGTGTTACAACAAATCTTCTTACTTATAACAAATCAGGAGAAAAGTGGCTTTTTTTCAGTTAAGACTTTCTTCTACATGTCTAAATATGGAACTATCCAGAGGTATGACAAATTCCATAAAAAAACAGCTGAAGGGGGCTTCCCTGGTGGCGCAGTGGTTGAGAGTCCGCCTGCCGATGCAGGGAACATGGGTTCGTGCCCCGGTCCGGGAAGATCCCACGTGCCGCGGAGCGGCTGGGCCTGTGAGCCATGGCCGCTGAGCCTGCGCATCCAGAGCCTGTGCTCCGCAATGGGAGAGGCCACAACAGTGAGAGGCCCGTGTACTGCAAAAAACAAAAAAACAAACAAACAAAAAAAAACAGCTGAAGGTGTTAGATACATATAAGACCTTTGTGTGTGTGGTTTTTTTTTTTTTTTTTTTTTTTTTTTTTTTTTTTTTTTTTTTTTTTTGTGGTACGCGGGCCTCTCACTGTTGTGGCCTCTCCCGTTGCGGAGCACAGGCTCCGGATGCGCAGGCTCAGCAGCCATGGCTCACGGGCCCAGCCGCTCCGCGGCATATGGGATCCTCCCAGACCGGGGCACGAACCCGTATCCCCTGCATCGGCAGGCGGACTCTCAACCACTGCGCCACCAGGGAGGCCCTGTGTGTGTGGTTTTAAAGAATCAGTTTATTTCAAAGTTCTGTTGCTACGTATCTCTCATAAGAGGTTTAGAGAGGTTTCTGTGTTTTCATAATAAATTTTTAATTTTTTCTAAGTCCTTTATTTTTCCAATGAAACCTATGACCCACTTATTCTGCAATGAAAAACAGTGTTGGGGTGTATGGTTCATGAATGCAGAATATGACCTGTATTCAACAAAAAGTAAGCTAAGAACCCAATGCACATATCAAAATTAGTTCAGGGTGTTCATAAATGTGGAGAGTTTTATCTTCTAATTTTTCAAATAATTTCATAAAATTTTAATTTTGATTTTATATATATAAACCATGCTCATTGTAAAACTTGAAAAGAACAACACTTTAAAGGCCTTGAAATCCTTCCACCAGAGATGACAACATTTAATATTTCATTCTCTTCATATTTCTATATATCCACATGCATACATATTTTAAAGAAAGTACAGCAGATGAGAAAGAAAACTAAACAAAGAACAGTGAGCCAGCTGGAAGTTCACATGATTTTAAACATGAAGAAAATACTGTGAGTTCTGTATCAGTACTTGTAGTAGGCAGCTTCTAACATAGTCCCATGATCCCTGTCTCCCCAAGTTCACTATCTTATGTAATCCCCTCCCCTCCACTGTGGGCTGGGCCTAATAACTGGCTTCCAACAAATGGAATACACCAAAAGTGATGAGATATCTCTTGTGTAACTACGTTACAAAACACTGTGAATTCCATCTTTTCAGTTCTCTCTCTTGCTTGCTTTCTTGCTCTCTTGCTCTCTCGTTTTTGCTCTTTTTGAGTGGTTGCTCTGATGAATCAAGCTGGAGAGGTCCACATCGCAAGGAACTAAGGATGGCCTCCAGCCAACCACCAGCAAGGAACTGGGGCCCTCACTCCAATAACCCCTGAAGAACTGAATCCTGCTGCATTAGTTTCCTACTGCTGCTATAAAAAATTATCACAAACTTAGCAGTTTAAGACAACTCAACTTTATTATCTTACAGTTCTGGAAATCAGAAGTTTGAATTGAATCTCACTGGGCTAAACTCAAGGCATCAGCAGTGCTGCATTCCTTTCTGGAGGTTGTAGAGAAGAATCCATTTCCTTGCCTATTCCAGTTTCTAGAGGCTAATTGAAATCAAGCAGAACCCTGTGGGGCCCTCCCAAGTACAAAAGCCTTTCCTGTCCCCCGTTTCTTGTTTGTAGGAAAAAGGTTTCAGCCTCTTAGACCTCCCCTGTGTTCCAAAGGGCAGATTCAAACAGTTAACTAATTAGAGGAGTGAGGGAATGCAGAAATAAAGTCAAAAAATGATAATGCAGACGATGTGGCAGGGTCCTGGTTCCTCCTCAAGGGCTATACATAACAATCTGATACATATCTCTGAGTTCTTCTACAGGAACTAAGCCCCCCACCCGGGTGGAGGATGGCAACTTCAGGCTGAGCACAAGCACATGGACCCCAGACTGGTTGGAACCAGAAGGCTGATGATAGATATTCCTGGAACATCACCCTGTTACCTCCCCACCAAGCAATGAGAGGAAGGTCACACACCCTGCAGCCCTCCTCCCAAATTTTGCCTATAAAACCTCTTCCCTGAAAACCATTGGGGAGTTCAGGTCTTTTGAGCATGAGCCACCCATTCTCATTCCTCGGTCCTGCAATAAACCTTGCTCTGCTCCAAACTCCTACGTTTTGGTTTGTTTGGCCTCACTGTGCGTAGGGCACATGAACTTGGCTTTGACAACATGACCACATTTTTTGACTCACACCCCACCCTTTTCTATCTTCAAAGCCATGCAGCAATGAATGGACAGCTCTATCTCACTGTATCACTCTCACACTGATTTCTCTTCTGTCTCCCACTTCTACCTTTAATGCCCCTTGTGATTACACTGGGCTCACCCAGATAATCCAGGATGATCTCCCTATTTTAAGGTCAGCTGATTAACAACCTTAATTTCTATCTGCAACTTTAATTCCCCTTTGTCATGTAACATAACATATTCACATGTTCCAGGGATTAGGACATAGGCTTCTTTAGGGAACCATTATTCTGCTTACCACAACTGCCAATAACCAAGTAAGTGAGCTTGGAAGTGAATCCTTCCACAGTGGAGCCTTCACATGAGCCTCTAACCCTGGCTGACACTTTGACTGCAGCCTCGTAAGAGACCCTGAAGCAGAGGACCCAGCTAAACCATATCCAGATTCCTGACCCATATAAACTGTTAGATAATAAATGTATATTGCTTTAAACTGTGAAATTCTGGGTAATTTATTACGCAGCAACAACTAATACAGTACTTTATTGTTTTTATTTGCACATTTTCCCTTGATTTTATTTTGGCATCCTTTTAATTAAAAATAAATGTACTCCACTGATTTCAAGTTGTGGAAATTAGGAGTTACATTTAAGTTCAATAGCTAAAATGATCAATTATGACAGTGTTTGTAATGAAAAGCTCCAATTTGCAACACTCACACAGTAATTCTATTACATCAACAATACAAATCACTCTTCTTTTAGCAACAGACTGATCCTCAAAATATGATTATAGTATAGAAAGATGATCAGTCAGAAGAAAAGGCATGGTGGCCCAGCTACACCACAATGCTTGTAATTATAAAGAAATTGTGGTACATTCAACCGAAATTTTAGCTGCTTAAATCAAATTAATGTGTTGCTAGTTAAATTTTTTCTTCTTCAGAAATTAAGAATGCTTTTTTCTTCTTTGTAAAACAAGGAACACCAAGAGACGATATTGCTTTAAAAAGTGAAAAGTTGATTTATCTTTTAAAACTTTTGTTATATTCAATGGGTGATATCTATACCAATTGATCTGTAACTGATTCACTCAATTGGTTAAATCATGGAGATAATGAGTGAAGCTAATTGCCCTAGGTAGACTAGAGCTCAAGACTTTGTTTCTTTAGCACTATGTTCCCATCAGCCAAATGATCACTCTTTTAAAAAACCACTAGGAGGGACTTCCGTGGTGGCGCAGTGGTTAAGAATCCGCCTGCCAGTGCAGGGGACACGGGTTCGATCCCTGGTCCTGGAAGATCCCACATGCCACAGCGAACAACTAAGCCCGTGTGCCACAACTACTGAGCCTGTGCTGTAGAGCCTGCGAGCCACAACTACTGAAGCCCACGTGCCTAGAGCCCGTGCTCTGCAACAAGAGAAGCCACTGCAATGAGAAGCCCGCACACAGCAACAAAGACCCAACACAGCCATAAATAAATAAATAAATAAATAGATTTATGGGGAAAAAAACAAAAACATTAGGAATATTAGTCGAAACTCTCTCATTAGTAAGAAAGTCTAAAATTGTACATTTCCATATGCTTGTATTTGGTAACTATTCAGAGAGATTACCTGTTTAATACTAATCAGTTAGGTTCTGTTGTTACTTCTGAGAAAAAAAAACATACAAATTATTTTATAAACTGAAGCCAGTATTGTTCTAAGTGCGTTTTCATATATTATTTCATTTAGTCCCCATAACATCCTTATTCAGTAGGTATTATTATTCCCATTTTATAGATGGGAAAACTGAGGCACAGAAGTGATAAGGAACTGGCTTAATATCACACAGCTAACAATTGGCAGTGCTGAGATTCAAATCTACTTTACTCACTATACTAGAAAAGAGTTCTAAGAGCTTTGAGAGTTTTAATTGTTCTTAAATTCAGATGTCTAAGTAGAAAAAACCCTATTTAGGATTCTCACGGGTTGAATTGTGTCCCCTAAAAATTTACAAGATGAAGCAGTACTAAACTCCAGTACCTCAAAATGTGACCTTACTTGGAAACAGGGTCACTGCAGATGTAATTAAAGATGAGGTCATTAGGGTGGGCCCTAATCCAATACGATTGGTATCTTTATAAAAAGCGGAAATATGGACACAGAGACAGAGACACACATAGAGAGAAGATGATTTGAAGAGGAACTGGTAGAAGATGGCCATCTATAAGCTAAGGAGAGAGGTCTGGAACAGATCCTTCCTGCACACCCCTCATAGCCCAATTCTGCTAACACCTTGATTTTGAACTTCCAGCCTCCAGAACCGTAAGAAACCAAGCTGCTTTTTGAAGACCACACCGAAACAAAAGATATGAGCTGTGAGATGTTTAAAAAGCTCTGCTGAATCGTGCCTCTTTCTACAAGTTCAGGAAAACTAATTTCATTTAAAAATGAGCAACAGAAAATGACAGAAGTAAAATCCCAAACAAAGTTATTATAAAAGAGAATACAGAGCAGAATGACATCTCTCCTCTCAATGTGCGTTTGTCCTGGAAGGGAGCCTGGGATGCAGTTTTGAGAGTTCATAACGCCTAGGTGATCCAACCCCATCAACTTTACCACATACCGCTTGCACCCATTCTAGTTCCACTTGCTTTTCTCAAATCGGTCCACTGTGCTCTCTAGTAAATACTTGTAGAGTACTTTGGTTCGCAGAGTATTTTAGGGTTTTCCTATTTTCTGGTCTGTGAGATGATCCATTGTTTCCCTATGCTCCTTCCCTCACAGACTGCTCGGGTCGTGTAGCTGTCATTTGCCCCCAGCCTCTTATACTTAAGGTTTATGAGAATATCTTATCACATACATTTTTGCAGATGCTGTTCACGGATTAATATTAAAATGTTAATATTAATATATCACATGCACAGTTTACTCACCCATTCTGGTGTCAGCAGTCCCGGTCCCGCCTCTGCTCAGCCTCGGGGCCTGAGCCCGGTCCCCAACACCGGGCCACGGGCCCCTGCGAACAGGCGCCACACAGTGACTCTCAGTGGGGGAGTGTAGGGGGGATGAGGCATCGATGAGGATGGGCTTTGCTTGATAGGTGGTGCGAACCAGACTCCTTGTGAACGAGTCTGCGACCAGAGGCCTCTAGCCTCCGCCACATCCCGCTATTTCTCACCCTAGGGCTGTCCTGCCAGCCCCGGTAGAACCCCCGAGATCCCGCGAGATCCCGCGAGATCCTGCGAGATTTGGCTTCCTCTGGGGAGTGTAGTAACGGTGGCCACACTTTGAGCCTAATTCTGCCATCCTGTGAGCCCCGCCTTGCAGTCAGCGTGCCCCAGCCCATTCTCTCCCTGCCCCTCCATCCGTACCCACGTTTACACCTCCACACACACCCGAAGCCACAAAGTATACCCTGCGCGCTCCAACTGAACTCTGTTTTTACCTTCCCGGCAAACCCCACACTCCGCCCACCCGGACCAGGCCCTGGTCCTCGCCCCGGCCTGCAGGCGTCCCCTATGCTGTTGAAAAGGGAACATTTACGGATGGAGGGGCTTGGGTAAATGGGCCCGTTTCCCCATTGCAGGGTGCTGGCAGTTGGGCTGGGTTCTAGAGAGCAGTGCCCTGAGTCTGTTCTTCAGGGGAGAGGCTCCAGGTAGAGGCAGCGATGGTCTCCTGGGACGAATTCTAGACACCTAACTACTGCTGGGAGGAACAACTGGCCCCAACGATGTGCAGTGGAACCGGTGTGTTCGGGTTGCTTTGGCCTTGGACCTTGGGGCCCCATGGTTCCTGGCCAGAGGCCCACGTCACTGCCCCAGCAGAGACTTGCGCCCCTTGCATGTGCAGTTCATTCCCCCGTTCTGGCCTCCGGCAGTCCTGCCCCTACACAGCCTCGGAGCCAGAGCCCTGTCCTGGACACCTGGCCACAGGCCCTGAGCGGAGGCGGTGCTGCACTGTGACTCTTGAGTAGGAGGGAAGGCATTGAGGAGGATTGGGGTTTGCTTAATAGGTGGCATGAGCCACACTCCTTACGAAGGAGTCTGGGACAAGGGGCCTCCAACACTGGGGCACCCAGGTGTAAAAGAAAAAAAAATTAATTAAAATAAGGCTATAGGTATAAAGTTTCAACTATGCAAGATGAAAAAGTTCTAGAGACCTGCTGTACAACATTGTGTTTATAGTTAACAGTGTAGTTAAATTTTACAGTTAAAATTTTGTGAAGAGGGTAGATCTCATGTTGGTTTTTTATCACAATAAAAAAAAGGCCATATGTACAACTGCATGTAAAGGATGTTTTTAAAAAAATTATCATTCCAGTCTGTGTATGTGTACAGATACGGAATTAAACACATAAAAATATAAACAGTGGTACCTCTAGTGGTGAGATTCTGGTTGAACCTTTTTTCTTTTTTTCTGTTTTCTAATTTTTCTGAAGTGAAATTAAGCTATGTTTATAGCTTTTTAAAAATATAGCTATATTTATAACCAAAGACCTACCCAGGAAATTGATTTCTTTTGTTTCAGATCTCCTTGGTTCTCTCTTACATTTCTGAAATCAAAGAGGACCGCCCCATAAGGAGACAGAACTCCTGTCCAGGATCAGACATCTCCTTCATTTGAAGCATGGTTGCATCCCAGGAATCATTTTTTACCACTTTCATCATTCCAGTCCCTTGGTTTTTACAAGGTATAATTCTCTCATCCCTAAGGGATCTTAAGAAATGCTGAGCCCTTTGTTCCTGTCCATTCTGCCACTGAAGCTGCCGCCACCTCTTGTCTACCACAGGGACTTTTTTCCGTAACCCACACCTGCCAATATGCTATGCTAGCAGCAGATGCTCTCACAGGAAGTACTCTTATTTGAGGTGCTTCTGATTCTGCTTTTGTTAGTGGGAGTGGAAGGGGTTAAATGATAGATGGTATACTAATTGTGGAAATGGAAATGGGCGTTTGAAGGCACTGCTTCTGTGTAGGGTCCAGTAGCAAGTATGAGTGATAGAATGGGTGAGGAGGTGGAGTGGAAGAGAATATTGCTATGATCCTTCCCTTTCTCCACACAGAATTTTTCTTCTCTTGCTCTGAAGCTCCCACAGGATTTAAAAGGCCTCTTCCCACCTCCCCTGCGCTCTCCTGCTCAGAGAAATACCCATATCCCTCCTCCAGCATCACCACCTTCATAAGTGCCTGTAAGGGAGGAGTACCAGGCCCACCCCTGCCATCAATAATGGCATTAGCCGCTGCCAGCCCTGATTCTTTCCTCCTTTGCTCCACCACCATTTATACTCTTCCTCTATTGCACCAGCACTGAATTTAGATACAGCAGGAAAAATACCAGCACATGCCCATCTTTCCAAGTGTACAGTGGACATTAGGATCTACAAAATATCATAGTATCTCCTCTCCTCCCCCTCTAATAGTTTCACGTTTATTCCCCCGACAGCCCTCTTCTTTTCCTTTACTCCTATCCCAAGTAACCAAGGCTGTTAACGGTTAGTCATCTCTGAAAGAAGAGAGTTCTGGTACGACAGGGTCATTTTTATCATCCACCCCCTCATCTCACCATACCCATTCCAAAGGTGTTCAGATCTTGGCCCCCCTTATCCCAGGGGAGGTTTATGCTGCCAGCCTGTATTTGGTTTTCTATAATCCTGACCACTTGAATCGAATTAGGCTAAGAGAGACAACAGTGACTTAGAGAACAGAAAGGAGGAGAATGCTGCTTATGACACCTAAGTACTTCTTACTCCGTGCCAGGACCCCAGGGAGAAAGCAGAGCCCCAGAGGGAAATGGCTGCATGGGGTATTTAGAGAGACTGGACCCTGGACATTAGGGCTTCCAGCACTGGAAGACACCTCCAACCCCCACTGGCTGTGGAGAAGGAGACATGCCCACCCTCAAGGGACCACGTGGACTTAGGACAGTGAGAGTACCAGGGACAATAACAATGGATTGAAAGCCCCATAGAAGGCCCTCCCCCTCCCATTCTTGGGTAATTCACAGGAAGAGGAGAGGACCTTCAATAGTGAATGAAATTGAACTTTCCATCACCTCAGTGGGATAGAGGGAAGATGCAGATTTAAACTGCCGCTTCTGAGCAAACCTGCCGCGAGGTACACACTACACACAGAAGACACAGCAAGTAAGTGCACACTCTTTATTACTAGTTAGAATCAGAAAACCTCTGACAAAGGTTGAGTTTGGTGAGCTGGAATCTCCTGGGGGAACTCGAGGACACCTTTTGCTCAGACTGGAGGCTGATCTGACTTCCCACCTCCTGGGCTCCACATGCCTCTGAGAAGCTGGCAGAGAACACACCAAGTGGAAGAGAAGGGCCCAGGAGCATTCTCAAGAGTGCTTGTCCCAGTCCAGTTCTATTTTTAATCCAATTAGTCCTCCCAAGAGAAGCGCCATCCACAACACGATGTCTGTCCTTGGAATCCATTTTGTTCCTCATCTACTGACCAGAAAGGGGCTTGGGATGGTAGCTGCCTGAAGCTGAGGGCTCAAGCACTCCCCCAAGCACTGTCCTTCTTTAAGACAGTCGCCCAGTGGTCTTTCAGGCAACCAGGAAACTAGCTGTCCCTCTCAAGGGAGGAAATCAGGAGAGTATCAGAGAAGTCCTGCCTGCAATTTTGTTAGGCCACTTTTCCACTCTTTGCCACTACTCATTTGTCTCACATGGGACCAGTGAGATGAGCAGTTCGGCAATCAAGTCCTTCCATTAAAGTCTCTTTGAGGTTGCTCCCAGAACTGCAAAAATATCTGGATGTTATATCAATTAGGTTTACCTGAAGGTTACAATACATGCAAGACAAATAAGTCACCTCTGATCTGTAATGTATCTCAAATTATGCTCTCTCCTGTCATCTAACCAAACTCACCAAAGAGAGTTATGTGTGCACTAGATAATTCCACATAATTCTAGCTCCTATCATACACTAGGCATTCAATAACCATTTAATTACTTAAATGAAATCCAACAAATTTGCCAACATCTATAGTATTTAACACTGCAATCCCCCCCCAACACTTCTGAATTAATTCCATGTCCCAAGAGAAATTAAATCCTAACAAAATTATTTTGCCCCCCTTTTCCCCCTAATAAGTGCCAAAGCATCTCTTGTTCCCCGACTTCTCACTCTTCTTGGCTTCAGCCAGTGGTGGGGGGATGGGGGTCTCACTGAGGTGTGGGTCAGTCAGAAACGAAGTTATTTCTTTAGACTCTTGGGAGATCTTCTAATGGAATAGGTTCAGATTCTTCAGCAACAAGCAAATTCCGTGGGGCTCAGAGACACAAAAATAGGCCCTCACTTATAAAACTTAAAAACAAGAAGAAAACATGAACACTGCAGTAGGTTACAAAGGAACAATAGCATTTTCAAGGAAAAGCAGTGCTCCTAAAATTCAATACAGCTTTTAACTCTAAAAACACATGGCTGTTCCAGGCAAAGACATGGTATTTTCAGGAAAAGAAGGCTAATAAAACAGACATGAGTGAAAAAGAAAATAAATTCTTCATGACTTCAGCATCTCCAGGGTGTCAACGAATCAGCATCAGCCATCCAGAATCCAGCCCCTGCAAACTTATAAGAAATTAGGAGAAATCCCTTATTTTAAAAGTGTGATACTCAAAGTAGTCTATCTTTGTTAAAATAAACGTACAAAATAAGAACATAAATGTGTGTGTGTATATATATTTGTGTGTGTACTCAGATGATAAAAATTGCTTAATTTGGGTAATGGGATAATGAATTATTTCATTTAATTTTCTATATCATGATTTTGGTTTTCAAATTTTCTGTGAAGTAAATAAATTACTTTTTGATCAAAAGAAGGGGGGTTGTTAGGAAATTGGTTTTTCTTTGGAGTGTTTCCATTCTTACTTACCTTCCTGAAATTAGTGGGTTTGTCCTGGGTCCGGGCCTTCACTCTCAACTGCCATGCAGACTTTCTTGCATTTATAGCACGCCTTGCGCCAATAAAAATTCATCGCTTTACACCGCAAGCACTCCCAATTCTTAGGACTGAAGCAGGAGGCAGGCTTCCCCCGATGCTTGGAATCTGAGGCGTTTTTCCCTTTTGGTTGCTTGGTTTTCTTTTCCTGAGGCTGCTGTTTCTTTGGGCTTTTTCTCACATCACGGCTTGTGCTGCCTTCTGGGGGAGATGTCCCCTGGGAATTCTCTGGACCTTCTTCCTGCTTGGGGCTCTTGCTCTTCCTCCAGGGATACTTTTGCTGGAGCAGCACTGGACATTCGTTCCGGCTGTGGCTCCTGCTGTCTCCCAGGGGGGCTGTCTCCTGGGGACCCACAGGATCTTTCTCTTGTCTGTGGCTTCCACTGTCCTCCAGGGAATATTTCCCCTGGAGGATCTCAGAATGTATCTCCTGGCCACAGCAATTCTGGTCATACAGTAGGGCCATCTCTTCCTGGGCCCCCACTGCAGCCCACAGGCCAGGTGGGTAGGTTTCTGGAGTAGAGTTCTGGGGTGTGCCTGCTGCTATTGTTGCTGCCGCGGCAGCTGCTCCTTCCGTAACTGCTGAGGATGGTAAAGGTGCAGAGTACGGGAATCCCGCTGGGTATGGCACATGGAATAGGAATGGCTGTGGCACCAGCGATGGCACAAGAGGTTGCATGACCTGGGCCCAGGGGCTCTGGGATCCCGGTTCATAAACCACAGCTGCTGTGGCTGCCATCTGGCCCTCTGACTGAGGCATGCCCTGTGCCCCCATAGCTACCATCTTACCCTGCTTCCCTGCATCCATGGTCAATGCTGTGGCCCCAAGCTGCTCAGGTCGAGGCCAAGGCACCATTTCATGGGCCAATGGGGCTACATGGACCGATCTCCCGAGCTGCAACAGCTGCTGAGACAACATATCTCGCTCACCCAACGTCTGCTGCAAGGTGTCCTGCGTGCATCGTAGCTGAAATGCTGCCTCCTCGCGCTCCTCACGCAGGCGCCTCACCTCAGCGGAGAGGACCCAGGAAGCCGCCTCACATTCCTCTAGCTTCTGCTGGAGCTGCTGAACCGAGCGCGCCTGCTGCTCCCGCTGCCTCGCGCCCACACGCACGCTCAAGGCCAGCGCGCTCCAGGCACAGGCCTTCTTGATGGCGCACGGCACCTGCGGGTCAGTGACGACGATGCGCAGCTGATCCTCTACCTCATTCCAGGGCCGCGAACAAAAGGCCAAGTAGAAATCCGGGCCGCCCCCGTTCATGAGGACTTCATTGTTGATGAAGCTGACCACCTCGTTGTGGCGGAACCCACTGGTACGGTCCCCAAAGTCCACGGCCATGGCCGCTGCGGCCTAGTCAACCAACCGCCTCACGGGAGATGCCGCCTGCCGCCGCCGGTAAAGCCCCTCACCTCCCGGCTCAGTCCTCCTTCAGTTCTAGCCCAGTCCTGGCCTCCTCCTCGGCCTCTTTCCTCTGTCACGGTCCGGCTTTCCTCACAGAAAGCAAAGCAGAGCCCCTCACTGCGCCAACCCCAAAATGGCAGACACAAGCACCGTGCGTCACGGGCGAGCTCCAACTCGCCCCCGCAAGGCCTGCTGGGACTAACCTCGTTGCCAGAGATCCCCTTCCGGGTGAGCAGGCCGGAAGCTGCACTGCGTGCCGCAGTGAACCCAGACGTGGCAGAGGGGAGGGGGGAGTTGGAGCAGGAAGCGGGGGGCAGGCGTACAGTGGCAGCTGGTGTAACGGATCCCTTGGAGATGCTAATAGTTGCCAATCCCACACCTAGGGCCTGCAACCACACACACACACACACACACACACACACACACACTCCTGTTCTAAAAGGAAGGGTGAATCAATGGAGGTCAGAGAACTTCTGGGGGAGGGAGGGAATTGAGGTGGAGGAGACTGGGGCTGCAAGACCCCTAGTTTAGGGAGGTAAATAGGGTGCAAGCTTGGCGTCTATCAAAACCCAGAAAAGGGGAGGGACAGTGTTGGGAGAGACTTGAGAGAGAAGGCTGCTTGTTCTACTGTAACAGGGAAGAACAAAATCTGACTCCATTTGGATCCATTTCTTTTACTTTGACCTTTGCTTTCCATTGTTTTTGTTCCGACTCTAGCTATAGGCATACATAATGGCCTGCCTCAGGGAAACCTGCCCCTCTGCCTGAATGTTAAGGTAAAGTGCCTTTTATTTACAATAGCCAGGACATGGAAGCAACCTAAATGTCCATCAACAAAGGAATAGATAAAGAAGGTATAGTACATATATACAATAGAATATTACTCAGCCATTAAAAGGAACGAAATTGGGTCATTTGTAGACACGTGGATGGACCTAGGGAGTGTCATACAGAGTGAAGTAAGTCAGAGAAAAACAAATATCATATATTAATGCAAATATGTGGAATCTAGAAAAATAGTATAGATGATCTTATTTGCAAAGCAGAAATAGAGACACAGAGGTAGAGACTAAATGTATGGATACCAAGGGGGTGAGGGGTAGTAGGAGGAATTGGGAGATGGGGACTGACACATATACACTATTGGTACTATGTATAAAATAGACAACTGATGGGAACATATTTTATAGCCCAGGAAACTCTACTTAATGCACTGTAGTATACGAAATGGGAGGGATATCCAAAAGGGAGGGGATATATGTATATGTATGGCTGATTCATTTTGCTGTGCAGTAGAAGCTAACACAACACTGCAAAGCAACTATACTCCAATAAAAATTAATTAATAAAAAAAAAACAAAGTGCCTTTGTTCAGCTCACAGGGAAACACCCTGACCCTGCCCACCTTTGAATGGCTGCAGAAAAGAAGAAATTAACACATCCCCTCCCTGAAGCTGATAAAAACTAGGAGATATTTTGCAAGACTTATGGCCTTTTTACTTTTAATTCCTCACCTCCTCCCCCTCTCTGTTCTATAAAAGAAACTAGCATCCAGACCCCGATAAGATGGTACTCTAGGACACTAGTCTGGCTTCTTCTCAGATGCCTGGCTTTCCTAATAAAGTCGCTATTCCTTGCCTCAACACCTCGTCTCCCGATTTATTGGCCTGTTGTGCAGCAAGCAGAGTGAGCTTGGACTCGGTAACAAATTTGGCTTAGCCATCCAGGAGCCTTGCTGCTCATGGCTAGCCGGCCCGGGTCAGGGAATTTTGGGGCAAGGCCCTAGTAGCTGCTGGGACCATTTGTCCTGAGATATTCCCTTCAAAATTCCCTGAAGCGGCACCGGCTACCCCAGCACTTGGCAGTTGGAGCAAGGAATTGACGAACTTCTGTGAGTTGACGGACTCGACCTTTGCTGGATAAGTTGCTCTGGTGTGTATAACCAGGAACAAATTCCCCCCTCAATTTGTTTTGCATATAATTGGAATATAGAGAAAAAAAAAGAAAACATATTAAGAGGATATAATTATGAGGGTAAATGATTTTATATATAATAAGAATCATATCTTCTTAGGTCAGTAATAGAAAAATGAAAATAAAATGGAAAAATCTGGTATGACCCTGAAATATTAAAAAGCTGCATTCAATGTGTTTACATATGTCTCTATGTAGATAACCAGATAACAGCTTTCCCTGAGAATAAAAACATTTTCATGCTTGGACCTGTTCAACTTACCAAGTATAGAATAAATATTATAAATAACTGCACTGTTTTGCTAGCTATATAAAAAAGCATTCAGGTGTAACAGGAGCAATTATCAATATTACCAGATCTAATTTCCAAATTGACACTAATCATTGTTGCATATTATGTGAAGGTAGAAGTGATTCCATTTAAACTAAAACTAAAGTTGTTCACTGATGATCTTTTCAATAGTTTCTTGCGTATTTATATTATAAACAATAATAATGGTGTTAATAAAAAGTTTCTCTTCTGGGCTTTTTATATAGTAATAAATAATAGATAACTTTTTATTACTTACTATGTGCTAGATGCTGTGCATAGTTTGTGAGCTTTATTTCATGCAATCATCACCACAACCATGTGAGTTAAGTAACAGTATTACCTTCATTTTTTAAATAAGGAAATTGGGGCTTAAGAAAGCTAAATAATTTTTACAAGGACCCACCACTAGTATGTGGTGAAGCCAGAACTAATACCGTGATTGGTCTGAGTACAAAACCCATGCTCCTAACATTACACTCTACTGCCTTCAATGACACATTTCCCCAGAATGCTGAGACCCAAACTAATAAAGTCAACACATGATAGATGTGATTATACATGTGCAAAACTCATACTAAAAGAGAAAATGTCTTTCAATCCAGAAACAAAAACAACTCTTGCCTATAACCTATTAGGTAGCCTAAACATATTTTAAAAATGAGTTGAATGAAGAGAAATGAACAATTTGAAACATAGGAAAGCAGGAATCAGAGGGTACAAATTGAAATTGGCATTAAAACCTGTACAGTGTAGAGGTTGTTCTAACCAATGGATGGTAACATTCTGGTCCTCTGGTCAGATCTGTCTCTATAGTGGAAACAGAGGCATCAGATCAGAGCATTCCATGACAAAATTCTATGAAAATCTTCCAACCTATTCCAGTTTTTCTCATTACATGTTCATCTATTGTTTCCTGATAATATTTGAACTTCCAGTTTAACTTACAAACACGGAGGGAACTCCCTCATCATCAACCTAAGTGTTGCAATCTGCTTGACAGTTACGCTTATAATTGTAAACAAATAAAGCAGCACTCTGATTTTAAACGTTGATCCCTTTTGAATTAAACTAATGTAATCTAGTCTTGTATAAATTGGTAATATTTGGGAACCTGATCAAATTGAGCATCTGATCTACAGAGCTGAGAAGCATATCCTGGATGGAGTATCCCCACAAAGATATATCCATCCCAGGTAACAACTCTATATCGTGATTCATGCAGCCACAAGTTTCACCTACTTGACCTAAACTCATCAAGATAATCATTATAATTTTAGGGAGAATCAGATATATAGTGCCATTTGTAATGTTTCTCATTGTCTGAAAGCCCTACAAATAATAGCATTTGTAAAAAATAAAAAATGTTTGGCTACATGTTATAATAACTGCCAATATTCCACTAAATCAACACCCTCTCTGATGTTCTACTTCAAGAATTGACCTTCTATAACTAATGAGTATTAGCAATTAATTTTAGATGGCTGTAATAGAATACTATTGCTCTTGATCCACCAATTAGGTCATCATTGTTCATATTCTAGTGGCAAGCTTAGTGTGTTTTACTTCCCAGGAGAGTTATTTCCTACTCTACCCCTGTGGTCTTGCTTCTGTTGTTTTCCTCTCAATAGTCTTTGTCAGAAAGCTAAAAATATTGCATTACCCTTCTGAGATTGCATTCTAAATTGACAGGAAAATTAGGATGCAGTCATGTGTTCCCATCCCTGCGCTTATAGTATGTCAATAGGGTAAATAAACCCATGAGTTATCACCCATTTGGTATTAATCCAGACAACATTACAAATGGTCCTATGGGTGAGTGTTATGACAAAAACATAAGAAGTGCCTTTATGTCTATGCATGTCAGTTTAATGAAGCTACTGCAAACAACCTTTCTTTTATTAATAAATACCATGGATCTGCAACTCACAAAATTATCTAAAAAATGTAAGAGTTTTTTTCAATCTGTATCATGTCTTGGAAGTTAGAAATTCCAGGGCTCTTCTACCTGGTCTATGTAAAAGAAATGAAGGGAACATCCTTCTATTAATCCTAAGTATTGCCCTCTTAGCTTCCTACTCCATCCTCAATTTCCTGGATTCTAGATTCTATACTCACTATCATAACTGATCTTGCAAAGCTTTTAATTGTAAGCTCCAAGGGAGATTTTTTTAACCCTTACTTTTCTGGACCTCTCTACTGTATTTGGTAATGATAATCACTCTCTTTTCCTGAAATTCTTCATTCTTGACCCCCAGGCCCCCAAATTCCTCCAGTTAATTTAGTATATCTTCAACCATTTTTTTTTGTTTGCATTTGCTCAGTAAATATTGATGTTTCCCAGAGTCTGTATCATTCCTCTTATCTTCTCACTTTATTTATACCTTTCCTCAGATGATCAAATTCATGCACAAGTTCTTAAATATTACCTATATATTCATAACTCCTACATCTATATCTCTAACCTATATCACTCCTTCAGGCTTAAGACTTGTACTAAATTACATACTAAATGTCTTACAGAACTTAATACCACAACTGAGCTCATCTCTAAATCTTATGTCACATCCTCTCCTCCCTCTGTAATTATTTGGTATCTATTGTCATCATCTATTCAATCACCAAAACTAGAAATTTTAAAGTCATCTAGACTCCTCCCTCTCCTTCCCTCCTCCTATATCCAATTGGTGGCTATATCCTCCTTAATATTCCCTGGGTCTGTCATCACTTTAACATCCATACCACCATTATCCAAGGCAACTGTCATCATTTGCCTAGACTAGTACAACAGCTTCCTAACTGTTCTCCCAACCTCTTATATATTCCCTTTCAAATTTATCTTCCAAAAAGCTTCCAGGATGATATATTTTAAAATTTATATATAAATACTATGCCTAAAAATAAATGAATGCCCATATTTCCTTAACCATAATGCCCAAACTCCTTAATATGTTATTTAATCTCTTCATGATTATCCCTATTGGCCTTGCCAATCTCATTTTTCATCCATTCCCCTATCAAATGCTACATTCAAGCAATGTTGAACTGCTTGTAGTCCCTTATACATGCCTTCCTGTTTCTCTTTTTTTGTTTGTTTGTTTGCCAAGCCATGTGACAGGCGGGATCTTTGTTCCCCAACCAGGGATCAAACCTGTGCCCCCTGCAGTGGAAGCACGTAGTCCTAACCACTGGACCTCCAGGGAATTCCCCCTTCCTGTTTCTCTTGTATTTCCTTTGTTTCTGCTGTCTTCTCTGCCTAGCTCCAAATACTCTTCACCTGGTTATCTTCTAATCATATTTTAATATTCAAAATAAGTATCACCTTATCCAGAGAGCATTTCCTAAAATTCCCACATCAGGCTTTTATGGACTATCCTATGAACTATCTTATTTTATTCATCTTCGTGTCTCCAGCATCTAGCACAGTACCTGTTACACAATGCATGACTATTGAAAGAAGGAATTCCGAAGGGCAACCCCTAGTTATTAAATATGGACATGCAATGAACAGTCCTAAACTCATTCTTTCCCTTACAATGTCTAACCTTCAGCTTCTGTCTTATCAGATTAAACAAGCTTACTCTTCATAGTCTACTCTTGAAGATTTGCTCCTCAATCATCCTGATTACTTGTTACTTATAGTTAGAACTTCTCCAGTTCAAACACATCTTCAAGATATGGGGATAAATTTTTAATTTTTTAAACAAAGTAGAATGCTGTATTTGTTATGTTTGATATCCACTGTGATTATGCTTTTTATTTTCTTGAACTTTTAGCCACAGTAGCACGCTAAATTGAGGTCTTCAGGACATTCATGCATTCAACAAATATTTAACAAGTGTCTATTTTTTTTTTTTTCTAGGAGCTAATGATTCAGCACAACAGATAATGACAACTAAAACCAGGGTACCTAGTCTCATGGAGCTTTCATCTTGATTTGGAGATGGAGAAGTCGACATAGACAACAAACAAATAAGGAATAATAAAATATGAATGGCAAGTGCTATAAAGAAAATAAAACAGGTGGATATGATAAAGTGTCCTTGGGTGTCTGGAGAGGCTATATTAGACAGACTCACAGCTCCATTCTATAGATGTAACTGATAAACTAGGAATCCATTAGCCTATGAGTATAATTTGGATTATTACCCTCATGCTGCATACCATATGGACTTTCACTCGCCACTTTCCTGCCCACTCACCTTTAAAAGTCATACCTCCTTTCTTTAATCACATCTTCTAATTCATTTTAGTCAGGGAAATGTTAAAAGTGGTCCCTCAAAGTCCCTGGTTGAATTCATGTCTTTGCATTACAGAACGTTAGAGTGATCTCACAGAGGATGCATTTTCCTTGTTTTACAACCTCCAACTTAGCATTTCACTAACCTAAAAGACTGTGATATTAACTGCCAACTTGGCAAATGTATTATGGATTCGCTCTTCCACATAGTTTTATTCAACAAACATTTAGAAAACATTATATTATAAATATATGAAAAATAAGATTAATCTTAGCATTTATACCTGTGAGACATCCCAGTTCCCACTTTATCTAGAGAAGTACATGCCTAGCATCAGTATGTCTTTGTAGCTCTTTTCTCCTCATGAGCTCAGTAACTCCCTTTAAAGTAATAAAACTCCTGTTTCTTTGTGAAAAATACCCCAAAATATCCAACTGCTGGTGTTTGTGATAGAAATGAAGAAAAAGAGAAAATGAGAAGCTCTAAGGTAGTGATGGTTCTGAGCCAGCAAAATAGAACTTCTATGTGTGAAATTGCAATGATTTTAGTGGTATTTGCAATATTGAGAATTTCCAAAAGTCTCTGGATATGTCCTTTGTGAACATTGAGAGTCTATAGAAGCATTTTCTAAAATTGGCTTACCCTAAGAATCACCTGGGTTACATTATATCAGGCCACTCCTCCTGATTACCATTCAGGAAGTAAGCTGAGGGCAGGGAATCTGTATTTTTAACAATTGTACGGGGTGAATACAATGACCTGACAAGATTGGGAAACACTGATCTATATTATTTTCCTCATAGGATAAAGATTGCATGAAAATAGATTGGAAAATTTTTCACAAATAATAGGTACTTGATAAATGTTTTTATCCCTTTCTCTTTCTTACTTGCTTTTATGTCCCTTTTATGAAATTGTGATATTCAAGGAGGTTTGCATATCTCACTTCTAGAGCTCTGCTTCCTATGTGAAAGGAGAACCAAATTCTTACATTTTCTCCCAAAATTTTGCCATATAATCTCAAAATTTTTACTCACCCAAGTGCCATATTACCTATCATGACAAACATTCCTGGTAGCTGAAGTCTATTTAAGCATTTTGATTAGGCCACTCATCAGTGTTATTTTACTTTCATCATGTTTTCCATTTGAGTGGCCTTCAAATCTCAATATTTTTCTTAGACTTAGAGTAATGATAATTTTATCCAATTTGTTACTCCTTGGGAAGAATAGATTGGCATTACTATAACACTATTTTAATCAGGGCAATCATAGAACTAATTAGGGGCAGAAGTAAACTGGAAAAAATTTCTCAATTATCAGTCCAGTACTCTTATCACCACACTACACTGTCTCTCAGCATATATTAATGTAAACAACTACAAATGCTCACTTCAGACATGATACTATATATAGAAAATCTGAAAGATGCCACCAGAAAACTATTACAACTAACCAATGAACTTGGTAAGCTCACAGGATACAAAATTAATGGACAGAAATCTCTGGCATTCCTATACACCAGCAGTGAAAAATCAGAAAGAGAAATTAAGGAAACAATTCCATTTACCATCACAACAAAAAGAATAAAATATCTCGGAATAAACCTGCCTCAGGAGGTGAAAGACTTGTACTCAGAAAACTATAAAACACTATTGAGAGAAATCAAAGATGACATAAACAGATGGAGAAATATACCATGTTCTTGGATGGGAAGAATCAATATTGTAAAAACGACTATACTACCCAAAGCAATCTACAAATAGAATGCAAT
This sequence comes from Hyperoodon ampullatus, assembly GCF_949752795.1. Classification (NCBI taxonomy): domain Eukaryota; kingdom Metazoa; phylum Chordata; class Mammalia; order Artiodactyla; family Ziphiidae; genus Hyperoodon; species Hyperoodon ampullatus. The sequence continues at coordinate 108,121,668 of NC_136913.1, read as the reverse complement.
CCCTATCAAACTACCAATGGCATTTTTCACAGAACTAGAACAAAAATTTTCACAATTTGTATGGAAACACAAAACACCCAGAATAGCCAAAGCAATCTTGAGACAGAAAAATGGAGCTGGAGGAATCAGGCTCCCTGACTTCAGGCTATACCACGAAGCTACAGTAATCAAGACAGTATGGTACTGGCACAAAAACAGAAATATAGATCAATGGAACAGGATAGAAAGCCCAGAGATAAACCCATGCACATATGGTCACCTTATCTTTGATAAAGGAGGCAAGAATATACAATGGAGAAAAGACAGCCTCTTCAATAAGTGGTGCTGGGAAAACTGGACAGGTACATGTAAAAGTATGAGATTAGAACACTCCCTAACACCATACACAAAAATAAACTAAAAATGGATTAAAGACCTAAATGTAAGACCAGACACTATAAAACTCTTAGAGGAAAACATAGGAAGAACACTCTATGACATAAACCACAGCAAGATCTTTTTTGACCCACCTCTGAGAGTAATGGAAATGAAAACAAAGCTAAACAGCTCTCTGTCTCTCTGTCTCTGTCTCTCTCTCTCTCTCTTTTTCTCTCTTACTCCTCTTCCTCTTCCTCTTTCTCTTTCTCTTTCTCTTTCTCTTTCTCTTTCTCTTTCTCTGCTATGTGAGGACACAATAAGAAAGCAACCATCTGCAAGCCAAGAAGAGAGCTCTCACCAGAGCCCAACCATGCTGGCACCTTGACCCCAGACTTCCAGCCTCTAGAACTTACGCAGGCCTCTCACTGCCGTGGCCTTTCCCACTGCGGAGCACAGGCTCTGGACACGCAGGCCCAGCGGCCATGGCTCACGGGCCCACCCGCTCCACGGCACGTGGGACCCTCCCGGACCGGGGCACGAACCCATGTCCCCTGTATCGGCAGGTGGACTATCAACCACTGAGCCACCAGGGAAGCCCTGAATGTGGATCTTGATGTTTGAATACGTTTTAATTTTGCACGATGTCTATACTAACAATGTATGGGTTGTTTGATAAGTAAATATTTTTTAAAAAACAAACAAAAAAAGACAAATGGGACTTAATTAAACTTAAAAGCTTTTGCACAGCAAAGGAAACCATAAACAAGATGAAGAGACATCCCTCAGAATGGGAGGAAATATTTGCAAATGAAACAACAGACAAAGGATTAATCTCCAAAATATACAAACAGCTCATGGAGCTCAATGTCAAAAAAACAAACAATCCAATTAAAAAATGGGCAGAAGACCTAAATAGACATTTCACCAAGGAAGACATACAGACGGCCAAGAGAAACATGAAAAGATGCTCAACATCACTAATCATTAGAGAAATACAAATCAAAACTACAATGAGGTATCACCTCATGCTGGTCAGAATGGCCATTATCAAAAAATCTAGAAAAAATAAATGCTGGAAAGGTTGTGGTGAAAAGGGAACCCTCCTGCACTGTTGATGGGAATGTAAACTGATACAACCACTATGGAAAATAGTATGGAGGTTCCTTAAAAAACTAAAAATAGAACTACCATCTGACCCAGCAATCCCACTACTGGGCATATACCCTGAGAAAACCATAAATCAAAAAGAGACATGTACCACAATGGTCACTGCAGCACTATTTACAATAGCCAGGACATGGAAGCAACCTAAATGTCCATCAACAGATGAATGGATAAAGAAGATGGGGCACATATATACAATGGAATATTACTCAGCCATAAAAAGAAACAAAATTGAGTTATTTGTAGTGAGGTGGATGGACCTAGAGTCTGTCATATGGAGTGAAGTCAGTCAGAAAGAGAAAAACAAATACCGTTTTCTAACACATATATATGGAATCTAAAAAAAGTGGTACTGGTGCACCTAGTTGCAGGGCAGGAATAAAGATGTAGACAGAGAATGGACTTGAGGGCACGGGGTGGGAGGGGGAAGCTGGGGCAAAGTGAGAGTAGCATCGACATATATACACTACCAAATGTAAAATGGTTAGTAGGAAGTAGCAGCATAGCACAGGGAGATCAGTTCTGTGCTTTGCGATGACCTAGAGGGGTGGGATAGGGAGGATGGGAGGGAGGCTCAACAGGGAGGGGAAATGGGGACTATGTATGCATATGGCTGATTTGCTCTGGTGTACAATAGAAACTAACACAGTATTGTGAAGCAATTATACTCCAATAAAGATCTATTTAAAAAAACAAATAAATTGTTAGCTATTATTTATTCTAGAATATCTTTATTCTGCTGAATCTATAAACCATTTTTACTCAAACTGAATAATATTTGGAGTAAATGTTAATTTAATTCTTGAATTATCAAATAAGATTAGTGGCATTGTTATTCATTTCTAACCTTTTTATCCTTTTACATAGCAGAACTAGATATGTCAGGGTTAACTGTGAAGGGGAAAAAACATTCTAAAATGCATTCATTTCTGTTAACCTGAGTTTCTCAGAAACAGCATCATTAGGGAAACTTCCAGTAACACATAGATTTTTAAATATGATGCATCACCAAATTCCAGGTTTCCATTGTTTTTCTCATTCTCCATTGATTTCCACAGTGAGGAGTGCACACCTGAGGGATTACACAAGATGGTGCTTTGGAGTGTGGAAAATATTAGAACTCTTATGTGTATATATTCTTATATCATCTTTTTAATGTTGACATTTTGGTGGTATCTGTAATAAAAATATTTACAAAATATACAATATACAGTTAAACGAATATACCCACACATGCATAGAAGCCAAACATTTTTATGGATGAAATACATCACCAGTAAAATTTGGAACGTATTGCTTTTCTCTTTTCACTTTTCATGATTTCTCTAAATGATAGTGTCCACTTCTGTAGCATCAACTAACACATAAGTACAGATGACTCTATATTTTGAGCCCAAACTCCTGACCTTCACATTTAAATTTTCAACCAGCTACTGTATATCCCCACCTAGGTGTTCTGGAGTTATCTCAAAGTCTACCTAAGTATGAACCAGTTGTTTGTTCCTCTCTATTTCCCCAATCTATTTTTCCTCATATGTTTCCTAGTTTTGTTAAATACAAAGTTTTCTAAGATAGAAACCTAGAAGCCTTTTTGACTCCATTTCTTTCAAATACATTCTTATTCCATGTTCCTACAACCATGTCTTTATTTGAAGCCCTCAAATTATTACAATGGGACTGTTGCAAGTCTCCTAACTACTTTACCTACCTCCAGTTTTCCTTTCAGTTCTTCCTTCAGTCTACTGTCAAAGGACTCATATTAATTGCAAATGAGATTATGTCACTTTTCAGGACTTCACTGGTGGTCCAGTGGTTAAGACTCTGCACTTCCACTGCAGGAAGCACAGGTTGGATACCTGGTCTGGGAACTAGGATCCCGCATGGCTCATCGCCGGCTAAAAAATAAATAAATGAAAGAGAGAGATTACCTTACTTTCCTTCTTAAAACTGTTTGTCAGTCACCACTGACTTCAGAATACAATGTATGATCTCTTAGCATAGCCTGGCAGACATAGGAGGCCCTTAATGATGTCCAGGGTCATTTTCTGACCCTCCCACAAGATACAGACAATGACTTGCTGTTTTCCAAGTACACCATGCTCCCATTGCTCAGTGATCTTGCAGGACTCAATTCATATGGTCAATTCAACTCAATTCAAATTCAAATTCCTCCTCTAGGAATTCTTTGCTGATAACAATTTGTTCCAAGATTGGTTATGTCCATCAGTTGTTAACAAAGAAATAATTATTTAATCGTTAATTAACAATTAATCTTGTTGACCTTCTTAGGTGTTCCCAAAGGTCCAGGTGCACAGTTTTAGTGTGTGTGGAGTGTGAGTAGAGATTATTTTTGAATGAATGAATGGTCTAAAGCTATTTTCTAAAAAATCTCCAAGTTATCCATATATCATTAGAAATTCAAAGGAAAAATTTTATTTTATAAGATCTGAACTAGTTCAGAAAATGGTGCAAAGGTGATTTGTTTGCTTTTGTATAGATTCTGTGAGGTTTAGAGCTATAAGGGAACAATAGCAATCTATTAGATTCACTTTCATTTTACTGGTTCAGGAAACTAAGGCTTGGCATTTACATACTTGTCTAAGGTATGTATTGTAGGTAATAAGCAGCAGAGCTGGAAATCAAAACAACCTCTTCTGTCTCTCTTTTCAGTGTGTTTTTTCCCCACAACAAGAGAGTTCTTCACCCTTTTTGGGCCATAGACCCCTTTGACAGTCTGGTGAAGCTTATGAGCCTCTTCTCAAAATAACACTTTTAAATAAATAAAATACATAGGATCACAAAGAAACTAAATATATTGAAATAAAGCTATCAAACTATTAAAAAATTGTGATATAGTAAAATACATGTTCATTAAAGCAGTAAGTAACAAGATCTATTGGCAGGTTTCGTAGCTATCCTAATTTTGAAGTAGTGATGAGCATGAATGATATTTTGAGATATCTACAAAAACTAAATGTGATTTCCATTGATGAAAAAGTCACAGGTACAACTAATACAACTGTGTGGGTCGTTTTTTTTTTTTTTTAACCTAAATTGATAATTGAAGGAAGTGCTAAATTTCAGTAACAGAGTAGTGGAAGTAAAGAAGTAATAATTTTCCCATAAAAATTCATGGATACCAGATATTTGAACCTACACATGTAATAAAACTGTACAGAACTAGACACACACACACACACACACATGCACTTGACTATAAAACTGAGGAAATCTGATTGTGATCAATAGATTGTGTAAATATTGATATCCTGGCCTTGATATTGTACTATAGTTTTGTAAGATATTACCATTGGGGGAAATTGGATTAAGGGTATACAAGACCTCTCTGTATCTTACAACTGAATGTGCATCTATAATTACCTTAATAAAAATTCCAGTTAAAAAATTCATACTCCAGGTTAAGAACCTATAGGGGAGCAAAATTTGCCACCCCAAAATATGCCTCTTTAGCATATTAATTATTTTAAGCTGGTTATTTTCCAAGAAGCAGCAGACAAAGGAAAAGCTCTGAAAACCAAGTAAGTGTTACCCTTTTGTAAGAAACATTTACATTCATAAGGGAAATCTCCATTTGTAAGGGTGTCTCCCTCCCTGTACCAGGAAGAGGAGGACGACCAAATCTCTAGAAACTCATCAGTGAAATGAAGGCAATTACTTAAATCTGCATAACAACACTGTGCTGTTCCTGGTAATCTCCCATAACTGACTCTCCCTATCCTCAACATCCTTTTTGTCTTTAGCTGAGTATGGTATTTAAGGTGAGGACTTAAGTCATTTTGTACTCAGTTTTCCTGGGTCTGTCCCATGTATACATGTTATTAAACTTTTGTTTTATTTTCACCTGTTAATCTCTCATGTCAATTTAATTCTTAGACCAGCCAGAAGAACCTAGAAGGGGAGAGAAAATTTCTTCCTCCCCAACAAACACTCACAATATCAAAATCTTGATGTAGTATTTCCCCAAGTGTCTCGAAGATGTGTTCCAAGGCATTGAAAGGTACTAAGAAGTCAAGAAATATTTTTTTAAAAACTCTAAGTCAGACTTGTCCAAGACTATTTGCCCCCAAAAACCTTATTTTTGTGGAATACTTATTAGTATCTCAAACAGACTTGCATTCCACAGACTCCACTTTGAAAGTGCTGCCTTGTTCATCACAGAATCATGTCAGCTCTTATCACAAGAGCCCAAGAAAAGCATTCAAGATAGCATTTGAATAAGGATATTGCATCAGACTGTTACCACTTTCCTTTCATCATTGTTTTTGAGCTACATAGTTTGCTTTGGGGTGGAGTCTGTTTGGAAGGATAAGGCAACCAGGTGGAAGGGCTATGTGGGTATACTGTAACATTTTCACACTCATTATTTTCCTTTGCAATTCAGTGAGCTGTACTGAATTGAAAATAAATCTGTCAACAACCAAAGCAAAAGAAAAAATAAAAATGTTCTGAGGAAAAGGAGAATCAATTTAACGGAACATAGCAAAATATATATATATATATATATATATATATATATATATATATCCACAGAAAGAGAAAGAGAGAGATGCACACATACACTTACCATGAGATATGTACAGAATTCTCTTCACAAACTTATGCACATAAACCCACACTTAAAGAAATTTAGGCCTTTGCATGCTCTTTTGAATATTCTTAGAGAAGGTACTTCTAGGTTGAGTCTTGTTCAGCATATCAGCCCTTTTGCATCTTTCTTTCCCAAGATTTCTGAGGTAGTACTATATGCTTTGGAATGATTATAAGTTGCATTCGACTTGATGTAGTACAGTGTGGTGAAAAGAACACTAGGCTTGGAAACACGTAAGGGGGATCCCAATCACAACAATGCTACTCACTATGTGACCTTAGGCAAGTCATTTTGAAACAGGAGGGAAGGGGGCAGGGCACAACTTCTAAAAGAATGACATAGTCCGAGGACATGACATAAACTGATTAGAATTAAATAGGTCCAAGATGGCAAACAAGTTGACTAGCACCAGACCTCGAGCTTCAGTATATGCTCATTGTAACACACCCACAGGCACCATGACAGTTCCAAGGCCGACTATAAAGGTCAAAAAGTGGGCAGTGGCCCAATTCCTGGATATCCCCACCCCTTCCCCAAAATAGCTGGAATACTCCTCCCACTCATTAGCCTATGAAATTACCCACCCCTATAAAAACTGACAACACCATACCCTGGTGCCTTTCTCACTTTCTGAAATGGCCCACACTCTGACTGGGGAGTCTGTTTCTCTCTAAATAAATCTACTTCTTACCTGTCACTTTGTCTCTCACTGAATTCTTTCTGTGATGAGACATCAAGAACCTGAACTTCATTAAGTCCTGAGACCGGATGTGTGATCTCAGTTAAAAGACCATGGGTTGGACTTCCCTGGTGGCACAGTGGTTAAGAATCTATCTGCCAATGCAGGGGACACAGGTTTGAGCCCTGGTCCGGGAAGATCCCACATGCTGCGGAGCAACAAAACCCATGAGCCACAACTACTGAGCCTATGAGCCACAACTACTGAAGCCTGCACACCTAGAGCCCATGCTCCGCAACAAGAGAAGCCACTGCAATGAAAAGCCCGCATACCGCAACGAAGAGTAGCCCCCACTTGCCGCAACTAGAGAAAGCCTGAGCGCAGCATCGAAGACCCAATGCAGCCAAAAATAAATAAATTAATTAATTAATTTAAAAAAAAAAAAAAGACCATGGGTTCAAGTCCCAATCTGGGTTTTGGCTGGGTTCAAGTCCTGGCCTGTGGGTTCAAGTCCCAATCTGAGTTGCACAGTTTCAATTTAGCCTCCCTTGGACTTTTGTATGTGGTTTGTTGCCTACATTTATAACTGAGAGAGAATAAAGTGTAGGCCAGCTGACCTCAAAGGAATCTTTTAGTTATATAGAAGCAATTGTTATCCTTGAGCTACTGTACAAAGCATGTATTATGCTCAAATCAAAAGTATAACTGCTAACATTTAATGAGTTTTATTGTACAATAATTTTTCTGTGTGTCTTACATATATTATTTATTTGGATCCTCACTAAAATCCTAAGAGTAACTATTACTATTATCCCTGTTTTATAGATGAAAACATCTGAGCCATATAGAAGCCAAGTAACTTGCCCAATGTTATGCAGCTAATGAATGGAAGAGCAGAGATTTGAACCTAGGTATTCTGACTTCAGAAACTCTGAGATTAACCAAGGTGTTGAAGGGGGGCAGAATTTGTCACCCCCAAATATGCTTCTTTGGTATAAGGATTATCTTGAAGGGAAATCTCCATTTGTAAGAGTGTCTACCTCTCTGTAACAGGAAGAGAAGGATGACTAAATCTCAAGAAACACTTATCAATGGAAAACACAAAGACCTAAATATGCATAACAATGATACCCATGTTACTGTGCTTTTCCTGATAGCCTCCCATAACTGGCTCCCCAACACCCAACATCTTCTTTTGTCTTTAGCTGGAATTGATATTTAAGGTGGTGACTTGGGCCATTTTGGAGAGTTACTCAGTTTTCCCAGATATCTCCCATGTATACAGGAAGTATACATGCTAATAAATTTAACTTTATTTTTCTCCTGTTAATCTGTCTTTTATTACGGGGTGGGGAGGTGAGCCAAGAACCTAGAATGGTAGAGGAAAAATTATTTTTTCTCTCCTACAGTATAAAAGAAACTGAAGACATAAATACTCCCACAAAGAGAGAAGATGGGACCAAAAGAAAAAAAAAAGAAAAAGAAAGAAAAAGGAGAACACTCTAAGTAATCAATTTCAGTAGTTGCATATTCCATATATATGTCAAGAACTTGAGTGGTATTACACAGTTGGAACAATGTGAAGCACTCAGGAAGCTGTTTTGCTGCTCTGAAAGCTATCCAGTAAAAGAAAGACACTAATAAAGAATAAGATTTAGTGGCCTCAAATCCTTATTCTCTGGACTGCACTTAAGAAAATAGATCAGTGTGTTGTTGCAAAAGCTTATGGATAAAATGTTTTCCTTTTGTATATTCTGTTTGGAACATATAAAATAAAATGTGTGTTCTCCGTAGATAAAGAATGCTAGCCTGTATGCACGTAAGAAATCTTAATAGTTTCCAACATGTCAATGAATACTTGTATAACAAAGAATTTAGTTGGCCTTTGTCCTCAGTTCCTGGGAAGTAACTTCTATATTCTTGGAATTTCCTGAGTGATAAGAGTGCCTTTGTTATTCATGGTAGGTGCTGATAGTTTATGCTAATGAGGGGACAAATGGTGGGTTTCTATAGAAGCTAGCTAAGATGACTTAGGGTAGGAGAGCTGGCCACGCCAGAAAGAACAACTATATGATTAGAAGTTCAAGGCTTTAAGCCATGTGACCTCCAGGGAGGGGCGGAAAGCGGGAGATTGAGTTCCATCACATGGCCAGAGATTCAGTCAATCATATCTATATAATGAAACTCCAATAAAAGTCTGGACAGTGAGGCTCAGGTGAGCTTCCTGGGTTAACAATACTGTGTGCATATTGTTACACACAGATGTGCCAGGAAGATGAAGACACATCCTGATTCATTGGGAGAGGACCCTGGAAGCGTCACATTTGAGACCCTACCAGATCTTGCCACATGCATCTCTTCTTTCGGCTGATCTTGATTTGTATCCTTTTTACTATTATAAAACTGTAATCCTAAGTATAGCACTTTCCTGAGTTTTGTGAGTCATTCTAGTGAATTATTGAACCTAATGGGGTAGTGGGAAATCTTGAATTTATAGCCTATTGGTCAGAAATGTGCATGGTTTGAGACCTCCCTCAGGCTGGTGGCCGATGTCTGAGGTGAGGACGGTCTGGGGAGGATTGTGCCCTTAACCTGTGAAGTTTGGCTTAACTCCACATGGCTAGCACCAGGAGTCTTTTCAATAATCCAGTAAAAACTCACTTAGGGGCTTCCCTGGTGGCGCAGTGGTTGAGAGTCCGCCTGCCGATGCAGGGGACACGGGTTCGTGCCCCGGTCCGGGAAGATCCCACATGCCGTGGAGCCGCTGTGCCTGTGAGCCATGGCCGCTGAGCCTGCGGGTCCGGAGCCTGTGCTCCGCAACGGGAGAGGCCACAGCAGTGAGAGGCCTGCGTAATGCAAAAAAAAAAAAAAAAAAAAAACTCACTTAGACTATAACATCAGAAATATTTAATAAAAGTTGACCACTGCAGATTTCCATAATGCATCAGGACTATACAAACAACTCTTCAAATATATATTTATAAATTTTTTCAACACCATAAATCATAATAATGTTGCCAAAATAACTTTTCTAATCAATCATTAAATCAAACTCATTTATGAAATCATACATTTCAGTGCACAAAACTGAATTTTTGGTGTAAACAAAAACATTCGCTGTTTCTTTTTTTCACTAAAATCAAAGCCTTTTGACCAAGATATTTTCATCTCACTAAATAAACTGATTATATTCATCAGCTTTATGTCAGCATTAGACAGGTAATTTTCAAACAAAACTTTTTTCTCACTGAGTCTGAGTCCAAACTTTAATCTTATATCTGTGTTCTTCAAACTCAGCTTACAGTGACATCAATATGGTTAGGAAAAACTCTTAATATGTAATATGCAGATAATAGTGTTAAGTTTTCAGTAACATGAGAGTTCTACAACTATGTCCAGTGATACTGAAACTTGTTTTCAGAACAAAATAAGGCCATTTTGTTTGCTGACTGTAATAGATTTCCTAAATCAAGTTTAAAGAAAACACATCGCATTAAGTAAAAGAAGACTAGGGTTAAATAAGGAATTAATTGAACTCATCCCCAGCATTTAGAGGGTGGGTCGATTGGTTTAGTGTTTCTGAAGGAAGCTGAGACTGTCCAATCTGATTTTCTAACAAAGTGAAGGACTATTGACCATTAGCGCTTAGTTCAGTTTTCCAGTACTCATGATAAAGAGCAGTTTTAGATCCAGTGCTTCATTCATCTCTTCAATAAATTTTTACAGTTATCCTCCACTTTTCAAAAGTTCACTCGATGCCACTTCTGTTTTACTAAAGACCTACATTAGCATCTGTTTTCACTAACAGAAAGAAATCCTAATAGGATTTTCACTTTTACAAAAGAAAGAGGCAAAAAGTGAAAATAGGATTTGGTGTTTGTTTTTCAGTGAGCCATTACAGAAGCAGTGGGCACCCCAAGCAGTGGGAGTGGAAGCTCCTTCCCCACGAACTACACTCAGCATCTCAGCATCAAGCCACCGTAGCTTTGCACCGGGTTTGTGAGTATCTGTGCTTTATCTCAGTTTATTTTGTGCATCTGTTAGCAAGATGTGTCTTAAGGTAACTGCTTCTTCACTTTTCACCATTTTGGCTTATGAAAGTTTTCATAGGAACGCTCTACTTTTGGATAGAGGGGGAAACTGGTATTGATTACTTGTTATGTACCCAGCACTGTTAGGCACCCAAAAAAACAGAGATGAAAGAAACCTCAGTTTCTGCCCTAAGGAGCTCTTGTCTAATGGGAAAAACGACCAAGGAAGCAATGTGGTAAATTCTGTAAAAGTGATATCCAGTGTTCTATGGGAGCAGAGAAAAAGGAGCACTTAGCCAGTAAGTATCAGAAAGTTTCATGGAGGAGATGGACTGCTTAGGCCAAGCCTTCAAGCTGTTGTTTGAAAACAAGTCAAGGCAAAGACAGGGAGTTGTAGGCATAGAATAAAGACATGGAGACAGGATGACCACTCATCCTGCTTTTCCCAGAACTGAGGGGGTTCCTGAGACACAGGACTTATAATGCTATTAGGAAGGTCCCAGGCAAACCAGGATAAGTTGGTCAAATTTCAAGGAAATTGTATGCATATAGTGAGTCAGGACCAGCATTTTTAAAAAGAATGTAGTAAGATTCAGTATTTTTTCATAATATTTTTGTTTCAGAAATGTGGTGTGTGGGTGTAGGTGGGTGGGTGTACACGCACGTGCATGTGTATAAGTAAAACCCAAGTAGAAGACTATTCTCATTTCTTTTTTTCAACATTTCTTAAGTGCTTTTGAGCAACTACCTGTTCAGAGAATAAACAGGGACCTTGTGTTCCCAAGTGAGCCCATCTTGGAAGACAGGCTTTACGTGCTTAAGACCTGTGTAGTAAGGAGGCCCTGATCTCATGAGTCCCACACTTGATTTAATGTTCTGCTGTCACCATCATGAAATTCTTAATAGTTTTGCCTTTGAACTTGTGTTTCGTAAATCAAATCCAAAGGTACAATGGAGTATGGGCATGAGCGGAGGAAATATGCATGGCGCCAACATACATACCAAAAGTTCAGGCTCAGGAGCACAACGAGCACTGTACTCGATTGCCTGAGACCCAGTTGCTACCTTAGGGCAGTCTGGGGCTCTGCTGGACCCTAAGGAATGACTGGGGTCACGACCCAGACCCATATATATGCAGCTACAGTGATGGCAGCAGCAGTAGAATTAGCAGCGGTGGTGGCAGTGGCTGTGGCTTGGGGAAGATGAGGGGTTCTTCATGGGGGCAATGCTGAGAACTGCAGTGGGAGGTCAGCTTGCCTGTCCATCCTGGCATCCCACCCCTGCAGCATCTGTACAAATATTAACTCTCTGAGCAGGAACTGCAAGAGCTCGGGAACAGGCAGTAAATTTTTTCAGTTAATTTTTACAAAGTAAAAGCATATACATGGACATTGTAATAAAACATATCAAGGAATTATTAGAATTCTTTTAAGAGTTTAGAATTTCTGGATTTGAAAATTGCTGCAACATTGTAAAGCAAATATCTACAGGCTCAGTAATAGAAATTAAATTTAAAGAACACTATTTCCATTTGAGCATCACATGAACCAATTATTAATGGGGAAGAAAATTTAAAAATTAATTTTCCTTATAATTGAAGATAAAGCAATAGAATGTATAAACAGGCATTTTGAGCTATGGACACACTTTCAGTTTCTTCTACAACCTTAACAAGTTACAGAAAATGTCAGAGGACACATTAAAATGCCATTATATGAGTTCGCATTTAAAATTAAATTCAGACTTACATGAAACTGAATTGTATGAAGAGTTAAATATTTTTAGAAAAATTGTTCTAAAAAAAATATCAGCTTTAGATGTACTAAAATTTTTATTTAGAACTAATTTATCAGAAATTGTCTCAATGTCATCATGGCCTCTAAAATACTCTTAACAGTTGCATCAGCAGAAAGATCCTTATCAAACAAAAATTATCAAAAATTATTTGCAATCTTGCATTTGCCAAGAGCAACTGATGTCACTTTCAGTTCCAGCAATTGAAAATGAAGTGGCTCAGATACAGAGAACCAACTAATGGTTACCATAGGGGAGAGGGGTGGGATGAGGGGCAAAATAGGTGAAGGGGATTAAGAGGTACAAACTACTAGGTAGAAAATAAATAAGTTCCAAGGATGTAATGTACAACACAGGGAATATAGTCAATATTTTATAATAACTTTGTATGAGGTATATTATATAAAAATATCAAATTATTATGTTATACACCTGAAACTAATATAAGTTCACTGTACCTCAATTTTTTAAAAAAGGAAAAGAAAATAAAGTGGCTAAAAGTACACATTTTGATGACCTAATAAATGAATTTACAGAGCAATGAGCCAGAAAAATCTTTTGATGGATAAAGATATCACACTAATAAAGTACTATTTATTGTATTTTATAAAATTATTACTCCAAAATATTTTTTTCAACTTGCAAGGTTATGTTTTTATTTATGTGCTTTTATTACCCCTATTAAGTTTTTTAAGTAAAAAAATATTTCAAAGAAAAAAGCTTTATATTTTAGTACTTTCAACTATTTTTTCCTGCTTTTTGAACAAGAGACCATACACTTTCATTTTGCACAGGCCTTGCAAATTACATATCCCACTCTTGTTGCAAGTATTACCATAGAGTAAGAGAAACAGAGAGAATATAAGGCATTCTACAAATAAATTTCTTTTGTTTTTTGTTTTTTTTCCCCAGGATCTCAGTTCCCCGACCAGGGATCAAATCCAGGCCACGGCAGTGAAAGCTCGGAATCCTAACCACTAGGCCACCAGGGAACTCCCTTGTATTTTTAATACATAAATCATCAAGCAAATAAAACTATGATATGTAGTAATTCTTATCTTTGTCTGCTCAGGATATTTTCTTAGCTCCATTTTTTAATAAAAATGAGTGAACATGTGACTCAGGCTGAGACCATCATAGCAACCCAGTTGTTTGACCTTGGTGATTAGCAATGGGATGAGCATGCCATTCTTGCATGCAATCAGAGTCCTTCCTCAGGATTTTTCAGCTGGAGGTGGTGGTGAAGTGTCTCTCTTAACTCTAGTCAAGGAACTGTAAGGATATCAAAGAACTGTAAGGATATGACTCTAGGGGTACCATAGGCTATTTTTTCCCCCAAGTAGAGAAGCCTGAGAGGAAATAGCTAATACAATGGTCCCCCCCTTATCCATGGTTTTGCCTTCTGCAGCTTCAGTTACCTAAGGCCAAACATGGTCCAAAAGTATTAGATGGAAAATTCCAGAAATAAACCATTCATAAGTTTTAAATTGTGCACCATTCTGAGCAGCACGTTGAAATCTTGCACTGTCCTGGTCCATCCCACTTGGGACATGAATCATCCCTTTGCCAGCGTATCGTGCCCATTAATCACTTAGTACCTGTCTTGGTTATCAGATCAACTGTCGAAGTATCTCAGTGCTTGTGTTCAAGTGATCCTTATTTTACTTAACAGTGGCCCCAAAGCATAAGAGTCGTGATGCTGGCATTTTGGATATTCTCTGTGCTTAGTTTATAAATTAAACATTATCAGGTATGTATGTATGGGAAAAAACATAGTATATATTGGGTTTGGTACTCTTTGTGGTTTAGGCATCCACTGGGGAGTCTTAGAACCTATCCCCCATGGATAAAGGGGGAATACTGTATTCTCCAATGGGAGAGAGAAGCAGGAGAAAAAGAGAAAGCGAAAGAAAAAGAAATCCATGGCAATGAGACCTTACTTTACATACCTGATATTCCTAGAGCTGCCCTGTCCTTGCAGTTTATTTTTTCCTTCTTTCTTGATTCAGAGAGCTACCCTATGCACTTTCAATACATTCATATTACCCCCTTAATTTAGTTGGAGTTGGATTTCCATCTCTTGCAACCAAAATAAACCAGACTAATAGATAGATGACAACAACTTTATATGATCAAAATTCTAATGCTAACTTTTGTAGAGTATAGTTGACCCTTGAACAACACTGGTTTGAAATGCACAGATCCACTTATACACGAATTTTTTTCAATAGTAAATTCTACAGTACTATACAATCCAGGGTTTAGTTGAATCTGTGGATACGTAGGGTCAACTATAAATTATACACAGATTTTTGACTTCCTGAAGGGTCAGTGCCCCTAAACTCGACGTTGTTCAGGGTCAATTGTATTTCATAATGTGCAAAATACATACAGTATCTCATTTGACCTTCACATCAATTCTGTGAACAAGGTAGAATAAGTATTACTATGGCTTGTTTTCCATGCATTAGATGGCAAACTTCATAAGGGAAAAATCTTTATCTTTTTCAAATTTTATAATTAGCCAGCAGTCAACTATATTTCAGAAATAATAAAACTGAGGTTCAGAGGATATGATTGACCCAAGGTTATACAAATGTAAGCATCCCGTCACAGACCGGTTCCCCTTTACATCCTGTTTTTTCTATTTTATGATAGGCCCCATATTTGGCATTGGAGATGCAAAGGTGAACAAAATGCTTTCAAAGAATTCCGAGTCTAGTGCAATGGTTCACAAAGACATACTCCTCAATTCTCCTATGCCCCATTCCATCCAGTTGAAATGACTGGTCTGGTGGTAGGTTTGTATTAACTATCCTTACAAAAGGGTCTCAAAGTGCACATTGTTTATATATTTCATCATATTTTAATTTTTATCAAATGATAAAGTAACTAACTGGATAAGAAAGACCCCCCTCCATGGGAAATCTGCCACATCCAGTGCAGTACTAAAACCTGGCCCATAATGGACACTTAAGTAACTAGCTGTATTGCTGCACTCTCCACCCTCACCCCCAATAGTCTTATTCAGAAGTGATATTTTAGGGTAGTTAAGAGATTGGGATCTTGGGATAAAAAGAACTTGGTCAAGACTCAATTCTGCCACTTATGAGCTCTTCTACTACTATAAAGTATCATAATCTTTTTGTGCCTTACCTTCCTTTTCTGGAGTACGAGGATAATAACAGTACTTATCTCACAGGATTTGGTGTGAGGACTAAATGTACTATTTCAATATAAAGCACTTGGCCTATATTTTGCAATGTTATATATTTTATTTTTATTTATTTTTGGCTGCGTTGGGTCTTTGTTGCTGTGCATGGGCTTTCTCTAGTTGCAGGGAGCAGGGGCTACTCTTTGTTGCAGTGCACGGGCTTCTCATTGCGGTGGCTTCTCTTGTTGTGGCGCTCGGGGTCTAGGCACGCGGGCTTCAGTAGTTGTGGCACATGGGCTTAGTTGCTCCGCAGCATGTGGGATCTTCCCGGACCAGGGATCGAACCCGTGTCCCTTGCATTGGCAGGCGGCTTCTTAACCACTGCACTACCAGGGAAGCCCTGCAATGTAATATATTTTAAATTTTGTTGTTTTTCCTAATTCTAAGTTAAAATAAAGTATAAGAAGTACCGGCAGGTGATTAAATAATCAGAACAGCATGATCTATAGTAAATAAAAGGCATGTGCGATGCTGTGATGGTATGCTTTCATGATTAAATAAGAAAGGCCTACAGACAGCACTTTTTAATGAAGTTACTCCTAAATATCTCTATTTGCTTTGACCTTAAGATTGATACCACAACCACATTATTTGCAAGCATCTAGTTTATGAAACTTGCATGGTTCATAGAATATCAAAGTTAAAATGCATTACAAAGTAAGTTGTTACTTCTGTAGTTGAGCTTGACAGGTCACACCCATTGCAATCTCCGTTTTTTCCCATTTACTTCCCTTTTGAGAATAGTACTATCTAAACTTCTTTTGGGGACTAATATTATTTAAGTCTGAATGTGAACTTAGAAGTATTCAATAGATCAACTATCTTGCTAATTTGTAGTAATTATCTTACCTTTTTTCTAGTCTAATTTTCAAGAGATTTAAATAGCAAAGTAGCATGCATTGATTAAAATTCTAAATTGACAAAGGCTATTAATTTGGGAAGCATAAATTTTATGCAAAATATGGTGTCACACAAAGATTTATTTATTTCAGTGTAGGATGATCCAGTATGGTGATTAAGACACATGCAGATCAGATATCAGCATCAGCCCTATAATAGTTTTCTTTGGGGAGAATAAAGAGCTGCCTTTAGATGCTGCAATTTCAGGCACTCTTATTTCCTGAAAATAAGAAATGGGGGACACAGAAAGGCTTTTGTGCCCAAGAGGGCCCCATAGGGTCCTGCTTGGTTTCACAAACGAAACAATGTATTACCTGTTTTAGTAAGGAGAACTATCACCTTGACAGAGTCTTAGTAGTATCTTGGAAGGGGAAAGTCAAAGGCAGATATTTATAAAGTTTAGGGGTTTGGTTTAAGGAACCTCTTTCAATGCAGGGATCTGATTGGAATTGGACAAAATTTGTGATATAGATTCTTAGATTGGTGACTATAGCAAGGCAAGAGTTTTGAAGTATCTCCTGTTGAATAATCATTTGATGAGTGAGCAATTTGCGCATCTGAGAATGGTGATATTTACTCTGACCCGTAACCTCTTGCCTTGAGAAGGGCAACTAGTTAAGTCAGCTTATTATTTTAATAAATAACTTTTCAGAAAGTCCCTGAAACAAACAATAAAGTTATTTACAACTTTATTTTCCTAAGGAAAAATTTGCTGTACTAGTAATGTTAATATCGACCGCCTTAGTTCTGGATCTTAATAAGCAGTATGCTTACAGGAAGCTTGTTCTCACTTCTATTCCAATAACTTTCAAACAGCATCTACAAGACTCAGTCTCATTTACTCCGGCTGCCTGCTATACCAGCTCCTATTTCCAGTTTCCATTTTATTGATGGAATTAATATGTTTCAGGAATCTCAGATTTGAACCCTAGGCACTATTCCTAATTCTTCTTTCAAAATCACTCTAAAGGGGAGCAGAATTTGCCACGCCAAAATATACGTCTTTGGCATAAGGATTACCTTGAGCTCGTTATTTTCAAGAAGGAGGAGACACAGAAGAAGCTCTGAAGCCCTAGAAAAAGTTACCCTTTTGTAAGGGTCATTTACATTTATAAGGGAAATCTCCATTTATAAGAGTTTCTCCCTCTCTGCAATAGGAAGAGGAGGATGACTAAATCTCTAGAAACTCCTGGAGAAAGGAATGACCTATATCTGTGTAACAACCATACCCTCATTTTCCCAATCTTTCTTTTGTCTTTAGCTAGAGATGGTATTTAAGGTGATGACTTGGGCTATTTTCAGGAGTTACTCAGTTTTCCTGGGTATGCAGGAGGAACACATGCTATTAAACTTGTTTTATTTTCTTCTGTTAATCTGACTTTTATTATAGGCGCAGCGGGGGTGTCTCAGCCAAGAACCGGAAGTGTAGAAGGAAAATTATTTTTCCTCCCCTACTCCCAATATTCAACTAGTCCCCACGTGCTACCTATTTACTTTATGAATCACTTTGATGAAACTCTCCAAAAAGTGATGAGACTGGCCTAATGAGGAAGTAGTTGAGCAGGGTCACATAGCATGAGACTAGAAGATGGCCAAGGAGAACATTCACAGAGAGTAAGAAGAAAAATAGGAGAAATAAGATATTACTGTGTCTCAGAGCCAACAAATGAGAGGGGACTTCTTTTTGGATGGAGTGATCATAATTGTCATGTGTGAGAGGTTTAGGATAATAAGAATTAAAAGGAGAGTGCTTAAGCCCTCTCTGTAAGGGCTATTCCTCCCATAGACTGAAGAATACCTTTGGCTGGAGGTGAACTGAAACTTTACAACAAAATGTCCCTGGACAAGGAGAGTGAGAGAAATAAAAGGACACTAATTCATCTGTAATTTACTGTTGGTAAGCCTAGCAGTAAAGAGACATTGGTCAATTGCTCTGACCCTACAGATCTAATCTTTCATACAGGTAGTTTCCTGGATGAAAGAATAGATCTGTAGATTAAACAATGTATTAGTTAATCATTAGTTTGACGTTTAGGGTTGTACAACTTCCAGAATGGCAATGTAGAAAGAAAAGGTTAAATTGCAAGACAAATGATGGGAGAGAGAGATTTGGAAACCATTGGTAAAACTGAAAGTGAAACTTGCAATGCTATGAAATGTCTTAATTAACATCTACAACCAATTAGAAATTAGGGATCCATAATAATTCAATTTCAGTATGCAATCAGGGTTGAATAATGTTTAGCTTAATGACCAAATACCTTAAGTAGGAAAAAATAAGTATTAGGTGAATTGAAATGATGAACCCTCACTATCTTTGGGAAGCATTCAGGAGTAAAGGCAAAGTATTGTTGCTCTGTTCTAACTTACCCCAGAGGATAGAACGTGTAGAAACCAACAAGCCTACTGAGCTTCCCTCAACAAAGCAATTCCTTCCCTTTCATTGACCCCCAACATTCTGATCATGGATAACTTGATATTTGGGGAATTTTTTTTAACTTTTTGTTTTATATTGGAGTATAGCCGATTAACATCATTGTGATAGTTTCAGGTGCACAGCAAAGCAACTCAACCATACATGTATCCATTCTCCCCCAAACTCCCCTCCCATCCAGGCTGTCACATAACATTGAGCGGAGTTCCCTGTGCTATACAGTAGGTCCTTGTTGGTTATCCTTTTTAAATATAGCAGCATGTACATGTCAATCCCAATATCGGGGGAAGTGTTGATTCTGGTTGCCGTTTGGCAATGAATTCCCTACTGTAGCAAATAGGTCTAAGCTATTGGGTTGGCCAAAAAGTTCGTTCGGGTTTTTCTGTAAGATGTAACAAAAAATCCAAATGAACTTTTTGGCCAACCCAATATTTTGGCAATTCTGGGAATGTCAGGTTTTGCTGGTAAATATCGGCAACCTCTAGTGATTAGAAAATAAATGGAGGTTACCTATCTTTAATCCTGAAGTTTACTACCAGGAGAAAGCAATTCTCAAACCAAATTCCACCAAAGGAACTAATATTTCTTGGCAACCCATTTATATATAAAAGAGGTCCTTTTCTCTGCCCTCAAGTCTACCTTGCATGAAAGGCTCACTCTGAAACAAATACAATTATATTCTTCCACCCTAAATGGCAGAATGTGGAAGCCTTGTAGCCATACCAAGTGGCAATATTTTCGATGAATAGGAGGTGCAGGGTCAAAAAGCTTCAGACATTAAGCATTGTGCCTAAGGCTTTTGGGCTTACCGATTTCCAACATCTCATTCATATGAAGGAGTTTGGTCCTCTTGTGCTATTCCTAACCAATAACATATCTTAACACTGCTATTTATTTAAGATAGTTCACCAGCTAATTAGCTAGCCCCCAAGTGTTGCTACATATTAAAGACACTTCATTTGGTAACTAGTCAACCCTAGGATTTTAATTAGAATTAACTTCTTTTCTCTTACCCATCACACTGCTAACACAGCCCTGAAGTATTTTAAATTCCCACTCAAACAGTATAACTCACTGACTCCTGCAGGCCCACATATGTGTTAATGTCAGTAAAGCCCTCCCCACACTCTGTAACCTGGCTGCCAGGCTGTGGGAGAGCTACCTTTCACAGACAACTTGGATGAACCCAGTTTTGACTCTCAGTTCTGCCCTTTAATGTATAATTGAGTATTTATGTCCACTGTCCCTACTAGAATTTCAAACCCACTATCATTATCTCTTTCTCTGAATTATCACAGCACTTCTGGATCTCTTATAAGATCCTTAAGGCAGGGTCCAGTCTGTCTTGATCACTGCTCTATTCATAGTTCCTAGAACAGTTTCTGATGAATAAATGTGTCAATGAATGAACACATTAATGAATAACCTGAGTGATTCCAGGCTATTACTGAATCTCTCTAACCCTCTGAAATTTCCTTATGTTCAGAATAGGAATAGTAATAGTACCTACTTTATACCACTAATTTGATATCCTTAACTCAAGTGCACTTTACATAGTGCTACCACATTAATTTTCTTGAAATACTATCTTATATATACAACACTGCCACTGACTGTACTTATAATATTGTTGCATAATTATCTCTTTACTTGTCTGATTTTCCCACTGGATTGTGAATTTGTTGAAGGCTGAGACTTGACATTTTAAATTGTATCGCCGGATCTAACACTGTGAAAAGCACATAGGAAGCCTCAGTGAACGTTTGTTGAATGAATAAAACTGCCTGAGTCATTGAAATTGTTAAAATAAACCTAACTGTAACTGCCCTCAAGAATCTGAGTACCAAATTTAATGTTACCCTTAGTTTCAAAGTTTGCCCACTCTATTTCCAGTGGGCAAAGATTTGCCCACGAAGATTTCCAGTCTATTATTAAATTGTATCATTTTAAAAGTTACCTTTTCATAGGAAATGAATTCCTCAGAGTAAGTTAACTGAGCCAGTTGATTTGCAGCTATGTGTACAAAGGCAAATGAAATAGAAAGTTGAGTAATTGCTCTGTCAATTTAGTCAATATTGACAGCCACTCTGGAGCACCCACACAGTTTACTTTTTACTTAAATAGTACAGATACTTGCCTCACATCTAAAAAGAATGACCCTGAGTTTGTTCCCCACATGACATAAAACTGATTGCAGTGAAATGGAAAATTAAAACTCATACAAAGATACTAGTATAAGGGTACTAGTTCTGTAAGTATCAGAAGGAAATAGTTCTAAAGAACTTTTCCATATAGGACAGCTACATGACATGAACCTTGAGGAGAACACCAATGGGAACTGTATAGCTTTCAAGGAAGGGCACCAAAGAGTTGAAATTTTTATTTCCACCATAAACTCATTAGTTACAATTCCACACCAACAAACGAGCTTAACCCTTCTTTAAAAACATTTGTCCTATGAGTTAAAAGATAAAATTAACTCACAACATTCCCAATTGTTCACAACATTCCCAACTGTTCTGGCATAACTCTAAAATAAGCAGAGAACTTTAAATTCCTAGTTTGAATTTTTCTAATATAAAAAAGCATCTGAAAAGAAGCATTTATATTTCCATTTCTAGTTCTTCCAAATTCAAAACATTTTCTCTTCATTCTTATCTTCACATTATTTTGCTCAAAATCTGAAAATTATTCCAAGGTTATAATATATTTTATCTTATTTTAAATTGATTTGTAATGTTAATCAGTACCATCATCCATTAAAATTACTGAGTTAACTTAAACATTAAAGTATATGTGACAATCAAATGACATTAGTCAGTAAAATTTGAATTTTGCTGGGAGGTTAGGCTTGATCTAGTTGCAATTGAGCTTTCAATCTAGTTCTAATCTTCCTGGACTCAAAGGTAAAATGGGAAACATTATGGGGTTATATAGTTCTTATTTTCTGCAAAAGGAAACAAAAGTATTTGTTTGCAGAGACTAATGTTACTGGCATTAAACTATTACATAAGTGTTTGAGGAACATGACACAGATATGGAGGAACATGACAGGCATTGACCTCCACTTTGATTTGATAGAACGTACAGAAATATTTTCCACATGGCCATTTCTTATACAGACTCAAAAATATAATGTAAGGTCTTGACAGAAAGTTGTGATCCAGTAAAGGTATAGTTCCTAGAAAAACTTAGAATTTAAATTCCACTGGGAGAATCTCAAGTTCCTGCTGCAACATTGCTGTCCATTCCCAAGAGTCTCACAAATATGCCCTTCCCCCTCTTCACCCGTTCCAGGGCAGCCAAGAGGACAAGAAGGATAACTTCTTTAAAGTTTTCCTTATCAGATGCTTTTTGTCTCGAAACACTTGAAATAAATTTAATCTGGAATGGAAGTGAACTATTAGAGTAGAATTTGCAACAAGAGGGACCCATTGTGTTTCAGGTAATCTTGGTGGAGATATAGTACATTGTCTCTAAAAAGCAAATGCCATACAGACATGAAAATTATGTCTCAAGGGTCTCTGATTTTCAGTCCTGCAGGTAAGGAGCTTAGAAGTCTTCACTCCATCCTAACAACAAATAAAAAGCTGATCAAAATGAAAAATCACCAACACTACTTAGATCCATCAGAGAAGTGAAGTCACAGGGCAAACCAATGTCCCCAGAATTAGAGAGACAGACAGGTGGATACAGAGAAGCACAATTTACAGGGGCAGAAATCCATGAGCAGAAACCTCTATGGGAATCAGTGCTGTGGCTGGAAACCCTAAAATGTAATTGCAAATTGCTAGAGGCTCAGTATAGACAAGCCTAAGGAATAAAAAATCCAGGAGGACCTAGTCATAGAGGGGCTCTCACACTTCTGTGGGTTTTACCTTCAGGAGCCCTACCAGGTCCTCAGAGTGAATATCAGAAAAAAGTCTTCTCATGCTTTGGGCAGGGGGAATGGAAAAGGAACCATTTTTAAATATGCCAGAGAATTCTATTTCTCTTAGCAAGGCTTGCTGTAGGAAAAATGATCTTACCAGAGCCTAACCTGCTGACATTATATCAGAGCTTAGCTTACCTGGGGAAGAGGAGGGATATCCAACACCAGGCCCCTTTAACCTTCTATGTGGGGGAAGGGAAGTATACAACTCCAGCCCTCTCCAGCCATCCTGTCCCACCTAAGCAGGGGGCAGGGGTAAGGCCTTGGGGA
Organism: Hyperoodon ampullatus; assembly: GCF_949752795.1. Lineage (NCBI taxonomy): Eukaryota > Metazoa > Chordata > Mammalia > Artiodactyla > Ziphiidae > Hyperoodon > Hyperoodon ampullatus. The sequence goes on along the minus strand of NC_136913.1, from coordinate 108,098,285 downwards.
GAGGGGGGATAGAGAAGCACTGATGAGGTTCACAATCCAGGGGCACAGGCTCACCAAAAGACTGAGACCTAATCACCAGACTTTGCAATGCTTCACCTCCCCCACTAAAGGCCTATTTACTGCAATTCCTTTTACCCTGTATATCATATCTACCTTTTAAGAAAAAAATTACAAGGCATACTAAAAGGCAAAAAGCACAATCTGAAGAGACCAAACAAGCATCAGAAACAGAGTCAGATATGGCAGGAATGTTGGAATTACCAGACTGGGAATTTCAAAAAGATTATGATTATTATGCTAAGGACTTTAATGCCAAAAGTAGACAACATGAAACAACAGATGCATAATGTAAGCAGAGGGTTGGAAATTCTAAGAAAGAATCAAAAATAAATGCTAGACATCAGGAACACGTAACAGAAATAAAAAATGCCTTTGATTGGCTTATTAGTTGACTGGGCACAGATCAGGAAAGAATCTGAGTTTGAGAATATGACAATAGAAACTTCCCAAACTGAAAAGCAAAGAGAAAAAAGACTGAAAAAATACAGGAAAGGACGTCTAAGAACTGCGAGACAACTACAAGAGGTGTAACATATGTGTAATGGGAATATCAGAAGGAGAAGAAAGAAAGAAAGGAACAGAAGCAATAGTTGAAGCAATAATGAATGAGAATTTCCCCTGAGTAAGGTAGGTCAGAGAACACTAAGCAGGATAAATGACAACAACAACAACAACAAATATATATCATAGTTAAACTTCAGAAAATAAAAACTAAAACAAAATTCTTGAGAGAAGCTAAAGGAAAAAAGAAGATCTTACGTATAGTGGAGCAAATATAAGAATTACATCCAACCATGAAAGCAGTAGAGAGTGGAATAAAATATTTAAAGTATTGAGAGAAATAACCACCAACCTATAATCCTATTCCTATGAAATTATCCTTCAAAATTAAAGGAGAAATAAAGACTTTCTCAGACAAACAAAATTTGAGGGAATTTATTGCCAGTAAAGCCAGCCTTGCAAGAAATGTTAAAAGAAGTTCTTCAGAGAGAAGGAAAATAATATAGGTCAGAAATTCAGATCAACATAAAGAAAGGAAAAACATCAAAGAATAGAGAAAAGGAGGTAAGATAAAAACTTTCATTTCAAAAATTCTGAATTGATCCAACAGATAACAGTTTGTTCAAAATAATAAAAGAAACAATGTATTTAATTTTATGTGTGGACATACATATATTTATATATGCTTATGTATGTTTATGTATAAGTGAAATGAATGACAGCAATGATACAAAGGATGGGAGGAAGGAATTAGGAATATTTTATTACAAGGTACTTCCACTACCCATGAAGCAGTATAGTGTTATTTGAAACTGGACTTGAATTAGTTGTAAATATGTATTGCAAACTCTAGGGCAACAACTATAAAAAGAAGTATAAAGAGGTATAATTGGTAGTCTAAGAAAGGAGAGAAAATAAAATCATATAAACTGTTCAATTAAAACCAAAAAAAGCAGAAAAGAGTGTGGAACATAAGAATAGGAACAAAAACAAGGGCAACAAACAGAAAACAGTAACAAATATGGTAGATATTAATCCAACTATATCAATAATCACTTTCAATGTCAATGGTCTAAATATACCAATGAAAAGACAGAGATTGTCAGAGTGAATCAAAAACAAGACCCAGCTATATGTTGTCTACAAGAAACCAACTTTAAATGTAAAGACACACATAGATTAAGAGTAAATGGAAAGAGAAAGATAGACCATGTTAACACTAATCAAAAGAAAGCATAAGTAGCTACATAAATTTCAGAAAGAGCAGAATTAAGATCAAGGAAAATTATCAGGGAGAAATATGTACATAACATAATGATAAAGGACTTAGAGGAGCCTGACTGAAGTTTGGTTAATGAGTCTTTGTCAGGGATTACTTCATATAAAACTATTTCAATATACCCTTTCATAAGCTTGGGCTCTGGAAAAGGAGTTTTAGGGTCAAATCTATGTTCTGCCACTTGCTAGCTGTGTGAACTTAAAAAGGGATAATAAATAGTGCCTCTCTTGTGGGGTTATTATGAGAAATAAGTGGGAATATATTACAGGCAGTAGGCATGAGGGCATGAAACAATGAAATACAATGTCTACCACATAGTAAGCATCTGAATGTTAACTGGTATTAAAAATAAAGTAATAATGATAATTTAAACTGTAGACATTATATGACCAAGGGAGAATTTACTCCACATAAAATCCATATTATATTATTGAGCAATTCATAATGTTTCTTTATGACTAGAATTGTAATACAATTTTTAAGAAATATTGACTAATATGGAATTTTGTCTTATATAGGTTTTGACTATGTTGCTGGGGAAATTGTTAACCTTTTTAGTACTGAGATAACTGTAGGAATTTTAAGGTTACACATTTCCTTAAAGTATTACTTTATAGAAATCTGTTCATTTGCATCCAATAATATTTCTTTGATCTGCATGCTAAGTTATCTGTCACTGCATAACAGATTACTATGAAATTTAGAGCTTTAAAACAACAAATACCTCATGATTTCTGTTAGTCAGGGATCCAGGAGCAGGTTAGTTAGGTGGCCTTGTTCAGTTCTCTCATAAGATTGTAGTCAAGCTCTCAGCTAGGGATGGAGTATCTGAAGACTCGCTGACAGGAGGCTGAAAAATCCACTTCCAAGTTCACGCCTATAGCTTTTAGCAAGAGGCTTCAGTTCATCAGCACATGGGCCCCTCCATTAGCCTGCTCTGACATGGCTTTCTCAAGAGTAAGTAATCCAAGAAAGCCAGAAGGAGGGCAAGTGGCAGTGAGCATGCCCAAGACAGAAGCCACAGCCATTTACATCATTTCTGCCATATTCTATTGGTCACACAGGCCAATTCTGGTACCATGTGATGTGGGCTACACAAGGATGAGAATACCAGGAGATGGGTATCACTGGGGGTCGTATTGGAGACTGGTCACCACGATCAGTGACTATGGATTTAGATACATCTGCCCATAGAGTCTTTCAGCACCTATTCTCATTTTCTCCTAATACTTTAATCGCATTACAATAGTGTCTAGATTAATATGTATCTCATATATCTTCATTTCTGTTGCTGCAAGATCTTAATTATATTGCAAACCACAGCATGCTCAAAGGCTGAAAATATATACAAGTGTATGTAGATTTCTTTCTCAAATACAATAAATTGTGTTTAAGACATGAACTCCTCATGGAGAGCTCACAACTTATTGTAGTGCTCCTATTCTTGTATCGACCAAAACTTATGTAACATTTTAAAACGTTATTCTGATTAGTAAATCATTGTTATGACTAAATGGAAGCTGACACCTAGCCTCCCATAATGAGATTCTGTGGAATCATAAATGAATCAACACAATTAGCTTTGAAATGACAATTTTGCACCTGATGTAGCTGCCTGTGTTGTGTATCGATAGATAGTTGTATGTACCACAATAATTATCACATTTAAATGTTCTCGGGACCTCCTTGGCGGTCCAGTGGTTAAGAATCCGTCTTGCAATGCGGAGGATGCCGGTTCGATCCCTGGTTGGGAAACTAAGATCCCACATGCTGCGAGGCAACTAAGCCCACACACCACAACCAGAGAGCCCACGTGCCACAGCTAGAGAGCCCATGTGCCACAACTACAGAGCCCACACACTCTGGAGCCCGCACGCCACAACTACAGAGCCCATGAGCTCTGGAACCCGTGCACCACAAATAGAGAGAAGCCCGTGTACTGCAAGGAGGAGCCTGTGGGCCACAGCAAAAGATCCAGCGTGCCACAACTAAGACCCAAGACAGCCAAAATTTAATTAATTAATTAATTAATTAAATATTATAAATAAATAAATATTCTCCCAAAATTTTCTTTGTGCGTTATCTTTAGTGCCTAGCACAGTGCCTGGCACAAAGTAAGAGCACATTTTATAATGTTGCATTGAATCTAGGAGAAGTTGACAACGGTGCTGACATTTATCAAGAACTAAAGAAATATGCATTTATGCTTACTGGAGGGCACATGGCATAGTTCAGTGGTTCTCAAACGTCCATATACAGCAGAATCTGTTTAAGAACTTGTTTAGAATTCATATTCCTTGGCCCTAAGCACAGGGATTTGTTTTGATATGTTGGAGGGAGCCATGTGATCTGTATTTTTAACAAGAATTTTTAGGTGATTCTGATATAGGTAATCAGTATTTAATATTGTACTCCGAACATGTACCTAAATATAGCATAGATGTTATCAGGTCCCTTTTAATATCCAGGCAAAATGTCTCAAGCTCCCATCTTCGCTACTGTGGAAATTTGTCACCATATCTCAGCCTCCAGCATTTCCAATGGTTCCTTAAACGTGATACCAAAAGCACAAACAACCAAAGAAAAACTAGATAAACTGATCTTCACCAGATTTTTAAATGTTTGTGCTTCCAAGAACACCATCAAAGAAATGGAAAGACAACCCACAGAATGGGACAAAATATTTGCAAATCATATATTTGATAAGGGTCTAGAATCCAGAATATATAAAAATTCTAACAATTCAAGAACAGAAAGACAATTATCCCAATTAAGAGTGGGCAAAAGATCAGAATAGACATTTCTCCAAAGAAGATATATAAATGGCCAATAAGTACATGAAATAATGTGGGAAATGCAAATCAAAACCACAATGAGATACCACTTTACACCCACTATGATGGCTGTAATCAAAAAGACAGACAAAAAAAATGCAAGTGTTGGCAAGGATGTGGAAATTGAAATCCTCATATGCTCCTAGTAGTACTGTAAAATGTGCAGCCACTTTGGGAAAGTTTTGCAGTTCCCCCAACAAATTCAACATAGAATTACCAAATGACTCAGAAATTCCACTCCTAGAGGCATACCCAAAATAAGTGAAAACAGATGTTCAAACAAAAACTTGTAAACCAATGTTTATAGCAGCACTCACGTTAGCCAAAAGGTTCAAATAACTCAAAAATCCATCAACAGATTCATGGATAAACATAATGTGGTATATCCATACAATGGAATATTATTCAACCATGAAAAGAAATGAAGATATGTATATGTATAGCTGATTCACTTTGTTATAAAGCAGAAACTAACACACCATTGTAGAGCAATTATACTCCAATAAAGATGTTTAAAAAAAAAAAGAAAAGAAAAGAAATGAAGTACTAATTCATGATACCACATGCATGAACCTTGAGAACATTATACTAAGTGAAAAAAGCCATACACAGAAGGCCACATATTGTGTGACTGCATTTATATGAAATGTCCAGAATAGGCCAATCTATAGGTGCAGAAAGTAGATTAGTGGTTGCCAGGGGCTGAGAGATGGGGGAATGGGGAGTGACTACTAAGAGATATGGAGTTCTTCTTAGGAGTGATGAAAATGTTCTGGAATTAGATATTGATGATCAACGCACAACTTTGTAAATACACTAAAAACCACTAAATAGTAAACTTTAAAATGGTAATTTTTATGGTATGTAAATTATATCTCAATAAAATTTTTATTTAAAGTTTCTCATTTAATTTTTCCATTTTAGTTTGGCATGCCACATGAAAATTAATAAAAAATTTCAAATATTAAAGTGAGTATTTCAGACAATAAGGCACATCTTCGCAGTTGTGTTTTGAGGGAAGGTATTTGCTAGTATGAGAGCTAATTCAAAGCTTTCTCCATTCCACATTTTATCCATCATCGTCTTTTATTTTTAATTTTTAACATCTTTATTGGAGTGTAATTGCTTTACAATTGTGTTAGTTTCTTTTTTATAACAAAGTGAATCAGCTATACGTATACATATATCCCCATATCTCCTCCCTCTTGCATCTCCCTCCCACCCTCCCTATCCCACCCCTTAATTGGAAATATTTTCAGCTCTATCTAACAAAAAATCTCTGGCCAACAGTGTTTTAGATAGTATTTGATTATATTTCGTAACTAGAAGTCTGGAACTAGGCTGTCCTAGAGCTGCTTTTGGGGTTCAGTGATATCACAGTACTACTGTTGGGTTGGTATCACTTCAATTCACTTGGCCATTGTGTTGTGATCAAAAGATTGTTGCCACAGCTCCAAATACTACACCCTTACACCAATATCTGAAAGAGTGCGAGGTAAAAAGGAATTTCTTCTTACTCGGCTCATGCCCTTTTTTTTTAGAGATAAAAATCTTTCCCAGAAAGCCCCATCAGACTTTTATTTGCAAGAATTAGGTAACGTGCCTACACCTAGACTAATTACTAACAAATCAAAGGGTAACTTAGAACAATCATGATTCATTTGCTAGAGCTGGAATGAAATTAGGGGGTCTGTGTTGTCAAATGATTGGAAAATGCCTGCCACAGAGTAGCCAAAATCTTTTGCCACAATGTGACTGGTCTCAGAAAGACTTAATAGTTCTTAATAACTCTGAATATAGTACTGACTTCCTGCCTCTACATAGAGGACCCAAGTGTTTGAAGGATAAAACTGATTTCTTTCCATAAAAATAACTGGTGATTTTCCCTGATTATTCCATTTTTTATTGGTGTCTCCTATGATTTCTTTAAGTATGAATAGCCTATATACAGGGCCAGATCCAAAGTTTGTGGGGAATGAACTTATATACAATTTGGAGAATCCTCTTTAAGGAAAATAATATACAATTAGGTTCAGAAGTGAAAATTTGTTTAGAATTAGGAAATAAGTCACAACAAATTACACATTTCAATAACTGACAAATACCACAAACATCACAAAAATCAGGAAAAATAACACATTTTATTACTCAACTGCCTGACATTCATTTCTTGAATGCATACCCTTGATCACCTCTTAAGATGACAATTATTTTGTAAATTTCATTGTCTATAGAGAGACTAGAAAGATAATTTAGTTTTTCACAAGATCAAAACTGGTGCCTTTTCTATTATTGTTAATAAATATGCATAACGCATGTAACTTCATACAGACATATTCACTGCTTATAATACTGCTATAGATAAGTGACCTACAAACAGAAATTTTGATAAATTATATTTCATATAATTTCCATCAAAAATGAAAAGAAACATATGGTCCTTTTATAGTCACATTTTCAAGAATATTGCTGATAGGAGAGAATATTTGACTAGGCTCTGGTGAGAACCAAATCCTTTGCTTATAATTTTATATGTTTAATGTTTGGAAGACTTTTGTATAGACAGGCTTCTGACTTCATACATTTCAAATCTTGCTTATCCTTCATTGCCTTTGTATTTCCAGTGCCAGCAGCTATAAGGTCATATTCATATCACAACACAGCTTTAGCTTTGCATCTTCATGTGGTAGGCACAGAGGTGACAGGAGTATTCCTGGAAGCCACTCCTACCCTGGGGCAGCTAGTAATAACTATACAGAAAAGGGACTATGAACCACATAGATACATCCTACTAATGCCAGACTAAATGATCTTCCTCTTAGCCAGATCTCTAATGTGCCTGTGGCTACACCAACTCCAGTCTATACAAGGCAAAGGGGGTGGGAAGACAAAGGTGAAATATAGAAATGGAACTGGTTAATGGATGGAGACTGGAAGAGTTTTGAGGTGCATGTTAGAAAAAGCCTAGATTGCCTTGAAGAGAGTGTTGATAGAAATATGGACATTAAAGGTAAACTCTGGTGAGGACTTTTAGAAAGAAAAAAGGAGAGCTGTGGATAAAGCTTACATAATCTGAGAGATATACATACATCATCATGAACTGAATGCTGATAGAAATATGAATGTTAAAGGTGCTTCTGTTGAGATCTCAGATATGAGAAACATGTTATTGGAAACTGGAGGAAAGGCAATCCCTGTCATAAGTTGGCAAAAATTTGGCCAAATTGTGTTCTAGTGTTCTGTTGAAAGTAGAACTTGTAAGTGATGAATCTGGATATTTAGCTGGGGCAATTTGTAAGCAAAGTGTCGAAGGCACAGCTTGGTTTCTCCTTGCTGCTTACAGTAAAATGCAAGAAGAGAGAGAGAAATTGAAGAAAAAATTGTTAAGCAAAAAGGAACCTGAACTTGAAGATTTGGAAAATTCTATCCTATGCCTCCCCCCTATTGTATTTTGGAAGCAGATAACTTGCTGTTTTCATAGGTTCACAGCTGGAGAGGAACTGTGCCTCAGGATGAATCAAACCTGGAATCTTTCCATATTTGATTCAGATGAGACTTTGAACTTAGAATTCATGTTGGAATGAGTTAAGACTTTTGTGGCTGTTGAGTTGGGATGAATGTAATATGCATGTGGCAAAGACATGAATTTTGGGAATCCAGGGGGCAGAGTATTATGGGCTGAATTTTCTCTCCCCCCCAAATTCATATGTTGAATTCCTAACTTCCAGTAACTGAGAATGTGACTGTATTTGAAGATAAGGTCTTTAAAGAGGTACTTGAGTAAAAATGAGGTTACATAGGTGGACCCTAATGCAATATGATTGGTATCCTTATAAAAAGAGGAGATCAGGACACAGATACGGACTATGTGAAGACACAGGGAGAAGATGGCCGTATACAAGCCAAGGAGAGAGGCCTCAGAAGAGACCAAACCAGTTGACACCTTGATCTCATATTTCTATCCTCCAGAATCATGAGAAAATAAATTTCTGTTGTTTAGGTCATCAGTCTGTGGTACTTTGTTAGGACAGCCCTAATGAACTAACACAGTCTTAATGAACTAACACAGTGCCTCTTAGGACCTTGCAAGGGACTCATTCTAGTAAGGGTCTCTGAAGTTCAAGTTTCATTAGCTTCATGAATATAACCATCTCTGTCTGTATCTCACAACTTATCACTTAATTTGGTTCTATCTTGGATCATTCATCAATCATTCTATCCAATTCTATTTTAAGTTCCTTGAGGACACTGATAGATTTCTGATTCTTCAACATCCACCCTTGTCTTGCCTCTCTTATGTCCCAAAATAGAATTGAACACAGTAGGTATCTAACAAGTAACTTTCATTGATTTATTCATCACACCTACATGTAACCTCATGTAGAGTTCTTAAAAATTTATTAAAGAGAGGATTACCATCTCCCTAAGATTAACTTCTCTGAAAAGTCATGATTATTTTTGTGAGAAAAGATTTTCACATGATACTTTTGTTGAAAGCCAAGGTAATTTTAGTTTTGTAGTAAATACTGTCGTAGGCTGAAATTATGATATATAAAATGCTAAGTACCAGATATCAAATAAATATTTATTAGTAACTAAAAATAAGAAAACTGATTTATATCTAGGAATAAATGTCACGAAAAGAGAACTTCAGTAAGTGATCAAACGAGTATACAGAATCACTAACTTCATGTGTGTTGAGGCCATGGCCTAACCAAACCCCTTCTTGAAATCAGAATCTGAAAATTATTTTTATATATGCAGAATCCTAGTTTCACTTTTTCATATTTTACAACTCTGGTGATTGTTTGCAAAAAGATTTTATTCAGAAGGTAAACCAATGCCTGTTTAAATCTAAAAGGATCTATAAACATTCTAAATCCTGCCCATTTGTAATGTACTATTGCAAATTCTTTTTTATTGATGGATTCTTAAAATTGGCTTGATTTCTATTTGCAGTTCTTAAAAATTACTATTGATTTTGGGCTTCCCTGGTGGCACAGTGGTTGAGAGTCCGCCTGCCGATGCAGGGGACACAGGTTCGTGCCCCGGTCCGGGAAGATCCCACATGCTGTGGAGCGGCTGGGCCCGTGAGCCATGGCCACTGAGCCTGCGCCTCCAGAGCCTGTGCTCCACAATGGGAGAGGCCACAACAGTGAGAGGCCCGCGTACCACAAAAAAAAAAAAAACAGAAAAATACTATTGATTTAATTATTTTCTGGTTAATAATTTAATAGGCTTTATTCTCATAATTCATTAAAAGAAAACATCAAGGGCTAGAAAACACAATTACTATTATTTTCATAATGATTTACTTGATTCTCCTGGTTGTTTCCTAGGTGTTGTCTTGAGAATGGAGTGTGGGATATCTGACATATGGGGAAAATGCCAGACATCGCCCTCGTGAAAGAGTAATGCAGCAGTTCTCTTCCAGAGGAGAAATAAAAAGTTAAATAAGTCCTATATCTCCTAAATATTATGGTGTAAGAAAAAAATATAACTAAGTACATATTATTATGTAAGAAAACAGCTGGTAAACTGGATTTTTAAAAGTAGAATGAAATATACAATGAAAATATTTTAGTCAATGGGAAGCAGAAGGTTTAAGATGTGTCTATGCAAACCCTGTCTCCTTTTCAGTCATGGATCAATGTTTTGTATGTGATAAAATATCAAAGTTCATGGGCATCTTGACAAAATGGTTATGGTACTAAGCTTTGCTTGCTTATTTAGCCAAAAACCTATTATTGTTGATGATTTCAGATAATAACTGTGCTTAGAAAAAAATCTTGCTTCTGTTTAACTTGCCATGCTAAAGGCTAAAAATGTGTTTTATAAAAAGGTCCTGCCTTGGGAATTTCCTGGCTGTCCAGTGGTTAGGACTCAGTGCTTCTACTGCAGCGGACATGGGCTCGACCCCTGGTCAGGGAACTAAGATCCCACAAGCCACGTAGCGCAACCAAAAAAAAAAAAAGGGAAAGGGGTTCTGCCTTGATTATCATCATCAGTATATAAAAGGGTAGATAATGAATGTATTTTCTAAGTTGGGTTCCATGATGTGAAATGCTGAAATAATAAATTTTACTTTCATAGAGTCATGAAACAAAATAGACAGATGTTGTCATTGTTCTCTTCTAATTGTGGTTTTGACTAGGGTCCCATTAAATAAATATGTTACCTGACTGTAAATATAGTATATGCTCATCATAGAAAATTGGGAAAACAGGAAAGTTTAAAGCTAATATTCTATATACAGTTGTATCCCATTTTCTTTTTTTCTCACACATTGCATATCTTATGCATTTTCCCAGGTACTTTATAATTCTTTGTAAACATCATTTTCAGAGTTTCTTTTTAATAGTAACTTACAAAAATGGCCTAAATAAAAGGTTACACTTAGAAGTATATTAAACATATTTAAAACTACACTATGTTGAGAAAGAATGTATGTAACCAGAGACTATTATTTGTTGTTTGTTGGATAATACTACATTCTAAAACACTTATCCTTTCTAGTGTTGTTCATTTACTTGAGCTTTCATTTATGGAAATGAATAACTATGTCTGTGAATAAATGTGTCTAAAGCATATAACAAAAGCATGTCATTAATACTTCCTCAGAAATATTTTAGCTGTGGTGTAAGTGGGAGTAGACTTTTAATTCGGACTTCCCCTAACTGATAATTATAGCTTCTAGTTAAATTGGTGTAAACATACAATAATTCAAATACTCAGCCACAGGACTTTTTAGCACCTTAAATTATGTCTTCCCTAATTAAGGAACTCATTAAGCTAAAGTTTCAGGTAACACATATTCTCAGCACTTCACTGAACTTAGGTCAGTTCCTTGGTTTTATTTCAGGCAGTGTCTATTCTGAGATTTTCCAGACCAGTTTTTCAAATGCTGGGGAAGGACTATAACAAATTAGTGAACTGTCTGTCCATGAACCTGTTGAAATTCTTTACCAATAATTAAGAAAAATATCCTACTTTCCTCTTGATGTGGTTTCCTTAGAATAGAAAATAGTCAGAACCTTGAGATTATTTTTAACAAAACCATTTCTAAAGAGAGAGAGAACAGGTGGCTTAAAGAGAGAAAGAATTTTAACTTATGAAAGTGACTAAATCTTTCTAAATCTATAAATAGCATTCCAGTCCTCCAGTTGTTCAACTCTTAAAATTTAAATGCTTTTGGCTATAAAAATATTACATCTAATAATTTTGAAGTGTGCTTTCAGTAATGCATTTTTTATTTAAAAATGTCTTAACATTGAGAATGTCATTGTGAATTATGAAACTTTTCTTTATTTAATTTTATTTGGTGCCATGGGCTATGAGGAAAAGATTTTAGTGAAATAAGAGCTAATAATAACTTCACTTTAACATTAATTATTTTTCTTTATTTATTTTTTCTTCTTTTATTAGCTAATCATGATTGAGTGCCCCTTAAATCAGGACACCAATGACACTTTGTTTCCAATTAACAGTAAAAACCTTCTTTGATCCTTTGACTTTTTTTATGAGATGAATTTATATTTTCCAGACTAACATGCATGACAACATAATTCTCTATACTTATTAATATTCAACTTTGCTGCTTTAATGAGAGAAACCAGGAGAAATGTAATGTCATCTGTTTATCTAAGGCATTAGTATCTTTTGCTAATATAAAAAGACCAAAAACGCTTTTGAATAATAATAGCCAACATTATTTGAGCACTTGCTATATGCCAGACACTGTTCTAAGTGCTGAATATGTATTTACCTATTTAATATTCAAAACACCCTTATGAGGTAGAAACAATTGAACAGTGAACACAAATAAATAACCTAACCTACTTCCAGGTTTAACTTTTTATTGATTCCATGGCTCTATGTTAACATTAAGATGAAACTCTGAAAATGATGCTTAAAAAAATTATTTAGTGACATGGAAAATATGATTTAATGCTTAAACTCTATATACAGTGTTATATTAGCTCTATTTTATACAGGTGCATATTCATGTATATATAGAGAGAGGAAGTTCACCCAATATCCATAGCGTTCCCTCTAGATAATGGAATTTCAGGTGATTTTCATTTCCTTCTTTATACACTCTGAATGTTTTGAACCCAAGCAGCATCCACAAACTTAGCATGACAATAGAATATTAACAAAAATCACATGAAGGATGTGGACTGGATTGATAGAAAAATGTATTGTATGTTAGTTATTAATACTCCAAAGCAAAAGAAGGAAGAGGTTATAAAAATTGTTGATCCAGTTTCAGTTGATAATCTGGTGATCTGGGAGCTATATTTAATTCATAATAAAATGTGTAGGAGACAAACCAAGCATTTTCCTTTGTTCTAATGAGCCAAATGGTCATATATATGTAACCCTTACTGATCCATTACTACTCTCCTAAAATTAGATTGAAGTAGCCAATGCTAAGGATACAAAAATAGAACTCAACAGCACTTTTCAACTTTCTGTTATGTAAATCCAAAGAGGCCCATTTAATTCTGATCCATATTTAACAGGAAGGATTTGAATGAAGTATAATGAATTTGAAAGAGGTTATAATATTTTTTGAGAATGTGTATATTCACTAAAAATATTAATTTGAAAATAGGGTCTTATACTCTAGTAAAGGCAACATATTGAAGTTGATATAGAACACTGTCTAAACCAGTGTTTCTCCAAGTGTGATTCTCTAGTTATGTGTATCAGAATCATCTGTGGTACTTGTTAAAAATGCAGAATCCTGGGTCCCCTCCCAAACTAACTGAATCAGAATCTCTGGGAGTGGAGACCATGTTATATGAATTTTCAGCAAGCTCCCTACATGATGTTAAGCGTACTAAAGTTTGATGATCACTGTTCTAGAGGTAAGATTTAGTCTCTGACAATGAGATATTTTTTATGTTCACAATATAGAACCATAAAGGAGGATGCAGTTGGACTGCAAAACTCAAATTAAGGACTCAGTTGTCTCTGAGGAACACAGTGCTGAGGACAAACCCCTCCCATTATGCCTCTTGTGGTAATTTAGACTAGTGCATCTCAAATCTGGTTGAGTCTCAGAATTTCCTGGGAAGATTTTTTTTTTTTTTTTTTTTGCAGTACGCGGGCCTCTCACTGTTGTGGCCTCTCCCGTTGCGGAGCACAGGTTCCGGACGCGCAGGCCCAGCGGCCATGGCTCACGGGCCCAGCCGCTCCGAGGCATGTGGGATCTTCCCGGACCGGGGCACGAACCCGTGTCCCCTGCATCGGCAGGCGGACTCTCAACCACTGCGCCACCAGGGAAGCCCCTCCTGGGAAGATTTTTAAAGCACACATTCTCAGACTCCACATCATACCTACTGAATCAGAATCTCTGGGGAAAGGATGTGGGAATTTGTCTGATTTTTTAACATTTTCGGGCCATTTTGCTATTTGCCAGTTATGTTTGGAAGCCTCTGGTCTAGACCACATGGTAGGCCAAGGTTTTCATTCTGAACTAGTTTTCCCTTCTACCTAGAAGTTCATTTTTCCAGGCCCCTGAGTATGCCATAGAATGAAACTGCATGTTTTTTGTTTTGTTTCATGTTTTAGGAAATTGATCAAAATGCTGATCACTATGACATCTTATAGAGACTTGCTCATGGGTGCAGCAGTGTATCATTAGCTCCAATGACACTGATTTCTGTTAATTGCATTGTGCAAATAAACTGTGGCACATTGGTTAGACTGAACATTAACAGCAAATATGAGTGATCTACTGTGAGTAGGTTATACATGTATAAAACCAAAGGATTGAAATTTTAAAGCTAATTTGACTAAATTTATTTACCACCCCATTGAGAGGTAGGATTGAGGCTCATGAACCTTAATTATAATAAAATGTTCTGTGATTCTTTTATTGGTAAATGAAATTATGTAGAAACTGGCAGTTCCCTCAAATTCAAAAATAATTACACAAGAAACCTTTTAATAAACATACCTAACCTCTTTCTGGTTCTTCATGGTTTTCAAAAATCTTTCACATACATACATTTTCTTATTTTATTAGACCCTTGGAGGAATATGTGAGGTAGGAATGTCTAATATTAACTTTTCCATTTTATAGATGTGCAAGTTAAGGTCTAGATATTAACTAATTTGTGTGTAAGCTTGCCTAGAGCTAATACAATCACAGAACCTAGCCCAGAAACCAAGTCTGCTAAGACCAAGTGTCTTCCCCCCGCTGCATTATGCTACCTCCTTCACTGAAACCCACTCAAGGTGGCAAGCACTGGACAAATTGATTTTTCTCTCCTTTAGAGGAAAGAAAAAGGGAAGAAAAAAAGTCTTTAATTGGAGTTTTTTCTGAATTCTACCCTCACTGAATGCTGCCTTATTTAAAAAAAAAAAAAACTCATTTTCAGAAGAGTTTGTTTAGTCCAACCCTCTTGCAAATAAGTCAGTCACTGAGCTACAAATCCAAGTGCACAGCAGGTCCATACTGGTGCATTCATTATATGAAAAAGATAATAATCTTTATTGATAAACAGAGTTTCATGGGGCTTCCCTGGTGGCGCAGTGGTTGAGGGTCCGCCTGCCGATGCAGGGGACGCGGGTTCATGCCCCGGTCCGGGAATATCCCACATGCCGCGGGGCGGCTGGGCCCGTGAGCCATGGCCGCTGAGCCTGCACGTCCGGAGCCTGTGCTCCGCAACGGGAGGGTCCACAGCGGTGGGAGGCCCGCGTACCGCAAAAAAAAAAAAAAAAAAAAAAACACAGAGTTTCAAACCACTAATACATTACTTCATAAAACCATGAAAACAAAAAATGCTATGCGAGACTGCTCCAGATATTCTTACTAATGGGCAGCTAATAAAAAGAGGTCAAACTGTCATGAATGTATTAAGCACATGAATATAAGGAGAAAAAATATCAGCAGCCGGATGGAAACTTTAAGGATAAAAGAAGATTGTAAACATGTTATTAAATAATGAATTGAAAAGTTAGGTCATGCTGGCCTCATCAAGGTACTATTAGTTTACTGACAAAAACAAAAAAAATAAAACAAGACAAAATGGGGGCATTTTGAAAAAGAACATATGTCAGAACAGTGATGCAGAATGAAAGTAATTATTTTTACTTTAGAAGATAACCCTTTGGATGCTGCCTGCCTTGTGACAGTTTACAGTGACATGGAATACTCAAATACAGATCAACCTTTCCAGCCCTACAGGAAATTTCATGTGAAGCACATTGGTAGAAACCAGAGAAGTTTCTTCAGTACAAATCAAGGATTTTTACTAGACCTTAAAAAATCATTTCTGTTGCTGAAGAACAAGACTTTTATCTCATTTTGTAACTGTCATCTCAGCTGATGATTGTGCAGCAGAGGTTTCAAAATAGAGGAGCCAGGTCTTAACAAAAAAGTATAAGCAGTTTTTTAAACCTTATCAGCCAGACTTTCCTTGATCATAGCTGACTTTATCCAAACCAGATTTTTGTACAGTATTTATGTGTGCCTAGAGGGTAATAAGCATGATAAACCTAATGAATAAAATAAAATATATTTAGCCATATTCTCTCCTGTGCCTAAGTCTCTCTCTGGGAAGTGAGCGAAGTGGTTAATGTTTTTAGGCTACTTACTGCATAACTGCTAGAAGAGCCTTAGTGGGCTCCCTAAATCTCTAACTTACTTCTAAGGAGAGACTTACTGGGAATATTAACCTCCAGATTATATAAAAAGCTTGATCAAGTGTTAAAGGTACAAAGGAAGTATTACAGTCAGCCTTCCATATCCCCAGGCCCTGCATCTGCAGATTCAACCAACCACAGATCGAAAATATTACATAAAAAAAAATTCCAGAAGTTCCAAAAAGCAAAACTTAAATTTGTCATGCTCCCAGCAACTATTTATATCACCTTTACATTGTATTTATAACTATTTACATAGCATTTACATTGTGTTAGTAATCTAGAGATGATTTAAAGTATAGGGGAGGATATGCATAGGTTATATGCAAATACTACACCATTTTGTATAAGGGACGTAGCAAATCCCTGGGGATCCTGGAACCAATCTTCAGCATTTGGATATCAAGGAATGACTGTATTCTAGATATGCAAGGGATACAGTCAGCATGACATAACTTTTAGCCTAGCTGAAAAACAATCCTCCAGAAACCACAGTGGGCCATGTTTCCCAAAGGAAGAAACAGGAGCTAATCTACCTGGAATAAGTGAGTATTCTTATTTTCTCTTACACCGAGAATTATTTAATAGCCCAGCAAGGGGTGGTTCTCCATTGCTCTGTCATATGATCATATAAGGAAAAATCACTTATAACAAGGATACCAAACACCGATCTGGGAAGAAGATGGATATATATATATATATATATATATGATTATGGTTAAGGGAGAACCAACTTTAGCAGGGATATATATATATATATATATATATATATATATATATATATATACATCCAGATCAGTATTTGATACCCTTGTTATATTTCATTTTTTCTTATATTTTTTGTATTTATAGCATTGTCATCTAATTGTTTTAAAATAGAAATATTATGTTTTTTAAGTGAATTTTGTTGTTCTTTTTTTTTAAATTTTCTTATTGAAATAGCAACATTTCTTCTGTGTTTAGAAAAACAGGCAAGGAAAAAGAAAAATAATAACTCTCCAAATCCTGCCACCTAGAAACAACTACTATTAATATTTAGTGTTCTTCCATTCACTCATCAGTATAGAAATATTTTATGTTAAAAATGTAAGTTTTATTGAGTAATTGATAAGATTGAATCATTTCCTTCTACCTCAGTAAATCAAATGGCTTTACAGGTTATCCCTTCCTTACAGACAAAAATCATATCTCTTCTTTGACATATATGCAGACCTGTTCATATAAATGTTTAAGTGGATATTAAAGTATACTTTTCATTCTGTTATTTTAAATCTGGAATATGTATTTAATCTGGTATTCAAAGATTTTTGAAATTCTATCAATTAATAGATGGTTGATTTCTTAGACAGACCCATCTTACCTGAAGTATAATAGTGCTTATAATAGTGTCTTTCACAAGAGTCAGGATTCAGTGTTCACCCTGGATTCACCTTTGAATTAGAATTGTATCATGGATGTTTAAAAAATTGAGTCTTTTGATTAAAAAAGGAGAAAGAGGGACTTCCCTGGGTGGCACAGTGGTTAAGAATCTGCTTGCCAATGCAGGGGACACAGTTTCGACCCCTGGTCCTGGAAGATCCCACATGCCATGGAGCAACTAAGCCCGTGTGCCGCAACTACTGAGACTGCACTCTAGAGCCCGTGAGCCACAGCTACTGAGCCTACGTGCCACAACTACTGAAGTCCGCGTGCCTAGAGCCCATGCTCTGCTACATGAGAAGCCATCGCAATGAGAAGCCTGTGCACGCAAAGAAGAGTAGCCCCCGCTCGCCACAACTAAAGAAAGCCTGCGTGCAGCAACGAAGACCCAGCACAGCCAAAAATAAATAAATAGATAAATGTATAAAAAAGAAAAAAAGGAGAAAGAGAAAGAAAAAAGGAAAGAAAGAAAGAAAAGAAAAGGAAAGAAAAGAAGCAGTAGTTTTTACCTCTAACATGAGGAAATCCTTATGCTTTAGAATTTATAACAATATATCTGTGGCAAAATATAACCTGACTGATTTATTATTTTAAAAGATTGTGAGAACTAGGCATGACATATCAAAGTAGTGAGGCATTTGGCAAAAATTTGGAAAAGATACACTTGAGTGGAAATGACAATATTTTTAATTAAAATTAGAAAAATAACTAAGGCATTGGTGCTCAATGGAAAAAAATACACTTAAAGCTTTGTGTTCTATAAAGAGAATTTTGAATATGCACCAATATGCATGCATTAATATTTTTATTTACTATGTAAATAAATCAACTCTATGGAACCAATTCTTCCACTGAGGCATGAAGAAATTATATAGGAAAGTAACTCTCAAATGAATCAATGAAAGAGTAAGCTATTTAGCATTTTACAATTCTCTTTATTCATTCATTCCATTTCCCACATGAATATGCCCCAAACCTTAGAACCGGAATCTGTAAAATTACAACCTACAATAACATGCACTTTCCAGGAAAGTGCTATGTGTTAGCACT
Source organism: Hyperoodon ampullatus (assembly GCF_949752795.1). Classification (NCBI taxonomy): domain Eukaryota; kingdom Metazoa; phylum Chordata; class Mammalia; order Artiodactyla; family Ziphiidae; genus Hyperoodon; species Hyperoodon ampullatus. Next base: position 108,079,484 of record NC_136913.1, on the reverse strand, counting down.
TTGTGTATCTAGATAGGCTTATCTTTGAGATTTCGGAATATTTAAAATGCATTATGCTTATAAGTATCCTTTTTGAGATACCCACATTGGAAATGTTGTTTTAAAACAATACTTACACTGCACTTTACTTTCTGCAGTTATAGGCCACACTCTTCCCCAAAGTATTTTGCAGGGCTTTTACTGGCAAAGAATTTCTCACTGCCTTCATATTGCAGATATTGGTTTACAGGAAATTCATACACCCTTGGAAAGTTCTGGGAAAGGGTAGTACACATTTGTTCAAATCTTTTTTTTTTTAATTAAATATGTGTGCATGATATAGAGGAAGTTAATCGTGTTGCATACAAAACACTGCTCCAAGTCAAAAGGTGTTTCAGGGATATGGGAATGCAGCTAATAAAAACATTTATAAAATAAAATATGTCAGGTGAACTCTCAGGAATTCTGTTTCTATTATAGATCCTTTGCATAACAGAGCAAATGGAAACATTTAGATAACATTTAGGTATGTCAATAACCAAAAATTCTAACACTATTTCACTGTGTGTCAGTAGCACAAAATAAGAGATCCTTAGAAATTCCTGATGGAGATAAATATCAGCAACAACTAACCAGGGAGTGGGAAGAGATCTGAAGAGGTTAGGGTGTCTAGCCTCAGGCTCTTAAAAGTAATTGTACTCATCTGAGATAGAACTTTTGCACCATCAGCATTGTCAGAAACATTAACACCTTATTCATCTGCAAATTCCAAATTCAGAATTTCTGATGATCAAAATGGATTTGGGTTTGAAGTTTGCTTTTGTAATAACTGTGAAAGAAAGATTTTCCATGTAATTAAGGGTTTGAATCAGATAACCGAGGGAAATGTTCAATTTGATAAGAAAGTACACTTTTCAAGCCCTCTTTAAAAATCACTTTGATGGTTTTTATTTCCTTCATCATAAAAGCACCATGGGAAACTTGGGAAAAATACAAACGCAGAAAGAAAAATCAAAATCAAAATTTCCAATAATCCAATAACTCAGATACCCACTGTTAATATTTTAGACAGCAGAGGTTGACAAACTTTCTGTAAAGAACCAGGTAATATATATTTTAGTCTTTGTGAGCCACATAAGATCTCTGTCAGTTTTGCATTTTGTTTTTGTTTTATTTTGTTTTTAACAAACCTTTTAAAATGTAAAAACCCTTCTTCTTCTTAGCTCAAAGGTCATACAAAAACAGATCCTGAACTGGACTTGGCCCACAGGCTATAAGTTTGCCAACCCCATTTTAGTGTATATCCCTAAAGGTCATTTTTCTTTTAAAGATTATTCTTTTCAATATAAAATATTTTAAACACTCAAAAACAATATTTAAAATATTAATATTTTACATTACCAATTTTCAGTATTAAACTTTGCTGAATCTTATTTTAACTCTTCCTTCAAAAAGAACTCAGTATTACAGATGCAGCTGAAGTCTCACCCCCTCCACAGGAATCAAGTTCTAGAGGTTTTATTTTCCTGAAGTTATGTATATATTATTCCTGCACATAATTTTTAGACTTTTACTATTTCTACATATACCCATAATGATACTGTTTTCTGTGATTTTTAAATTTATGTAAAATAATTGTATTATATGTACCTTGTGTTTTACATTCAACATTATGTTTTTAGATGTCTCCAAGTATTTCCCCCTATTTAAGTCCCCTTAATAATGCTATATACACACATATAAATTGCTATAAGTCATTCTAACCTATTTTAGATTGCTTGTATTTGACCATACCCTGTTAACAATTAGTCTGTGTTACTGAATGCATTAACCTCACATCTTGTACATCATAGTTTAGAGCTGAGGGGACTCAGAGACTATCTAGTCCAAATCCCTCATATTACGAACGAGTATACAGGCCCAATGACAGTAACTGGCATGTCCAAGATCACATAGCAAGTTAGTACCATATTCAGAACTAGAACTGAGCTTTTGTGCTTATACTAACAAAGCTAGTACAACCCATGGGCTCTTAATTGGGGCGCAGTAACAATGGCAAAGTATTTACCTTGGCTTGCTGCTCCCTTCAACTTGTTCCATTTGGTGAGTCCCTGAGGCATATCTCACATGAACATGAACATGTGCATTGCTTGATTATCACATGGTGTCCATCACGCTCCTTTCAGATGTCCTCAAGATCGTAGTTCTCTGGAGGGTAATCTTTTTGGATATGTTCTGCCATTTTCTTTCCCTGGCTGCTATAATTAACAGCTCTCACCTGCAATCACAAGAGCCCAAACAGATCATGTCCTCTTTGGTGTCTCCTTTATGCCCTTCTGTAGGCTGGTTTGGTTTGTTGTTCCGGGTGCTGTGCACATGCTATATTCTAAAAGTGACCACAAATGAAGAACATATCTATCACATTACTAAGTCCTACAGAGATTTAGTGAAGCAGATATTTACGAATTTAGTGCAGCTCCTCTCCTTTGGACTCTGGCAGAAGAACATGAGGACTGGACAATGGGATAGTGAAAGTGACAAGATCATTCTACCCATAAGAAACTGACTATTGTCCCTTGGACAAGGCTTATCTGCCACAATTTTCTCTTTGCTAATAATGAGCTCCATCCTCACTCCCAATCCAGGATGGTCTCTAACCCTTCATAAAAATAGTTACCTTGCAGTTTATTCTACCAACCCTCCAGATATACCCAGATAGTAGAGCTCTAAGATGATCAGTCTATTTCTCAAACTAAGATTTCCTGATGTAAAAATTCTATAGAAGAAATTTTTTTATTACTTTAGTCCAGCCTTTCCTATAACCTTCTTTTTCCTGATTTCCTGATGTAAAAATTCTATAGAAGAAATTTTTTTTATTACTTTAGTCCAGCCTTTCCTATAACCTTCTTATTCTGGTAATAAAGATTTAATATAAGAGCACATCTTCTTCTAACCCAAGCAGTACATTCTTTTTTCCCCCTCTGGTTTTGTTGAGATAAAATTGACATACAGGGCTTCCCTGGTGGCGCAGTGGTTGAGAGTCCGCCTGCCGATGCAGGGGACACAGGTTCGTGCCCCGGTCCGGGAGGATCCCACATGCCGCAGAGCGGCTGGGCCCGTGAGCCATGGCTGCTGGGCCTGCACGTCCGGAGCCTGTGCTCCACAACGGGAGAGGCCACAGCGGTGAGAGGCCCGCGTACCACCAAAAAAAAAAAAAAAAAAAAAAATTGACATACAACATCGTGTAGGTTTAAGGTATACAATATGATCATTTGATATATGCATATATAGTGAAGTTTACCGCAATAAGGTTAGTTAACCTTCACCTCACAAGATTACCATTTAGTTGTTGCGGTGGTAACAGTAAAGGTCTGCTCTCTTAGCAACTTTCAAGTATACAATACAGTATTGTTAACTATAGTCATTATGCTGTACACTACATGCCCAGGACTTATTCATCTTAGACCTGAAAGTTTGTATCCTTTGACCAACATCTTCCCATATACCCCATCCCTCAGCCCCTAGCAAGCACCACGTTACTCTCTGTTTCTATGGGTTAGATGTTTTTACACTGCACATATAAGCAAGATCATACAGTATTTGTCTTTCTCTGTTTGACTTATTTCACTTAGCATAAGGCCCTCAAGATCCATCCACATTGTTGAACATGGCAGCATTTCCTTCTTTTTTATGGTTGCATAATATTCAAATATATATACATATATATTTTATATATCATCTTTATCTGTTCATCTGTTGATGGACACTTAGGTGGTTTCCATGCCTTGGTTATTGTGAACAAAGCTTCAATAAACATGGAAGTATAGATAATTATTTGAGATAGTGATATTTCATGTCCTTCAGATATATATCCAGAAGTGAGATCACAGATCATATGGTAGCTGTATTTTTAATTTTTTATTGAACCTCCATACTGTTTTCCATAGTGGCTGTACCAATTTATATTCCCACCAATAGTAAGCACGACATTTCTTTTTTCTTTTTTTTTTTTTTTTTTTTTTTTTTGTGGTACGTGGGCCTCTCCTGCTGCAGAGCACAGGCTCCGGACACGCAGGCCCAGTGGCCATGGCTCACGGGCCCAGCCGCTCCACGGCACATGGGATCCTCCCAGACCGGGGCACGAACCCGCGTCCCCTGCATCGGCAGGCGGACTCCCAACCACTGCGCCACCAGGGAAGCCCCAGCACTACATTCTTGATCCACAGGAAATGTCATGTAAGATTTCAGTCTTTAACTACTATGACTATGAATAAAAATTTAACTATTTCCTATTCATTTTCCCCACTTTTTCTCTTAAAAATTAGTCAGGGTTAGTCTAGTAGACATAATAATGCCCCCCCACACACAAGATGTCCATGTCCTAATACCTGTAACTTTTGTATATGCTACCTTACATGACACGAGGTACTTTGCAGGTTTGATTAAGAGTAAGAACCTTGAGATGGGAGATTATCCTGGATTATCTGGGTGGACCTAATATAATCACAGGGGTCCTTAAAAGTGTAGAACCTTTCCAGGATGTAGTTAGAGGGAGATATGACTACAGAATAATTGTCAGCTAGATGTGATGTCGCTTACTTTAAAGATGGAAAAATGAGCCATGAGCCAAAGAATGTAGGTAGCTTCTAGAGGCTGAAAAAGGCAAGGAAATGAATTCTCACCTGGGATGTCCAAAAAGGAATGCAGCCCTGCTGATATCTTGAGTTTATCCCAGTGAGACCTGTGTTGGACTTCTGAACCACAGAACTATAAGATAACACATTTATATTGTTTAAGCCATTACACAAACTTGTTATGGCATCTGTTACAGCAGCAGTAGTGACAAACCACTCCAGTTAACAACCCATTTACAGGCTGTTTTATTTAAAACCTGCTTTGTTCCTAAAAGGCTAAAGTAGTGTACAAGGATGCATACCATAAAACAAGACAGTATAAATTAAACATTGGCACAAAAGGGGTAGAAAAGCAAATCAAGGACAGCAACATAAAATGAAACCTAAGAATGAGGTTAATACAAAAATGCATACCATACATACATATATTACAGGTGAGCTCTAGCTTTCTAGTAGCCAATGCAAAGAGGGAAGCCTGGTCAGTTCTAAGGATACTATATGCTATCATAGTATTCATTTTATAACAATCGATGATTTGCTTAGAAGAAGTTCACTTTAATTTGAGACTTGAATCAGATGAGAAGTTATCCCGAGAAAGTTTATATTATGCAATAATGTTCCCACCCAAATTCGTATGATAGAGACAAGTCTAACTATGCTAAATTATACAATTAGTGATATATTTTGATGAGTCCACTTTGGATTACAATTTGCACAAATCAACGTAACAATGATCTAAGTTAAAAATCCTCACAAGCTTTCTTTCTAATACTTGAATCATTTGGAATTCCATCTCCTAAAATCAAGTAGTTTTAGGGCTTAATGACCTTAAATATCCTCTAGTTTGACCCGATATCTTTACAGAGGAAGGAATGGAGAGTCAGAATGACATCACAATCATACCACAAATTACCATCAGAGCTGGGGACAGAATGCAGGTGTTTCCACATTTGTTGGCTCCTCCCATATACCTCTGTAAACTTCCTTAAAAGATGAGTCACTGTTTCTTTAAAACGAAGGCTTAACCTCCTTATTTTGGCATATTCTTCATCATAATTACAAAGGGTACATATTCTTCCTCTGATCCAAGCACTGAATTCTTGATACCTAGGCAACTCATAAATATTACTTTTGGCTTTTTCAAAACTGGAAGAGCTAACTGGGGAATGAATTCTGTTCTTTTAGTAGACCTAGGTTCCTTCCATAGGTAGATTCCTTTCTTCTCCAAGGAATAGAATTTCTTTCTCCCTGTACACTTTTAAAAATAGAAAATTCAGTGTAGTACAGGTATAAGAGACTCTTAGTAGAGGGAAAAAAAAAAAAGAAAGATGGTCAACACTAAAGAAATGTTAGCTACTTATCATTCATTGAGAAAAATGCCTTTTAAGTCAGAGGAATCACAATGTGGCTTCATTTAGTCACAAAATTCTGTCTCAAATCATCCTGGTAAAATAGTGACAATAACAGATTGGCTTCAACCAGAATTCAGAAAGAACTCTTGATCTTATCTCATGCATTATCTCCCACCTGAAGACATAGATCCTTTTTTTTTTAAATTGAAATATAGTTGATTTACAGTGTGTTAAGTTCTGCTGTACAGCAAAATGATTCAGTTACACATATATATACATTTTTATATTCTTTTCCATTATGGTTTATCATAGAATACTGAATATAGCTCTCTGTGCTATACAGTAGGATCTTGCTGTTTATCCATTCCATATACATTAGCTTACATCTTCGAACCCCAACCTCCCACTCTATCCCTCCCCCAATCCCCTCCCTCTTGGCAACCATAAGTCTGTTCTCTATGAAGACATAGATCCTTTTAAAAACAGCAAGAACTTAATATACGGTAGAGGGAAATGAGTGACAGAGCAACACAATTTTAAAGGGTTGCTATTAATTTATATATTGATGTCATGCCTTTGTTTTGATTATGGTATTTAATGGATAAAAATTCATTGTTTTTATTGAATATTTAAATTCTGGTTGTACATTGTCTATTTTAATACTGTAAATCATTGAGATCTTTAAATGCCAGAAATTGATAAATGAAAGTTAGGAATGTTATTATCTTTTAAAATATGGAGCAGCATTTTCATACTTAGGGAGTTTCTATTCTAACTAAAACAATATGTTCCCATGTTTAACATTCTAGAATCAGAATTATTGCATCAGCCATGCAGATGGAGAAAGCACTAGACTTTACAATGTAATTTAAAAAGAAACAGTAGTTACCAAAGAGCCGTAGGAATGAATGCACACAGAAGGGGCAGAATATGCCAGTTTAGAACTGACGGATTGCTAAGAATAAAACTGAGCAATAGCAATAAGACAATATTCTTTTTCAATAGTTTTTTCAATCATATCTGTACTTAATGACTCTAATATATTTCTAAGCAAACAACATAGAAACTACAGTCATATTTAGGGTGAAATGACTGTCACAAAGCAGGTTAAATAAGTCCTTGGAAAAGTAGGACACTTGGAAAAGTTTACAGGTACCCCACCCAGGCACAAGTGTCTTTTTCAGAATAGGGAAAAAACATGTGGATTCTCTCTAGCCAGCTGGCCAACCAAAACAATCAGCTTTCTGGGGATATCCTGCCTTGTTTCGTATCAGACAGCTAAAGTGCTCTTCTACGGTTTTTAGTTTTTTTGCCAATGGTCCTCAATCCTGCCCTGGAGGACCCACCTCCTTTTTGTTTTCTTGGTTTGTTAAGGAGCTCTGAAAGGGATCTGTGGCTCCTTTAGGGGTACATGGATGCTTTCAAAGATGTGGTTCTTAAACTCCCTGAAACTGTCTACAAATGTATAAGAATGTACAATTGATTGAGTGTCCACATATATCCAGTGACTCAAACTTGACTTTGAAGACACAAAGGCATAGAATTATGATGATTATAGTATTTACAATGCCTTACATACTATCACACATCACATACCTTACAAACTACTTTCATACAAGGGTCTATCGATGAAGAGCTTATATCTCAGTTGGCACAAAAAATATACACTTCAATTGTTTAATAAATATTTATTAAGTTTCTACTATGTGCCAGGCTCTGTTCTAAGTACTCGAGAAACACTGTCAATAGAACAAAGATCTCTGCCCTAGAAGATCATCTTACATTCTGCATTTAACAAATGTAAAACATGAGAAGAGTTTGAAAGCTATATATACTCTTATGCAAAGTGAATAGCAAAATGGTTATAGGCTGCAGAGTAAAGAACTTATATTTAAACCTCTACTCTTAAAAAAAAGCACTATCTTATATATCAGAAACACCCTGCCTTTCACACTGCTTCCTACTTTCAAATAATGTTAAGGAATTAAGTTTGAAACTTGCCTGGCCCTAAATCCTAGACTTAGCCTTAATAGCCTTCAATATTTTTTATTATGGATCTTCTCATTTAGGTTGATTGTAGAAACAGCTGGTCTATTTCAACACAAAAGCCTAGAGGTGAAAGTAACCATGATTTTTTTTTTGCCTCTTTACTAGAATAATACATTATTTCATAGTGGTACAAACTTAGACCATGTATATTACAAAGTATCTCTTCCTGTTTGGATTTTGTGCCCTGCTGGCACTGTGCCTGGTAAAAGTGGTCAATAAAGCAAAATCATTTTTTCTTTCCAATTAATAAGAATGTAGCAATTTATTTTTAGGAGCACAGAAAATAGAATGTACACATTTATTTAAGTTGTGAATACCAAGAAAAAAAGCATTTGCTGACAAAGCCTAAGAAATTTGGATGGTGATGTATATAAAACCACTGCAGATGAAAGAAATTTTAGTCAAACATATTAATTATTCATTATGTAGTTTCTGGGTTCTTAAAAGAAACTCATGCCTGAGAAGGAAAAGCTGACATAGTAAAATATTATAATGTTTAATTATAAATATTATATTACTAAATATTCCTACTAGTGGACTTTCTATCTTTTGGTCTGGACTAGTTAGTCTGCCTAATGTAAGCTAGAATACAGAATTGCCAATTTGTTCCTTTTAGAGGATGTTTGGTAATCAGAGAGAAAATCTCTTTTCCCTTGTCATGGTTACCCCCCTCATCAGCCACTGTGCAAATGCATGTATTTAGGGGAGCGCGGAGGGCTCAAAACAGAGTATCCCCTTGTCTAGGAGAGAAACAACACTGTTCCTAATAAATGAGCCACAGGTGCCACCCTCACGTACAAAAGACAGTATGTACTGTCTTTGCATCATGCTCGTGACTCAGATTACCAGAACTCTTACCTGTTTTATTCTCCCCACCCCCACCCCTTCTATGTAGTTTATTAGTTTAGCCTGAATGCTCAGTTCCTAATATTACAGAAGGTGTTAATCTTTTCTCTAAGGGTCAGAATGGGTTCTGGTAAATCATAAAACTGATGTTCTGGGAAGAATTGCTGTAATTGCTGTTCTAACAGAGTTCTTTGTGTCTTTGTATCTATGGAGGGAAGAGAAATTTTTCCCTTTACTAATTGTCTTTCCTTCTCCTTAGAGTGCCGATTTCATTTAGTAGGACAATTTTAAAACTATTCTTTAGAAAATGATTTTTGTCATTCTTTAAAATATCTAATTCTTATGGGGCTCATTATACAGGTTCTCCAGTGCAGCTTTCTACCTGTGTGACACACAAACAACATTTTCTCTTCTCCATTTTCACATCCTTAATACGTCTATACTCTCTATTATGAAAATATATCTACTTTTGCTTTAATCCCCATCTCTTTATCTGTTGTTACCTTTAGGTCTATCATGAAATCACTTAAAATCCAATAAATAAAATCTTATTTTTAAAGTGCTCAGTTCTCAGAATTGGAAGAATGCTATTACTGAGAAAGTGGCTATCAGAATCCACCTAACATGACCTTGAAGCACCTCTCAGCCCTAATAAACCAGAAGAGCCAGAAGTAAGAGCCCCCAACTCAGAGCTTCAGATGAGCTCACCATCAGAGTCAATTATCTCTTTGGCTCTTCTCCAGCTGCTCAGGTTCATGGAGCAGTCTGCTTGGGCTGCCACAACAAAATACCATAGACTGGGGTGTCTTAAACAAAAAATATGTATTTTCTCACAGTCTGGAGTCTGAAAGTCCAAGATCAAGGTGCCAGCAGAGTTGATTCCTGCTGAGAGCTCTCTTCCTGACTTGTAGATGGCCACCTTCTCACTATGTCCTCCCATGGCCTTTCCTCTGCATGAAGAGAGATCTTTAGTGTCTTTTCCTCTTCTTAAAAGGCCACCAGTTCCATCGGATTATGGCCCTACCCTTATGACCTCATTTAACCTTAATTACGTCCTTAAAGGCCTATCTCCAAATACAATCACAATGGGAGTTAGGGCTTCAACATACAAATTTTGGGGAGACAGTGGTAACCCATGAAAGCTCAGTTTTTTGAAGGATAAAATACAGTATTTTTGTGTGTTTTTTTTTTGGTTTTTTTTGCGGTGCGAGGGCCTCTCACTGCTGTGGCCTCTCCCGTTGCGGAGCACAGGCTCCGGACGCACAGGCTCAGCGGCCATGGCTCACGGGCCCAGCTGCTCCACGGCATGTGGGATCCTCCCGGACCGGGGCACGAACCCGTGTCTCCTGCATCGGCAGGCGGACTCCCAACCACTGTGCCACCAGGGAAGCCCAAATACAGTTATTTTTAACATTGAACCTGAACCTGAAGAGCTGAAGTCACTCACAGGCAACACTATCATGAGATTTGTTTAAATTAATTAAATTTTTCATGTCTTTTACTAAATTTTAATATATCATTGTTCCCACCCCTCGTCAACTGTACTTTTTAAAAATTGAGCCATTTATCAGATGATACAACTCTGTACTGTAAACTCTTATATAACAAAATAAGTGTTTCCATGGTTTTGTGATATAGTTTCTTCTATAACAGTTTTTGGAATCTTTTCACTATCAAGTTTTATGAAAATTCCAGGTAAATGGCTTAGATTTTTGAGGGATAAGAAGGTGGCATGGGTAAAGGAGAAACTATTTCTAGTGAGAAAAAGAATCCTCTGAAGAACTTTGTACACCAGTGAATACCAAAGAGAGAATTGAAATTGATGTCTCTGGGGCAAAACAGCTCATAGAGCCTTAGGCAAAATTCTACGGACCTATCTGAACACATCTAGCTGATGAGATACTATGTTGCTTGAGATTCTTCTGTTTTCCCAAATGTGCTTAACTTAGATTTCTATATCCTTTGCGCTTTCAGTGGAAATCCTCCAGGAAGAATTGCAGTGATTTAAAAATAGATACTTGCCACACTTTTCTTTGCATATTTCAGTGGCATCTGACTACAGATTATTTGAGGAGTTCGAATTCCAAAATATCCTAAACCTGCATTGAAAACAAACAAAAATCTATGAGTTCTGTGTGTTCATTGTTAACGTACAGCTCTTGAAAACAAGAATTTCATATGTGTCTATCACAAAATCCAGAAAAAAATGTGTACTTGATGCTTCAGTGTCTAAAAGACTGCCTGGGCTTCCCTGGTGACGCAGTGGTTAAGAATCCGCCTGCCAATGCAGGGGACATGGGCTTGAGCCCTGATCCAGGAAGATCCCACATGCCGCGGAGCAACTAAGCCTGTGAGCCACAACTACTGAGCCCGCGTGCCGCAACTACTGAAGCCCGCGCACGTAGAGCCCGTGCTCCGCAACAAGGGAAGCCACCGCAATGAGAAGCCCGCACACCGCAATGAAGAGTAGCCCTCGGGTTTCCCTGGTGGCACAGTGGTTGAGAGTCCGCCTGCCATCCCACATGCCGTGGAGCGGCTAGGCCCGTGAGCCATGGCCGCTGAGCCTGCACGTCCGGAGCCTGTGCTCTGCAACGGGAGAGACCACAACAGTGAGAGGCCTGTGTACAAAAAAAAAAAAAAAAAAAAAAGAGTAGCCCCCACTCACTGCAACTAGAGAAAGCCCACATGCAGCAACGAAGACCCAATGCAGCCAAAAATAAATAAATAAATAAATTTATAAAAAATAAATAAAATAAAAGACTGCCTAATGCTGAAGGATGAATAAAATTTGTCTTCCGAATTATTGTTTCTTTAGAGCATATTATTTCTTTAATTGGAAAGATTTAAAAAATAACATAGATGTTGCACGAAGATTACTGTGCCAAACCCTTTTTTTATGGATTTTTTTCTTTTTAATGTTTCCACATTGATTATAAAAATAATGTGTAGTCATTCTGTAAATTTTGTAAAAATGTATCAGGAAAAGAAATAGCCTTTTCATAAACCCACCAACTTGAGATGATTACTGCTAACATTTCAGCAAACTTCTTTCCAAATACTTCTATAAATATTATAGAGTTTAAATATATGATTTTTGTATCATTTTAACTTAAGATTATGTCATAAGTATCTTCTTATATTCCTAAAAGTTTAAAAAATATAATATTAAATGGCTATGTAATATTCTTTCATACGGACAGTCCATAAATTTTTAAACATTCCTCTAATGTTGAGAATTTAGTTTGCTTTTAATTTTTCATTATTATAAATAACACTGTATAAATCTTGATACTTAAATTTCTGTACAATTTCCTCATTATTTCCTCAGGGTAAATTCCTAGATGAGGAACTATTGGATGAATTTAAAAATCTGTTGGAAAATAAAAAAACTTAATGCTGAGGTTTCTAACCCCTTTGGGTTTGCTGATACCTCTGAGAATCTGATATAAATTTTGCCCCTCTTCCAGAAAATGCTAGCAATTATAGTTTCCTTCACATAAAGATACTATAAAATGTTTTTTTAAGTATGTCTGCCTTACTCATGAAAACACATTGAAATTCTCAAAATAACAAAAAGCAAATTTTAATTTTGCTCAAAAGTAAATTTCAATGAGAATGTCTTTGTTTTGTTTCAAATGAGTTTAAAATTTAGATGACAGCACATGCAATTTGAGTCACCAAGTGACTTTTGACGGCCACAAGTGCTGAAAACTCTGACTGACAAAATTATGTTGAATAACAAACTGAATCACACAGCTTTGCCGGATGAAAGTAAACTTGTGTCAATGAGCCTCAGAATTCCCCAGAATTCTTCCAGTTGAAATCATGTCCCAACATGTCGTTTGTTCTCAAATGAATAAAGACATCTTCTGTCAGAATTTACTTTGTTGATGCTGTCCATTTTACTAAGGGAGAGTTTAGAAATCAATACTTCAGGGACTTCCCTGGTGGCACAGTGGTTAAGAATCTGCCTGCCAGTGCAGGGGACATGGGTTCGAGCCCTGGTCCGGGAAGATCCCACATGCCGCAGAGCAACTAAGCCCATGAGCCACAACTACTGAACCTGTGCTCTAGAGCCCGTGAGCCACAACTACTGAGCTCCCGTGCCACAACTACTGAAGCCCGCACGCCTAGAGGCCATGCTCCACAACAAGAGAAGCCACCGCAATGAGAAGCCCGCACACCGCAACGAAGAGTAGCCCCCACTCGCTGTAACTAGAGAAAGCCCGAGTGTAGCAACGAAGACCCACTGCAGCCAAAAATAAATAAATAAATTTATTTTAAAAATCAATACTTCAGTTTCAACATCATCTGAGCAAGAACTTTCAAAGAATTAGGTAATGTTTTAAGTATCAGCAAATTTCTGCCTGAAGAAAAATTGACCCAGTTTTGTCAGTCTTGGCTCCACCCAGCAGAAGTTTGTCCAAGTTTGAAAAGTTTGTAAAGTTGCCTGCTTCCAATCCCCTCTTCCAGAATAGCAAGCTTGGCAAAACAAAACAACAACAATAACACAAAATTTTTATGTTTTTTCCATGGCAACCATAGTTGTGACTGCAGGATTTTGAGTGAAAAGATTTTTCTTAACCCTATGGCCAAAAATCTTCAAATAAGCCAAACCATCATCTGGTAAGTAAGCTATAAGTTAATTAATCAATCAAACACTTTAGAACTTGTTTTGTGGAAAGCCTATGTAGTAAAAAATTTCCAATTCTGTTCACCTTTCTTCACAAAGCCTCTTGAAAAGAAGGTGATTCCAGGTTCAGGCTTTCAGAAAGTTGACAAATTCTACAATATCTTAGGTCTAGCCAAAAAAGAACAGAAGGGGTAAGTCTCCTGGTGCCAATCTACAGGTGTACCACAAAGATGGCAATTTAGGCTTGGCTGTAGTCTCCCTTTATCTGCAGGGGATACATTCCAAGACCCCCAGTGGATGCTTAAAACAGAAGATAGTATGAAATATATATACACACACACACACATATATATATATATATATATATATACACACACACACGTATATGTATACACACACAGATATATATATACACATATATATACTATTTTTTCCTGTACATACATATGTATGATGAAGTTTAATCTATAATTTAGGCAACCATTACTAAAATAGAACAATTATGCCAATATACTGTAATAAAAGTTATGTGAATGTGGCCTCTCTATCTCAAAATGTCTCACTGTATAAATTTAATGCTTTTTCCATCTTAACTAAGCACTTGTCACGCACTGTGGCTGTAACTTTTGCAGTTTGAAGTGTGACAGCAAAACTAGCATGAATTTCTTTTTCCTTCTTCACAATTTCATGGAGAGAAGATTTGTTCTTTTTTTTTTTTTTTGGCTGTGTTGGGTCTTTGTTGCATGCAGGCTTTCTCTAGTTGCAGTGAACGTGGGCTACTCTTCGTTGCAGTGCACGGGCTTCTCTTGTTGCAGAGCTCGGGCTCTAGGCACGCGGGCTTCAGTAGCTGTGGCACACGGGTTCAGTAGTTGTGGCTCATGGGCTCTAGAGCGCAGGCTCAGTAGTTGTGGTGCACGGGCTTAGTTGCTCCACGGCATGTGTGATCTTCCCAGACCAGGGATTGAACCTGTGTCCCCTGCATTGGCAGGTGGATTCTTAACTGCTGCGCCACCAGGGAAGTCCCGAGAAGATTTGTTCTTACCATAGATATTAGCAATTTAGAACTTATGAATTGTTTATTTCTGGAATTTTCTATTTAATGTTTTCGGACCTCTGTCGACCTTGGGTAATAGAAACGGCAAATAAGGGGGGACTATGGTATAGAGATTGAGCTTCCTATAGAGAGAATGTGTCCCTGCAAATTTGTAAGTTGAAATCTAATATCTGATGTGATGGTATTAGGAGGTGGGGCCTTTGGGAGGTGATTAGGTCATGAGAGCAGAGCCCTCATGAATGGGACTCTTGCCCTTATAAAAGACACCCTAGAAAAGTTCATTGCCCCTTCTGCCATGGGAGGGGGTAACAAGAAGTCCATCTATGAACAAGGAAGCAGGCTCTCACCAGACACCAAACCTCACCAGACAGATTCTGCTGGTGCCTTGGTCTTGAACTTCCAATCTCTAGAACTGTGAGAAACAAATTTCTGCTGTTATAAGCCACCCAGTCTATGGTATTTTGTAAAACCAGATGTACGGTCAAACATTGCAGATACTGGATAAAAGACTACCAAGATTGTTTCCCCTATTGAACTTTTGCTTGACAAATAACCTTCCATTTTAAAGACAGCAACAACGTCTGAGTTTCTAAAAGGGGCTCACAAAAACAGGAATTCTTTTATGACATTAGCATGCATATAACATATAAATACTAGATGCAGTCTGCACTGAGATATGAGTGATGCTATGCAGTTCCAGTTCTTGCTGGAGGCAAATGTTTTAGCTGCCTATTTCTTCATGTCTCATTTCAAAATATTTGAAGAAAAATCATCAATTATGGAGTCGATGGGTTTGACAGAAGCACTGCTCATATTTTCTCTGGTTTCCCTAAGTCATAATCCAGTTCATCCTTTTCCAGAGCACATGGCTTCACCAAATCTCTCAAAGTATATGTGGCTTCTTTTGGCTGACAATGTGACAAGCAATCTTATAGGAAAATACTAGAAAGGTTTTTGTGCTGAGGCAAATTTAAGTCCTGGTTATTTCCTTGTCTTTTCAAACTGAACTATCTTTTTAAAAATCCACACTGTTGGCTTCATGTTTCCACTGACAAAATCTTTGGCACATAGTTAAGTGTTATGGCTTTGTGTCACATCATATTCAGTAATGAAAGTGAAACCAAAGTACACCTTAAGTATTTTAATACATTATTTTAATTTTTTTGTGTGTTTTCCCACTTAGGCTTGGGCAGATATAAACAACAATATGTCCATTATTGTTAACTATGTTTTCTTTAATTTAAATTAACATGAAACTGTATGAAAAGTCGGAGCATTGTAATATTACCTGATGTGACCTTTCATTCCACCCCACAGTTAATAACATAGTTAGGATAGAATATTTCAACACAGTTTTCAAAATCAAAGGGAAAATATATTCATACACATGTAAGTACACACATCTATAGACACACATATATATTTCATACCTCATGACACTTAACAACATTATTTGAATGCATTTTTCACACAATTTCTAAAGTAATAGGAAAAACACTGAAGTTATAGATATTTACACATATGTTTATGTATGCATGTGTGTGTGTATGTGTGTGTGTATACACGTATAATTTTACCCTGTTAACAATTAACAGTAACTGCTATACACTTTTACAGCTCCTATGAACATGACTATATAATAGAGATCACAGAATATGGGTGTCCATAATGAGGACCTAGAATCATTATCTCAATTGGAGTTATATTCAGTAGACTCTATAAATTCAGAGGATGAGTAATCCTTTCTATAAATATTTCCATCAAAAATAAAGTAATTTTCAAAATGCACAGATATACTCTTTCAGTTTTCATTGGCTAGAACTGTGTCACATTAGAAGTGTCACAGTTTTTGTATTCTATCATGTACTGCAATGAAAGGAAATCAGCGCATACTTAGACGTTGTGCTTTCTTACTTTGGAAATTTTCTAACCTAAGCTAGGTTCATTGTAAACAAAAGCAATCATCTGTGATTATAATAGCTGGATACATTTTCTTTAATTCCTAACAAGAGAAATAATTCTAGATGTCATAATGTGGCAATAATAAGGATCATATACTGGTGGTGCTCATTTAGCATACCGGGCCACCTATATTAATCAGAATAGGCTAGGCTGGTGTAGCATTAACGACCATACCTTAATGGCCTAACACAGAAAATATTTAGTTCTCATTCCCACAAAATCCAGTGTGGGTTGAGACAGCTCTCCAGGACAGTTTCCCTCCATGTGGTGGTAATTCCTGCAATAATTAGACTAGACTCCTGCAATAACTTGACTCAACCATTTATTTATTTATTTATTTTTATTTAAAAATTTTTATTGGAGTGCAGTTGATTTACAATGTTGTGTTAGTTTCAGGTGTACAGCAAAATGAATCAGTTATACACATACATATATCCACTCTTTTTTATATTCTTCTAGGTCATTACAGAGTATTGGGTAGAGTTCCCTGTGCTATACAGCATGTCTTTATTAGTTATCTATTTTTTTTTTAATTTTTGAATTTTATTTTATTTTTTTATACTGCAGGTTCTTGTTAGTCATCAATTTTATACACATCAGTGTATACATGTCAATCCCAATCTCCCAATTCATCCCCCCACCCCCACCCCCCACTGCTTTCCCCCCTTGGTGTCCATACATTTGTTCTCTACATCTGTGTCTCTGTTTCTGCCCTGCAAACTGGTTCATCTGTACCATTTTTCTAGGTTCCACATATATGCATTAATATACGATATTTCTTTTTCTCTTTCTGACTTACTTCACTCTGTATGACAGACTCTAGATCCAACCACGTCTCTACAAATGACTCAATTTCATTCCTTTTTATGGCTGAGTAATATTCCATTGTATATATGTACCACATCTTCTTTATCCATTTGTCTGTCGATGGGCATTTAGGTTGCTTCCATGACCTGGCTCTTGTAAATAGTGCTGCAATGAACATTGAGGTGCATGTGTCTTTTTGAATTATGGTTTTCCCGGGTACATGCCAAGTAGTGGGATTGCTGGGTCGTATGGTAGTTCTATTTTTAGTTTTTAAGGAACCTCCATACTGTTCTCCATAGTGGCTGTACCAATTTACATTGCCACCAACAGAGCAAGACAGTTCCCTTTTCTCCACACCCTCTCCAGCATTTGTTGTTTGTAGATTTTCTGATGATGCCCATTCTAACTGGTGTGAGGTGATACCTTATTGTAGCTTTGATTTGCATTTCTCTAATAATTAGTGATGTTGAGCAGCTTTTCATGTGCTTCTTGGCCATCTGTATGTCTTCTTTGGAGAAATGTCTATTTTGGTCTTCTGCCCATTTTTGGATTGGGTTGTTTGTTTCTTTAATATTGAGCTGCATGAGCCGTTTATATATTTTGGAGATTAATCCTTTGTCCTTTGATTCATTTGCAAATATTTTCTCCCATTCTGAGGGTTGTCTTTTTGTCTTGTTTATGGTTTCCTTTGCTGTGCAAAAGCTTTGAGTTTCATTCGGTCCCATTTCTTTATTTTTGTTTTTATTTCCATTACTGTAGGAGGTGAATCAAAAAAGATCTTGCTGTGATTTATGTCAAAGAGTGTTCTTCCTATGTTTTCCTCTAAGAGTTTTATAGTGTCTGGTCTTACATTTAGGTCTCTAATCCATTTTGAGTTTATTTTTGGGTATGGTGTTAGGGAGTGTTCTAATTTCATTCTTTTACATGTAGCTGTCCAGTTTTCCCAGCACCGCTTATTGAAGAGACTGCCTTTTCTCCATTGTATATCCTTGCCTCCTTTTTCATAGATTAGTTGACCATAGGTGTGTGAGTTTATCTCTGGGCTCTCTATCCTGTTCCATTGATCTATGTTTCTGTTTTTGTGCCAGTATCATATTGTCTTGATTATTGTAGCTTTATAGTATAGTCTGAAGTCAGGGAGTCTGATTCTTCCAGCTCCGTTTTTTCCCCTCAAGACTGCTTTGGCTATTCGGGGTCTTTTGTGTCTCCATACAAATTTTAAGATTTTTTGTTCTAGTTCTGTAAAACATGCCATTGGTAATTTGATAGGGATTGCATTGAATCTGTAGGTTGCTTTGGGTAGTACAGTCATTTTCACAATATTGATTCTTCCAATCCAAGAACATGGTATATCTCTCCATCTGTTGGTATCATCTTTAATTTCTTTCACCAGTGTCTTATAGTTGTCTGCATACAGGTCTTTTGTCTCCCTAGGTAGGTTTATTCCTAGGTATTTTATTCTTTTTGTTGCAGTGGTAAATGGGAGTGTTTCCTTAATTTCTTCTTCAGATTTTTCATGATTAGTGTATAGGAATGCAAGAGATTTCTGTGCATTAATTTTGTATCCTGCAACTTTACCAAATTCATTGATTAGCTCTAGTATTTTTCTGGTGGCATCTTTAGGATTCTCTATGTACAGTATCATGTCATCTGCAAACAGTGACAGTTTTACTTCTTCTTTTCCAGCTTGTATTCCTTTTATTTCTTTTTCTTCTCTGATTGCCATGGCTAGGACTTCCACAAGTTGAATAATAGTGGCGAGAGTGGACATTCTTGTCATGTTCTTGATCTTAGAGGAAATTCTTTCAGTTTTTCACCATTGAGAATGATGTTTGCTGTGGGTTTGTCATATATGACCTTTATTATGTTGAGGTAGGTTCCCTCTATGCCCACTTTCTGGAGAGTTTCTATCATAAATGGGTGTTGAATTTTGTCAAAAGCTTTTTCTGCATCTATTGAGATGATCGTATGGTTTTTATCCTTCAATTTGTTAATATGGTGTATCACATTGATTTGCGTACATTGAAGAATCCTTGCATCTCTGGGATAAATCCCACTTGGTCATGGTGTATGATCCTCTTAATGTGTTGTTGGATTCTGTTTGCTAGTATTTTGTTGAGGTTTTTTGCATCTATAGTCATCAGTGATATTGTTCTGTAATTTTCTTTTTTTTGGTAGTATCTTTGTCTGATTTTGGTATCAGGGTGATGGTGGCCTTATAGAATGAGTTTGGGAGTGTTCCTTCCTCTGCAATTTTTTGGAAGAGTTTGAGAAGGATGGCTGTTAGCTCTTCTCTAAATGTTTGATAGAATTCACCTGTGAAGCCATCTGTTCCTGGACTTTTGTTTGTTGGAAGATTTTTAATCACAGTCTCAATTTCATTACTTGTGATTGGTCTGTTCATATTTTCTATTTCTTCCTGGTTCAGTCTTGGAAGGTTATACGTTTCTAAGAGTTTGTCCATTTCTTCCAGGTTGTCCATTTTATTGGCATAGAGTTGCTTGTAGCAGTGTCTTAGGATGCTTTGTATTTCTGTGGTGTCTGTTGTAACATCTCCTTTTTCATTTCTAATTTTATTGATTTCAGTCCTCTCCCTCTTTTTCTTGATTGACTCAACCATTTAAACAGAAGGTTCCAGAATTGCCAAAGAAGAGGAGTGGGAGCTGAGGAATTGTGCACTATGTCATAAGTGTTTCAGCCCAGAAGTGACACACATCATGTCTGCACAGCCCTTTGAACAGAAATATGAAGATGACCCCACTTACATGTGAGGGATCTGGGAAGTATAGTTTTGCAGTTACTCAGAGGAGAACAGAACTGGATATTGGTGAGTAGTAATAATGTCTACTATACCCTTCTAGACTCCCTTAGAATGAAGAGAAATATTCTTCAAAGAAGTGAGAAGGAAATCAAAGACACTGTAGTGTTCTTTGGGATCCTAGTTAAGGACTCTTGATTTACTTTCTAAAAGTTATAAATCCAACTTTCACTCAACTGATTCCAATAAGAAACAGAATCATTTAATGAATTTAACATGAATTTTGTGTTTAATTCTCAAGTTCACCGTATACTAACTCTGTGGGCGTGTGTTTTTGAACAAATGACTTAGTATCTCTAATCTTTGATTTTCTCATCCGTAGAAGGAAGACGATAATGCCAAACTTCCATGGTTATTTTGAAGAGTAAATGAGATATTATGGAAAATGAACTAGCATTGTCTCTGGCACACACCAGATTCTTAATAAATACTAGTTCTTTTCTCTATCTCCCCTTCCTTCTTCCCTCACTTTTCTAAGTATTAGCCCTTTCCAGGGAGAAGAAAGAACTTGTGTGGTTATAGGATTAAACTCTGAAAATACACAGCTTGCATCTTAGCTGTTACTCACTAGTACATAATCTTGGGAAAATTACTTAAACCTCCTGACCTTCAACATTCTTATCTATAAAGTAAGGGTCAATACTTACCTCATAGGGTTTTTAGGAGGATTAAATTATATAATTCTATAGAATATTTAACAAATTTCTCAATAAATGTTGGCAATTATCATTATTAACAATGCACTGCATTTACAGATTCATGTCAGAAATTTGGCCTGCTTAAGTCAAGCTTTGGATAATGCACTAATAACCAGTTATTCAAAATATAACCCATGGACCAGCAGAATTGGCAAATTTTAGGATGTTGTTAGAGATGTAAACCCTGCCCCAGACGTACAGAATCAGAATCTATTGTTTAAAGAGATTCCCAGGTGATTCTTAAACATGCTGAAATTTGAGAAGCACTGCCCTACTATATGTGGTGGTTGAGTGTTTTCATGTAATGCAAATATTATCAGAGTGGTGACAAATAGGATGTCCAAGAAGGTAGCACAGCGTTTTGGAAAGGGCATTGGATTGGGAGTCAGAAAATCAACGCTTACATTCGAATCTTCCACTGACAAGCTGATTGACCTTATACAAATAATTTATTTCAGCCCTTTTCCTCATTTACGAAATGAAAGACTTAAACTCTGCCTATGGTTCTTAACCAGGAACACACATCAGAATTCACAGAGGGAGTTATTACAAAATATCTGACGAGCCTGCGACACATGAAGAGTCTAATTCATTAGATCTGGAGGCAGCGATCTCCAGAGGTGGGAAGAGTACTAAACTGGAGAGGGGACACCTGTAAAATAACCTCAGAAAAGAGCAGAGGGTGGGAACCTGGAAGGCAACATGCATCATGCAACAGACATTAACAAGCACTCCAGTGCAAGAACAAAATCTCATGAATAGGGCAGGCTGGAGAGCTATTATGCTCAGTGATCTTGTGGGTATAAAAGAAATTACGTGGGGGAAGCACTTAGCCTAGAGCCTCGCACAAAACAGATTCTCAATAACTTTTCCTTTTCTTTCCTATTTTCCTCCTTGAGGAAGTTCCCAATTCACTTCAGAGCTATCTAACTGATTTCCAAATGCCCTCCTTACTTTAACTCATTTAGGCGCAAGAAACTGGATATTCTTAAAAAGAAACAAAACACCTAACAAGTAATTTAGGCAAATCAAACAGAACAATTAAATGTCTTACTTTATTAAACAATAGAGTTTTGATGTTGTAATAATAAGACTTTAGACCAGTTATATTATTTGAGGGGCCCAATGCAAAATGAATATGTGGGAACTCTTTAATCAAAAAAGTATTTAAGGGGCTTCCCTGGTGGCGCAGTGGTTGAGAGTCCGCCTGCCGATGCAGGGGACACGGGTTCGTGCCCCGGTCTGGGAAGATCCCACATGCCGCGGAGCGGCTGGGCCCGTGAGCCATGGCCGCTGGGCCTGTGCGTCCGGAGCCTGTGCTCCGCAACGGGAGAGGCCACAACAGTGAGAGGCCCACATAACGCAAAAAAAAAAAAAAAAAAAAAAAAAAAAAAAAGTATTTAAAAAAGGGGGCTAGGGATAAATTGGGAGATTGGGACTGACATATACACACTACTATATATAAAATAGATCACTAATAAGGACCTACTGTATAGCACAGGGAACTCTACTCAATACTCTATAATGGCCTATATGGGAAAAGAATCTAAAAAAGAGTGGATAGATGTATATGTATAACAGATTCACTTTGCTGTACACTTGAAACTAACACAGCGCTGTAAATCAACTATATCCCAATAAAAAAATTTTTTTAATGTAGTAAGAATTTCAAGGCAGTGACAGCAGAGCATTAAACCAAGTGTAGGTCCCTTCTGCACATGGGCCCTTGGAGAATGCAGAGGTCACATGCCCTGCAAGACTAAAGGAATCCTCGACTTGAAGTCTGAATGCCTGGAAAATATGCTAGCTAGGCAACATTTTTTGCCAGTTGATCTGAACCCCATCACTTTGTTTCTCTGGGCCTTAAAAATTTCCACACCTGTAAGAACAGCTCTGATATTCTATGAGTCTATGGTACACACTGGAATTTCCTAGAAAATACATTACTTAATTTTTCACTCCATTGAATAAATTTTTAAATGACATTGGGCCCATGAAACAAATTAATTCAGAACTTTGTTTTGCCCTCTGACCTGTCTTTTATTTAATGTGTGCTACTCACCGTGGAAGCAAGGCAATACAGGGCTAATATAACTAATAAAAATAAAAAGTATTTTTCTGATGTCTGAGTGCAAAGAATCCAGATTTTCAGGTAATAGGGCTTATTGGGAGTAGCCAAGCAAGCAGTTGCAGGTCCCAGCACTCCACTGGGAGAAGGGTATAGATTTACATGGAAAAATAGTGGAGATAAACACCAAAGTCTGGTGTTAATACGCATGCATTATTTGGATTCATCTCAATTATCTGATATATTCAGTCATGTCAATAGCTTTGTTCCCATTATATTCAGTTTGCTATAGACTAAAACAATGACTGTTTCAAAAACACAAGGCTACACGAATGTTTATCCTCCTCCTCGTTATCAAAGACCTTCGCTATACAGACTAATCAAAGAAGAGAATTTGGAAAAGCATCAGTGAGGCACAAGCTTAGCATGTGTGACCAAGATTAACTCAAAATTACTAGAAGGAAGACAGAAAAAAATAAATTAATCCATACCCCCTGCAAGGGATTAAAAAAATGAGCAAAAAGCTTGATTAAAAAAAAATCTCGAAGTCAAAAAAGACTATTGGAACAAAAGCAGCACTTGAACAAGATGAAACAGAATACCCCAGGCAGAACAGAAATGGTATCCACTGGAAAGCTAATGCTCCCCGAAGAAGGAAACTCCCCAGAAATTCAAAACAAAGATAAAGGCATAAAGAATCAAAGTGCACATTAAGAATATTAAATTCTTCTAAGTGAACAAAGTGCTTGATTCATAAACAAGCACAGTAAGGAAGCTCTCTACCGAGTATTGTGTCCTGCCTGAAAATGCAGGCAATGAGTGAAAATAGCCACACAGGTCCATGTGGAGACCAACACCTTACTATGATGTTGCCTTCGCGGTTCATGGCATGGGACCATACTGTAAAGGAAATGGTGTCTCAGTGGGGTTGCTATGGACTGAATGTTTGTGCCCCATCCCCAATTCACATGTTAAAGCCCTAATCCCCAATGTGATAGTATTTAGAGGTGGGGCCTTTGGAGGTAATTAGGTTTAGAGGAGATCATGAGAGTGGAGCCCCCATGATGTGATTATAAGATCAGACCTCTCTCTGTCTCTGCCTTGTGAGGACACAGCAAGCTGGAAGAGAGCTCTCATCATACACCCATTACCACCAGCACCCTGATGGTAGACCTCCTGGCCTCCAAAACTATGACAAATGTTGGTGGTTTAACCCAGCCAATCTACAGTATTTATTATAACAGCCCATGTTGATGTGGACAAGGATTCTTTTCAGACTCTCAGAGATAATATCCACTCCCCACCCCCTGAAATTAAAAGGCATCAAGATAAAGCTAACTTAAGCTGTTTTGTATAGTTTTTAAAAGTTTTGTTAAACATCATCATTTTTTATGTTTGCTTCAATTTATCACATATTTACTGAGCACTTAGTATCTGCCAAGCTCTGCACTAGGCATAGAAGATATAGAGATAAATAAGGCAGGGCCCATATCTTAAAGTACCTTAAAATCCAGTACAGGAGACTATAGGAGACCAGATGGTATTAATACATGGTATACAAACTTTAAACTTCTTTTTAACAGGTGCATAATATTCTACTGCATGCATTTGCCAGAGCAGACTAATCATCCTCCTATTATGAGATATTTAGGGTTTCCCCTGACTTTTAGCAACCATAAGCAATAATGCATAAAATACAATTGTACACTTTATATTTTCCATATATGTGTGAATGCATGTTTAGGGCAAATTCCCATGCATGAATTGCTTTATCAAAGCCTATATATTTTTTAGTTTTTATTTCTTTAAAGAACTGTTTTATTCAGATAAAATTCACATAACCACACAATTCTCCTATTTAAAGTGTACAACTCAGTGGTTTTTAGTGTATTCACAGAGTTGTTCAACCATCACCACAATCAGTTTTAGAACATTCTCATTACCCGCCCTTCCCACAAAAAATCACACTCATTAGCTGCCACTCCCCATCTCCACCCACCCTTCTGCAAGCCACTAATCTACCCTCTATGGCTATAGATTTTGCCTATTCTGGACATTTCAAATAAATGGAACCATACTGTATATGGTCTTTTGTGACTAGCTTCCTTCACTTAGCATAAAGTTTTTAAAGTTTACCCATGTTGTAGCAAGTGTCAATATTTCATTTCTTTTTGCCAAATAGTATTTTATTGCATGAATATACCATATTTTTTTACCATTCATCAGTTGATGGACATTTGGGTTGTTTCTAATTTTTGGCTATTATAAATATGCTGCTGTGGACATTCATGTTCAAGTTTTTGTGTGGACACATGTTTTTATTTCTCTTGGGTATATACCTAGGAGTGGAATTGCTGGGTCATATGGTTATGCTATGGTTAGCCTTTTGAGGAAGTACTAGGCTGTTTTCAAAAGCAGCTGCGCCATTTTACATTCTCATCAGCAGCAGTTGCTTAGGGTACTAATTTCTCCACATCCTTGCCATTATTATTATCTTGCCTTCTTATTATCTGTTTTTTGGTTATAGCCATGCTAGTGGATGTGAAATGGTATCACATTGTGGTTCTGATTTGCATTCCCCTGATTACTAATGATGCTGAGTATCTTTCCATGAACTTATTTGTCATTTGTATCTTCTTTGGAAAAATATGGAGAAAATTTAGTCAGATCCTTTGCCCATATTTTAAATGGATTATTTGTGTTTATATTGATGTGTTGTGAGAGTTCTTTATGTTTTCCAGATAAACATTCCTTATCAGTTATATGAGTCAATATTTTCTCTCCTTCTATGGGTGGTCACTCACTTCTTAATGGTGAAGCACAAAAGGTTTTTTTTGTTGTAGTTGTTTTTTCATTGGAGTATAGTTGTTTTACACTGCTGTGTCAGTTTCTGCTGTACAGCAAAGTGAATCAGCCATACGTATATATATATCCCCTCTTTTTGGATTTCTTTCCCATTTAGGTCACCACAGAGCACTGAGTAGAGTCCCTTGTGTTCTACAGTAGGTTCTCATTAGTTATCTATTTTATACATAGTAATGTATATATGTTGATCCCAATCTCCCAATTCATCCCACCCCCCACTTCCCCCTTGGTATCCATATGTTTGTTCTCCACCTATGTGTCTCTATTTCTGCTTTGCAGATAAGATCATCTGTACCATTTTTCTAGATTCTACATATATGCATTAACATACGATATTTGTTTTTCTCTTTCTGACTTACTTCACTCTGTATGACAGTTTCTAGGTCCATCCACGTCTCTGCAAATGACCCAATTTCGTTCCTTTTTATGGCTGAGTAATATTCCATTGTATATATATACCACATCTTCTTTATCCATTCCTCCGTCAATGGACATTAGGTTGCTTTCATGTCCTGGCTATTGTAAGTAGTGCTGCAATGAACATTGGGGTGCATGTGTCATTTTGAATTATGGTTTTCTCTGGGTATATGCCCAGTAGTAGGATTGCTGGGTCATATGGTAGTTCTATTTTTAGTTTTTTAAGGAACCTCTATATTACTCTCCATAGTAAAGCCTGTATAATTTTTAAACTTTGCAAAATTTTCCCTCAAAGGGCTTGACAACATGCAGGCATAGAAATAGTACATGCTTCCTCAAACTCACATAATTTTCAAGCCTTTTACATATCAATATGATGAGTGAAATATTATATCGAAATGTGATTTGGATTTGTTTTTCACTAAAAATAAATTTCAATTCTTTTTAAAAAAATATATGGTACAGATGGAAAGGTAATACCAGTGACAGAAGTATGAACCTTGGCCCTCCACTAAGTTTGTCAGAAGGAATCTCCTTATACTGTTAGCAGTTTACGAGCCTTTTGGCCTCTTGGCCATACGTTCTTTTTTTCCCCCATAATATCACCTTTGCTAGGTAAAGATACTGCCTATGTGGACAGGACGTCAACAAAACAAAACAAACCTCTCCAAAACAACCCAGTGCCTTGGATGGGGAAGGTAAAGCAATCCTATCGCCCCCAATTAAGGCCATCAGTGGACAAGATTGACTTCAAGTAATATCGCAAAGCTAGAGAGGTTTCCTTTGGCTCCTTCTCACTCTTTTTTTCAGAATCCACCATTCTAGACTCTCAGTACCAACTTGTGCCTCTAGGACCCTAAAAGGAGCTTTTAATTCCTCATCTTGCTCCTTTTTAAAACAGACAGCTTGTTGGAGATCATTAAAATAACAATTAGGGCTACTATGGCATATTGAGCATTTTGTAAGTGTCAAGCTCCTTGCTTAACATTTCCATATCTCATTTAATTTTCACAATCCTGGGAAAATATTTTATTCCTCATTTTATGGTTAAGGAAACAGTCTCAGTGAAGTTAATTCAGCTGATATTCCATAGCTCCTATGTGGAAGAACAGGATTCCAACCCAGATGTATCTAACTTTTAAAGTCCTGTCGTTAACCCTAAAGGATGTTGAGTCTATAAACAAATTCTGGTCGTTGTGTTAATGATTAAGAGTAAAGGAAATTGTTATCTTCTTCACAAGGTGTCTGTATTTCAAAAGACAACATTGGAGAATGCAAAAATTCATACCAAAGGATTGATTCTCTAACGTTGGGATTGCTAGCGCTAAAAAAGAACAGGTAGGCACTATTTTTAGCCACATGGGACTTTTGACTGTACTTCTAAAACTACATTGGGTAGGTAGGCACTTTCTCCACTTGTGTAGAGGCTGACATCCAGTTCTCTAACCTGTCACATCTTTTAACTATAGCATCCACAGTTTCTGGTACGATAATGGTGGTTGTTTAGTTCATTCATTCATTCATTTAGTCATCCATTTAAGAAATACTAAGAGTCATACACTGTGCAAGGCACTGGAAATGCAATGGTGAATGAGACTGATATTGTCTTTGGCCTCAGGGTTATAGAATAATTAGACATGATGAATTTCTAAGTATAAATATTACTTAGAACATACAGCAATGACTATTTCTGTCTACATATATATTATAGGCAAAGATATTGTTATAGCCTAGTTGTAAAATAATCTAAATCACCCTGCAGACATGCTTAGTTTTCACATGAAGAATAAATTAATTTTTTAAATCCACAAGAAAGTATTGTGAATTAGAAAGCATTCTTCTGCGATGAATTAGTTTTTGAATGAGGAGCTTTGGAGGATGTCCAAATCAATATGGTTTATTGGGTTCTGTGAATTTGGAAAGGAAATTGACTGGATTATGTTAGAAAAATAAGGGCACTACCTCCCCACTTCTTGTTAAACTCTACAATACACATCTCTTTAAAGATGAGCAAAGGGACAGGTATTTTCCAAGTCATTCAGCATTTAAATGGATCAATCTCACTGAAAACCATTGAGATTCAAAGATATTAAATGGTTTTTAAAATTTATTTATTTATTTATTTATTTTTGGCTGCGTTGGGTCTTCGTTGCTGCGTGTGGGCTTTCTCTAGTTGTGGTGAGCAGGGGCTACTCTTTTTTTTTTTTTTCCTTTTTTTTTATTAGTTTCTGCTTTATAACAAAGTGAATCAGTCATACATATACATCTGTTCCCATATCCCTTCCCTCTTGCGTCT
Organism: Hyperoodon ampullatus; assembly: GCF_949752795.1. NCBI lineage: Eukaryota > Metazoa > Chordata > Mammalia > Artiodactyla > Ziphiidae > Hyperoodon > Hyperoodon ampullatus. The sequence goes on along the minus strand of NC_136913.1, from coordinate 108,051,006 downwards.
CCCTCCCTAGGGGCTACTCTTTATTGCGGTGCCTAGGCTTCTCATTGCGGTGGCCTCTCTTGTTGCAGAGCATGCGCTGTAGGCACACGGGCTTCAGTAGTTGTGGCGCATGGGCTTAGTTGCTCCACGGCATGTGGGATCTTCCCAGACCAGGGCTCGACCCCGAGTCCCCTGCGTTGGCAGGCGGATTCTTAACCACTGCGCTACCAGGGAAGCCCAAAGATACTAAGTTTTAAAGCAAAGATATTGTTGAATGCAGAGCTTACAGTAACAAATCTGTAGCAACACATTAAGACTACTTCTTTGACATATCACATTCAGTAGATGCCCTTTTCGGGAGAACACTTAACTCCGTCCATTTAACAATCCATTCCTTGCCTTTTGCTTTTGAAAGTGCATTGACATTTGCCCTTCTTATTTCTGTAAGCAGTGTCATAAAGCTTAATATCAATCACAAGGTTCAGCAGCTCAGAAAATTTGTACCCTTCCATTCCTCTTGTGATGAGAAGAAATACATTTTTTTCCAGCAGGGAAAGGGGTAATGAGGTAAAGATTTAGTGTTCATGATTATGAGTGGTTTCTGTGGTTAATCAACTTGTCTTTTTTAAAAGTGTCTTTGTCTATATGTTGCAAGTATAATTGATGTTGATATAAAGCATATTTTTTAGTTTCTGTTAATTTTAGACAAAATGTTACCATTGGTTAATTAGCATTAACAAAACACAAGTGCTACTAACTCATTTAACCGTAATTCATTTTAGTTTCAAACATACTGACAATTTTTGCTTTCTTTAAATATTCTGAATGGATAATTCTTTCATCAGTGTTTATTATTTTTCATACCATTTATTTTTCTTTTTCAGTACAAATGGGAAAATGTATTTAAGGAATAAACAAATTCAAATTAAAGTTGAGTACACTTTGTATTAGTTTCCTATGGCTGCTACAACAAATTACTACAAACTAGGTAACTTGGAACAACAGACGTTTGTTCTGTTACAATTTGGGAGGCTAGAATTGTGAAGACTGTTTCGCTGGGCCTAAATGAAGGTACTGGCAGATCCATCCATGCTCCTTCCAGAGGCTCTAGGGGAGAATCCATTCCTTGCTTCTTCCAGCTTCTGGTAGCTGTCCGCATTCCTTGGCTTGTGGCCACATCACTCCAATCTCTCCCTCCATGGTCATACTGCCTTCTTCTCTTCAGTGTGTCAAACTTTCCTCTGCCTCCCTCTTATGAGGATACATGTGATTACATTTAAGGTCTACCCAGATAATCCAAGGTAGTCTTCTCATCTCAAGATTCTTAATTTAACCACACCTGCAAAGTCCTTTTTTTCCATATAAGGCAACATTCACAGGTTCCAGGGATTAACCCATTGATATCTTTTGGGGGGCCACTATTCAACCTACCATTCCCTTCTGAAGTACATACAGGGCCACATATGATTTCTGTGGGCCATAGACACTTTTGTTTTTGTGGTCCTTTCCTCCAAAAAGAAATTTAAAATATATTTTGACTGCAGTGATATAAACATAAATATTCATATATTCACCATTATCATTAATATATCTGTATTATTATTGTGTTCATTTTTTCTTCTGATGTTAAAAGAAATTAAAATGAAAACATTTTTGTGGACTCCTAAAAGTGCTATGGGCTCTAGGAACTCTGCTTAATGGAAAAGTCAGTCCTGTATATAGAAAACCTATAAGGTCTGTGGACCTCAGCAGCTGATAAAATTTTAAAGTACACAAGTGGGCTTCCCTGGTGGCGCAATGGTTAAGAACCCACCTGCCAATGCAGGGGACACAGGTTCAATCCCTGGTCTGGGAAGATCCCACATGCTGTGGAGCAACTAAGCCCGTGCACCACAACTACTGAGCCTGTGCTCTAGAGCCTGCGAGCCACAACTACTGAAGCCCATGCGCCCAGAGCCCGGGCACCGCAACAAGAGAAGCCACCGCAATGAGAAGCCCACGCACCACAATGAAGAGTAGCCCCTGCTCGCCACAACTAAAAGAAAGCCCACACGCAGCAACAAGGACCCAATGCAGCCAATAAATAAATAAATAAATAAATAAATAGACTTTAAAAAATAATAAAAAAATAAAAGTACACAAGCTCGGGAAAGAATTCTAATATATACATATGTTTCTTAATTGCACTTAGGTTTTCAAAATTCACATGATTTCTGCTCCAGTTTAGATGTTTTCCATTTTCTAAGCTCTATCATTTTTCTATCATGTAATCATTAAAAAGGAAAAGATGAAATCTTTTTAAATCTATTTCTTCCATACCTCACTGATACGAAAACTGAGAAAAATAATGTGTATGATTTTAAAAAATGTGATAAAAATTGTTTCATTCTGTGTCATCTCACTGCAGATTCTGCACGTAACAATACATACCCCATTGTGTTTGCTTTCTTTTAAAATTTTAAAGATTGGGTGTAAGAGAGAAGTAACACTAATAACATTGAACTAAATCACACAGCTTCAATGTGACCTGGTTGGACGTCACCCAATTTACGCCTTGTCCAAATTAGGTTTCTCAACAATAATGTTGTTCTACTATCAAATGGTTCATAATTGCTAACACAGTTCATTTGTGGTTTGCAGAACTACATTTCCTTTGGCAATACAAGGAGAGTGAGAAATCATACAAATTTTTATTTTCACTGTGTTATGAAAGATTATGTTAATCAAAAAAATCAAGCTTGGGTATCTAACAGCAAATCAAAGTTTGTTTTTTTCTCCTGTAGTAGGAAAATGCTATTATTATTGTGCATGGCTTTTCAACTAGGAATTCAACAACCACATATTTTTTAATATGTAAGCTTTGTTTCACAAACTCAGTTCATTAGTTTTAATAAGCTCTTCTGATTTACATAATGCAACAGATGATATTTTATATTATATTTTATTACCTCCAGGACAGTTTTATCTACACCTAAACTAAAATGTGCTATTGCACACTTTATATTTATTCATTGCTTTCTTTGGGAGAACAGAATGAGTAATTACATATGGAAAGGATAGATGAATATATCATAAAATATACTTATTAAAGACTATTCCTATGTTTATTTTCAAATTGAATTAAATTTTTCATGCTATTATACAGTTTACAACATTCTCAGTCTCACATAGTTATGAAATCAGAGTAGTAATAACAATAGTTAAACTTTTGGCTTCACATGTATTATCTCATTCACTGCTCATGACAAAATTTGAAAGAGTTTCTTTCATTATTCCATTTTATTGGTGAGGAAACTGAGGCACAGAGCAGTTAAGTAATTTGTAAAGATCACAAAGCTAGTAAGTAATGAAGTTGGGATTTAACCCTAAGTTAGGTCTGTCTGCCTACAGAGCCTATACATTTAACCACCATATTATACTGCTTCCACATAGACTATCTTTCCATGTTATTATAATATTTTAGTATTCTACTTTTCTGTTGAAAATGCCAGTGATCATACAAAGTTTTCGATGACTGCAAAGTAATAACCAAATTCAATTAGTAAGACACATGTATGTCATGAATCAAATGCAGAATACACTCAGCAAGTTAACTAAAGTTTGCAGTTTAGTGGGCTGAAGAATGGGATTAAAAATGACAACATTTTGATAGCCTTGTAGATAAAGCTGTTTGTTTTACTTTGTTACAAAGTAACAGACTGGACCAGTAACCCCATCAGTTTCATAAATATATGGAAGACACAAAGAGGATTTGGGCAGAGAAGATGGACAACTCATAACAAATCTGTTGTTTCTACTAAAAAGGAAACCAAAGATTATGTCCCACTGAGGAGGTAACAGTAGTGCCACATTACAATCAGAGGACAACATTAGAACATAAAAGAGCCAAAGGCTTTAACTGAAAGCACTGTTTGCTATCCATTGCTGTTTTAAAAATGGGGGTATCTCTATTACTACATGATACCAGAAGAAGTAAGATAATAATAATAAGAAAAATAATAATAATACATGTATGAATGTTTGCAGAATGCCAAAGCACTCTTTGGCTCACCCCCTCATGCTGCGCAAATTCACAAATCGTTTTGATACCACAGAATCTAGGAGTTGGAAGAGATTGTGAGAGTTCCTGAGTGCAGCTTATGAGCAGTGCAGAGTTTCCCTCTACATTATGCCTGGTAGGTAGATATCCAGTCTCTGCTTAACACTGCCAGTGACGAGCAGCATGAAAAGTAGTTCATTCCATTATTGTACAGTAATTTTAGATTTTGTTGTTTTAGCAGACTGTCTGTACTTCCATTTATTAGGCCTAGTTGGCTTTCTGGAGAAGACAAAATTTGACGTAATCTGTTCTCCACATGACAGTATATATATATACTTTTTTGCGGTATGCGGGCCTCTCACTGTTGTGGCCTCTCCTGTTGCAGAGCACAGGCTCCGGACGCGCAGGCCCAGCGGCCATGGCTCACGGGCCCAGCCACTCCGCAGCATGTGGGATCTTCCCGGACCGGGGCACGAACCTGTGTCCCCTGCATCGGCAGGCGGACTCTCAACCACTGCGCCACCAGGGAAGCCCCACATGACAGTATTTTAAGGTAGCAACTATGTTTTTTTCTCTTCCTTCGGCTAATCACTGCAGATTATGTTAACCACTCTTCGTATGGAATGTTTTCATAGAAAGAACATGCAACTCTTAATTTACTTCCTCATTTATTCTGGGCCAAAGATCACAAGATGAACCTTGTAAGTTTTAAGAGAGAAAGGAGTCCCCTGTTTCATATCTGCAGCTTTCCCTCAATACTGAAGTTATTATCTATTTTTTTCCTGAAGCAGATCTCATGAGAAAAAACATCTTCCTCTGATATTTCACTATGCACGTTCTTAAGAAATCTGAAAAGAGAATGTCTTTGCCAAAATTCTTGCTTGATTCAGAGGCATTTGAATTTGTTGTATCTGATCATGCATCCATGCAGTTAAAAGGTTTTCCACCTCACGTATCAGCCCAGCACACTTTCTTTTAACTGTTGATTATATTGGCTTTGTGCCTACCTTACAGTTTCATCCTCATACTGGCATCAATTACAGTCCCTAGGATGCCATAAACATGAGTTGTTTTTTTTCACTGTGTGGATCTGAGTCAAGACGAGGTGAGGAGAAGGCTTGAAAGTCAAGCATTCAAAAATTAAGGATAGCCTATCTCTTATCCCCTGAGACCAACGTTCTATTCAGAAACCTGAAGCCATTTACTTGTCTCCAATCTTCTCATCACATATGCTTTCTCAAACTCTCAACCCTCTATTGCCTTGAACTTCCTCCTTCCTCCCATTCTTCCAATGGGGATAGGGTTCCCCTCTCCAACCTTCCAACATCTTCCACCCTTACAATGCTTTCCACTATGCCAATCTGTTTCATGATAAACAACCTACCTCTTCTCCTTTGTTCCTGTTGTTTGTTCTCTCCCAAAGACAAGGAAGTTTCCCCTAAGAAGTCCTCTGGAGGAAAAGCTACTCATCCTTATGCTTTGGGTGAGGGGAGAGGACACGGTGTTCCTGGGAATAAGTATTAGGTAGCTCTCCTTTACTGCTTTCAAAACTTTACTTCACCTTCCTGCTAACATCTCTTGTTCTTGAGGATGGCTTTACCATTCTCTAACGTACTCCATTACTATAATCCACAGATTTCCCGGTCAGTTTTCCACAGTTTAGTTTTTAGAAGCTCAATCAGCTTGCAGATGCTTTTCCTGGGATAGAAGACAGTTATATCTGGAAGTTAGGATGAAACAAACAAAAATTTGTAGGACTGAGTTTGGAGTCTGTTGCCACCTGCTACTGACTCTCCTGATATCTAGAATATATTCATTCATTGTCTTCATTTATGCTTCCTTGCCTCCTTTTGCTAAACTACCCTAGGCAACAATCAGGATTTGCAAGTAAGGGGTTCTCACCAAGGTCTTCAATGTCTGCTTGTTGACAAATCTAGTTGATACATTTTTTTTTAGACATACCAGTCAAAGCCTGTAGGTCATTCTTAAATGATCTCTTACTTTGGCTCTTATGACACTATTTTTCTCTAGGTAATCCTTTTATCTCTTATACTCCTCTGACCATCCCCTACATGTTGATGTTCCTCCCATTCTGTCCTAGGGTCTCTTCTGTTTTTACTTTTTTAAAAAATAATTAATTAATTTTATTTTTGGCTGCATTGGGTCTTCGTTGCTGTGCGCGGGCTTTCTCCAGTTGTGGTGAGCGGGGGCTACTCTTCGTTGTGGTGCATGGGCTTCTCATTGCGGTGGCTTCTCTTCTTGTGGAGCACAGGCTCTAGGTGTGCGGGCTTCAGTAGTTGTGGCTCGGAGGCTCTAGAGCATAGGTTCAGTAGTTGTGGCACACAGGCTTAGTTGCTCCACAGCATGTGGGGATCTTCCTGGACTAGGGCTCAAACCCGTGTCCCCTGCATTGGCAGGCAGATTCTCAACCACTGCACCACCAGAGAAGCCCCTCTTCTGTTTTTACTTTATACCCTTTCTTTTGGAAACAGAATCCCTTTCTTCTCATCTCACTCCATTCACCACCATTCCCCTGATTCTGAACCTGTCTGTTCTCTCTGCTCCTTCAAGGTTCAGCCCAGGAGTTCTTTCCTCTAAGGACTCTTTCTTGACTCATTACCCTTCTGCCTCTTAGAGCCTCCTACAGTTCTTTGCCTTTAGAATATATATTCATTAGATCTTAACTTTATTTTGTCTTAACTTTTTGAATGTTACTTTCTTTAAGGCCTATGGTATGTTAACTGTCTACGTTTTTTTTTTCCTTGTTTATTCAGTTTAAAAGAGGTCATTCTCTCTGAATGCATCTATTGCTATCATTTCCTCAATTAGTTTTGCATTGTTAGTAAACATAAAGTCCAAAGCAATGTTTCCCATTGGTGCTTTCTCCTTCTTTCCTTGTGAGGAATTAAATCGTCAACAACAATTAAGACAGGAATATTTAAGTGTTTTTACTTTTAGCATAAATAACTCTAAAATATGTATATAGGTGAAACTCTAATCCCTATGATGTCTTGCCTAGGTAAGAACTGGGGTATTTTAAAACAGATATCTACCATAGTCTCTGTCTACTTGGGTAGTGTATATATGCTTTTAAAAATCATATAAATTCTCCCTCTTTTTCCTTTAACCTAATAAAATATCTGCACCACATTTCTACACTAAGATTCTTGGATTTTCATATGGGTGCTCATTTTGATGAACTGTGTCATAACACAATTCTTATTCTTTATTTCCATCATTGCCTTCTAATTATGAATCACATTTGTAGTAGGCAGCATTCTAAGATGGGCCCAAAGATTCCTTCCCTCTGGTGTACAGGCCTTACATAAGCTCCTCCTCTTAAATATGATCAAATCTATGAATATGATGAGATATCACTTCTCTGATTAGGTTACTAATCAGTTGACTGTGAGTTAATCAAAAGCAAATGGGCTTGGCATAATCAGGTGAGCTCTTTAAAAGAAGGTGAAACATCAGAGAGACACTTCTGCTGACCCAGAAAATTCACTTTCTCCACTTTTCTGAGCCTATCACTACTACAGTTTAACAGTGTTTCCCAAATTTCCCTGATGATAAGAATCCATGTTGTGAACCTCCATCAGTGATAGATCACATGACAAGGAAATGTGGGCAGCTTTAAGACCCCACACCCAGTGAATGAGGATCTTCAGGAGGAGGGGCTCGGTTATCTGTTTTGTCAATAATTCCTTCTAGTGAATCTTATCCAGGAAATTGGGAAAATGCTGGTTTATACCATGGTCCAGAAAACCAGCTTATCTTATTTGACACAGCTATGGAACCACCTGATAAATCACTGTATTCCTTAATGCTTACAAAATCATGATAGTCAACTGGAAAAAATGAAAATTCCACTTGTGTCCCAACACCCTCCATTTCCTACCCCAAATTGAAAAATTACTGGAGATTTTACTATTGTTTAGTCTGGTAATAAAACGTATTCTACAAGGCCTCACTATGTTTGGGTTTCATCCTCTTCACCCTACTGGTGAGGGAGGTATTCCCACCCTATGGTTATAGAGAAGGCTGAACACATTACACCCAACACAGGACAGATGAGATTAGACGCAGTATATTAATCACATATACTCACAGTCTGGGGCAGGAGACACCACATGCTATGCAACATCATACAGAGTGGGGATGGGGTTGTACTCAGGAACCAAGTGAAGAACCAGGGGCTGCAGGAAGCAGGCTTTATATTATCAGGAGGGAGGGGTGACCCCTCGTGCCCTTGGAGGATGTGATTGGTTTGTTTGAATAATTCCACAGACTGACAAAGAACTGAAGCTCACTACTCAGGGATAAGCAGGAACTGTGCCTGCTCTCCTGGATAAGGACAGTTGTTAGACAAGGGGACCTCCTCCAAGGGAGCAGAGGAGGGAGGAAAAATATGGTTGGGCTATTTGAGGCGCTCCTGGTTTCACGAGATGCCAAAGCAGCACATAATTTGCGGCCTTAATTTTAGGCCTTACACCACACACAATCTCTAATGAACAGTGGCAGGCAAGACCCTCAGTATACCCTGAATATGTGTACCTAGAAGGGCTTATGCACCACTTAACCATGCTGGATGAGTGAACCTTTAATATATATTTACATGTAACCATATTTCATTTGCAATATTGATAACAATAAAAAATTTAGGTTCTTAGACTCCTAGCTGAATGCATATCATGCATTTATTCCCCGTTAAAATATCAAATTTTCAGGGGGCTTCCCTGGTGGCGCAGTGGTTGAGAGCCTGCCTGCCGATGCAGGGGACATGGGTTTGTGCCCCGGTCCGGGAGGATCCCACATGCCACGGAGAGGCTGGGCCCGTGAGCCATGGCTGCTGGGCCTGCGTGTCCGGAGCCTGTGCTCCACAACGGGAGAGGCCACAACAGTGAGAGGCCCACGCACCGCAAAAAAAAAAAAAAAAAAAAAAATCAGATTTTCAAAATTATTAATGGAAGCGGGATATTAAACTATGTTACCATGAAGTTAAAGTCTTCTTTCAAAATAATTCATTTCAATTGTACTTAAAATATCTCGCAGAATAGAAACATTGAGAAGACCATAATGCATTATATCAAATAAATTTGTGTCCGTCTTATTTCTAGGAAGTTGTTAAAGGACATATTTGTCTAAATAAATTTACCCCTGGCTCCAGCTTCAGAAACAAAGAGCAGAAAGCCATTAGGTCCGTTGTTTCATTTTTCTGATAAGAGGAAAGTAGACAATTCTTTCTCTATGAAAAAAAATTAGCCATAAAACTTTTTTTTTACTTTCCATAGCACTTGCAAAACTTTTCAAACCGGGCCTTCCCTGGTGGCGCAGTGGTTGAGAGTCCATCTGCCGATGCAAGGGACACGGGTTCGTGCCCCGGTCCGGGAGGATCCCACATGCCGCAGAGCGGCTGGGCCCGTGAGCCATGGCTGCCGAGCCTGCGTGTCCGGAGCCTGTGCTCTGCAACGGGAGAGGCCACAACAGTGAGAGGCCCGCGTACCACAAAAAAAAAAAAAAAAAAAAACTTTTCAAACCTGACACACATGCCCTCTTCTTTTCCTCCCTTTCTGCCCCACCTTATGATATTACCCGCTAGGGGAGGTTGTTTCCTTGGTAAAGAATCATTGCTGTAGCCTTCAGTATAGCCATGAGTGTGATTAGAGACAGAGCAGTTGATAACCACTGTGTAATAGTATAGTATTTCCCTCCCTTTCCCCCTCCTTCCCTTCCTCTTCCCTCCTCCTTTTTCTCTCCCTTATTTTCACCTTACTACTGTTGCAAGTTAATTGAAACTTATAAAAAGGACTTCAGCTTCAGGTTATGAAAGAAGGCAGTAAGATAAATGAGTCCTGAAGCGAAGTTCTCATGGCCTAGAGTTGCAAGAGGCTTAAAAGTCTGAAGTCTTAGAGCTATAGAACTTCTCTGGGGTGGATATAATTCTAAAACACAATTCAGGGTGATCTAATGAGTAGTATTATCAAAACAACCAAAGTGAGAATTAAGAATAAGTTTAAAGTTTTGCTTCTGTTGAGGATTTCTGGGATGTTCAGGGATTTTCTTCCCCAAAAGCTTACTTCATAAGCATAATCTTTAAATATTATATTTTAAAAGTATATCTATACATATCTTATAAAGAAGAAAAATAAAGGTATATCTATTTGAGACACAGGGGAAAACATTATTGTTTGGACCCAGTATTCCTATTCATAGTACCTTTGCCAACTGGGAGTAGTGATCATATTTGTGATAAAAGCAACTAAATGAAAAAAACCCTAACTCTAGTGAGCTGAACTTACAAACCTCAAGTTATACAGTAATTGCAAACACTATGTATGTCAATGTAATGGTTGCAAATGTGAAACATGATCTACTTTAAATCATAATTAATGAGAGGGGCAATAGTTCAGAAATGTAATGTTTCCATTTAAAAGATGTTAAAATTCATTACTATATTAGCGTCATATTTTTAAATTTTTTGGACACTGGGTTTAGGCCCAGAGGAATTTCGAAAATCAAAATTGACAGTACATATTTAACTACCATAACCACTCAGCAGTTATGCTTAGCTGCTATATTCTCATCCAATAACTCCACAATCTAGGAACTTCTGTGCATATTGAGATTCCTATGGAAGTTATAGCATTAATGAAATTGAGTTTTAAATTTCCCTAGGCTCAACCTAGACATTAAGAATATAAATGTAAATTAACAGAGAACTAGCAGTCCTGAATACTAACACTCAAATCACATTCATTTCCATTTAAATTTTACACAGACGTCAGGGAAACAATTTCTCCTCCTTTCCTCCAAAGAAATTATATTAATAATTTTGGCAGTCTTCCTGTGAAGGTACAATGTGCAACATCGTTACCTTACTTAGAAAACAGGCATATTGTAAACTAACACTTGATAGATTACATTTGCTTTGCTAGTGGGACAATTTTAGAGGCTATACTTAAATAGGCTACTCCTGCTTTGAGGAGATTCTAAGTTTAAAAATATGAGTTGAATATACTTACTAACCAATAGTTTGTTAATGGCATATATTACTACCAGGTATATCAAAAAGAAGCATAAAGTAAATAGTCAAAACAACAACAACTCTGCATAATGATATAACTAGTAGCTCCCCCATCTTTCTAGAAGATTCTGCCATGATGAGAGTGTTGCATGTCTCTAACGTGGCTTTACTCATCCTTCTTTCTTCCTCCTTTCCTTCAGATTAGACAAACAAAAGAAAAGGGGGAAAGAGTAACAAACTGCTGGCTGCTTAGTGTTTGGTTTACTTGATGTTTGGTAAAGGAGGGTGTCTACTATAGATAGACGGACAGGTCCAAGTAGTTTGGGGCTCCTGGGGGACAGGTGGATACCAAGAGCAATCCCTGGTGAAAGTGAAAGTTGTCCAGTGAGTAGCTCCATTCCAAAGTTGTTTATCTGAAACATGTATTAGGTATGGTTGAGTAAGTAGGACAATGAGAGCAAGAAGCTTAGCTTATGGTTCCTAGCTTTTGGGCCCTTCACTCAAGATAATAATTTGATCCTCTTTATCTGCCTTATGGAGCTCCCAACCGAATTTCTCTGTGAATTTCTCACATGGACTCTCTTTTCTGATGAAAGTTTATTCCTTGGTGTTACAGATAATTTTCTTCTGGGAAATACATTATCAAATATTGTTATATAACAATAATCCAAATTCATAATCAATTTTCCAGAGCATTCCTGATAGACATGTGGGGTCATTATAAAAAATTCTGTGTAGTGGAAAGATCTTGAAAGTTCATATAGGTGAAAAAAGTGCACAAATACTCTTCTTTTTTTAACCACAAAAAAAGTTTAAAAAAGAAGGATGAGGGCTTCCCTGGTGGCGCAGTGGTTGGGAGTCCGCCTGCCAATGCAGGGGACACGGGTTCGTGACCCAGTCTGGGAGGATCCCACATGCTGCGGAGCGGCTGGGCCCGTGAGCCATGGCCGTTGGGCCTGTGCGTCCGGAGCCTGTGCTCCGCGATGGGAGAGGCCACAACAGTGAGAGGCCCACATACCACAAAAAAAAAAAAAAAAAGAAGGATGAGAGAGGAAGCGGAATGCCTTCCTGGAGAGATGTCAAAACACACTATAAAACAATGTTAATATAGGATGGTATTCGTTCAGGAAAGTCAGTCAAATCCATGGAGCATAACTGAGAATTTTTAAAAAAGATGTAGGGCCTCCCTGGTGGTGCAGTGGTTAAGAATCCACTTGCCAATGCAGGGGACACGGGTTCGAGCCCTAGTCTGGGAAGATCCCACATGCCACGGAACAGCTAAGCCTGTATGCCACAACTACTGAGCCTGTGCTCTAGAGCCCGTGTGTCACAGCTACTGAGCCCACATGCTGCAACTACTGAAGCCCGTGCGCCTAGAGCCCATGCTCCGCAACAAGAGAAGCCACCGCAATGAGAAGCCCACGCACCACAACGAAGAGTAGCCCCTGCTCCCCACAACTAGAGAAAGCCCACACTCAGCAACCCAATGCAGCCAGAAATAAATAAATTAAATAAATAAAAATTTTAAGAATGTATAAACGTATGCTCATTTGGTTTATAATAAACTTCAGATTACTGAGAAAAGGACGGACCTGTCATTAAAGGTTTTGGGACAAGTGGTCAATCAAATGGAAAAAAAAAATAGGCTGTACCCTAAATAGAAGCCACTAACAAAAATAAACATTAGAGTCATGGTTTTAAAACATATTGAAAATAGTAGAAGAAAAGAATGGATATTCCAAAAATATGTGGGTGGTAAAATGTTCTTAAGCAAAATACAAAACCCAGACTCCATGAAAGAAAAGACTGACAGGTTTGACAACACCAAATGATAGACTGAGAGAAGATACCGACAACATATACAAAAGAGTAATGCCTAGAATATAACAGAATTCCAACAAACTCATGAGGAAAAGGAAGATAATTTATTAGAAAAATGAGACAATGACATAGGTACTTCACAAAAGAAATTTTAAAAGGCAATAATCATATGAAAAAAAGTTCGGCAAATATGTAGTAATCAAGCAAATATGTAGTAAAACGTCAGTGAGAAAAAACAAAAACAAACAACAACAAAGCAATAAGATATTTTTGTCCACCAAATTTAAAATGTTTGATGATGTACAATGTTGTTGAGTATAGGGGAAATGCACACTTTCACACACTTTTGCCTTTTTGAAGGGAAATTTGGCAGTATAGAGCTCGGTCTTTAACTCATCACAGCCACTCTTGGAATCTATTCTAAGGAAACTCTCATACAAGTATGCAAAGATTTCTAATAAGTAAAAAAAGAACGAATTCAAGAATGTTTATTATAGCATTATTTGTAAAAGGAAATAATTGGAAACTACCTGCATGTCCATCAATAGAAAATGGTTAAATAAATTATAGTACATCCACAAAATGGAATACTATGCAGCTGTTTAAAAAAGGAGATAGATCTGTAGATACTGATATATCACCTTGACTGATTTTTAAGTAGAAAAGGCAAGTTTCAGAATCTACCATATAATGTGATCCAATTTAGGTAAGGAAAATGCACCTGAACATATTTATATACATAAATGTGTAGAACTAGGACTAAAGTAATGCATATCAAATTGTCAACAGGGTGAAAGTAGCAGCAAGATTAAGGAGAGTTATAGCAGAGTAGTTAAGTACATAGGCTCTGTGGTCACAGAATTTAGTGGCCTGCTACTTACTAGCTATGTGACCTTGGCAAGTTAGACCTCTAAGTTAAGCTCTCTGTGCCTCAGTTTCTTTATCTACAAGATGGTGGTGATATTATTGCTTACCTCAAAGACTTGTGAGGTTTAACTGAGGCAATGTTATATAAAGCACTTAAAATGAAGCCTGGTCATAGTATAAGCTTACTGTGTAAGAGTCTGCTATTATTGTATGTCTTAAACATTTTGCAACAAGAATGCATTCATGGATTTCTTATTAACAAAAAAGGAAAAAAAATGAGAATGGGACAGAAATGCTTCTAAATAAAAAAGGGAAAAAAGGAAAAAATTATATCACCTGCACTGGAATTTTAACTATATCAAAATCCAGTAGAACATTGAATTTATAATAATTCATATCTGAAATTGTGCCTATGGTACAAAGAAAAGCATGGCCACATTATTTTGCAGCTCCTCATACCAAGAGATGAACAGTCTATTTCTCCAGTCCTGTGATTTTCTTTGAATAATAGAACCCAGCAGAAGCAACACTGTGTGTGTTCTAGAGCCTAGGCCTTTCCAGGCCTTGTAGCTTCTACATTTGCCATCCTGGGACGCTGCCCTGTGGAGACCATGTGGAGAAGAACTGCCAACTAAGGCATGCAGACAGCACCCAGTACCTATTGCCACCTTGTACCTTTGAGCCCAGCCAACCCTCCTGCTGAATGTAGCCACATGAATGTGTCAAGGAAAAATCAGCAGAGCAAACGTGTAGTTAACCTACAGAATCATGAGAAATGATAAACTGCTGTCGTTTTAAGCCACTAAGTTTTAGGGTCATTTGTTATGCAACAACAGTTAACCGATACAGAGGATATGGCATTTCATGGAGACACCACACGGAGAGAGGTTGACACCTCAGTTGTTCGTGCCAACCCAGCTAAGTCACCAGACACATAAGGCCATGTGACCTGCCAACTAAATGCAGCTACTTGAGTGAGCCCAGACAAGACTAGCAGAAAAAAATTCCCATCTCACTCACAAAATCGTGAGAAATGGTAAAATGTTGTTTTAAGCTATGAAGTTTTGAGGTAATTTGTTAAGCAGCAGTAGATAATTGACACCATATCCAAAAAGCCTAATTTATTAGATACATAGAGAGAATCTCTTTCAAGCACAATATTACCTCTTAGACATTCCCACGACATGGACTAAGAACAATGTTAAATCAAGGCACCAGATTTTAAAGAATATGAGGTAGGAAGCTTGATAATTACAATTAAACTTGATCAAAAAAACCATATTACAGACTTCTCTTAATTCTTCTCATTATTTTAATCCTTTGTTTTAGAAATGAAGTTGTTAAATTCAGGATTTATCCCCAGTTATTTCTCAAGGACCTACTATGTATAACTAAGATATATAGAAGGCCATGTCCCTGCCCTTGAAGAAATAAAAGTACAATGGGAGAAATAAGCATCTAAATGACTAACTGTAATACAAAGGAGAATGGGATACGGGCCAAGAGAGGAAAAGTACTTTAGCAGTTCAGAGGAGAGAGTGCATTTCAGGATGGAAGTTCAGGGAGGGCTTCTTGGAAAAGGTAGTAATGGATATAAGTCTGATAAATATGAATAGACAGCTAGAGATGGAGAAGGATGCAGGATTCTTTTTACCTACATAATTCATAGGTTTTATTCACAATTGTACTTGAACGGAAGGATAGACTGCCCCACTGTAACTAAGTGTCCATTTGATGGCCCGTGGGATAAACTGTACTTTACACAGTTTCAAGATGGCGGAGGAGTAAGACGTGGAGATCACCTTCCTCCCCACAAATACATCACAAATACAACTACATGTGGAACAACTCCTACAGAACACCTACTGAACGCTGGCAGAAGACCTCAGACCTCCCAAAAGGCAAGAAACTCCCCCACGTACCTGGGTAGGGCAAAAGAAAAAACAGAGACAAAAGAATAGGGACGGGACCCGCACCAGTGGGAGGGAGCCGTGAAGGAGGGAAGGTTTCCACACACTAGGAGCCCCTTCGCGGGCGGAGACTGTGGGTGGCGGAGGGGGGAAGCTTCGGAGCCACGGAGGAGAGCACAGCCACAGGGGTGCGGAGGGCAAAGCGGAGAGATTCCCGCACAGAGGATCGGTGCCGACCGGCACTCACCAGCCCGAGAGGCTTGTCTGCTCAACCGCCGGGGGGGCGGGGCTGAGGGTCGGGCTTCGGTTGGAGAGCAGGGAGAGGACTGGGGTTGGCGGCGTGAACACAGCCTGAAGGGGGTTAGTGCGCCACGGCTAGCTGGGAGGGAGTCCCTGAGAAAACCATAATTCAAAAAGAGTCATGTACCACCATGTTCATTGCAGCTCTATTTACAATAGCCAGGACATGGAAGCAACCTAAGTGTCCATCGACAGATGAATATGAATAAAGAAGATGTGGCACATATATACAATGGAATATTACTCAGCCATAAAAAGAAACAAAATTGAGTTATTTGTAGTGAGGTGGATGGACCTAGAGACTGTCATACAGAGTGAAGTAAGTCAGAAAGAGAAAAATAAATACCGTATGCTAACACAGGTATATGGAATCTAAAAAAAAAAAAAGAAAGGTTCTGAAGAACCTGGGAGCAGGACAGGAATTAAGATGCAGATATAGAGAATGGACTTGAGGACATGGGGAGGGGGAAGGGTAAGCTGGGACGAAGTGAGAGAGTGGCATGGACATATATACACTACCAAATGTAAAATAGATAGCTAGTGGGAAGCAGCCACCTAGCACAGGGAGATCAGCTCGGTGCTTTGTGACCACCTAGAGGGGTGGGATAGGGAGGGTGGGAGGGAGGGAGACGCAAGAGGGAAGAGATTTGGGGACATATGTATATGTATAGCTGATTCACTTTGTTATAAAGCAGAAACGAACACACCATTGTAAAGCAATTATACTCCAATAAAGATGTTAAAAAAAAAGAGAGAACTGCAGTAGCCTATAGCATCTAGAACTTCAACCAATGTGTTAGGTGTCCTAGAAAATTGATGAACCTACTTTGTGGTGGTATGTGACTCCTACCTATACCCATCCTGTAATTGGAATTCCTTTGGTAATAAAATAAAGTGGTCTTGGAGGAGTCTGCATTATTAAAATGATCATGACTGAAAAAATGTGTTTAAAGCAAATCTTGAGATAAATAAAATCATACCTTTAAATGAAAGGCATGAAGACGTATAGGATATGTAAGGAAGATTAGTTCTGTTTTAATTTTTTAATTGTAACTTTCTGATTATGAATTAGCACATACTTATTATGGAAAATTAAATATAGAGATAGAAAAAGGAAAATTAAACTTACTAACAATTTCATGAATCACTATTAATATTGTGATTTCCTTTTCCTAGTCCTTTCTCCATGCATCTATTTGTAAATAATTTATTTTTAGTCAATTCATATAAATCTCAGATTACGTGCTTTTGTAATCTCCCATATTTCCTATTTAAAAATATTTGGGGGATCAGTTCAGTTTTAAACAAGTTGAATTTGAGGTAATTGTGAAATATGAAGGAGGAAATGTCTAGCCAGCTGTTAGAGGTGGCACCTGGGAGGAATGCTGGGACAGGGAATATGGTCTCAAAGGTATCAAACTAGAAGTAATTATTGCACCCTGGAAATGGGGTGAGATCACCCAAACTTTTTACTGGGTTAAGAAAGCAATTGATTTGGTTGGAATAGAATAGATAATTTCAAAATGCATCATAGAGTAGTTGTAAGTAATCATTCTGGATTGCAATGTAAAAGTCAATTTCTTATTGTAAATCTAAGACTGAGCCTTTAGGAACAGAAAAAAATACTGATAGGAGGGAAACCACAAGCAGTTTTAAGAAAAGAAGAAGATCAGTGGTTGGCACTGGTCTCTGGACCCCTTTATACTCTAAAAATTTTTTGAAGACCCCAAAGTGCTGTTGTCTTTGTGGGTTATCTCTATTGATATTTATTTATCAGAAGTTAAAGCAGAAAGAAATTAAATATTTATGTACTGATGTACTTAATATAACAGTAATAAACTTAATACATGTTAAAATAAATAAGAGTTTCATGAAAAAGTACTATATTTTCCCAATTATTGAGAAGTTATATTGTTATCTTAAATACCTGGCTTAATAGAACACAGCTAAATTCTCATATTTGTTTTTGCATTCAATTAATTGATGTACATTTGTAAGAGAATGTGAGTGAAAGGCAAATATTATCTTGGTATTATTGTGAAAATAATGTTGACTACACAGACACCTTAAGTCTCTAAGGAACTCCCAGGAGTCTCTGGACCAGCGAGAGGTCAGGAGGAATAAGGATAGAAAAGGGGTTACTATTTGAGAGTTGGCAAGTATCAGAATTTGACACAGGTAAAGAGCCATTGAACTGTAAATCAGATCATAACACATCCTCCCATTGTCCTTACGGCAAAATCCAAAATCCTTATCAAGGCCCCTAAACCCTTGTATGATTTGGCTCCTTCCTGCCTCTCCTTCCTCATCTTATGTCACTCTCCGCCACCCGCCACCCCCAGGACACTACTTATGTTCACTACACTCCAGATGCACAGGCTGTCCTTGTGTACCTTGACATTGCATATTTCTCATGTCGAATACCATAGATTCTTTACTCGGTGCCTGGAATGCTAACTACTACTCATTCATGCCTCAGATTCGTAGCTGCTGCCTCAGGGACGCCTACCTCAATCTAAATGGAGTCTCTTCCGTTCTCTTGCCAATACTGTGTTCCTTTCTTTCAGAGCCCTCATCGTGGGATTGGTTTTGTCCATCTCCTGCCAGTGGACTGTAATCTCCACAAAGGCAGGAACAGATATGTTTTCTTTATCACTCTCTTCCCAGTACTTAGCACTGAGTAGGTACATAGTAGGTATTCTATAAATCTTTGCCTAATGAAAGTATGAATGAGAGAATGAAGATACGTATGGAGAGCCTGTTTCCTTAATCTGAGAAGAAATTTTTCGTGTTTATTGTGTTGCATGGAAAACGATAGCATCTTAGTTCCCAATTTTCTTATAAAATGTGTTTAAAATCTGTTTATGATAGACTATCCTAATAATTGTTAGCATCTAATAGCAATTGTTAATGTATGTGGCTATAAAAGTCTTCTTATGGCCATGATTAAGCATGCATTTTAGAAGCACTAAATGCTTTAGTTATTTCAATACAAATTAATAGTTAACTGTAAGTCAGTCATGATAGTAATTCACTTAAAAGGTTATGACGATGAGGTCAAAAGTTAGAGAGAAGTTCAAGTGCATTTAAATGCCAACAGAACAATCCTAATTGTTCTATACTCTTTTCAAATTCTTTTTCTGGAGTGTAATTTCATCTCTCAAACGGAAATCATGGTACATTTTGAAATCAGTATTTCTCCTTTTCAACAACTGTGATAGTTAAAATGTGCCAAAAAGTAATATTCTTAAAAGTATTTATGATAAAAAGGCAAACACTAGCATAAAGCCAGCTTTCAGATCTGCAAGGGAAGGTACTATGTCATCTTTATGAGGGTACAAATTATTGTTATTGCCATATTTTTATGTGTATGCATATCAAATATATGTGAATTTCATATAAATTAAAGACCAAGGTGCCATTCTTTTAATTGTCTATAATTTTAAATTTAGGCAATTATTTGAATCCATTATATCAGTAATACAAATGAATTGCCACTACACCCTATTGAGAAACCTTGGTTTCTGAAGGTTATGATTAATCTGTATTAGGGATACATTTTACTTTAAGAGTAAGGTGCAGAGAGTAAGGTGCAGAAGCATTGTTGGAGCCCTTCCAGTAAGGGATATTCTGTATGAATGTACACTTCCATGAACAGAGCTTGCTATATGGAATACAAAGTGACTTGCTAAAGCCCAAAGTTAAAAAAAAAAGTATTTTGCTTCTCCTTGGAACTCTAGCCAGAGAAGTGGATCCAGAGGATCCATTTGGGTACTAAATAGGGATAGGTAAAGAGAAGACTTTAATTGCCTTGTCTGTGGTTCTCCTGAGGCTTGAGTGTGAAAAATGTGTCTATCTGCTCTGAACATATGGATGCAGAATCATGGCCACAACCTGTCCACATCCAGGCTCAAGTGAACTTCCTTCAATGTGGCTGCTTCCCCCAGAGGGGCCCATAGCTAACTGGAAATGGGTACTCTCTAGCAGCAAACTGGTGACTGCAATTTTACAACTCTGTTTATGAAAACTGTTTGGGTAGAAAATCATTAAGCTACCTTTCCTGCTTCCAATCATTGTAGCCAAAAATTGAGGTGCCAGCACCATTCATAATCTCTGGTAGTTAATCTCTAGACGACACTGTTATCAGTTGCAATAGGAAATAATGGTTCACCACAAGAAGTATGTATTGAAGGTGTGCCTTTGAAATCATCTTGCCATTAGACAAGCAACCAAACAAAACTCCTCCATTTCAGATGGTTCACATTGATTTTCTTTATGTAATTGTTATTGAATTCAGTCTTTTAATATTATTGTACTTACACTTTTACTTATGAGGGTACTTAGAAACAAGATTGAAATAAGTGATATTTTCCATTTTCCATTCTTTGCAGAGAATGCAACCTATGGATTAAACAAATACTTAAAAAAATCAAATCTAAATACTATTCTCTAGGACTGAATTGTTCTAGGTACATGGTAACAGTCACTCATTTTATGCTTGTTGATTAGTGAATTGTTCACAAATCTTTGAACATATCTTAGCTTCTGTAATTTCTTTACCTATTCTCAGTGCTGGCACAGTTCCTGGCACATAGGAGATGCTCCATAAGCATTTGCTGAATTGAATTATGTAATTACATTAGTTCTGGGAATAAATGTATAAGGGTAGGTATGCATGCATGTGTGTGGTCTTTGTTAATGAAACGGCAAATCTCTTAACAATTCCTAGCAAATTATTTGAATAATATAACCCAGGCAACTGGGTAACTGTCTTATACAGACTGCATGCTCCATTACAATTGGTTATATTTTCCTTCACATTGGCCATTCTGAAACTGGCAATTTAGTGTGGCTTCTTCCTGATATCCACATTTGAAATAGAAATTCTTGGTCCCATGAGCAAAACGACTTAAAAATTCAGCAATTTCCTGTCGCCTAAATGTGTCTAGGGAATCTCTGAAGTTGAATAAACGCTTTAGGAAATCCACCTACAGTATCAGGCTATGGACCTCCAGAAGCAGTAAATCAGTTCTTTGGAAATGGAGAAAAGTCACAGAGCCCTCTGTACTTTGGAATTAGAAAGGGAAACAATGTTTTTGAAGGGACTAAAGGGAGACAGGCGCAGACCAAATGAATTAAGGACTCCAGGGAGCTGTGGAAGATGGATAAGGAAAATGAGAGGGAAGAACGTGAGAGAAAACATAAGGAGGAGGCGGTAGAGGAGAGAGTTTTTTAAAAATGATTAAACAGACTGCCGAATCGCCAGGAGAGAAACAAGCTGAGTTTCCTTTCATGAAATCCCTGGGGATCAGCTGTCCCTTCCTCCCTATGTCTTCGAAAAGAGTAACAAAGAGGCAGCGAGTCTGAGCGTGATGATGATCATGGTTTTAAATCGTATATTCCATTTCCATGGCTGTTATGATTTGTCCAAGTCTCATTCTGCCAGAATTCCCTTTTCATTAATGAGGAGCTCTTTCTTTAATCATTGGTGACAGAGTTTCCTTAGACTCAGAGTGTTTCCAGTCACTGGAGAACTAACTGGCCAGATGTTTCTTTTTCCTCCTTCCAGAACTCTTAGATGGGAACTGGGGAGGTATCCTGAAAGTCTTTTCCCTCCACAGTTCATGGTTCAGGTAGTTCTTAATGAGAAATCTATATTTTATTAAGGAGATATATGTAAACATATCTCCTATATCTCCTAAATATATGTTTTCGTTTTGTTTTGGAGGAGAGTAGGGGGTTTTAGGAAGGTTCGTTTACATATTGGTGGCTAGACACAGGTTTTATAGCCATCCCTTCCCCGCTGCTTTTTCAACCGCCCAACAGAGAGATGGTTCTGGAAGCAGTTGCTATCCCCCTACAGAGTCGAGTTGTCATCTTTTGTTTCTTTGTCGGCAGAGCGATGGGGTGGGCGTGGGAGGGGTGATGGTGAGCGGCTGGGATCCAAACGATTCCTGCCCGAAGCTGAAGGCAGTGTTTAAAAAGGGACGATGGGAATAAACATGCTCTTGCTTTCCCGATTCTTACCCTGAGAGTGTTCAGCTCGCTATATTTCCTCCCCTCGTTAGTGTGCTGGGCTTACAATGCTCCCTCTTTGCAAATACCTGTATCAAAAACCAGGAAGATGGGAACACACGGTTCCGAGATCTATCCCTGGCGTCACCCTATACTCTCTCTTTTTAGGAAACTGAATCCGGTCCCCCTGCTAGGGAGCGCAGAGACCATCCAGCCCGGAAGCCGTTCTCACGCAGCTGCCACCACCCAGGGAGAAGAACAGCTGGAAGCTTTGGTGCGCGCCCACCGCGCCGCGAGCAACTCTTCCTGGTAATTAGCGCCAGCCAAGGCTCCAAATGTGCCTTATTGCAACCCCTAGCGGGCTCTCAACTCAGCAGTAGCTTCTCGCTTTCCTGTCCCTGCTCTTGAGGAGAAAAATTACAAACATGCGTGCACACATACGCATTCACACATGCCCTTCTTTCTTCACTCAAGAAAACCATCAGTAACGTCTGTCTCCTAAAGATTCAACTCTTCGCGCTCTCTTTTCTTTACCTAGAGGCCAGCAGTCCCTGCAAACACACACGAGGCTCTCTTTGCTGCTTTGCGCGCCCCCTACCTGCCTACGGCGGGGGTGGCGCTGGGGGGAAGGGGGTCTGGGAGTACACTAGACTCCTGTTGGTGCAGCTCCCCGGCTCGGCACTTGGTATCTCCCACGGTCTTCCTCTAGCTGGGAAGCCAGGAAGGAGAAGGCGACTGTGGGCGTCGCCGCCGCCCTTCACGGAACCGGAGCCAAACCCCAATCCCGGACCAACTTCTCCCACCTCAGACTCACATCTGGCCCAGCCGTGCAGATGTTGGCGGCTGGAGAGTTCCTCCACGCGAGGCGCCCCAAGTCCTGAGCATGCCCAGTAGGACTCCTTAGGCTCCCAAAGCGAGTTTCTGGGCATGCAGATTCCGCTTTTCCGCTTTTTCGAGGAAGCTGAAGACAGCGGGAAGGGAGGGATCCAGGGCTTGGGGCAGCGGGCTGGGTTCGTCCGGGTACTTGCCCTCGTGCCTGGCTGGGTGAGGGGCGGAGCGGGTTGGGGAGCCCAGGGACCTGGGCGGCCAGGCTGGGTCGAAGCTGGAGCGCAGGGCCCCTCTCCAGGGGGAGATTGTCGGCGCTGACCCGACGCGCCGCCAGGAGGCTGCTGCATGTGGCCGGCCGGCCTTGGCGCGCTGGGGTCACACTGTCAGCGGGAGGCAGTCGGCGGTGCTCTCACACGCACGCACGCTAGAAAGCTTGGGGGCCTCTTACGCACCGCACTCACGGGCTTGACTTTTCTGGAAGGCGGGGAAGAGGGGGAAAGGAGGAATCCAAACAAATTTCTCTCTCTCTCTCTCTCTCTCTCTCTCTCTCTCTCTCTCTCTCGGTCTCTCGCTCGCTCGCTTTCTTTTTTCTTTTTTTTTTTCTTTCCAAAGTTATACTGGCAAGAGACTTTGCATTCTTTCTAAGTCAGTCCTCAGGCTTTACACATCGCGGTAGCGTTCGCGCTCCTGTGTGTGTGTGTGTGTGTGTGGGTTTGTGTGTGTGTGTGTGTGTGTGCAACAGCGCGCGCGTTTGTGTATGTCATGACTATAAAACACTGTTCCAGGTTGCTTTGGGGATGACAAACACTCCTCCGAACCACCCCCACCCCACCTAACCCTCCGGAAAAAATAGAATCTGGTCATGAGAGTACCCTGGCCGGGAACTCATTGTGGTACGAAATCTAAATTTTGTTGATCCTTATTTCCTTCCTCTGCTCCCACCCCCAGCTTTCTCCTTCCCTCTCTCCACCCTCTAACACCCTGATCTTTCTCATCTCGATTTCCCTTCCTTTGCTCACTACCTGGTCCCTAAGCCCTCCTCCTCCGGAGCTTCTCCCCCCCCCCCCCCGCCCCCCCCCATCTCAGCTGCGGCTAAAACCTGGAGTCTTAGTGGAAAAGGAAAAAAAAAAAAAAAAAACCTTGGCTGTGGAGCTGTCAAACCGGGCATGCTCAGTAGACAGGGCAGGTTTTTTGGTCTCGAGTAGCGGAGAAACATTTTTTGCACCACCGCGACCAGCCTTAGAGCGCGGCGGCGGCGGCCACGGCAACATCAGCACAGCCATCAGCCGTGCAGAGGCCCCGCACCCGGGAGCGCGGCGGGCTCCGGCTTAGCCCGGAGTTCACCTCCGAGTGCCCCGGAGGCTGGGCTCACCCCTTCTGCTCGCACACACACGCACACTCTCTTTCACGGGCACAAACGCGTATACACACTCTCGCACCCACGTACGACCCCGGGCGCAAGCACCCTCCTGGCAGCAATCGTCCGCTGGCGCGGTAGTAGCCAGGTTCGGTCCCTGCCCCCGGCGGCTGCCGGCTGAGAGCACCGCCGCCGCCAACCGGAGGAGAGCGATGCGGGGGCCCGAGCGGCAGCTCGAACAGTAATGTGGATTTACAGTCGTTTCCCGCAGGAACCGGCTGAGACGCCTGAGGTCCCGGGCACGGGCAGCGCCCGGCGGGGCTGAGCACCTGGCGAGGGGGCGGGGGACCGCACCTGGGGACGCCATCGAAACTTACGCCTGGACTAGGTAGGTGCGTTGCTGCCGGCTCCCACCTCCTTCCCTCTGGCTCGCGGCCCCCAACCCCCCACTTCCCACCCCAAGGACTCTCGGCGAACTTCGCCCCAAGGCTGCAGGCGGCGGATGGCGGTTCCCGGCCGTGAGTGGCGGGCAGCGTCCGCTCTGGGAGTCCTGCCTGAGGTGGCATAACCTCGGCTCCTTCTTCTCTTGCTCTTCGCCCGGCCCGGGGCTCTGGACCACCCGGGGGAGATGGGAAGTCGGCCTTGTTCGCAGTTCAAGCTTTCAGCGGGCCCTGGGGGCGCTGCCCTTCGAGGGCTCATTAGGCTTCTCAGGCGACACTTTTGCCAACCAACTCCTCCAGTTCTGAAAGGGGGGCCCTCTCCTCAGCTCTCGCTCAGAGCCCTGGCGCTCTAACAAGTGGACCTGGACGCTGGGAAGGGGGGTGGGCTCGCTCCGAGAAGAGACAAGGGGGGCGCCTCTTCTCCAGCATCCTTCCCACCAGGAGCGTCCTCCAGGGGCTCGGCCACTCGGGTCCCGCTCCTGCCGTCTCTCTGAGAGAAGATGCTCAGGGACTAGGAGGCACTTAGTACCAGTTTGCTTTTGAATTCCTCTTTGAACCTCACTCGGGGAGCCCATGTTCCGGGGGGAACTGCAGGACTTCCTTCTAACCTACGCCGTCTGGGGCCCTACCCAATGCGTCCTTCCCACACCCCAATCTCTGTCATAAGAGACAGTCATTACGCAGCAGTCGGTGCTCTGGGAGCCGTCGGTGTTGGCTTTAACCACGCGCTTAAGCTGCGCGGGTTTGTGTGTTTTCGCATTTCATCTTGAGACACGGTACCGGCAATCTAGCAGCGGCCAGCACCTCTGCGGACTGCCAAGTACCCACTAGGCATGCCTGAGGAAATGTAACCTCACTTTCTTTCACTCCACAACGGGCGCATTGCCAGTTCAGTTTTAGGATCCTAGAGGTGGAGAAGGGGAGACTGTTAGCGCGACTTGGTGAGTGGATGTGTTTGCAGTTAGGAGTGTATTTAAAGATTTCAGCAAACCCAGTGCAGCCGGTTGTTTACAATTGCTGAGACAGACGATCTCACTCCACTAGTACAAGTCTTCTCGACATCTATTTCGCCACCGGGAGAGTAGGGGCGGGGGCGGGGGCTGTTTTGCAGCTCATGCTTGCCGTCGGCAGCTTTGGGTTTAGCGGATCTGCATCACTGCTACGGGCGATATGATAATATGGGTAGGTCTTCAAAATGAAGCAATTGGTCAGGAGACGTCCTGAACTTTCCCGGTTTTTTTTTTTCCCCTGGGATGTTCATCCGGAGGAGTATTTAAGGTGGCCCGAAGAAATACAAAGAGAAGTTCCTAGTGCCATAGAAGGGAAATTAGTAGCCCCTCGGGTTTAGAAACCAAAAGGAAACGAAACACTCCAGTGGATCCTGTTAGGTACTGTTAGATTAGCATTTAATTGATCGCGTTCGTGGTAAGGGTCACAGACAGCTTCCTTGAATTTTAGATTGTTGTTCTATGATTATAATTAACAAACCAGGTACACTGTACTGTGAGAGTCAATCGCTACTCTTAACCTGTTTGGGGAAAACATTGCAAATGTCTGCTCTATTATTGTCTTTTGGCTGAAATATCCTTGTCCATCTTCTTAGTCCGAAGACTTAAGATTTGGAGCATAGGGTACTCCAGTGCCGCCAAGAAAGATGACAGTCTAAGAAGAAAAGGCTTATGATGATGATGATGATGGTGATGAGATCCACAGCTTTACATTCTGCTCCATGGTTACCCAGCATTTGCTTGCTTGCTCACCGCCCCCTCACCCTTGCTCTTAATATTTTCAACGTGGGGAAAAATGAATTTTCATAAGGCATAGTATGACCCTTTAAGTAGGTAACTGGAAGAGCAGAATCCTAGTTTTGCCATTTTTGTCCAAGTTCATAAGACTTTTTGTGTGTGTGATGCGTTAAATAATTTACCTTTGCAAAGTTTTTTTAAAAGGTAGTTAAAAGCTTGCAAGTATGCCAAAGTCACGTTGGAACCTTTTAATGATAATAAAAGAAAGTCACAAGATGCATTTTAAAGGGGTTTGGGTAATTTCTAAAGTGAATCCATGTTCTAAATGTTATTTAAAAGTTTTCAGATCGTCCCCCAGAATGTTTTTGAAAAACAGGTGTTTCTGGGAAAACAACTCAACGAACAAATGTTAACATTTGTATAATAAAACCAATAGAGTCTAGTCCCTAGAACCATGCCAGACACATAGTAGAAAATGAGTATTTTTTGAACACATGAATTAGTATTTACCATTAGTTCTAAGTCCCCATTATGAATTAAGAACCATCATGTCATTTGACAAAATATACAATGGAGCTGAAGGAAAGAATGCTTTGTGGAATCATTGTGCTGTAAGATTAAGTGAGATTCCAAATATTCAAACAAGTAGGTGTGTTAAAAAGTAAAGTCAGATTATATGTTAACTACCATCTCCTTCAAAGGCCTAATTAGAAATCTGAGTACTCTAAAGGTCTCGGTGTTTCATTTCAGCTATCATACGTGTAAATAATGCTGACATGATCATAGTTTCCCTTATAGTCATTGCACCTTTCTGATGCTTTTAATACAAAGATTCTTGCTGAAGCAGAACAGTCCAACATTCAAGTTTATTCTGTACAATATGACTTTAAATTGTCAAACTGCAAAATATTCTTTTGATATGTTGCCTCTGAAAACAGAAGGCTTAGTGGAAATTTATTTTCCATGACAGCCTTAAAAACTTGGAAATGGTAAGAAGGTTCAGTATTAACAAAGATTTTTTCCATTTTATGTTAGAGATAGCAATTAGAATCCATGTAATTTTTACTTGAAGCTTGCTTTTCCGGAAAGTCCATCAGTTTCAGTTTCCAGTATAGTTATCAAGTACTTGGTATAGATTATGGTTAATAAATTTCCTAAGGTTTCCCAAACAAGTGATCTATTTATCTGTTTATTTACTTACGTACTTACTGACCTGAGGTCAAAAGAAGAACAGTACTTTGAATACTTGACAAAATGATTAATTATTTTAACGAAAACAGATTTTCTTATAATATTCACATATTTGTTCTAGCACTCTCACACACACACACACACTTTTAGAAGCAATCTCATGAGAATGCCGTGCGTCAGATATGAGGCATTATGATAATTTTATTAATATTACATATATTTAAGTTCCTGTCAATTTACCCTTAAAAGTAGTAATCCATGCGTGGTTTTTTTTTTTTTTTTTTAAAGAAGCTTCCCATCCTTTACCAGAGTGGTTTGAATTGGATTACTAGCACAACTACAGGCAGATTAAATGATGAAGAATATTGTAAGGGATAGTATTTAGCAGTTATGATCAACAACATATATCAATAGCTAGAAATATAGCTGCTGATTATAAAAAATTAAAAGGAATCAGATTTCAGAACTGTCTCCATATACAAAAACTGCTTTAAATCATCTGCAGATTCTGAGTTTTAGATTAAATCATTATTTTGAATTCAAATTAGTCTGTTTCCTTCCCCTAAACGGTAAAACATTCTGAATCCTGGCTTAATATATTATTTCTTTTCCTTTCTGTTTTCCATTGATTTTTTTTTTTTAGAACTGAAGAAAGTAAATATCAAATAGAACCAGCTAGAATTGTGCTTAGTTTGAGCAGGTGAATGCTATAAAAGCTTTCACACAGCTTTTGATTATTCCTAACAACCTCGATGGTCCAACCATATGTGTCTCTTCCAAATGTGGTACCCTGTTATGGCAATTTATATAATGTATAGAGATTTTGTAGTTTGCTAGTTGTACTATGGTACAATTTAGCAAGACCAATGAAATTGCTTACATTTGGAACCCATGAAAATAGGGCTGAGGAAATTGGAATATAATGGCATAAACTGAAAATTGTTTTTTTTTTTTTTTTTTTTTTTTTAATTAGTTTCTGCTTTATAACAAAGTGAATCAGTCATACATATACATCTGTTCCCACATCCCCTCCCTCATGCATCTCCCTCCCTCCCACCCTCCCCATCCCACCCCTCCAGGCGGTCACAAAGCACCGAGCTGATCTCCCTGTGCTCTGCGGCTGCTTCCCACTATCTATCTACCTTACGTTTGGTAGTGTATATATGTCCATGCCTCTCTTTCCCTTTGTCACAGCTTACCCTTCCCCTTCCCCATATCCTCATGAAAATTGTTTTATAACAATATTTGTACTAATTGTACTGCTAACATTTCTATATATAATCAAAGCAAACTAGTTTTAATTGGAGCTAGTAAATATTTTTACAATTGATGTTGGATCACTAATGTTTTAAAAATAATAATTTAGAGTCTGATAAATAAAGCCTGTTAAATTCTTATGTAACTTCAGGACACATTTCTAGACCTGGGAGTGTAATCTTGGATAATTTACAACTTAAAAAAAATTCTGACTTTTACTTCCTGTCCAGGCCTCCACTTTAGGTAAACAATAGCATATGGTGAAACATGCATATATGCCAACTAACCACTGTCTCTTGGATGATGTTTTCAATGTGATGTAATGATTCTGAAATATTGGGTTCTCCATTCCCACCTACTCTAAGTGGAGTGGAGAAGGTAATTGGAAAATGGACACAGGAAAATGTGTTAAATCATCTCTTTTTATGTCAGTGAATTATGCCCTGTGAAGCTCTTACTCAGAGCCTTCATATCTGTGTTTATGGTAGGTATGTGCCAAGATTAATATTTTTTTCCTGGGTACTTGTGACAGGTCTCTATGGCTGTATCTAGGTGACACCCAAATATGTGAGTGAAAAGTTCCGTCAACCATCCAGCTGTTTGAGGTGATGCAAACAAACATCTGGTTGGTTGAGAGAATTTTTTACTTAGTTTCTGGATGTTTTGGAGTCATTTAACAGGCTGATGAATCTTAATATCTATGTCAAAAAGGAAAGAAAAACATAAAATGAAACGCTTTAAAATACATGTAGAGACCCTTAAACATTCTTGGGTTACTATAGAATACATAATGAGCCAAATGCCATCCTGAATCTACAGCCTTCTATGAAATGTGTAAGGAGCTGTTGCTTGCAGTGACAAAAACAGAAACACACTGGCCTTTTCAAAAAGCCAGGAAATAAAACACTTTAACTTCAGTTCTACCTCCCCCCCGCCCCCCGCCGCCCCCGGTACTGATTCATCAGCTTAAAGAAATCGACTTAAAGAGTTTGATATGTTGGCTTCTTACAGTTTCCTGCACCTCACTTTTCACCGATTCTTCTACTGCCATGGAAACTAGATGGGACAGACAGCTGGGAGTCACTAATTCAGGATGGGAACCTGCTTGTTAATTTAATTTCATGCCAGCCTGTTGGTCCCTGAGAGTAACTGTAAAAGGCTGGGGGATTGAATTTGCAAGCAATAAATGATTAAGCAGAACAAAAATCAGTGCCATCTCTGTCATTTTCCTGAAGATTTTATGCAACCTGCCTTGTCCCTACTCAAGCAGTTCTTTAAAAATAATCACAGAAATAGAGCTTTGATTTGTGCATTTCTATTGGTATTTATGTGTATGCTACAGAGAGTTTTTTGTTCTATGAGGACATTCACAACTGTAAAATAGTTTCATAATAGCTATTACACTGAAAAAATATGTTCAGTCAAATTATGATTTTGTAGACTTTGAAGAAGGCTAGTTAGAGATCACAGTAAAGTTAAATATAAATGATGCTTGAATTTTCTGGTAAGATTAGTTATTTTTCCTTTTCAAGTATAAAAACAATTTTATTAAAATATCTGTGCCCCACTTTTTTTATTACAGAGACCAAATGGATTTGAATACATTTATTTGAAATCTGTAAAACACTCATTTTACCCATCACCATAAAACATACTGATTGTTTTAATTTTAATTGACTAAGTTGTCAGTTGATAAGTAGTCAACAATGAGGAAATTGCCTTTTAATGTTTCTCATATTCTGTTGTAACATTTTTGTGGCTGATTATGACTTGCAAAATTGAACTTTGGGATCACAAACTCTAATATGAGCTGAATTTCAATCCATGTTAAGCCTTTTGCAATATTATCAGCTATGGGTTCTGATAAACTAATATTTTTTTGTCTGAATTTATAGCTGTAAACAGATTTCTGTATTATGGCTAAGAAAGAGTGATTCCCAAAAAGGATTTTGGTAAGGAAAAAAAGAATGGAGATCTAAATCTATATCTATATTTATATGTCACCAGGTAATTTTCTGTTTTAAAGGGACTGTAATTTCAAAATACAAATGTCCCAGACAGAATTATTAAAGATAGAATGAAGTAGGATTTAAAAGTTTAGGAGAAATTGGGAATTGCCTGGCAGTCCAGTGGTTAGGACTCCGTGCTTCCACTGCAGGGGGCCCAGGTTCAATCCGTGGTCTGGGAATTGAGATCCCGCATGCCGCGCTGTGCGGCCAAAAAAAAAAGTTTAGGCAAAATAATATTCTCATTTTTACATGTTAGGGAATATTCTCGATATCAGTATCCAGTTGTTGGGTATTGAATTGCATATATTTTGTTAACTGGTTTATTTTTGTTACTTGAGCTATATCTGAGTAAAAATACCAAAATATCTGAGTAAAACATGAAAAATTCAGTCAATCATCATTATTGAACAGGTAGATTTCCTAGTATCTATCTATGTCATATCTTCTTTGTCATGTCGATTTCCTCTAACCTTTCAGCAGATGCTTGGCATTTGGATGTACAGTGAAAAAAAAAAATTAGTCAATCATCTGAATAGTTCCAAAGATCTGATCAATGAATTTTAACTGTTCATCCAAATGATATTGTGAAGACACAGCCTCAGTTTCCCTTTAGAAATGACTGTATCTTTACTCTTAAATTGTTTTCCTATTTAGATGAAAGGTACTGTAGATATTCAGAATGTTGATTGCATATATATATGTGTGTGTGTGCATGTATATGTGTGTGACTTTAAGTAGAACGCCTATATGGTTTTATCAAAGGAAATCCAGTTTCATTTTAATGTTTGGAATCACTGCTTAGTGTTTTTAACTGCCTGTGTGAATGAGGGTTTTTAAAGCAACCAAAATAAAAAATACGTTGCTATCAGTTTGCATACGTCAGGGAAAATATGGTCGCAGGCTAAGGTCAAGGAGAAAATTTCCCAGTTCCAAGGTTTTGTATAATTGGTGGATTCTAAGTGTTTATATTACTTCTAATGCCTCTATCTGGTTTAGACACCTGTCAAAGAGAAGGGGCCAGATTAGCTGGACAATTGGTTTATTAGATATTGCCTTCCCTGTGTCCCAGATGTATATAGACATTTTAAGAAAACTCTTCAGTTGTTCAGGGAAATTAGAAAAAGATACTGCAGATGGCCTATCTCAGTAATCCAGGTTTTTTCAGGTACATTTAAAATTAAATGTCCTGAGAGACGATTAATTCAGGAAAGTTATTGATAATGAACTCATGCTACACATCCTTTGCACCTATGATGATGCCTTATTAAAGGTGTCTCAATCTTGCTAATTACCACCTGTGTTTAAATATAGAGGTGTATAAATACACTACAACCACACAGTGGCTGGAAGCTTTCTAAACCCAAAGCGTTCCTAGCTAACTCAATTGCTATCAACAAAATGTTTCTTATCAACATTTTGAATTTATATCTGTGCATTACCCCCCTTTAGCGTTAATGATTTTCTTTTTTTAAAGCTGCTCTGCTTAATTGCAGGCATTTCAGTGATATTGATGTGTGATCTCCTGCTCCATTAACTAGACCCCAAATATACTTGTATTTATGTGTGTGGGGATGGGATTTTTTGACTAAAGGAATATTTATTAAAAATTGCGTGTACATTTTTGATGTGGATTTTGCAAGCATCGTTCACAGAAACATACATCACCTATTTGCTTACTGTGTGCTTGAAATGAATATATTTTTGTGATTGTGACTCATATCTTTAGAGCTTTAAGCGATGTAGGGAAACATTGACAGAATTGCTGTGCAAGTCAAATAAGAAACTCCTTTTATAAATTTCACTAATGAGATCTAGTGACCTCTAAGGGAGAAGGCTGTGCAGTTGATTGGCCACTTGATACCTATTACTTCGACTTAAGAAAACTCTTGTACCTTGAAATACCAATAGCATCACTCTCTTTTCTTCCTCCCTCCTTCCCTTCCTTCCTTTCTTTTCCTTTTTCTTTCTTTCAGCTATTTCCAAGAGTTGAGGTAGTATATAGATTTATGAGAAAAGAAGCTCTGGAACATTCACTAAAGTTTTCGGAGTGATTAATCTTTTTATTCTTTTTCTAAATCTGACCAATTCCTTAGATATATACTAGCGAATATAAGTATAAAGTGAAATATTATTTTTATATTGTTTTTGGCTCATACATTCTTTCAGTTATCTTGGGTAGGAGCTAAAATAACATACCGATTTTCTGGATTGGTACCCTTTATTACAGATTTACTCTGTGCATGTATCCATTCGTTGTGAGTGCATTTGTGATTGATCTTTCATGTTTAGTCTAATAACATGTCAACCCTTAGGAGTGAGACTCTCCAAGTCTCATGGACTGGCTTCTTTTTTTTACTGAAGACTTCAGTATTACAGGGTTTTGGTTATACATCATAAAACAATCTTCATGAAGAAAGAACTTCATCTGTTCAATCATTCATTCATTCATTCATCAAAACTTTTTAAATGTCTCTGTTTACCCAGTGCTACAAAGACATAAAAAAAACCTTACCATCTAATGGGGGAGACAGACATTTGAATTGGCTCTTAAAGAATAGCTAAGAATTTTTCAGGCAGAGAATATGGAGACCCACAGTCCACAGGGCTAAAAGATCGCGAAAGGGTACAAGGCTAAATTAGCATTGGGGAATACCAACCCAGGAAAATAGAGTGTCATTTTGTTTCCTACCCAGGTCTGGGGAACAGACGTTAGGGATAATGTCTTATTTTATTTCCTTACATGTGTCTGACACCCAGAGGGGGCTTAGTACATATTTATTGAATGACTAGATGTGTTAGGATTTTCCTGCATGGAGAATTATATTGGAGAACTGTGGTTTTTATGATGTTTATCCAAAATTACACAATGTAATGCATTGTAGCAGAATCTACTGAATTAGATGAAGGGCTTTAAACTGAGGGGGGCAGGTCACCAACTTTGAGTTTTAGAAAGATGGCACCTGTATGAAGGATGGATTAAAGTGCATTAAGAGTAGTAGCAGTGAGAGATTAAGGGGCTATGTTGCAACTGTGAGCGGTTATGAAGGTGTGAACCACGGCAGTGACAGTAAAGATGGAGAGGAGGGGGAAAATTTGAAAGCCACTCATAAGGTAACATCAGTGGGACGTGGAAATTGATTACATTTAGAGGCTGGGGGAGAGAGGGGAAAGACACTGAGGCTTTTGGCTTGGAAAATTAGGTAATGCCATTAAGCAATACAGGGAACATAGAAGAAAAAGCCAGTTTGGGTGGGAATAATGAGGCCAGGTTTGGATTTATTTAATATGAGGCACTATCTTGACATCCAGATAGAGATGATTTGTCACAGATGGAAATTACAGATCTGAAGATCAGGTCTGGAAGTAGAGATTTGTGTGTCATCAGTCAACGTAGTAGTTGAAATCATAGGAAGGTGGGTTCACCTAGGGAGTATATGTAGAGGGAGAAGAGAAGTAAGGATTAAATCTCGAGACACACTGAACTAAAGAGGTTGGTGAAGTAAGAGGAGGCTTCAAGAGAGAGCAGGTCAAGAATAAGGTCAGAGAGGTAGGAGGCAAACCAGGAAATAATGAAATAGAAGCTAAGGGAGGAAAGGATTTTATAAGTGCCATCTGGGCAAAGGCGTGGAAAGCTAATTCATAAGAGGCAATTAAAATGGCTAATAAATGTGAAAAAAGCTTAGTCTTCAGTAATCAGATAAATGCAAATTAGAAAAAATAAATACAAGGGTTTTTTTGTTTGTTTGTTTTGTAAGATAATGCTCGGTGTAATTGCTCAAGTCCTAAACCTTAGAGTTTTCTTGATTCCTCTTTTTGTTCACACCTGACATGACTCTACCTTCAAGCCATATCCTTTGAATCATTTGCCTCTCCTCTCATTCACCATTAGTGTTTTAGTCTAAACCACCATCACCGCTAACCTGGACTACTGAAATAGCCTTCTAATTGATGCCCTTACATACATTTTTGCCTCCACATAGTTTTCTACACAGCAGCTAGGGTGATCCTTTTAAAAAATAATTAAGATCTTCTGATTTTCCCACTCTCTGTCATCTGATGGCTGGCTTCTTATCACACATAAGATAAAAATTTTTAAAATAAGTTAAAAAATCTTTACCATGTCCTACACAGTCCTACAGGATTTGTTCCCTATTTATCCAGTCTCATATCGTTCCATTTTTCCCACCAAACCTTGCTCATAACATTCTAGCCAAACTGCCTTCCATTCTGTTCTGTAAACATGCCATGCATTTTTGTCTCTCAGGGCTTTTGCACTTGCTATTTCCTCCGCCTGAAATGAATTCTCACTTCATTCAAATCTTTGATCAAATTTTCCTTCATCATAGAGGCCTTCCCGGACAAAAGAGTCCTATCGTGGTTTATTTTCTATGTCTTTATCCACTTCTGTTTTTCCTCATATTACTCATCACTACCTGGTATCACACTGTATGTTTGTTTATTTAGATTTATGAAATCTACTAACATACTAGCTCTCTGAGGGCATGGACTTGATGTCTGTTTTGCTCACTACTGCATCCATATCACTAGCAAGCACAGTGCCTGGTACACAGTAGGTGTTTAATAAGAGTTGGTTGAATAAATGAATGAATAATAAGGACATGATGAAATGTTAGTTGGTATAGATTTGGCAGTTTGCAGCAGAAGCATTAAAAATGCTCATACTTTTTGACCCAGTAATTCTACTTCTGGGAATTTGTCCTAAAGAAATAATGTGAAAGGCAGAAAAAGCATTATTTGCAAAGATTTTCACCAAGCATTATTTGTAATAGTAGAAAAAATGAAGGAACTTAAATGTTCAACAAGGGAATTGCTAAGTGATTTATAGTACGTTTAGACAATGTAATATTTTATGGCTGTTACAGATGATGTTTACAAATATTTTATGATAAAATGAGAACATTTATGTTATACTATCAGGTGGTAAAGGAGGATACCAAATTATATATACCCAATAGGTAAGAAAAGAAAGACTGGAAAAAGATGCACAAAAGTGCCAAAAATAATTATCTCTGTTTGGAGGAGGTGGGTAATAGGTGATATTTTCCTTTCTGTATTTTTCAGATTTTCTGTAATAAGTCCATATAACTTTCACTACAGAAAAAATACATTTACAAAACAAAGAGGAAACAAAAACACAAATATAAATATTGCCACCTTACAAGTGAGGTTTAGGTAATAAAAAAAAAGGAGAATAAACCTATTCTCCTTGAGAGACGGTGCTGGAGGGAGAGGAATATACCAATTGTAATTGGGGCCAACTGTTCTGTGGCAGCTTTACTTTGAAGAGGTCCACAGCCAGGGAAAATAATTGAGATCCACTGATCCAATCTAGTCTTCACTCACTGGAGAACCAAGGAGGGTTGAGTTTATCATGTCGGGATTTAAACAGGATGTTCGAGGGAGATTAGGCAAGTTAAGTCTTCTTCATATTGCTGTGGAAAGCACTAGCAATTTGCTTCATGTAAAACAGAAGCGATTACTCACTATATTTCTTCATGTCATGTAGTAAAAACAATTAAGTGAAGTTAGACTATAGATTACTTGGCTATTCAGCCACAGTCACCTCTAATGGAAAAGAAGAAAAATAGCATTGACAAGTTTTGGCAGGTCTCATCATTAGAAATGCCCATATTGCCAGAAAAAAAAGAAGCTGCAGCCAATAATGTAAACCTAGATGTTCTCTAGGCCCTGAGGAAGAAACTGACAATACAGAGTGTTGCAGCATTAATTGTCTGAGAGCACTGATCATTGTAATGGGGAAACTGTCTCTGTTATTAACACAATTATTTTCTACAAGGTCTTTGAGTAAATGTCCCATTAGAAAAATAGCATTAGGGGTGTCAAAGCATGTGTAGCAATATGTAAAGATACACTCATTAGTAAAATAAAGTGTGACCTGTATGCATCCCAAAGTCCTTTGAAAATATAGTGTTAATATAGGTGTTATAGTTATAATTAGTTTATAATTGAGCAATTATTGAAAAACAAGTTTAAAAAGTCCCATTTTCTAAATGAGCAGGAATTATACTTTTTAAATGCATCTGAGAAAGATATCTATCTATACACACATATATGCATGTTCATATATATGTATATATTTTTTGAACCAGAGTTTTAGACCTTTCTTCTGCTCACCTCCAGTTTATGCATTTTATCTCCATAGCCAGTTTCAGATGATAGTTTCATTTTAAGAAGCTGAGAACTGAAGGATGTAGTATTTTATTCTCTAGGTGGGCCCAAACAAGAGGTAGTGGCACTAATGAAAGTTTGGTTAGATGATCCCTTGATGAGCTTTTCCAATTTGGATTTGGGACTAGAGCTTGTTCTGTGAGATGCATTTCTAACATTTGTGGCTCCTGCTGTTTTTGCCTCTGGTATGCATTGTTTGGTTGCGTTCAATGATGGTCCTGTCAAACATTCTAACTTGTTTTTTCTCTAAGGGTAGCTAGCCCTCATGCAGTATTAAGACAGTCAACAGTTTCTTTTGTGGAAATGAATTCTTGAGTCGAACAAAAAGGTAAAAGGTGAGGGAAGTGGTACGTGTTGGGAACTGGTAAGTGATGGCAAGTAACCTGGGGTATCTTATATAGATCGTGTGAACCGGCCTTCTCTAATCATAAAGGGGGAGATAGACTCCTAAAGGCTTCAGTCAGAAGGCAATTGAGAACTGAGCAGAGAAGAGCTATATGATTCTAAAGCCCACTTGCTTCCCAGTCCTCTGTGGATCTCACCCAGGCAAAATGCTGCATATAGGGTGGTCTGTTTTTTAAAGCAATTTTGCTAGCTGCCTTGCAGAATCAGCCTGATGAGTATGAAGCCAATTTCTACAGACTTGCTCTGGTATATGTGGCAGAAGAGCCAGAAATACTTTTTGTAGTCTAGGTCTAAGTACTTTCTGAAATGTCTTCCCTTAAAAGATTCTATCTTAGCACTATTATGGAACTACATGAACACTTGAGCAGAGCCATGTCTTTTTTGAGCAACATTAACAGTGATGAAAAATGCACATCGGGCAATTAGATTGCAACTAATCAAGACCACCACTTTAGTCTATTATGAATGATTTATATATAGTGTACTGATATGGAGATCATTACTAATAATATTATACTCTATTATCATTGCAAGGTCACCTTGGTGATCTTTGTCAAAGGTGACATTGATGTTATTGACCTACATTTTTAAAAAATTACATTTAGATATTGTCTTCTGTCTTGATTCACTGTGTAGAAATTTTAAATTGTTTGCCCTTATTACTAAGATTTTTGCCTCAAATATTAAAAAAATAGGTTTGGGAATTGATTGATAAATTGGGGCCATCAGGTTAATTAAGTGCCAGTCATAAAATATTGGAATGTTAATGTTTTCCTTTTTCTTTTGCTTTATAATTCATCACACTGCCTTTTCTTTTCTTTTTTTAAATTAATTTATTTACTTTTGGCTGCGTTGGGTCTTCGTCGCTGCATTCAGGCTTCCTCTAGTTGTGGCGAACAGGGGCTACTCTTCACTGAGGTGCGCAAGCTTCTCGTTGTGGTGGGCTCTAGGCGCGTGGGCTTCAGTAATTGTGGCACATGGGCTTAGTTGCCCCGCGGCATATGGGATCTTCCCAGACCAGGGCTCGAACCCATGTCCCCTGCATTGGCAGGCGGATTCTTAACCACTGCGCCACCGGCGAAGTCCCCACACTGCCTTTTCTGAAATGGATTTTTGAAGAATTTAAAACGTAGCTTTTTAATATATGGGTGATATAAGTTCATTTTAGAAAAATTAGAAAATAATGTGCTTTTTTGTTTATCAATATATTGTTAACATATTTCTATTGCAATAAAATATATATGTATACACACACACATACAGAGACAGAGAGACAGAGACACAGAGAGGTGAAAAACCAACCAAAAATGTAAAAAAATAATTGTAATTCTCCACTCCCCCAGCTCTTCCAGAGTATAGTTTAAAAGCAGCAAATTAAGCCATAGGTAGAGATGATATGGAATGACAATTAATATCCTGACAGTTCTCACATCATATTTAATGGCTTCTTAGTAAAACATCCTATGGTTGTTCCTTGATTTATTTAACCAAACTCCAATTATTGGGCATTTAGGTAATTTCCAGTATTTATGTAAAAAACATCATGAAAAAATTCTTATACTTCTTTGTATACATCTCTGATAATTGCCTTATAAATATATAAACATGCAGTAAGTCGATTGAAGGGAGCGCATATTTTTAAGGCTTTGGGTACCTATTGACAAGTTCCCCTCCAAAAATACTGTACCAATTTATATTACTGCTGAAGGTTTTTTTAAAGTTCATATGTTAAACATCTATGTGACCTCATATTGGGCCCTATATAAATCAGAGGGAGAAGTATCTCTGTCAGGTGGAATAAATTAATGGGGATCATTATAGGGTACACTTCCTGCCCTATTGCCCAGTACCAAGTGTGGCACATGGAGTCATATGCTCCATTTTATAACTTGAATAAAGGAAGTCATGTGGGACTTGGGAAACCAAAGTGAGGAGACATGGATTCTAGTCCTGGCTCTGCCACTAACCACATTATGTGACTTTATGCAAACCATTTAATCCCTCTGGGCCTCACTTTCCTGAGAATTAAATGAAATGTATATATGAAGGTTTTCTGTAAATTGTAAAGGACTATTTTAATATAAGAAATTACAATTATTATAAATTGTTTACATTGGTGAAAATTTCTTGAAATTGTGGGCATTTCATCTGAAAATGAGTGGTATATTGAGCAAAAATTCAATAGTACTAAGTTGGAAGAGTCTTTGTAGGTGAGAATTCCATAGCCCTCCAGGTATACTCATTCCTAATTAAGAAATTCTTTATTAGCAACATAGTTAATATAATTGTTTGGAGTTTCAAGCAGATCTTTTAAGAAACTGACCCCTTTATCCTTTGTGAATTGCAAAATGAAACCTTATATTCACAACTCCCATGCCCACTCCCACCCCCACCCCACGTGTCTCTTCCTTTCCCTCATATAAGGACTGCTTTGGACCTGCTTGTACATATGTTTGAAGGATAATTTGGCCTAATTTGTTTACAGGAATTACAAGGGTGACCTTTATTCAGCTGTCTCCTTTTTGATTCCCATAACTTCTGGATCTATCAAGGTATGTGCATTCTACACTGAAATTTACTTTGGAAACTGAACACATAGATATATAATGTGAAAAGAACAGAATGTTCCACCTTTATAATCAGTTATATTTATTGCGTGCCATGTGAATGAAATACATTGTTTTAAACTTTAAAAAACCCATTCGGCCATTGTATAGATAAGCTTGTATCTGTACTCCATAATTGCTTGAGTCTTTGCAAAACCAAATGTGCAGGCTGCCCTCTGTATTTGAATGATTCTGTGACCTTTTCCACACACAGCTACTAAAACCAGGAGACTCTTTAACTAATGGGAATATCTGCAGATTACAAGGGAATAGCAGTGGCCAATGAGGATGTTTGCTAAACCAATTAGTAGTTAACATTGACTGCAAATAAACATGGCATTTCTCCCTAACAATGGCAAAAGTATTTCCATTCAGGTAATTTTACTGACAAAACAAATATTTGCCTCCCGAAAAGAATGTTTTAATTTTTTAGGAAAGTCTGAAGTAAAATATCTGTATTGTCATGGTATTACATTAATTTATTTACCCTTCCATTTTTACTTCCTTTCATCTATCCATCTGTTGAACCATACTGGTTGCAAGTCATTGTGTCTTTTCCTTTGGTAAATATGCCAATGTAGATAGAATTCACCTGGAATATTGAGAAAGTGACTGCTTCTATGTTCAGTCCTATGTTAGGTGAAATATGTGAGAAAATGTGGCAAGATGGGGAAGATATTCAGATTAATCAAAATCTTCAGTTACTTAAAAGACTTCCCTCATTGGGCTTCATTCTTATTAAAAATATTCATCATTGTTAAGTTCTTAGTAAGTAGGGAATAGGAAGCATTGACTTATTTTCTTTAATACCTGTATCTGGCAGTGCTACGTATCATTATTCAAATATGAATTCTCACCACACTTACAAAAAAAATCAAAAGAATGTCCTGAATTTGTGTTAAGATTTTGGAATCACTTGATACTTCCTTTAAAGAACATTAAACAATGAAATTACATAAAAAATGAAATCGTTAAAATCTTGGAATTTGCATTGCCCTTCAAAAAATACAGTACAGGGCTTC
This sequence comes from Hyperoodon ampullatus, assembly GCF_949752795.1. Taxonomy (NCBI): domain Eukaryota; kingdom Metazoa; phylum Chordata; class Mammalia; order Artiodactyla; family Ziphiidae; genus Hyperoodon; species Hyperoodon ampullatus. The sequence goes on along the minus strand of NC_136913.1, from coordinate 108,009,978 downwards.
CCTGGTGGCGCAGTGGTTGAGAGTCCGCCTGCCGATGCAGGGGACAGGGGTTCGTGCCCCGGTCCGAGAAGATCCCACATGCCGCGGAGCGGCTGGGCCCGTGAGCCACGGCCGCTGGGCCTGCACGTCCGGAGCCTGTGCTCAGCGGCGGGAGAGGCCACGGCACTGAGAGACCCGCGTACTGCAAAAAAAAAAAAAAAAAAAAAAAATACAGTACAAATACATTAAGGGTTTTTTTTGTTTTTGTTTTTTAATTGGGTTCCAGTTAATTGAGATTAGTCTCAATTAGGGAAATTAAAAAGTTAGGGAAATTTAAAATGGATTTGCCAGTTTTAACTCTGCACTTAGTTCTATTTGCCATTCTTCTAGAGGTACTGCCTTTAAGGGGATACCATTGCCAAAAGTTCATTTCACTACAGGAAAAAAAAAAGTAAGATCAGAAAATAAAATGACATTTAAAAAGAAACTTACTGGGAAGGAATGAGAGATTTTTGCATATTGTGTCATTTGTGAAAATAATTTTCTTAATTTGGGAATTGTGAGTCTGCCAGTTGTGTAATATTAACTGAAAGGTATTTTTTCATACTAAAAAGGTTTAAATGTGTGAAAAATGATGGTCTTGCAAAGCTAATGTGAGTGAAAAATCAGAATGGAGGAAAAATGCCTAGCAGGCCAAAAGAACTCACACTTATGAAAATAATTGGCACTAAATATTTAAAAGGTTCAGAGAGCAGCTACTTTCCCCTCCCTTAGAGAGACAACATGGTATAGCAGAAAAGCCCTTGCCTGTCAATCAGAAAACATAGGATTTACTCCCAGTCTTATAAGAGCGATATGCTCCTCTTTGGTCACTTATCTGCTCTGAGCCTTGGTTTTCTCACATCTATAATAAACACTTTCTTCCTGATAAAACAGTCGATGATTTTTAAAAAATTAAGGGCTCTTCTCAAGTATGCAAAATGGAGTCAAGATTGGCCATTAAGTTGGAATACACACACCAGTTGTTAAAATGACTGCTGCTTGTTTAAGTGGTTTAGTGCATTGGTAATAGGGCATTTATTTACTTTTTATCTTAAAGCAACTGTGTATGCTAACACCATTGCCCACCCCCCTACCCTCCACTGTGCACACCAGTATTGGCATTATACTAAATAGATTCAAGTAGAAGTTTAGTTAGTAGTCTCATTTTCCTCCTTGATAAAAATGCTCAACTTTGGGGTGCTGCTGTGCCACTCCTCTGTCAGTCTGTTGAAGTTCAGCAAAACTGTATGTTTTCTCCCTCTTGCAAGGTGGTCATTCAAGGTCAAGTATCTCTCTGAAGCTTGGAACCAGCCAAGTGCATAACCCGATGACTTCAGACTCCAATGCTTTCAATCTGGCACCCTTCATGAGCATTGAATTCATATTAAAGCACTTAAAATATATTCGCCTTCATCTACATATCACAGCAATAACACCCTGGGCACAGGACAGTGCCTGGGAGCAAATAACCACTTGGAGTTAATGATCTGAGGGGCAGCTGAAGGACCATTGACTCTTCCTAGTCAGTCCTTCATCCCTATAAAATGCCTATTCCTGAGATGCCAAGCCTTCAATAATTTTTCTGTCTCATATCAGATTAAGTAGTAGCCATAAATAATCGTGTTTAATACATAATAATGAGATGTGGTAATGCAATAAAATGTCAACAATTCTAGTACTATATAAAGATGTCTGTTCTGATCAAACCAAGAGAAGGAGTGGTAAATGAAGTTCATGAATCATAATATTTTAGAAGTGACTTTCCCCTTATTGGTTGAAATGAAATATAAGTGAGAATTCATATGGTTTAGGGGAACAGTTCCCTTTCTTTTGCTTCTTATTCCACTGATGAATGATCCATTTTAGAAATAATTATAAAATACCTCTGACATCTATTTTAAATAGATTTTTAAAAATCGTGTATGTTCAGCTTCCTTCTCCCTTTTTAGCAGTAGATTCAGCTTTCGAGATATGTACAATTCTGAAATAAGTAACAAATACAACTCTGATTTTTTTTCCCAGAAGAAGCATTTTTCATTTATTTATTACTGTGATAACAATAAGTTTCTGCAATGTGCCAGGCATGGTGCTAGTTGCTGGGGAAACAAAAATCAGTGAGGGACACAGTCCCCAATCACAAGCTATTGATAGAGAGGTGAGGACTGACCTATATAGAAAGAAGTAAAATAATCAAGTGTTGTAGGTGTGGAATGCATATGAATTTATTTGCTCATGGCATTCATATTCTTTTTTCTAAATTAAAAAAACTTCACACATCAGAACCTAACCAGTAGGGCAGTGAGGTGTATAGTCTCAATAACCCCCCACTCAAAAAATCTATAGGAATCACTGGTCATGGTAGGCAGAATGGCCCCCAAACATGGCCATGCTCTAATCCCTGGAACCTGTGAATATGTTGCATCACATGGCAAAGGGGAATTAAGATTGCAGATGGATTTAAGGTTGCTATTCAGCTGACCTTAAAATAAGGAGATTATCCTGGTTAACTCAGCCTGATATCGCTGGCTTTGAAGACAGTGGCCATGAGCCTAGGAATGGGGGGTAGCCTCTAGAATCTGGAGAGAGTAAGGAAAAGGATTATCTCCTAGAGACTCTAGAAAGGAATGTAGCCCTGCTGACACCTTGATTTTAGCCCATCAAGACCCATTTATTACTTCTGACTTAGAGAACTGTAAGATAAATCTGTGTTGTTTTATGCCACCAAGTCTGTGGTAGTTTATTACAATGGTAATAGAGAACAAGTATATTGAGGTTTGTCCAGTACAGAAAATCTGGGGAGAAGTCTCTAGTTGTTAGCAATTGCTGTGGCTGAAAGGTATGGTTTGTGCTGATCTTGGTACACAGAGATATTTGTCTAGTGATTATTTTTCCTGGATATCCATATCAGGCCCCTCTATTAGAAGTACAACCACTATGAGATCCCTGAAATACCTGGCAGTTCTCCTTTGCTCCCACCCCAAGTCTCAAGGAGAATGTAGCCCTCTTTCCCTCTTCTTCTGTAGACCACTTATGCCCTTTCCTCCCCTCCCCTTGCCCTTCATCCCTCTGCCTTGAGGTCTAGGATGCAAGGTTTGTGGACAGGTGAAAAGTGGAAAATTATCTTTCTTTCATGGGGTACCTACAGCAGTGAGAAAGATGCAAGCACTACTATCTAATAAATTATCCTGGCAGGGGCTTTACGACAAGCATAAAGTTGGGAATTGAATATAGTATGAACAGGAGTCTCAAGCTAGTGGCCTACTGCTCAGGATCATTCCTCAGATATATTTTGTTTGCATCCCAGGACTCTTCTTTTCCTCACTCCTTCCTCTCCTCTCCCCTTCCTTTTTAAAATGCTTATAGCTTGAGTGTAACCTGTTCAATTCCATAGTGTCTGCCACCCCCCCTACTGTCTTATTCCTTGCTTACCTGACTTGTGTGTTATGATCCTGGTCCCTGTGCTGTAGAAGTTAAGTGCAAATGCTTTGGAGTTTAAATAGGTGAGATGATTCAATTCTGCCACATATTGGCTGTACAACTTGGGCAAGTAGAATAAGCATAGTCTTTCTAACTTTAGTCTTCTCACCTCTAAAATGGGATAATAATTATACCTCACACTTCATAGACTTGTGAAGTTTAAAATAGCCTGCACATGACACATAAAGCACTTTGCACATACAACATAGTACATCCTCAATAAATATTAATTGTCACTCCCACTACTATTATCACCACTGTGAGGGCACAGAGGGGGGTTAATCAAGTCCATCTAGTGAAAGGATGAGAAGCAGGCATCTGAAAAGTTTTCATGGAGAAAGTAATGCTAGTTCTGGAGCTATTCTGTAAGTATGCACTGGTGGGGGGTAGGGACTAGCAATATGGTATTATCTGATGAACACATGGTGGAGATGGGCAGATGTTCTATGCAAAAGAAGCAGTAGCACAAAAACACCAAATAGCCTGGTCTCTTAGAGGAACTGCAATCATCCTGTTCAGCTAAAGGGTGATGTAGAAGGTAGACATGAGAGAAGATGAGGCTGGAGAGGTAGGCTGGGGACAGATGAAGAGGGACTTCTCTGACCTAAGAACATCTCCTTTTTCCAGGAGGCCAGTGTTTTTTTAATGCTACTATGAACTTTGAAGTTTGGTGTACTGCCCACTGAGCTTTTGTCTTGTCTGTCAGGCAACCCTTGAAACAGGTTTACCTAGGAACACAGCTTAAAAGCCACTTCTATAGTCATAGAGGATCTAGGAAAGGACTTTAATAATCATATTTGTGATATAGAGGGTTCACCCTGGTGATAGTATGGAGAATGGATTGGAGGGGGCAGAACTTCTGATGGCCAGGAAACCAGTTAGGAAACTATTACTATAGGCCAGATGAGAGATGACGAGGGCCAGGTGGCCATTAGCAGTGGGAACAATGATAAAGGGATAGGTTTGAACAGTGGTTCTCAAACTTGAGGGTTTGTTGGAGGGTTTGTTAAGTTGCAAATCTCTAGACCCTGCCTACTCTTGAGATTCTGTTTCAGTTAGTCTGGGGTGGGGCCCAAGAATTTGCATTTCTAACAAGTTCTCAGGGGATGCTGATGCCACTGGTTCAGGGACTACAGTTTGGGAATCTTGAGATTTGAGATATGCTAATTGTAGAACTGACAGGCATGGGTCACTCAGTAGATATGAGGAGTAGGGGAAAGCTTTCTGGCTTGGGAGACTGAGTGGATGGTGATACCATTCAGTGTTACTGAGATCAAGTTTAGGCTGAGTTGAAAAATTCATTTTCATGACCCTAGCAAGGGAAGCTCAGCTAAAAATCTTTAAATAGGATTTGTAGTCAGATGCTGGGCCCTCTTTTAGATATCTTGACCCTGTACTTTTGTACCAGTTTTTCCCAACCCTACCGAACCCCACCCCAATCCCATTTACCTGCCTTGGTGATAGAAGTGAAAGTAGAGGTCTAGGAGAGGTAGGTTAAGGAGTTCCATTTTATACCTGTTTGTTTAAGGAGCCTATGGGGCATCTAAATGAGGGAATCTCAAAAAAATAATTAAAGCCTTAGGGTTTTTTAGGTTTTTTGAATTTAAAATAAGTTTACCTCATTTCAGTTTGGTCATCATCTTTTCTTTATGTAAAATCAGAATAGTCAAGGTACAGGTCCTGTAGTTAGATTGAGCTTTCATCTAGTGACTTCCTGTATATTTGCAGTCAATCCTATAAGGATTTCTCAGTGCTAAATTTGCTCATAGCTGACACTCATCCTTTTAATAGTATAGATCGGTGAATCCAAACATGTTCATTTTTAAACTCCCCTTGAACCCTCCTGTGACCTAGCTTTCTCTATATTGCCGCTTCACCTAAAAGAAAAATCAAAGTATGGCAGAATATCCATGCTGTTAAGTAGGGGAGAGTAAGAGAGTATCATTTAGGTTGCCCTTTTTTCTACTTTTCTTTTTTTGTGTGTGGCCTATTTCAGTAATGTTCAGATTTTTCACCAAAGCTACAAGCTATCTCTGTAAGGTTGAGAGTAGGCAAAGAAAAGATCTTACAATAGGATGAAGTACCTACGTGCAACGGTGAGATGAGGAATAAAACAGCCTATTAGACTTTGGAGAAGCAGAAGAAGTGGATACTAAGCAAGAAGAATTAAACCGATAGACTTGATTTTGTTGCAAGGGGGCAGTTGTACAGGTAAGTCGATCTTTTCTGGCATAGAGTATATCCTTACAGAGATAGATAGATAGATAGATAGCGACAGGTAGATAGAGATATATAGATATATATAGATTCTCAATTCACTTGTCAGCTTATAGTTCCATGAAACTGTAGAATTATCTTAATTTGGAACAGAAATACTTAACTTGTAGATTCAATTCATTTTCTTGTAGCATTTAGCTCTAATCTTCTAAGGAAAATGGAAGTATTGCTTAGTTGGTACTTATTCCTCTACTCCAGGAAACACACACACACTCACCACACACACACACACACACACACACACACACACACAAAACAATCACAAAACTGGAAACAAAGCCTTGGGCTTTTCCTAAATGTTTCTAGATAAGCCAGAATCTGAAATGCATCCATTATTTGCCAACAGAAAGTCCAACATTGGATGTTTAGGATATGGAATCAGAGTTAATAGAAATGGCTCTTAGGGTTTCTGGAAAATCTCTTTGAGTAGATGATCTTCCTTAGGAGTGTTATTTCAGCCCCATAATATTGCTAACCTGACAACCGAATGTGGCAAAGTGTCTTTTGGGTGAGGCAAAGTCCAGCCCTCCATCTCACCATTATAAATTTGAAATCACTATTTCTTCAGCCTAACGTAATTCCAAAGTATATTGAGAATCATTATATATTATTTTTTTTAAAGGTAAAAAAAATGAAAAATAAATGACAAAAATTCTGAAATAAGTATAAAGGAGCAATGTAATCCCTTGCTGTGTGGTGCACTATCCGAAGTAGTCAGGGTCTTTTCTATAGGATAGGCATTGAATTGGTGACCTTCAAATATTGTCCTACTTTCGCTAGATGTCTGACATATGTCTGATGAAACTATTCAACTTATATGATTTTAAATGGCTGTTTTCCGAGAACACATCAGCTACCTATTTTGTCCCAGACTCATCTGTATGACTGCATGCGAACTTTAATTTGGAAAGATACACTTTAAGTGACATGGTTGACTATCACTGAAAGATACACTTTAAATGACATGGTTGACTATCACTGTGTGTAATAGATGACTGATTTGTTCTCTTCCTATTTGCAAAATTCTCACCTGGTTAAATGGGTTAGATATAATTCATAGTGTATGATGTAAACCTTCAATGATAAATGAATGTAAAGAATACAAGTTTTCAATGCCCTTCTTAATTTTATTTAATTTTACACACTGCTTTGTTCAAAAGCACTCTGATTCATGCTTGACTCTTTTGTATCCTGTGTATGAACACAAAATGAAAGATGCACTTCTTTGCATGCCGTGATCTAAGCTTGAATCTACATACTGTATGATGTGAATGCTACCTATGAGTACTAATTTGCATCAAGCTTATAGTTTTAATCATAAGAGAGCACATGAAGTTACTACTCATTTTATTGTTGAC